>NW_027411582.1:15907478-17157478 GCF_049639745.1 Rhodnius prolixus | reverse complement strand
ACTAAAATTATTTATTTAGTTCTACAAGTGAACAAAGTAATTAGGTAACAATTAGTAGTATTTTACTTGTACAATAAAGATTTGGTGCAAAGAATTTTGGCGGCCCCCTCAAAAAAAAAAAATAAAATAAAATAAAGATCCAAAAAATGAATGAAAAAAATGTAAATTCAGATAATGAAAATTATAATCCAAAAAAAGAAGGTAATAAAAATTTATTAAAACGTTTTTATTTGTGGTTGGGAATGGATAATGTTTGGTACATTATGGGAATTGGTTTCATTATCAGCTTAACAGTGGCTGCACTGTTTACTACTAATAATGCACTGAAATCAACTCCATATCATGCTTTAGTAAAAGAACAAGGTGCCATAACGCAAGAAACTGTCATGGAAGCCTATAGATATTTGCCATATTAAGTTTTATCTTATGTGGAAAGTAATTCTAATAAAAATATGGCAAAAGATGCTAGTAAAAAATATATAATTATTTAAAAAATTAAATAAAATAATAAAAATTATATTTCTGAGATAACATCATGAAAACTTTTGATTTATGAAGTCTTTTAACTAAAAATGTGTGTCACATATTATCATGTATTTAATAATGAAAAAAAGTAACTGAAAACTGAAAAGAAAACTAAATGTATTTAGGTTTTGAAATAAAATGTAATTTTTCGCAATGATTGATTTTTTTCAAAGGTCACTAGTGTTTTAAAAGTAAAACTATACCAATAAATATTTTCAAAATCTTCATTTAACTGCAATTATTTGCATTCATTCAAGTTGAATTAAAACAAAACAATGGAGCCAAAAAGGATTATGACTAGAATTCTAGATTAAATTAGATTTGAAGTGGACGTTAAATTTTCTAAATGCAACAAAACTCTACCTTGTTTTCTTCGTCATCTAAAAATAACCTCCACGGAGCAGCTTTCACAAATATTCAGCTAGCAAAAGGAAACCTCAGTTTGCGGTTTTCAAAGTACTTCCTCAAGAAAAAGAAAAATATTGTTTCCATATTTTAAATTCTTGAAATCAAAATAGTACGTCCATATTTAATTAGGCCAAATTTTTCTAGCTAAATATGAATTAGTAAAGTTTCCCTAAGTGAATGTTCTATTACATCTTCGGTTCCACAAATTTCAATAAAAGACAAACACTAAAAAAACAAAACAGTGAACTTACAGTTCTGAATAAATTCACGAAATAAGCAGTAAGAACAGATGAAACTGTTCGTATTCGTTGACATACGACATACTTCCATATTAAAGAACTTTAAAAAAAAAAAACTAGAAAGATTCTAAGTACCTTGCCTGTCGAGTAACCAGGATAATGAACACCCTCCAGGCTATGGGCGGAACCCATAAGGCGCAACCTTGACAGAAATTGGTCCAAGGATAGCCAGTTAAAATTTTACTATGTAATGACATAGTCAATCATTTGATGATGTGTCAAAAGACTTGAATCATTACTAGAGCACATTTTCGTAAGGCTATAAAGCGATTGTACAGGATCTGTTGGGAGATTAAAATGGCTACTTATTGTAGGACATCTCCTGCAACATAAGATAAACTTATTGAATTTTTAACTATTCCAATGAAGAACCAATTACTCAGACTCTGAGATTAAATCGCCAATATGTTATGGGCCAGAGTTTTTTTCGTCATTTCTTCAGTTTTAAAAGAACTGGATAAACCAGCGATCTTTCAGGAAGTGGGGACCTGAGGAATCTGTGAGCACTGAAAAAGCCGGTGGAAACTGAAGGCAGAAAACTCTTGAGGATATCCGTCTCTTTCTATCGTCGCTTTGCTCAACTAGGCATTGTCGTAAATATCGCTTCAGAAAATTCTGAAAGTGGATTTAAAAATGTTTCTATTTAAATGATCCAAATTTGTTGTAGAATAATGAATTAAAACTAAGTTGTAGTCAAAGAATAATTTTAAAATATTATGAATACATTTGGCTTTTCGTTGGCCGTTCCAGGAGTGGAAAAAAAAAGCGATTCAAGAGCTTAAGAAAGACATTCGATCCTGAATCCGATTTTTAGGAACTGAAACCTTGTCTTGGAAAATGCTGTGGAAATTATATTTGTTACCAAGAAAATTTTGGTCATTTTGGGGACGTCTCAGTAATGGCGAAAAATATCTATTAATTACAATTAAAATAAAAAAAATGTGTTTATTTTATTTTTGTTTTATATCGTTTGTTTTATTTTTGTTTTATATCGTTTGTTTTATTTTTGTTTTATATCATTTGTTTTATTTTTGTTTTATATCGTTCGTTTTATTTTTGTTTTATATCGTTTGTTTTATTTTTGTTTTATATCGTTTGTTTTATTTTTGTTTTATATCGTTCGTTTTATTTTTGTTTTATATCGTTTGTTTTATTATTGTTTTATATCGTTTGTTTTATATCATTTGTTTTATTTTTGTTTTATATCGTTTGTTTTATTTTTGTTTTATATCGTTTGTTTTATTTTTGTTTTATATCGTCCAATCTTCCAGTGGTGTAACAATCTCCACCATTTTAAGTAATGCTGTGTAGTTAGAACTCTTCTTCAAGAAGTAGAATTACTTATCGAAGAAGGCAGCTCTGCAAATAGTAGTTCATCAGTAACTGATGTAAACTATAACTCTTCAGTTAGCTGCGGTTTTGCTCTACTCAGGCACCCACCTGTTTAAGGTGATAAGATGAAGCCAGCAATAGTAACTCCTAGCTGCTGTATTCAATCAGCTAATATTTGAGTAGTTTTATCTTAAAAACTAGCAAACACGTTGCATGATCGTCGTTATTAATTCCTGTTCTCTCGGTTTTTAAATAATATTAAAACATTTATAAAACAACCCTTATACAACTGTCCTACCGGACAGTTTTAACATGAAATATATTTGTGAATCTTGAATAGATAATTTCAGACGTCCATTAAAATGCAATTATTTTCTCTTATTGGGCAAGGAAATAAGGGCGAATCATTTCAAAAATTTTCGTTATTAAGTTTAGTTTTTTAATTTTTAAGTTACGAGCTTCAGTAAGACCAAACTTTTGTTCGTTTTCAAAAATGTCTTTTTTAAGAAATGGAATAATCAAATGTAATCTCACTAAAATCTCAATTTCTAAGCGGGCAAACATAAAAAGGAAAAGATAAATTTAAATTCAATACATGTAGATATTAACATATTCATGTACTCAACATATTTATTTAGACAGTGTGGAAAATGAAAAGGCAGCATGCTAAATGGTGACAGATATAGAGAGAGGTTAAACAGTAATGAAATGAAAAGCGCCAGAATGAAGCGCATTTCACTTAAAAGTTAACTTAAATAAATAACTAGCGAAGATCTCTCAGTTTTATTCACAAAGATTCGCAACATTGGCCAAGCAACTTTAATATACTTAGTTTTGTATTCCATTGCTGTAGTCGCATACAGTAAAATATTAGAAGAAGGAATCAATATCAAACATTTGGCGTTTTTTGTTTATTTACTACAACCTAAAGAAAAAATGGCGGAAATTCCATTAAATTCTGGAAGAGAAGGTTATTTATGTTTCCCTCTAAATGGCTATTTCTGCTTATTGTACCGGCTTGCCACCTAGATAATATTAGTAATAATCAAATTTAGAACCGAATTTCTAAATTTACTGAAAATCAGCTACATCAAAAAGTGCCACATCACCGTATAGAACCTTCCGTTTTTTAAAATTGCCTCGCTAACAGCACCCTCGATTTTATACTTACATTTTATTGTGATTAAAAACAAATAATTTTTTCTGCAACCATGTAGGGAGGTTCTCATTACTCAATTAAAATCAGCTGTGTAATGCCCAACTTCCCACACTAGTGGGGAAAAATTCCCATTAGTGTCACTTTCCGCACTAGTGTGTGGAAAAACTTTATTGTGCTTCCTTGATATAAGAAGTTTTGTTATTAACATAAATATTTTCTGTAAAACTTTAATAAGCTTATTTAACGTAACTAAATAATTAAAAAACGAATATTAAAAAATAAAATAAAAATTGAAAGGAATATAGAAATAAAAATAATACTTTAATAAATAATTAGATATTTTTAATTATAACAGTTAAAAAGGTTATAGTGTTAACTTAAAGAAATTTAAAATGGATTCTAGTGATTCCTGTTTAGAAAACACTCCTCCATCAATAAAAGAAACAGCAGAAAATGTAATAAGTAATGTAAACAATTGTAATATAACAATAAATGTTTATAATAAATAAATTACTTTTTGTAGACTGTAAAAATGAAATTTTTAATTTTTTTAGTTAATAAATCTAATGGTTGCAGAAAAAATATAATATTTAACTCGAGTGTAAAGTATTTTCCTCACACTCGGCAATTTGCACTCGCCTCGCTTCGCTCGCTCGTGCGTGCAAACCCTGCCTCGCGTGAGGAAAAGTACTACTTTCCACACTTGTTAAATAAATAACTATTATTAAACATTTTTTTTTAGCAGTGATGAAGTGATTTCTTTTTTATGTGACAACAATAAAACAAGAACCAAACGTTCAGAGTTTGTAACATTTGAGAGTATTTGATAGTGAAATTCTTGTAATTGTTCTTACCAGATTTTTAGCACCATAGATTCATTAAAATATATATTAGAATCACTTTTAGGAATCGAATTAAAAATTAAAATCTATTTATATTGCGAAACACTATCTACAAATCTCTTTATTCTTAGCATATAATTTTTTTTTTTTTTTTTTTCACTTTATTAGCCATATTATCTACAACTACAACAAATGTTGCATCAAGTAAATTTGATCATACAGGTTAAATTCACATGAAAGTCATGATAAGAGTAATCACACATTGGTGAAACTCTTTCTCGGTGGATATTCACAGCAATAGTTCCCTAGGCCACTTCCGCTTTAAGCCTTCGAGGAGGATTGCCTGGAAGGTGTATAGAGGAGAGTTGTTGCACAAGAGAATTAGGATGGAGAGAGCTAGGAGGCTGTGAAAGTTGCGGTAGTGAGACTTTATTAGATCAGAGACCAAAGGGATGTGAAGGTCAGTGTGTATGGTAAGGTTAGAAATGTAGGATGGAGCATTAAGGATTTTAGACTGTAGTGTCTGCAGGCGTTTGGAGTTACGTGGGTTTGGTAGTGCCCCATACTTCTGCTCCGTTTGTCCATATGGGTCTTAATAGTGTCTTGTAAATGGTCAGCTTGTAAATTCAAGTCGAATTTGGATCTGCGGTCAATTAGTCTAGTAAGTAGCTTGTAGCGTCTGTTCACGTTCTTGTCGTTTCAGTCGAGTATGTGGGTTCCAGGTGAGTCTCTTGTCAAATGTACAGTCCTAAGTATCGTACTACGGTCAGCTGGAGGAATCGTTACACCGTTCAGTTGAACTGGTGGACTCGCAGATTTTCGTAAAGTAAAAGTAATGTGCACTGATTTTTGTTCATTAATTTTTATTTTCCATTTTCGGAACCAGGTTTCGAGAAGATTTAAATGGATTTGAATGTTCTGGCTGGCTTGTACCGGATCGGAGTGGGATGAAAGTACAGCAGTATCGTCGGCGAATGTTGAAACTACTGTATTTTGGGATAGACGTAAGTCAGCAGTGTATATTAGAAAAATGAAAGGGCCCAGAACATAATTAATAGTTATTTATTTAACAAGTGAGGAAAGTAGTACTTTTCCTCACGCGAGGCAGGGTTTGCCCCTGTGTGAAGAAAATACTTGACACTCGAGTTAAATATTATATTTTTTCTGCAACCATTAGATTTATTAACTAAAAAAATTAAAAATTTCATTTTTACAGTCTACAAAAAGTAATTTATTTATTATAAACATTTATTGTTATATTACAATTATTTACATTACTTACGTATTTACATTACTTGTTACATTTTCTGCTGTTTCTTTTATTGATGGAGGAGTGTTTTCTAAACAGGAATCACTAGAATCCATTTTAAATTTCTCTAAGGTAACACTATAACCTTTTTAACTGTTACAATTAAAAATATCTAATTATTTATTAAAGTATTATTTTTATTTCTATATTCCTTTCAATTTTTATTTTATTTTTTAATATTCGTTTTTTAATTATTTAGTTACGTTAAATAAGCTTATTAAAGTTTTACAGAAAATATTTATGTTAATAACAAAACTTCTTATATCAAGGAAGCACAATAAAGTTTTTCCACTCACTAGTGAGGAAAGTGACACTAATGGGAATCTTTCCCCACTAGTGAGGTAAAGTTGGGCATTACACAGCTGATTTTAATTGAGTAATGAGAACATTCCTACATGGTTGCAGAAAAAATTAATTCTATTTTTCATAACCTACTAAATAACGGACTGACTTAATAGTTGAAAAAAAACGCTAGGCACAAATTTAATCTGTTACAATTCCAATCAGAAAGTGGCTACTGTCCACCACAATGTATTTACTAATAGAGATCCTTAATTAAATCAGTTAAAAACGTGGGCTGCCATTTTGTGTTCATTGCGTCCGTCCACATTGTATAGCTACGATTTATTTAATTGAAATATGCAAAGGGCTAATTTAAAGTGTTATTCTGTGTCAACTTCTCACTGAGTAACCTATTAATTATTTAAAAATTTAAAAAAGTCAGTTTTTTATTACGATTATTTCAACTTAAAGGAAGTCGCATATAATTAAATATTTTGTAAAAATTACGTAATAGAAGCTGTTCATTTTGGAGGAAGTCCAACATTAAAAAAACAAAAATCTGGTTCAAAATTTGTAAATAACTAAAAAATAAATGGTTCTCTGAACGGTTGCACATCCTGAATTTTAATTTCATAAATTTAATCATTATTTTTTGTTTCTGGTGAAGGAACCATAAAACAATTTCAATTGAATCAATTGTAACAACCTGATAAATTGAAAAATATTTGCTGCGAAGATTCAGACGAATTACTCTTTCAGTCATCACAATTCAATTAGATGAAATGTTCTAAGGAATCTGGTCAGAATTAGGCTGAAGTCTCTATGTATACAGGGTGTCCCAAGCTATATGGATAACGACTTTTTCTCAGAAACTAAGATAGCTAGAAAAAAACTAAAAAATACGTGTTCCCTTAGTTTTTTGTTAGGAATCCAAATTTACTTTGTAAATTTTTTTCGGTGCTTCCAGAAGCGAGATACAGGCACCAACTTCATTTTTTCAAATGGGAAGGTGCGGTTTTTATTTCAGAAATAGATTCCTCTATTTTTTTAAAGAAAAATTTACTTGTACGGTTTTTTTCTGTGAGCGATATTTTAGAAGTTATGAATGAAAACATGATTCTTATAAGAAATGTCAAAATGATAATATTATAACGGTATTTTGATTGAATAAGAAGAAAAGTACTATTTTATTATAAATTTTACTCCTCATTAATATTACAGATCATGCTCGAACTGGCCTCCACCATTAGAGTTGCATAGACATGCTGTTTCTTGCTAATTGTCCCTTGCTGCCAAAGAAATAGATTCGGCTTTAACCGAGTTACTGGCATCTATTTTTCTCTGCATTAGTTCATCTACAGATGCGATTCCGGCTTGATTCTGATGCACCTAGATTTAGAAATGCTTTTAGATAAGCAGAAATAAGGAAAGAAAGAAAAAAGTTATGAACAATCACCTTGTTTTTCGGGTATCTCCAAAGGAAATAGTTCATAGGTGTCAAGTCCGGTGAACGAGGTGGCCACTGAATCGTCCCCCGTGTCGATATAACAATAAATAGTATAATAAAATAGTACTTTTCTTCTTATTCAATCAAAAAACCGTTATAATATTATCATTTTGACATTTCTTATAAGAATCATGTTTTCATTCATAACTTCTAAAATATCGCTCACAGAAAAAAACCGTACAAGTAAATTTTTCTTTAAAAAAATAGAGGAATCTATTTCTGAAATAAAAACCGCACCTTCCCATTTGAAAAAATGAAGTTGGTGCCTGTATCTCGCTTCTGGAAGCACCGAAAAAAATTTACAAAGTAAATTTGGATTCCTAACAAAAAACTAAGGGAACACGTATTTTTTAGTTTTTTTCTAGCTATCTTAGTTTCTGAGAAAAAGTCGTTATCCATATAGCTTGGGACACCCTGTATATGAGCCGTTTATTTATTTTTTGAAAGTGGGGCAAGTCCATTTTTGAAAAAATGAAGATAATGGTAATTATAGATAAAACTTAGTATGATCTTTTTATCTGTAAACAATTTAGAGTCAAAAAAAAATTCAGAATCCTAATATTTGGGAGATTGAAGTTTTAGCTCTTAACAATATTGTAAATATGTTTAATTTGAAAATGGTGCAAGTCCATCTTAGGTTGAAATTATTTAACCGTACAGCAAAATTTAACTCCTGTTGCTGTATGGTGAAGCAGATGTGATGGTTTAACATCATGTCTGAATAATGTAGGGTGTTTTTATCTATCTTTGATATTGGTAATCGGTGATTGTACAATATTTCATAAAATATAATAAGTACATCTTAATTTTGTGTTTCAATAATAACACCAACATCCGGGAAATCTTAGTACTACTGGCTCTGAAAAACTGTAAATTGTATAACATTCGACTTATATTATCGGCTACCAAGTAAGTTGTGTAGTTTTGTGCTCGGTGTACGAAAAGAAGTTTCATTATTTGAAAATTAATAACGGATTGTGGTTTATTTTATAAAAAGAAAAAAAATGGCTGAAACCGATTACAAAAGGTAATTATAACTCTGATGCATCTGAAAGTGAATTTGGTAGGTAACAAAAATAAAATAAAAATACTTTTCTGGGTAATAACGCCATTTCAATAAAATCCTCATTTGCAAGTAATTTTATTATGTTTGTAGAAATAAGACCCATGACAATCGGTAATAAAAGAAGAATCTTGGAATCAGAATCTGAATACGAAGGCAATTCGGACCAAAATGATTCCAAAAAAAGAAGAAGAATAGTTGAACTATTGATTAGTATTTTGTTTTTATTGTTAAAAAAAGACTGATGCGACTGAAATATTATCCATTTAAATCAACGATTACAATAATTCATTAATTTTGAAAGTGAGGCAAGTCCATTTAGTTATAATAAATCTTTATTTTTCTTAGCCAGCACTATAAACACTATTGGATTATAAACTTACATTGTCTAACACCACAAAATACAAAAAATATGTCTGTTAATATTTACCAATATCTTTAAATTTATTGAAACGCAAAACCTTAAATATCTCGAAATAACAAAAGAATGGACTTGCCCCACTTTCAAAATAAACGGAACATATTATTATAAGGGCAAAAAATATAGCATTACATCGTTGGTAATTGAAATGCAATTTATTCTTTAAGATGTTACAGGAAATTACTATAAATTACTTTTAGAATCTCTCAGATATTTTCAGGCGGAATTTTGCTCCATGATTTACAATTAAAAGTTTGTGTATTTGAAAAAGAGTATGGATTTTAATGAAAATGGATTTGATCGTCAAAAAAAATGCACGTTTGATAAAAAAAAACGCCCAAGAAAATCATTTTTTTTCCTCTTTTCCTTAAAAGATAAAATTTCCAAATTTTAAATGAGTATTTATGGAGTAGAGTTGTTGGATGTTAATAGGCTTAGTCGGGGTCGTCCATCCCCACGATGAGAACTTTAAGGATAGGTAAGAGAGAGATGATGACAAAGAAGAGTATGATAGAAGAGACCTATAGAGGCAGAAGATACAGAACTGACACTTCAAAGAGTTCTTCCATTTCAGTCAGTGGGAGAATAAATAGCTTGTCCATTCCTCTATGTTCTTCACAGAATGAAGAAGGCAACAAGAACTATGGTAATAATGAACTGAAAAGGGCCTGAAATCTAGGTTTACAAAATATGCCATGCTGATGATAGACATGGCAGAACTGAACCTTTGCCCAGTTTCATAATAGAAGAATTGCCGACAATCTCTAACTTCTATAATAAAAACATAACCTACTGTTATGCAATAATACAGTATTTCACAAAATATATAATAATGAATAGTTATTAATAATAGTGTAATAGATTTCTAAACTCGTCTGACTACTGCTAAATAACATCTAATTTTATTGCTAATTATAGTAATTATTTCGTTGAAAAATTACAAAATACCTGTTATATAGCTTACTAAATTTGTACTAAAAAAATGTAATTCTCTCTAGTGAAGCACATAAACATTTTACACGAAAACAAATTTATGAGATTTTAAAATATTGAAGTCTAAAAGTAAGTATCTCTTTATTCAATAGATTTTTGTTTTTCACTTTTTTGAAATTTTCATGAAAGATGGTCGGCGATATTGTTTTAATTATTATATAAATACATTCTTCACATTTCTCATAAAGAAATTGCTACATACCTATACTCGAATATAGATAAATACCATCCACTTTTATTCGAAACATTTTATCAAGAAAAACCTTTCTTTGAAGTTCTTTGGAGACAGCAACTTGTAAAGAACATTAAACAAAAAAAAAAAAAAACTCTCTAGTAGCAGATTAAGTTCCATTGGTACACAATATCAAGCCAAAGTGGGCGTGGCATGACATATATGAAAGGTAGGCGTGGTTTAATAAATAGTTCTCGCTTCTGATTGGCTCTGCAACCAAAACTACTTTTCACACTTCCATTCTTTGCTGTGGTTGGCCAATTCTTTATTGGGATTTATTTCTATGAAAAATACATGTTTAAATTTTTTTCACTAATTTTTGCCTCCGTAGGTATTTAATGAAGAGTCAAATTATGCAATAAAAAAATTTTCTCAATTAAAACATAAAATATAAAAGATTTTTCTAGCTTAATGTCTGGTTATCTATAATAATAATGTAAGGGTAAACAGAAACTTGGGAATAATGGTTATTTTATGGAGTAGGAAGTAAAATAAAATTATTGGTCATGATTGACCTAACTTGATACCTCCTACTACGGTCAATCTAACTTAAATAGTGTGCTACTCCTTAGTAAACAAATACTTTGTATATGAAAATGGCTAGCACAAGGGTCTATTTGACATCTAATAAATTCTTAACCATATTAATGAAAAATAAGCTTTTTCTGAACGTTTCTAAATGGATGAAGCATTAATAAAATGTTGGGTACTTGCTAATTCGTGTACATTTTGGCATTTAATCAACCCATTATACTTAATTGTTCAAACTGTTAGTTTTTGTTTAGATTTCAAATTTTGTTACATAAAAATTCGAGTTATAAGAAAATGCCTGAGTTAAAACTCGAAGTATTTGTAGCAAAATAAATAAAATAAATATAATAAAAGACGATTGAAGTTTAATTTGTTTTTCAAGCTGAATTGTGAACATAAACTAATCACTTAGATTAAAAAAAACATTGGTATTATTATACAAACAAGCAATTATTATAAACTAAGAGCCACATTTCAGCTATTTCCTAAGCTGTGGATGTAGTTTAAGCTCAGATGTAGCTTAAGTGAACCTAGTAACATGTTTTGCTCAGAATCGTAATCACCCGTCACATCATTTAAACTTAATATTGAATTCTATAAACGTCAATCTATTATATATAGTTATATATTTATATATATCTCTCCCAATAACACTTATCTTATATAAATAAACACAAATAGAAAACTTAATTCAGCTTTCTCGCGTAATGTTAAAAAAACTTTAGATTATTATCACAAATAGATGAAAGTAAATTGAATTATGCCTTTGGTACATAAATTTTGTTGAATTCTGGTTCTTTTATAAAAGAAAGGATTAAATTCTGAAAGCGATTAATTGAATTTAAATTCTCAAGATATCTTAATACTTGAAATTTCAAGTTTACTTTTTTTCTAAAAGTAGGGGGGGCCCACTATAAAACTAGGTTACTTTAAAGAGATAATTCATCTTTTAAAATAAGAGCAACGGATACGTTAGACGTCTAAGAGGAGTGTTTCTCGCCTGTTGTTCGCAATAATTTAATTTGGTCCACTTTTCAGACTGGTTAGCATGAACGGTATAATTAAGATAATTTTATTCAAATACCTTTAACAGTAAATCGATATTGACAAATCGTTAGCTATAAACATGCTGAGGTTATATTCTTCTTTTATTTATCTTTCTAATACTACTAAGGGAGGTTATTGTAACCGTGCTGGTTTTTCCATTTTAGTTTTACGCCAAAGTAGGAAAAAATTAGTGTTTTAACAAATTGGTCTTCGTGTTCCGAGTGTTACACAAAATGACAAAACAAAATCGCAAAAAAATGTGGAAATTTGTTATCTTTTCTTAACTTTTCACAATAAGCTTTTGGGTCAAAATCGATCTCGTTTTTTTCTTCCCAATATTTTGAGATTTTTCACACCCCCCAAAAAAAAACAACATTCATTTGATTTTCTTTGACTTGTCAATTTATTTTTCGTGCATTTCTGGGACAAAATGGTACATTCCATCTTAAAAAGTGCTATTTCTTACTAATTTACGGTATTATCACTTCTTCTTTTTTTTTAACTGTTAAAAATGGTTAAAATTTTGGCTAAAATCTAGTTTTAAGGTGTATTCTCATCCAGAAAAATCATTAGCATCAGTATTTTTCATTTTTTAAGGTTTTAAAAGTACTTAATTTTTATAGTAGAATAATCCTAAGTCCGCGATAAGTCTCCAGTAATGATCAAAGTGGTTTTTATAGAGAGAACCCAAAAATCAATGCAAAAATTTGAGCACATTATATTTACAGATAAAGATAGTTTAATTTCCACTAAATATTTATAGTTAACACCAATTTAATTTATTATGAAAGAAAAAAACAATTAGAGAATTGTATTTTTACCTCATAAAAATGTATGACGTCTACTAGTCGTCCCTTATAAAACTGTTAACACTTGATATATAGCATGATTTGCTTAACAATGTAACTCTGGGGGATTCGTATCACCCCCCATTGTATAGCGATAACATCAAGGGATATATGTACATCTTTCATCTTCTTCTAAACCCTAAAGATTTACAGAAGCAAGAAAATATTAGGGAAAGTTATTATTCCTTGTTATTGTGGCAAAGTTATTTATAATGTTGGAAGAAAACAATATTATTAAATATAAGTGAACATTTTTTTAGTTTTATGAAATGTATCGTAACTAAATTATAGGAAATAAATAAAACTTCAATTTCGTTTTAAACAGTATTTACTTTAAACAGTAAAAGAATTACTATCAGTGATGGCAACCTAAATTTTAAGGAACAGACTGCATAAAGTCAAGTGATATCTAGGAACCAATTCTTTATATTTTTGTAAGAGTAAAAACAAATCACTTTTAGCCTCACTTTGCATTAAAAATACCATTTTTCTCACACAACATATCATTTGATTTGGGGCGCTAATGACCGCAGTAGACGGTGCGCCAAAAAGGAAAAAAAAATTAAAATATAGAATCATATTACAAAAATAACGTTTTAGAACCACTGACATTTGTAGTTCAAATTTTTTTGACTAGAGATGATTGACAGGGTCTCTAATTTCCACATTTAGCCAAAATTTAATGGTAAAACATGACTTGAAATCGAAACTAAATAACCACAGACTCCGATCTCCATGGGCCATTACAAGTTTGAAACAGTTCGTAGCTTCGTTTATCTAGGATCCCAGGTGAATTCTAAGAACGATATTTCTGCAGAAATAGCAAGTAGGATCGTAGCAGCGAATAAGTGCTATTTCGGCCTAAAACGGCAGTTAGGTACCCGCTTTGCTTCCAGGAAGACTAAATGCCTACTCTACAAAACTATAATCCGTCCCGTCCTTACCTACTGCTCAGAAGCATGGTGTCTCACCAGAGCGGATGAGAACAAATTGTTAGTGTTCGAGCGCAAAATTCTCCGACGCATCTACGGACCAGTTCGTTCCGACGATGGCGAATGGAGAAGGCGGACGAACGCAGAGTTAGCCACCCTCTACAAGGAGATAGATATTGTTAAATGGATCAAGTTGGGTCGGCTTAGATGGGCAGGACACGTGGCCAGAATGAACAATGATGAACTGCCTAAGAAGTTGATGCTGGCGCGACCTGATAGAGTTAGGCGGGTAGGCAGGCCCAGGCTACGATGGGAGGACTGCGTTAGTGAAGATTGTCGAGCCATTTTGCGGGTAGCTAATTGGAGGACGGCTGCACAAGAGAGACAAACATGGACGAGACTGATTGAGGAGGCCAGGACTCAGCAATGAGTTGTAGCGCCCATGATGATGATGATGATGAGCCAAAATTTAATGGTAAAACATGACTTGAAATCGAAACTAAATAAAAAAAAAAGTTATTCTTTCATAACGAAATCTCACGAGCACGAACGAAAGATAAATAATAAGTCGAAAACAAAACTAAGGGATATTTCTTCATCTTTTTCGATCCGTTGAGAACTTTCGCCCTAACCACTACCTCTCCAGTGTTCAACTATTGCGACCCAGAATTACGGCATGGTTGCAATTTTTGTACGGCTCCCTGACTTAGACAGCCAGCCTTACAGTTCCGACCCTGCAAGGCATGGCGTACGATTTAAAACTGAAGTCAGAGTAAACGATTCACGTGAACCGGTAGGACGCTGTCACTGATAACCGTTACTTAGACCGAAGACTTTCTACACTAGACTAAAAAGAACAGAACTAAACAGACGCTATCGGCTACTTAAAAGCCTCTTAGACGAAAG
Source organism: Rhodnius prolixus (assembly GCF_049639745.1). Taxonomy (NCBI): domain Eukaryota; kingdom Metazoa; phylum Arthropoda; class Insecta; order Hemiptera; family Reduviidae; genus Rhodnius; species Rhodnius prolixus. The sequence continues at coordinate 17,142,842 of NW_027411582.1, read as the reverse complement.
ATCAAAACTCTTTCTAGACAAAAAGAGACTAATTTATACTTCTATTTTGAAACCCATCTAGGCGTATGGAATAGAGCTGTGAGGTTCAACTAAACGCTCCAATCTCCAAAGGATTCAATCTCTTCAATCTAAAATACTTCGAACTATTGTACACGCTCCATTTTATGTCTCCCAACCTGGACTATACACACTGACCTTAACATTTCTTTTGTCACACGATACAGAAAACTCCACTTCAACTTGCAATCTCATATAAATCCTATAGCTCAAAATCTTTCTTCTAGAACTCTTCCTGATAACCCGGACAAGACGCCTTAAAAGACAGTGGCCTCGTGATCTCCTCTTCAGTGAAGAGAGTGACTAATAGCCTAGTGTTTTGGAGTGTTACCGCTGGGTAACTTCTCCACTCGTTTACTTCTACCTGCAATCACACGCGAATCCTCCAGCTCAAAATCTTTCTTCTAGAACTCTTCCTGATTACCCGACTGGACGCCTTAAGAGACAGTGGCCTCGTGATCTCCTCTCAAGTGAAGAGAGTGACTAACAGTCTAATGTTTTGGAGTGTTACCACTGGGTAACTTCTCTACTCGTTTACTTCTACCTGCAATCTTACGCAAATCCTCTAGTTCAAAATCTTTCTTAAAGAACTCTTCCTGATAACCCGGACAAGACGCCTTAAGAGACAGTGGCCTCGTGATCTCCTCTCAAGTGAAGAGAGTGACTAATAGCCTAATGTTTTGGAGTGTTACCACTGGGTAACTTCTCCACTCGTTTACTTCTACTGTCCACTGTTTCTTCTACAACCCTTCTTGGCAACCCGACGAGACGCCTTAAAAGACAGTGGCCTCGTGATCTCCTCTCCAGTGAAGAGAGCGACTAACAGTCTAATATTTTGAAGTGTTACCACTGGGTAACTTCTCCACTCGTTTACTTCTATAATTCATAGTTACTTATTGCACCAACGCGCTGATTGTAGCATAAATAAACGCCAAAAAAGAAAAATCCCCAAAATCCAGAAAATCAAATCCTTTTAATCCAAAGTAGTATGCCAAATTGATAATGAATCCAGCTAAAAATAAGAACTAAATAAGATCTGTAACCTTTCATAATTTCTACAATAGTCTAGTGACTCGTATCATTCCTCTGATGCAAATTGTATCTACATCCTACCCATGCCTATAATGATGTTAACTACGCAACATCCTAATCACTTCGCTCCCCCAATTCATGTGTTTAATGTTGGGAGCACTGGGGCTGACTGCTCCACAACTGCGTCTCTCTGATTGTGGCACCGGGATCTAGAAGAATCAGTGCACAAGTTACATCATTGACATTTACAGAAAAAGAAAAATGTATGTGATTGAGTGGTCTAAATGCATGAATTGTAATAAAAAGTAATTAAAACTTATACATAAGAAATAAATTAAACTTAATTTCCATTACATTGAAAATTACTAACAATGTAACTAACTCTACAATGATTTTTTTAAGTTTTTGTTTTTTCTGTTTTGTTTCGAAATACGCCTCATAACCAAGAATAACTATTTACAGTTATAAACGCAATCAATTCACCTTACAATGTGGACATCAAAACTATTTTTATAAACATTTTGCAATTTAGTTTTCATAACATTTATAAAACAATTTACATGCTTTGAAAAAAAAAGTGAACACACCACCTTGACCCTGATTAAACAATACTTAGCAATAAATAATACCTTTTTTTAAAAAAATGTTAACTCAACTGAAAACTAATTAGTATTTTCTTTAGATTATTTTCATTTTAAAAAACACTTTACTTTCTTTTTCTGATCAGGAAGTAAATTATCCTGAAGAGGTAATGTTTTCTTTCCCTTTATTATTTATTATTTCTTAGACTAGAATTCTGACAAGAGGCTTTCCTCTTATTGCGGTGATTGCATTTTAATTTTCTCATAACATTACTTTAAAAAACAAAAATGAAATGCACTAATCCTGAATTAACTGATTGGTGAGGAGCCCGTCGTGTCCTACAGGTTTTTGCCAGACATTCCTTGTTTGTAATTATTTGCAATTAGAAATATGCCCTGTAATAAATAGTTAGTGGCTTCTAGTAAATGAATTCAATTCATACATAATGTAATGCTACAATGTACAGTGGTCAAAAAAAGTATTCATACACTTAAGTTTTCATACTTTATCTACTAAACTTTTGTTTCTAGGATGACTATTTCTTCAGCACTGAAATCGAAGATAGTAACAATGAATTTAATGCTCTCATTTTCTTTTATAAACATAAAGAATTCATTAAAAAGCAGAAAAATAATTTACGAGTATACATTCTGAGGCAACTGTTGGCCTCTAAGAATAACCAAAACAGACTGAGTGGGTATTAATTTAACCTCGTTTGTATCTTTGTCCACTATTTTCCGTTTTAATCTTCGTAAATCAGTTATTTCAAAAATTTACCCCAGGTGGACCCCTTATAACATCCTTAATTTCATTTTCAGTTAGCTCAGTATCTACGCCCCTTATCACTTCTCTCCTTTGTAATAAATAACTAGGAAAATAAGCATCTAGATTTGTATGCAAAATAAGTATTCATAAACTCAGTCTGAATGTTATAATTAAAGCAAAACTAAAGACCTAATATTTTGTAAGCAATCCCTTTGTTATTGCCTGAAGCCTCCTTGGCATAGATTCCACCAGGTTTAGTGTCTCCTGAGATGTGATTTCTGCCCATGATTTCTTTAAATTGGTTATGAGCTCTTTTCTGGAAGAACAGTTCAATTTTCGAATTTTCCTCTCCAAACTAGACCATGAATTTTCAATAGGGTTTGATTTTTCTACTTTATAATCAATACTTTATGTTTATAAAAACAAAAAAACTTATTCGGGACTTTTATTATACTTGAACTAATTAAAAAAAAAGATGATATTATCTGGTACATCGGTGGCTAAAAGTAAAATCCAGATTACTCGTATATACTTACAACTACTTGGGTTATAAGGTTTGCAATTGTCGTGCAAACTGTTTGGTGCCTACCGTTTAAATCATTGTACGAGTATGTTAGTTATGAATACCCGAACTGCTGTTTAAGGCAGCTTTAGTCTAGAGGTTACGAAACGTGGGTTTCTAAATGGATCGATTACTACTTCCTCAAATTTGTTATAAATTTATTCATACACAATTGATTCTCATTTAGGGTTGCCAACTCTTAAAAGTTCCCCCCCCAAAAAAGGACACCCTAAAAAAAATTATAGGTACATTCAGGGCCGTCGACAGGATTTTGGGGCCCAGAAATATACAGGGTGTTCCAGCATTAAGACTACCGTTACTTCTAGAGGTGATTCTGGGCATCATTTGCGACAAAAAATTCTATATAAACTATGGCTCAATTCGGCTCAGTTTTATAGATATTTTTAATTTTATGTTTTTTTCAAGGTATTACTACCTTTTAGCAAACAGTTGTCTATATTTCACAAACTATTAAAGCTACAGTTATTTCAATAAGCTCATTGGAAAGAAGGTTAAATTTCCTTTTAAATAAGATAATTTGTATTCCAAAATAATAATATCAAGTATTTCACTTTGTGGCCCAAACATAAGAAATAGCAGCAAGTTTCTAATTTTATCCAAAAAACTTTGACTTCATTTTTCTCAAAAGTATTATATAAGTTTAAAACGTGCACTACTCATGAAAAAACGTCTACATACAAACACCTTTCTAAAGGTACACCATGAATAGTGGTTCTTTTAAAAACTGATGCAGAAATCTCTTATTAATTGCAAAAAAGTAGGCCTCAAAACAGCGTCGGCATTATGAAAGGAATTCACCTATCATAAGAATATAATTGATCAGAAACATCAAATCCTGTATCATTTTTTTGTTCATCGTTACATCAATAAACCTGTTGACCTATTCAGTTCAGTTAGAACAGAAAAACAACACGCCAAATGAAGAAGTCTCGGAAATCAGAACTTAAATCAAAAAATACAATAAAATAAATTAGATTTGTGTGAATTATATCTGAAAAAAGGACAAAAGGCGTCCTTTCCTAATTTAAGAAAGGACAAGGACAACCAGGTGATAAAAAAAAGAGACTGTCCTTTCCAAAAATGGGCAGTTGGCAACCCTATTCTCATTAGAAGTTTTGACTTATGGGATTTCTGTAAATAATAATATAGCCTTCTAGGAAGGTTTCAGCACCAGTATAACCTACCTTTGAAGTTATATTCTAAATAGAAAAATAGGGATTTTTTAAACAACTTGTTGCCAAATTAGTTTTACTTTTTTTTCACAGAGCTTTTACGAGAATATTAGAAAGAAAACTATTTATCCAAAGCTGTGTTGCTGATCTAAAGTTGGTAACAATGAAAGTTAGTATTTTATTGAAGGTAGTGACCTAGAACGGATAAAATTATGAGTCCACTTCTCTTATAATCTAGTGTAAATCTTATCTCTTAAGGGGCAATCTTTGGCAAGCCTTTCTTTCTCTAAGGATATCTAATTTTAGCTGGGGAGTGAAAGGTGAAAGGATGAAGAAAGTTGTAGATCTTGTTTACAAATACTACGAGTATGTATGTAAACAGTGTATGTAGCTGTATGTGGAGCTATGGTTAGCAATCTTCGTCTAGAACAGGGGTCGGCAACCCGCGCCTCTTTATCCAAATTTTGTGACTCTTTAGCCTGTCCAAAAATAAATTGTATATTTTAATTTTATTGGAAAAAATGAAAATTTCATTTATTAAAGTAAAGATATTTTTTCAAAAAGAATTTTAAATGTAATAGGTTTGAAACTGAATAGAGTTATCTTAAAATAAAGTACATAATTATACAGGGTGTTCATTTTAAGACGGAATTTCATGCTTAAACGGTTGAACTGAGCGAAAAAATGGTAGAGGAAAAATTTGTTGCCCGTCAACTCTAGTTTCAGAATATGTAACTTAATTTTAGATTACTGCCCGCATACGCGGCTGATGCATGTACTGTGCCTTTGAAGGTGCCTCCTCAGATACAAAGAGCAGTTGATAACCTCCAGGTTAACCTGGCTTGCGAGCCAGAGGAGGCACCTTTTAAGACACAGTACATGCTTCACAAGTTGAGTAAAGTGCATTATTTGATAAATTAAGGAATAAGTTTGATCCTTTACATGAAAGATATTGATCACTTAAATATGTGACAGGAGGTTTCCAATTTTTTTGGCAATTAAACGCAACTCTCCCAAAATTACCAAATAATTATTAAACCTTGTTTGTAACAGATGTAAAATTAATTTTTAGCCATTTTGTGTATGCTTGAGAACATCTAAAGCTCTTAACATTTGATTTTTCTTAGAAAAATCACTCGGAAAACGACTTATTTCCCGATATTCAGAAAAATACTAGCTTTACTGCCTTGGCAATATTTTTAGTAAAAAGGGGATGAAAAAATACATAAAAATGACCTATCGTGTGCACTTCTTTCTCTTTGATAACAAGTTAAAAAAATTGAAATATGATTAAAAATACCAGTTTTTGAAATGGCCTAGCACCATTAATTTTGAAGATATCAAATTGCGGTTTCCGGTTTCTTTCATAACTTTTTATACTCTTTAAAACTGTGTATATGAAAATGGGGGTCAACTGCAAACCCTCACTTTTGGACGCGCGTCAGCCGCGTATGCGAGCAGGAATCTAAAATCAAGTCACATATTCTGAAACTAGAGGCGACGGGCAACAAATTTTTCCTCTACCATTTTTCGCTCAGATCAACCGTTTAAGCATGAAATGCATTTGAGCCGACTTAAAATGAACACCCTGTAAAATACTTTCATTCAAACACAGGTTTAGTTATTATTTATTTGTTTATTTACTTTGCAACATGTGAAAATAAATCTATAAAACATTTAAATGTTATTGAATATCGCAAAATAATAATTTGTGAATACAAATGATCTACAGAGTTTTTTACTCTATCATCCTTGCGGATATTGGTAAGATTTATTAAAATTATTTAAGAAGAAATGGCTCTCTACTTGAAATAGGTTGCCGACCCCTGCCCAAATTTGTGTATTTGTTTTCGTTATTCTTAATCGCCTAATTACCGTTTATTACATGAACCCACATAGATACCGCGACTTCCTTACAGTCTGAAGAGACCATAGTAATCATCATTGTCAGGGATATCCTGTAGTCTAGAGACTGCTTCTCCTGCATTACACGCATCTATTTATCTTTCGTGATTTCTAATTTACATATTGTATATGTTTATAAAGATTGTAAATTACTAAATAAATAATGAAAAAAAGGTTGGACCATATGGAAGTTGTATTGAAGGATATATTTGTTCAAAAGTAAATTGATTACATTCGCATAGAATATGTAAACATAATATTAACCAATAAATAAAATCCAAGGCCTAGACCTGGGAACGCAAAGTCCACGTTACATATTGGATGTGGAAAAGTTAATTATCTAGTTTCCCTTTCGTCCTTAGATTGTTTTTATTTGATAAGTTTTTATTGAAATTACCAGCACTTATTAACTTGCCAAATATAACATGCACGCAACTAATTTCGAATTGGTATTTTACCACGAGTCTGGAATTGCTTTTAAAATATTCTAGGGCTTTTACAGTTATCGAAAATGAGAGCAAAAATAAAGTAATTGGTTAGTCATTGTAACCAATATTTTCTAATTTTCTATTGGTTTCTGAAGTTAATTCTTATGAATAAGAGCAACCCAACTTGTATATTTTCTTAAAAAACTTACATTTTAAAAAGTTAAGCGCGTTCGACTGTTGTGAAAAATATAAAATGGCCATTAACTATAAAAACTCGAAATTTTAATAAAATACTATAAGAATATTGTTTGGTGGGATGTTTCCTTAATATTACTAATAGAACTACGGTGGTAGTCAGCCAAATGATAAGTGGTTGGTACATGTTTTGGTCTCCGCATTAGAGCTTGGGAATTACGCACACAAATAGAAGCTCTCAACCCTTGTGCAAAGCCCGTTTTTACCTTTTAGATAGAGGTTCAGGACCTCAGTACGAGCATGATTTCATTTTTCACAGAATTCAGGGTCTCTTTTCTTCCTTGTAAAAGCACTTGCGTCCTCCCTAGTTAACTAGAGCAATGCATTCGTGAAGTGGTGCAAGATTTTTTGAAAGAGCATAGAATGCTCTGGTAATCTAAAGCTCTAGAAATTGCAGAAAAAGTGATTGCAATGACTATTATGACGTTGTAAAACGTTTGGTTGTTTTGCCCTGCGTTCGACGTGTATACACTGTGGGGGGGGGGTTTAAAACTAAATTCCACGCTTAACTGGTTAAAAAGTTTTGTATTAGGGTTGTTTAGAGTACAAAAAATACGAGTACACAAATCAAGTACCTTTTGAGGTTTAATCAACCCACATACTTTTAACTTTTAAAACTCATTTTTGTTTTTCAATTGTTAATAAATCTTATTTTACAGATGCACTCCTAACAACCCTTCCCATATGTCGTTTATTTCTATTTAATTGCCTTTCAATCATATGTATGCATATTTTGTACGACATTAGTCAAGAAACTTAAGCATTAGCAAGATTAACTAACATACACTCGCAATGTACGCCTTTATCTTGTTTGTCATCGTAGCATTCACCATAAATACTGGTAATATATTTTTTAATTTAAACTTGCAAATATATGTATATATTCTTACAAGCCAATGTATAAGAGGTTTGAGGTTTATGAGGTAAAAGTATACTTCAGAAAATTAACAATTTTAATTCAAGAGATGCATTTTCGCTTGGACCAGTCGATATCTATAGCTGAGCTAGATTATGCAAATAGCCATAATTGGGGGAAAGACAACTTCAAAAACAAAGAGAACTGAGGGAAATATTTGCTGAAATGAGCACCAACTTACTTTATTTTGGCAAATCAAAACAAAGAAATAATTGCTGGAATGACATAGAATTGATTTTGGCACTCAACCGATATATTTATACAAGTACTGGTACACTACGAAATTGATAGAGTATCTTAAAGCATCATACTCAGGGGCGGCTTAACCTATAGTGCAGGGTGTGCAATGCACAAGGGCGCCGCCGTCTCAGGGGGCGCCGCGGCGCTCCCTGAGACAGCTAAGAGCATCGTCTTGGACCATCATGGTACAACAATGATATGACAGAAGCGGCCAGCCAGCGCGGTGGCGGCAGTTATCAAACGCGATAACTTAGTTAATAGTTATAGCCGCGGGGTGGGGGGGTCAGGCCTAGGGGGCGCCAGGGTTTCATTGCACACGGGCGCTACACGAACTAGAGCCGCCCCTGATCATACTCAAATATCCTTTTTCAGGATTAAGTTCATAGTCTTTGCGAAAAGGTACGGGTAGCTAGGTAGCCTTGTTATTTGTGCCATGAATGGCGTACTATTATGGAGAATTATTGTGTGACATATGTAGATGAGTTAAAGAATTTACGTATTTGGGAATCTATGTAATTTCTTTCATATTTTGTTGCTTAGTATGTGCACATATATCTTTTTGTTTTTTTAAATTTTGCAGGATGCTGTATTAAATGCTACGATTGTAGTACTGAAAGGAACAAGAAATGCTTCGATCCATTTGTAAAAAATGATATGGGTCAAACAGAGTGTTCTAGTTCTATTACCGCGAAGCTGACGGACGTATTTGGTCCAATAACTGGGGGAGCTCCCAACGAATATGTCTGTGTTAAAACCAACACTAGCAGTAAGAAATTTGTAAAATATAATTTCAATTTAGTTTATAAAAAGAGGAAAGTAATGATTTTATACTGTAATGATTTAATATTTTTGTTTTATTTATTTATTTCAAATATTTATTTAATTTATTCTTATTTTACCAGATTGTTTCCCTTAAAAAGATTTGCTCAATTCAGGTCGCTCAGCCCTGTCCTCCTGGGGACGATCATTTTAATCCAAAACGTTCCTGTATTGCCTTCGATGGTTACCATCTGACAAGTGCTCCATCTCCTCATGCCCCTTGTTCTTTTGTTTTTGAGCCGTTTGTATATCTTCTAACCATTTCAACGGCGGCTAACTTCAGAACCTAGTATTCTCTTAAGTCCAGGTGTCTCTCTTCCTATTTTGACCCTTTACTCTCCTCATCTGTTGATAATTTTTTCTTTAAGTTTGTTTTTAACCTAGAGTTGAGGAAACAATCCTCTTTAATCGACTTTGGCATTGAATTCTACATTCTTATATGATATACTCTTTAAGAAGAAGTAGCAAATTGAAAGTTTGTTCTATTTCTTTATCCCAATCCCTGATTGAAAATGAAGGTGCTCTCGGTCAGGTATGTAAAATCCACTACCGTAGAGACTGTCTGTCGCACTTCATTTCCAATTCCCAGGTACTTTTGCAAAGTCTAACCTATAGAACTAGGCTAACCAACAGAACTTTGGACTAGAAAAGGTAACATCGCTTTGATAGTGCTTTCAATCAGTACGTGATGCCCGTTTTACTTACTCCAGCTGTACAGTGTTCGTGAAGATTGCAAAGAGAACCGAGCAATTATGGGTTTTCCCCTGTAAAATCCGTTTGTTCGTCTTACGAAGAATGAAAATATGGTTTCAACCAATTGGTGTCTCTCTCTCTCTGATGGTGTAAACGAAAAATTGAAAAAATAAGATAAAAAATTTTATCTTTCACTTCTTACACAGGTGGTAAATAATATTTATAAATTCCATAAATTCTTGTGTTTCAGCTGCTGGATCAACAAAAATAGTACGTAGCTGTGTTGATAAATTAGAAAAAAACAACTATTGCGAAGAGCTGAAAAAATCATGGTTGACTGGCACTGTACACTTCTGTGGAACGTGTGAAAGTGATGGTTGTAATGGTGCTGGGAAATTAAAAGAAATATGGTTAGCGATAATTGTGGCTAGCTTAGTTTGCGTTTTCCAAAACTTTTACCAAATTTGTGGTGAAATTTGGATATGAAGCCTTTACGCAGCCCTATTGTGCCCAAAATTTCTCGTCTTTTTTGTTTATCGAAATTTGCCTCAATTCTTTGTTCTAAAATTAAAGATTAATTTTATTACTAAAATATATTATTTTTTGTAAAATGTTCAATGTTCAATATAATTGATAAAACAAGTTTTTATTATTTCTGAACTACTGGACTTTAATTAAGAATTAAAATTTATAATATTTATAACAAAATATCTAAATACATTTGTAATAACTTTGTAGACTTTGAAGGAATCAGAGACACAGTCAATATGTTTGCTATTTATAGACTAATAACTTATACTTTACTGATGGACAAACATACATAATAATAAACTAGACCTGAACAGAATTTCAACATAAAACACTTGAATGAACTAAAACAGTAACAAAAAGTACAACTCTAAATAAGGAAAGATATTAAATGAACTGAGACGCTTTTCACAATAAAAGTAATGAAAATTAAAATCTGAATACACAATAAAGTGGGAGTCTTGCTTGTTTCAGTATTGTTGATGTAATTAATTGGCAGTTAAATCAAAATTCATTAACTATCTTGGTGAAAGCATTTTTTTTTTTAAGTTTTGAATTCGTTTCATTAAAAAACTGTGTATTAATAGATAGTTTGATAACTCGTTTTAAAATCAATGTAAATAAGTGATTAGGGCTTCTCTTCGCTGCAAAAAAAACCAGCGTAAGGCTGGAAACATAGTGGAGCGGCGAGCAAAGCGGCGATGATAGCGAAGAGCAAAGCGGCGAAATCAAACACAGGTAAACATATGGGACCGCTCATAGTGGCGAGCAAAGCGAAGATAGAGCAACGCTATCTCTAGAGAGTAGAGCAAAGCGTTATGACATGTTTGATTACTTCGTTCTCATCACGCTCAATTTGTAAAGGTTATTTTTCAAAGGTTATGGATATTGATACATTATTGGTTTAGTTTGTTTAAAGAAACCTCTGTGGGGCCATAGTATTTGTGAAGCTACAATAGTTTTTAATAATTAATAGTTTAAATTAATTAACAATTAGTAGTTAATGGAGAATTCAGGTAATTTTTGCTACATTTAATTTGGTTCTCATTCCCTTAATGCTAACTTTCATCTAAGTACTAGGCAAAATTAAATTACATTTTCACGTCCTACTACTTCTGATCAGGACGAATTCTCCAATCCTTCTTCTGTAGCGTCGTACTACTCCAGTTTTTCAGATGAACAACATTAATTTACGACAAATCATGGGGTAGTGATTTAATAAAATTATTGTGTTTTTTTAATTGACTAATTTCTTTTTATCTGCATATATTTCTATTTATTTTGATTTTCTTATCTTAAAGTAACTGATAGGATTAATGGGGTTACACAGATTTGTATTTAGTTAATTTTTCTATATTGTGCCTAACTTTTGTTGTGAGTTGTATTATTCAAAAACAATAAAATTTGATTTTGATTAATGGGGTTACACTGGGCTAGTATGTAATCAAATGTTGTTAAGACATTCGAAAATACGCATGAAACTTGCCAGGATGCTCCCGAAGTTGTTGGTACAAGTGATGAAATTCACCAAGTTCATTTCTAAACTTATTTATGTCATGTACACAGCAGCTCCTACTACTAAGCTGCTGCAAATACCAAAGTTTCAACGAAGAATTTTCATATAAAAATAGTTCCTCCATCTTGTTTTGTCAAAAGGAGAACGCGACTAAGCTCGTCACTATGTGCATGCGAATCTTTGCTCGCTGCTCGTCGCTCTCTTTGATCTGAAGCAGCTATCATCGCCGCTCAACTCGCCGCTCCACTATGTTTCCAGCCTAAAGGTATCTAAGAAATTCTAAAAAAATATTAATTACAAGTTAATGCTGTGAAATTGCTTAAATGATATCAATTAAAAATGAATGAATTAACTAACCAGAACATACGAGTCAAGACAAAACAGTAATATTCATTTTTAAGTAATTATGAAATAATAAAATTTGCATGCAAGAATAATAAAAATATAATTGAAATTTAAAATTAACAATTAATAATCCCTAAATCGCTAATTACATATTTACTAATAACATTTTATTTTTGGTTATCAAAAAATTAATGAATACTTTGGTCACTCTGCTTAGATAACCTTCCTTTACCAGCTGAGCTGCCATCTTTAACTCGTTACTCGTGTCTCTTTATTAAGGTGATTCTTTTAAGTGAAGTTTTATTTCTAAATTGTGTTTAAGTTATACTTAGTGCGTGATATACAGTTTTAGTGCGAATGGTGTTATGAATTATTTTAAATTGTGTCAAGTGTCAAGTGCTATTGGGCTGGTAATCTAGTGAGATGCTGATGAACTTGGATATTTTTTAAACCAGGTAAGACTTTATTATCAAATATTTAATTTACATTTATATCATGGTTACATGATAATATGTAGCATTTTGTCATTTATTACCTACAAATTAATATTGATGCTACGTCATGACCACTTACAGTGTTGGGTTTATTCTTTTTAATTTTGAATGTAACAAAAAGTGTTTAAATGGATTTCTAAACGTGTCGATGTATTCTTTAATCTTTTCTGTTTAACTATCAGTTTAAAAACAGCATTGTTAAAAACAGCTGGGTTATGATTGTTGCAGTTTTGTGTTTATGTGTCGACGACCTGAGTTACGTCGAGCTAAAACACTCCTTGATCTTCTTGATTCTAAGAGACTTTTCGGTTGTTTAAACGGATCTTGGATTTTCATAACCTTCTAAGAGGGAAGATTGCATCAGCAACGTAGAGGAGCTTTAACCACTTATTCGAGCTGAATTTTATCAAAATCGGACTAAGCGTTATAGAAATATTGGTAATAATAGTTTTAGAAAGGGCCTTATTTGGGTGGCGCAAACTCCCCTCCTTATGAGGCACGGCTCGAGACTTTTAAAGTGCAAATCTGTACGAAATTTCGATTCGAATGACACTTCATTCATGAAAATCAGTTCACGTGTCGATAATTTGCAACGATTGCTATACTTCCCCTTAACAAGTGTAAGAGCTGATCGCCGCTTTAATATTACGTAGGGGAGCCCTAACCCTATCATCCTACCAAATTTTAACAAAATCGGGCCAAGATTTACAGAGTAATTAGTAATAATAATTTTGGAGGGGGCCTTACATTAAGGGGGCTAACTCCTCCCCCATTCGATGTACAGCGTCGGGACCCCCAAAAGGCACATCTACATAAAATATTGAATCGAATGACACCTCATTCATGAAAATCGGTTCACGCGTTTAGGCGCTACGTTGTTTACAAAAAAGGTAACAACAAGAACAAGAACAAGAACATTTTTTGAAAAAGCCGTTTTTGCTCATTTTCGGCAACTTTTTTCTCGAAACCTATTAGATCTGGGTGGTTGCAAAAAAATTACAGTTATAAAGGAGGGTTTGGAGTAAGATTTAAAGAAAGTTTGGGAATTTTATCTTTTATAGAAAAAGAGAAAAAAATTGTCAAAGTTGGGTGTTTTTCAACGTTACGCTTTTTCGTGCAGTTTTTGATGGTCAACCCTTATACAACTGTCCTACCGGACAGTTTTAATAGGAAGGTATTTGTACGTAAAAAGCAAATTTAAACTGCGATTTCAGACCTTCCTTTTAAGAGGAGTAATCAACCCTTATATAAAATAGGAAGGTATTTGTACGTAAAAAGCAAATTTAAACTGCGATTTCAGACCTTCCTTTTAAGAGGAGTAAGAAAAATAAACGGGCGATTACAGTACTTCTCCCTAAAAGGCAAAGAGGCAAAGATTTTGAATCGAACGACAATTCATTGATTTAAATCGGTTCACTCATTGATAATTTTAACGATTTCAGTACTTCCTCTTAGTAGGTGTAAGAGCATGATGGCACTTCACAGCCATGTAGAGGAGCTTTAATCACTTCTTCGTGCTAAATTTTATCAAAATCGGACAAAGCGTTATAGAAATATTGGTAATAATAGTTTTAGAAACGGCCTTACTTGGGTGGGGCAAACTCCCCTCCATATGAGGCGTAGCGACGAGACTTTTAAAGTGCAAATCAGTACAAAATTTCGATTCGATTGACACTTCATTCATGAAAATCAGTTCACTTGTCGATAATTTGAAACGATTGCTATACTTCCCCTTAACTAGTGTAAGAGCAGATCGCCGCTTTAATGTTACGTAGGGGAGCCCTAACTCTATCATCCTACCAAATTTTATCAAAATCGGGCTAAGATTTACAGAGTAATTAGTAATAATAATTTTGAAGGGGGCCTTACATAAAGGGTGCTAACTCCTTTCTAATTCGGTGTACAGCGTCGAGACCCCCAAAAGGCACATCTACATAAAATTCCGAATCGAATGTCACCTCATTCATGAAAATCGGTTCTCGCGTTTAGGCGCTACGTAGTTTACAAAAAAGGTAACAACAACAACAACAACAAGAAGAAGAAGAAGAAGAAGAAGAAGAAGAAGAACAACAATTTCTGAAAATGCCGTTTTTGCTCATTTTCGGCAACTTTTTTCTCGAAATCTATTAGCTCTGGGGGGTTGCAAAAAAATTACAGTTATAAAGGAGGGTTGCCCTATATTTTAAAGAAAATTTGGGAATTTTATCTTTTATAGAAAAAGAGAAAAAAATTGTCAAAGTTGGGTGTTTTTTAACGTTACGCTTTTTCGTGCACTTTTTGACGATCAATCCTTATACAACTGTCCTACCGGACAGTTTTAATTATTTGCAATAGAATTCTGACAGGAGACTTCCTCTTATTGCGGTGATTGCATTTTAATTTTCTCATAACATTACTTTAAAAAACAAAAATGAAATGCACTAATCCTGAATTAACTGATTGGTGAGGAGCCCGTCGTGTCCTACAGGTTTTTGCCAGACATTCCTTGTTTGTAATTATTTGCAATAGAATTCTGACAGGAGACTTCCTCTTATTGCGGTGATTGCATTTTAATTTTTTCATAACATTACTTTAAAAAACAAAAATGAAATGCACTAATCCTGAATTAACTGATTGGTGAGGAGCCCGTCGTGTCCTACAGGTTTTTGCCAGACATTCCTTGTTTGTAATTATTTGCAATAGAATTCTGACAGGAGACTTCCTCTTATTGCGGTGATTGCATTTTAATTTTTTCATAACATTACTTTAAAAAACAAAAATGAAATGCACTAATCCTGAATTAACTGATTGGTGAGGAGCCCGTCGTGTCCTACAGGTTTTTGCCAGACATTCCTTGTTTGTAATTATTTGCAATTAGAAATATGTCTTGTAATAAATAGTTAGTGACTTCTATTGAATGAATTCAATTCATACATAATGTAATGCTACAATGTACAGTGGTCAAAAAAAGTATTCATACACTTAAGTTTTCATATTTTATCTACTGAACTATTGTTTCTAGGATGACTATTTCTTCAGCACTGAAATCGAAGATAGTAACAATGAATTTAATGCTCTCATTTTCTTTTATAAACATAAAGAATTGATTAAAAAGCAGAAAAATAATTTATTGTATGCAAAATAAGTATTCATACACTCAGTCTGAATGTTATAATTAAAGCAAAACTAAAGATCTAATATTTTGTAAGCAATCCCTTTGTTATTGCCTGAAGCCTCCTTGGCATAGATTCCACCAGGTTTATTGTCTCTTGAGATGTGATTTCTGCCCATGATTTCTTTAAATTGGTTCTGAGCTCTTTTCTGGAAGAACAGTTCAATTTTCGAATTTTCCTCTCCAAACTAGACCATGAATTTTCAATAGGGTTTGATTTTTCTACTTTTTAATCAATACTATATGTTTATAAAAGAAAATGAGAGCATTAAATTCATTGTTACTATCTTCGATTTCAGTGCTGAACAAGTAGTCATCCTAAAAACAAAAGTTCAGTAGATAAGTAAAAAAACTTAGTGTATGAATACTTTTTTTGACCACTGTATTTAAGTTGCATTCAATGCACGAACTTTGTAACCATAAAGTTGTTTTCTTTAATTTCAAATTGACATAAAGAGCAATAAACTGAATAAGTTGAAAACTAATTGCTGCAAATTATAAGCATTACTAAAACTTATTCGGGACTTTTATTATACTTGAACTAATTAAAAAAAAAAGATGATATTATCTGGTACATCGGTGGCTAAAAGTAAAATCCAGATTATATACTTACAACTACTTGGGTTATAACGTTATAAGGTTCGCAATTGTCGTGCAAACTGTTTGGTGCCTACCGTTTAAATCATTGTACGAGTATGTTAGTTATGAATACCCGAACTGCTGTTTAAGGCAGCTTTAGTCTAGAGGTTACGAAACGTGGGTTTCTAAATGGATCGATTACTACTTCCTCAAATTTGTTATAAATTTACTCATACACAATTGATTCTCATTTAGAGTTGCCAACTCTTAAAAGTTCCCCCCCAAAAAAAGGACACCCTAAAAAAAATTATAGGTACATTCAGGGCCGTCGACAGGATTTTGGGGCCCAGAAATATACAGGGTGTTCCAGCATTAAGACTACCAGGTTACTTCTAGAGGTGATTCTGGGCATCATTTGCGACAAAAAATTCTATATAAACTATGGCTCAATTCGGCTCAGTTTTATAGATATTTTTAATTTTATGTTTTTTCAAGGTGTTACTACTTTTTAGCAAACATTTGTCTATATTTCACAAACTATTAAAGCTACAGTTATTTCAATAAGCTCTTTGGAAAGAAGGTTAAATTTCCTTTTAAATAAGCTAATTTGTATACCAAAATAATAATATCAAGTATTTCACTTTGTGGCCCAAACATAAGAAATAGCAGCAAGTTTCTAATTTTATCCAAAAACTTTGACTTCATTTTTCTCAAAAGTATTATGGGTCATTCCATGTCAAATCAACACGGGGTCTGAACCTCACCATCTCCGATTTTCTTGAAATTTGGCACATGTGTACTATTGGTATGGACTTGGAAAAATATGAAATTTTACTGTGATATGTCAACTGGTTTATGAGTTACAGGGCTGTAAAGTTGCCAGAAATGGGCTGAAAAACAGGGAACCCCGTGTTTTTGAATTACTGTGGAAGCTTTCCTAATTGAGCTACAGACTTGGGATTGGTGTCATTTTGTAGCATATATAATGCCCTTTCCTGTAATATGCGACACCATATGGGTTAGGATAAATAAAGTTTGTTAAATTTAAATTTAAAATTTAAATTTTTTAAAAGGTATATAATTTAAAATTTTAAAATTAATTCTATGAATAGCTAGTAGTGTTATGAATCACTGGGCAAAATATTAATTTGGGACGATAATGGCGTCATTGTTAAAAAAATTTAAGACTAAAGCTCCAATCCGATTAATTCAACTCTGAATTCATGTTAATACAATAATGCTAATAATAATTCCACTAATAAGTCCCAAGTAAAACATACTGTTAAGTAATAGGATCTCTTTATTATTTTAAGCTTGAAAAGGCTTCATTTGTTCGACATGCATCACTTTCTAGTAGGACATATGTAAGTTCTTCCTGTCAGAGTCACAGGATCAATTTTTATCAAAACATCCACTACTGAGACCCAAATAATATCGGCAT
The DNA here is from genome assembly GCF_049639745.1 of Rhodnius prolixus. Lineage (NCBI taxonomy): Eukaryota > Metazoa > Arthropoda > Insecta > Hemiptera > Reduviidae > Rhodnius > Rhodnius prolixus. The sequence continues at coordinate 17,125,341 of NW_027411582.1, read as the reverse complement.
TTCTTGGATGCGAGATGATTTAGAGGGTCCAGCTGGATGAAGAAAAGTTACTTTTACTTCATCAAGTTCTTCATTTTTCTCTAAAACATATCCAAGCCACCAGTTTCTTTATAGACTACACTGATATAACCTGATATGTCGGCTAATTTTAGTTTATCAGGGAATTTTGAAACTTCCATTTCGCAAGCTTCTGATTTCATAGAAACGTTTTTAACCAATATTTTGGATTGACTTCTGGGAATGAAAGCATGGTATTGCTGTGTTCCTTTAATAGCCAATGCTTGAGCAAACCGATTTTTTAAAAAACACTCAGATTCAACATAGTCTTCCTGGGTTGAATATGCAGTCTATGTTGGTGATGTTTTCTACTGCCCACTCAAAAAGTTGTAGTGAAGTTTGGATTTGATTTTCATAGGGTCGTTGCAAACTGGCACGAGCTGCCAGTCTCTTTACCGAAACCCCTACGCCATCACAAGGCCCTTTGCCGACTTAAACCAACTTAAAGAGGCTGTTATCTGAGCCAAAGAAGACTGTTCTTGAACAAAGATATTGAATTGAATTATTTTTGTATAATTTGATTAACTGCATAATTTCATTAAAATAATATATTATAATTAATATGAATAATTACTGTAATCATAATTATTAATTCTAAAAATGATTTCAAAATCAATATTTTAAATCTTAATAATTATTAATTATGATTCATTGATTCATTATTACTATTTTCAATTTATTTATTACTTTAATTTTATTAAAATATATTTTCCATGAAAAGGAGCTTAAGTCTTAATTTTTTTTAACAATGAAGCCATTGTCGTCCCAAATTAATATTTTGCCCAGTGATTCATAACACTACTAGCTATTCATAGAATTAATTTTAAAATTTTAAAATATGTACTTTATAAAAAATTTAAATTTTAAATTTAAATTTAACAAACTTTTATATCCTAACCCATACGGTTTCGCATATCACAGGAAAGAGCATTATATATGCTATAAAATGACACCAATCCCAAGTCTGTAGCTCAATTAGGAAAGCTTCTACAGTAATTCAAAAACACTGGGTTCCCTGTTTTTCAGCCCATTTTTGGCAACTTTACAGCCCTGTAACTCATAAACCAGTTGACATATCACAGTAAAATTTCATTTTTTTCCAAGTCTATACCAATAGTACACATGTGCCAAATTTCAAGAAAATCCGAGATGGTGAGGTCAAAAATGGTCTTTTTTTGTGTTGATTTGACATGGAATGACCCTTATATAAGTTTAAAACGTGCACTATTCATGAAAAAACGTCTACATACAAACACCTTTCTAAAGGTACACCATGAATAGTGGTTCTTTTAAAAATTGATGCAGAAATCTCTTATTAATTGCAAAAAAGTAGGCCTCAAAACAGCGTCGGCATTATGAAAGGAATTCACCTATCATAAGAATATAATTGATCAGAAACATCAAATCCTGTATCATTTTTTTGTTCATCGTTACATCAATAAACCTGTTGACCTATTCAGTTCAGTTAGAACAGAAAAACAACACGCCAAATGAAGAAGTCTCGGAAATCAGAACTTAAATAAAAAAATACAATAAAATAAATTAGATTTGTGTGAATTATATCTGAAAAAAGGACAAAAGGCGTCCTTTCCTAATTTAAGAAAGGACAAGGACAACCAGGTGATAAAAAAAAAGGGACTGTCCTTTCCAAAAATGGGCAGTTGGCAACCCTATTCTCATTAGAAGTTTTGACTTATGGGATTTCTGTAAATAATAATATAGCCTTCTAGGAAGGTTTCAGCACCAGTATAACCTACCTTTGAAGTTATATTCTAAATAGAAAAATAGGGATTTTTTTAAACAACTTGTTGCCAAATTTGTTTTACTTTTTTTTACAGAGCTTTTACGAGAATATTAGAAAGAAAACTATTTATCCAAAGCTGTGTTGTTGATCTAAAGTTGGTAACAATGAAAGTTAGTATTTTATTGAAGGTAGTGACCTAGAACGGATAAAATTATGAGTCCACTTCGCTTATAATCTAGTGTAAATCTTATCTCTTAAGGGGCAATCTTCGGCAAGCCTTTCTTTCTCTAAGGATATCTAATTTTAGCTGGGGAGTGAAAGGTGAAAGGATGAAGAAAGTTGTAGATCTTGTTTACAAATACTACGAGTATGTATGTAAACAGTGTATGTAGCTGTATGTGGAGCTATGGTTAGCAATCTTCGTCTAGAACAGGGGTCGGCAACCCGCGCCTCTTTATCCAAATTTTGTGACTCTTTAGCCTGTCCAAAAATAAATTGTATATTTTAATTTTATTGGAAAAAAATGAAAATTTCATTTATTAAAGTAAAGATATTTTTTCAAAAAGAATTTTAAATGTAATAGGTTTGAAACTGAATAGAGTTATCTTAAAATAAAGTACATAATTATACAGGGTGTTCATTTTAAGACGGAATTTCATGCTTAAACGGTTGAACTGAGCGAAAAAATGGTAGAGGAAAAATTTGTTGCCGGTCAACTCTAGTTTCAGAATATGTAACTTAATTTTAGATTACTGCCCGCATACGCGGCTGATGCATGTACTGTGCCTTTGAAGGTGCTTCCTCAGATACAGAGAGCAGTTGATAACCTCCAGGTTAACCTGGCTTGCGAGCCAGAGGAGGCACCTTTTAAGACACAGTACATGCTTCAGAAGTTGAGTAAAGTGCATTATTTGATAAATTAAGGAATAAGATTGATCCTTTAAATGAAAGATATTAATACTTAAATATGGAGGCAGGAGGTTTCCGATTTTTTTGGTAATTAAACGCCTCTCTCTCAAAATTACCAAATAATTATTAAACCTTCTTGTTTGTAACAGATGTAAAATTAATTTTTAGCCATTTTGTGTATGCTTGAGAACATCTAAAGCTCTTAACATTTGATTTTTCTTAGAAAAATCACTCGGAAAACGACTTATTTCCCGATATTCAGAAAAATACTAGCTTTACTGCCTTGGCAATATTTTTAGTAAAAAGGGGATGAAAAAATACATAAAAATGACCTATCGTGTGCTCTTCTTTCTCTTTGATAACAAGTTAAAAAAAATTGAAATATGATTAAAAATACCAGATTTTGAAATGGCCTAGCACCATTAATTTTGAAGATATCAAATTGCGGTTTCCGGTTTCTTTCATAACTTTTTATACTCTTTAAAACTGTGTATATGAAAATGGGGGTCAACTGCAAACCCTCACTTTTGGACGCGCGTCAGCCGCGTATGCGAGCAGGAATCTAAAATCAAGTCACATATTCTGAAACTAGAGGCGACGGGCAACAAATTTTTCCTCTACCATTTTTCGCTCAGATCAACCGTTTAAGCATGAAATGCATTTGAGCCGACTTAAAATGAACACCCTGTAAAATACTTTCATTCAAACACAGGTTTAGCTATTATTTATTTGTTTATTTACTTTGCAATATGTGAAAATAAATATATAAAACATTTAAATGTTATTGAATATCATAAAATCATAATTTGTGAAAATACAAATGATCTACAGAGTTTTTTACTCTATCATCCTTGCGGATATTGGTAAGATTTATTAAAATTATTTAAGAAGAAATGGCTCTCTACTTGAAATAGGTTGCCGACCCCTGCCCAAATTTGTGTATTTGTTTTCGTTATTCTTAATCGCCTAATTACCGTTTATTACATGAACCCACATAGATGCCGCGACTTCCTTACAGTCTGAAGAGACCATAGTAATCATCATTGTCAGGGATATCCTCAGGGGCGGCTTAACCTATAGTGCAGGGTGTGCAATGCACACGGGCGCCGCGGCGCTCCCTGAGACAGCTAAGAGCATCGTCTTGGACCATCATGGTACAACAATGATATGACAGAAGCGGCCAGCCAGCGCGGTGGCGGCAGTTATCAAACGCGAGCGCCCTATGGGCGGCTTCTTTTTCGAACATTTTGTTTCAACTCGAAATAAACCTTATTTCACGTATTTAAAATTTAGAAGCGGCCAGACAGCGCGGCGCCGGTAGTGCGGCGGTGTCAACCGCGAGCGGCTCCTTTTTCGACCATTTTGTTCAACTTAAAATCAACCTTATTTCACGTAATTAAAGTTTATACTATTAAGCGGGGGGGGGGTCAGGCCTAGGGGCGCCAGGGTTTCATTGCACACGGGCGCTACACGAGCTAGAGCCGCCCCTGGATATCCTGTAGTCTAGAGACTGCTTCTCCTGCATTACACGCATCTATTTATCTTTCGTGATTTCTAATTTACATATTGTATATGTTTATAAAGATTGTAAATTACTAAATAAATAATGAAAAAAAGGTTGGACCATATGGAAGTTGTATTGAAGGATATATTTGTTCAAAAGTAAATTGATTACATTCGCATAGAATACGTAAACATAATATTAACCAATAAATAAAATCCAAGGCCTAGACCTGGGAACGCAAAGTCCACGTTACATATTGGATGTGGAAAAGTTAATTATCTAGTTTCCCTTTCGTCCTTAGATTGTTTTTATTTGGTAAGTTTTTATTGAAATTACCAGCACTTATTAACTTGCCAAATATAACATGCACGCAACTAATTTCGAATTGGTATTTTACCACGAGTCTGGAATTGCTTTTAAAATATTGTAGGGCTTTTACAGTTATCGAAAATGAGAGCAAAAATAAAGTAATTGGTTAGTCATTGTAACCAATATTTTCTAATTTTCTATTGGTTTCTGAAGTTAATTCTTATGAATAAGAGCAACCCAACTTGTATATTTTCTTAAAAAACTTACATTTTAAAAAGTTAAGCGCGTTCGACTGTTGTGAAAAATATAAAATGGCCATTAACTATAAAAACTCGAAATTTTAATAAAATACAATATGAATATTATTTGGTGGGATGTTTCCTTAATATTACTAATAGAACTACGTTGGTAGTCAGCCAAATGATAAGTGGTTGGTACATGTTTTGGTCTTCGCATTAGAGCTTGGGAATTACGCACACAAATAGAAGCTCTCAACCCTTGTGCAAAGCCCGTTTTTACCTTTTAGATAGAGGTTCAGGACCTCAGTACGAGCATGATTTCATTTTGCACAGAATTCAGGGTCTCTTTTCTTCCTTGTAAAAGCACTTGCGTCCTCCCTAGTTAACTAGAGCAATGCATTCGTGAAGTGGTGCAAGATTTTTTGAAAGAGCATAGAATGCTCTGGTAATCTAAAGCTCTAGAAATTGCAGAAAAAGTGATTGCAATGACTATTATGACGTTGTAAAACGTTTGGTTGTTTTGCCCTGCGTTCGACGTGTATACACTGTGTGGGGGGGGGGGGGGTTAAAACTAAATTCCACGCTTAACTGGTTAAAAAGTTTTGTATTAGGGTTGTTTAGAGTACAAAAAATACGAGTACACAAATCAAGTACCTTTTGAGGTTTAATCAACCCACATACTTTTAACTTTTAAAACTCATTTTTGTTTTTCAATTGTTAATAAATCTTATTTTACAGATGCACTCCTAACAACCCTTCCCATATGTCGTTTATTTCTATTTAATTGCCTTTCAATCATATGTATGCATATTTTGTACGACATTAGTCAAGAAACTTAAGCATTAGCAAGATTAACTAACATACACTTGCAATGTACGCCTTTATCTTGTTTGTCATCGTAGCATTCACCATAAATACTGGTAATATATTTTTTAATTTAAACTTGCAAATATATGTATATATTCTTACAAGCCAATGTATAAGAGGTTTGAGGTTTATGAGGTAAAAGTATACTTCAGAAAATTAACAATTTTAATTCAAGAGATGCATTTTCGCTTGGACCAGTCGATATCTATAGCTGAGCTAGATTATGCAAATAGCCATAATTGGGGGAAAGACAACTTCAAAAACAAAGAGAACTGAGGGAAATATTTGCTGAAATGAGCACCAACTTACTTTATTTTGGCAAATCAAAACAAAGAAATAATTGCTGGAATGACATAGAATTGATTTTGGCACTCAACCGATATATTTACACAAGTACTGGTACACTACGAAATTGATAGAGTATCTTAAAGCATCATACTCAGGGGCGGCTTAACCTATAGTGCAGGGTGTGCAATGCACAAGGGCGCCGCCGTCTCAGGGGGCGCCGCGGCGCTCCCTGAGACAGCTAAGAGCATCGTCTTGGACCATCATGGTACAACAATGATATGACAGAAGCGGCCAGCCAGCGCGGTGGCGGCAGTTATCAAACGCGATAACTTAGTTAATAGTTATAGCCGCGGGGTGGGGGGGGGGTCAGGCCTAGGGGGCGCCAGGGTTTCATTGCACACGGGCGCTACACGAGCTAGAGCCGCCCCTGATCATACTCAAATATCCTTTTTCAGGATTAAGTTCATAGTCTTTGCGAAAAGGTACGGGTAGCTAGGTAGCCATGTTATTTGTGCCATGAATGGCGTACTATTGTGGAGAATTATTGTGTGACATAGATGAGTTAAAGAATTTACTTATTTGGGAATCTATGTAATTTCTTTCATATTTTGTTGCTTAGTATGTGCACATATATCTTTTTGTTTTTTTAAATTTTGCAGGATGCTGTATTAAATGCTACGATTGTGATAGTGTTTTCAGCAAGAAATGCTTAGATCCATTTGTAAAAAATGAGATGGGTCAAACAGATTGTTCTAGTACTCTTACCTCGAAGGTAACGAACTTATTTGGTAAACTACCTGGGGTAGTTGCAACCAACGAATTTATCTGTGTTAAAACCAACACTAGCAGTAAGAAATTTATAAAATATAATTTCAATTTAGTTTATAAAAAGAGGAAAGTAATGATTTTACTGTAATGATTTAATATTTTTGTTTTATTTATTTATTTCAAATATTTATTTAATTTATTCTTATTTTACCAGATTGTTTCCCTTAAAAAGATTTGCTCAATTCAGGTCGCTCAGCCCTGTCCTCCTGGGGACGATCATTTTAATCCAAAACGTTCCTGTATTGCCTTCGATGGTTACCATCTGACAAGTGCTCCATCTCCTCATGCCTCTTGATCTTTTGTTTTTGAGCCGTTTGTATATCTTCTAACCATTTCAACGGCGGCTAACTTCAGAACCTAGTATTCTCTTAAGTCCAGGTGTCTCTCTTCCTATTTTAACCCTTTACTCTCCTCATCTGTTGATAATTTTTTCTTTAAGTTTGTTTTTAACCTAGAGTTGAGGAAACAATCCTCTTTAATCGACTTTGGCATTGAATTCTACATTCTTATATGATATACCATCCTCTTTAAGAAGAAGTAGCAAATTGAAAGTTTGTTCTATTTCTTTATCCCAATCCCTGATTGAAAATGAAGGTGCTCTCGGTCAGGTATGTAAAATCCACTACCGTAGAGACTGTCTGTCGCACTTCATTTCCAATACCCAGGTACTTTTGCAAAGTCTAACCTATAGAACTAGGCTAACTAACAAAACTTTGGACTAGAAAAGGTAACATCGCTTTGATAGTGCTTTCAATCAGTACGTGATGCCCGTTTTACTTACTCCAACTGTACAGTGTTCGTGAAGATTGCAAAGAGAACCGAGCAATTATGGGTTTTCCCCTGTAAAATCCGTTTGTTCGTCTTACGAAGAATGAAAATATGGTTTCAACCAATTGGTGTCTCTCTCTCTCTGATGGTGTAAACGAAAAATTGAAAAAATAAGATAAAAAATTTTATCTTTCACTTCTTACACAGGTGGTAAATAATATTTATAAATTCCATAAATTCTGTGTTTCAGCTGTTCTATCAACAAAAATAGTACGTAGCTGTGTTTTGAAACCAGAAAAAAACAACTATTGCGAAGAGGTGAAAAAAAAATGGTTGGCTGGCACTGTACATTTCTGTGGAACGTGTGAAAGTGATGGTTGTAATGGTGCTGGGAAATTAAAAGAAATATGGTTAGCGATAATTGTGGCTAGCTTAGTTTGCGTTTTCCAAAACTTTTACCAAATTTGTGGTGAAATTTGGATATGAAGCCTTTACGCAGCCCTATTGTGCCCAATATTTCTCGTCTTTTTTGTTTATCGAAATTTGCCTCAATTCTTTGTTCTAAAATTAAAGATTAATTTTATTACTAAAATATATTATTTTTTGTAAAATGTTCAATGTTCAATATAATTGATAAAACAAGTTTTTATTATTTCTGAACTACTGGACTTTAATTAAGAATTAAAATTTATAATATTTATAACAAAATATCTAAATACATTTGTAATAACTTTGTAGACTTTGAAGGAATCAGAGACACAGTCAATATGTTTGCTATTTATTGACTAATAAGTTATACTTTACTGATGGACAAACATACATAATAATAAACTAGACCTGAACAGAATTTCAGCATAAAACACTTGAATGAACTAAAACAGTAACAAAAAGTACAACTCTAAATAAGGAAAGATATTAAATGAACTGAGACGCTTTTCACAATAAAAGTAATGAAAAGTAAAATCTGAATACACAATAAAGTGGGAGTCTTGCTTGTTTCAGTATTGTTGATGTAATTAATTGGCAGTTAAATCAAAATTCATTAACTATCTTGGTGAAAGCATTTTTTTTTTTAAGTTTTGAATTCGTTTCATTAAAAAACTGTGTATTAATAGATAGTTTGATAACTCGTTTTAAAATCAATGTAAATAAGTGATTAGGGCTTCTCTTCGCTGCAAAAAAAGCCAGCGTAAGGCTGGAAACATAGTGGAGCGGCGAGCAAAGCGGCGATGATAGCGAAGAGCAAAGCGGCGAAATCAAACACAAGTAAACATATGGGACCGCGAATAGTGGCGAGCAAAGCGAAGATAGAGCAACGCTATCTCTAGAGAGTAGAGCAAAGCGTTATGACATGTTTGATTTCTTCGCTCTCATCGCGCTCAATTTGTAAAGGTTATGGATATTGATACATTATTGGTTTAGTTTGTTTAAAGAAACCTCTGTGAGGCCATAGTATTTGTGAAGCTACAATAGTTTTTAATAATTAATAGTTTAAATTAATTAACAATTAGTAGTTAATGGAGAATTCAGGTAATTTTTGCTACATTTAATTTGGTTCTCAATCCCTTAATGCTAACTTTCATCTAAATACTAGGTAAAATTAAATTACATTTTCACGTCCTACTACTTCTGATCAGGGCGAATTCTCCAATCCTTCTGTAGCGTCGTACTACTCCAGTTTTTCAGATGAACAACATTAATTTACGACAAATCATGGTGTAGTGATTTAATAAAATTATTGTGTTTTTTTAATTGACTAATTTCTTTTTATCTGTATATATTTCTATTTATTTTGATTTTCTAACCTTAAAGTAACTGCTAGGATTAATGGGGTTACACAGATTTGTATTTAGTTAATCTTTCTATATTGTGCCTAACTTTTGTTATGAGTTGTATTACTCAAAAACAATAAAATTTGATTTTGATTAATGGGGTTACACTGGGCTAGTATGTAATCAAATGTTGATATAGACATTCGAAAATACGCATGAAACTTGCCAGGATGCTCCCGAAGTTGATGGTACAAGTGATGAAATTCACCAAGTTCATTTCTAGACTTATTTATGTCATGTACACTGCAGCTCCTACTACTAAGCTGCTGCAAATACCAAAGTTTCAACGAAGAATTTTCATATAAAAATAGTTCCTCCATCTTGTTTTGTCAAAAGGAGAACGCTTCTAAACTCTTCACTATGTGCATGCGAATCTTTGCTCGCTGCTCGTCGCTCTCTTTGATCTGAAGCAGCTATCATCGCCGCTTTGCCCGCCGCTCCACTATGTTTCCAGCCTAAGGCTGGAACCTCTGTGGGGCCATAGTATTTGCGAAGCTACAATAGTTTTTAATAATTAATAGTTAAAATTAATTAACAATTAGTAGTTAATGGAGAATTCAGGTAATTTTTGCTACATTTAATTTGGTTCTCAATCCCTTAATGCTAACTTTCATCTAAATATTTGGCAAAATTAAATTACATTTTCACGTCCTACTACTTCTGATCAGGGCGAATTCTCCAATCCTTCTGTAGCGTCGTACTACTCCAGTTTTTCAGCTGAATAACATTAATTTACGACTGATTTAATAATTATTAGTAATAATAAAGTGATTTTAATTGACTAATTTCTTTTTATCTGCATATATTTCTATTTTGTTTTTATTTATTCTTTTCTAACCTTAAAGTAACTGCTAGGATTAATGGGGTTACACAGATTTGTATTTAGTTAATTTTTCTATATTGTGCCTAACTTTTGTTGTGAGTTGTATTATTCAAAAACAATAAAATTCGATTTTGATTAATGGGGTTACACTGGGCTAGTATGTAATCAAATGTTGTTAAGACATTCGAAAATACGCACGAAACTTGCCAGGATGCTCCCGAAGTTGATGGTACAAGTGATGAAATTCACCAAGTTCATTTCTAAACTTATTTATGTCATGTACACTGCAGCTCCTACTACTAAGCTGCTGCTAATACCAAAGTTTCAACGAAGAATTTTCATATAAAAATAGTTCCTCCATCTTGTTTTGTCAAAAGGAGAACGCGACTAAGCTCGTCACTATGTGCATGCGAATCTTTGCTCGCTGCTCGTCGCTCTCTTTGATCTGAAGCAGCTATCATCGCCGCTTTGCTCGCCGCTCCACTATGTTTCCAGCCTAAAGGTATCTAAGAAATTCTAAAAAAATATTAATTACAAGTTAATGCTGTGAAATTACTTAAATGATATCAATTAAAAATGAATGAATTAACTAACCAGAACATACGAGTCAAGACAAAACAGTAATATTCATTTTTAAGTAATAATGAAATAATAAAATTTGCATGCAAGAATAATAAAAATATAATTGAAATTTAAAATTAACAATTAATAATCCCTAAATCGCTAATTAAATATTTACTAATAACATTTTATTTTTGGTTATCAAAAAATTAATGAATACTTTGGTCACTCTGCTTAGATAACCTTCCTTTACCAGCTGAGCTGCCATCTTTAACTCGTTACTCGTGTCTCTTTATTAAGGTGATTCTTTTAAGTGAATATTAGTGCGAGTTAAAGTGAAGTTTTATTTCTAAATTGTGTTTAAGTTATACTTAGTGCGTGATATACAGTTTTAGTGCGAATGGTGTTATGAATTATTTTAAATTGTGTCAAGTGCCAAGTGCTATTGGGCTGGTAATCTAGTGAGATGCTGATGAACTTGGATATTTTTTAAACCAGGTAAGACTTTATTATCAAATATTTAATTTACATTTATATCATGGTTACATGATAATATGTAGCATTTTGTCATTTATTACCTACAAATTAATATTGATGCTACGTCATGACCACTTACAGTGTTGGGTTTATTCTTTTTAATTTTGAATGTAACAAAAAGTGTTTAAATGGATTTCTAAACGTGTCGATGTATTCTTTAATCTTTTCTGTTTAACTGACTATCAGTTTAAAAACAGCATTGTTTGTTTCCACAAATGGTATTTGGAATTGATTTACAAATCTTTTTGATGGATTTAAGTCATAAGTAACAAGTCGAAAATTCTTATCATGTGCTCACCTTTAACTTTACAAGTAGAAGTAACTTTTATACTAACAACAAGTCAATTATTTGGTACCAATGACCATATTAATTTAGTTTTTCTCAAGTGTAATGGTTCTCCAAATGCATCAATTATATTGTTAGGAGACTTTTGTATTTTATATTACAAGAAATCCATTGTACTATATTGTATGACTTAGTGTGTTCTTGGTGAACGAAGTGTGTTCAGTGAATTATTTTCTGTAATCTCTTCAGTTGTTTGATCAATCGTTCACTGTTATCCAGCTTTGATAGAGCTGAATTAGAATAGTGTCTTATAGATTATTGTTGGTGTTTTTATGTTAATAAGTGGGGCTATAACTGTCTCAGCTGGGTTATGATTATTGCAGTTTTGTGTTTATGTGTCGACGACCTGAGTTACGTCGAGCTAAAACACTCCTTGATCTTCTTGATTCTAAGAGACTTTTCGGTTGTTTAAACAGATCTTAGATTTTCATAACCTTCTAAGAGGGAAAATTGTGTGTTAGGTTTAAAATCATTGAATTTTCTTTTGCTTTTTTTTTTAATATATGGACCTAGATTGTTATAAGTTGATGTCTGTAAGCCGGTGATGGTTTTGTTAATGGTAATGTCAACTTTGGTTTATGACATTGTGTTGTAAGTAAATACCATCGTAATGCTAGGTTTAAGGGGTTATAGGCAGCCGGAAATTTGAAAAAAATAGATTTTTTTATATTAAAGTATAGTATCTCAGGAATGTTGTCCTAAAATTTCAAGTCGATCCGAGCAAAATTGTAAGAGTGAAAGTGTTTACAAGCCCCGACCGAGTTTGCAAGCTGAGCACAGAGCGCAACTTGCTACGAAGGAGGGAAGAATCCTACGCAGACAGCAGAAATCGGAAAACTTGGACATTTTGGAAGACATGGAGGACTTATTTTATGGGCCTGGAATCGATGACACTGTCTAAGTTGAAAACAAACTATCCTTTGTTTCCTTCGCATCTTGGAAAATTGAAATAATTTCTGCATAAAATCCCCAGGAATAACATTTTTCTTTTCTTTCTACCTTTTTTTGTCCAGATAAAAATTCGGCGAAACTGTGCTCAAGGAAAAAGAGTACTGCTTAGTATGAACTGGAGTAATACGAGGGTCGTTTGAAAAGTCCGTGCAAAGTCAGAGAGATAGCACTACTGGCGCGTATCGAGGTTATGTTTAGTTAGTAGCATCTCTTGGAAGAACACACACCAAGTTTCAGCCAGATCGGTCTATTTCTTTGTGTTTGGCATTCGTTTGAATCGAGGAAGTCGAGTGATTTTCAAAAAATGGACGAAAAAGAATTTCTTGTGTTGATTAAACACTACTTTATGAAAGGCAAAACGCCTCAGGAGACTAAAGAGAAGCTTGATAAACATTATGGTGACTCTGCACCTTCGATTAGAACAGTTTATAAGTGGTTTCAAAATTTTCGGAGTGGCCATATGGGCACAAGTGACGCTGAACGTTCTGGACGCCCTGTTGAGGTTACTACTCCAGAAATCATTGATAAAATCCATGATATGGTGATGGATGACAGAAGAATGAAGGTGCGTGAGATTTGCTAGTGCTGTGGGCTTCTCGAATGAACGGGTACATAATATTTTGCATCAACATTTGGACCATGACAAAGCTATCCGCAAGATGGGTGCCGCGATTGCTCACGCTTGACCAAAAACGAAATCGTGTGAAGTGTTGCAAGGACGGTTTGCAGCTGTTCCAGAAGAATCCGTAGGACTTTAAGCGTCGTTTCGTCACTGTGGATGAAACATGGATACATCACTACACTCCTGAGACCAAAGAACAATCTAAACAATGGGTTAACAAGGGGGAATCTGCGCCAAAAAAGGCGAAGACCGTTCCTTCGGCCGGAAAGATTATGGCGACTGTCTTTTGGGATTCGCAAGGAATAATCCTCATCGACTATCTGGAAAAGGGTAAAACTATTACAGGTGCATATTATTCATCGTTATTGGACCGTTTGAAAACCGAGCTGCAAGAAAAACGCCCACGATTGTCCCACAAAAAAGTCCTTTTCCATCACGACAACGCACCAGCTCACACCTCAGCAGTTGTGGTCGCAAAATTAATGGAAATAGGGTTCCAACTCGTTTCACATCCCCCCTATTCTCCAGACTTGGCTCCCTCGGACTACTATTTGTTCCCCAATATGAAGAAATGGCTGGCAGGAAAAAGATTTTATTCAAACGAGGAGGTGATTGCAGAAACGAATGGCTATTTTTCAGACTTGGACAAATCCTATTATTCGGAAGGGATCAACAAACAGCAGCGTTGGACGAAGTGTATAAGCCTAAAAGGAGACTATGTTGAATAATAAAAAAGGTTTACCCCGAAAAATTAAGTAGTTTTTATTTTTGCACGGACTTTTCAAACGACCCTCGTATAACTATTTCCAGCTGCTGACCCTTAGATTTTCTCTTCCTAGGGAGCTTCTTACAGGTCACTGGCCGGTGATGGACAGTGTTGTCTGTAACGAGAGAACACTGTCCGGAGGCCCGCAGTGCACTGAAAAAAGCTCCGGGCGCCAATAACCTAAGATGTTGACGTGCTTTAAATCATTAAAAAAAAAAATTATAACTATTGTAGGAAGTCCTTACCCAAGAATAGAAAAGGAAATGGTACTAAGTTGGCTGGTGGCAAGAAGTAAAATTCATCGTCTAATAAATAAAGTACCCAACTTGTGTGTAGTGTGGCTCATGTATACATATGGGAGGCTACCAACTCAGATGTTGTAATCTTTCCTTGCTTTAAACTATTTCTACAACTGCATTAATGCTCCTAGTTAACCTACTTTTCACTATATATTTAATTTGGTGTTCCTGAGAAGGATAGCTCCTTTTTTTATTCTACTTTTTTACGTCGGGAAAGGAGTGCTCCTTCCTGCAAGTACCCCCTTCTTGTTAGCCCTTTACCCTAGAAGATTTCATTTTACATCTATGAAGACATTCATTTAGATTTTTTTTTTTTTGTTAATTTGATTACTTATTTTACAACCGTATCCTAGTACAATAGGCAAAAGTGATGAGAGATAGGAATGGCGCAAATACACATCCACGTGTATATATGTGTGTACATACATTCACGCGCACATGCATTTGCGCCAAGGGCCACTCTCTTACTCAAGAGAGCCACGACCATCCAGTGATGGAAGCTGTTAGATCGCCAGATTGGCATGCTTACACAGCAACCATTCTAGGAGGTCGGAGTTATGTGTTGAGATGGTCGCATGGCCACCGCCGCTTTAGTCTGCGCTGTAGATTTGAAGGAAGTGTTGTTGTAGACATGTTGTGGATCAGAGGGTTGTAATGACTGTGTAGATTTGAGTGGAGTTTTGTGTATCGAGATTGGGGCTATTTCCAGAGACGAGAGGAATATTTAGATCAGAGTGTATAGTATGATTGGGGACGTAGAAGGGAGCGTTAATTATTGTTCTTAGAATTTTTGATTGTAAGGTCTGAAGTCGGTTATTGTTCGATTTTTTGGCGCTTCCGTAGAGCTGTATTCCGTACGTCCATATTGGGGCAAATAGAGCGGTATATAGTGTTCGTTTGTTCGTCAGGGTCAGTTTTGATCGTCTGTCGAGTAGTCTTTTCAACATTTTATACCTCAGATTGAGGTCAGTTCGTTTGAGTCTCGTGTGGGGGTTCCAAGTTAGTCGTTTGTCAAGATGTAGTCCGAGATACCGTACTTGGTTAGTAATTGGTGCAGAAGTATTGTTGAAGGAGAGAGGAGGGAGAGTTTTCTTGTTTAAGGTGAATACTATGTATTTAGATTTCAATTCATTCACTTTTGCAGCCAAGGCTCGAGAAGATTTAGGTGTGATTGGAGTGCACGGCTTGCTATTACAGGATCTAGATGAGGAGAAAGAATTGCAGTGTCGTGAATGTGAAAGTGATTGTAGTCGGGTTAGTTGGTAAGTCGGCAGTATAGAGAATATAAATTAAGGGGGGCTAGAATGCTTCCTCGAGGAACTCCAGCGAGTATTGGAACGATAAGAGAAGAAGAAGAAGAGCCTTGTTTGACTTGGAAGAAACGGTCGGAGAGATAGGACTTGAGAATGAGGTAAAAGGTAGAAGACAGTAGGCGTTTGAGTTTATAAAGCAGTCCCGTGTGCCCATACCCGGTCGAATGCCTGAGATATGTCAAGGAAGAGACTCGGGCAATACTGCTTTAATTCAGGGGAAGTAGCAATCACATCCACCACTCGATGTGCTTGGAGAACAGTCGAGTGGCAACTCCGAAAACCGAACTGATGGTCAGGAATTATTTAGATTATTACTTATTTATTATTTTTTTAGCTAAATCTGAACGATTTTCGGGAAAGGAGATAATACCTAGCTTTCTGAAGCAGGATCGTTTAAAGAAGAGGATTCTTTGTTCTGTAGTGGGGGACACGTGAATTTAAGCAGATAGTCTTACCCAGCGGGAATACGCTCTGGTTAATCTCTTAAAAATGGAACTTTTTTTAGTCCATTGCAAGTATCTGGATAGTGTCCTCTTGTTTTAGTAAATATAGTCCATTAAAGAAATTGCGTATTGTCAAGGTTACAATATAGAAAATAAACTATGGCTAGCAAGGCCTGGGGACTAAGTCTGGCGCTGCCATTAAGCTAATTCACTTCTTCTAAATATGTTATAATAAGAAATTTTTAGCATGCACTAAAAGTAAAAGAAGTTTGACTTTCTGGGCACAACTGTTCATGGCAAAAAAACAAAAAAAGTGATGGGTTACACTTACATGAGGAAAGCGGCTAAATCGCAGAGGATTTCACAATCAACGGCTAGCTTTTCACGTAAAATGTGGTCTTAGATGCTTGAGTAGCGATAACTTTTCACCTTCTGGAATTACTGACAGATAATTTGTCGGGCATTAGAAAAAAATTGAGGGAGCTATCCAAGGAAATGAAATAATCAACATGGTATATCTAAGATAATTAAAGGTCAACTTTAAGTAAAGCGAGACTTGAAACAGCAGAAACTAGTTGGTTATGATGATAGAGCTAAATAGATCGGGAGCTATCAAATCTAAGTTAGCAAGCCCTATTCCCAAATCCACCTAAAAGAGCAAAGCTACCCAAAAAAACTTCATTATATCTTTTTTATTAACTTCTAATACGCAATAATTTTATACTTTCAGGAAGTGAGTAATCTAGCAGGAAAAAAAAGACGGAAAAACAAGTCGAAAATTACAGGAAAATAGTAAGCAATTTCCGCTAAAGGCAGCTGTTGATGTCCAGACTGCTCTTCATCGATTACAAACCTAATTGCTGCGAACAAAACATAAAAAATCTTGTTTTTCAAATTTAATAGGGTACGGCTTTTCCTTCAAAAAATTTAAATGGTTCCTTTTATTTTCAACTCTAAGAAGGAAAAGATCGGAATTACTTTTAACTCTAAATTGAAAAACATAGATATATTTATTTATGTCTATACTTTTATATTAAACTATTAGTTCCGATTTTAAAAAATTCTTCTCTATAACAGGCATAAAGAGCAAAGTTTTAGTGATGATGGTTATTGAAATATAGAAGGTTATATTTTGGAGGCTTTGTAAATCGTTCAAATTTCAAACCTCTATATCTCTCTTAGCATTCTTCCGATATTAATGAAATCTTTACCCAATTGTAGAGAAGAGAGTTCTCTATAAATGATATAAATAGCAATGTTTTAGTGATAATGGTTATTGAGATATTGAAGGTTATATTTTGGAGGCTTTGTAAATCGTTCAAATTTCAAACCTCTATATCTCTCTTAGCATTCTTCCGATATTAATGAAATCTTTACCCAATTGTAGAGAAGAGAGTTCTCTATAAATGATATAAATAGCAATGTTTTAGTGATAATGGTTATTGAGATATAAAAGGTTATATTTTGGAGGCTTTGTACATCGTTCAAATTTCAAACCTCTATATCTATCTTCGTATTGTTCCGATTTTAATGAAATCTTTTCCGAATTGTAGAGAAAAGAGTTCTCTATAAATGACATAAATAGCAATGTTTTAGTGATGATGGTTATTGAAATATAGAAGGTTATATTTTGGAGGCTTGGTAAATCGTTCAAATTTCAAACCTCTATATCTCTCTTAGCATTCTTCCGATATTAATGAAATCTTTACCCAATTGTAGAGAAGAGAGTTCTCTATAAATGACATAAATAGCAATGTTTTAGTAATGATAGTTATTGAGCTATTGAAAGTTATATTTTGGAGGCTTTGTAAATCGTTCAAATTTCAAACCTCTATATCTCTCTTAGCATTCTTCCGATATTAATGAAATCTTTACCCAATTGTAGAGAAGAGAGTTCTCTATAAATGATATAAATAGCAATGTTTTAGTGATGATGGTTATTGAAATATAAAAGGTTATATTTTGGAGGCTTTGTACATCGTTCAAATTTCAAACCTCTATATCTATCTTCGTATTGTTCCGATTTTAATGAAATCTTTTCCGAATTGTAGAGAAAAGAGTTCTCTATAAATGACATAAATAGCAATGTTTTAGTGATGATGGTTATTGAAATATAGAAGGTTATATTTTGGAGGCTTGGTAAATCGTTCAAATTTCAAACCTCTATATCTCTCTTAGCATTCTTCCGATATTAATGAAATCTTTACCCAATTGTAGAGAAGAGAGTTCTCTATAAATGACATAAATAGCAATGTTTTAGTAATGATAGTTATTGAGCTATTGAAAGTTATATATTTAGAGGCTTTGTAAATCGTTCAAATTTCAAACCTCTATATCTCTCTTAGCATTCTTCCGATATTAATGAAATCTTTACCCAATTGTAGAGAAGAGAGTTCTCTATAAATGATATAAATAGCAATGTTTTAGTGATGATGGTTATTGAAATATAAAAGGTTATATTTTGGAGGCTTTGTACATCGTTCAAATTTCAAACCTCTATATCTATCTTCGTATTGTTCTGATTTTAATGAAATCTTTTCCGAATTGTAGAGAAAAGAGTTCTCTATAAATGACATAAATAGCAATGTTTTAGTGATGATGGTTATTGAAATATAGAAGGTTATATTTTGGAGGCTTGGTAAATCGTTCAAATTTCAAACCTCTATATCTCTCTTAGTATTGTTCCGATTTTAATGAAATCTTTACCCAATTGTAGAGAATAGAGTTCTCTATAAATGATATAAATAGCAATGTTTTAGTGATGATGGTTATTGAAATATAAAAGGTTATATTTTGGAGGCTTTGTACATCGTTCAAATTTCAAACCTCTATATCTATCTTCGTATTGTTCCGATTTTAATGAAATCTTTTCCGAATTGTAGAGA
Organism: Rhodnius prolixus; assembly: GCF_049639745.1. Taxonomy (NCBI): domain Eukaryota; kingdom Metazoa; phylum Arthropoda; class Insecta; order Hemiptera; family Reduviidae; genus Rhodnius; species Rhodnius prolixus. Next base: position 17,106,450 of record NW_027411582.1, on the reverse strand, counting down.
AAAGAGTTCTCTATAAATGACATAAATAGCAATGTTTTAGTGATGATGGTTATTGAAATATAGAAGGTTATATTTTGGAGGCTTGGTAAATCGTTCAAATTTCAAACCTCTATATCTCTCTTAGCATTCTTCCGATATTAATGAAATCTTTACCCAATTGTAGAGAAGAGAGTTCTCTATAAATGACATAAATAGCAATGTTTTAGTAATGATAGTTATTGAGCTATTGAAAGTTATATTTTGGAGGCTTTGTAAATCGTTCAAATTTCAAACCTCTATATCTCTCTTAGCATTCTTCCGATATTAATGAAATCTTTACCCAATTGTAGAGAAGAGAGTTCTCTATAAATGATATAAATAGCAATGTTTTAGTGATGATGGTTATTGAAATATAAAAGGTTATATTTTGGAGGCTTTGTACATCGTTCAAATTTCAAACCTCTATATCTATCTTCGTATTGTTCTGATTTTAATGAAATCTTTTCCGAATTGTAGAGAAAAGAGTTCTCTATAAATGACATAAATAGCAATGTTTTAGTGATGATGGTTATTGAAATATAGAAGGTTATATTTTGGAGGCTTGGTAAATCGTTCAAATTTCAAACCTCTATATCTCTCTTAGTATTGTTCCGATTTTAATGAAATCTTTACCAAATTGTAGAGAATAGAGTTCTCTATAACTGACATAAATAGCAATGTTTTAGTGATGATGGTTATTGAAATATAGAAGGTTATATTTTGGAGGCTTGGTAAATCGTTCAAATTTCAAACCTCTATATCTCTCTTAGCATTCTTCCAATATTAATGAAATCTTTACCCAATTGTAGAGAAGAGAGTTCTCTATAAATGATATAAATAGCAATGTTTTAGTGATAATGGTTATTGAGATATAAAAGGTTATATTTTGGAGGCTTTGTACATCGTTCAAATTTCAAACCTCTATATCTATCTTCGTATTGTTCCGATTTTAATGAAATCTTTTCCGAATTGTAGAGAAAAGAGTTCTCTATAAATGACATAAATAGCAATGTTTTAGTGATGATGGTTATTGAAATATAGAAGGTTATATTTTGGAGGCTTGGTAAATCGTTCAAATTTCAAACCTCTATATCTCTCTTAGCATTCTTCCGATATTAATGAAATCTTTACCCAATTGTAGAGAAGAGAGTTCTCTATAACTGACATAAATAGCAATGTTTTAGTGATGATAGTTATTGAACTACAGATGGTTATATGTTGGAGGCTTTATAAATCGTTCATAATTCAAACCTCTATATCTCTCTTAGTATTGTTCCGATTTTAATGAAATCTTGACCGAATTGTAAAGAAAGGAGTTCTCTATAATTGACATAAATAGCAATCTTTTAGTAATCATAGTTATTGAGATATAAAAGGTTATATTTTAGTAAATCGTTCAAATTTCAAACCTCTATATCTCTCCTAGTATTGTTCCGATTTTAATGAAATCTTTACCTAATTGTAAAGAAAACAGTTCTCTCTATCTGACATAAATTGCAATGTTCTACTGATGATAGGTATTAAGATATAAAAGGTTATATTTTGGAGGCTTTGTAAATCGCTTAAATTTCAAACCTCTATATCTCTCTTAATATTGTTCCGATTTTAATGAAATCTTGACCGAATTGTAAAGAAACGAGTTCTCTATAAAAGACATAAATAGCAATTTTTTAGTAATCATAGTTATTGAGATATAAAAGGTTATATTTTGGAGTCTTTGTAAATTGTTCAAATTTCAAACCTCTATGTCTCTCTTAGTATTGTTCCGATTTTAATGAAATCTTTACCCAATTGTTGAGAAAAGAGTTCTCTATAACTGACATAAATAGTAATGTTTTAGTAATGACAGTTATTGAGATATTGAAGGTTATATTTTGGAGGCTTTGTAAATCGTTCAAATTTCAAACCTCTATATTTCTCTCTAAGTATTGTTATGATTTTAATGAAATCTTTACCCAATTGTAGAGAAAAGAATTCTCTATAACTGACATAAATAGCAGTATTCTAGTGATGATAGTTATTGAGATATAAAAGGTTATATTTTGGAGGCTTAGTAAATCGTTCAAATTTCAAACCTCTATATCTCTCCTAGTATTGTTCCGATTTTAATGAAATCTTTACCTAATTGTAGAGAAAACAGTTCTCTTTATCTGACATAAATTGCAATGTTCTAGTGATGATAGGTATTGAGATATAAAAGGTTATATTTTGGAGGCTTTGTAAATCGTTCAAATTTCAAACCCTGTATATCTTACATTAGTATTGTTCCGATTTTAATGAAATCTTTACCTAATTGTAGAGAAAACAGTTCTCTATAACTGACATAAATAGCAATGTTCTAGTGATGATGGTTATTGAGATATTGTAGGTTATATTTTGGAGGCTTTGTAAATCGCTTAAATTTCAAACCTCTATATCTCTCTTAATATTGTTATGATTTTAATGAAATCTTTACCTAATTGTAGAAAAAAGAGTTCTCTATAAGTGACATAAATAGCATTGTTTTAGTGATAATGGTTATTGAGATATAGAAGATTATATTTTGGAGGCTTTGTAACTCGTTCAAATTTCAAACCTCTACATCTCCCTTAGTATTGTTCCGATTTTAATGAAATCTTTACCCAATTGTAAAGAAACGAGTTCTCTATAACTGACATAAATAGCAATCTTTTAGTAATCATAGTTATTATGATATAAAAGGTTAAATTTTGGAGGCTTTGTAAATCGTTCAAATTTCAAACCTCTATATCTCTCTTAGTATTGTTCAGATTTTAATGAAATCTTGACCGAATTGTAAAGAAACGAGTTCTCTATAACAGACATAAATAGTAATTTTTTAGTAATCATAGTTATTGAGATAAAGAAGGTTAAATTTTGGAGGCTTTCTAAATCGTTCAAATTTCAAACCTCTATATCTCTCTTAGTGTTGTTCAGATTTTAATGAAATCTTTATCCAATTGTAAAGAAAACAGTTCTCTATAACTCACATAAATAGCAATGTTTTAGTAATGACAGTTATTGAGATATTGAAGGTTATATTTTGGAGGCTTTGTAAATCGTTCAAATTTCAAACCTCTATATTTCTCTCTAAGTATTGTTATGATTTTAATGAAATCTTTACCCAATTGTAGAGAAAACAGTTCTCTATAACTGACATAAATAGCAATGTTCTAGTGATGATGGTTATTGAGATATTGTAGGTTATATTTTGGAGGCTTTGTAAATCGCTTAAATTTCAAACCTCTATATCTCTCTTAATATTGTTATGATTTTAATGAAATCTTTACCCAATTGTAGAGAATAGAGTTCTCTATAACTGACATAGGGTGAAGGGACCAGTAATTGACTGCTTAAGAAAAAATTCGAGTTTAAGATAGAATAACTTCCGTTATTTTGGCTCCAGGTGAAGGTTGTAAAATTGTACCGCTCCAGTAGGATGTACTTTATTTTATTAATATTTTAAATGCAGTAAATTCGATCTTTATGTGAACCAAAAATGACTTTATTTGTAAGTATGTCAGTGACCCAGTAATTGACATACCGAATTTTCGGTGGAACCAGTGTTTGACATGGGGTGGGACCAGTAATTGACATACAAATATATTCATGAAACGACATAAGGTATGCATTCAAAATCACTTTTAAATCTAAATAAATCACTTAAATCACCTAAATCACTTTTTCAATTGGATTTATAACAAAAATTAGTCTTATTCATAATTAATTACAATCAGTTTTTAAATAGGCAAACCTAAATAATCTAATATTTTTTCAACATTGCCCTTTTTTATGCAGTTTTTGACGATCAACCCTTACACAACTGTCCTACCGGACAATTTTAATTAAGTCTAAACCAAGACAGGTAATTTGAAGAACAGCCCTTACTTTCAATAGTACCAAGGAGATATTAGCTAAAATGCTTGTTAGATCGTACACAATGTCTGTCGGCTCGCTTTTATCTCTTTCTCTCAACTCTTCCGCTCTCTTATCCTTTCAAGTTTCCGCTAAATATTTTGTTACTTAAACCCTTTTTTGGGAACTTTTTTGGTTCTCACTTTACCAAACTACCCTCTCTACTTCCGATTAGACTATGTGGTCATATCCTTGTTTCATTCATTCCGCCTATAACGCTGCTACCGATGGCATCTACGCGTCTTTGGGTTCGAGTTGTTGGTGCTTTCTAGTGAACCAAATTTCTCCTAGCTTCCCTTCTTTTGGAGCGCTTCGCTAATATTTTCCACAATCTGTGCTGCCAGTGTCATTTGCTTCGAAACCAAACTATCTGAATGTAATTCATTCTTACTTTCTGCATCTATTCAGTATTTTATTGTTTATTATTACTGAGTTACCTCTTGGGCACATGTATATATACATTGTGTGCACGTTCATCGCGTCCCGCCACAGGTTGTAAGCATTCGCACTTATAACAGTAATAAATAAATGAAACGTCAATGAAGAAACAACTAGATTAAAAAATATATATCTGTTATTGACTCTTTAACTTGGAAAGGATAGGTATTAATATACACATACCTACAAATAAACCACTGATATTCACATAACTAGGTAACCAATTGACAAAAATATGTGTTATTAAAATAGGCACACCATAAAAGAAAAAATGAATGAAAAAACAAAATATTCTTTCGGAATACATAGGAAATGAACATCATAATATATCTTATGTAATTGATAATTAGCCACTTGAAATCACAAGCCATTTGAAAACCTCACACATCAACGGTTTTATTAAATTGGTAACGTTCTCCATAAAGTAGTAAAGGGCGATCCAACCTTCACCTATTTAGGAATTAAAAATGGTTTTCATACCGATTTCATTTTTTTTTAATACAGTTTAGCCTATTTAGCCTATGGGATGCTAAATATTCGTCTTCGGTCAACATGTCTGTTAATTGGTAAATACAATAGATCTTACAAACATTTTTATGTTATTAATGTGTAACATCACAAAGTCACCAACTCTCCACGTATGTTTGATTTCGCACCTGGTACTTCTCTTGAGGGAGCTTCATTTTTCCCCTGGCCGTTTTATTTGATGGAATTCTATGGTTCAGCCATTTCCTCCCTTTCTTCTTTGTCATGTGGCTAGGACCCAAAACTGAGGGAGAATGAGAGATTTTCCAACTCCGATAAGTGGGCGTCGTTTTTATCAATCACGTAGGTCTCGTGAAGCTGTTCGGCGATCACGATTATTCCAGTTTGTAGTCCATATATTGTTGTTCTCTACAGAATAATCATTCTGCATGCCCTCTTGAAATAAGGCGTACATTTGCTAATTCATTAATTTAAACATATTTTGTTGGAAGTTTTACTATTTATTTTGCCGATTTTTATCAATGATTTTATTTTACAATGATTGAATTTTTAATTATAATAAAATTTATCAACCTATCTTATCATTTTCCCAGGATGTCAATCACTGGTCTCAAACAAAAAAGCTGTAGGACTAGTAATTGACATACATGTCAATTACTGGGCAGATTGCCGTTTCAAGGACCAGTGATTGACAGCCCCAGTTTAATCCTCAATGCTTCTTATAATTAAAAAAAAAACTACATAAATGAAATCTACAAGTAATACTAATTATAACAGAACTTTGATAACCACACGAATATATGAACAAATAAACGAAAAATAAGAAAAAAGGAAAATTGTTTTCTTATCAATCCTCCTTAGCAACGGCTTGTTTTTTCCTTGATTTTGAACTTTTACCACAAATAACCTTCCACTGATACCAAGGAACCTTCCAATAATTAATATTTTTCTGGAACTGCTGCCCAAAGGCTTCTCAATAACGAAATTGAAAGAATCACCACTAAAAACGGCTCATATCCCTTATAACACCAGTTTATTTCTGGTATGTCAATTACTGGTGCCCGGTCAATTACTGGTCCCTTCACCCTAAATAGCAATATTTTAGTGATGATGGTTATTGAGATATAGAAGATTATATTTTGGAGGCTTTGTAAATCGTTCAAATTTCAAACCTCTATATCTCTCTTAGTATTATTCTTATTTTAATGAAATCTTTACCCAATTGTAGAGAAGAGAGTTCTCTATAACTGACATAAATAGCAATGTTTTAGTGATAATGGTTATTGAGATATAGAAGATTATATTTCGGAGGCTTTGTAACTCGTTCAAATTTCAAACCTCTATATCTCTCTTAGTATTGTTCCGATTTTAATGAAATCTTTACCCAATTGTAGAGAAACGAGTTCTCTATAACTGACATAATTAGCAATGTTTTGGTGATAATGGTTATTGAAATATAGAAGATTATATTTTGGAGGCTTTGTAACTCGTTAAAATTTCAAACCTCTATATCTCTTTTAGTATTGTTTCGATTTTAATGAAATCTTTACCCAATTGTAGAGAAACGAGTTCTCTATTAATGACATAAATATCAATGTTTTAGTAATGATAGTTATTGAGCTATTGAAAGTTATATTTTGGAGGCTTTGTAAATCGTTCAAATTTCAAACCTCTATATCTCTCTTAGTATTGTTCCGATTTTAATGAAATCTTTACCCAATTGTAGAGAAACGTGTTCTCTATAACTGACATAAATAGCAATGTTTTAGTAATGATAGTTTTAGAGATATAGAAGGTTAAATATTGAAGGCTTCTTAAATCGTTCAAATTTCAAACCTCTATATCTCTCTTAGTATTGTTCCGATTTTAATGAAATCTTTACCTAATTGTAGAGAAAAGTGTTCTTTATAACTGACATAAATAGCAATGTTTTAGTAATCATAGTTATTGAGATATAAAAGGTTATATTTTGGAGCCTTTGTAAATCTTTCAAATTTCAAACCTGTTTATCTCTCTTAGTATTGTTCCGATTTTAATGGAATCTTTACCCAATTGTAGAGAAAAGAGTTCTCTATAACTGACATTAATAGCAAAGGTTTAGAGATGATGGTTACTGAGATAAAGATGGTTAAATATTGGAGGCTTTGTAAATCGTTCAAATTTCAAACCTCCATATCTCTCTTAGTATTGTTCCGATTTTAATGGAATCTTTACCCAATTGTAGAGAAAAGAGTTCTCTATAACTGACATTAATAGCAAAGGTTTAGAGATGATGGTTACTGAGATAAAAATGGTTAAATATTGGAGGCTTTGTAAATCGTTCAAATTTCAAACCTCTATATCTCTCTTAATATTGTTCCGATTTTAATGAAATCTTTACCTAATTGTAGAGAAAAGTGTTCTTTATAACTGACATAAATAGCAATGTTTTAGTAATCATAGTTATTGAGATATAAAAGGTTATATTTTGGAGCCTTTGTAAATCTTTCAAATTTCAAACCTGTTTATCTCTCTTAGTATTGTTCCGATTTTAATGGAATCTTTACCCAATTGTAGAGAAAAGAGTTCTCTATAACTGACATTAATAGCAAAGGTTTAGAGATGATGGTTACTGAGATAAAGATGGTTAAATATTGGAGGCTTTGTAAATCGTTCAAATTTCAAACCTCCATATCTCTCTTAGTATTGTTCCGATTTTAATGGAATCTTTACCCAATTGTAGAGAAAAGAGTTCTCTATAACTGACATTAATAGCAAAGGTTTAGAGATGATGGTTACTGAGATAAAGATGGTTAAATATTGGAGGCTTTGTAAATCGTTCAAATTTCAAACCTGTTTATCTCTCTTAGTATTGTTCCGATTTTAATGGAATCTTTACCCAATTGTAGAGAAAAGAGTTCTCTATAACTGACATTAATAGCAAAGGTTTAGAGATGATGGTTTCTGAGATAAAGATGGTTAAATATTGGAGGCTTTGTAAATCGTTAAAATTTTAAACCTCCATATCTCTCTTAGTATTGTTCCGATTTTAATGGAATCTTTACCCAATTGTAGAGAAAAGAGTTCTCTATAACTGACATTAATAGCAAAGGTTTAGAGATGATGGTTACTGAGATAAAGATGGTTAAATATTGGAGGCTTTGTAAATCGTTCAAATTTCAAACCTCTATATCTCTCTTAGTATTGTTTCGATTTTAATGAAATCTTTACCCAATTGTAGAGAAACGAGTTCTCTATAACTGACATAAATAGCAATGTTTTAGTGATGATGGTTATTGAAATGTAGAAGGTTATATTTTGGAGTCTTTGTAAATCGTTCAAATTTCAAACCTCTATATCTCTCTTAGCATTGTTCCGATTTTAATAAATTCTTTACCCAATTGTAGAGAAGAGAGTTCTCTATTAATGACATAAATATCAATGTTTTAGTAATGATAGTTATTGAGCTATTGAAAGTTATATTTTGGAGCCTTTGTAAATCTTTCAAATTTCAAACCTGTTTATCTCTCTTAGTATTGTTCCGATTTTAATGGAATCTTTACCCAATTGTAGAGAAAAGAGTTCTCTATAACTGACATTAATAGCAAAGGTTTAGAGATGATTTTTACTGAGATAAAGATGGTTAAATATTGGAGGCTTTGTAAATCGTTCAAATTTCAAACCTCCATATCTCTCTTAGTATTGTTCCGATTTTAATGGAATCTTTACCCAATTGTAGAGAAAAGAGTTCTCTATAACTGACATTAATAGCAAAGGTTTAGAGATGATGGTTACTGAGATAAAAATGGTTAAATATTGGAGGCTTTGTAAATCGTTCAAATTTCAAACCTCTATATCTCTCTTAATATTGTTCCGATTTTAATGAAATCTTTACCTAATTGTAGAGAAAAGTGTTCTTTATAACTGACATAAATAGCAATGTTTTAGTAATCATAGTTATTGAGATATAAAAGGTTATATTTTGGAGCCTTTGTAAATCTTTCAAATTTCAAACCTGTTTATCTCTCTTAGTATTGTTCCGATTTTAATGGAATCTTTACCCAATTGTAGAGAAAAGAGTTCTCTATAACTGACATTAATAGCAAAGGTTTAGAGATGATGGTTACTGAGATAAAGATGGTTAAATATTGGAGGCTTTGTAAATCGTTCAAATTTCAAACCTCCATATCTCTCTTAGTATTGTTCCGATTTTAATGGAATCTTTACCCAATTGTAGAGAAAAGAGTTCTCTATAACTGACATTAATAGCAAAGGTTTAGAGATGATGGTTACTGAGATAAAGATGGTTAAATATTGGAGGCTTTGTAAATCGTTCAAATTTCAAACCTGTTTATCTCTCTTAGTATTGTTCCGATTTTAATGGAATCTTTACCCAATTGTAGAGAAAAGAGTTCTCTATAACTGACATTAATAGCAAAGGTTTAGAGATGATGGTTTCTGAGATAAAGATGGTTAAATATTGGAGGCTTTGTAAATCGTTCAAATTTCAAACCTCCATATCTCTCTTAGTATTGTTCCGATTTTAATGGAATCTTTACCCAATTGTAGAGAAAAGAGTTCTCTATAACTGACATTAATAGCAAAGGTTTAGAGATGATGGTTACTGAGATAAAGATGGTTAAATATTGGAGGCTTTGTAAATCGTTCAAATTTCAAACCTCTATATCTCTCTTAGTATTGTTTCGATTTTAATGAAATCTTTACCCAATTGTAGAGAAACGAGTTCTCTATAACTGACATAAATAGCAATGTTTTAGTGATGATGGTTATTGAAATGTAGAAGGTTATATTTTGGAGTCTTTGTAAATCGTTCAAATTTCAAACCTCTATATCTCTCTTAGCATTGTTCCGATTTTAATAAATTCTTTACCCAATTGTAGAGAAGAGAGTTCTCTATTAATGACATAAATATCAATGTTTTAGTAATGATAGTTATTGAGCTATTGAAAGTTATATTTTGGAGGCTTTGTAAATCGTTCAAATTTCAAACCTCTATATCTCTCTTAGTATTGTTCCGATTTTAATGAAATCTTTACCCAATTGTAGAGAAACGTGTTCTCTATAACTGACATAAATAGCAATGTTTTAGTAATGATAGTTTTAGAGATATAGAAGGTTAAATATTGAACGCTTCTTAAATCGTTCAAATTTCAAACCTCTATATCTCTCTTAGTATTGTTCCGATTTTAATGAAATCTTTACCTAATTGTAGAGAAAAGTGTTCTTTATAACTGACATAAATAGCAATGTTTTAGTAATCATAGTTATTGAGATATAAAAGGTTATATTTTGGAGCCTTTGTAAATCTTTCAAATTTCAAACCTGTTTATCTCTCTTAGTATTGTTCCGATTTTAATGGAATCTTTACCCAATTGTAGAGAAAAGAGTTCTCTATAACTGACATTAATAGCAAAGGTTTAGAGATGATGGTTACTGAGATAAAGATGGTTAAATATTGGAGGCTTTGTAAATCGTTCAAATTTCAAACCTCCATATCTCTCTTAGTATTGTTCCGATTTTAATGGAATCTTTACCCAATTGTAGAGAAAAGAGTTCTCTATAACTGACATTAATAGCAAAGGTTTAGAGATGATGGTTACTGAGATAAAGATGGTTAAATATTGGAGGCTTTGTAAATCGTTCAAATTTCAAACCTCTATATCTCTCTTAATATTGTTCCGATTTTAATGAAATCTTTACCTAATTGTAGAGAAAAGTGTTCTTTATAACTGACATAAATAGCAATGTTTTAGTGATAATGGTTATTGAGATATAGAAGATTATGTTTTGGAGGCTTTGTAACTCGTTCAAATTTCAAACCTCTATATCTCTCTTAGTATTGTTCCGATTTTAATGAAATCTTTACCCAATTGTAGAGAAACGAGTTCTCTATAACTGACATTAATAGCAAAGGTTTAGAGATGATGGTTACTGAGATAAAGATGGTTAAATATTGGAGGCTTTGTAAATCGTTCAAATTTCAAACCTCCATATCTCTCTTAGTATTGTTCAGATTTTAATGAAATTGCAAAACATAGGTATTTATTTATATCTATACTTTTATACAAAACTATTAGTTAGTTATTATCCTTATTTTAAGAATGAAAGTAGGGAAAGGTCGAATTTAATTAAGATTTTTCTATCTACACTTTGGCAATTCTCCTTAAATAGCATACGTAAACCTTACAAAAAATCTTAAAGGAATTTGTTGAGGTAACCCTATCTGGTCATTAATGGGGTTGCTTAGTTAGCTCTTCAATTCTCCAGAAATCCTCAAAAAACATTTAATTTTCTGGAAAATAAATTATGAGAACTGTGATGAGGGTTACGTTGTGATGAAATTCGGTAATACAATGTACATCAATGTATATTAATTTTGGCCTCTGATTTAGATGGATATCGAAATCCTAAAGAACTTAAATAAACTTTAAACCAAATTTTCGTAGTTAATTTTTGTCATACCGTTCTCAATAATATAAAAAATATGTACGTTATTAGACAGTAATTATGCAGTTAAAGGATGCAGTATCCTTATATAATCGATATTGATGTTTACAATTCGAGAAGAAGTACTAACAAAATTAGTGGCGTAGGTGGTTGAAATGTGGGCGTGTCGTGCAATATAAAATTAAATTTACTCGCCATGTTTTTTTGTTATACTATTTTTATCCATTCAACTTTATTCTAAATGAAGAACCTCTATTTCCATTGAAGACGGATTGAAAATGTGTGTGGGACGAAGTAAATATAAATAAAAATCTAGACCAACATGAAGAATCTAATAAAACTTTATTGGCAGGATATTCGATAGAGAAGTAATTTAAGTGAACAATGTAGGTTGTTCATAGGAGTAGCTACAATTTCTTGCTCATAAAATGAATTAACAAATTCATTGTTAAATCTATGATTTTTCACTAATAATCTAATCTAAACGGGTTAAGGAGCATCTCGATCGAAAAAGTTGCAAATTCGATTAGGTACGCAGTGCTAGGTAACATCTTAGATGTTATTCGTTGTACCACCTATGTTTAGGTTAGAGATAGATTATTATTAGGGTAGATTAATAAATTTTGTGTAGAGATTTCGACATCACTTGTATCCGTCTAAGTAACCGTCTTGCAATACACTAGCTGACTATGAGTCTATTTAGTTATCTTTTTTAAAAAAACAAGTTGTTGGTCACTTCAATGATAATTCATTTTGTCTTATACCTGAAATCAAACATGCTCTTCTTTTCATATCATCGACATTCATTACTCACTTGTAATACATTCAAAATACAAGTCCTCTTGCAAATTCTGAGACTTAAGCAGTCTAAATTTACTTCTTCTTAAGAAACTATGCTACACATTCCCCGCTGATCAAAAAAAAAAAGTAGTGGAGAGGGGGCCCTTTTGAACAGTTTTAATTTCTCGCCAAATATTTAAAAATCTATGATTGGTAATTTTCTCCATATGTTGTGGTAGACCTGTTGTATAATTAACAGAGTTTCCCTTCGTTTTCATTGTTTGGTAAAATCAGAATTGAGGAATGGTTATATTTTGTAAGGTGGAAGTAAAATTTTGTGTTGCAGCTTTGGAAGTGTATTGTGAAGTGGACTAGGTGTAAGTATTGTTAGTCCATATTAATTACCATTTGGAATTCGTATTTTTAAATCTAGTATTTACAAAAGGTCTATTTGCTTGCAAAAAGTGTTGGATATTTTATATTTTCTCTTATGGAAGGAGAGGGGCCACATTTCAACATCACAGTTACAATGTGCCGCCCTACCGACCTGCAAGTTTGTGACTTTTTTTTTTTTGGTTTAATCGCAGAGAAGGGGAAAGTGGTCCGAACCTACATTAAGAAGCGCAACAAACCGAATATTTTGTTCAAACTTCCTGAACCCATCACTTCTCGAGTACAACAATCCCGAACTGAGTCATTCTTGATTTTTGGGACTAGATTTCAGTGGTTTAAAAGAGAAAGTAATGTAGTAGTGAGAGAAATAACTGATAGAAGGTAGATTCAGAGTAAAGTAATATCATTTCTTTCTATTTTATATTGTGTTCAAAGGTACCCCACCAGTGGGGCAGATATTAACATTTGACACAAAATGTTTAAGTTAAAAAAATATAGATATGTATGTAAAGTACCAACTGTTTATTGATATAGATCTGTTCAGAAGACTTGAAAGTTGTAGAAAACAAAATGAAAAGGTTCAATAATACGATTCTGTGCACTCTGTAACAGAAAATGTAAATTCTGTTCAAATGTGCCCCCCTCACCCCTACATTGTTCTGAGTATGACAGTACCCTGTAAACTAATTATAATTTGATAAAATGTAAAATAAAATTAAAACAATGGCTGAAACTGTGCATTTCCCTAAGAAATAGAACGAACTGATTATAGGAACTCCATATAGCCGTCAGAAATATACAAAGTTATAGTCTTATCTTATATAGAAATCTTTCCTCGATATAAAATTATATCTTCATATGAAGAAAAGAATGGATATGTAAGCTAGATAGAAAAGCACGTACTGCTCAGAAATATGTGTGAAAAATTTGTATTCATTGATATCATCTTATATATTTTATGCAATGGCTGTCGTGTTTAAGGCGGAAAAACAAAAAAAAATGGAAAAGAAATATTTTTTACCCTGAATATGGTCTTCTGTGGATAATATTGTATTCTAGGAGACGAAAGAATTCTTGAGTGAAACCCTGAAGCGACTTCCTTGTAACTATTTTGAGGTTATTAATAATAAAAACAGCAGCTAGTCCTAAATTCATCTTCACAAATGGGAAGAATTTAATATCTATTCTCCACATAAATAATTGTTGCAACTAGTTTAATTATTGAGAATTCCCTTTGTTAATATACAGGGTATGTGGAGGAGTAGTCGAAACTTCGGGAGGTGATTCAGCAGCTCAAATGCAACAAAAAATATTCTATTAATTGTGGCCCTATTCTCAATAGTGTCCAAGATATTTGCATTTTTAACTTTTCCATCGATATTCGCGTTTTTCGCCATAAAAACGGCCGTAACTTTTCTATCCTTTATCCTACAACAAATCTGCTTATTCCAAACGAAAGAGCATTAAATTTCCTATAAATTTGCTTGGTACAGAGCCTCAAAACGATTCTAATAACAATGAAATTTTTACTTGAATGTCTAAAAATTTCGTTCTCGATGATTTTTGTTAAAATTTTCAACTGCATTTTCTCAATGGTTAATGAATCAAGGAATCACATAATTTCAGAAAAAGTTGCGCATTTATTGAGCTTCAAGATCATATGGATTTTTTTGGTTTTTAATAAAACCCTACCCCGAACAGAGGGGTGTAAATGCAGAAAACTGGGATTTTGCGTAACTGACTTTTCACCACTAATTTACTCAAATGTCAATTTTTACCATTTTAGTAACCATTTTAGTATAGAACAATTATTATTTTATAAAACGATATAAAAAAATAAAGTAGCAATAAAACACAGAAGTGAAAAAGTACAATAGGCAGGTGCCTAGTTAAAATTGCTACAAAAATCGTTCGAACTATTCAAACAAGGAAGTGGGAAAGAATTGTGGCAAATTTTTAGTTTCTTGACTACAATTGTTTGTGCAACTTATTTTAACGACATAATGGAGGTTTTTTTCACCAAAGTTAATTAATAATAATTCAAAACTAATCACTTTTTGGAGAAGGAGCAAAAAGAAAATAACCATTTTATTTTTGAATCATTATTAATTAACTATGATCAAAAAACCTCCATTATGTCATTAAAATAAGTTGCACCAACAATTGTAGTGAACTACTACAATTAGTAGTGAAAAGTCGGTTCGCAAAATCCCAGTTTTCTGCATTTACACCCCTCTGTTCGGGGTAGGGTTTTATTAAAAACCAAAAAAATCCATATGATCTTGAAGCTCAATAAATGCGCAACTTTTTCTGAAATTATGTGATTCCTTGATTCATTATTCAAAGAGAAAATGCAGTTGAAAATTTTAACAAAAGTCAATGAGAACGAAATTTTTAGACATTCAAGTAAAAATTTCATTGTTATTAGAATCGTTTTTAGGCTCTGCGCCAAGCAAATTTATAGGAAATTTAATGCTCTTTCGTTTGGAATAAGCAGATTTGTTGTAGGATAAAGGATAGAAAAGTTACGGCCGTTTTTATGGTGGAAAACGCGAATATCGACGGAAAAGTTAAAAATGCAAAATATCTTGGACACTATTGAGAATCGGGCCAAAGTGAAGAGAATATTTTTTGTTGCATTTGAACTGCTGAATCACCTCCCGAAGTTTCGACCACTCCTCCGTATACACCCTGTATAAAACTCTTCAAAAACACTCCTAATTAATCCAGTTTCTTGAAACTCACAATTTCATCAATTAGTAGCAAATTTCAGTGGTTTCATTTTCAAAAATAAAACCAGAGAGAATTCGAAAAGCAACCTTTTTAAAATACTTCTACGAAGGAAATCAAAATGGCACTAATAATATGCGTAAATAAAAATATTTGGGCATCCAAATGGATTTGAAGTTAGCAAATCAAGTTTGGGAAACAAGTTAGGTTATTAATAAGCAATACCTTGACATTTTTGCTGTGGAAGAAGAACTTTTATTTTATTATAAATCTTGCTACAAATAATTCTATATTATTACACTGTATTTAAAACCATTTGATCAGAT
Source organism: Rhodnius prolixus (assembly GCF_049639745.1). NCBI lineage: Eukaryota > Metazoa > Arthropoda > Insecta > Hemiptera > Reduviidae > Rhodnius > Rhodnius prolixus. The sequence continues at coordinate 17,090,920 of NW_027411582.1, read as the reverse complement.
GATAAGGAACTTTCATTTCACATAATAACGTACAACCTACTTTTACTTTCCGAACTAACTTTTGTTCTTGCTAATTAAAACTGTCCGGTAGGACAGTTGTATAAGGGTTGATGGTCAAAAACTGCACGAAAAAGCGTAACGTTGAAAAACACCCAACTTTGACAATTTTTTTCTCTTTTTCTATAAAAGATAAAATTCCCAAATTTTCTTTAAAATAAAGGGCAAATCCTCCTTTATGACTGTAATTTTTTGCAACAACCCAGATCTAATAGGTTTTGAGAAAAAAGTTGCTGAAAATGAGCAAAAACGGCTTTTTCAAAAATTGTTGTTGTTCTTGTTCTTGTTGTTCTTCTTCTTCTTCTTGTTGTTGTTACCTTTTTTGTAAACAACGTAGCGCCTAAACGCGTGAACCGATTTTCATGAATGAGGTGTCATTCGATTCGGAATTTTATGTAGATGTGCCTTTTGGGGGTCTCGGCCCTGTACATTGAATGGGAGAGGAGTTAGCCCCCTTTATGTAAGGCCCCCTCCAAAATTATTATTACTAATTACTCTGTAAATCTTGGCCCGATTTTGATAAAATTTGGTAGGATGATAGGGTTAGGGCTCCCCTACCTAACAATAAAGCGACGATCTGCTCTTACACTTGTTAAGGGGAAGTATAGCAATCGTTTCAAATTATCGACACGTGAACCGATTTTCATGAATGAAGTGTCATTCGAATCGAAATTTTGTACAGATTTGTACTTTAAAAGTCTCGACGCTATGCCTCATAAGGAGGGGAGTTCGCCCCACCCAAATAAGGCCCTTTCTGAAACTATTATTACCAATATTTCTACAAAGCTTAGTCCGATTTTGATAAAATTTAGCACGAAGAAGTGATTAAAGCTCCTCTATGTGGCTGTGAAGTGCCATCATGCTCTTACACCTACTAAGAGGAAGTACTGCAATCGTTAAAATTATCAATGAGTGAACCGATTTACATCAATGAATTGTCGTTCGATTCAAAATCTTTGCCTTTTAGGGAGAAGTACTGTAATCGCAGTTTATTTTTCTTGCTCCTCTTAAAAGGAAGTACTGAAATCGCAGTTTAATTTTGCTATTTACGTACAAATACCTTCCTATTTTATTCAAAACGCTTTCTCAAAAAAATGGTTATTGAGGATGGTTTGGGGACCGTAACTATAATCATTCTTTAAAAAGATCTCTCCAGTGGTAGTTACGGTTCCGATTTAACACCTTATCAGGTTATAATGATAGAATACCTTATTCCAAATTTTAAAAAATCTGTAAAGCAGACGTAACTTTGCAAATAGACAAAAAGGAAAATCTATCCAAAAGGTACAAAAATCTCCTTAACAAAAACTTACAGTTTTAAAAGTTAAGTATAAGGGTTGATTAAACGCCAAAAGGTACACAAATCAGCAGTTCCCAACATTTCATTAATACTTCATTGATATAATTTAAGTAATTTTACTGCATTAACTTTTCCTTCACATTTTTTAGAATTTATTAGATGTCACAGACCCTTATGCTGGCCAGTTCATTCATAATATTTTTTTATTATAATTATGATAAAATGAGTGATGAATTATTCTGAGTAGTCACATATACATGCATGTTAAAGTAGAAAAAAACAAAGTTAGAGTCGGCCACTTTTTAAATTTCAATCACGGAGGATTCAAAACAATATTTCAGTCTTAAATTCGTCTTACCGAAATATTCGTGAGCACAAATAACATACATTTAATAACAAGTAGATTATTCAACAATATTTACTCATTTCTCAATTGTAATTTAATTTAGTCCCCCTAATTTTACTTATGGTAAAATACTGGAATAATTAGCTGTCCTAAAAATATGCATATCTTTATTTTCTTTATTTTATATTACATATATATAACATTGTGGGAAGAACACCTAGATTGAGAATGTAATTGAAGAAAACTATATTATTTGCGATAAAGCCAGATTATTTATTACTTATTATTACAAACGTTTGACTACAACATAAAATAACAATTACTTTAATCGAAGAATGAACTTAAACCAATGATTTTTATTTAAAAATAAAAATAAATGCATAAAATTATTGATGTAAAAAAAGTTTATGAATTTTTTAGCCTCTTATTTTTTTTATATTTTTTATAACGTTTTCTTTTTCACCTGTGATTAATAGTTTGATTATTATAGATAAATAGATATTACAGTCAATCTAAGTTAAATGGTGTGCTACTTGAGTAAATATTTTGTAGACGAAAATGGCCAGCATAAGGGTCTGTGACATCTAATAAATTCTAAAAAATGTGAAGGAAAAGTTAATGCAGTAAAATTACTTAAATTATATCAATGAAGTATTAATGAAATGTTGGGAACTGCTGATTTGTGTACCTTTTGGCGTTTAATCAACCCTTATACTTAACTTTTAAAACTGTAAGTTTTTGTTAAGGATTAACTATTATAGTTTGACCGAGAATTCACTTAGAACTAAAACGAAAGTATAAATGTTTTAGTTACTTTGTACGAGGAGCCTAATAATAAAAAAAACAGTAATTTGTCATTGAAATGACTTTATTGTTTTTCAAAATATTCTCCTTTATGATCTATACACTTCTACATGCGTTCGAACCACTGGTCAAAGCATTTTTTCCATCTCAAAAACATGGTTTTTGAATGCATCAACGGCTTCTTCTGCCGACGAAAATCGTTGTCCACGTAATTTATTCTTGACGTTCGGAAACATAAAGAAGTCATTTGGTGCCAAATCAGGACTGTACGGCGGATGACCCCATTAATTCGATTTTTTGAGTGCTCAAATAGTCGGTTGTTAGACGAGATGTGTGTGACAGCTGGCATTGTCTGGATGAAGAATGATCCGACGGCGCTTGTTTGTTTTCCTTATTTCATCGAAGACTTCCGGCAAACAAATGGTTGTGTACCATTCAGAATTGACCGTTCTACGTTTCTCTAAAGGCACTGTTGCCACATGTCTAGTTTTTCCGAAAAAAACAGGCGACCGTTTGTTTCGAAGTGCTTCGAGCGCGAACATCTTTTGTTGGATTTGGTTCATCTTGAAACACCCATACAGTCGACTGCTGTTTAATTTCCGGCTCATACGCATATATCCATGATTCGTCACCTGTTACAATCTTATACACGTCTTTTGAAGCACCGCCATTGTATTTCATAAGCATTTATTTGCACCAATCGACACGAGCATCTTTTTTTGAGATTTTGTCAGATTATGTGGGATCCAACGAGAACAAACCTTTTTTCCCGGCTAAATGATCATGCAATATTTTATATATGCTGGTGGAACTAATGCCTACGGTTGCCTCAATCTCACAGTATGTCACATGACGATCTTGCATTATTAGTTTTTGCACAGCATCAATGTTTTCTGACATAACAACTGATTTTGGACGACCTTCACCTACTTTTTGGTCGTTAAGCGAACGACGACCACGATTGAATTCGTTATACCAGCGTTTCACAGTGGCAAAAGATGGGGCTTTATCGTCAAAAGTGAAAGTAAGTTGATCGCTGCACTCCTGTCCTGATAATCCACGTCGAAAGTCGTAATAAATCAATGCAGGAAAATTTTCACGAGTTAATTCCATTTTTTCGCTGAGACACAATTTTCAAGTGACTGTAAACAACACAAATCGCGCCCAAATAACAAAACGTTCTGAAGAAGGTTATGGTCAAAAATGTCGAAACTTTCAAGTGGAAACGTCAGATAGCTCCTGACAACACTCAGTGTTGCCAAGGCTCAAAATATAAGTAGTGCCCCTCGTATTAGTGGTACTTATTATTAGAGTTAATTTTTTGAAGTAATTGTCATTCAAAAATAAAAAATAAAAATAATTTCAGTTACAATTTTTTTTTTTTTGAAAAAGATTAACTCAAACGTCTCCTCAAAAGGTTAGGAGTGAACTAAGAGTTTTAGTTGCAACAAAATAATAGAACAATGATATAGATATAGATGGCTTAAAAGTTCAAAGAACATCGAAGAAACCATAAATGAATTTGTTAATGAAAGAAACGCGCTTCTTTCTCATCATTATGGGCTGTGGCAAGCAGAAGTGTAGCATCTCGAATCCATCTACAGCAAGAGTAATCTCTTGAGATTCTATCAAAGAAGTTCAGCGAACAGCTTCTAAAGTTTATCATGCTCATTACTTGAACTCGAATCGGCAAGATGATCAAGTTGTTGTTAGTTTTCGAAAATTAGAATAGTGTGGATCCTGTCTTCTAATGAACTTTAACAGATATTTCTACTTTTAGTAGAAGGGAGGTTTCTGTCAGGGAGGTTCATATTCTCTTTCTTTCATCTATTGTTGGCTGTGTTGTTACCCTCGTGAACATTCTTGGACCAATTTTACTTCATCACATACTTGCCGACATTACCACGCATTCACTTACCATAACTTTCATTTATGCAGATGACATGGACATTCTTTCTCCGCCTAATGACTCATAACTTACAACTTCACTCTCTCTTTTGAGTAATAGTTTTAATGGAAAATTGTAAATTAATATTCAAAAGTGCCAAAATATGTCGTTCACTCTTACACAAACCTTCAGCCATCTTGTATCGTTTAAGTCTACTGCACTTTCTTTTACTTTGAAAGTCAATTATATAATCCAACTCAGCGGGCCTAACCATTCTAATATTTGTTGTCTTCAATCTTTACAGTCTTAAAATTATTGATGAATAACGTTCCTCACCAGATGTCCCCAATAGAAGCTTTCAAAACAACATAAAGAATGATGTGTATTTGCGAACCATCAAAAAGTAATCCTTAATGAATTCGTTCCCCATAACTCTAGACATTCATGGGCAGAGTTATCCCAGTTTTTCATAATTACGCAAGTTTGGTTCTGTCAAAACAATGTAGAGTTGCGCTTGTCATGAAAAGAAATAAAGGGTTTAATAACATTAATTTCCTTATGACTTAGATTTCAATTATTTCTTTACCAAATTGTAGAGAAATGTTAGCTCTGTAAGAGATATTAATTGCAATGTTCTAGTTATAATATGTAACGATAAGTACTAGAAGGTTAAATTTTGGAGGTTTTACAAATCCTTCAAATTTCAAACCTCTATATCTCTCTTTGTATTGTTCCGATTTTAATGAATTCTTTACCGAATTGTAGAGAAAACTCTTCTCTATAACTGATATTAATAGCAATGTTCTAGTTTTAATATGTTATGAGAAATAGAAGGTTAAATTTTGGAGGCTTTCAAATCGTCCAAATTCCAAAATATCCATCAAACTCTCCATCAGTTCGTCAAACTTTTCTATGATAAACATGCCTATCATTCACAAATTTCGAATAAGAAATTTCTAATAATAGATTATGCTGGAAAGTAGCCTTTCTCTCGCATAATTTGACCTCAATCTTTACCACAGTACACGCCTTAAATCTTGTTCTTTAATTTTAGATCCTTCACAAAATATCAAGGGTCACATTGTAAAGGTATTTCTTCTTTTTTGTTTTCTCTGATACATAGCAAGTGGATGTTCCGTGGTCGTGTGACTAGTTATTTAGTTATAGAAGGTTAAATTTTCGAGGTTTTGCAAATCGTTAGTTTAATTGCAAATGAATTACTCTCTATTCACCTTATAAGAGGAAATTTTGCTTTCTCTCTGATTTTCTATTTTAATTTTCACCTAAAATACACTTTTATCGCTTTCTGAGAATGAGAAAATGCTTTTGTCGTCCTCTGAGAGTGAAAAAATGCTTTTGTCGTCCTCTGAGAGTGAAAAAAAAGCTTTTGCCGTCCTCTGAGAGTGAAAAAAATGCTTTTGTCGTCTTCTGAGAGTAAAAAAAGAAGCTTTTGTCGTCCTCTGAGAGTGAAAAAATGCTTTTTTCGTCTTCTGAAAGTAAAAAAAAAGGCTTTTGTCGTCCTCTGAGAGTGAAAAGAAAGCTTTTGTCGCCCTCTGAGAATGAAAAAGTGCTTTTGGCGTCCTCTGAGAATGAAAAAGTGCTTTTGTCGTCCTCTGAGAGCGAAAAAATTGCTTTTGTCGTCCTCTGAGAGTGAAAAATCGCTTTTGTCGTCCTCTGAGAGTGAGAAAAAAAACGTTTTTAATTGATCCCGTAAAAGAGATATGCCGCCTCATTGCCATCTTCTGGAGATAATCCTGGCTACTTACCAGACTAGACAGACTTTGGCTAACAATGCTCATCAGGATGCAAATACAAGACTACCACTTCCTTTTACTTGTTAGGCTATTGCATGATTTAATTACCGCAAAGGGGGGAGAAAAAATAAATAGAACAAGGAAGTCGTCAGAGTGTTTACATAATTTTCTTTTATGATCTGCTCTCATATCCTAAAAAAGACTACATTCTAAAATATTTCTTTTTAGTGCTGAATTAGAGATTTTCAAAACACGTACACCCGTTGAAAACTTAATTCAAAACAAATAATTTGTAAAAGTAAGTATTTTAAAAAAGAAACAAACTAACCAACAAATAAGAACAAAAACAAAAACAAAATACAGTGAAATCAAACGCTTCACTAAGAGAATGAAGCGTAGACGTAATTAAGTAAAACACATACGAACATAATATGTTCGTGTAGATGAAGAAGGAGAAAGCGTATTGGTTGAGTTCAAGGTAGATTAGATACGCAAACAGAATACAATTATGTATATGTGTTGGTACAAAAACCATCTTAGAAAGTAAGCATACTTGAGTGTGCTAATTTTAGCCCTTCCTTATTAATTTAATTTATTTACTTTTATGCTATAAAAGTAAATAAATACTTATATATGAAGGCTAACAAAATTGATTATCAATGCTAAAAATCAATAAAATTTCTATTAAATGATTTTATTCGTTGAGTACATTAAATGAAGACCTTGTCGTGAATAAGGTTTTTACACAGACAATTTTTAAGGACAGCTCACCAAGAATTGGTAAATTTAGTAAGAGAAAGTGTGTCATATATCGTTAAGATTTCATTCTTGAAAATGAAACTTGTTGAAATACATAAATAAACTTTAGGCGTTTTAATCGCCTACGGGAATGGTACCCAAAACTTTTTTGAATGTACAGCCGGCCTCCAGTCAGTGTTCACTCGTTGTAAACGGAGAAGAACCGCCCATGAAGAAGAAAAAAAAAATTCTAGATTTGAATCAGGAATCATTAAAATGCAATAATGAATAGTACATCCAAATATACCAAAGTAGGTGTTCGCGGACATTAAATTGCCATAAAAATCATTAAATAAAAATCCAAGGCCAAGACAGTGGGAATCGAACCTACTAAACCAACATTACTTCTTCTTAAATGCTTTGCGGGTCTAGTCTCTTAACCGTTCGGCTACCGTGGCGCGTCTAGTATACAATGTTCAATATGGTAGTCGTCCTTATTGTTACCGTTTTTACCGAAATGAGCAAATAGAATATAATTAGTTTGTGATTAAAAAAAAAAAAAAAATCATGTTTACCTAAATTTTACAAAATATTCTAGAAATAAAATATAAAATTACTAAAACAAAATTAAAATGAGTGCATAGTATGAATAAAAAAAAGATGTTTAAAAATTTTAAAAGAACATACTCACTTTAGAAAGTGGCAACAAAATTCTAAATTAAATACACACAAAAGTGTTACAAATTTGGAATTAATTACCATTACTTAGGTGGCTTTACAGAAAAGTACAGACTAGTGAAAGTTTTTAAGAAGAATTTATTTAAATGCTTCTATACACAAATGAATAAATAAACATTGATGATTACAGTTACTCTGTTATGGCCGTTATTAATGATTTAATCAATAGATCTGAATCATAATATACTCCATTCATCCAACAATATGCCAACGTAATCAGAAATACATCCTTCGCCTAGACTACACATATACAAATCTAATACACCGGAAATCAATTAAATTATACGTTAAATAATAAATTTATTGTTTCCTGTTAAAAGGAAAGTTATACATTAAACTGATGATTAGTTTAATAGCAAATGAATTACTCCCTATTCGCCTTATAAGAGGAAATCATGCTTTCTTGCTGATTTTCTATTTTAATTGACACCTAAATTACACTTTAATCGCCTTCAGAGAATGAGAAAATGCTTTTGTCGTCCTCTGAGAGTGAAAAAGTGCTTTTGTCGGCCTCTGAGAGTGAAAAAGTGCTTTTGTCGGCCTCTGAGAGTGAAAAAGAAGCTTTTGTCGTCCTCTGAGAGTGAAAAAGTGCTTTTGTCGCCCTCTGAGAGTGAAAAAGAAGCTTTTGTCGTCCTCTGAGAGTGAAAAAGTGCTTTTGTTGTCTTCTGAGAGGGCTTTTGTCGCCTTCTGAGATCGAAAAATTACTTTGGTCACCCTCTGAGAGTAAAAAAAGTGCTTTTGACGTCCCCTGAGAATGAAAAAGTGTTTTTGTGATCCTCTGAGAGTTAAAAAAAAAATGCTTTTGTTGTCCTCTGAGAGTGAAAAAGTGCTTTTGTCGTCCTCTGAGAGTGAAAAAATGCTTTTGTCGACCTCTGAGAGTAAAAAAGTGCTCTTGTCGTCCTCTGAGAGTGAAAAAAAATTGCTTTTGTCGTCCTCTGAGAGTGAAAAAAAAGTTTTTAATTGATCCCGTAAAAGTGATATGCCGCCTCATCGCCATCTTCTGGAGATAATCCTGACTACTTACCAGCCTAGACAGACTTTGGCTAACAATGCTCATCAGGATGCAAATACAAGACTGCCACTTCCTTTTACTTGTTAGGCTATTGCATGATTTAATTACCACAAAGGGGAGAGAAAAAATAAATAGAACAAGGAAGTCGTCAGAGTGTTTACATAATTTTCTTTTATGAGCTGCTCTCATATCCTAACAAAAACTACATTCTAAAATATTTCTCTCATTTTTTTTAGAGATTATCTTATGGAACTTAGAGTACCTTAAAACCTGTAATATCCAAATCTAAAAATTCCAATTTTTGGTACGAGCGCAGTACACCATCTTACTTAGAACTAACTAAAAGTAATAATAGAAGTAATCTAATATAGATATTATAAGGTACGATTCATTCTATTCATTTAGAACAAAGAAAAAGATTTCATTTAAGGAAAAGCATGAAAAGAATAGAGTGAGCGACTGGAAATTTAAGAACCTGTGTAAGATGGATATTGTGAGTCAAAGCGGGGAAAATACAGAGGAAGAAGAGAGCACAATGTCCAAATAACGTTGTTAAGACATTACCAAAAAATAATAAAAAACAAGGTAGTTTGTTTTAAAGATGTTTTCATTCAATTAAGAACTCATTAAAGAGAAGATAAAGAAGATCCATTTCTGGTCAATGTAATTAATTAATAGCGGCAGAATAAGAAAGGGAAAATTTTTTTTTAAGATAATTTTTAAAAATAATTAAATCTCTGTTTTACTACATCCTTTAAAATGGACCCTTGTAACAGTATATGTGAGGAAGAAAAACTTAACATGAGAGAGGAGCTTAATTTACAAAGCAGAAAACGAAAGAAAGTTTAAAAATTTCGTCATTTCGACTAAATGGTCTTCGACAATAAAGTTTTTAGGCAAAAACGAGCAACCGAAAGTGCCAATTTTCATTAACTTAACCCGAAAATGGGGCTTCACATTGCTTACGTACTATAAACTTTTATTCTGAAAAAAATCTGTAGAGTATTTCTGGTGGAGAACAGTTATGGAAATATTATTTTAAAAATAATGTATGGTTCCTTTGGGTAAGCAAGGGACAATGAAAGTGATAGTAAGTACGGTCTGTGAATTTCTCGTACTCTTAAGTTGATCCTTGTACAACAATGATCAAATACTATATTTTTCTATAAAGGTACTTTAAAAAATATATAACGTTATTTTGAAGCATATTAATTGTAGACGCCACGATAGCCGAGTGGGTTAGAAGCGATACCTGCAAAGCTGTGAGATGTGTATTGTTGTTTTAGTGGATTCAATTCCCCCAGTCAAGACTTTGGATTTTATTTAATGTTTAAAATGAGAACTTTATAGTAAAGAATGTTTGGTAGTAGCTTCCGCCCATTATAGCTAATTTGGTAGTTAGTTGTAAAGCTCGCCTGATAAAATATATACTACTTTACTTTCAATTGCATTAATTGCATTTTGATGAGTAAAAAATAAAAGTAAAGTAATTGCCTATTTTTGCAGGTGGGCTTTACGTCCAACTACAAAGTTCTCATATTAAACATTAAATAAAATCCAAAAGCTAAACCGGGAATCGAACCCAGTACCACAATATATATTATTAGCTTTGCAGATCTCGCCTCTAACCGCTCGGCTACCGTGGCGCCTAAGTAAATAATAATAATAATTTACAGAGTGGAGAATATCTCAATAGTTAGCTAATTTGGAAAAGAAGCGGCAGATTTATTGGCCTGGGAAGGCTCTGCGGGACGCTTCGTTGGCCCGGAGCCCTGTTTTGGGGGTTTCGAAGTGTGTGAAGACTGCGGCCATTAAGTTATAGGTGTAGAGTGGGACTCAAGAGTGGTGGCTTGCCACCATCGGGCAGAGACAGGCAAAGGAGTTCATTAAAGGCTATTCGCCGAGGCTGACTGCAGAATTAATCCGTCAAGGCCGACTGGGGCTATAAGGATAATTGTAGGACTATTAACTGGGCCACTGCAGGTTCAGGAAACACATGCATCGCATGGGCCTGGCAGATCATAGCCTTTGCAGATTCTGTCAGGAAGAGGTGGAAACGGGACTGCACGTGTTGGTGTCAGTGCAAGGGGCTCGTGTGGCTAAGGATGTTACTTCTCGGGGAGGAAAAACCAAGGTCCTGTGAGCTTTACCCAAGAGCCGCTCTCCTGCATCAAGAGTCTGATTATAAGGACAGGTCTGGAGGGTGAGCTTTAGAGTGAGGGGAGCCACAATAGATCCAAAGGCATCGCAGTGGCGAAGGCCTTGAGGCCGCCCTAGTTTAATCTAATCTAATCTAGCTAATTGGAATCCCAGGCTGAGATCCCGGGTTCGCATCCAGCTGCTGCCCCATTGATTTTTCTCTTCCTAGGAGATTTCTCTCATTGTAACGAGAGAACTCTTCTGCCCGGTAGCCTGCAGTACTCTAAAAATAGCTCCGGGCGCCTATGATCTCTGATATTGACGCGCCTTACATAAAAAATAATAATATAATAATAATAACAACTGACATATAACCTCGAAAAATATGTTTAATTCCCACACCAATTTGAAACCATTATGATAAGTATAGAAATGATTAAATTAATAGTTAAACAAAAAATCAGTAAAGTTCAACAATTTTTTAATGAACATGAAGCAGGTGGCTATACAGCAAGTTTTAAAAACACTCTTCTATATGGTATTTTAAATTTAAAAATATAATTATTGTTAGAGAAAGAATGAAAATCAACAATACCTACTTCAACAATACCCAAAAGTATTCAGAACTCAGAACTCAAAAGTCATGGGTTTTGAAAACCAGCTGCTGCCTCTGGATTTTCTTTTTTTTTCCTACCAAGAGGCTCTACAGGCCTTCTTCGGTGATGGACAGGGTTAACTGTAAACAGAGAGTACCCAGTCCAGAGGCCGGCAGTGCTTTGCATAAGGCTCCAAGCGACAATGATCTCAAATGTTGAACGCGCCTTAAAAATTGAAATAAATTAACCAAAAACGAACATAATTTTCTTTTGTTTGCAGATAATCTGTTCACACCAAGACAGACAAAAATTCAGACTAAATGATAAAAACATTCTTTTTAGGAGTAGTTAAATTTGTATTTCCACGTTAAAAAGCATTTGCGAAGGACAGAGAAAGTAATTAATAAAATTGCGTTTTTTCACTGATGAATTTTAAGTATTAAAATTATGACTAAAGTTTAAGGATTTTTTTCATAATTCAGTCGCTAAAGAACAATGTTTTCTAATTACTTTTACAGCAGCAACAGAAAATAAAGATAAAACAATAAACTATGAGTTGAACAAAGAAAACGCATATCAGCCATTAAGCATTTTAAAAGTAATCATGCACAACTTTCTCCATTTTATAAAGTTATATCATGCACAAAATTGTTATTTCTTCATTACTTTTAAGTTTTAACATTCATATCAAACAACAATAATTTTAAAAAAGCAAAAAAAAAAACAATGCTTTATTATAAAGTTTTAAAACTGTCATCATACTGAATAGTAACTAATGACGTAACATTCGTGTTTTATCAGTCACTTGTAATCATATCATGTAATATTCCTTCGTAAGCTGCAAAACAATACTCCATTTGCCACATACTGCCATTATTTGTCCTGTTTGCAAACGTTCTGCTTGTTGAATAATTTAGATATTAATATTCATTGCGACTTTATTGGATCTATTTATTCTAATCTTAGATTAATAATCTTTAAAGAAGTCTTATTTAATAATTAATTTGTTTTATAGCTTAACGACTTGAATTATAATTATGACTTAAAAATATTGGTTCAATTTTCTATTCTTGTCTTTAAAAAAAAAAATATATAAACATTGATTTAATGAGCAAAAAATTGTTAAAACTTTTCGTGGTGTTACAGATAATACCAACAATAGTAAAAATATTATTTCAGACTTAATGGCTATTTAGACAGATCGCAGTTAGTCTTTTAAACTATTAAAAAAAACCACTTATATGACTCTGAGTACCTTATAAAAAGGAATCTGTTAAATATCTATTTTTTTAGTGCATTAATAATAATAATAACAATAATAATACGAGGCGCCAAAAAAAACAACAATAATAATAATAAGAATAATAATAATACGATGCGCCAAAAAAAAAACAACAATAATAATAATAACAATAATAATACGATGCGCCAAAAAAAACAACAATAATAATAATAACAATAATAATACGATGCGCCAAAAAAAAAAAAAAACAAAAAAAACAACAATAATAATAATAACAATAATAATACGATGCGCCAAAAAAAAAAACAACAATAATAATAATAACAATAATAATACGATGCGCCAAAAAAAAAAAACAAAAAAAACAACAATAATAATTATAAGTATGGAGCATTAGCGATTCGATGGATTGTTTTTGATTGAAAAGATTTGGATTCTGTAGATATAGGAAGCATTGGCTGCCTCGTAAAGTTCCACTCGGCATGTCCAGACAGGTTTGTGTATCATGGTGTAGATAAGTCGTTTGTTGAGAAGTCTACAGAGAAAATATTTTAATGATATTTAAAAAAAAAGAAATAAAAATAATTCAACCAAAACTTTATTAAACTTAAAAGTGAAAACTATTCCACTACAGCATTGCAGGTAAGTAAAACTACGATAGTATAAATACTTGGGTTACATAACATTAAAAGAAAAAAACAGAATCTATTTCACAAACATGTCCAGACATGTTGATAATATTGTTTATGAGAAAGTAGGTGAAACAAACTATTACACCTAACTAGGCACACAAATGAAAGTGATGAAACTACCAGCATAGTATTTACGTATATACGTACAATAATAAAATAATTCACTTTTAAATTGTCTTATTTTAGTCTTTTAGAATTATAAGTTTTTTTTTGTATAATAATATATTTGTAATTATGTTTATGGTGTTAATAACTTACATTAATTTTCTCTTACTTAAATCATTTTAATTTTCAATGTTTATATTGTATTTTTTGGTACACGCCAAAAAGTAGGTATTTGATATAGATCGATTTCTGGTTCGATTTATCGTTTTTAAAAGGTATTTTTTATTTATAATATCAAATTATAAAGTTTATTTTTATTTATTAGGGAATTTAAATTAATATTTGAAAGTTAAAATTTCTTCACTAAATTTATTAATATAATGGACGATATTATTAAATGATTGTGAAACAAAAATAAATAAATAAATAATGAAAGGAAATAAAAGAAACCCAGCAAGGAGTTGAAGGCAATTAACACACACAGCCAGTGTTACCTTAAGTACCGTCTGTCAACCTTGAAATAATAACGTAGAGATGTTAGAACAGAAATCAGAATTCTTTTTTCTTATCACTAGCATCCTTACAAAAACAATCTTTATTTAATTTTATAAAATCCCGTTAAAAATTGCAATAGATGGTACGAAAAAATGTTGGGGAAAAAAATGAACTAACTTCCTATTGTTTAATACTATTTGGGAGGCATTAGTCTGTAAAGTACTATGAGAGAGAGAAAAAAAAGAAGAAAAATCTATTATAACGGACATGATCACAATGGCACTGTTTTTTTTTTGTTTTTTTTTTATAGAAGTCTCATTTTTGTGTTATTTCTTTGGCCACCTCCATTACATAACAAGAGAAGCACTGCAAACTCAAGGCAGCATACGCAGAATTAATTTTTTTGTTTTATTTATTTTGGTTTTTTTCTCTGTTTACTATATCTTTTGTTGGTTTACACGTCCTCCTTTCAACAATTGTTCCGTTTTTTTTCTGGTAAAAATGAAGGTTTACCCACAAAAATTCTCGCCAAGGAGTAATCTAGTTCAAGCTTCTATGCAAAATAAGTTTGTTTGTAATTTAAAACTACTGTCCTTAACTTTACTAAATTCCAAATTCATATATTTAATAAATTCGTTACTTTTATTTATATTTTCTCTTAGTAGTAATCACCTATTTTTACAGGCGGAGCTTAACGTCCAACTACCAATTAGTGGTCGAGGACAGGGGGTTGGAAGCTCAAACTTTACTATAAACAATTTTTTTTCTAACAAATAAAAAGTAGTCTACTAACACGGGATTCGATCCGGTGATCTCTCACACACAAAGCCAAGCTCTTGACCACTAGACCAACGTCGACTGGTATTCATTTGTACTTCTATTGAAGTAAAAACTTCATTAATTCTTAATTATATTTTCTCTTAGTTGTAGGCCACTTTTTTGTAAATTAGTCCCAGCTCCATATTTCACAAATTGAGTGGTATATCTTACCTTATCACTTGTTTAAAGAAAAAATTAGACTCCGATTTTATTCTTCGAAGGTCTTGATGCTAGCTAGCTCAGTCATAAGTGTAAACTAATTTCTTCTTTGAAGACTGATAACTTGTGACGTATCCTTCACCTATTTCAAGAATTGTAGCCTGTACTCTGAAGGTTCATTTTTAAGAGAGAACTTAACAGAGATCATAATAAAGGCAAGGAGTAGTCAAATTTGAGATGAAAAATTGACACATTCAAATAAAATCCAAAAACCAAGCCCAGGAATCGAACCAAGCACCTCAAAATAGATCATAATTTTACAGGCCACTCTTTTAACCAGCTCGGCTACTATGGTACCTGTGAACAAGACAGTGTGGTCCACTAAGGTTACTGCGCGCGCATTACTAAGTTGATCACCTTAATGTTTGACAACAGATGTACAACTATTATGACTTTCAATAGTCGTTTATAGTGTCAAGGTCGCGAGAGATATCGGTGCCCCAGTTCATTTTGTTTTTGATTACTACCTGTAACATTCATTCAAATCCGAAACTTAAAAACGAATAGTCCCAAATTAAGTTAATTAATACCCCCCAAATTATACAGACTTTTTAGAGCCGTACTTAAAGCTCAATTTAGAAAAGAACTTTCACTTAAACAGAGTTTTTTTGGAATAATATTTTGAATTAAATATAATAGATCTAGAAATTTATAGCAAAGTTTACACAAAATGTTTGGAATTTTCTTAATAATCGTTAAAAACTAGCGAAATCATTGAATAAAATTGCACTTCAAGATCTAATGATATTCTATTTTACTCTAAAAAATTTACCATTTTGTTTAAATATTTAATTTCCATTAATACTGTAAATTAAATAAGACCAAAGATTCGAGAAAAATGCTATGTACATCGCAGTTTTTTGGATTTAGATTAAAAAAAAATAAGTGAGTTTAATATTAATTCTTATTTTCCATTTATTGCTACGTTGCGTTTTAATTACCTTCTCGAATGGTGTTAAAACGGGTATCCGCGTAAGGCCATTTAATACATTAATAATCAATACCATTTTTAATTAGGTAATAAAGTTAGATAAAAATGTATTCATAATTAGTAACATTTAATCAATACTATTCGCACATTTTATTTGTTAATAAATATAATAATAAAAGCAATTAACCAATCAACAATTCTAGTGAATGTAGTTTGATTGCTTTCACCGATGCAACAAAGAGAAAGTAATGATATTTTAACCTCATTTATACCGTGCCAGCCAGCATCTACGAGTAAGTAAAATATACTATACCTGTATATTATACACAGGAAAAATAATCAAATAGTTTGTTTAAATTCAGTTCGTTCATTACAAATTACCATTTATTTTATTGAAAAGTAACATTTGAGCATTTTAAAAGCTTATTATGTAAGCTTAAGGAAGGTTAATAATTACAATATTTCTTGTAAAGTTAACATCAAAGGTTTGGTGTGTCTTTTGGTGTGCCTATTTAGGTATTTAGAGTACCTAAAATACCTAAACTTAGATAAATACACGTACTTGCCTTAAGTACGAGGGTCGTTTGAAAAGTCCGTGCAAAGTCAGAGAGATAGCACTACTGGCGCGTATCGAGGTTATGTTTAGTTAGTAGCATCTCTTGGAAGAACACACACCAAGTTTCAGCCAGATCGGTCTATTTCTTTGTGTTTGGCATTCGTTTAAATCGAGAAAGTCGAGTGATTTTCAAAAAATGGACGAAAGAGAATTTCGTGTGTTGATTAAACACTACTTTATGAAAGGCAAAACGCCTCAGGAGACTAAAGAGAAGCTTGATAAACATTATGGTGACTCTGCACCTTCGATTAGAACAGTTTATAAGTGGTTTCAAAATTTTCGGAGTGGCCATATGGGCAAAAGTGACGCTGAACGTTCTGGACGCCCTGTTGAGGTTACTACTCCAGAAATCATTGATAAAATCCATGATATGGTGATGGATGACAGAAGAGTGAAGGTGCGTGAGATTGCTAGTGCTGTGGGCATCTCGAATGAACGGGTACATAATATTTTGCATCAACATTTGGACATGACAAAGCTATCGGCAAGATGGGTGCCGCGATTGCTCACGCTTGACCAAAAACGAAATCGTGTGAAGTGTTGCAAGGACGGTTTGCAGCTGTTCCAGAAGAATCCGCAGGACTTTAAGCGTCGTTTCGTCACTGTGGATGAAACATGGATACATCACTACACTCCTGAGACCAAAGAACAATCTAAACAATGGGTTACCAAGGGGGAATCTGCGCCAAAAAAGGCGAAGACCGTTCCTTCGGCCGGAAAGATTATGGCGACTGTCTTTTGGGATTCGCAAGGAATAATCCTCATCGACTATCTGGAAAAGGGTAAAACTATTACAGGTGCATATTATTCATCGTTATTAGACCGTTTGAAAACCGAGCTGCAAGAAAAACGCCCACGATTGGCCCACAAAAAAGTCCTTTTCCATCACGACAACGCTCCAGCTCACACCTTAGCAGTTGTGGTCGCAAAATTAATGGAAATAGGGTTCCAACTCGTTCCACATCCCCCCTATTCTCCAGACTTGGCTCCCTCGGACTACTATTTGTTCCCCAAAATGAAGAAATGGCTGGCGGGAAAAAGATTTTATTCAAACGAGGAGGTGATTGCAGAAACGAATGGCTATTTTTCAGACTTGGACTAATCCTATTATTCGGAAGGGATCAACAAACTAGAGCAGCGTTGGACGAAGTGTATAAGCCTAAAAGGAGACTATGTTAAAAAATAAAAAAGGTTTACCCCAAAAAATTAAGTAGTTTTTATTTTTGCACGGACTTTTCAAACGACCCTCGTACCTAAAAAGTTAGAAGACGCACTAAACTTTTATGTTAACATTGTAAAAAAATATTATAATTGTCAAGAAGCATAAGCCCTGAATATTAACTAGTTGCTTGGCAAAAAAAAACTAAAAATTATTACTAAAATTGGCATTATTCTATCTTACTTTTAAAGATGTACTTCGCTTAAGAGAAATTGACCAATTAGGATCACACTGGGAAAGCTAACCGAAATATAAATTATTCACAAAAAGACGTACACACAATTACTAAAAAAAACAGGAATACGGAAAACCTCAAATGTACTTCCAATGGAATCATAAATTAAAAAACTTTAAACAAACACAATTTATCCATGAACTGTAATTTAAAAGAAGTAATTATTTAATTATTACTTCTTTCTGAATGCCTACAAAGAAAATACTGCAAGGAATATCACGTAAACATTACAGAATGAGATCTTTAGATCTTTCTTCTGTTTGTTTATAATTTTTCTTATTTAATTTTCTATTCTCAATGGCTGTAACCTACTTATTTAACTAACTTATAAATGGAGACATCGATTAGAAGTTTAAATATCGATAAATAGTTAAAAACTCTTTTCGATAGTGTGAGATGAAATTATTTTTTCGTTACATTTATATTCCTCATTATTTTTTAAGGACACATTTGGCCAAATAAATAACAATACTAACGATCAAATATTAAATTTAGTTTGCAATATAAATCTGGTATAAACATATACAAACGTAAATTTTAGCAATGATTTCTCAGAATGAAATAGTATCGATATTATTTAATCTCATATTTACAGCAAAATAACTATTTATTTTTAAATATTGATGATTAAAGAGACGATCAATATAAATGAATCCATTTTGAACTTTTTTTTTTTTTGTATTGAGGTCAAAACGTTTAAAGAGATATTCTCGGTGAAAGGACCTGTACGATTTTAAAGAAACCTACAAAAAATCATATGGCCTCCGATCTAAATTAAAATCAATGAAAGGTTACTGACCTTTTTATTTTCTTCCTTACTTTTTAGTAAAATGTTCATTAAACAGTTCGAATAATAACCTCATAACTGTTATATGTAGATACAATCATTCATTAAATCGATATTTTATAATCAAATTTTGGGCCTATAAAAAATGTTTTATATCTGAATAAAACTGTAAATAGCTGAATGCTGAAAGTTGGTGACTTATTGATACTACTAACCCATTTAAGGTTTCAGCCAGAATTTGTCAACGGGTGAATGGGTGAGACTTAACTGATGTGATTTCTTTTTAGAATTCTTTATTTTTCGATAATATGTACAATAAAGGTGTTTTAAGAGGTGTAATTTCAATGTAAATGTTTAATGTTTTGAGGCTTAGAGGTTTCAAAATGGACTATTTCGGTTTTCAAAAAGATTTCAATTTTGAATTTGATAAGATTGTAATGCTTTTTTCTTTTTTTTTTCTTAGTTTAGTCAGATAAGTAGAAAAAGCTATTCGCCATCTAATCATGCAATCAAAACTAGATCTTTAAGTGCCCATAAAAATGCATCGAATAAAATTTGTCGCTAGTGCCAACATCCTTTTAGAAATACATTTTGAGTTCTATTGAAAAACTCAATTCTTAAATATCTGACATCATCGCATTACTTCTCCTTTAGAGCGGAGGAAGATCAAATGGAATTAGAGAAATACAAGAAAAAGGTACAAAGTTAATCTTCTTAAGTTAAGATCAGCAGAGTAGACTTGAGAAAAGATCTTCCCAAGGGATCCTAAAACTGTACAAGAATTGACCGAGTTTTCTGAAAGTCTTTAAAAGTAGAACAGGAAAAAAAAGTGTTTTACAAATATAGGTGCAAATTATGCAATAAGGAAACATTGTGTCCATACTTCGAAACTCATCAAAACGAAAACACGATTTCTTTTTTGTTGTAAAAACTGGTGAAGGGATTCCTCAGTCATACTTCTAAATTGGCAAATTTTGCCTCAAGCACTACACACTGGAAATTCATATTTGTGGATTTCTAAATTACGAAATCATTTTTACATTTTCTTATTTATTGCAAAAGATGTGTTATTGTCTTCGTGCTAATTTTTAATATAGCTTCCAACTGGAACTCTTGATTTTTTAGGTTCTGAGAACGCGAAAAAGCGTTTCTTTTTATTATTATAATTATTTTTGGAATGAGTGATTCTGTGCTTCTAAATTATTTTCGAGTTCAGGAAATCTCAAATGTAAATAAAATAAAATAAAAAGTGATATGAATAGTCACCATTTTCTAACTCGCAAATTCTTCAAAAACTCGAATTAGTTTACCATACTTAATTTTTATTACCATTATAGGTACTGCTGTTTTTACAGTAAAGTTTTTACTTCATATTTTCGTCTAATTTGAATTTTTTATTTGCCTGGATATTTTTATTTTACTTTTTTGGTATTTAAGACGCGTAAATATCTGAGCTTTTTTTCTGTTGCACTGTCATTCAGGCAACACTGTTCCCATCACAGCGACAAGTGAGCTGTAAGAAGCTGCTAGTAAGAAAAAAAAAAAAAAAATTAAGGGCTCAGCAGCTGGATTCGAACCTGTGTTCTCTGCGTTGGAATCCCGATTCGCTAACCACTCAGCTAATCCTATTCCTTTTACTGAATGTTAATTTTAATTAATATTGTGGAAATAATTTATTAAAAAATGGCTCTTTCAAATTGGTTTCCTAACAGCTCCCTCATCAAATAATTAAACCAAGTTTTTGAGAAGTACTCAGAAAATTATTTTTAATTAATTCTTTTCTATACCGATTTTGTTCAAATTTGAAATCCTTATATTATATTACGCTATCTTGAATGCTAAAAAAATGCTATAAATTAGCATATCATGCTGCACTGATTATGAGAATGGATTTATAAATAGGAGTGTCATCATTTTCAGAACTGCAAATAATAAAATTTAAATTTGAATCTCAGATTATCGTACTTAATAATTTAATAGTTTTTTTTTTTTTTAAAGTAAGTACAGTTCAGACAGCTCTACTATTTCCTTCATTTTTGATTCATTTCTTCTTCCTTTTTTAAGTTCCCAAATTTTTTTTGTAAGTGTAATAGTGAAACAATTGAAAAATCCAGTTTGTACTTTGTTTTAATTTTACATGAAATAGTTTAAACTGTAAACTTACTTAGTTCAAGATTTTCTCAATAAAATTGAAAACATTGTTGAAGATTTTGAATGTAGCGTCTCCAGAAATCCCTTTTTTAATATTCAATTTCCACTTGATCACATGTTTCATACACAAATTAATTTCGAAAAGCCTATTTTAAGACTATTAACTGGACAATGCGGTTAGTAGATTTGGCTAGAATTCTCTTTTATGGCTTCATCGATATCTTAAGTAACAAGTTAGGGTATATCCGGCGTTATTTATTTATTTATTTACTTGTACTCCACATAACATTCACTAGGATTAGATTTAACGCTAGAAATAGGTTATTTTATGTTTATTTTTTAATCGATTTTGACAAATCGATTTAGTTCCCCCAATACTTCCCTTTTTTTACCATTATTAGTCATTAAATAGCGTAAATCTCTATAGAAAAAATGTGGATTTTTTTTTTTACACAAATAAGTCAGCCATATTGGTTTATTTGCTGGATTTGTAGCGCAAATGGAATTCCAGGAGCTTCCGCCCCCCCCCCCCACAATTAAAAAAAAAAAAACGAAATTAGCTAATTAATAAGTTTTGTTTTCAAAGAACAAAAAAAAGACTTTTTTAAATGTATTCCAATCTTTTCTTTGAACTTTTTCAAATAATTAAGAACAATAATTTTAAATAAAGTATACTTGATTTCCTGTTTATAATTTCTGAAGGAAGTTTTTTCTGTTTTTTTTTTATATATAATTCTCACTTAAAGAATTTTTTCAACGGGGGAAAAAAATTAAGAGGTAATTAACCTGTTGATTTTAAGCACTTTTAAGCCCTCTTTCGGTATTATTTATTAATTTCTTGGTTAAATTGTTTTATTCAATTAATTTTCAATTTGTAAAGAACAAAAAAAAATTATGATACTTACCTAGTTGGAGCACAATTGCCGTAATGAGTAGCAAAGGTCCGCGCATAATACTGAGGGCATACAATCAGAAAGTATTTTATATGTAAATAAACTAAATTTAAATTGAGAAAACACAATTTAAAATCACTATTATCGTGTTGAAAGAAATGCTTTTTTTTCACAATTTAATGTCTAAAACATGAAAACTTCGTCGTTTTACTTTATTTTTCCCTTTAGCTTGTAAAATTAATTATTTGTGTTGTTTAGTGGCTTTAGTGTGAAGATATTGGTGAACTTGTGTGGGGAGGTTTTGGTGAATATGTTGCCGATAGGACGGCCGAATCGTGACTGTCGGAGCCCCGCTGTCTGGCCCGGGGACTACGCCCCCCTCTCTCTCACGCCAAAGCCACCCACCCGACAGTAGTCCGCGGACAACGCCCGCCATTTTCACTCTACTACTTGCCCACCCCGTGCGCGCGTGCGGCTGCTTTCACCACCCCCGGCTGGCCAACTACTACTACTCTTTCACTTTCTACTTGCCGCCTCCACAGTGGCGGCAGCGGCTACACACCAGAAAGAAAAAAAAAAGAAAGAAGACAAGGATGGCTATATAGTTTATTCCTTCCCTTTTTCACGAAGTGGCTACAGGCTGCTCCATTCTCTCTTTTCTCTTTGTTAGCCGTCTCTAGTGGCGATCCTCTCTCCCGCCACCTCCCTCCCCTTATACCAATCATTCCCTCTTTATTTCGGTTCCAGGCGGCTACCCTACTCAGAGAAATGTTAGGTATGTGTCTGGGAAGAGAATGAGACTCTGGTTTGGTTTCTCACTTTGGCCACTCTATCTGTCCTTTTCTAAGATATTCTCTTTTTTTTTTCTCCTTTCTCTATCGCCCTTCATCTGTACCCAGCTTCCGAACGAATTCTCACATTGAGAAAAAGTTGTTTTCTCTTTATACCTTCACTACACCACCACACACACACTGCCAAACAAACACACAAGCTAATTTTTCCTGTCTCCCTCCTTTTCTCACCCTATTCTTCACAATAATTCTCTTATCTTTTATTTTTTCTTTTTCTCCTAATTTCTCATCCTCTTTTCCTGAAATTCAAGAAATAGGAAATAAAGAAATCCTTTTTCTCTAGGATGCTATAAAATTTATTTTTTCATTTTTAACTTCATTAAAAGAAAATATTCTATCATTTCGCAAAGAAAGATGAAAAACCATGCCGTTACTACTCGTACGAACTTCTTTCAGTACTGCTTTCACAGTTCTAACAGTCATATTCTTTTCAGGGTCTAAACATTAGTGTAACATTTAACTCGAAGAACTTCAAATTAAGTAGTTAAGATTCGTTAGCCAGAAAATGTTAAAATAACATTTGTTTTTATTAATATTGTACAAGTGGTAAGCCATTACAATTAATAATAATGTCACTATAAAGGAAAACCTGAATACTCATCCCCTTAATCAATTCTCTTGGAATAATGTTCTTTAGATCTGAATAAGTTAATTAATTAGTAATCGCCTATTTTTTCCAGGCGTGGCTTAACGTCCAACTACCAATTAGGTGTCACGGGCGGGGCGGCTGAAGCTCATACTTTACTGTAAACAATTTTTTTCTATCAAATAAAAAGTTAGCCATACACGGGATTCGAACTGGCGACCTCTCACACACAAAGCCTACGCTCTTGACCACTAGACCACAGCACCCACCTCTAACAGAGACTGCAGAGATAATGTAGAGACATTTTTGCGGACTTCGGGGAAAACGGATATTTCTGGTAAATATTCAAAATTGAAAATCTGTATTATTAGATTACAGTTAATACTATCTCGGTAATGGCAAGGTTAATTGTACATTACTGTTGTGAAGATTAAATCTTCTTCAAAAAGTTATTTTTTGTTATTATTTATTCGATAAAATCATAAAAAAATTTTTAAATTCAACTCTTAATCTGCTATTAATGAGTATAGTCATTTCATCATTTCTTGTATTTTTTCTTACCTTCTCATTGTAAATTGATGACTTATTTCATTTAGTTTTGGATTTTTTTAGAATAAGGGTTGACTATCGAAAACTGCCCAAAAAAGCGGAGTTTTAAAGTTTAAAAATTAAAGTAAATTAAAGTTTTACAATTTTTGCCTTTTTACTTAACAAAAAATATTAGTTGAAATTCTCAAATTTTCGTTCACGATAGAAGGCATATCCTCGTTTATATAACTGTATTTTTTTTTTTATTTTTTAATAATCGCAGATCAAATAGAAATGTTAAAATAAGATCGATAGTTCTATAAAAGTAAATGCCCTGCCTGGTTGGTGTAGAATATAACCAATTACAGCCAGCAACAGCTTGTCAATACCTGTACAAATCTGTTAAACTGCGCTGATTAGCCAATAAAATTGAAATAAAAAGTTTAAAATTACAAATCTCACCGATTGCGGTGCTACCTCTTATAAGTGTTAAGAGATAAGTAACACATAAAGTTGAATGGTAAAGCAATTAAGGGTAATAAATTTTGATTCAGTGATTAAGTAATAAAAAATGAATATTTTAATGCACCAATGATAAAACAAACAGCTCAATAATATAGTAGTATTGGCAATGATACAGTAGTAACATTGTTCACCAGTTGCTGGGTACTATGCTACCCACTAAAACCCACCCAAACCCATAGCCATAGCAGCCGCCCACCCATATAACCCAGTCCATCTTACAATGTCCTATTGACGACATGCTAATATAGAGAAATGGGGTGGCCTACAGAAGCCAGGCACAACTGTCGTCGTCATCCTTCTATAGTATGGGGAAGCGATGAAGGGTATATTGCGTCATTTCTTCTCTCTCTCTCTCTCTTCCTGCTTACGCACACAACAGTCCACACGCACACACATACGCGCACACCGTTGCAAAGAGGGAGGCAAGTCTATCTGAGGATATAATTAAGGGGGTAGATTGTAATCAGAGTGGCTAAAGATGAACCTGTTGCCATATGCTTGTGTGTATATACACACTATGCTGTATCATGATGCTAATATTATACTACTGCTCCACTGTTGTTCATGCTTCATGATGATGATGATTGGTTTGGGTAATCATAATAATACTAAAGCTATGGGATTCCAGTTGTATCAGTTTCAATTTCCCGCTGGTAGTTTTGCTAGCTAACCCTAATGCATATGGGGTTATACCAGACCCTATTCCCTTGTGGGGCGATCTCAATATTTATCTTTTAATAAATAATAAATACTAATAAAGAAATTGCTGCCTTCAAGTTATCAAATCCATATTTATCTCTTGAATTAAAAAAAAAAGACAGTGTACATATCTGTCTCATCTCTCCATGTTAGAAGTAGAGAAAAATTGCATTTTAAAACAGATCTAAAGTATTTGAGTTTAGAAAGATAAAGAAAGGACAGTTTTTCTACCATTGATGCTGACACCAATCGCGAGTGAGGTTAGTAAACAACAAAATATAAAAGTGGAGATGTATCCCCAGCTCAACGGGTCAGACATCAAGTAACTCGTAGATAGGCCACGGCCAGTAAGTTCCGGAGTTAAGTAGGTAAAATTCTATTAAATGATCTCTGATCTTTCAAACAGTCTAGGTTTTGATGTGTATCTATTTTGATGTACCTTCTTCATTTTGCTTTAAAACTATCAAACTTTAATAATTGTAATATTCTATCCTTTGAGTAATTAATCACTAAGATGGCCCTTAGTGTCTCCCAATTTTGATTTCAGAAAATCATTAACTATCGCAAATTCATTGTTACAAACTCCATACTGTCTGTTGAAGGAAAAAATTTGCCTGTTCATTTGGTGTATCTAACTTCTTATTTTCATTGCTGCATAAACTATACACTGAATTGTCATTTCATTCTACTACACTCTTTGCTTCTTAAAACTTGCAGACTCTCAATAAATACTATTTAAACTAATTATACTAATTAAACTAGACAACCAAACGACAAAGTAAGTAGACCTAAGGCTACGCTACAAATCCCTTTACAACATAATAACTAAACCATCCTATTCATTCAAATGGTTCTATAACAAATTAATGATCTTTAAATTTAAAATTCGTATTACATTGTTTATTTCCTATTAATATTTACAGAAACGGGTGATGAGGCTTAAAATTCAATAAAAAGTACTAAACATGGTCCTTTAATGGAAAGACTGCTTCTCACCTCTCCCAAAAGTGTCTTTAAATGAATTTTCTAGGTAAAAATTGTATGTCAAAATTATGGATCTATTCTTGTACGCAACAAATAAACCACATTTAAGAACTCTTTCTGGAACATGCCTAAAAACAAAAAGTTTGTTTAATAAAATGTAATATTAGGGCAACAGCTGCCAAAGGTTAAGACTTAATACATTTATTTACAGTGACTGCCATTAACATTGGGACAGTACATACAGAAGTTAAAAATTGACGAAAATTAAAAGTGGCACCCATTTATTCAAATTTTTATAAATTCATTTCATTTTATAATTACTATTAATTAAATAAAAACTATTTAAATAAGTACATAAAAATGTTTTGGTAGATTCAAAAAAATATATATACCTAATAATAAGAGCAAATTCTACCTCTCATAAATATTGGGACACTATTATAATTTATAGTTTGTCCAAGGTTTTGCCAATATTTATACAATTTGTAAATACATACCTTAAGCATATATTCAATATGAAATTAATAATTAAATTAGTTTATATAAATCAAGCCAGGTGTAACATGTCGCGCAAAAATACAAATACAACGATTGAACAAAGAAATATTATAATTTCTTTGCACAAAGACAATAAAAAGTGTTAGAGAGACGGAAAAACTGATCGGACCTAAAACATCTACTGCGTGGAACATCATTCAGCGTTACCAAAAAGAAAAAAGAATTGTTTCAACCCCACAAAAAGGCCGTCCTCAACTGCTCTCTGAGAGAGAGCAGCGTTATATATTAAAAGAATTAAAAAAGATCACCGACTTAGTGCTCCAAAACTTCAGTGTGAAATTTTTGACATGTTTAGAGAGCAAAAAAAGAGCAGAAACAGTTCCGAGAGTGCTAAGAAAACTCGTCTATCATGGTAGAGTAGCCTGGAAGAATCCTTTTGTCAGTAAGATAAATCGTGTTAAGAGAGTGAAATTTGCCGAAAAATATTCCAATGTAAATAGTGACTTTTGGAATGATATACTCTAGCGATGAATCAAAATTTAATGTTTTTCAGTCAGATGGAAGGGTTATGGTCTGGAGGAAAGCGAATGCTGAACTCGAAAAGAAGAATTTACAGCCAACTTTAAAGGGTTTTAAAGCTGCACCTCCGAGTGGAGGTGGGTTAGTTCTGGTTTGGGGCTGGATGTCCGCATCAGGATTTGGAGAATTAGTGTTTATTGATGGAATGATGCACAAAATGGTTTATAGTAATATATTAAAATATAATTTGAAAAAAGTGCCCAAACATTTGGTATTTTAGGGTCTTCTAAATTCTACCAAGACAACGACCCCAAACCTACGGCTTGGAACATACATCAGTGACTGTTATACAATTGCCCAAAAGTATTCTAAACCTCTCCGCAGTCACCAGATCTTAATCCCATTGAACATTTATGGCAATATTTAGCTAGTGCTTTAAGTAAACGAGTAATATCTAACAAAAATGAATTAAAACGATGTTTCCTGGAAGAATGGGAAAAAAACACCACCTGAATTAACCAAAAACTTGTTTCACCTATGCCTGATCGTTTGAGGGCTATTGTAAGTCAAAAAGCAATTATTAAATTATTACCAACCAATTATTAAATAGTAGGAGATTTTAAATATTGAACATTTAAACTCTAGCACTTCTGGTGTCCCAATATTTTTGAGAGCCTTATTTTACACTTTTTCAAAAAGTACTACCTAACAGTTTGGAATTTCATCGATTTATACTTATATATAATTTCTACAGATGTTGCTAATGTAATTTAAAAAAAAAAAATTCCAAACTTTTGTATGTTGTTTTCATTTTCCTTTTAAATCATTTTGTAATAGGTGTCCCAATATTAATGGGAGTTTCTGTATGTATTCACTGGTAGTGACAGGTGAAACAAATTTAAAAAATAATAAAACTAATATCTCAAATAGTCAAGATGATCTGCTACATAAATACAAATACAATAAGTTGAAGCCGAATTTACCTCTTCATTGGTGTACTCGTAAAAATAAAAAGAAATACCTTTGACAAAAAAAAAATGTTATTAAAATAAAGTAAACATAAAAAGTATATTTTGGTGAAATTAAACAAATAATTTTTTTGCCTGCATTTAAAAAATAAAATAAATACTATTTTTATTTACTCAGAGCAAATGGTTTTTACAAATTTTGTCGACAAGGAAATTCCATTTCAACTTATTGACTTCTCTCAAATTTTAACTTTACTTTACTACTAAGTATTTTTATATGAATATTATTAAGAGAATTATTATTATCATCGATATTATGAATATTCCCAATTACCTTTAAAATTATTAAGTAAGATTCCTGATTACATTAAGTGGGATCAAGAAGGATCATCTGTACGAGAGTCGTTTGAAAAGTCCGTGCAAAGTCAGAGAGATAGCACCACTGGCGCGTATCGAGGTTATGTTTAGTTAGTAGCATCTCTTGGAAGAACACACACCAAGTTTCAGCCAGATCGGTCTATTTCTTTGTGTTTGGCATTCGTTTGAATCGAGGAAGTCGAGTGATTTTCAAAAAATGGACGAAAAAGAATTTCGTGTGTTGATTAAACACTACTTTATGAAAGGCAAAACGCCTCAGGAGACTAAAGAGAAGCTTGATAAACATTATGGTGACTCTGCACCTTCGATTAGAACAGTTTATAAGTGGTTTCAAAATTTTCGGAGTGGCCATATGGGCACAAGTGACGCTGAACGTTCTGGACGCCCTGTTGAGGTTACTACTCCAGAAATCATTGATAAAATCCATGATATGGTGATGGATGACAGAAGAGTGAAGGTGCGTGAGATTGCTAGTGCTGTGGGCATCTCGAATGAACGGGTACATAATATTTTGCATCAACATTTGGACATGACAAAGCTATCGGCAAGATGGGTGCCGCGATTGCTCACGCTTGACCAAAAACAAAATCGTGTGAAGTGTTGCAAGGACGGTTTGCAGCTGTTCCAGAAGAATCCGCAGGACTTTAAGCGTCGTTTCGTCACTGTGGATGAAACATGGATACATCACTACACTCCTGAGACCAAAGAACAATCTAAAGAACGTTATTGGACCGTTTGAAAACCGAGCTGCAAGAAAAACGCCCACGATTGGCCCACAAAAAAGTCCTTTTCCATCACGACAACACACCAGCTCATACCTCAGCAGTTGTGGTCGCAAAATTAATGGAAATAGGGTTCCAACTCGTTTCACATCCCCCCTATTCTCCAGACTTGGCTCCCTCGGACTACTATTTGTTCCCCAATATGAAGAAATGGCTGGCGGGAGAAAGATTTTATTCAAACGAGGAGGTGATTTGCAGAAACGAATGGCTATTTTTCAGACTTGGACAAATCCTATTATTCGGAAGGGATCAACAAACTAGAGCAGCGTTGGACGAAGTGTATAAGCCTAAAAGGAGACTATGTTGAAAAATAAAAAAGGTTTACCCCAAAAAATTAAGTAGTTTTTATTTTTGCACGGACTTTTCAAACGACCCTCGTAACATTGACAGTTTAATAGGAGACTTGTGTCTGTGGAAGTATAAGTTAACCTAACCTTTTGAAGATAAATAACTTACATATTGATTTTATACTTGTTAACCAAGCTGCTCATTTCGCTGGACCTATCATAGGCTTGCTCTTAGAGCTATAGATTGGCTGCTTAAGATGAAAGACCCATCGAAGCGATGTTTTTTCTTATAAAGCTCTTCTCTTAATATCTTTGTACAATGTAGACAAAGCAATCTCTTGAAATCAGGCTGTGTTCAGTGTAGTTAGGTACTGCACAAATATTTTTCGCTCAAGCTGCTAAGTACGGATAAAGCTACAACATGATAACATTTGTTAGAAAATATGGCCGAATGGTTGCTGTCAATTCCCTTAGGTGATTACAGCCCTCGAATCGGAACACTTTAGGTATTTTTTTTTTTAAAGGATTCGTGTAACAAAACACAGAATCTGTGAAATTCTACAGTCAATATTTTGTTCCCCCAACGTGAAAGTATCTAATTATATTTTCAAACAGACTTTTGAGCATGGCCATCAGATGTAATACAAAAAAAAAAAAAGGTAGATATAAAATGTGCATTATTTTTCACATCTTCAAGTGTCCTCTGACCAACATTATGAGAAAATTTTTGCCCAATTCAATGTAAACTTTTCTTTGGAATAAACGTCCAAAAAGAAGCCTTGAACTACCTATGGTGGTCTTTTGGTTTTTCTGTTATCATCTAAGATCTTTCTGGAAAGACCTGATCACTTTGTCCATGGAATTTCCAGCTCCTTAAACTGCACCATGTTAGATTTCTCTTAAAATCAACAACAACGACAAAACTAATGAATAAAATAAATAGAGTAAATAAATGCTTTAAGAAATGTTTTCGAATCGCTCTTCTGGTTGTTGATCTGAATACATTTTACCAGAATACAATGGTCAAGGAAGGAAATAAAAATTACTATAAGTATGTTTGATAATTTATTTTGTTTACACTTAAAAAACAAAGCAAGAAAAATACCCAAAGGTAAAGTACTCGTATAGACACTCAAGTTCTAAAGAAGATGTAGTTATTGCGGATTAGAAGATTTAGGTCCTCTTAGAGTAAGTAGTGTCAAACTGCCTTCAACTTGAGTATATAAGCTGCTGTCGATTAGTTGGAAGATTGGGCGACGTGTTAAAGGATTCTTTTTTTTTCAATTTTTAAGGTTACTTTTTTTAAGTTTAACTCTAATTGTATTACTTTACTTTGACTTCTTCTTTAAGATAGAATATTTTTAGGAAATATCCCTATTCATTTAATTTGATACTCAGAAAATAATTCTACTTTTAATGATGATGATGATGGTGTTCCTCAGAGCAGTGTCCTAGGTCCTTTACTCCTTATATACAGCAGACATACCTCAATATCCAAATACCATCCTCTCCACTTTTGCTGACGATACTGCTATCTTATCTCCACATTCCGATCCTCTTATCGCTACACAAACTCTACAAACACACATCAACCACTTACAGGACTGGCTTTTCAAATGGAGAATCAAAACCAACGTTACGAAGTCAAAGTTTATAGTATTTACTCTTAGACGGAAAATCCTACCTCCTGTCATCTTGAACCAAACTCCTGTATACTAACTGTGGACAAAGTACGCTACCTTGGACTGCACCTAGACAAACGGTTGACATGGAATCCCCCATACTAGACTAAAAAAAACAAGAAACTAACCAGCGCTACAAAACTTCTCGCCAGACTACTTGACAAACGATCGAAACTTAACCTAGATAACAAAAGACTCTTATATCTAATGTTACTGCGACCCATTTGGTCATACGGCATCGAAGTATGGGGATCGACTAAGCGTTCCAACTCACTACGCCTCCCAGACATTACAGTCCAAAAATACTTCGAAAACTTCTTAACGCTCCGTTCTATGTATCTAACCTCACCATCCATAATGACCTCAAAATCCCTTTCATTACAGGATCTTGCTAACACTCGTTTCTTCAAATTTCATTCCTCTACAGCAGCTCATCCTAATCCTCTCATAGAACACCTATCTTCCTCCACATTACCAGGTAATCCTCTAAGGAGATTGAAGAGAAGATGGCCTCGTGATCTTCTCTTATCGTGAGAGCAAAGCAGGTTACTGGAGCGGCACCACTGGGTGCCTTCTCCACTCATGATTTTCTTTTATTTCTTTTCTCTTTCACCATATTTGCTTGTTGCAACAACTGTTGCAGTGGTAAATTGCAATAAAAGATTTAAAAAAAAAAAAACTTTTAATGATTAAAGAATGTTCTCTTTTTGTAAGAGAAACCTGAGTATTGAAAATCTTTTTTGGAATTCCAAGACTTAAGGCTGGGTCTTTTTGATTACCGAATATGAATATAACAGATCTTGACTGTTATAATCTAATAATAATGTTATCTAATTCATAAATTACCTAGCTCTGATCTCCAATTGAACCGCAAGCACTCTCTTTTGCAAAGTGTGAGCCTACTTAGTTGCAATTTATCTAATTTCATCTTTTCTTGACAGTCATGAACTATTTTTTGTAAATAGAATTATCCTCACTCATGAGATACGAGGTGTGTTCAAAAAGTAACGGGAATTTTTAAATTTCGCGGGTTTGGAGAGTCTGATTGTAAAATTTTTTTATTATGTTGGTACACATACCCCTGAAGTATGATAAAATTTTCAGTAATATTCATTGTTTACTTCTTAAGTGGCAGCCGTTAAGGTTAGACGTGTTTTTCGAGCTTGGCGATTTTTGTTTGTTAAAAAAAATGGATCAAAGAATTTGTATTAAATTTTGCGTAAAAAATGAAATAAAATGTGTGAAATGTTAATAAAGGCATATGGTGAGTCTGCTATGAGTAAAACAAGGATTTACGAGTGGTATAAGCGTTTCCAAGATGGCCGCGAAAACGTTGAAGATGACGAACGACCTGGACGTTCAAGCACATCAACAACCGATGAAAACGTGAAAAAAGTGAAAGAAATGGTTATGAACGATCGCCGAATCACAATCAGAGAAGTCGCTGATGATGTTGCCATATCAATTGGCTCATGCCATGAAATTTTTTCGGATGGTTTGGGTATGAAACGTGTGGCAGCAAAATTTGTTCCAAAATTGTTGAATTTCGAACAAAAACAGCGGAGAATGGAAGTTGCTCAAGAGTCACTCAATGAAGTCGACAACGATGCGGATCTACTGAAACGTGTTATAACAGGTGACGAAACTTGGGTTTACGGATATGATGTCGAAACTAAGGCTCAATCGTCCCAGTGGAGGCATTCTGGATCGCCAAGACCGAAAAAGGCTCGACAAGTGCGGTCGAATGTGAAGGTTATGCTCACTGTGTTCTTCGATTTTAATGGCATAGTGCATCATGAATTCTTGCCACAAGGTCAAACAATCAATAAGGAGTACTACCTACAAGTTCAACGCGTTTGCGTGAAGCAATCCGAAAAAAACGCCCGGATATGTGGCAAAACAATTCATGGATTTTGCACCACGATAATGCACCTGCTCACACTTCATTGCTTGTTCGTGAATTTTTGGCCAAAAACAAAACTTTAACGATGTCCCAGCCTCCATATTCGCCAGACATGGCTCCATGTGACTTTTTTCTATTTCCAAACATAAAGAGAACATTAAAAGGCCGTCGTTTTACAAGCATAAATGACATTAAAAGCGAATCGCTGAAAGAGCTGAAAGCTATCACAAAGATCGAGTTTCAGAAGTGTTTCGAGGATTGGAAAAAGCGCTGGCACAAGTGTATTGTATGCGAAGGGGACTACTTTGAAGGCGACAATATTAATGTAGATGAATAAATAAATATTTTTTTCAAAAAACGAAAATTCCCGTTACTTTTTGAACACACCTCGTATCTTGTCCAAGTTTCTTTAAATTACTAAAGATTAAGTACATTACAACTTTAACAAATTAAATAATTATAAAAGGTCAACAACAATTATAAAAACTAACAGTAAATACCACACGACACAAACGATAAAAAATGATTAAATAAATATCAATGAAACTTTAAAATATTTTCAAATTTAGGAAGCAACGACGATCCACACTGCACTAATTTACCAAAACCCATCACAGCTTCACCTTTCCACTGTATCTTGCTTAGACAATTCTCTAACAGCCAGAATTTCCTCAATGCCACTGAGATAGTTTATCTCTTGGCCTTACGTTGGAAAATACTATTGTCTTCCTCTTCGTTCGATTGATCTTATGACTAGTTTTTCATCCCAGTAAATTTTCTGAATACTTGTAACTTTTAATCGCCTCCCTTACCTAATAAGGCCGTCAGGGATGAGCTGCTAATCGCTCTGACACCTCTAAAAAAATAATTTCTTCATTATACTTTGAGTTAAATGTACCTAATTATTCGTTGTAATTCGATAATTTTCTTTGTCTATTGATCTCAGCTGTTTTTATTAATTTTCTTTACTCTTTACATTCTTAAAGTCAATGGTTCTCAAGAATGCTCGAACCTTGGACGTTATCAAGAGTATAAATATTACTAGAAGGAAGTGATATAAACTTTTCAAATCAAACTTACGAATCAAGAATTAAAAATAGTAGAACATATAATAAAGGGTGACCCAGTGAAAATGACCACATTTATTTCTTTAATAACAACAAAAGTATTATAGATATAAAAGTAACAAAAAAATCTTTGAAAAGTAGAAACATGGGAGATTATTTGTGGAATATTACATCCTTCAAATGATGACCGTTCTGGGCTTTACATTCTTCCAATCGTTAAACGAAGTTTTTGAATACTTTCTTCAGCATGGAAGCCGAAATTTTTGCGAATTCGGCTCTAATCCTCGATTTTAAATCCTCTAGATCACGGGGCTTGGTTTCATAAACACGACTTTTCAAATACCCCCACAGAAAAAAAATCTGGAACCGTCAAATCTGGCGAGCGAGGCGGCCAAGCGAAATCTGAAGAACGTGACAATAAACGAATTCCAAACGTTTCTTTCAACAACGCAAGTGTAAGAGCGGCGGTGTGACAAGTTGCCCCGTCTTGCTGGAACCAGGTTCGATTCAAACGACGTTTACGGCGGAGTTGGGGGATGAGGAACAAGTTTAACATCTCCCTGTACCTCTCTCCATTGACGGTTCCGTCGAAAAAATACGGTCCGATAATTCCCCACGACGCTACACCGGCCCATACTGTAACTCGTTGGCTATGTAACGGTTTTTCTGGAATGAATTGGGGATTACCACTTGCCCAGTACCGAAAGTTTTTTTTATTTACCGATCCAGAGAGTTCGAAATGAGCTTCATCGCTCATTAAAAGATTATTTAAATCAATCTCACCATCGTCCAATTTCTTTAGCATGTTTTCGGCGAAAAGTAATCTCTGTCGGTAATCAGTTTCTTTCAACTCTTGAGTGATCACCAACTTATATGGATGGTGGTTCAAGTCTGAGGTTAGAATTCGACGCACAGATTCCCTTGATAACTTTAAAGAAGCTGCGTGACGGCGAGCGGAACGAGTTGGACTAATTTTTATTGCTTGGCAAACTTTTCCGATGTTTTCCGGTGTACTAACTGTTCTTTTGGCACCTGGATGAATCTTATCAGTCGTCTTGCCACTTTCACGGAAGTTTTCAACCCACCTGAGGATCGATTTTCGCATAGGAACAGATTCATTACTTTTAACTTTGAACTGTTTACGAAACGCTCTATGAACTTTCACAACCGATTTATCTCGAAAATATGCTTCTACACAAAATGCTCGTTCTTTTGCAGTGTAACGTTCCATGATTACTAAAATGTTGATAACAGGAATCTCCCAGGAGCGCGCGTTCGTCCCTGTAGCAGTGTTACCACCACAGTTATTCAAAAAAGAAATGTGGTCATTTTCACTGGGTCACCCTGTACATATAAATAAATATAGAAAACATTAGTATTTTTCCAGTCCAAAGTATACAGATAAATTTTTATCTATCAAATTAAATGAAAATATATGTTTCGATTTTTAATATGCATTACAAGTGGTATTAATTAATATTAAAATATGTGAAAAATTGTAAACAAAGTGTTTAAATTTAATTATAATGTTAGTTGCTCCTCACCAATTTATTATTCAAGAAGAAAAAAAAAAGAAGAATTCTTTTAACGGTACAAGCAACAGTTGTTTAAAATGGCTGTATTAAGGAGCAAGCTTGTATAATATCCAGGACACGTTTCCACGTTGGGCCAAGTCCAAAGCCCATTTCAATTCAGATTCTATTAACCTGACCTCTAGTAAATAATAATGTTTTAATAAAGCACCCGGTTATTAATATGGAATTTTTTAAAGGTTTTTTTTTTTAAACTAGGAATTGTTGCTAAATGCTTGATGGTCTTTAACCCGAAAGAGGTGTCTCCGTCTCATACAGAATTAAATTTGCTAGTAATTAATTGTAGTTAAATTGGTGTCTAACTGAACTAGATACTTTAGATTTTCAAAATACACTTCCCTTTCTTTTAAATTGTTCATGTACGAGGGTCGTTTGAAAAGTCCGTGCAAAAATAAAAACTACTTAATTTTTTGGGGTAAACCTTTTTTATTTTTCAACATAGTCTCCTTTTAGGCTTATACACTTCGTCCAACACTGCTCTAGTTTGTTGATCCCTTCCGAATAATAGGATTTGTCCAAGTCTGAAAAATAGCCATTCGTTTCTGCAATCACCTCCTCGTTTGAATAAAATCTTTTTCCCGCCAGCCATTTCTTCATATTGGGGAACAAATAGTAGTCCGAGGGAGCCAAGTCTGGAGAATAGGGGGATGTGAAACGAGTTGGAACCCTATTTCCATTAATTTTGCGACCACAACTGCTGAGGTGTGAGCTGGTGTGTTGTCGTGATGGAAAAGGACTTTTTTGTGGGCCAATCGTGGGCGTTTTTCTTGCAGCTCGGTTTTCAAGCGGTCCAATAACGATGAATAATATGCACCTGCAATAGTTTTACCCTTTTACAGATAGTCGATGAGGATTATTCCTTGCGAATCCCAAAAGACAGTCGCCATAATCTTTCCGGCCGAAGGAACGGTCTTCGCCTTTTTTGGCGCAGATTCCCCCTTGGCAACCCATTGTTTAGATTGTTCTTTGGTCTCAGGAGTGTAGTGATGTATCCATGTTTCATCCACAGTGACGAAACGACGCTTAAAGTCCTGCGGATTCTTCTGGAACAGCTGCAAACCGTCCTTGCAACACTTCACACGATTTCGTTTTTGGTCAAGCGTGAGCAATCGCGGCACCCATCTTGCGGATAGCTTTGTCATGTCCAAATGTAGATGCAAAATATTATGTACCCGTTCATTCGAGATGCCCACAGCACTAGCAATCTCACGCACCTTCACTCTTCTGTCATCCATCACCATATCATGGATATTATCAATGATTTCTGGAGTAGTAACCTCAACAGGGCGTCCAGAACGTTCAGCGTCACTTGTGCCCATATGGCCACTCCGAAAATTTTGAAACCACTTATAAACTGTTCTAATCGAAGGTGCAGAGTCACCATAATGTTTATCAAGCTTCTCTTTAGTCTCCTGAGGCGTTTTGCCTTTCATAAAGTAGTGTTTAATCAACACACGAAATTCTTTTTCGTCCATTTTTTGAAAATCAATCGACTTCCTCGATTCAAACGAATGCTAAACACAAAGAAATAGACCGATCTGGCTGAAACTTGGTGTGTGTTCTTCCAAGAGATGCTACTAACTAAACATAACCTCGATACGCGCCAGTGGTGCTATCTCTCTGACTTTGCACGGACTTTTCAAACGACCCTCGTATAATTTAAAGTGCATCATCCCGTTTCCCTCTATCCTGGACATCCCTTATCTCTTAGACCTCAAACTACCATTTCCTCTTCCAAACCATTCCTTTACTGCTAACTCGAGCCACCTAACTTCCTTCGTACTGGGATATCCAACATAACCATTTCTTGAAAAGTCTTGAGCTCATCCTTTGCAAGTGACCAACATCTCATCTTAGCTTTTTTTTTTATTGCTTGAAGACGTATCTTGTATTTTTGAAATATATGTTAGCAAAATGAATAAAGTCAAATTTGGGCAGCTTTAACCAAGTTCTTTTCGGTACAAATTAAAATTAAAAGCTTAACATATTGTAGAATAGAATATATTATATTTTGCCTGTACATACGAGTATGTGTTTCACATACAATAGGCTCGTCATAATAATCATAATAAACTAGTTATAATAAACATTGGACTGATCCGTCAATGTTAGTACACTTAACTTTGAAATGAGTAACATTCTATTTACTGGTCAAGAAGTCCTCTATTTTATAAAATGTATTATTCAATAAAAAGTCTTTAATAATTTTCTGAAATGCCTTATTTTCTGTATTTCTTATTGATTGATGAATTTTCTTGAACATCCTGGCGGCCATCATGCCCGGCGCCTTGTCGGACCTACACAATCTCCTT
Organism: Rhodnius prolixus; assembly: GCF_049639745.1. Taxonomy (NCBI): domain Eukaryota; kingdom Metazoa; phylum Arthropoda; class Insecta; order Hemiptera; family Reduviidae; genus Rhodnius; species Rhodnius prolixus. Next base: position 17,052,982 of record NW_027411582.1, on the reverse strand, counting down.
CTAGGCAAATGTAAGTCATTTTTGCTTCTTAAATTGTAGGAATGTTCATCAGTTCTTAAAACATTTTTTTCGTTGTTTTTTATATGCATTATATTAGCATACATAAATAACGACGGTAATGTTAATATCCTATTCTCCTTAAATAATGGTTTACAGCTGTCCATTTTTCTGCTGTGAAACATGATCCGTAAGGCCTTTTTCTGCATTTTAAATATGATTTTTGCATCTGAGGCTGCTCCCCATAGTAACAGTGAATAACTCAACTTGGATTGGAACAATCCGAAATACGCTGTTTTCAGAACCTCCAGAGATATCACATCTCTCAGCTTTTTAAATAGGTAAATCAATCGTGCCAGCTTACCACTCAGCACCTGTATGTGATGACCTTTCCAGGAGAGATTTGAATCTATAGTAATGCCTAAAAACTTGACAGGTGGGTCATTTTGTTCTTGAATTAGATTAAAAACCTTTGTTGTGGTTTTCCCTTTATTCAAAGATAACTTATTTAGTATTAACCATTTTTCCAGAAACATCAGGCCATTAGCGATACTTTTCTGAACATTATAATAAATTTTATCTTATTGTACGTCATGATGGTGTATCATATGCTTTTTCCAAATCTATAAAGGACAGTTTCTTGTACTCTTTAGCATCATATTCGCACATACCATCATCATGCTTATGGCCTTCTATATGGTCATCTATGCTGATGTGGTGAAATGCTTTTCCTTTAGATTGACTGAATCATCTCAGAGGAAACTTCGACTGGTAGAAAGAAACAAGCAGAGAAAAGTATTAAAGAAGAAAGTAAAGTGCCTAATTGTCGATTAGAGAACGAAATGCAGATTAGAGAAAAAGTGAATCTGATAATTCTATTAATTTAAAATACATTATGGTTGGTTATTGAAAGAAAGAATAAGTTAATTTTATTTAATAAATAGTCAAAAGCAGACATTGTAAAATCTACATTCAGGATTAATCTTTGCTTCAGCTAATATGAAATAAAGACGATTGGCTTGTTTAATATGAAAATAAGTAGGACTTTATTATCATTAAATTTAGAAGCAAAAGGAAAAAGAACATTGAAGGGATATACTCGAATACAGTTGAGGGTGGTACGTTAAACAGCGTGACATTGTAAGGCACGCGTACCCAGGACAGGGAACTTCAGCCAACCCTTGCCAATCCTCCTCCCTTTGGGATATCGCCGCTCTTGCTTATGCTGCTGACTAGGCTATGCAAGCAAGACGGGGAGGGAAGAGAACCTCTCCCCTATATTCATTCTTCATTCGCACTAACAGCTCTTTTTGTTATCCACATTCACCAACTCCCTTGTTAAGTTCATTTTCGCTCCAATGCGTACTTATAGTAGATTCAATAGACATTCTGTCAACTCAATAACATATATGTACTACTAAACAGTTATTGATCTAGTTTTGCATTTGTACAACTACTTTATAACCATTAAATTTCATTTAAAAGCATTGCCAATAAAATGAATGGAATCTTTTCCTTTTTCAATTTAACAGATTTGAAGCTTTTTACTTTGTGGAAGCATAAAAAGTATTAAGTTAGACTTCAAATATTTATTTATTTGAATACTCTTTCCTATCCTTTACATTTAAGATAGATGGCAGTCTTTTAACCAATAACAACAGCATCACATAAAAGAGGATTTTCCAGTTGAATGTATTTTTCTCAGTTAAAGCAATCCTTTAACGCTGTTAGCAAAGCCTAGGTATGATATAAGGTTTTTAAAAAATAACCTATCCCCAACTGCTCAAGTATAGCATCGTCTTAACTAATTTAGAATTACTCTCAACTCTCTCGCTTATATAATTTATTTTTCTTCATTGGCAAAAAAAAACACGGATCTTCTAAAAACTGGCCTAAATCTGTCTACTTCGATAAGAAATGCTTAAAGTGTCGCTTCAAACATAGTATAATAATGATATGACCACGTTATGCAGTAGAAAGGAAACGAATGTTTTTGACGACATAACTATACAGGTATTTAGATGCACATTTCGCTACGAAGACATAGTATTCTCCACCAACATCTATGTGCTTAATGTGTTAAGCAATGGAATTTGGAGAATGGAAGTTGCTCAAGAGTCACTCAATGAAGTCGACAACGATGCGGATCTACTGAAACGTGTTATAACAGGTGACGAAACATGGGTTTACGGATATGATGTCGAAACTAAGGCTCAATCGTCCCAGTGGAGGCATTCTGGATCGCCAAGACCGAAAAAGGCTCGACAAGTGCGGTCGAATGTGAAGGTTATGCTCACTGTGTTTTTCGATTTTAATGGCATAGTGCATCATGAATTCTTGCCACAAGGTCAAACAATCAATAAGAAGTACTACCTACAAGTTCAACGCCGTTTGCGTGAAGCAATCCGAAAAAAACGCCCGGATTTGTGGCAAAACAATTCATGGATTTTGCACCACGATAATGCACCTGCTCACACTTCATTGCTTGTTCGTGAATTTTTGGCCAAAAACAAAACTTTAACGATGCCCCAGCCTCCATATTCGCCAGACATGGCTCCATGTGACTTTTTTCTATTTCCAAACATAAAGAGAACATTAAAAGGCCGTCGTTTTACAAGCATAGATGACATTAAAAGCGAATCGCTGAAAGAGCTGAAAGCTATCACAAAGATCGAGTTTCAGAAGTGTTTCGAGGATTGGAAAAAGCGCTGGCACAAGTGTATTGTATGCGAAGGGGACTACTTTGAAGGCGACAATATTAATGTAGATGAATAAATAAATATTTTTTCAAAAAACGAAAATTCCCGTTACTTTTTGAACACACCTCGTATGTGCTTAAGTCTATAGAGGAGCTAGCAATGAAATATGAATATATTTAAAAGTTATAGCCGATTAGAATGAATGCAAGAAAATGATTACAGAAGGATTACGTGATTTTAATTTCGGTTAAGCTATAAGGATGGCAGGAATATAGAGTACTGATCCATCCATTAGTTGTAAGGTTCATGTAAATAGTTGTATATAGTAGAGGGATGAATGTGTGAAGAGAATGTATTTATAAGTATGAATGGAGAGTGAGTGACATTCTAGTGATAAGCACCTAGACGATGCTGGCTGTACGGCGAAAGCCAATCAAAAAAAAGTGTCGCCGCTTCTAGATGGGCATACAACACTATTGGCACTCGCGATGATGAGAACGTGTAAGCTCAGCAAGATTATACGTACCATTTAATATGATTGTCGCTTGTCAGAGCATGCACTTTCGTAGATTCTGTCCAAAACAGGACAACGCTGGACTTTGAGGAATATTCTATGAACTTAAGAAGCCAAAATTGCGCCTCAGATAGATATAGTCCTTTAGTCTTAGACAGGAGTGTCCAATCAAACCTAGCTCTGAAGAAATACTAAGTGCATCAGCGAATACTAGTGTTAGAAATAGAAAGTGTTTTAGCCAGTATTTTTAAAGAGAGGCCGGCACTACTATTCTTCACCTCCGTAGAAAAAAAGAGTTAATTTCACAAAATACAGTATCTTTCTATTCTAGCGTTTAGTTAGCGAACACTGGTTAACTCCAAAAACAAATATCTGCCAACTTTCTATTGTGCTACTCAGTCATGAGTATTTATAACAGATGTTATTGTACCAATTAAATAAATAAATAATCTCTTCAGTAAAAATATAAGTTGTGAATAAACAACGTCACCTTTACCATTATCTTAAAAGAAAATCAGTCTAATGAGGCGACTGCAATTATCTTAATTGCTAAGTATTTAAACGTTCCAATACAAGAAATTTATTATCAATAATAAACAAGTTCTAGAATTCTGTTTCATTTTTTCCATGAAATAACTTTATTTAAAATTTTCTGCTTTTTTTTCTTTTTAAATTTGATATAAATATGAATAAGAATCCAATTTCATTTAAACCTTTTTATCTAGTTTAATCCAACAGTTGTGAACAATTAAATAATAAATGAATAACATCTGTAAAATTTTGTTTTATAATTCTAGGAGCCATCTTGGTGTTTAATTAAGAGAAGATAAGATGAGGATCCATGCGATATTCTCAGCCAACTTAGAAAGCTGCGAAAGTAATGGAGATTTGGGAAGGATAATATGTAAGATCAAGATGTATTAAAGAATGTTTGACCAAGCACACTGCTTTAAATGTGGGAATTATGGTAAAAATCAGGAAGAAATAAGTTTTCTTTTTTAGTATAAAGAAGTTAAGGCAATTATAATTAATAAAGTCAGATTTAAGAAGATAAAATATGTAAACTTAGAAGAGATAAGCGAAGTGAATTAGATTACCAAGCGGAGAGATATCCAAGTTCGAGTACAGACTGTCCTAGAATTTTCTTTATTAACACCTCTAGGAAGCTGGCCGCCTATTGATGGATAGTAAACATTGGATACTGTTGTTTTTAATAAAAGAGCAACGTCCGGAAGCCGGCACAGAACTGATAGAGGTTTCGGGCACTACAATTTAACAAATATTCCTCTATTTAGTGGTTTTAATGACAAACGCAGACCTTAAAATTAAAATCCTGTAGTACCTTCATTCTATAAAGCATAAAATGTACTGGTGGATAAAACCATCTTCAGCTTTTCAATTATATCATGGTCTTTTGACTAATTTAGAATTTCTCTCTCTCTAGCTTACTTATTTTTCTTCACCATTCATAAAAATGGTTCTTATTAGCTTTAGATCTAGTAAATATTAAATCTAATTACTACTTAATAAGTCAAAGTTCTGGAGGAACTTTCAGTCATTACCTGTAATTTTTTTAGTAAACTATTTAGAGGTGTAAAGTAAGGCAGTGTAATAGAAAAAGTGTAATATGCTTTTAAATTTCTACATCTTTTTCTTAAGTTGTATTCCCTTCGTTAGATTTGTACTAATGTCAACAAATAATCCTTACGCTACAACAAATTACGTAAATAATTAAAATAATTTAATTTGTTTTAACTTTATTTATTTTTAAAACTGCAGTACATTTCTGCAACAAGTGAAGCTGTTAAAACATAGTTCATAGTTGAGTAGCATGAGGGGAGAATCCAACTAATTTTTTAATACTTTGTACTGGCACTTACTTCATTTAGATCACTTGGTCATCGGCGCTTCAACTGTTTTGCAAGATTTCCTGGTAATGCAATCAGTCACAAGAGGGTTAGAATGTGAGGAAATCGAGGCATGGAACTTGGCATAGCTTTTGTTACACAGGGAACTTAGAAATTTGGTGCAATAGTAGAGTTAGAGACAAAGTAAAGAAAATTAAGCGATTCGATGGGGCGTTTTTAATTGAAAAATTAACTTCTGTAGATATTGGAAGTTTTGGCTGAGCGCTAAAGTTCCATTCCGCATGTCTAGAAAGCAGGGCCGGATTTAGATGAAAAGAGGACCTAGGCTATACCACTTATGAGGCTCTTTCACCTCCCATTTTTAAGTTTGTAAATTACATGAGAGATAATAAAATACATCACTACTGTGATATATATCAATATGTTAAATGAAACATGTTGTTATTGGTACTGCTTTTAGAATAGTGTAATTTTAATTTTGCTAACAATTTGAATGAAGGCACCTCTTGATCTTGAGGTTAGCCTGTAGGAAAATCCATCCCTGCTAGACAGGTTTGAGTATCATGGTGCAGATAAGTCGTTTGTTGTTTAATGAAAGCTCCGATGTTAATTCTCCATTAAATTTAATGTATTAATTGAAAATTGTTAATGATCTTATTTAAAAAAACAATAATTAAAGTAGTTTTGATCTCAGGCAGTGTTATTGCTTGAAAGAAGCTTAAGTAACATAACAATGCTGTTTTTAGCTACATGTGTCTCTTGTTAAATTAATTATTTATAAGATTGATGTATTGTACAAATCTGAGCAATCATTATTGTTTAGAACAAAAACGTTAACTTAGTTGACAAGAAAACTTTATGGAAGTGTAGAGTGAATATAAAATCAATAAAAACAATCAAAATTTTTTTAATGTTCAGGAATTTTTCAAAAGACTCTTCAGTGTACATATTTTCTTCTTTGTTTCCTGAGCTAAAAGTATTAATTTTCACAATCCCAAACATCAACTACATAATGTAAGTTAATATTTATTCCTTGAAAGGTTGGCTAGACTTTTACATATCATGTTAGTACAGGGCATGCGGAGTAGGAATTAAAAGAATTTAAAAAGTACTCATCATCATTATTTTAATTTACTCTTTAACAAAAGTGACCAAGTGTACATGTTAAAATTATTCTAATAGGTTCATTAAAAAAGTAACAAATAAAATTAAAAGTAAAACCATCGACCCTCAAATAATTAATCAGCAATAAGTTGTTTAGGGTTGGTCAAGTATTAAGATCAAAAAATTAAAGGTTATTTAAAATATACCTATTATTTATCCAGTATTTCAAACCAGCATCTTTTTTTTTATAAACTATCACAATGTGTGTGTGTTTTTTACTAAATTCATCTCGGCGAAAATTTTCTAAAATTTTTCTATAACATTAATGGTTCTCCTAAATTGCCAGGGATATCATTCATTGTTGATCTTAAGTATTTCTTAATTTTCTTTATATCAACTGAAAAATGTTTATAAATTCTTTAGGTAACTTTTAAGAAGATACTTTTAAGGAAACTCTCTTTTCCTTGTGTATTTAATGCTTGGGAGAAAACTGGTCTCATATATACCAAAAAAATGTGTGAAAATGTCATCTCTTACGGATCAAAGGGCTTTTCTTAGGCTATAAAAAATACTTTCTTTTTTTTTGCCTTAGCCTGAAGAGAATTTGGAATCCACTGCAACAAAATCATTAACCTTTTCTTAAATCTAATTCGGATGTAGGAAACTTACACCACCTTAAAAAAAAAAGAGGAGATATTGACAATTTTAAAAACATGATAATTCAAAAAATATCAGTGTTTTTCCTACTTGGCTGTGGATATCTACTCTGACTGCTGATAAATAACTAATCAGTAAAATACATCAATTCTGATGTTTAAAACATTCTGCAAAAAAATTAAAATTATTCCTTTTTTTTAAAAAAAATATACTGAAGTTAAGTGAAAAATGAATCTTTAAAGATAAGTTACTTACAACATTTCGATAATAGTTGTCAAGAAAATTAGCGATGGTTCTGTTTGAAATATCGACTTTTTATTTATTGATGTAATAAAAAAGGTAAGTAAAACATGTAGGTTAATTAAATTATCAGTATTGCTTAAATGATAACCAATCATTTTTATAGTTCGTAAACCGTGGATAACTTCCACGATAAAGACATCAATTTTGGTGAAACGTACATAACAAAAAAAAGCTATTGAAATGTGATTCTTAAAACATAATGCTGTAAACTTTAAAATGTAATCCTTAGTGCTAAAGCTGAATACTGATCAAAATCTTAGGATAAAAGACCAAGTAATCTTTTTTTTTTTTTTTAATTGTTGCCTTCAAACAATAATTATTTCAACCTTTGTATTAATTTCGCATATGAATATGTTTGGAATAAATCACGTTAAATCCTTCATTTACAAGTTAACAATTCACAAACAGTTAACATTCCAATAAACTACTTAAAGTAAATAGATACATTAAAACTACTTATCAAATACTTTACCTAACTTAAATGAAAAGAGAAAAAATAAATAATCCATAAATTTTGATATTTATTTATAAAATTTTGAATCAATATAATGAGATTTTTTTTTAATTGTCAAACGAGAGTTTAATAAAATAGTTAGAAATCTTTAAATTGCTTTTGAATGTTCTCTGCAATATTTAATATTGCTAAAAAAAACTTCTATCGCTGTTACATAACTCAAGCAATAAGAGAAATTTTAATATAAAATAGATAATAAAATCATGTCAAAAATAGATCAAAAAAGTAAGTTCAAGTAGCCTTTAGCCATGTTACAAACTATTATTTTAATAAAGCAAAAAAAATCACAGAATATTAGGGTGTTTGTAACTTAACATAAAAAATAATTTTAACTCAAAGTTATTTATTCTTCTTTAATCACTCACTTTTTTCTTTTCTTCATTAGAAGCAGATGTTATTCCAAGATCACCTGTTGAATTTGTATTGGTGGTATATGATGATGGTGATGATGATGTGGTTTGAATTGGGGCAAATGTATCATCAGTTAACTTATTTCTTTTCTTATTTAAAGCTTTATAACGTCCAGATTTTGACCTATAAAATTTTTGTTCATTAAATTCCGTGACCTTTACTTCTGAATCATTATTTGAATCTTTTTTTTCATTATTCTTCTTTGTGAAGAAATGAATAAAATTTGTAAAACTACTTGACATCATAAAACTTGAAACAAAATAAAACTTTCAAAAACAAAAGAGATCAATATAGGAATGCACAATCTATTGTTCTAATGCAACAGTCTTTACAATACATAATTTTATATTAAAACACTTCATTTCACTCTATAAGAAAAACAATAAATTAAAAAGAAACATATAAGGCTTTATCTTATCAAAAAGTGCTTATTAATTTATCTTTAAAGATAGGAACAGTTGCACCTTGCTAAAGGTAATAAAACAAAAATTATTACATGTACAATAAAAAACTAGTTGCCTTTCATGTCTTCAATTTTAATATAAATAAAATTTATACGCCTACGTTATTTTCGTACGTCCGGTCAGCTGCAGTAATGAGGAAATCTTTTTTGGCAACATATCACTTCATTGGTCTAATTTTGCCGTCACAAAGAAGAAAATAAAAATTGCAGATAAGGATCAAACATACAAAAATAGAAGTAAAACTTACGTTGACTAATAACCTGAAAAAAAGAGAATACAAAAACTTATAGCCCTAATGCTTAGGTTCAAGATTACTAACACAGCATATTCCACTAATTTCACCAAGCTAAATAATTAAAAAATGTATATATTCCATTCAAATACAGCAAACTGATAATTTCCTGTTAACTGGTGCCTGGAAATCATTGAAATCTCTCACTAACACTAACTTTCCTTTCACCAATTTAACTATTGTTCATACTGTAAATATTTTTGCTCAAACTGAAAATAAATCCAGTAACAGCATCTTTCTGTATACTTACAAAACTCAAAAAAAAAAATTAAATAAATACACTATTCGCCAACAAATAACATGTTCTTTAAAGTATATTAAATGACACCAGTCGTTTTGTACGCTGAGCAGACATAACATTCAATGAAATGTTAAAATGTCGCAAGTGTCAAGGTAATCAACTCCACGAATGCTTGAAAAAAATGAATCATGGTTGATACTACCTACCTTAACTCACTATTTATTTTTGTACAGTTAATTTGGAAAAATATGACAGCATAGTTAATTAATGAAAAACTTATATAGTTATCCAAAGGACGTTATACAGGAAAGATTAAACTAAGCATAAAAACAGAAGAAAATTTCTCAAAAAATAAACTTGTGCATAGTTTTTATTTTATCAATATATACATACAATCGTAATGTTTTTAAAATTTTAATTTCAGCAGTAGAAAAATAAAATCTTTTATAATTTTTATCTGTACAACTTATCTATTGATTTTCGTCATTATAACGTCTTTTCAACGTTCTATACTTTTTCAACATGTATAGCGCTTCAATTTCCTTTTTAACAAATTCACCATGGGCAATCATTTTCTTTATCTTTTCAGGATCGGAAACATCTTTGTTTTTCATAAACGCTTTTTTCAGCCTGCTTCTAAAATAATCATAACCTTGAGGATAATCCTTCCCTAAATGTAGTAACTGAAAATAAATTACTACCTTTTATAATTATCTATGTCACAAAAACAAGTTAGAATAAATTAATTATGTGACTTTTATTAAGTTTAAAAAAGTTACTTTTATCCAGGGAAGACAAGAAATTATTGAATTCTACTCTCGATTATAACATCTAGCCAGTTACAAATCCATATCATTTCAATGAACTTGTTAAAAGAATATTCTTTTCTTTTTTTTTAAATTATGTAATGAATGTACTAACCTCTATATTAAACAAGAGAGTAATTAAAAATAATAATTACCGTCTTGTACAAATCAATTACTTTTGTACGCTGAGACATGATAAACAGAGAAAAAATGATTGCTTGACTGAAATTGTAAAAAATTGAACTTTTTAAACATCAACTACATTAGGTAAAAAATTAAAATTTTAAAACACTGTAAACATGAAATGGCCTTAACCACAGACAAATCAACCAAAAATTGAAACCTCCTAACCAAAGTTAACCTGGACTCTCGTAATAACCTTTTACCGACATCTATGGACAGAACTGGGAACTAAATTTCAACTAAAGAATTTACGGTTATGAAGGATAACTGTGTTTATTTGTTCAGAAATACAAATTTAACCAGTTGGGTAAACAAAAATATTACTGAAATTCCGCCAGATTGTTTATTAATGCTTTGTTTTAAAACAATCAGTATACAGCCTAAGGTTTATGATCAACTTAAATGCAAACCTAAAATCCAAAATGTAATTGCATATTTTATTTTTTGTATAACACAACAGACAAATCTAGTTTTTTCGAATAGACTCTTTTAAAAGGCTTTAAAGGGTAAATTAACAATACAATATTGAAAAGGAAATAAGAGTTGTTGCAACAATCTTGAATAGATCTCGGTAGAGTGATTCCATAGCAAGGAAAATATGGTATTTCATGATCTTGTTATGGACTTAATTCATTTTAGGATTCACTCATTAAAAGGATTTTATAGAAAATTAAATGGATGATAAGGTTTACCCATATTTCTATTCTGTTGATTGAAGAGATGGGAAGTCAAACCATTGCACCTAAAGACCTTCAACAGACTTAATTATGTATCTTATTTCTGAATCTTGTAGCCGCTATGAACTATTTAAATGAAATTTTGAAGTTCTGAAGGCTTTTTTATTTATTAAGCTCATTTTTCAATTTAAGGTTTTTATTATTAGAAAGAATTCCGATTCCAAATTTGGATCCGAGAGAGTTTAGCCTTCAGATTAATCAACTTTTTGCATAAAGTGAATAAAACTGTCTCGTCTTCATTCTTTTCATGCAATTAGGATACTATTATACGCCCCTTAGTAATATTTCTTAGGAAGCGTAAACAAACACTTAAATACATTTTCCTCCAATGAAAATGATTTTCAAAAAAGTTATCCATTTAGGAGTTTTTAGGGAAATCTCTTCTAGGGGCTTGAATTAGATCTGAATTAAAAAAAATAATTGGGAATGAAAATATTAAAGTATAGCTCTGTTACTAAACTACTACTAGAAACTATATTGTTTCAACTAAACCCCCATAAATTTATAGGGTTGCACTAAATCAGATGTTAAAGGCGTGATTAAATACTTTATATAACTTCTAAATTTTGTATAATGTATAAATTGACTGTTTTTGTACAAAATTTGTTTCTCAAATTCAAACATAATTCAGTAGATGGACCATTTAATTTTATTATGAACATTTAATATTAATTATGAGTATAAATGTTTAGTAATCTGCCAGAGATGTTAATTTTAAAGGTCAGTTACTAAAGCATTTTTTTTTTTAACAAATTATAAAACGCATGCCCAAAGTTATTCCATATGTATACATTTAAAAATATGAAGTATTATATCATTTTTTTTTTAATCGGACAAAAACACAGTAATAAATCTATAAAATTGTGTTTTTTAGTACAAAATTTCCACTACCTTGTTGATAAAAATAATCAAGATTAAAAACCAAAAGCCTAACTTTTTTATTTAATTTTTGCCAGTTTAATTTTCTTTTTTCGGTTTGGTAGTTGAACTTGTTATAGATTGAAATATAACTATAAAATGAACTAAATAACAAGTAAAAAGTGTATAATTCTAAACATCGATTAAGAAAACAATAAGCTAAGATAAGCTGTTAATGTAAACTTTTTTAAAACTAAGATCTATAAATATTTATTTCAATATTGCAGACAGATAAGAATGAGGTCTTAAAAGCAAACAAGTACATAAAGACTAAGCTAAATAATGTACTGAAAGAGATAATTTTTGCATTAACTCACAGTTAAAGAATTCCCAATTTTTTGATTCTGGTTGAAATTTTCTCTTTTGATTAGTACTACCAAATAGACGAATTAAAAAAAGAGCTTGATTCATTTATTTTTTTTTTTAAATTATTGATTATTTTTTGGTAAAAGCAAGAATAATTTTGCTCCATCGCTTTACACAGAGTTCCTGGTGATCTGCATTGTTAAAGGCCTCCTCAATAGCTATGAGACCAACAACAATAAATGCTAAATTATTTTGAATTATTTAGTACAGTACAAACATGTTACTTATAGACAGTCAAATAGAAACTGCAAGTTACATTGTATTTTTTTTAAAAAACGCCTTATCTTCTTCAAATAAACATGTTCTACTCTTTATTGTGGATCTGAAGTTATAATCGTAACTAATAATCTTATTTAAATTTTTAAATACTGCACATATTTTTTCACAGTAATGACGACAATTTATTTATTTTATGTCTGATAGTAAAGTTTCCCCTCTATAACCACCATTTCATGACCTTCCCTTATCACCTTGAAGCAATTTAAATTCCATTTGAAATTAATCATAACTTTTTTATCCTTTTGACGTTTCAGCAGGAATTATATTACGCATTATCTGTATTAAATAATTATTCTTTTAACTGTTTATTTAATTAAATAAGATTCTAACCATTTTTTTTTTTTAAGCCAATACTAAAGAAGCTTGTTGAATCCTATGATTGGTTAAACTACAAAATTAAGTTTCGTAAAAACGTTGCTTTTATTCCACTTTTTATAGCATAGAGAAAAATTTGGTAATATTTGGGAATGCTCACAAAATTTAGAAATTTTAAGTGAAGTAGATGATGCGAAACATGCAAGAAAATTAAAAAAAAAAATAATCATCAATAAAGCTTCCGATTTCCCGTCTTAATTAAAGGAATCAACCAAATCTGCACATCTCATTCACCAAGAAACAGTATACCCAATTTTGTGCTCTTCAAATCTGTACATTTTGTGAAATCTAAAGAAATAGAAGCGAAAGTGCTTGATTCCTTTAAAATTGTTTGGTTCTGAGGGCTGTAATTTAAAACGGGGCTGATCAATTGTTTACATTTGAATTTGTAAATGAACCTAGTCTTTACTGTTAGTAAAGTTCAGAAAATTGTAAGGAAAATTTTAGTCCAAGAATGGCGCTTGATGATTGGAAAGAAGAGTGTACACTTTATTTAACATTCAACTAAAATATTTTAGAAGAGCCCAGTGCAGAATACCTCTTCCAAATATATCATATTTATGTTCACACTATTTTTCACACTATTGCCTATTATTTTCTATCAAGGACATCCATGGTTCATGTAGAAATTTCTTTGCTTTATGCACGTGATAAAGCAATTTGTAGAGTTATAATTCAAGAAAATAAGGACAGCGAAAATAGTATCTATCAATCATATTATAGAAAATGGCCAATAATTTTTTAAACTCCCTAACTGAAAATTAAATTGAAATCAATTAGTCTATTTAAACAAAGGTGATAAACAAAAATCATTTTATTTTGCGAAAGTGCAAATAGTATTAAAAGTACATTAAAAATAAAACTCTTGTATATTGATGAGATGTTCAAATTGATGAATTTTTAAAACAAAAGAAGTGGGGTAGAAATTGAAGCTCAATTTAATTTGTGATATGAGTTCTTTGGCCTGTTTAGTCTTTAAACCCCACTTCTAGTAGCTGCTGCGCGTAGCGACGTTCAGAAAATCAATTCTAGTAACAGAACAGTCTTGTATCTCGTTTAAAAACCGGTGTCCAGCAATAGTTTTAAAAATTATTACGTACATTTATTTTGTATTAAAGAAAGTTTCTCCATTAAATTCGGTTAGTGTTTAATAATTATTGAATAGTTATTTTCGTTTAACACATTCTTCTTGTTAAGTGACAATAATTCAAAAATTACATGCTACAGTATATCCTTTTCTTACTTTTGCTTTAGTTACAATAAAAGTTATGTCTCAAATAAAAGATGTAAATATTGATGTACCAAGATGGGATCAAAGTACGTACATAGGAAGAGCCAAACATTTTTTTACTGTTACCAATCCTTTAAATTTGTTTTATTCATCTCAGAAATTAGATGAAGCAAGGGATATTGTTATAAGGCACAGGTAAATATTAATTTTTTTTTCAAATGTTTTTAGATTTACTTAATCAAACTTTAGTTAGTAACTGATTATTACTTAGTTTATTAAATTATACCTTTAAAGTTTCTGTGCCAGTTAGTTCGAAGTTATTATAACTGCTAAATATGCATTCTTATCTTGATATTGTTACAGTTTAAAATTTCATTCCGAAGCCTTTAAAATCATGTTGGTAATATTGTTTAATGTTGTAATACGCAATTTGTTGGAAAACAAAGTTGAAGCCCTCTTTTTAGGGCGCCTTTCATCTCAAATGTCTTGGCGCCCACTAAATACGTTTCATCCAATTGTAATCAGTATACTACTTTTGCTTGCTAAGTTTGATGGCAAGTCTCGCACCATTTCTGATACCTACGATTTTGTGCTAAACTTTTGCTTGTACTACAGCTCAAATTTCAAAGTTCTTATTTGTCAACTTTTAATAATCTTGCGGCAAACCAAAAAAAGTTATTTTATTTATTTATTTTTTAAGCTCGGAGCTTTTTTCAGTGCACTTCCGGCCACCAGTCATTTTCTGAGTTACTCTTAACTTGTCCATTTCCGAACAATGAGCTTTAAGAAGCTCCTAGAAAATTAATATCTATGAGCCAGCTGCTGGATTCAAATTATATTTAGAAATACTTTTTAAATTAATTATTTCCAATACTAAGACCAAATTCCTATTAATAAATAAATATTCTGCAGTTATTTATAAGATGGGAGGCAAATGGACAAAGTAACACAGACTTTCGTCCTTTAAAAGTTTTTTTTAAAGTGGAACAGGACAGGCCGAACTGGTTTACAGTTACATGTAAAATAAAAAGTGAAAGGAACAATCTTGCTTCCGAACATCAATACAGCAGTCTAACAGTTATAGGCGCAGCCTAAAAGCCAAGCTTATTGTGGTATTGAGTTCGAATCTAGGTGTTAAATTAGGATTCCTATTGTCTAAATTAAATTCCAAATATTCGAATAGTTGCGAGCAAAAAAAGTCTTGATCATTCACTCATCTGCAAATTTTCCAATCAAAACAATTATATAAACCGTTGATTGTGAAATCTGATCAACCATATTACACATATTTATAAGAATTTATGATAAGAATCAACATTTTGTTGACCTTTTATTTATGAATGTTATCACTTTAATTTAATTGTTTAGGTTATTAACATTTATTTAGCTAATATTTAAATAAATTTGAGACATATTTGCAAAAGATATTCTTTTTTTTTTAACTGCTACTTTTCCATGTTTAAATTTATGTTAAAATGGAATCCCTAAACAAATACAGAAGTAAATTTTACATACACAGGGTGTTCATTTTAAGACGGCTCAAATGCATTTCATGCTTAAACGGTTAATCTGATCAAAAAATGGTAGAGGAAAAATTTGTTGCCAGTCACCTCTAGTTTCAGAATATGTGACTTGATTTTAGATTCCGGTCCGCATACGCGGCTGACGCGCGACCAAAAGTGAGGGTTTGCAGTTGACCCCCATTTTCATATACACAGTTTTAAAGAGTATAAAAAGTTATGAAAGAAACCGGAAACCGCAATTCGATATCTTCAAAATTAAAGGTGCTAGGCCATTTCAAAATCTGGTATTTATTAATCATATTTCAATTTTTGAACTTGTTATCAAAGAGAAAGAATAGCACGCGATAGGTCATTTTTATGTATTTTTTCATCCCCTTTCTACTAAAAATATTGCCAAGGCAGTAAAGCTAGTATTTTTCTTAATATCAGGAAATAAGTAGTTTTCTGAGTGATTTTTCTAAGAAAAATCAAATGTTAAGAGCTTTAGATGTTTTCAAGCATACACAAAATGGTTAAAAATTAATTTTACATCTGTTACAAACAAGAAGGTTTAATAATTATTTGGTAATTTTGGGGGAGTTGCGTTTAATTACCAAAAAAATTGGAAACCTCCTACCACCGTATTTAATTGATCAATATCTTTCATGTAAAGGATCAAACTTATTCCTTAATTTATCAAATAATGCACTATTTATCAAAATAAATCAAAATTGAAATATGATTAAAAATACCAGATTTTTAAATGGCCTAGCACCTTTAATTTTGAAAATATCGAATTGCGGTTTCCGGTTTCTTTCATTACTTTTTATACTCTTTAAAACTGTATATAAAAATAGGGGTCATCTGCGAACCCTCACTTTTGGTCGCGCGTCAGCCGCGTATGTGGGCAGGAATCTAAAATCAAGTCACATATTCTGAAACTAGAGGTGACAAATTTTTCCTCTACCATTTTTTGCTCAGATTAACCATTTAAGCATGAAATGCATTTTAGCCGTCTTAAAATAACACCCTGTATAGAAGTAGCAACATCTGTATAAATGCAATAGGTGCCTTTGTTTCTAGAGAAGCTGATTAGCTGTGAGATTTAAGTGACGTGAATGGAAAAACCTTCGATTGAAGACACTCTCGAAAAAGTAGTTACCAAAGTTATAACTCCAGCAATGTGTTTGTATATGGAATAGTAAAGGAGCGGCTAGATTTGAGATAAGAGAATTGGCAGGACATAATGGTTGCACCGAAGTTTCTTAAAAGGAGAATTGTCAATCATAAAGGAATCTCTTTAAAAAGCTTACCCGGTAGAATCGATGATCTAATTTTATAAATAAGAACAAAGGATAATTTATTGATAGTAGACGACCTTCCAAAGCACCAATATATTTACAATAAGGCTATGAGTATAGAGGTAAAATCTATGCTGCTTACTCAGTCTTTGTCATGCCTGCGATTAAGTACCTCTCACCACTGTAGTAGAAAATTTTGGCAATGAAAAAGATTAATAAGGTCTGGATTGAGAATCAATTGTTTTGTGCAAGAATTGCCTTAGCTTTGGAAAGATTTCAAAGCAGACATCTGAATTGTTCTTAGTTGCAGCAGGTGTCAGCCAGGGAAGCAAAGTGACGTTGTATTAAAAACTTATTAAACTAAAATTATAATTTCTATCAGGAATATATCAATTAACTTTTTAGTTTCAAAAGGCTTGATAAGAAAAATATGTTTTATCGAAGAAAAATAAAAATAAAACTCTGGTTTTAAGGAGAAGGAGGAAACCTCCGCAAAACAAACAAGTCTACTAATATTTAGAAGATGTAAGCAATTCAGGAGTAATTGTGCGCTTAACTCAAGGTTATTTCCAGCCAGTTATTGCTAAATAACCATTTATTATTCAGAAATAATCCTAAAGATAATATATTTTGGGGTTTATGTACAGATTCTTCAAAGTGTTTAGTTCAAAAACACCTTCAGCCAACTAAAATATCAAAAATAATTTTATAATTTCCAAACAATTGTGAGTGAATATATCCACGTTGATAGTATCGATTGCTAAATTTAATTAGGAGGCCAGACAGAAACGAAATGAAGAGATGTGGTGACGACTATAATAGAGACAAATATTTATATTAGAACACAGTACTAGGCATCATAGTAATGTATTAACTAAAAAAAAAAAAATTAAAGACGTAGAAACATTGCCAATAGATTTATATCATACAGGCCATGTTTAATTTTGTGTAGTCTAACAGACACTAGGAAATTAAATTTAGATTATATTTTTGCACTAAAAAATAATTATAGACTATAAATTATTTGTATTTAAATTAAGCATTTTGTATAAACCTTTGTTTTTTTGTTCATAGCGTAAGGTTTTAATTTTTATCAGTTCGGTTAGAATTTTTACATAAATAGAATGTTTACAAAATTATTAAATCTACAATAAATTTTATTAAAGCAATAAACTATGTAATCAATGTTCAAGACAATCAAACATATTTATTACTTGAAAACACTTTGCCTGGTTGGCTCAGGAAGCCTTTTTATAAACATCATTACGCATTAATAAAAGTCAATTTATTTGAAAGAACTGAAATTAAAGCCTTTCATAATAATGCTGTTTATATTTATACCCTACTCTAGCGGATATTGTTGCTTTCCTCTCTTGATATCACTGTTATTTAATTTAAATTCAAGGTTGATTATTAGATAAAAAATTTAACTATTTTGTTGTTTCTCTAAACAATAGGTATAAAATTTATTTTTGAGCACTTTTTATCAATTTTTTTTTACTATTTTAATTAAGGTTCACTAACAACTGAGTTCATTGTGATGGGATGATAACAGTGCACTCTGACAGTGCCCTCATCTCATTATTTCTCGTTGCCACTAGAGACAACTCTAATCGTTACCTGAGTTTACATTTTTTGACCGTTTCAACATCCATGTATTGTTACTACCCCAGTAGTACTCTTGATTCCTAAAAACTGTACATTTTAAAAAGACCTAAATACTATATTTTCTCCTCTAACAATTATTGAGGGAATACCATTAATTCCTAAAGTTTTGGGAACTTCTACATGACACTAATTGCATTTCTAATGATTTTTTTTCAGAGCTGGAAAATCACAAAAAAGTCATTTAACGTTAGAAGAACTATGGAAAGCCAAACATATTTACGATTCAGCCTTTCATCCAATAACTGGAGAAAAAACATTTATAATTGGTCGAATGTCAGCCCAAGTACCAATGAATATGGTAATTACTGGTTGTATGATGGCATTTTACAAGTAATTAATAATTTCGTTTTAAATTCGATAAATTATTTACTATCCAAAATACGAGTAAATAATCGAATAAACATTTTCATATCAATAGAACAACTCCAGCAGTGGTATTTTGGCAATGGATTAATCAATCGTTTAATGCTGTAGTTAATTATTGTAACCGAAGTGATGCGGACATGCCTGTATCGTAAGTATAATTGAAATTAAATAATACATTGTATAAATATAATTTGGTTTATGAAATATTAAATAACTCAGAAGCCTAATCTCTTTCGTTGGAGTAACGCCAACAAAGATACGCATCGTAGGCTGGTCAAACTTCTATCAAATATTAATGTTAAGGGGATATAAAATAAAAATTGGATGGATGACAACAAAAGTATTCTGCATCTCTTTTTGAACAACTATTCTAATTAATATTCTGTTAATTAGAATAATTCTTTACGGAATTTATGAAGTACAATATTCATTGTTTGTACGTTCATGATATTAGATTTTGTATTATACAATTTGAAGGCTTTAATAAAATCTTCAGATTTAAATAAGACGAATTTAAATAAACACTCTATTTATTTTGCATACAAAACATTTACTCTTCAACGTTTCACCTATATGTACAGTGCAAGTGATTGTGAAGCCAGATCCACTCCGACTTGAACTGTGTTCCTTGAAATGTTGTCGAGTGTAAGTATTGACTAAGTAAGATAAGAAATAGAGGTCGCCAACTAGTTGCACATGTCTACATCATAGGTAGATAGATCCCAGGTAGTGAGTATCGTGTGAATGTTGCTGAAGGCAAAATAAGGTTGTTCATGATGTTAGTTTTTAACATCAACTAAAACTCTTTCTGGTTCGCTTGTCAGAACCAAAATTAGAACGATTAGATCAATTTATTATTCCAACGGCTGCTCAGAAAATGATACCAGGAAAAAGATGGCTTAAAGTCGTAGTCAAGACATATTTATTGAATCTATTTTTAGTAATAGTGCTCATTTTTTTACATTTTAGTACAAAGAATTTAAGATGATGAATGATTTTTTGTCACTGGGTCTATAAAAAATGAACTTGTTTAAAAGTTATTTATTATTATTTTTTACATCAATGATTGATCATTGAAATAATTAATTCTACGATTATCTAATTAAACATTTTTGCATTTATTTATTTATTTTGGCAGACAGATTGTAACATCTTACGTGATTGCAACTACAGGCGCAGTTGGAACGGCAGTGGGTCTCAACAGAATGGTTAAGGTAATTAAAATGAAAACTAATATTTAATTTCTAAGTTTCTGGCTTCTTCATTCAAACCCTAGAAATTCTGCTTTGAACTAGTTAATTTAAATATAAGAATATGAGAAAGTGAATCGATAAAACAGACAAAACACAATTAGCAAAACCTTGAAGATGATTATGATGGGAAACCATGAATATGTTTATTAAATTATTCAATTTTGCTTTAAGGAAATATTTAGACAATTTTTGTTACAAAGCGAATTTTAAAAAACTGTAAATCTTTCACAAAAGAAACAATTGCATTCGTTGGTACATGTGGTTTATATGAACGCAAGACAATCGGATCAGATTTCTGCGTGTTTATTCCTTTCTTAAATTACTGATAACATTTAAATATTTCTTTGTTGAATAAGCACTTAAAAGTAATTTTTATTTTTTTTATTATCTCAACAGTGGGAAAAAGATAATATTTTTGCATCGTGTGGATATTCTTTTTTCCTTCGAATCCGTTTCCTAATTCTGATGAGTTATAGAAAAGAATTGTTATTTCAAGCTTAGAAGTGACATATTTTTTAACTGATTTAAATGAAATTCTGATTGAAATTTGTATATGTATAACTTTAAATAAAATGTGAAAATAATCAAAATAGACGTATATTACTCTATTTTCCTTTTATATACCTATATGTAAAGAAAGTAAAAATATACATACATTTCATTTTTTCACCTAGCACTTAATGCTACGGATCTATTAATTTGAATATTTTGAGTAATTTTCTTTTATTAAAAAAAAATATAGTTCGAAAATATATTTTTTGATCAGAAACTGTAAAACATAGGTATAAATAATTAATTTAGTGTGAAACAATTATTTAACTGCTTTAACTTATTTAACAAGTTCTATGTTATGTTATTAATAGCGTGCACCACCGATTGTTGGAAGATTTGTACCATTTGCTGCTGTGGCTGCAGCCAATTGTGTGAACATTCCAGCTATGAGACAGAAGTAAGTTTTTTCTTTTAAAAATACTGAATTCTTTTCTATTTAAACATCTTTACCATTTATTGCGCTTCATAATCATTTATTTTTGTTTTAAGAGAATTAGTAGAAGGTATTAGAGTGTTTAATGAAGATAATCACGTTTTTGGTCAATCAAAAACGGCTGCCGTTGAAGCAACTGCGGCAGTTGTTATAAGTAGAATTATTATGGCAGCTCCGTCAATGGGTAAGTATTTAAGTATGTAAGAAATACTAGCTTTGAAGGTTTTTTTTTTTTGTAGTTTTTATATAAATACGATTCTTTTTTTAGCGATAACACCAATTGCAATG
The DNA here is from genome assembly GCF_049639745.1 of Rhodnius prolixus. Classification (NCBI taxonomy): domain Eukaryota; kingdom Metazoa; phylum Arthropoda; class Insecta; order Hemiptera; family Reduviidae; genus Rhodnius; species Rhodnius prolixus. The sequence continues at coordinate 17,031,660 of NW_027411582.1, read as the reverse complement.
AATCATCTTGAAAAACGTAAAGTATTCCTTTGCAGACCATGGCTTGAACCACTTTTGGTAGTAGGCCTTTGTGGTATTATTTTAACATTCGCAACACCGCTTGCGTGCGCATTATTCGTTCAAAGGGTACCAATTAAAGTTCATCGGTTAGAGGCGGAAATACAGGTATTTATAAATTATCTTCTTATTTATTAAATATAAACTGAAGGTAATAAAGATGTCATTATTTCGAAGATACTATTTATTTATTTTTTATTTAATCTATGTAAAATTGATGTAAAAATTATATTGTGATAGTATAAAATATGGGGTTTTCAAATGTATTAATACCAAAAAGAATCTTGGACTAATTCTACGAGTTGTTAAACTTTGGCTAATGAATCAAAATTAATCTGGGTGAAAGCCATTTTTAATCCTTGTTGCCACAACAAAGATTTAAAAGTCCCAGCTCTGCCTTTGTAAAAAAAGAAAAGAAAAAAATATTCAAAAACATTACTCCTGATTCGTTTTTACTAGATTTTATCATGGGATAAATTCAATAGTTATTTTTTAAGAATTAAATTAATCAATATTCACGTATATATTAATGACGAATATTATGGTATGATTTCAGGAAAAGGTGAAGAAAGAGAGTCCTTCAACATCAATACTTTATTATAATAAAGGATTGTAAATAGCATAAAAGACATAATTAGTGAAAATAACAATACACCCCTTTAGAATCAAGCTTTAATTATAAAATGTCTACTGCCAAAAAACATTTTACAAATATTTGTCCTTAAAAAAAAACTTATTGTATCCTCTTTTTTTTGAAAGAAACTTATTTCTATTACTTTTTTTATCAAAGAATTTTAAGCGTTTAAATAACAAGAATTAAGAAAAAATGAATTAAATAAAAACTAAATTATTAAAAACACAATAATTAGAACTGAAAAACGCCAATTGAATTGTCACTGTTTGCAACATTAAGTTTTAGAAGTCTATAAAATATGAGAAATCTGTCTAAAAGAAGTTGGCATAAGAAGACAATGTCTACATGGAGGCAGTGTCAGCACTTAATGATGGGCCTGGTATTCTTCGATACTTCTGATGGTGTAGAAGGTAATGGAGAAGAGCTTATGGGCATGCTTTCGACGTCTTCCCTCGAGATCCTCTGTTAGCAAGGTCAGGCTCTGGACGTGCTTTTCGTAGGAGGCCTTTGTAGTGCTGATTTCTAGGTGCAACAAAACTGTATCCAGCTCATCAATATTGTGGAAGAAAGTCAAAGACAGAAGTGTTCGGTATTCTTTTTTGATATTACGCTTAATTATGGCTAGTTTCTGTTCTTCAGAGATGGGTTCAGTAAGACAGGATAATAAGGCCTACATTCTCGCTATGTAAATTGAAGAACCTTGCTAGCGTTTGCGTATTTTTGCCGTAAGTTGGTGGTCATAATCAGGATCCGAAAATATTTTCTGAATAAAACAATTTGTTATTTATAAATACTAGGGACACCCATTAATTTAACATTCCTCAACAGCTAAGAAAACCATATTTGAAAAGATTAGCTTATTATTTAAACACAAAAAATATGTATTGTAAACTATTAATACACAATTTTTGTTATTTGTAATGGAAAAGTATCAAAAAGTGATCCAGCAAATCATTGTTCCGTGAGATTCAGACATCTTTTTTTTTATGTCTTGAACTCTGGTCTATAGATAAAACTGGTCTTTATTCGCAAAAAGTTTTGACAAGAATATCTGTCCTCATCAGTGTCTCATTAGGAAATGAGCAATGTGAGGATTTATGTTATAATTGAAAATTTCTTTCCTTTACCAGAAAGATGAGCTCATGTATGAGAAAAAAGATTTGAAAAAATAGTGAAGAGAAATTCTTTAAACTAATCTCTAACCAGCCATAGTTCTGAATGTAAATGAACTTTGCAACATATTATTTCTGAAACCTCTAAATCAAAAAATTTATGAGAGGGTGAATGTGAATTAATTTTTAAAAATAAGTTCCTTTACAATATTTAAATTTATATTTAGTTCTAATTGTACATTTTTTAAATTGTGTTAACATTATAATATGTACATTATTATTATACTTATTTCTCTTAAGAGAAAAGTATTGTAATATGGATAGTTTTATAATTTTGAGTTTTAAAAATTGGAAATATTAATTTTATGGACCCATGAGAACGAAAAAGCAACATTATAGTACATTAGTCCGGTGTGTGTGAATCACTACAACTTAATTACGAAAAATCGCAGTAATTCTTTTAGATTTAATGCATTGAAAGGAAACTTTATTGAATCGGTCTTCAGTTTTTTTTTTGAGAATTTTTCAACACCGCTTCTACATTTTCTTACAATTTAGCATCTATTAATTATTTAAAATAATTAAATATATAATCAAAGTTCTCCCTGAAGAAAATTGAGTTCCGAAATTTGCCATTTTACTAAATATAATTAGTTATAAATGTTTTGTTCAAAAATAGTTCCATTCCATTAATGTGAAGATGTATACGATATTTAAGTGAGCTATCTTTTTAGTACAAAATCTAAGTTCGCTGTTAAAACGGGATTTATGGCAGCCCTAATTTAGATCTCTTAAGTGTTCTTTGCTGGAACCTTTTTAATGTTAATATCTAAGTTGTTCAAAAAATAAGATTTCTGTTACTGCTATTCTTTCATTATTACCTACTGGCATTACCACGGCGATTCGCATGTGCCATATCTTCTAATGATAAAATTTTAAGTGATATTAATTATTAATATTTATAATAAATATGCTAGTAATTCATTTATCTAGCTAGATAATTTAACAAAATTATTGTTTTTAATTTCAATAATAGTCCAAACATACTAAGAAAAATTAATATAATATCTAAACACATTCCATAACATTACTTTATTTTTCTTTATCATTCAATCTGTAGTATTTTAATTCTAATTTATTTTGATGGTGTCTAGGTTTTCCCAAACCGAAATCTCTAGTTTTTCGAATTGCCGCCTTCGAAACCAATGGCAGAATACATTGTTTAAAAAACATTTTTGTAGGAAAAAATTGTTTAATCAAGAACCATACTTGTTAAAAAAAGAAGTTGTCAAATAAATTTTCCTTATTCCAGACTAAGTCCTTCAAGATTGCAACTACTAAGTAATGTATTGAGACAAAAATCTTAGCTGACTGATAAATTTAAAAAAAAAAAAAAAAATTCTTGTCCTAAATAATATTGATTACTTTAGATTACTTAATGAGAGGCAGATTGTATTTTCAACTAACGTTATTTATTTTTTCAAATTTGTAAAAAAAATCTTTCCTTAAAAAAAAATGGTTACCCAAATTTTAAATGTATAAATGTCCTCAAAGTGTGACAATAATGTGTATTGTTAAATTATAAGGTGTTGTTTGTGATAAGGAGAGTACTAACTTTTTATAGTTTCAAAGACAGAATTTTTAATTAAACGGAAGAAATTTTATATTTATTTTAATTCTTCCCAATTTTCAACAAAAATAATGTGAAAGTAAAGGGAATTTTTCAAGTTTTGGGCTCTGCCAGCAACAAATTTAATTTGAACTAACAATTCATAGAAAAAGAAAGAGAGATCGTTCAGCTTGCCTTTCTCTTAAAAGTCAGGAAGTATATTCTTTTCTTTGCTTATTCAAGAAACTATTGTTGTCATTTCGAATTTCTTTTTCTATAACAATCTCAGAAGTAAAACTTTTTTTTTCAGAAACGGGAATTACAGGACCATGGACAAACACAATATTGTACAAGACTTTGTATGTCTACACTTATCATAACTATCACCTTTCTATTTCTAAGAGCTGGTTAGGATTAGGACAGAAATAATAATTAAAGCCTTCTACTTTTTAAATTTTTCATTCCCTGCGTCACTGTCTCATGGTGTTTCTGCTGCACATCGATTTACCCCAAAGTGTAATTCAATTGCGGACAACAGTGATAAGATTCCTCTCACAAATCAGGACAACCCATCTTTTAACTATTCATTCTAGTGAGATGTTATGTTAGAAGAAGATAAGTTTCAGTTTTTTTTTTGGAAATTGCTTTAACTATGCGGAATTGGGACTGTTTACGATGTCATGAATTCGTACAAAAAGTGGCCCTTAGGAGGGAGAACCACCAGCGCTAATGGCATGTAGTTGTGATAATTGAAGAGTGCAAGCTTCTTAAAACAAAGATGAGCTACGCTCCAGATTAGAGCGTTTGTTTTAGCCAAGATTACCACCAGGAATTTAACCAAAGAAATTAGAGTTTATTTAGAATTTCTTTTTCCTAATGTGTGTTTAGAGAATAAATTACAGTAATTTTCAAATTTATTAACGGCTATTGCGAGTTTGCTGGGGAAAAATGGGAATTTTGGATTGCCTGCGTTCCTTCCACATTTTGGTGCAACCACCCTTTAATACAATACAATTGCGAGTTTACATGGTTTGCAATTGAATATAAACATTTTTTCCTTGATAATAGGGATTTTGGATTACTATTAATTATATCCAATATAAGTATTGGTATTAATTAATTAATTAATTAATTTCTTAATTATTAGGGAAAAGTTATGACTTAGATAAAATAAAAAATCAATGGTCAGTTCAGGCTTAGATTGCTTTCTTTACCAGCTGATTGCTTCACTTTCTTCAGCAAGAGGAAGGTTATGAAATGGCTGTCCCCATTTGACTAAATGAGTAATATCTCTAATCTCTTTAGTTGTATATCAGTGCTTATATTAAGTAGTGTTAAGTAATTCATAGATGAAAGGTAAATATTTCTTGAGTTATTCCCTGCATTTGTAAAAGTATTTTTAGTGTGATATTTTTAAATTTTGTGTGTTCTAAGAATGTCTACAGTATCCCTGCAAGTTGGGCAGAGAGTTGAAGTGACTGGTAAAAATATTCAAGGAGAAGTTGCATATGTTGGAAATACGGCCTTTGCACCGGGAAAATGGATTGGAATTATACTTGATGAACCAAAAGGGAAAAACAATGGTACGGTGCAAAACAAATTCTACTTCAAAGTAAGTGCAATTTATTAAACATCTTTCTTATTTATTTCTTTAGAATAAATGTAAATTATGAGATATTTTTAGTGTAATGAGAACTGCGGAATGTTCATACGACAGTCACAGTTGTCCATTATAACAGATACAGGCAGTAAAATTGATCTTTCGAATACTTCTTCACCTATAGTCACTTCTCCTGATGATTCCGTCAGGCCTACACCTAAATCAAGACTTACAAGGTATTTTTAGTTTATAAAACAGAAATAAGACAAAAGATATGTTGATTTGATTATTGCAAAAACTTTTGATATTTTATGAACTGTGGAAGTTAAAATTTTTTACGGATTACAATAAATCTTCATAATTTTATTAGTAAATTTAAAAATGTTTTTTACTTGCTATCAATCACTTTTGGATTTTGAAGCGTGAGAAGGAAATCTTCACCAGCATCTCACGCCACATCTTCCAGGACAAGGTACTTATAAATTGAATTTAAAGGCCACTACAATTATAAAATTGCAACACTGCACTGAATTAGTCAAAAGTGATGTTAAGTTTTTGGTTTAAATCAAATAAAATAAAGTGTGTTTAACTTTTAAGCTCAAGGCAGTCACTGAGTGGTAGAAGCAGAGAATCAAGAAGTCGAGAAGATATGTCATCTTCAACATCTTCGTTAGCGAGCTCTGAGCCTCAATCATTTCCCAAGAGATCATCTTTTATTGAGGTAAGTGTGCTTATGGAATATCTTTTTTTTTTTATTCTGTTGTTTTTGCTCTTTTGTAATAATAAAAATGAAAGTTTTGGAAGTAGTATAATGTTGTTCATTAAATACTTTGAAGTAAAATGTTATAAATTGTTTTGCGATCAGTTACATTTTTCAATTGTATTTGTTAACTAATTAAAACTTTTACTTTCTTAGGTGGTTGCCCGAGACATCAACTTGTAATTAAGTTGATAATCCTGTATTTTCTCCCCTATAAAACAATTTTTTCCAACTAAAAATAAATAAGATTTCTGTTGCACTTTCATGTGATTGTTCATGCATTTTAGCTTCTATTACTTCTACAATTTTTTTTTTTTTTTTTAATTTTTGTTTTGTCTTTTCTTCTCTGGATTTCCACTATTTAAATTTTTTTGTTTTCCGCACTGTAATCGAAAAACCCTTCTGAATCTTATTTACTATGAAGGACTTTGTGGCACATTTATTTTGTTATAGCTGACTTTTTTTTTTAAGCTCAAGGCAGATCTTGTTTTAATTTTGCACTTGCTTGTTTTTTTCCCACCTTGTATTTTTAATGGATTTTGTTTTAATTTCGGCAATTATTATTAATTAATAATTATTGTTTTTAATATCATTAATTTGCCCTTTATTTGTTATATTTTTTGAGAAGTTTAATTAAGTTTCTTATGATGTTGCCCTGAGAATTCTATATTTTTCTAAATGGCTGCAAACAAAGCCCATCTTTTTTAATTCTTTTAAGGAGTAAAGTTAAAGGCTTCAAACTATTAGTTTACTTACAATATTCCGAATAGTAAATTATTCAAGTTCGGTAATGCGATACGTCCCACAATTAACAATGCAGCATGGAATACAATGGAACACATCCCAATTTGTTGGGATTTTTGTAAGCTAATTAATTTTTTCTGGTTTTAAAATTTTTGTAACTTATTAGCTAAAACTTTGATATTATCACTTTGATATGGATAAAATTAAATATATCTTCAATTTTGACATTCAAGCTCTTGTTTACAAAAAACTTATCCTCAATTAGAGGATTTGAGCGTCTATTGGGTCTTCAAATAAACGAAAAACTGGACTTGTAATAATAGATAATGGGATTGAAAAAATAACTGCCATTTCAGTCTAGTAAAGTTTATTTTGCCGAGCTTTCGACCTAGGGACTAGGTCATCTTCTGGGCTAGTTTAGAAAGTAATACTATTACATTTCAGGGTTGGTGTGTCTTCTGTCTTGTCTGTTCATGGACTGAGTGTGATCGGTCTATGTGTAATATGTGTTAGGTTGACACATACGAGGTGTGTTCAAAAAGTAACGGGAATTTTCGTTTTTTGAAAAAAATATTTATTCATCTACATTAATATTGTCGCCTTCAAAGTAGTCCCCTTCGCATACAATACACTTGTGCCAGCGCTTTTTCCAATCCTCGAAACACTTCTGAAACTCGATCTTTGTGATAGCTTTCAGCTCTTTCAGCGATTCGCTTTTAATGTCATCTATGCTTGTAAAACGACGGCCTTTTAATGTTCTCTTTATGTTTGGAAATAGAAAAAAGTCACATGGAGCCATGTCTGGCGAATATGGAGGCTGGGGCATCGTTAAAGTTTTGTTTTTGGCCAAAAATTCACGAACAAGCAATGAAGTGTGAGCAGGTGCATTTTCGTGGTGCAAAATCCATGAATTGTTTTGCCACAAATCCGGGCGTTTTTTTTCGGATTGCTTCACGCAAATGGCGTTGAACTTGTAGGTAGTACTCCTTATTGATAGTTTGACCTTGTGGCAAGAATTCATGATGCACTATGCCATTAAAATCGAAGAACACAGTGAGCATAACCTTCACATTCGACCGCACTTGGCGATCCAGAATGCCTCCACTGGGATGATTGAGCCTTAGTTTCGACAACATATCCGTAAACCCATGTTTCGTCACCTGTTATAACACGTTTCAGTAGATCCGCATCGTTGTCGACTTCATTGAGTGACTCTTGAGCAACTTCCATTCTCCGCTGTTTTTGTTCGAAATTCAACAATTTTGGAACAAATTTTGCTGCCACACGTTTCATACCCAAAACATCCGAAAAAATTTCATGGCATGAGCCAATTGATATGGCAACATCATCAGCGACTTCTCTGATTGTGATTCGGCGATCGTTCATAACCATTTCTTTCACTTTTTTCACGTTTTCATCGGTTGTTGATGTGCATGGTCGTTCGTCATCTTCAACGTTTTCGCGGCCATCTTGGAAACGCTTATACCACTCGTAAATCCTTGTTTTACTCATAGCAGACTCACCATATGCCTTTATTAACATTTCACACACTTTATTTCATTTTTTACGCAAAATTTAATACAAATTCTTTGATCCATTTTTTTTAACAAACAAAAATCGCCAAGCTCGAAAAACACGTCTAACCTTAACGGCCGCCACTTAAGAAGTAAACAATGAATATTACTGAAAATTTTATCGTACTTCAGGGGCATGTGTACCAACATAATAAAAAAAAAAATTTTACAATCAGACTCTCCAAACCCGCGAAATTTAAAAATTCCCGTTACTTTTTGAACACACCTCGTATGTTAGGTTGTTAGGATACACATAGACCGATCACACTCAGTCCATGAACAGACAAGACAGAAGACACACCAACCCTGAAATGTAATAGTATTAATTTCTAAACTAGCCCTGAAGATGACCTAGTCCCTAGGTCAAAAGCTCGGCAAAATAAACTTTACTAGACTGAAGTGGCAGTTATTTTTTCAATCCCATTGAAACTATGAATCAGTCACCAAAAAAAATGAACATCATAATGGATAATGTTGATCCACCACCGATGTTTCTCTTGGCTTTTGTGAAGTGTGACTATCATAAATAGTAACTTTCTACATGGACGGTAGAAGTGAAGAGCAAACTGCGCTATGTAAATTGGAACTAGGTTATCTATACATTAAACAAAGAATCTTTTCCATCTAAAGATGCACGGAATGAATTCTCATTTTCAGTGGTTTAACTTCGAGTTTCACTGTCTTCGGGCAATTATTGATTAGGTTTCTCCCTCTGTCTCAGTTTTATATCTCATGCCCTCTGCTTGAACTTACCAATTACTACTTAGGTAAATGTAAATAAGCTGTAAATGGTTTCAAGCCTACAATTTTACCTCTTTGGATAGGGCAATTTTTTTTTGCCATTTAGATTTTCTGTAGTTAGTGATCTAAGTTGTTTTTTTAATAGTTACTCGTATAGTTTTTTTTTTCCTTTAAAATTTATCTCAAAATTGTTATCTACTAAGATTATTTCTCTGCAAAGTCTGGACCAATTTTTGCATTCTTGGTTTGATTGCTCTACGTTGTTCGCATAAAGTCAATTACGTCTGATCCATTTTAATATTTATTATTTATAAAAACATTTTTACACAGCTGGGGTAAAGCCAGTTTTTTCAAGCCTTCTATTTGAAAACGCATGTTAGACTGGAAACCTTTGTTTATTCTAGCAATGCACTTTCATTTGTTGTGATTAATTATTTATCACAATTATTTATTCGTATCGGTTCGATCAAGGTTATCGAAAAAGAAGTTATCTTTTTGGTTGCTTATTACCAACATCTTTTATTTTATTATGTCATGTTCAACTTATACTTAGTATTATAACAATGAAGAATATTGCGTGAAAGTGTTCAAAATTTTTATATTTTTAGAAAAAGACTGGTTTAAATTTTTTATTTAAGTGTTAGATTTTCATTGTTGATTTAAAGATGCTTGGAAGTTTTTAATGTTTTCGACATTATAAAACACAGTTGAACAAAGGGTCAACAGGGTAATGTAACCTTCTTTTCAAGGCTTCAGTATCTACATTTTATGAAATTACTTTTAAGTTTATGATACTTTATTTTAGTGTTTTAACGATATAAGCTAGAATATTTGAAAATAATTTATATTTGAAAAATGCACATGCGAAATTTTCAGCCAAAAAAATAATATTTGGTTTTTATTAATTTTGTTTTATTAAATGCGGGATAAAACGACAGTGCTTTCTTATCTCTGAAATAATATTAAAACATACAATGATGCATCTTGATGTGTTAAGTAATCCTAACGGATTACGATGAATTGCTCTGCAATTTAATTGCTTTTTAAAAAGATTTAATTGCTTTACTGTTATCTCACGTAAGTGGAAAGGTTGTGTTCTATGTTCTAATAAGTATCTCTACAAAAAAAATCTAGAATCTCACCGTTTCTTTAATCATTTGATGTTGTCTTCCGTGCAGAAGAGTATGGTTGCTGAGCAAGGTAGATTCAAAAGCCCTGATTGAGTTGTGAGATATTGCATTTAGGCTTAAAATGTTTATAAAAAGAATTAGGTCGGAAGCTAGAAGTTTCGGTTAAGATGCAATTAAGAGTTTGATACGTATGCTGTTGACTGGTCCATTTGATAACAAAGAACAGAAGTGAACATCAGTTTTTAGATCAGTGATCGCCATGTGTACGGGAAACTCTTACGTCATTGTAGTGGAAAGGATTGGAGATGGGGTATTAGGCTCCTCTAGTCTCGCTCCCTTGGAGATAGTTATTGCAATTAGGAGGTTAATGTTGCTAAATTAAGTCGAATGCAATACGTTAGCAATCTATAAAATTGATGATTTATAAGTAGGAATAACAGTAACGAAGAGTGTTGTATATTTATCAGTTTCAGTCTGATTTACTTAACTAGTAATCAAAAAAGTCCCTAATGTTTTCTAATTTCAAATATGAGTGGTTTCATGTTCAGGTTTGAAAGGCACTGGATATAAAAAATTTGTCCAGCATCAATCTAGCCTTAATAAAAGATTTTTCGTTTAAACGGTTAGTTTTCTTCTTTATTACAAAAATAATTTTGAGAAGTTTATATAGAAACCTCTTATATTCTTATTCATTCTTTTTTAGTGTAGTGCATATTTCATCGCTTTTATTATTTTTTTTATTAATGTTTATTAGTTGTAATAGTAGTAATTAAAAGTTAAAGTTTATATATCTGTATGATATATATTTGTATTTTTATATACTCTTAATAATTGACATTTAAGATAAATAAGTTTTATTTTAGTTATTAACTATTTTTAAAAAAATTTAACAAAAAAGTATAAATAATATTTTCAAAATTTTTTATTTATTGTTGCAATCATTTCTTTTTTGTTTTCAACTTTTATTTTTTATTTAGTTTATAATTATAAAATATATATATTAAGGATGTGAAGTTTTTGGATGCTATGGCAGCGATGGCCGGTCTTATGTTTCAGAGATCCTCATTAGGGAGGAGCGGAATACCACAGTTTACTCCTCGAAGACCATCAAAAACTATCTCACAGACTCCTCCAAGCAAACAAGTAAATGTCATTAAAAAAAAAAAGCAAAAAAAAAAATTTTTTTCCAAACAAAAAATTCTAACATTTTCCTAAAAACTTTTAATTTTTAATTTTTAAATAATTAAAATTAAAATCTACTTAAAAAAAAAAAAACTAAGAAAAACACTACCTCTCTTTTCTTTGGCATCCATTTTGTTTATTTTTAAATTCAGTTTAGGGGCTGTTTTATCACCTTTTTTTTTTGTTTTTTTTGTTTTTTGTTAACAAAGCATGTATGAGTATTTTTCTATGAATAATACCCTTTTTTTAAGAAAAAAAATAAATATCCAAGCATTCTATTTTTGGTTTAATTTTAGAAGTGGTGTAAAGTAAATATAGGGGCCTTACTTTTTTCCCTCACTGTACTTCCTTTATTCTTCTTTTATTTATTTATTTATTTATTTTTACTTACCTCACATCTATTCATGTACATAATTCACAACTAGCGGTGAGGGTGCTGAAATTGGTTGCTAATTATTGTTAGTTTTGTTAATATTTTCTTCCATTTTGCTTCCTCATTTATCCGACGTCATCTTAAATTAAGAATTATGTTAAATAATCAGGCAATTAAGAGTTAACAGAGAAGTTGAGTTTAAAATTTTAAATAAATTACAATAAATCTTAACAACAGTAAAATTTAATAATTTTATCATGTAAGTTTGTCTGGAAAAATATAAGGACTTAGTTATTGTTTCTAATGTAAAATACTTTACATTAAATGACCACCAATTTTTAAAGTCATTTTATTATTTACATTGTTGTTCATATCGTTTCAGATGAAAATCTATTTTTATTATCTATTTATGGTTTACTTTCTTGTATCGGTTTTAAAAGATTTCATTGATTTATTCTTGACATTTCACTACTAATCAATTTTGAAGTCACCTGAATGCGAAAAAAATATTCTCTCGCTCCCTTTTTTGTATATGTTTTTTATAGATATTTGTGTAGTGGTAATTCTGTAATAAAAGATAGCTGTAGCTCCATTTGTTAATCGATTAGGGAGTCTCTTTGAGTTACTAAAAATTGAGCCAAATTTTGTATTTGAAAGGTTTTCTCCGTAGCGCTTCTTTTACTTCCAAAATTAGCTAAGTTCAAAGGAGATATTCTTATAGTATTCATCTTAAATAAAATCACTTCAAGAAACTAGAACTTAAAAAAACTAGATTGATTTCCATTCAAATTTGCTAAGTTTTCGTTCGATGTATCTATTTCAGTTTTTCGTTTCACTAGATTTTGCTTGTTAACTTAGGAAACACTTGGAACATTTTGAATCTCAAATTTGGATGCTCAGTTCTTCTTTTGCAAATATTTTTGAAAATTTACCGAATGAAAATCTGAAACACTTATTATTTTCCAAACAATCTTACTGATAATTAAATTAGTAATTAATATTAGTATTAATTAATTAATATATCTTTTGCTTCTAAATTACTTGCATTTTCAACTCCTTATTTACGTCAACTTAAGGCACATATGTTCTATTTGGTTGGCACTATTCGCTGTTTTTGAAATAATAAGGTGAATCGATATTCATACCAATTCACCTTCTCTGAATCAGTGCTTTTTTTTTACATTAATTTAAATATATTAATAACATTATTTTGAGTATTTGCTCTGGTGTTTAAAGGATGCTCAGCCACTGTCTAAAACACCACCAGAAGATACTTCCCTCCCACAAGGGAATCAGGCAAGCAAAATAACTAAAAAAAATAATAATCAAAACTTCTAACAATCTAGTATTCTTTCATCGAAGTGTTGCCTGATTTATTTTTGTGTTATTATAAATTAATTAAAATTATTCCGAAGCTATTTTGTTTTTTTGGATTTGCTTTGTTTAATCAAACTTTATTTTGATTACTATTGTTGTAAAATAATTTCTTTATTTAATAGAAATTTTAATGAGTTCAGTAAAATGCTACTTTTAAACCCCTTCTTAATATTTAAACAGAAAGCTTGTTGTGTGGAGTGTAATTCCTCTTTATGTTTGGTTAAATGCTTTAATTAGTAGAAGTACATTTGTATGTGTTTAATAATTAGGAGAGAGGAAACAAAAATTACATTATTTGAAAATAAATAAATTAATATTTAGCATAGTCATTTAGTAAAACAACAATTTTTTGAGAAAAGTTCTTATTGGCAAATTATAGCCTTATTAAAACCTTTCCTTTTTTTAAAATGAATTTTAAGGATGTTGCTTAGCGAGCAAATGTTTTTCAGGATGAATATTTTATGGTTAGCGTCTTTGTAATAAATGAAATGAGCCTCGTATTATCTCCCTATCATTTACAATGCTGATTTTACTAAATATTAACAGTTCTAATTCGTCAAACTACTGTCCAATAAGTTTGTTCACTGTTTCCGTTTAAAGTTTCCCCATATCAACCTTCAATTTCTCCTTTCAGAATTTAGGACCATCTGAGACTACTTTGCTTTCTGGCTTGCCGATATGATCCATTTTAAAGGTCAGTATTCTGAGCATAACTCCTTGTAAAATCCAACCATTCCTGGATGTGCCAATCCAACCGATGATATACTATGATAACTGTCGATGACACAAATTTCTGTTGCCGCCATTCCAAATAAATAAAAAATAATAATAATAAACACTTTTCTTTCTCAGAGAATCAGAACATAATTTATTATATAATTACCTAAGTAGATTGATATTTAGATAAATCTTTTTTTAACGCTCATTATTTCTCGCCCCACAAAACCTGGTCTCCGTGATATTATGGTTGTCTGAGATCACCAATCTTTGATTTAAGTTGGACATGGTTCTTCTACATCAATACTTGAGTATTCAAATTTTTGTCCCCCATTGCCTTTTTTAGAGTTTACCATCAACAGCAAATATGGTTATTGTTAAGTTGCTGTTAGTAGCTAGTACAATGCAAATTTATGTATTCTTGTTTGCACACTTATAGAAGTTTGTATTGTAAATCTATGAAGTAATACAAACTCAGGTCTTTTCTACTGCAGTTCATCCATAACCTAATAATAATTATTGTTGAAATGCATTTATTAATAATCAACTCTCTCCTTTTATAGTCTTAACATTTTAAACTTATAGTCTAATCTCAAAACTTTATATTTGTATTTTTACTTTATTTACATTTTTTAATAATGTCCAAATGTTTTAAAACCATTTCTCTTTGTTTATATTTTTTTAACAAGCTGTGCACAACAAGCTAGAGTAACATTCTAACCTAAAACTTATATTTCGATCTGCAGTTTTGTTTTTTGTATCTATATGTTTAGTTTTCGTCTTACCTTAAACATCGTCAGCTCCATGCATTTAAATAATATTTGGCATCTCTTTTTCTAACTTATAATATTTTTTAATATGTAAATTATGTTGAAGGAATTGATTATGAAGATATTGAAACTTTTGAATCTCTATAGCAGAAATCATTACAAAACTATTTGGAAAGTTCCATTCTTTAACTTCAATGATACAATTTTATTAATTAGTTAATGCTAATAATTGAGATTTTGATTGTGCACACTTCTAGGAACAAGGGGTTTTTAGTCCATAAAACAACTTTTTCAGTTATGATAGTTCTTTCTTAACTTATAAGCTATAAATTATCATAAAGGGAAACATTCATTAAGCTCATATATTTCATTTTTTTGTTTTATTAAGTTGAAATATTACAATATTATTTGAACCTACTCATTTTCCAAAAATTTAATCCTTCCCTTTTTATTCATGTTGGCATGTGGTTTTTATATCATTTATTTATCTTTAATAACAGTAGGTTTAAATATTATGTCGGTTGTTTATTTCCGTATACTCTTGGTGGGAGCACAGTTATTACTATTGCTTATCTCAGAACAGAAAAGAATAGCATGCTAAGTTATCTCTCTTCGTAGATGCAGCAGTAATTGAGCACCGCAATTTCTATTTTTTTAATTTTTTTGCATCAAAGCAATTTTGCACACAGCATCGCTTTTCTCCCATTTTCCACTCAATAGTTTTTGAAATAGAAAGAAAGTCTTATGTTTACAAATCAGTATATGTCTTTATTTTTTTTTAGATATTGCCTCAAATATTCCCCCTTTTTATAAATAATTATAGTATTAGTAAAAACAGTTTTTTTTTTAAATTTAAATTATTTATATTGATATTTCTATATTCATAAACTGTGTCATGTTTTTTAATACATGCCTTTGGTATACTTATTTTTCAGGATTATTTTTATTATTATGCGAGTAAAGTTTCTAAGTGCACTATCTTTTATATTGTTCTTGATTTTTGTTAATGACAAATATATGCTGGTGAAGATGTTAAAAGTATGGAATCCAGAGTATCTACCAAAATGGGTTTATCCATTCTAAGCTACATTTCAACGTAATGTGTAATACCTCCTCATCTGTTTTACTCCATTGAGAGTAATATTAAAGTTAAACTTTTTTTTTACAACTTCAGAGGTTTCTAATATTTCTTTAAATTCTAAAAGGTTCCTCAACAATGAAGTATTCCCGCATCCTTAGAACTCAAAAAATTGGCAAATATTATTTATTTTTAATTACAATTTATAAATGCTTATTACCACGTCATCAAATTTAGAATTTAGCGTTCTTCGAACTGATAGGCTAATAGCATGACTGAATAAAAAAATCATCGCTTTAGAACGTTGAATGAACCCTAATCACTTGCTAATAACATTATTGGTGAGTGAAGAATGCATAGTAAAAATTAATTTCAATGTTAAAAAAATTAATCTTATCTCAGTTTTTAATGATTTAAACTAATTTAATTTTTTTTTTTTAAATCTTTTATTGGAATTTACTAGTGCAACGATTATTGCAACAAGCAAATATGATACCTGATAGCAAAAAATAAAAGAAAATCATGCGTGGAGAAGGCAACCAGTGGTGCCACCTCAGTAACGTGCTTTGCTATACTGCTCTCACGATAAAAGTAGATCACGAGGCCATCTCCTGAGAGGATTACCTGGTAATCTGGAGGAAGATAGGTGTTCTATGAGAGGGTTAGGATGAGCTGCTGTAGAGGAATGAAATTTGAGAAAATGAGTGTTAGCAAGATCTTTAATGAAAGGGATTTTGAGGTCATTATGGATAGTGAGGTTAGATACATAGAATGGGAGCGTTAAGAAGTTTTCGAAGTATTTTTGACTGTAATGTCTGGAGACGTGGAACGCTGAATTGGAACGCTTAGTCGATCCCCATATTTCTAAACTTAAAAGAGTCTTTTGTTATGTAGGTTAAGTTTCGAACGTTTGTCAAGTAAATTATTAAATACAATCATATTAAATTGTGAAATAAGAAGTTTCCATACTTTTATCTCTTTGTCATTTAGCAAACTGGTGAAACCTTGCACAAAAATTTTGAACTTTATACTTTATAGTGCATTTTAATGTTGCTTGCAGTTAGTATATATATAACAAGTATTTATTTACATTATTGGATGTTCATTTGGTAAAAGCAGATTTCATATTCATAATATTTATTTGGAAGAAAAATGCACAATTTGAAATAATATACTCCTTTGGTGTGCTCAGATTCAAGTTCCATTATTCCCCCTTTACCGATGACATAATTTGGTTTTGCTTGATGTTAGAATGGTAAGATTTGTCTACAAGGAATACAAGGGGCTTCTTTGGCGTTTTAAAGCATTTTTATATATGCTCTTCCTTTAGTTTATTCTAGTTTCTTCCGCCATATCTCTCAGGAGGATCATCTGGAGAGAGAGAATAACTTTACGGAATTACGTTCAGTATGTCTAGTCAATAATGTGAAGAAAACTGGATTCGCAATAAACGCCAAGGAATCGATTTTTTATAAGCTATAATTTCTATCATTGAAGTTTTAATGTATCCACGATGATCCCAGAGAATCAATAAGTTCGCTTAATACGAATTTAAAAATTTAATTATCAACAAAGGGCATCTAAATGGGAAGGTAGTTACAGAATTATAATACCCCTTATAAGTCATGTTTAAGTTAATAACCTGATCTTTGACGTCATGTAAACAAATCTTCAATGAATTGTTTCTTGGATTACCATCACTTAGGCTGAGTTGATTTTGATTCGCTGTTGATTTTATCACTTCATCTGTGCAACAATGTTAATCTGCTTGTACTAATTGAACATCGTATTTTCATATTTTTGACATACTCGTACTTAACATGTATTGTTTTCAATATTTTTCAGCAAATTAAATTTTCAAAAAAATCTACATAAATATGTATATTTCATTGATGAATTATTTGTATTTAAACTTTATATTAATAACTCTTTCAATCCTTTGCTTATTTTAAAAATTAATTCATTTAATGCCCTCAATCTGTGTGTTACATGTTGTCGAAAACTAATAATTGTAATAACACACGTTACATCTCATTAATATTGATTGTATAAATGTGAATATAATAATGTATATAGTTAGTAATAATGTTAGCTTTTCTTCACAATTATTAACACTGTAAATTTTAGCTAAATTATTATTTAATTAATTTGTATTTTAAAACAGATAATTAATTGGAGAGTACTTGTTTAGTTAAGCCTTATATTAATATTTTAATTCAATTTTTGTCTTTAATTCCGTGAATTTAAGGAATTAGCTGATAAAAAAAAGATGCTCTAGCTGGGCAATGTGCTTTCTAAATTAATTTAAATGAAGTAGGTGTGCACTTATTTTTCATTTTAATTTCTTTGGAATATTCATAATTACAAAAGATGAAATGATAGGAACACAAAAAGTTGTATTCTTGTACTGATAGTATGAAAGAATTTTACTCGCATGAGTACAAAAATTAGCGAACACATAGTTTAGTTTTTTCCTTAGCATTATTACCATTTATATTTCAATTAGGGTTTAAATGTAAATATATATGAGAAAAGTAATCAATAACTTTAATGTGTGCACCAATTTCAATAATGTTCTCATTTTTACTATTTTTTTTATTTTATTTTTTTGTTTCCATTCACAATAAATGTTCGTATTATATATTTATTTTTGTGCAGACAGGATTTGTGGAGACACTTAAACCACAATTTACACCTGGACAAGTTGTATCACCACCAAATCCTTCATCTTTAACACCAACACCAAGGATTTCACAAACTCCAGAACCAAATCCTGAGATTGAATCATTAAAAGAACAATTAAAAGATCTTTCAGAAAAATTGGAAACAATGAGAAGTAAATATTTATTTTTTTATTGATTTATTGCCAGTTATTTAATTATATTATTAGCTCGTGTTTAATTTTATTGTAGAGTATTGTTAAACGTTTTTTTGATGACTGATTCATTAATCAAATAGGAAGAAAGAATGTTGCCAATTTCAGTAATATTTTTTTTAATTTTTTTTGGCCAAGCTTTCGAACTAGGGACTAGGCCAGCGTTTCCCAAAGTGTGGGTCGCGACCCTGCACCGGGTCGCAGAAAAATTCAGCTGGGTCGTGGCAAAAATTGTAAAAACACAAAAAATCTATAACATTTTGCTCTAAATTTAATATTTTTCGAAACTTTTTCAAGTACTGCAGGTGGCAACCCTTTACTACCGTTTCCTACCGGACCGTTTAAATTCGGATGCTCTGATTGGCTGATTTCGATTCGTCATTCAGTACCTTCTCCGGTACATGCGCCGTAAACTCACGTGTATCAAAACAACAAATTAATATCATTAAGTCCTAATTTGAAATTACTATGTGATGAAAAACAACATCATCCTGCGCACTAAGGTCAAAATATGTAAAACAAAATTTACTTTAAGTTCTAAATGAAGATAGTGGATTGTCTTTAATTACTTATGTTTTTGCAATTTTTGTGTATGAAATAAACAAACAAATAAATTGAATTTTGATTTTTATTAAAAAATAAAATTTGTTTTGTAAATAAATGTTTTTTTTATAAGGTGGGTCGCGAAAAAATTTAAAATCTCGTACCGGGCCGCGGTCAAAAAAGTTTGGGAAAAGCTGGACTAGGCCATATTTTACAGTAACAGAATATAATGTACATTATTGCATTTCAAATTAATGCACAAAAAAGGATTGTAATTAGTTGACGGATTAATATACGAAATAATTATCTAGTTAGATTTGCTTTTAATGATAAAATAATAAACCAACAAGTAAAACACATTGCTAACCAACTTTTTGTTTTTAGTAAAATATAAGGATAAAGCCAAGGAAATAGAAATGATATCCTTACAATTGGATCAGTCTGCTGAATTCAAAGCTAAAATCATGGAAGCACAATCAGCTTTAAAAAAAGAACTTGAACGTGTAAAAAGAGAAAAAGATGAAGCTTTAGAAGCGAGAGAAGAAATGTCTGACATGGCCGACACTTTAGAAATGGCGACTCTTGATAAGGAAATGGCTGAGGAGAAGGTATGCATATTAGATTTCAAAGATTCTCAACTAATTTAGTGCCTGTTTGTAAATTTATTTGTTTCTTGTAAATTGTAATATCTAGCTTTTACTTTTTAGGCAGAATCTTTACAAAGAGATCTTGAACAAGCACAAGAAAGAATTGAAGAACTTGAAATGGAAATAGAAATTTTAAAATCAGAATTATCCGATAAAATGGAATCAGCTGGTACACTTGTTTGTGAAGAAGATGGTGAAATTTCATCATTTAAGATGAAACAAATAGTTCAGCAAAATGAAAAATTAAAAGACACTTTGGTCAGGTAAGTCTTCGTATAATAATTTGTTAAATATATTATTTCTTTAATAAATTATCATTAAAAAAAACCATATAAATAATAATTTACGTTAATGGTAATAGAATGAGAGATCTATCTGCTCATGAAAAGCATGAAAAACAGAAAATTTTGAAAGATTTTGAAGAGAAAAACGCTGATTTTGAACAAATACTAAAATCTAATGATAAATTGAAAGCTAGAGTTAAAGAAATGGAAGAACAAATAGATGAACTCCATACAAATGTTAGTATTTTTTTAATAAGAAATTATAAAAAAAAATAGAGGATAATTTGACACAGTATTTTTTTTTTTTTTTTTTTTTTTTTTTTTTTTTTTTTTTTTTTTTTTGGCGCATCAACAGCTGAGGTCATTAGCGCCCGGAGCTTTTCCAGTGCACTGCCGGCCTCCGGACAGTGTTCTCTCGTTACAGACAACACTGTCCATCACCGGACAGTGAGCTGTAAGAAGCTCCTAGGAAGAGAAAATCTAAGGGTCAGCTGCTGGATTCGAACCCGGGACCTCCGCGTGGGAGTCCAGTATGCTAACCTCATAGCTAATCCCTTCCCTTTGACACAGTATTGTTTCTTGTTTGTAGGTTGATGCTGCATTAGGCGCAGAAGAAATGGTAGAAACGTTAGGTCAACAGAAATTATCTTTAGAAGAGAAAGTCAAAGAACTAGAAGAAGCTGTTGCCGAATTAGAAGAACTGCAAGAAGTAAATGATCTTTTACAAGAAGGTTTTAAAGAACAAGAACAGGATCTTAGACAAGAATTGGATGCAAAAAATTTACAAGTATGGGAGGTAAGAGCAAACAGAGAAATTCGAGGTACGAGGGGAATATTTTTTTTTTTTTTGGCATTGGCTTCCGCCATACAGCCAGCATCGTCTAGGTGCTTATCACTAGAATATCACTCACTCTCCATTCTTACCTACAAATACATTCGCTTCACACATTCATCCCTCTACTATATACCGCTATTTACATAAACTACTGCTAATGGATGGAGCAGCACTCTGTGCTCCTGCCATCCTTATAGCTTAACCAAAATTAAAATCACGTAATCCTTCTCTAATCATTTTCTTCCATTCATTCTAATTCGGCTATAACTTTTAAATACATTCATATTTCATTGCTAGCTCTGCTATCGACTTAAGCACATAAATGTTGGTGGAGAATATAATGTCTTCGTAGCGAAATGGTGCATCTAAATACCTGTATATATCGTCAAACATTCGTTTCCTTTCTACCACATAACGTGAACATATCATTATTACATGTTTGAAATCCTCCTCCTCATTGCAATCTACGCAAAGAGGAGAGGACCTTTTGTTCATCCTGTGTAGATACGATCCGCACACCGCGTGGTTCGCTCTCAGCCTGCTTATTGTCGTAACAACCCATTTATTAGTGACAGTTCCCTTAAACCATGGTTGTCTAGGTAACTGATCTGCCATAGTTTTATAGAATCTACCTTTATCACCATTATTGTAATCTGTCTGCCATTTTTGTAGTGCTGCTTTTGCAATTATACCCTTTGATATCGGTGTGTGGTAATTTATAATTAGCCATTTCCCCCACTATTGGTGGGCTTCCTTTGCAAGTGTATCAACAATTTCATTCTCTTTTACACCACAATGACCCCCTTACCCACAAAAAATGAATGCAGACTCCCTTCTCTTTAAAAATGGCAATAGTTTCTACAATCTCTGCGATAATGTGATTCATTCCTGTAGACTGGTTGTGTATATGTGATAATTTACACAACGCACTCTGGCTGTCACTAATAATGGTATATTTTTTCTCCGACAACGAATAAATATATTTTAAAGCCCGCTGTATAGATGGACGCCTCATCTTCTAATTTAATTATCGTAAAATAGTTCCGAACCGGATCATACACAGCACTTCCGACTTTATTATTGATTTTGGACCCATCTGTAGATAAACGATATGAGCCCGGATAATGGGAAGAAATGTAATATTATTTACAATAGAGAATCTCTCCTTATTTTATATTATCTTGTTTTAACAGCATATTATTAATAAATAAGATATAAAAGAACAGTTTTTGTAAATGTACAAATTGATGGAAAAGTTGGTATTTTTTATTTGTTTTAAATTTATGAATATCAAACAGTGGATATAGCTCTTATATCTTTTGATATTCCTCGATTTTTGGTTTTTGTAATGTTTTGATTTTACATTTATCATGTGTCGGGGATATTAAAACAGAATTTCTAAAATTTGGCATTCATAATTTTTCTTTTACACTATGCTATCTCTTTGTACTGGGAATAAACAAGTTTTTAATTTTCTTTTTACTAATTACAGGCTCAGCGTAAAACAGAATCAGTACTTGAAAGTTTAGCCGATCGAGAACTCACAATAGTAAAATTTAGGGAATTAGTACATAGAATACAAGAAGAAAATCAAGAATTAAGATCACAATTGGAGATATCTTCTAAAACTTCTTCTTTATCAACTTCAGTCATCCCAGAAATGTTGGACTTTAAAGTATGTTCTATTTACAATGGAGAAGTAGATTTGAAAAAGTTGTGGTTTATTTGATTAAAGTAAACAAATCTGTAAAATGTACAACATATAATCGTGGGTGCATGTTTTCTTGATTTAGATTACTACAAGGGCTATTAAAGTGAATCTTTCATTATGATTAAAATATATAAGCAACTTTACATATATCATTTTTCGAGATAGTGCACGCACTTTCTCCGCGTAAAATTGCATGTATACATCTTGAGAAAGATTCTTTAGGATGGACTATAGTTTTTACCTGACCATCGATTCCGTATTTTTTTTTACCTCTAATCGCTTCTTTGATCAATCTAACGCACGAAAGTCATCAAAGTTGTGCGTTGTTATTTAAGAATACAAGTAAAGTTAGAAGTCCTTGCCGTTTATACTTATTGTTTGGCGAAGGTAACCCAGGCTTAATCTTTTGTAATAGTTGATTTCAGAAAAACCATCACCTTCAACCTGAAAACCACCATAAGTTCTGTAGTGCCATTTGAACAACGGATTTTAATTTCAGCGTCACTCTTATGGTTAATATTGTATGATATGGGGAGTATTGTGTGCTGAAAACCAATACGTTTATCCAAAATAATAGCTATTTCCATCAGAGTAATATACTTGTTTTCCTTCACTTTATTCTACTGCAATGTTTCGTTCGCCTCCACCCTTGATGGATCTGACCCAATTAAAGATGCCCTCCTTGGAGTTACGTCAGTTTTAAACTTCTACTCCAACAGCTGACGGGATATCTCCTGCGTAGAATTTCAATTTGTTCAAAACGCGTGCTAATTAAAAAAAGAGAAACAGATAGCTGTTCTAACGTGGTGCGGACTACACTGCTTCGTTTTCTTTGAAGGCAAAATGCTGCCTCATTGTTCAAGCTTTGTAACCCAAAATTAACTTCTGCCTATGCCAAATCAATCATAGAACTTTTATTGCGTTTAAATTTTCACCCTAGAAAAAGACAAGTTTTTTGTGTATTATAGCCCATTTTATTTTGCTGTTTAATCCCTTAATGCACAGTTTTTTTGAAAAAACCGCTATATTTTATATTTGAATAAGTAAGTGTTATAGCTTACAATCCCATGTAAATGATAAATATCTATAAAACGATTGCTTTTCTTTGCTTTCACATTATTTTCAATTCTCGATTATATTCGAGAGTGAAAAATTATAGTAGCATAAAGTGCAACGCCGCTCGAATTATCTCGAGTGTGAACAGTTTGGCCAGTTTAGCGTGCTCGAGTTAACTCGAGCGTGCACGTTAAGGGGTTAATATGTATTTAATATTTATTAAATTCTTTAAGATTAATATTTACGATCTTATTGTGGTTAAGAATAATTGATTTCTTAAATAATTTTTCTGTTAAAAGTTCGGTCAGCACTCGCCATAGGATTTTTTCAAAATTCATTATATTAAGAAATCACTGCTATATAAATTTTGAGATTAATAATATATATGTATACTTATATTTTTTTTTTGTTTGTTTCAAAGAAAATGTTTGCTGAAACTAAAGCTCATGCAAGGGCGATCGAGCTAGAACTGAGGCATATGGAAGTACAACAAGCTCAGCTGCACGTGCAATACTTAATTTCATTTATGCCTGACACTTTCCTAACACGAGGAGGTATGAATTTTAAAAATTATTAGTGGATTTTTATTATTATTATTATGGTCTAGTGGTCAAGAGCGTGGCTTTGTGTAACGGAGATCACCGGTTCGAATCCCGCGTATGACTACTTTTTATTTGTTAGA
Organism: Rhodnius prolixus; assembly: GCF_049639745.1. NCBI lineage: Eukaryota > Metazoa > Arthropoda > Insecta > Hemiptera > Reduviidae > Rhodnius > Rhodnius prolixus. Next base: position 17,007,569 of record NW_027411582.1, on the reverse strand, counting down.
AAAATTGTTTGTAGTAAAGTATGAGCTTCTGCTCCCCGTCCACGACACCTAATTGGTAGTTGGACGTTAAGCTCCGCCCTAAAAAAATAGGCGATTACTTTAGATATGAAGAAATAGATCAAATAAGAAGAAGTTTATCATGTAATGTCTGCAACATTTATGAACATTTTCATACATTTCCAGTATGCAAACTCTCTTTATTCGTTTAAACTTTCGGTTTTTATTAGAAAATAGTTAGTTGTAACAGAGTGAAGGTTAATTGCATAGGAGTAATATAGCTTGCCTTCTAAATCGCCAAAAAAGTGCATGAAAAAGCTGGCACATTCCTATTCAAGTAATGAAGTTTACTATCGCCATAATTATACTTCTATCATTGTATACAATCCTAATTATAAAAAATATTGGTACATTCTCTGAATGATTCAGTTAAAATTGTAATTATCTTCTTCTTTTTTTTTATAGATATCATATAACCTGCGAAATTCATTATTTTAATATTATTTTTTAAAGGTGACGGAGATGCTATAATGCTAATACTGTTAATGCCTAGAATGCTAGCAAAATGTCAGGTATTGATCTCACAATTAAGAGACAAATTCCCTCCTGTGGCTACTATCGATAAAACGAATACTACACCAGCCCTTCAATTTTCAACAATGTCTCGTTTTTCTGCGCACATACATACGCTACAGGTTGATCAGATATTATTTTTCAAAGAAGTCATTATTAATATTTTGTTTTCCAGTGGTTGTTAAGAATTTGTGCCACTTATTCTATTATTATTTGTTTAGGGAATTCTTCATCAGTATGTACATAGTTTAAACACATGTAAACCGGAAACATTGCTTAAAGTTGGAGCTTCATATGTAGATATGGCACAGCAAGAAAAAGCTCTAGATCAGTACATCGAATTACTTAAACGAGAACAGGTATCAAAAGATTTTAAACTGGGTCACTAAATGAAATAACCGAAATTTAGTGTAAAAAAATAAATATTTTTTTTTACAAACCAAAAATCTTTGATGAAAATATAAATTGTGTAATTTCTTATCTTTAAAGGTTGATGAAAACTTAAATACCGAAAGCTTAGAAAAGATAGTTGGTTATTTCAATACATTACATCCTCAATTGTTGTTATCCAGTGGAGATTGTAGTATTCATCAAGGACAATTATTAGCAGATTTAGGCAAAGCAGTTCTATGTGCAATTGATAGTATTCAAGCAGATGCAAATATTATATTAGCACATGTTCAACAGGTTTGTGAACTTGAAAGTAGTAATTTTTTTTATAAATTTTTACATTTTATAAGAATTAGTACTGAAATATTTTTTGAAAACTCGTATAATGTTTTATTTTAGGGTGATGGTGTATCATTATTAAAGAAAGTTCAACCATGGTTTGAACAATTAAGAACACATTTAAGACAAGTTAGAAGAAGAGCAGAATTTTCTGATTTAATGCTTGGACCTACATCTGATTTATGTAATACAACTAATGCAGTTGTCATTTTAAATAAAATTCTATCTGCAACTGCTAGCGGCATTATACCAGCAGGTTTGCTATAAATAGATTTCATTTATTATCTAAATTGGTAGTTTTTTTATTATCCTTTTATGACTAGCAATTTATTGATTATTGCAGCCTTAGAAAATTTCTCTATTTAGTATAAGAATAACTCAGATTGTTCTTTAGTTGTATATTCCATTTCCATTAAAGAGTTTTTATATTTAATAAACAGATAGTGAAAACAGTGCTGTGGATTCAGAAAAATTGTTACAAATTTTAAAAGTTTCTTTTGATAAACAAAGTGAAGCCTTAGGAGAAAGATTTCAAGATTTTCGCAGCCCATTGGCTTATATTGAATATACGATGGAAGCGATTGCTACTCACATTTCAAATGTTGTAAGAGCTTTACAGGACAACGAAGATAAATATCTAGCCATTCAAAAAGATAAGGTAAATTTTATATAAACTAACATTTGCATTTTTAAGTAAATATTGCAGCTGCTCACATATGTCGATTCTCCTGAATGAGGTTTTCTCGATAAAGTGACCTAAGATCCTAAATAAGAGAAAAAAAGTGCGTATTTGACTGCTCTAATTATCATCTACTTGTGTGAAACGACTTTATATAAAACTTAACTTTGTTTTTATTTGAAAAAATAGTTGTTATAGATAGTTTTCAAAATATTATACCCTGTGGTAATAATTTTAGAATATCTCTTATTCATAAGGTTGTGCAACATTTTTTTTTTAAACAAAATCCTGATTTATTAAAAAATATTAAAGTAAGTTTCATTCTTTTCTTTCAAGCATATTCTTATCATGAATTTTTTTTTTTTTTTTTGCCTTTGCTTTAGGAAAGTAATGAACCTCCATTAAGACTTCGAGCACGCCAAGTTAAAGCAGATTTAAATGCTATGGCTGGACTTAGAAAGAAGATGGAGTCTAAAGAAGAAGATCTTAGAGAAATGAGATTAACATTAAGATCTAAACAGGAAGAATTACAAGAAATGGCGCTTAGAAAAGATTTAGCCGAAAAGAAATTAGCTAATTTAACAAGGGATCATGAACTTACTGTAGAAACTCTAAAGGTTTTTTTTTTTAATTTTAATTTTGTAAAAAAAATTCCGTTTTATTGCAATTTATTCTTAATTTCAAGTTTGTAGTATTTTATTTATTTGTTTGTTTTTCTTTTTCAATTCTACAGCGAAAATTGGACGAATCTCAGCAGCAATTAAAAAAGAAAGAAAAAGAATTTGAGGAAACTATGGATCATCTTCAGAAGGATATTGACTCTTTGGAAATGGAAAAAGGAGAACTTAAAGATAAATTAAAATCATTGCCAAAAAAAGCTGCAATGGAGATGATAAAAACTGCGCCAGCCAGTAAGTATTGTTGAAAGCTAAAAACACTTATTGATAAAACTCACGATATCCCAGATATACTCGTATGAGTTCCACCATTTTGGAATAAATTCTCAAAAAGTTCAAAAATCTATTCACTAAAATGCACTTACTTCCAGTTTCTTTAGATTTGGAATTTTGAGAACATTTTTTGATCCTCCTTAATGTTTAATAAGTCCATAGAGTTTTGCAGCAATAAACTTAAAAGAAAGAAGTCGAATCACCTTTCGCCTACAAGTGCCCTTAATTGAATTTTACTAGAATAATGTTTCGTATTAAAGTTGTAGAACTACTTATGTGCAATCAGTGTACGAAGTTTGAAGAAAATTGTATTAACTGTTTTCGAGAAAATTGTAGTAACTGTTCTCGAGAAAATTGTAGTAACTCTTTTCGAGAAAATTGTAGTAACCGTTCTCGAGAAGATTGTAGTAACCGTTTTCGAGAAAATTGTAATTCTTTTCGAGAAAATTGTAGTAATTCTATTGGAGAAAATTTAAAAAAAAAAACAAACTGAAAAATTGATTTAGTAATGTGGCACTTTCGTTTAGTGGACTTATCAAAAAGCCTTATTATCGGATCTTATAGTGGGACTTAAACTAGTTATAAATTTTGACCTTAACTGCAATTTTTCGTTTTTGAGTAATAATGACTACGCGGACTTCCTTTTTTTACCCAGTATATATTTGTGACAAGTTTCGGATTTTCATCCAATATCAGAAGTGATTCATCAGTTTGATATAGAGAATTTGACTTACACTTTTGTCAATCACAACTACTTGCTGACTGTATATAAAAAAAAGAAGTGCCATGAAGGATGAAATCAACGTTATTATCCATTCCTTCGCAGCCAACCACATTTTAAAATTAGTAAAAGATACATCAATATCATATTTTGTTTGCAGGCCTAATAGGAGAAGTGCGTGATTTTCCAAACACGGGAAGTGGAGGTCCAGTAAGAGTTATAGAATCTCCTGTACTACTCAATGAGATTAAACATCTTAAATCTCTTGTTAGAGAGGAAAAAAGAGCCAGAATGTCTTTACAGGCCAAGAAATATACGGAAATATTAGATAAATTACAACCAATCACTGTAAGTGAACTTCCTTAATGTATGCGATCTTTGAGGCAATAGTTAGGGTGTGTTCCACATGACGAAAACGTCATTAATGACGTCATTATTTTCGCTCACAACGCCCCACCTTAAGAGCTGGGTCGAAGTAGGTGTTCAGAAGTTTGGCACAATTTTTAAAAGAAAAGATGGCGACCGAAAAAATTATATCATGTAAATGAAAGTAATTATCTCATGTAAATAATTGAATGTGTTTCTCGAAAGTCTAAAAAAAATAATAAAATTACTTATCCCTTTACATACTGATTCACTGAATAACGATCAATTACACTTTTGATAGTTAATAATACGTGGCCCAAGTTTTCGCTTTTCACCATTGCGATTTTGTAAAATTGGATTCCACTCTTCATCGGAACTAGATGAAGAATTTTCTAAAGCATTATTACGTTGCATTAATAAATATCCTACTGTTGCCACAAAAGACATTTTAATTTTATTTAAAAATGAATTTTATAAATACTCCACTAAAATGTAATATAAAAAATTGAATTATATATATTCTTTTAATATAAGTCAACTTTACCAATAATTATAAAGTTTATTATAACTGCATATAAACGGGGTTAAAATTAAAAAATAACCTCTTCAAGCTTCTGACATTTTCGAGGTCGCCATTTGTAATGTTTACATGAACGGTTAAAACGCCCCAAAGTCCATTCCACTTGAAGTTTTCGATTGTAATGTTCGCAAGCAAGTGGAACGGGCAAAACCACGGTCGTGAGCATGATCGTTGTGAACGCTTAGTGGAACGCACCCTTAGTATTATCTTATCGGTGCTGAGTATTGATAAAAAAATCCTTAAGATGTTTATTTTACAGGGAAATATTTGAGAGAATAAAAGTCTGCCAAAACTACTTAAAATTTCAATAACTAGCTAATTTAGAATTTATCATTTTTGCCATCAGACATTTAGTGGTTTATAAACTTTTATTTTGTTTCTTTACAGACTGGATGACGTATTTTTCATTAGCCTAATCTCAACTTTAAACAGTTAATCCCACTAAACACTTCAACCCTATTTTTCCCTTAAGAGAAATTTATTCTATAATAATTTTATAATTCACTGAAGAGTAGAGAGAGCTCTTTTTTCATTATTATGATTACTATTTCTCTTGCAAGAAAACATATCACTTTTAGTCCAATAACGCAGAATGACCTTTAAAAGCATAAAAGCAAACTGAACTAATTCTAATTCTTGTATTTTTTAATTATATATTTATATATATATACTTAGTATGGAAGTATTTTTAGTGGGGAAAAGCCCAGCATCTCTGGGGTCGTAGATTGCTTATGACAAAAACACTCTTCCTCGATTTGGTATTATAAATTGTTTTAATATTTTCCAGCAAATTTATTTATAGAGTAAATTTTTTGGGTTTTAGGTTCCTAAGAAGATACCTGATGAGGATATGAAACGAATCGATGGATTAAAGAAAAAATTGAAAAATTTACAGAAAGTAAATTATTTCCTAATTTTAGATTGATACTTTTTTATTTGTTTAAAACAAAAAGTGTATTGCTATATACATAATGTTTTTAGGATTACATTAATGCTCTACCAACCGTGATTGATCTTAGTGATAAACGACCAGAGCTTTGGGGTAATCTCTTAAGAGGACATATTATGAAGGATGAGATGAAAGAAATTGAAATTAGAGAAAGAACGCTCGCATTGCAGGTAAAAGGAATTGTTTGAACATTTCATGATTACATTACGTAATTTTTAAATTAAAATGAATTTTTCAAACCAATAATATTATTTCTTTCTCTTCAGAATGAAGTCACGCAAGAAATTCTTCGTCAAAAGAAAGGTGCTTCAATAAAAACTGATTTCACATTGTTCCCTTCAAGGGAAATGGTTAAGGTAAGTAAGATTTTGAATCTTATAAGTTACCAGGCGATCACATGGTGGTTTCTATCATATGATATGATTAGGTGTTTTATTTTATTTTTTTTAAGAGTAATAGAAGTTAACTGATTGCTGCAATAGAACGTTTCCTCTTAAGTCTGTGCTTTTTAAAAAATGCCCTTGCTTTGAAAGTTATTTAAAAAAAGCACTGCTGCTTATTCTAGCTAGACAGCTCATCCCTCACCTCAGCGCTGTTCATTTAAACAAAACCAAGTTAAGTTCGGTGTGCTTGTAGTCAACCTGTCGATAAAAATCTTGAAAAGTTTATGAAGTTATTAACAATAACAATATCATTGTTCTTTCAGTCGAACCATGGTTTAATGATGGTTATACTACATTAGATTTTTTTTTTTTTTCAAGTATAGTTACCAATTGCATTACTTGCATATGTGAGAAACAAAACCATAAAATGAAGTCCGTTATACTATCTCTTACTTCTTTATTAAATACATTAAAGAAAAGTAATTATATTTACTATTTTCAGGCGGTAAATGAAGGTGATTTTGTTAAAGTATGTGAAGTGGCCATACCAACTAAAGATCCAGAACTAAGTGGTAAAGTAATATCATTAAATGTTGATATGCAAACATTCTCCTTAATTAGAAATAAAATTTCGCAAATTGGCATATCTAATTAATGTTTCAACGCTTTCTTATTTATTTTTATATTTATTTTATTAAACTACGCGCTTCATGTATATACTATAATAACTGTGTTATTTAATTATAATAATTTTATATTTCATTGAAAATGTTATTTATTTAAAAAAGAATAAATAGCCATAGTAAAAATAAATGTGCATTTTATTTTGTATTTTTATAAAAATAATTTTTATCAAATCCTTTTGACTTTCAAAAATTTTCAACAATCCAGATAACATTTACACTGACAAAACAAGTACAAAAAATCCCATGACTAATATAAATATATATATTTTATCTATCTATACATCTTTCTCATGTGTATATGAGTGTTACTGCTTCTTGGATTCCAGTTCGTTGTTATTCTTGTAGATGTAATAGTTCAGTGAAGAAGCCAAACCAAGCCAGGCAAGATATGGTAACATTAAAAGTCCCGCTGTTTTATCAATTTTATAGAAACTTACAGCACAGTATCCCGCAGACGCCGTGAGTAGGCCGATATCCACAAGGCTCTGAAAGAAAATATATGAAAATATGACGAAGTTAACACCGTTGGAGATAGTTTGGCACTCCGCAAAATAAGGCACGGCGAACTACATATAAATAAAGTAATTGTTTTTATTTTTGGTAATGCATATAAGACAAAACATTTGAAGTAAGTACACATTCGAATTTCAAGACCAGACAAAACCTCAGATTTAGTTTTTATCCACATCATCAATTTAGTCCAACGACATTTTTATGTACTTAGGTGAATTGTAATTAGGTTTAAATTTTCTAACTACTTCCAAAATTGTAAATTTCTGACTTTTGCCTTCAAAAATATTGTTTGTACGGATTTCATGAACACTACGTATGTAAATACACGATGTTGAATCAGTAAAGTTTGAATCCTCTATTCTCTCTAAGATAAGTGCACTTCATTTTTAAGTACACTATATAAACATGGATTTCTAAAATCTTCCACAAACTTTAAATTTGTGAATGAGAAGATCTGAACGTTAGTAGCCGTAATAAATAAAATCTTTACTAGATAGATAGATAGTATTCTGTATTTATTACAGGGGTCTGTGTTACATAATAGATTAATTTACAAAAGTTGAAATGATAAAATAATAATCGTAATATAAATGGTAATAGAAATCATAATAACTGCAGTGGCCACTTATAAATAAAAATGAATAATAATAATACTAGCAATAAAGGAAATTAATAATTTTCACAAGAACAAATAAAAATAAAATGAAATAAATCGAAAACAAACAATGCAAATAAAAAAATCTTTACTAACCCACTTCAAAGAATGACAACTGAAGAATAACGGAGTCCACGCCCAATTTAAAGCCAATTGTGTGCCGTATGCAATAAGTGGTAAGGCTGCTTCACCTAGCGAAATCAGATATTTATTCGTAGTATGTATAATTCGTATTAAAATAATCAAATAATAAAGAAATTAATAATATGATTACAAAGTTCACGAAAACAATAATCAGCAATGACTGCAATTTTTAATACACCATGAGCTCTATTGGCATTACAAGATAAGCAATTATTTCTGGGCATAATATTTTGTTTGCATGCATACCATCAAAGCCACCACCATTTTTCCATACAAGATACGATGCATATCCCATTCCACAATACAGTGATGTCCAAACTGGAGCAAAAACATATTTTGGAGGTGTCCAATTTGGCTTATTTAAAGTCTGAAAAGATTTTTGAATTACTTAAATTAATTTTTCTTGTTTTAAATTGGCGATTAGTCCAAATATATTGTAACCAGGGTAGCATAAATAAAATAATCATAATAATAATAATAGCATTGTCACCGGGTAGACAGGTAGATTTAACCCATCAGGGTAAAGTTCACCATAATAATGCTACCCGCTGAGAGCGAGTGGAAGCACTCCGCTACCAGTGCTCCCGGTGAATGTTTCTTATGTATCTCCTATCTTATTACAACACATTATTGTACATATTTTATTATATATCTATTGCCTTCAATATATATGTGTCTTATGGAAAAATTGGAGTGATTTTTGGTGCCCACCTACGGACCCCTCCCTTCCTCACCTGGTCTGGCCGAGGAGGAAATAATATTATTTTTTATGACCCGGAAAAGCCAGGTAAGATTACCCTCTTTGTACCTTGAGCCGAAGTTGTTTTCCGGTTCATAAAAATTTGGCGCCCAACGCGAGGGGCCCGTGTGCACGGAAAAATACACTAATAATAAAAAAAAAAAATAAAAAAAAAAAAAAAAAAAAAAAAAAAAAAATTGTAAATATATTTAAATAGTGATGCGAATATAAATCTAAGTAAAAATTTTAATTATTTCTTTTGTGTTTCATTTTGCTTTTTTTTCCGTTCATTTCATTAATCATTTTATCTTATTTTCTTTAGTGGGGGAAAAAATTGGTATTATCTTGGTAAATAAATTTAAATTTTAAAGGAATTTTACGTTAAAAAAAAAAAAAAAAAAAAAAAAAAAAAAAAGTGGTAGATTACAATCAGAAATCTCCTTTCAAGGGTTTGAAAATTACGTAAGAAATTGAACGAATTTTAATCGTGGGATCAGTCAGTGCATTAGTTGTGTTGATAGGAAAGTACCGTTAGGCGGCATTGTTAGTTTGCCAGTCAGTCGATAGTTGAATTTTCTATCCACCTAATCATAATCATTAATTGAGTACTGAGTATTGGATTATTACTTTCTTAGTAGTTAATTCCCTTATAATATATTGTATATATAAGATAAATAAAACTGAATGTTTACAAATTTTAAGTTTTGATAATTTTGAAGGTAAATTGATTTTTTTTAGTTTATTTATCTCTTATTAATTTCTTTGTCACCATTTTGTACATAATTTCTATACTTATACTTGATATTTATTTTGTCGATTGGTAAATAGTCGTGGAAACTTGCAAGTGTAACATTTTCTAGTACTAGTAAGCAAGGAAAATTGACTTATTTATGCATAAAATTATAATATTTAGAATTTTTCTATTGATTCCCGTTTAAATGAAAAGTTATTCTTGTCTTTATGAAATTGGGAATATTACTTAGCATTAAATATATGTTAAAATAATTGTATTAAGGAATTTATTTTATCTATTTACTGGGTTTAATTAAGTTTAAGATTACATGTCTACTTATTTTCAGAAGTGAATTTATTTTCTTTCAGAATTTATTTATTTTATTATTTGATTTATTTTATTCATTTCTGTATTTGTTAATTCACATTAACTTTATTTTACTTTGTTTTCTTTGAAATTATGGTTTTGTCATAGGTATATTTTCTTAAAGGATTTTCTTATTTCTTTTATTAGGGAATTTATTGTATCGATTTACTTGGCTTAATTGAGGTTGAGATTACCTGTTTACTTATTTTTAGAAGCGAATTTCTTTTCTTTCAGAATTTATTTATTTTATTATTTGATTTATTTTATTCATTTTTGTATTTGTTAATTCACATTAACTTTATTTTACTTTGCTCATTCAAAATTATGATTTTGTTACAGGCATATTTTCTTGAAGGGTTTTCTTATTTCTTTTAATTGTAAGTTGGCAAAACTTCAGGGCGGAAGCCGAAACCAGACACAGATATCTATTTTACTTTCTTTTTCCCTGATTAACTTTCTTGGCGTGAGGGGCTCAAGGATATTACTTAATTTAGTTAACTTCGACTCTTACGCGAAGGAAAATTGAATATATTAGTTAATGTCTGACTTCGAGCAGGAAGAACATACCCCAGAAGAACCGTTGTTAAACTGGATCTACTATTTGAAGAAGCGGGAGCTTTTAGAACTTAATAGCCTTTGGAGACTAGGTCCCCCGGATACAGTAGAAAATCTACGCCTAAAAGTTAGATCCTTCTTCTTAAATCATTCGGAACTGTGGACAGTAGCTTCCGATATTTCAGTAGGAGAAACAGATATGGCTAATATGGAAGAGGGCACTAAGGCCCCTGCTGCTGTGATACCACCGTTGGCAGGCGCTACAACTATGTATCCTCCAGATTATACCTTACAATTCTTCAGTTCTCTAAAATTCGACAATTCTTCATCTCTCAGTCCCTATGATTTTCTACAACGAGTCAACGAGAAACGTAAGGCTTGCAGAGTTAGTAAAGAAGTATTGTTAGCATATTTGCCGGAGTTACTTGATGGAACACCCCTCCAATGGTATCGCCTGGAAATCGATAACTGGCATAGTTGGGAAGACTTCGAAGCGTCCTTCCGTACTACCTTCTTCCCTCCTAATTATCAAGAGAAATTAAAGAAGGAGATCGAACGGCGAACTCAAGGGGAACAGGAGAAAGTGCTAGACTTCGCCATCAACATAAGAACCTTATGTAAAAGATTGACTCATCCACCTCCTGAGGCGGAAGTGGTGTCTACAATATATAACAATTTGTTACCGAGGTACCAGCTATATATCAGGCGGGCAGAAGCCACTTCAGTGGGAAGATTGGTTGAGCTGGGTCAAGAGTTGGAAAGGATAGAAGAACGGGCAAAAACCTTCCGACCTCCACCTAGTAAGGCCAGAAGTATGGTCCCCGAGGCGGCATACCTCCCTCCGCAGACGAGCAGCGGATCTTCTCGGAAGGTCTCCACTGTTGCAATGGTGGAGCCGACACCGAAGATAAAAGATAAAAGGAAATACAAGGGCAGCAAGAATAAAGAGAAGGCCCCAGATAACCGTCAGGAATCTTCAGCTGTCACCCGGATCATAGAAGATAATTCTAATCTTTCTTTGGTTCAGTCCCTTTGCTGGAATTGTCTAAATATAGGTCATCGCTATCCCGAATGTTCAAAGCCTAGGACGATTTTGTTTTGCTACCACTGTGGAACTAGAGGAATTACCCGTAAAAACTGTCCCAATTGTACACAGAGGGGAAACGACCAAAGGGCCAGCTTGAAGAGGTCTCCTCTGGTCCCTTGAATACTACTATTGACCTCGAACCTTCCTTATCTCCAAGAAACCAAATTTCTTCGTTATCAGCAAGAGGGGATAGACTCTTTGTCAACCTCCATGTGGGCGACAAGATACTGCCCACACTGATCGATACCGGAGCTAACCAGTCCTTTATAAGCTCTGAAGGTCTATCTCTATTATCTTCATCAGCGTACACTTTAAAAGCGATAACGCCCTTTAAAGTATCCGTAGCCAATGGAGCTCAAGAAGTGGTCCAGAATGCTGTTGTCTTGGTAGCCAGCCTTCACGGACGCCAATTAGAGTTGCACCTCACCCTGTTGCCTAACCTGACCGTCCCATGTCTTCTTGGGGTGAACTTCATGAGATCATTAGGAATGGTCATCGATGCCAGTGACAGTCAGTGGTGGTTGAAGGACCAACCACTCAATCCCTTACCTTTTTGCGGAGAGCCTCGGCCCCGTACAGAGATTGCAGGAATAAGGCGGTTAGAACCTAAGGAAGCTGAAGAATTGGAAAGGTTACTGCAAGTAGAGTTGGCCAGGGGAGATGGTTCAATGGGACTGACGACGCTAACCGAGCACGTGATCGATGTGGGTAATCAGCGCCCCATCAAGCAGCGGGCCTACCCCGTGTCACCGGTGATCCAGGATGCGATTAACCAGGAGGTTGATCGCATGTTGCAAGAGGACATCCTCGAGCCATCGCATAGTCCCTGGTCTAGCCCGATTGTGATGGTGAAAAAACCCGATGGGAAATACCGCTTCTGCATCGACTACCGCAAGGTGAACGCCGTAACTAAACCAGATGTTTATCCTCTCCCTAATATGTCTTCCCTCTTAGATCAGTTGAGAGCGTGTCGCTATTTATCCAAGATCGACCTGGCGCATGCATATCATCAAATCCCTTTAGCAGAATCATCCAGGGAGATCACGGCCTTCATCGCACTAGGACGCGGTCTTTTCCAATTTAAGCGTCTACCTTATGGACTATGCGGGGCCCCGGCGACCTTCCAGAGGCTTCTAGATACCATAATTACTCCCGATCTGGCTCCCTCTTGCTTTGCTTACCTAGACGACATCGTCATAGCTACAGCGACTTTCAAGGATCATCTCCAGTACCTGAGGTTGGTACTGGGCAAATTACGCCAGGCTGGTCTGAGGCTTAACTTACAGAAAAGCGAATTTGGATGCAGTGAGATTCAGTACCTGGGCTTCCTGGTCAATGAAAATGGACTACAGGTGGATCCCAGTAAAGTGGAACCTCTACTCCAGTATATAGCTCCCAAGAATATCCAGGAGTTGCGGAGACTAATTGGAATGGCCTCATGGTACCGTCGCTTTATCCCTAACTTCGCAGATAGAATACGACCTCTAACCTCATTGCTGAAGAAAGGGCGAACCTTTCTTTGGGGTGAAGAGCAAGAGAGGGCCCTTCAAGATATTAAATCAACCCTCACTACCGAGCCAGTACTAGCAAGGCCCGATTTTAGCAAGGAATTCGTTCTTCAAACGGACGCCAGCTCTACTGGGGTCGGGGCGGTCCTCACTCAATATTTCGATGGCGTCGACCGAGTAATAGCGTATGCCAGCAGATCGCTCAGCCGATCGGAAGAGAATTATAGCGTCACCGAAAAGGAGTGCCTGGCGGTTCTCTGGGCCGTCCGGAAGTTCAGGCCATACATTGAAGGCTATCGTTTTACGGTGATCACGGACCACGCCAGTCTCAAATGGCTGAATAATCTGAAAAACCCCACTGGCAGATTGGCCAGATGGGCGCTCGAAATACAAGGGTATCAGTTCGACATTAAATACCGAAAAGGCACCGCGCACTCTGTCCCTGATTTCCTATCGCGGTTACCTACACCAGAGGAGCACCGAGAAATAGGACTGCTCCAGGAGGAAGCCATCCCGATAACTGACCCGTGGTACATCACCAAAAAGGAAAAGGTGAGTCAAAGGCCACAGCATTTCCCCGACTGGAAGATTGAAGAAGGTTATCTATATCATCATCGGTCACCAGACATATCTTGCTTCCCTGAAGACAACTCGTTGGAATGGAAATTGGTAGTCCCTAAAGATCATATCCCACGTATACTCCAGGAAAATCACGACCGTCCGGAGGCAGGGCATCTAGGATTCGACAAGACTTACCATCGTACCTCTCGACGATACTACTGGCCCGGAATGTACAATGAAATAGCTAACTATGTTAAAAGGTGCAACGTTTGCCAAAAAATCAAACCTATCCAGCGACTCCCGGAAGGGAAGATGTCAGTCAGGAGTTATACCGTTCCCTGGGATACTGTGTCGGCCGATATTATGGGACCGTTACCCCGATCCTCGAATGGCTATTCCTATCTACTGATTTTCTTGGACAGCTTCACGAAGTGGACCGAGGTCATCCCACTCCGGACTGCCTCGGCGCAAAACGTCTGTAAAGCTTTCCGTCAGACAGTCGTATATCGGTGGGGCACTCCTCGGGTACTCCACACGGACAATGGTACGCCCTTTGTCAATAAGCTAATGGAGGGCCTCGCGGAACGTTTAGGGGTAAAATTGAGTCGTACACCCCCTTACTGGCCTCAAGCGAATCCGGTGGAAAGAACCAACAGAGTAGTAAAAGGAATTATCTCCTCATATTTATCTGACCAACACAGGAAGTGGGACCAATACCTACCTGAGGTAATGTTCGCCATTAATAGTTCTCTGCATAGCTCAACAGGATTCTCACCAGCTTATCTAAATTTTGGCCGAGAACCGCGAGCACCTAAGACTTATTACGCGGAACGCAATAACGGTGAAAACGCCAGTCCTCCCGATACTTGTGTCTGGTCGCGGCATTTAAAAAAATTAAAGGAACTGAGGGAGGTAGCGGAGTCCAAACTTTCTAAGGCTTCGGCCAAACAAACCTATTATTATAATTTACGCCGAAGAGACGCCAAGTACAAAGTGGGCGACCTAGTTTTAAGACGAGCGCACCCCCAATCGGCAGGAGCTGTAGGGTTTGCAAGCAAACTGGCTCCAAAGTACGAAGGTCCTTACCGCATCGTTGGACAGAGAGCGTCCAACACCTACACGCTGGAGACACCAAATGGGCGGCCTGCAGGACTTAGCCACGCCGGCCAACTAAAGATCTTCCAAGACGCGTGAGAGGTCTCACGCTCCCGAAGGAGGGGAAGTGTAACCAGGGTAGCATAAATAAAATAATCATAATAATAATAATAGCATTGTCACCGGGTAGACAGGTAGATTTAACCCATCAGGGTAAAGTTCACCATAATAATGCTACCCGCTGAGAGCGAGTGGAAGCACTCCGCTACCAGTGCTCCCGGTGAATGTTTCTTATGTATCTCCTATCTTATTACAACACATTATTGTACATATTTTATTATATATCTATTGCCTTCAATATATATGTGTCTTATGGAAAAATTGGAGTGATTTTTGGTGCCCACCTACGGACCCCTCCCTTCCTCACCTGGTCTGGCCGAGGAGGAAATAATATTATTTTTTATGACCCGGAAAAGCCAGGTAAGATTACCCTCTTTGTACCTTGAGCCGAAGTTGTTTTCCGGTTCATAATATATTGACAACAGCACACAGGGGTTCACCTTAGGTAACCCAATGTACATTGCCCAGTGGAAATCGCAGAAAATATGAATATTATTAATGTTTTCTAGGTTTTAGTTCCTTAATTGGAGAGATTTCCATGAAATGAAAACAAATTTATGTGTAAACCAGATCGATTAGCCCATTAAATAACAAGGCTGGCTAGAGCGCAATGGGCTCACCTTTGGCTATTAGTGAATTACAATTTCATTGCATTCTGGTTAGCAGAATAGTTAATGTGCAATATATTAAGAAAGGTACGTTTTAATAATTTCATAATTCGTACAATTGAACATTTGTTTTAATGTTTATGTACTTGAGAATATCATACGAAACTATAACAAAGAATGAAGCGAGTGTCTCACCATATACCAAGTGTTGTAATTATTTCTTACAGCCAAACTGCCCACCCATCCACCAACATTTGGAAGTATTGTAGCACCAGCAACTGCCAAATGGCAAACCATATTTATTTCGAAATTTCACGAAAAGAATTATTTCAATAAAAATCTTAAGCTTTTATGCACACTCACTATAGGCCACCTGTTGATGATATAATCACTAATCATCTACCAAACCATATCATTAGTTTGCTAAAGAAACGCTAGAGAGAAACTACCTAATCGAATTTAGAATCGACAGATGTTTTCAGATAGCAAAAATTACATTACTTTCGATTTACCCCTAGTAATTAATAAATGAACTACAAAACACTAAGTATGAATTTTAGTATTAGGAGATAAAAAAGTTATACAATTCCTGAAATCTAGATAACTTAAGTTAGAGGACAACTCTAATCGATTGCCAGATTGAAGAATAGTTAATGTTTTCTCCTTAATACGGCGTTTATAGTGAGTTGGAAAACCGCGGCTACCTCTACATTATTTTATAGCAACGGGCAGAACGAGTCATTGGAATCATGAATTTGAATCAGTTTAAGGGTTCGAATCGATTCCAACAATTCGTTCATTGATTCTAGTTTCTGTACTGTAATACATGTCTGAGTTAATGGAATAGCTAGAGATGTGAAAAACGTGCAAAAAACTATTATTACTTCATTACAATTATTTACTCCATCTATTGTAATTTAATACTTAATTTACACTTATCAAAGTTACTTAAACTAGGAACATAAAAATGGAAATAATTACATGTTTTGGATGAAACAAAAACTATAAATTATGCATGCCCATGCTATCTAGTGGAAGAACTAAAAACTAATAATTGCAGAGTAGTTATTAATGTTGCCAATAAAGCTCTCTTAGCAGCAGTTTTAGTTGCTTTTTTTAAGTTGGAATTGTCCACATATTCAGAGCCCTGCAAATTAAAATATCATTAATTTTAATTACTTTTTTTTTCTATTGCGAAGTGTATATTAATAAAGGCTTTAGATCAATAATTAAAATCTAGTAAAACTAGAATATATAAAATAAAAAAGTAGTTTTGCAATTAACAGTGAGTAACTTCAATCTTCAGGCAAAATAAGCATAGGTTTTATAATTTTTAGTTAGTGGTGAAAAATATTATACTAAAAAGATTTAGTTAAAGAATATAACTTCTTTTAAAGAAGTGAGTCAATAATATTAAGCAATGTTAAGTACTATTAAATTATTAATTTTGAAATATTAATTATATGTATTTGAATTATTAATTTGAAAATTAATTATAAAAATTATTGTTTTAGAAAAGAACAATGATCCAAAGCTCTTATTTCTATAATTCTGAATCATTAGAATGTTTTTAAACTAAAATTTTGGCATGCATTTGGTACGATTTATAACACAAATCGTTTTTAAATTAGAATAGGCCAGTAACTCGTAAATGATAGCCTCAAGGCAATTAAAAATTGTATTTCAGTGTAACATTTTAGTAACTTCAGTATTTTTTCATTTTAAATTTCCTTAATTTTTTGGGCGGATTTACTTTTTATAAAAAATAGGGATTTGAATCAACTTGTTCTACCATTGGATTTGTTCCAGCGTCTGCTACTGTTATTTACATAAACTCCCTCAAATTAGTTCAGAAATATCTTCCTTCCAGATTCTCATTTTTTTCTGCTACTAGAAAAGTTTTAAAATCATTTGTCCGCTCATAAGAATAGAAAATAAATTCAGTTTCTTCGGCCTTAACTTCCATAGGACTTAAGCAGTATTTTTGCTTACGGTTTTGTGAAAAATGAAATATGTAAACTTGAGGAGTACGTTGTGTAAGATAAGACAAGATTAATACGAAATTATGTGGAGCAAATAATTTATCTCCAAGAGTTGCAACTGATAAAGAGTCCAAGCCACACATGTTCTAAGTATTTTTAGTCAGTTTAAAATTAAAGGACTTGTTACAATGAAGGCTATGTTCTTCGAAAAGCGTACTCACATAAATGCTCCTAGCTCCAGCCTCAGATATCGCTCCTACCTGCAAGATGCATTTCCATCTCTGCTTCACTTTTTGTAACATGTATCGAAAAGGCAAAGGTGACAAAGTAATAAGTAGCTCCATTAACAACAACTTGTATTTTTACCAACAGCCCCTATAAATGAATGTACATTATTTTATTTATTTATTTTTTGTTTTTAATGTTTTTAAGTATGTATTTTCTACTTAAAAAAAGAAGAAGAATCGATTGATAAGATAAAACCTAAATAAAACGAAACCTTATTTTCTGGACCACAATTTAAGGGATCCATTTTACATTAAATTTGATTTAAATAAAAGAACACACCTTCTTAAAGTAAACTTTTTCTTCAGTTTGGTTTTAACTTTTAATAATTAATAATAATGCGTACGTTTATAATAAATTTTTCTTTATTTATATAGACACTTATCATTACAGTATTCATTAGAAGTAAATAATTTTGTGTATTAATTACTTTACGATTTATAAGTGGAATGTTTTATGCCGTGGATTGATTATTTCTTAATTCCATGCAATTATTATTATTTGTTTAAGGCAGTAATCTATTAATTAAAATAAATTTCTAGACTTCACCATTTTATTTTAAATTATTATTTTTTAATATATTTATTTCATTTTTATTTTTAGGAATGTGTCCTCTTAACAATAAAGCAATCTATATATTTTCCATAAATTTGATGTGAAACAAAAAACATACACTTACAAACTAATGTAGCTGCCTTTCCTATAATTACGGTGAGTTCTGTAAAAATTGTATAAATTAAAATAGTCAACGACAATAGTTCAGAACAATAAAATCAAATAAATCTTTAAATTAGTGATTCATTGTTGAAAATACAGGATGTTATTACTTTTTTAAACATTTATCAGCTAATTTTATTTATTTACTTTTCATTTATTGTTTAATACTTCCAACACTAGACACATTATATTTTAAGGTGCATTGGGCTACAGATACTTTTTCATTATCCTTAAGTCTTCAAATAATTTAAAATACAACAAAAAAAAAGGCTCTTCTTATATTTTTTAATTATATTTACTTATTTTTTGAGAATCAAAGCATTTATTACTAAAAGAGGCAACCCAGACCCCCAAAACTAAATATTTATAAATATTTTTTCCACGTATTACTTGTTTTTCATTTCTACACTACATATTTCTCTTGTCTTTTTTTTTTCTTTTTTTTTAATTACTTGTATATCATTAACTTACTTCATCAATTTCTAAAGTTATTTTAAAATTTATATACACTATACAAATAATTTTGTTTTTGGGTCAATGGCCGTTTACATTTTTATGAACACCCATTAAATGAAATAGTTTTACAATTTAATTTCGTCTGTTTTTAGCAGCTTTACTCCGGAAAAATAATAAATAACTAAAAAACATTTAAAATACAGTTCTAAGAACTACAATATTCAGAGTTATTGTTACTTTTTTATTTATTAATTATTGAAACTTTTTACATCATATTTAAGGTTTTTTTTTTCCTTTTTGGTATGCTTTTTATTATGTACATGGCTTTTATTACACAACTTTATAGCAATTATGATTCTTTTTCAAGGGATTTAGGGGCCTTGTATTGAAATGTGGCCAAAGGATCAATAATATGAAACCAATGAGATTGTCTCAAAATACTGGATGCCAACAAAGATTTAAAATTTCGATTCTTTATTATGCTTCAGATTCTCTTAGTTGCATGGCGTCGTAGCAAATAAGTTCTCGTTATATACTACTATTTTTATGTTTTCATCAGCTTTTTAAAAAATAATTAAAGTTGAGTTGATTAACAAGTTATATAAAAAATTAAGATTACGTTCTTACTTTTAAACCCTTCGCGTCAACTGTTTCAATTATGTTGAATTTAACAATAGTTTTATTACACAAAAATGGTGTGCAACTAATTGGCAACATTTAATAGAATTTCATTTTAATTTATAGATAAATTAATTTTATGATTATCATAAAATGATGACGTAAAATGGTTGTTAATAAGGACGATTAAATAGTTTGAACTTTGATGCTTTGAATTTTATATTATTTTTTTAATTCCATATTAATATTTTTTTTTGTAAAATCTATTACATATTTGTAATACGTAAGTGTGAGTATTTGAATGCTACAATAATCTTGCTAGGATTCCGGATTATGATCACAATGAATTCAATCAATTTAACAAATAGCCCTTCCTCCTGAGAATACTTAATAATTATTATTAACTGTTATTATTATTTTTGTGTTAGATATTGTAAAAATACAAATTTATGAGGCCATAGTTACAGTCCCTTTTGATAGAGGTTGCTTTATCATCATCTTAAAGTTGCTTCTGTATCAGATTTGTTTCAAGACCCTAAAAATTAAGGGAAAATCCTGAATGATATTTTACTAATTACTGTTTATGTAATAAAAAAAAGAAGAAGTTTTCGAACGATAATGATGTATTCAATCGATGAAAAGATTAGGTAAGCTGGAGCATTTTTGTCCCAAATATGGTTTTGAAATAAAATCTTAGAAAGAATGCTTCGCTATTATTTAGGAATTTTTCTGCAAAAATAAATAAATAAGTAAATGAAATTTGATTAAAATTAGTTTGTTTAATACAATATTGCTTTACATTTTAGACTTCCAGTTGATGACTGTGCAAAGAAAACCATGTACATTTTCTACAAACATTTTTTCATTTTGTATTCAGACTAACATTTAGTGCATTTTGTTATGCTTTTTCCTATTCCTTATTTTTCAAGAGATTTATGTTTTGTTTTGTTTCTTTATTTTATTTCTTTTTTTAAATATGAAGAAATAGAACGCAACTAGCCGTAACTACTTCAGCGACAACATTGATTAAAAACAGATAGTGAATGCTGAAATTTCATTATTAACTACTCTAGAAGTTTAAGTAATTTAAGAAGGAAGAAACGAATTAAAAACTTACAAAAAACATTAAATTATAAAATGATTTTATGGGGGAGAGTTTTTTAAAAGAACAATATTATATAAATTAAAAAAAAAAACAACAAATATTTTGTTTTTTTGCTGTAAATAAAAACCAAATTTACAACAACACCCCTACTCCTTGCAATTTTCAATTATTTAATGTACTTTCAGCCTAATTTTATAAAAGCTCAACTAGTTTTGTTTTTTAATATTCTTTTATTAGCTTCTTAATTATTATTAAACTTCTACAATTTCGAGTAAAAAATTGTAATTTTGGTTTTTATCTAGTATATAAATATATGATAAATGTTTGTTAATTAAATAATTGACTGTAAATATTATGATATAGCCTTACATATATTGACATTAAAATAAAGAAAAATGTATTAAAACAAATCAATATAATTTAAAACAAAAAAGAAAAAAAAAAGTTAAGGCCGCTCATTTTTGTAGTTCTTAGCTCCACATATTTTAGATTAATAAATGGGTTCTGTCAAAAATTTAAGTGAAATTATCATTTAGGTTTTATCGTAAATTTTTTGAAGCAGCATTACTATCTTATCTTCCCAAATTTAACCATTATAGTCGTAAATGGTGAAAGTAAAAGTAATCTGAAAATTTGTTAAGGTCCTTTTTTGTTAGATTTTTAAGATTTATGGAGAAATTTTTTTGCATCATTTTGTTATTTAATAAATATTTTTATAAGTGGCAGATACATTTCTTACTTAATTTCCATTTTTTTCGCTAGCAAAGAATGCTCAGAATTAAAGTTTTATGATTTTAATTACTCTTGATAATAATGTTCTTGCCACCAAAGTAATTGTTAGATTTGATGAAAGAAAAGAGACCTTAATTTACGATACCTAATTTACAAGGTTTTGCTGGTGTAAATAACTTTTGAACATGGGTAACTGATAAGATGAAAATCAAGTTGATTTAACGTAATGAAGGGTAAGTTTCGATATGAATGGAACTTCAACTAAATTCTAAAATAAATCTTAAGTTTATTGATTGATTATTCTTTTAATAAGACAAAATTTAGTTTTTAGTTAACTTAGGCTACCTTTTAGTCACCTTCTTGGATAGAAATATGACCGGAGGTTTTTAATTTAACCTCTCTTAAATCAAAATTCGAATAATTCTTCTTTATGATATTTCCTACTTAAATTTATGACATCCATTTACAACTACAACTTCTTTTCCATAATTTGAATACAGCCTCAATAAGTTTTAATAATCATAATAATAATAGTAATAAAATTAATAATATAAAAATGCCATACAAAAAATTATTATTAAAAAAAAAGAAGAGATTTTATTTTTTTTAATTTGAGGATTATAATAAAGTACTTAAATAAGACAAACTTAAATAAATTTATAGTGATTTCTTTCTTTTTCTTTTTTTTTTTCTTTAGATTAATAGAATTTGCTAAAAGATGTCTTTTTTTCAAAGAGAACGTGAAGAAGGGATTTTTTTTTTGTATTCCAAGATCATGAAATGTGTGGTATACATTGCAGCAACATTGAAACAGTAAAGAGACCATGCAATTTATATTAAATTCATTTATTAAATACTAAGTTAAAAATAAAATATATAAAGTAAAATTTATTTAGAGAAAGAGAGAAAGATTTTTTTTTTTTTTTTTTTGCTGGAAATAATGTAAAAATTTAACGCACATTTTACAAAATTCGCCAGCAAATATCTTATTATTTTACCTTTTTTTTTTTTTCTTTTTTAAAAATTATTTATTTATTACACATTCAAAGCGAAGCAACTATCTAAAACGGATAAGATAATAGACATAGAAGAGACACATTAGAGAGGTATAACTAGAAAAAGACACATAGAGCAGTAGAGACATCGGAATTATTAATTTTTGTTTTTTTTTTCTTTTTTTTTTTTTTCTTTTTTCTTTAACTGGTATCACAATATTTTTGACTCGTGAGCCTAATATCTTAAAGAAAATACCATTTAATTTTCCTAGATATGGCCCAAATAATTTTTTTAAGATTTTTTTTTATTTTATTTTTTTTTTAAAGAGGGAAAGTAAATATTTGTATTGTTTTGGCTAAAAACATGGAATATACATTATTTTTTTTTTGTAATGTTTGTTCATTTCATTTAATTAATTAATTTAAAAACAAATTAAAGTTTATTTATAATATTTTTTTAATTCTTATAATTTTTTTTTTTAAATTCATTACCTGTCATTTAAGTTTTTACTTTTTTGTTGGAATGTATTTTATTTTACTGCGTAAATACTTACCAAATAGTAAGCATGAATTCTATATGGCTCTAATATTATTTTACAACACACATTTATCTCGTTTTTCTACAACTTTTTATTTTTATTGTTTAAACATTATGGTTTCTACGACATAAAAGGTAGAGCAATAAAATGAACATATCTCACATCCATGTAGACCAGAAGGAAATGCACATTTTCGATGGTTAAAAATTTAGGGATATATATTAAAAAAGTTATCATTCATTCAATGTTCAATAACCAAGAAAACAAGATCCTAAATAATAAATAGTATGGTTTTCTGGATCAAATACAAATCTTCAATTATTGAAGAGTATTCTAAATAACAAAATTGAAAACAATTTAGAAGTGAGAAAACAATATTTAGATAATACGAATTTAATTTGAAAATGGATAAGAGTTGAAACAATTTTTTAAAAATATGAGTAAAGTTTGCCAGAACTAAAACGGGAATCCGAACTTTATTCTTTTGTTAAAAAAAGATGTACACGATGAGAACTCAATAAATAATCAACAGAAAACTACTATTGAAAATTTGGTTACGTCCGTAGAGCAGGATTTAATTCAGCAAATGGAAACATAGTTGAAGTCCCATGCTGATTAATTAAGTATTATGTTAATGCATGATAGTCAAACCAGCAAAGTATACACAAAAATAACATGCGAGATGAGACAGATTAATTTTCTCTTGTCAGTCATATTTTGGATTGGATTTTGTAAAACAATAGTTTACAGGTTTTAATTGGTAGAAACAGCTTGGTGATTCACATTGTCACCTGTACCCGTGGATCTTATATTACTGAAGAACTAGAAGGTAATACCTTGTTTTTTCGGTAAAATTGTGTTCCATAGACTCACTTAGTTTGAGTTTTAGATTTAAGTTTCTACTCAAACTCAAAGATATGTAACCTAAAGATATCTCCATATTCTACATTATAAGAAATAAATATATTCATAAAATAAGATGAAGCATTTATAGAATTCATGCTAATACCATTGAAAATTATTTTACACAGTAAAACTATATACTCTTTTCATAAAAATAGATATAAGGCTTAGTAAAAATATTAAAAAAATTAAACACTGTTAACTATTTGAAAGACAGAATCTACTACAAAATATTTCCTTGTCATTTTTTCTTTTTTATGTACAAACACCACCAGTTAAAACTACCACAGATTTGGACGAAACTAATTTAAATAAAAAAAATAAAAAATAGTAAATAGTAAATAGGCAGTCAACAATTAAGATTCAACAACTTTGGTTTCTTCATTTTGTTTTTTTCTCTCTTGACTAAAGATTTTGGAAATCCTAAAACCTCATATTATGTACACTACGAAAATTTTTATTAAAAAATGATTTGTCAAAAAATTTAATTATACATTTACATATCTAAAATTTCTTACTTTTTAAACAATTTTTGATGGCAGGGAAGATTGATAAAATACTTAAATTACAAATTTTGATTCTGTGTTATGCGTAAATATTTGATTTATTGAAGTTTATGGTACAATTAATTTGATTTTTATGTTAAAAAATTTCTATTTTTTGCATTATTTATCTTTTGAATTTCCTTCATTTTGCCGGTAAAATAGCGCTAATAATCAATAAATGAAATTAATTATGGGACACAGAATATAAAGAAGATTGCAGATTAAAAACGAATGAAGAAGAATTGCCAGAAATATTTCATTGCTTGGAAAATGAAAAATGATGCTTGGTCCAAAAGCGTTTTTAATCTAAAAATAAAATGATAAATTTTCTCCTAAAGCAAGTGAAGCTACATTTTGTAGTAACTAACTTCTGACGTTTCGTTTCTAAATTAGTAGCATTACGAATAAGTAAAATAGCATATCTTAAATTCAATTTAAGTCTTGATTCTTTGGAAATCTGCACTGTATAAATATTTTTAGAATGTCAATAATTAATTGTGAATGTGGTTTTATCGAAACTTGATCCAAATTAAAAGACAAATGAAAACAATAAATTAAGCATAGCTAAGCCAAATTTTTGTAAAAAAAAATTGATTGATTATAATGTCTTTAATTTATTCCACAGTCGCTAAGAGTTCTCTGTTCTGTTTTAATTTTAACAATGCAATCCCTGTAGACAAAATATTTCTAAATCTCTGTCCGAAAGTCAGAGATGACAATATTTCTTCTTCAAATCTTTCCTAATTTCGTTAGCCATCCACCAATAATTTTACATTTCAATATCTGTACTTTTTATTAGCATTTAAAAATCAATATAACATTGTAAGACGAATCTTTATATGTTAGTAGTCAGTTTTGTCAAACAATATTGGTTTTTAATAAATAATAAATTGGAATAATTACTTGGGAATAAATTAACTCAAGGAAGCACACTCTAAAAAATTTATAATAATAATAATTTAGGCCATAATTTCAATTTCTGATAAAAAATTAAGATGGAAATAGCAGCATAATTATCAGCAATTAAGCTATACACAAAATTATCTAGTTATTTGTACAATAAACTTCAATTAATCATACTATTACAATAACAAAAAAAAATAGCTTCTTCTTCTTTTCTTTTTTGTTAAAAAAAAAAAAAATGTAGAGAAGACTCTTTTAGAACACACTTTAATTTGAGTTCAAAAAGTGAAAAACATCTACTGTACATTTAGTTCTTAAATATATTAGTCGTTCATTGGAATTGAAAACTTTTTACATTGAGAGAGAAGTAAAACACCATTCATACACTCACACTTATTTATATTCAATATATGACTTACATTTTCAGTATTTTTATTTGATTTTGATTTTTTTTTTTTCCATGTCTAATCATTAAGGCAAACACATAGATTAGTAACAAGTAATAAAAACAATTTTTTTATTCAACTATTACTTACTAAATCTTTTCTTTATTTGTAAAAATGAAATCAATCACTTAATGAACCCCAAAAAGTGTGCTAATAAATTTAAAAAACAAACAAACAAACAAATTACTTGTGGATTTTTTTTTTGTACAATATGTGTTTTTTGTCACATTTGATTTCAATTTCGGCGTTGAAATATCATTCTTATAAAAAAAAAAAAATATTGAGCTTTTATAAACGAAATGAAAACATAAAAATCAAAACAATTAAAATAAATATTAAACATTGAAAAAATTAATGAAGGGCCATTGATTTTTAATGTTAGTATATATATTTATTTATATATAACCTCTTTAATAAAAACTATGTTCACATATAAAGATTTTTTTTCTTATCTATGTATTATTCTTCTTTCTTTGTAATATTATAATTTTTTAACATTTCTCTTTTTTATTTTTTGTTCTAACACATAAATCGTTGTACAAAGTTTTAATAGAATCACAACGCTGACCCCTGTTTTTAAAATTTATTTACTTCAAATAGCAAAACTATCTTTTTTTTGTTTCGTTTTGTTTGGTAAATCTCCCTCTTATATTTTTGTACCAATTACCTTTTGAGTGACAGTTAAGATTTTGTGAGGGAGTAAATTAATGTATCAATAAATTCTCTTTGAACTTTATTTTTTTTTTTTAAAAAAAAAAAAAATGATTTTGGAGTAGGCTCATTGGCAACTTGTGACAGGTATAGTTCAAAAACCCTTTTTCGCATCATTTGCTATTATTACATATCTCAAAGATATGAACTTATAGCTCTAGTAATTCATTTGGAAACTATGGAAGTAAGTGCCTAAGAATCTATCGAGTGAATGCACATATATTTTTTTATTTTTTTCATTTGTATTTTGTTATAGTTTCCAACAAGTCTCCTCTTCTTGTCTAAAAATGGAAGAGGAATTTAAGAATCTGACGCTTAGCATTCAAATTTTACAGTACTTTGGTAATGCGTAGTTGAGATTACAGATTAAGTTATAGAAAAATGAAATATCTAACAGAATCCTAAAATGAGAAAGTAGGATTATTATTATTATTTTTAAAAGCGAAAGCCAGATGTATATCTTCTCGGAACATGATAAAGAAATCAAAAATCTTATACTGGTACATATGAATAAGGAGACTCGCAATAAATGATAATAATTATCAGTTGTTTTGGGCACGATTTGACCTAAAGTAAAATTCATTCTACGCGAATCCTCTCGGATATTCTTAAAATAAAGCGCGATTCATGATACAGTCTGGACAAAAATATCTGTAAAAGTGTTTCCCTTACATCATTCACAGTATAAATAAAGTTTATAAAACTTTTTTGTAACTGCAAATTTAGATTCTTCATGAATCTATACGGCTTATGAGAATGGTATTCCCATTTTTCGTAAATGTTGCACTAAAGGTACTGTTTCATATGTAACCTAAAACCAAATCTAAAAAAACTCTTTAAATTTACTCTAGAAAATCCTTTTCCAAATTTTTTCAAGCTTTATTATATTAAATCTTCTTTCTGTTACAAATCAGGTGTTTCTTTTGTTTTTCACAAATCTACTTTGTAAAAAGACCTTTAATTTTGCCTTACTTTTTTTGGTCATTACTTTTGTCTTGAAGTACAATACTTTAATTTACACTATAGAAATAGTTATTTTCTTAAGGGTTTTCTTTACAATCCCTGACTCAAGAATTGTCCAATTAATTGCCGGCAGTATATATATGAAAGTAACTACGGGGACACAAAAGGAATTTTGAATCAATTTTAGTTGGTTTCAAAAAACCTTCAACGTAACCAACATAAGCTACCATGTCCCTACCGCAGATTGTTGCTAGGTTCACAAATACACTTTTTTTTCTCAGCTAAATTAATAATTTTTTGTTGATAAAATGGTATCACAAATGAATAAATTTCATTTTAGTTTTAATAACTAATACAGAGGCACTCAACCACACACATTCTATCAGGCTTTATTTATTTATTTATTTTAAGTTTTGCATCTTTTTTTTTTAAATATTTATATATATTTTAAAGACACTCGCTTTTTATTTTATTTTATTTTTTTTTTCTTCAACAAAACTGAATATAACTACACAAGAAACTAAACTAGCTTCAGCAAAGCAGTTTTCCACTTTTTCTACAAATTCCAATAAATAATTTAAATATTTCTAAACATATTTTTCTAACTGATTAACTTGTTTTTTTTTTCGTTTTTTTTTTTTTGTTTTTTGTAACTTCAGGGGTTTTATTTACTTATTTGAGGTTTACTTGTTGAGCCTCCGGTTCTTTGAGCACTTGAATTTTTTTAAAAATCTTTTTGTTAAATTAAAACTTTCATTAAAATCTGAAATTTCTAAATATGAATAGAGTTTTTAACTGCTTTAAGGCACAAAAAACGTATTATATTTAGACTACTAATTTATATTATATATATTTATATATATATAAATATATATATGTATATTTTTTTGCATTGGGCTAGTAAAAATAAATCAAGATAACTAAAGCAACTTAATTTAAACGAGTTCATGAAGTTTTATTAAATCGTGATTACTCATTTGGCATTTTGAACCGGGAGCTCAACTTTTATTTTTTAATAAATTACACTCAACTTTGAATAATATTCTATTAATTTTTTTTTTTGTTTTTTTACTTTTAAACTATCATTCAAACATGAATTGTTTTACATAACTGTTTAAATAATAAATTTTTAATAGTAATAAATACTAATAATAAGTCTCTTTATGTTAGTCAATGCTGTGCCAACAGAGTAGCAGAAAATTTTCTGTTTTTTGGTCATTCCATTTTTTGATTGAATTGAATATTAATTTGCTACTTTTCCTTTTTTTTTTGAAAATTGAATACATTTATATATTTTTGTTTAATCCCTTCACTGCAAACTGCATCTGCTTTCAATCTGTGATTTAATTTCATTCACCTGAGTTTCTATAGAGTTCTTCAATTCTGTAAAATAAAAGAAGAAGAAAAATTAAGAAAATAGAAAATATGATAATAATCTTTAAAAAAAGGTATTGTTTCAGAATTATTTGAATTAAATTTCTGAAAACAATGGGTTTATTTAAAATAAAATCAAAAAAAGAAATCAAAATAAAACTAATTATAGAACAAAATGCATTATTTTATTAATGTATTACCTAATAGAAGAATGTACATATGAAAAACTAAACAAAAAAACTTAAAAATAATAAAATAAATAAAAAGAAATGTCTAATTTGTTAATTATTAATTTTTTTAAAAAAGATACTACAAACAAGAAATAAAGGAATTTAAGTTTGTAGTTTTGTAAAATTTGGGCACATAATGCAAACAAATTTATTTTATGATTGTTGGAGATACGAGGGAAAAGAGTTTTATGAATTTCTGGAATAAAAGAGTATAAAATTTGCACATTCAAATTCAAATTCTTCTTAGTTAACATATAATAAATAATTTTAAATCAACTATCAAGAAAGCTACACATCTGGTATGTACACTATGCAAACGTTCATGTCTGACAAGGAAAACTGTTTCCTGTTCTGAGGATTAGACAGAAGACTTTTCTACGATCACTGCCTCTCACCAGGGATTCCCACACAGGTTTTAAAAAGGGCCAGCATTAAATATAAATATTGACAACTATGTCGATTAATAGAAGGTAAAATACTAAATGACAATTTCTACTAAACGATATTCATTAAGAAGACAGAACATAGACTTAAATAATTGTAAAGTCTGGGGGATTAAATCACCTATCTCTATAGAATACTGTTTTCCATCTGAACTGTTAAGACTCATAATTGATTCATTTTAAAATGTTTCAAATTTACTCGCCTCTGCCCTCAGTGATATTTTTAACAAACCGTTTTTAAAAAATGGCCAATTTAAAAGTGAATAGAATAAGTTGCAAGAGCACTAGTTTACCACGATAATTCTAAATCTAAGTTCACCTTCACTGAACTCTGAAAAAAAAAAGACGAAAAAGATATCTTGGGACTAACTAACTACCATTACACGCTATAGCATTATCAAAGGTCAAGGAAACTTCTAAAAAAGAATGTTTTACTAACTGCAAAGTTTCCTAATTTCTGAAGTGTAATATGGTCTAGACCTTGACTATTTCTAGTCATACAGATCCATAATAAGAGGAGTACAACACATAGAGAAATGGCTGCAAGCCCCAATGTTAGGATCTTCTCTCACTAGTTTTGAAGACATTATTGTACAATTACACAGTTATTTCTTACAATTTTGTTTTGCCAAATAAAATACGACGTAATACAGAAAAGAATAGTTTAAATCCTCGAAAGCTTAAGAAGAAAGCTACAAATAACTTTTTTTTTACCAATTTATCATACTGAAATCATGTTAGAATAAAGATATTTTTTTGTAGCAAAAATTAAAAAAGAATTTCAATGGTAGAAGACTTTAAAAACAGAGGAAGCTACTTTCAATTTTGATAATAACCTCAAAATTCGTATTTACTGCAGTTTTTAATTTAATCTACTTCTAGAGACAAAAGTTTTATCTCTTGTTTGCACTATGCACCCAAATGACCGGTGCATTGTCATTCCGTTTAACCCAGTTTTGTTAGGTGTTAGTTTTTTTTAATTTTTTTTTTTATAAAATCTACTTTTATAAGTAATGTTTTGGCAACTTTTAGTAGCAATAATTTAATAGACATTATTCGATTTTAATAGAAATAAAGAAATAAAATAAAAAATTGAAAAATGGGAACATCCAAGATTTTTGGTAGAAGTAATTTATGTTACCTCTACATTTATGAACACATACATATTGAACTTTATTTCAGAATATGTAAGTGTTTATAATATATTAATAGTTTATTCTTCTGTGAAAATTTACAAATGTATTTAAAAATAAATAAAGCGAGCATCAAGTCAGTTTGAGACTCACTCAATACAATTAATAGTACATAAATAATTAGTATTTAGTCAGAATAAGAAAAGATGGATAGGTATTAGTAATGTTATGTGATTAGTGATAGAAATATTATTATTTATTTTTAAAAAATACAATAGATAACTTATTGAAGAGTTGTTAACAACCAACACACCTAAAAAGAAAGAAACAAACAGATAATAAAAGATAGAATTTACAATACCAAATAATAGAAACATCAAATCATGCTCCAATATATTATATTTATTACTAAAAAAAGCATTCCGTCAACTGCACACATCTACCAGGGGTTTTCATTTGTTATTATTATTTTTTTTTATCAAATATTTTGTAGGAGATATTTATTTTTTTTCCTTCACTTTAGAAAGATACAATTTCATAAACAATTTCCAATTTATAATGGAAAGAAATAAGGACTTCTTTGTCTTTTTTTTTTTTGTAGGGGAGGACTTGCTGATTGATTTTTCTTACCTAAATGCTTCTTTACTTGCTTATCTTCTTCGCATAATTGAAAGAGTTAACACAGAAAAAAACAAAAATTGGTTTTTCTTACTCATATAATTATCTAGATTACTATTATAAATATTTGAAGAGACATCTTTGGAAGCTGATTGATTTATTTATGGTGGTTTTACTATGCTTTAACAAAAAATTTAAAATAAATAAAAAATAGCGGTGAAATGAGGAAAAACATTTTGATCTCAAAGAAATGGGAGATTTCTATGAAATGTAAACAGATCGTAAATCTAGCTGTGAATAAGTAAGTTTGTGATTAAGTAATTTAGTGAAAAATTCCAAACATAATTTGAAATTATTTAAGTTTTAAGTAATTAATAATAAATGATGTGTGTCAATGCAAAATCTTTCAATACAACAAATGGTAATGAAAGCAAGATCTTTCAGAATTTTATTTTAGTGTGTAACCCACTTTGTTTCTTGTCGAAAACCAAATTAAAACTACATTTCATTTCACTTTACTAATATAAGTGAATAAAATTGATAAATAATTTGCTCATGTAGATTGTTAAGAAATGTGAGGACATTTAATTTTTCATTTTTTATCTTACGCAACTTATAAAGCTGTTCTATCAGTAGAGTTCTAACAACCCAAATTAAGGTATACAGTTCAAAACATGGTTGGGGACAGTGTCTGTCCTAAATACTGATCCTTAGATCAAGGACTGAATGGTGGGTTAACTGGACAGAACAGTGCTGGAAGGGAGTCATGTGGTTTACAGATGTCTCCAAGATGGCCTGTGGGACCGGAGCTGGAGTGTATGGGGCTAAACCTGAGATACTCATTGAGAGTGCTCTTGGGAAATATGCCACCGTCTTTCAGGCAGAAGTCTTGGCTATTTAAAACTTGCGCTGAGGAAAATCTGCGAATGAATCTTAGAAATAGGGAGGTTTGCATCTTTTCGGATAGCCAGGCTGCACTGAAGGCTCTTATATCCTTCAGAATGACCTCTTCCCTGGTTTGGGAATGTACGAGTAGAAAGGCCCTAGAACTACTGGCTTGGCACAATAAAGTTCAGTTGGAATGGGTGCCGGGTCATGTGGGGATTAAGGGGAATAAAATAGCTGATCAGTTGGCTCAGGAATGGAGCTAGTACTCCTTTCATTGACCCGGAACCAGTCCTGGGGATCACCAAGGGTGCAGTTTGTGAGGCTCTCAAGAGATTGGATCTGGAGAGAACATGAAAAGAACTGGGTGATGCTTCCTGGGGTCAAAGCACGGTAAGAGTTTTATGCCCTTGCTGTGTAAACAAAGAGCCAAAGAGACTCTGGGCTTGGGCAGAAATCAGATTACTCTGGTTACAGGCCTATTCACAGGGCACGGCAGGTTCAAAAAACACCTGCACAAATTAGGGCTTTTACTCGTAGCTCGAAACCTCTGTGCAGATTGTGCCAGAAAGAGGAAGAAACGGCCTCTCACCTGTGTTGCAATCGAGAGACTGCGCTACGACATCTTTGGTACCTTGAGACCAAAGGAGATTATAGCGCAGAAGGAACTAGTAAGGAAAGCTCTCAACCTTCTTAGAAGGGGAGGTTTCATCTACTAGACTTAGAGGGAAGGCACAATAAGCCTCTGGTGGCTGCGGTGCCGTGGAGCCCTTTAAAATCTAAAAAAATCTAAGGTATACAGTTCTACAATAAGGGCATAGCGTATATCTTCAAGAACAAAACAATCTTCTGCCTGCCTGTCATTATAGAGCGGGCTAACCTGGCTCTTTCATTTTCTCTTGCAGCCCAAATAATTACGAGTGGACTTGCAAGGGCTTTAAAACATTTATTATTATTCTTTTCGCAGAATGAAGGGCAAGCTGGATATTCCTGTTGTTGCTAAATAAATCCTTCATGAGCCTGTTTCTTTTTTCACTGCTCACTATTTTGCAACAAGAACTTGCGAAGTAAAAATGACAGGATTGGACGAACTAGGTTGGTTTACCAATTACTTTTTTTCCATTACAAATTAAGAGACGAAATGCAATGGTGTCCCCAAAAAAAGTTGTTAATTTAGAACTCTATGACTGATTGTGAAAACTATTTGACGAACTAAAAGTAGCTGGAAGTTCAGAATTTATCTTTCTTAGGACCAGAGATATCAGTGATAAAAATTCTTGAGCAAAGATGTATCCTTTGCTTCTGTGTATTAAGTTCAATCCTTTACAATATAATAAACGGTGTTTTGTGTAATGAATGGTTTGTTCTGCAAAACAATTAAAGCAATGTTTTTATACTCTATAATTATGATTCCCTTTTTTTTTTTTTTTTTTAAAAAAAAATAACTAAACATTTGTGCTTAGATTTTATGAATGATTAATGCTATAATGTTTATGGTTGGTGCAAGCTAAAATCAGAGAAGCATAGATTTATAATCTGCTAAAAAAGAAAAAAAGTATAATTAAAATTAATGAACTAAATAATGAAGCTGCTTATCAAAAATAAATTTACGATAGCTTTATGGGTAATATTGTGAATTTTTCTGCTCCCAAAGACACTCATTTTCATTTATTTAATCCCTAATTACAGAAAAATAAAACAAAAAAAAAAGGAATAAAATTATATTAAAAACCATGAATTCACCGAGAATTCCGACATGATGATGTGAGCAGAAACAATTCATTGAAACAGTTATGCAGATGCTACACTGAAGAAAAGTAGTATTCTATAAAAAAAAAAATTTAAGAAATGGATTTTTCTTGATAACCACAGAGAAGAAGATTGAAGATTCCACATGCCAGAAGTTGTTATTTCTTTTTTTTTTAAATTTATTAATAATCATGATTAAAAAAAGAGGAAAAGAGAAGAGAGAAGATAAAACAAAAACAAAACAAAACAAAAAATGTTAGAAACAAAAAGACTCCTTTTCTTATATTATTATTATTTTATTTTTAATTTTTTAGTTGCATTTAATACTTTTTTTTCTTTGTCTAATTCTTTCTTTTACCTTTGCAGGAACATGTGTATGTGGAATAGTGCAGAGAATTGGGTAACAGGCGAGAAGCTCTAAAACCCACATCTTAACAAACAAGGACACCACCGGTCTAAAAATACAGAAAACAAAAAATAAAAAGAAAAGTGGGAAAAAATGTACAAACTTAAACAAAAAAAAAGAAAAAAAAATTAAATCAAATCAAATAAAATAAATAAAATAAAATAAATAATTTATTTTAAGCAAATGAAAATTTCTCCCATTAAATGGACTCCCAGAATTTTTTTTTTTTTTTAAATTGAGCTGTAATATGTGCATAAACTTGTTTTGGAGTCCGTTATGCAAACATCAAACCGTAAAGTTACCTTTTCCACAGTTTCGGCCATTTTTTGAAAACCTATTAAAAAAAAATAAATATCAAAGTAAATAAAATCAAAACATAAGAATAATAATAAACAAGGTGCAAGGCAGAAACTTTGGAAAATGTGAGCTGCAGAAATAAAAAAAAAAAAAAAATGCAAAATAAAGAAATAGGAACTGTTTGTGGTAAAAATTATAATGCATTTTTTTTTTTAAATGTCCAAATGGAAATCTGGGGAAAAAGTTTTAACTATTAAATAAGGAGAAAAATTATTAATCGGATTATTAATTCATCACGTTTTAAAAATTTGTTAGGTTTCTGTTTTTCCTTAAGGTGTTCTAGAACGAGGTTTTTTGCTATTCTCTGTTGTGTGATGAGTTGAGCGACATGCCCCAGTAAAAGCTATTTGAATTTGTTCGGATAGATAGGATGCATTGAAGCACTGAATTTTTGTGTTTTTAGTTTCAAACTGATGTTAGCATGTTTTAAAAGACTTTAAAGTTCTGCTAGACTGAGAATCATATCGGTTTTTTTGGGTAATGATGAAGTGGATAGGCTAGCCAAAATTGGGCGTATCTCTTGACATATGTGGTTGTAGAGGGTTGCAGGACTATTCATTTTTGTGGATGTGCTTAGTAGGCCGTTGACTGTCTAAACGTTCGTTGCCTGTTCCAGGGTTTTAGGTTAGGTACTTTGGGAGGTTTCTCCATGGCTCTCTCACAATAAACATTGTGGTTGATGGAGATATCTGAAAAATGGGGCTCTTGTTGTGAGACGAAAGAGAAAATAAAGTTTGGAATATGAAGATGTTAAGATCTGTTACTTCTTAAGGTTGTTGCTCGATGGTTTTGGGCGGCTGTGATTCTTAAGTGACTCAGGCCTAGATTCGATCTACTGCTGCTATCCTTTGGGTAGCCATATTGGGGCTTAGAGGGGCTATGGATGAAGTAGGGTTTACTACCCTCAGACAAATAATGAGCTGTATAGAAGTAAAACATTCCCCATTCACTTGATTAATTTTGGAATAGTAACAATAAAATTCTTCAAATTTTCAGATGCAAACTTGATTAAAGCACGTACTGCTAGTTGCAACTGAAGGAACTAGTAATTAGTCCCGCTAGAGTAGTTTCCAGATTGAGTATATAGAAGTAAACACGCATCCAAAGTGTTCGTGAATAATCGACCCTCAAGTTCCTAAAAGCTTGGCTCGTTGAAGGTAAATTCAGTAAACATTGCAAGAATGGTGTGAAAAATTAACTTGGTTGGAAAATGACGATAATTTATTTTCAATAGTGAAATATAATGTTCCTAGTTTTAACGATACAAGGGTAACATTTCTATTAATAAAATCAATGTGAACTAAGTACGCCACAAACCGCTAGATAGCACAACTGTGTGGTCCTATCAGTGTTATATGGTGTAACAGATGCACAATTGTAGTTTAAAGAGAATTGAATTTTATTTTTTTTTCCATTCTTGATTAAGTGCATTATAATTTTTGTTTTTAAATTTCAACTGCTAATAGAATATTCAGTACACATAAATGGCTTTTTCTCTCACATTTCTTTAAAAAAAATTTATTGATTGTTGCAGGTAAAGGAAATAATATAAATGAAGATTAAAAAAAACTAATGTGATCACAATATTAATAAATACTTTGCACATAGACCTTTCCATCTGTAAATTACTGTGCATTTCACAATAACAGAAAATAAAGAAAAAAGAAATTAAGTAACAAAAAAATCATAAAATAAAATTGAAAATTAAAAAATAAAAATAATTACAACCTGGATGCAATCAAATGCAAGAAGTTAGTCCACAACAGTAAATGCATGTTTAGCTTGGTAGAATTTAATGAATAAAACATTTTGGAAGCCAAAGACGGCAATTCGTATGAACTTATTCGATTATTTTTTTTTAAATAAAAAATCAATTTCAGTTTACCCCAACATTAATTTTTTCATTTTCTGATGGAAGTATAGTTTCTAAATATATTTTTTCTGCATATAAACTTTTTAGATAAAGTTTCTGGTAAGAAATGTTGGAAAAATAACTGACTGGGTCTCACAATAAAACCTAATCATTTATTTAAAGCACACTTCTCAAGTGTTATCTTCAGACATCTAACTCACAAGTTATAAATTAGTTACAGTTTGTTCACTGAGTCTTTCTTCTTTTTTTTTTTTTTTTCAAAAAATGGTTTTTAGTGTTTGCCAGTTATTAAAGTATCTTAAACTTCACACGAGAGACTCAAACTTTAAATTAGGTTTGAGTCTCGAAATTGGACCTGAAAGTTTATCGATCAAATAAAAGCAAAAAAAATACTAGACAATTTGAGATTGGGGTAAATCGTCTACCACCTTATTGGAAGTGAAATATCACTTCATTTATAACTAAAAATTTATTAATAACAGTCTGGTTTATTAGTTTCAAATTATTTCCTCAATTTCGCCATTACATTCACCAATGTATTTAAAAGCAAAAGGCAACCATTCTGAAAACTTGAACTAATTGGTTCCTTTTTCCAAGTTTTTACGGATAAATTTTGGTAATTTAAAAAATTCTTTTCCCTTATAAGAACAGGAATTATGAAATTAATTGACACGAAATTAATGTTAAGACTTTTTTCCACCCAACAAATGCTGCAAGATAAGATGAAAATTGGACTTGCAACAAAGAGAATTTTAATTCTGTTTGACATTGTTTACAAAATAGGGTAGAATGAATTTGGAAATTTAATGGTTCTGTCCAGAATCAAAATATATTTTCTTCACAAAAATCTACAAATAATATTGTTTTCTTATAGACTTTTACAAGTATTTTATTTTTATTTTTTTGCGTTCGAATTATTGAAGCATTGCGCAAGTTTAAAGTTTTTTTTTTTACTTATACCAATCATCCGCAACTATAATAACCTTTGAACTGAATTAAACTAGAATTTAGAAAACCAAACAAAATATAGGTTTTATTTTTAAAATGATTACTAGATTATCGCTGAGTATAATAGACAGTTATTTTTTAGTAGTTAAAAACTAGCAATGTGGTTTGAAGAAATTTTGGCCATTCTGATTACCAACTCAAGAATTTGGTGGAATAAACGCATTAGTAATCTGAGAAGTTTCTATTCAATGAAGTAGAGGCTGAAAAATTACCAAATGAAAATGATACATAAATGGTACACAAATGTTACTGGATACAAGAGACTGGAATCTGGATAGAGCGAAGTTATTTGTGTAAATTGAAATCTTCAGTGGTTTAGATTAATGAACGAAATTTGAAACACTAAACTTTTGAGATCAAGAGATTGAAGTGTGTTTTGTAATAATCTCCGAACGACTCAATAAACTAGAGATATCAAAATTATATTCATAACTTCCACTATGAATAGATAAACATTTTAGGGAACACACATTTTCAAAATTTCTAAGCTTTTTTTTCCAATTTTTAAATAAAATATTTCTTCCAATTCTTCTAAAATTTGATCTGCCTAAACTCAATAATTAGGTGAATTCTAATATCTAATTAGTTCTTTTTTCAAAATTTATATTAATGGTAGTGACTAGCTCAAATCCATCTCATACTCTTTCTAGGTATTTTTGCTCTTTGTACCATTATTAACATCTTAAATAATAGAACGTCAGAAGTGGTTTCAATCAAATCTCTTTAACTAAATCTAGGAAATATTAAGGTAAAAAATTAATCGGAAGAAAGATTATTGCCAATTTCAGTCCTAATATTTTTATTTGTATTAATGCCAAGCTATAAACTTAAGAACTATGTCATCTTATGACTTATGAATAATTATCATTTGTTTTACGTTATGGGGTTTTTCCTTTAAAGGTTTGTCTTTGGTCATGATTCCATAGGAATTGAAAATGCTAAAAAAATGGAGTCAGTCAGTACTGAATCATTAAAGAAATTACAGTTATTCCCAAGTAAAAGCCGTAAAGATGACCAAGTCTCTAGATCCAAAGTTTGGCCTTAATACAAATAAAAACAATTATGACTGAAATCGGCAATACTGTTTCTTCCCCTTGGAATAATGAATCAGTCATCATGACTGAAAAGATGATCTGAAAAGATGTACAGTACTCAATAAAAAAAAAAATAAATAATAGAAATTGTAATAATAATAATAATAACAACAATAATACTATAACGAAATTATTATAGCAATTATGTATTAGATTTCTACGTGCCAGCATCTCACCTTCCAATATAAATAATTTGAGAGTTCTCTTTGTGCCTACCCTGGTCCTCTCACGGAAATCGAGAATATTATGATAAACAAGGTTAGTTTGCGATCGAAAGGTGGATGGATGTTCAAGAAACAATGACTTGTGGCTGCGAAGACGTTCAAGGTTATACCATCTTTAGGTAAAATTAAGGGGCTCTGGGATAAACCAACTTCCAAGAAGCTGCACATTTTAAGGAATAGTAAATAAAAATGGGTAATGTCCTTAGCTAAATATCTAATTCTTCAACGGTATATTATGATAATACTTTTATTCTCTTGATCTGGCAGTTTGATTCAGTAAATTTTCAAACAAGAAATGAAAAATCAATTTGAATCCTTCGGCAAACAACTATGCAAATATGGTCACTATAAAATTGTAGAAT
Source organism: Rhodnius prolixus (assembly GCF_049639745.1). NCBI lineage: Eukaryota > Metazoa > Arthropoda > Insecta > Hemiptera > Reduviidae > Rhodnius > Rhodnius prolixus. The sequence goes on along the minus strand of NW_027411582.1, from coordinate 16,968,616 downwards.
CACTTTTTAAAGTCTAAGTTACAAGCTGACAAGGTTAGTTAGAAGCCAGCTCGAATCTTTACCATGACATCAATCAAACACCATTCTTCTATTTGTGAATATAGATAAAATAATTTGGCGACCATTCGTCTTCAGCCAAATCAGTTGCTAAGTATAAAATAACTGGGAATTTTTGTAGCTTATTTTTGAGATCACAACAATCCCAAAACCCATGGCTGCAAATTATGACTTATTCCTCTAAAAACCATCCTTTGAGAAGAGATCTGGATTATCTCTTCCTTATTAAGAGCTTTCTCCTTATATTGGTGTTGATATAAACTTCAAATGAGACGTGCAGCGGTATTGGAGAATGCATTTGTATTGATCCTTTAACGGCTTATTTTTGTACCACCTGTTTTGTACTCTTGGACGTAGGCTGCAATGGGTTGTCTGCCGTTACTAGTCAAGAATTTGTGCCGTCTAGGGCAAAGATGGTACAGCTTTTAGTCAGAATAAAAACATACTGGCTTAAGTATATAATTTAGTGAGTTCACAATCGCATTGGCACTGTATGAACATTTAAAAAAGAAATATTAAATCGCGCTACCAAATTACAGGAGGCCGTCGAAACAAGCTGAAATGATGCCTGTGAACAGATGGTAAAATGGATACAACTACCACCAGATGAAGTCATTTAGGATTGGATAAGTCAATAACTCTACTTAACAACTTCATCTGCAGCAACAAATTAGATCTACACTTTAGATGAATGAGTTGACAGTTACACAACTCATTGGAATTGCCGAACACCAAATATTTAGCGAATTTATTGAAGGAAAGAAATTTTAATGATGCTGGTGACATCAAAATAACTCTTTCTTAAAGAGTAACGTAACTGTGAAGAGTGTATTGGCTGACACTTAAGACACATAAGGGAAAGGTCGACAGTTTTAGGATTTCTGATATTTCTCTACTCTAGAAATGGAAGCCTAAGGTTAAGCTTGAACCAGAACACTGGACTGGATACATCTGATTTTGTTTCCAGGCTTAGGACATTGCATTTAAGATTGTTGAAGCGTACAAAAATTAGCATTCATTATGCGAAGTTGAATCAGCACAAGAATGTAACACATGTTCATGCAAGAAACTAGAATGAAGCGGTGGTTTCTTTTTTATTTTCTTCTACTTAAAATAACGTGAATTCCCTCCACTGTATATCCTGAATCCCTCATAATATTTAATCCAACAACCTACAAAAAAGTTAAAGGTATTTTAGTAATTCCTCATAACCTCAACTATCCGACCTAAAAATAAACTTTATGATGTATATTTTCTGGAGTAAATTTGCCATTATTTAGTCCTCCATTTACTGTAACCTGTTTTGGTGGCCCTAACTTTTAAGAGTTTCAATTTTGTGTATATTTTAAACACTTAAACTTTATTTTAATACGAATCACCGTAAGCTTCTTGACATTTTCATCTTTCATGCTTCCATCTATTACAAAAACAAGATTATGCTTAAAGAATAAGGCAACGTTTTTCTTTGTATATATATATATTTTTTGCACAGCAATTACAACAAAGAAGAGGAGAAATAGAGTTTAAGAATAGAATTAGTTCTTTAAAATAATAATAGTTGTCAAAATAATTTATATTAAATAATAATAAAGAATTAGTTGTGTAGTATAGGTAAATTTAAATTTAAATTATGCTATATTAAATTATAAGAAATAGTATATTTACTGAAAGTTCTTTTTAATAAAAAATAAAATGTTAACAATTTTTATTAATTTAATGAACGTAAATATGACTAAAAAGTTACTTTTCTTTACGCCAACTCCTTAATAATAAAACTTACAGTATATCAAAAAAATAAATAAATGTTCTAGATAAATAAAAATAAAAGAATATTAATAAAAATTGGCTGTAATAAAACCTTTTACTTTTCAAATATAATATTATATTTTAATTAAATTTCTTGGATGTTAAAAAAATATAGTTAATTTTGAATATTAAATTTTGAAATATTATACTTACTTGTAAACTCATCTTGATCTTCAGCCTCAGCTTCTCTAGCCAATTCTTCTGGTGTCTTTTTCTTTCTCATCAGAGGATTGGCTGGCTCTTCAAGTTGAGGTTCTGGTAACTCTTCTTTTTTCTTTATGTTATACTGTGAACATATAATTAATTTATTTTTTTCATTATGTTCGGCAATATATATATGTATATATTTTTTTAATTAATAATTGTTCGAGATTAAAAAACAGTTTTATGTCAGTAATGTAAATCAAAGTACAAAAGATTTAATTTAAAAATGGTAAGAGAATTATTGGAGTTAAAGAACAACTACAAAGATGTATTTTATCCAACTATTTTAAATTAGGAGACATCTCTAATCTCTATACTTGCAACAATTTCGTACTGCCAACGAGAAATATGAGGAGCTATCTGAAATGACTGACAAAATAAATCTTTTCAATTAATTTCAAATATTTCCCTCTAGTAAGGTTACCATTCAAACCTCTTACTTAAAATTACCTTTAAACAAAATTCTAAATTATTCGCTCTAATTCTCTTTTCAAGTTTACACTCAGATAATTTTTGAAGTAAAACTTCTTTGTTTGTATTCTGAATGCCCCTGCGCCAGTAACCCCACTTTATATCTACTCTAGTCAGCGAAAGGTTATACGAGGGGGTACCCAAAAAAAACCGGAATTATTTTTTAAAAACTATTTATTTACAAATTTTTTACAGAACAACCTTATCCCCTTCAAAATACTCTCCATTACAACTAATACATTTGTCCCACCGGTGCTTCCACTGTTCGAAACATTTTTTGTAGTCATCTTTAGAAATGGCTGACAGCTCCTTCTTCGTTTTTTTCTTGACCTCTTCAATGTTGTCAAATCGGTGACCTTTCATGCCCTTTTTCATGCGTGGAAATAAGAAAAAGTCGCACGGAGCCAGGTCAGGCGAGTAAGGTGCGTGGGGCAGCGGAACCATGCCATTTTTAGCCAAAAAACTGTGTAACAGAGATGGCTGTGTGTGCAGGTGCATTGTCGTGGTGGAAGAACCAGTCTCCTGTTTGCCACAAATCGGGTCTTTTTTGGCGAACACTATTGCGCAATCTTTTCAAAACTTCCAAATACAAGGTTTGATTGACGGCCTGACCTGGGGGGACAAACTCTGAATGGACTACGCCTTTGGCATCAAAAAAGCAAATCATCATTGTTTTGATGTTTGACTTGACTTGACGACATTTTTTTGGTCGGGGTGAAGATGACGTCTTCCATTGGCTCGGCTGTTGCTTTGTTTCTGGGTCATAACCATAGCACCATGACTCATCACCAGTAATGACCTTTGACAGAAAGTCTGGATCCCATCCAGAAAAAAGAACAAAACAGCGCTGGTAAAAACAATCACTGCAGATGAACAGAACAAGCCAGGCAGACAACACAGGCAGGACTGAACTGGCAAGGAATTGCGCTATACACGTCTAGCGGCAGAAATGCGTACTACATAAGCTCCATGCGCGGCAACGCAATTCCGGTTATTTTTGGGTACCCCCTCGTAAATCTATTCGTAATGAACCATTTTAATTATGAACTTTGGTTCACCGGCTTTCATGTCTAAATTACTAAGTTCAAAAATACGTTTTTTTTTTTTGAGCTACTGGGATTTTCGGGGAAAACTTGTATAGAGATGCCATCTAATAAAGCAAACATAGTTTTACACCAATGAACGTAAATTTTGGTCTTTTAGCACAAGTTAGACTAGAGAGTTCTAGTAAAGTTTGGTTTCCCACAAAGATACTATTAACATTCCAGTGTAGCTCTAAAAGCTATGAGCTTGCCCTTTCTCTCTGGTTTACTCTCTTCATGGATAGATAGCTCTGACTTTATTTTCCCCCCTAACTACTATGTTAGTTAGCTCTCTTAACTCTACTCACGTGATATAAAGTCCTAATATAGGGCAAAAAGAGCCTAAATCTTGTCCACTAAAACTAACCTTAAAATAACTACTCTCTTTCTGACCTAAAACGATGTCCTTCCATTCATATTTTCCTGTCTGCTTTAAACAGAAGTAATGGCCGATAGATAAAGTATTAATCTCTTTTTGTTTGGTTTTAAAACAAAATGTTTTGTGCTTAGAATGCAGTTTAAGGATTCTATACTTGTTGCATACCACATAAGCACATTGCATATAAATTTATAAAGAAGAATTTATATAAAAGACTTATCAGAAGTCTTATTTATTTTTTTAGCGGATGCCTCTATAAAATGTGTTCCCTTTCAATATACTATATGATGCCACCACTAGCAGAGTTAGTTGATGCTGCTATCTGAACCTCATCGCTACAATCTCGTTGACGTCTTTCTCCATCTATGCAACGTACTTCTACAATATATTACCTACTATAAACAACATACAATCGATCTTATTGTTATGAATTTAGCTGCGAAGACATTTTCATCAAAATATAATCTTTTTTTGTGTTAATATTGGAGGCCAATAGCTTTTAATTAGGAAATTCTATGGTAAAAAAGAAATGTATGAATTATAAAGGCGAAAACTGAACTAGAGAAAAAAATGAAAGCAATAACATTTAATTATGATATCATCTAATATTTAAATAACAAAATATAATCTCAAAAACTTTTATTATTGTTTAAACTTATTTAAATTAAGGAAAAAATAACTTTTATAATTTCCAAAGCAAACATCTTGAATGTCTAGAATTAACTCTTCATACGTAGTGAATAAAGAACAGCTGGAGTTGTATAATCCATTTATTTGGGTGTAATTACTTAACCTCAAATTAAGGAAAAACAAAACAAAATACTTAAAATAATGTAATATTGCTTAATTACACAAGTCAGTAATACAACTACAATAATAACACATACATTTTTACTGATACAAAACTTATTTTTGGAATCTTTTCATGTCATAATTATAAATCTAGAACAAATGAAAATAATATTCAGCTAACAGTTTTTCCAATTGGATGAAGATACAATACATTTAAGGAAAATATAATTATGAATATACAATGATCTAAGGTTAATAATCAACATTTTTTAAATATATATACACTGGGCCAAAAAAGTCTGTGAACACTAACCTAAATTTTATTACTTTTATTATTATCTTATTAGAAACTTCTTTTATTTTCAAATGAAATATACTATTCGATAGAGAGAAACCAGAGTTTTTCATTTTATATTCAATCTTTTATTTTTGTTCAGCAGGAATATCACAATTAAATGTTTAACAAAACAACACCCCAAACGAATGCAAAAAAAGTCTGTGAACACTTTGCAGAAATAAATCATTGTTACACATTGTACGTGAATTATAAATTTTAAAAACTTGTAGGACCTCCTATGTTCCTAATCACTTCCAACAAACGAGCTTTCATCGATCCTAATAATTTTGTGGTCGTCAATGTTGGAATTTTATCCCACTCTTCTAAAATAGCGTTTTTTAGTTGTTCACGGTTTCTTATTCCTCGTTTATTTATTTCGCGGCTGATTTCATCCCACAAATGTTCTATTGGGTTAAGGTCTGGCATTTGTGGAGGGGTGTTTAGGCGCCAGAGTGTATTATTTAAAAGCCATTCCCGAGTTTTTGGTGCGGTATGTTTCGGGTCATTGTCTTGTTGGAAGACAAACGTTCCCTCCAACCCTAATTTTTTTGAATTTTCTTTTAAATTGCGTCTTAATATATCCACATACACATATTGGTCCATCATACCATTAATTAGATCTAACTTGCCCACTCCTTTAGCACTCATGCACCCCACACCAGAATGTTGCCTCCCCCATGCTTAAAAGTAGGCTTCATATTTTTCATTTTCATAGCTTCATTTCTTTTTTGCCACACTTTTTGTCGTCAATCAGACCCACATACATTGAATTTCGACTCATCTGAAAAGATTACGGTTTCCCAGAAACTAGAAAGCTTAGAAACATATTCTTTCGCGAAATCCAATCGGCGGTTACGATTTATTTTATTGATTAAAGGTTTTTTCCTCGGGACTCGACCGCAATAATCGTATTCATGTAATTTATTTCTAATTGTATGTGGTGTTACGCTTACACATAACCACTTGATAATTCTTGACTGATTTTTTGAGCGCTTGTCCTGGGTTCTTCTCGAACAGACTTCAGAATTTGCCGTTTATGAAAGGAATTAAGTTTTGGTGGCCGTCCACTGCGTGGCCTACTAATCACATTTCCGTACTTTTTAATTATATTATGCACCGTTGAAGGGTTTTTTTGAACTATCTTCCCTATTTCTCGAATACTTTTTCTTTCATTTCGCAACGTCACAATAAGTTCTCGAATTGGTCTGGGAACTTCCATATTAGTGGTTAAATATGTACTAATTAGATTATTTATTCACAAAACTGACTGTAGTGGTTTCTACAATACAATAGAGAACTTTGAAACTTTATTCAATCGTTTTTCTGTTTGTTATCTTAATGTTTTTACATATTTATACAGCTGTTCACAGACTTTTTTTGCATTCGTTTGGGGTGTTGTTTTGTTTAAACATTTAATTGTGATATTCCTGCTGAACAAAAATAAAAGATTGAATATAAAATGAAAAACTCTGGTTTCTCTCTATCGAATAGTATATTTCATTTGAAAATAAAAGAAGTTTCTAATAAGATAATAATAAAAGTAATAAAATTTAGGTTAGTGTTCACAGACTTTTTTGGCCCAGTGTATATATAAGATTGAAAAAATATTCGGAATCAGAAAGTTTACAAATATATCATTCTATTTTATTATTATTATTATTATTTTAACAATGAGACAGGATATAAATAAATTTAAAACATAGTCGAGTTCCTCTCTGTGATTGTATTAACTCAAAGTGACTCAATCTGACTCCATTAGGGAGTCGTTAAAGATTAAGACTCCCTACTAGAGTCAATTTGAGCCCTCAGTAAGTGACTTTGATCCATCCAGTTTCCGGGTCCCCTTTAAATCTTGCAATCTTGAAAGTCCGGAGGTTGAATTCTTTTGCCTTGAGATTCATATAATGTCAAATTAATAATGAGTAATGATTTGTTGAAGAAATAAAAAGAAAACAAACTCTTTCTAACAATTAGTGTTGTTAAAAAATAAATAAATAGTGATTATAAAAATAGATAAAGAACACATAACAGAAGTGAACAATGATTTTAATTAAAAATGTAAAATTTAACACAAATAAAATTACAAAATACAGACAAATTTAAGTCGAAACAAATTTCAGTCTAAAAAAAAAAATCATTCTGAAATATTCATACGATTGTTGTGAATAATTCATTATGCTGATGTCCTTTTTTTAGGCATCATTTCATATTTTTTACTTCGCAACTTACTTTTACATTGAGCTCCTATATATATAGTTGGTTACGTACGCCCATGCATTCTAGCATCGCCGTGTATTCCACCATTGAATATTCCATTCACAGCTCACAGAAGACAGGTTCTATTTAAAGATTTTATTGAACAAATATTCTTAGATAATTGTAATGGCGGAATTTACGCAGGACCTAACAGCGTCAAAACATAAATAAATAATAGTTCTGCCTTCACTGTAAACCAGCTTCTTCTATTATGTTATTAACCTAGAGCTAGAAGCATTGCTCAATTCTCCTACGTACAGCGCTAGTAGACAATCTTTGGTGGAGATTGCTAACAAGAAGATGGAGGTATTTTTGAGGAAAAAAGACTTTACAGCAGATCTCTAGCTTAAAAACTGAATTTCAACTCATTTCTCCATTTGCTACCATTTTTCTACTAACCATTTTAGTAAAATAAATGTTTTTATTCATTATTATATTTTATAAATAGAATGTTATTGGTTTTCCCATAGACATTGCGGACGGAAATCATTCTTGTCTAGGTGTTTATCTTAAATAAAGTCAGCATTTCTTTGTTTGTAACCATGTATCTATAAATAAATAAACATCTTTCTATCTAAAATCCATATGCAATTAAGATTAATTGAAAAAGGAATATTTTTGACCTGTGTCACGTTTTAACTAAATTAAAACATTACGAGTATATACGAGACACGGTCATCGGATTCGGATTATTTACGGAATCTTTATTTCTTTGTAGGAACAACACTTTGCGTAAATTTTAATATACGTTTCGCTTTATTTAGTGCCGAAATCGATGAGAGAATTGGTTTTACCGGGATAGATTCTTAAATTAAAGCCTACCAGAAATATAGGCGACTAGAAATATTGCTTCATTGTCCGTATACAGTGGAAGTGGTAGACCACTGGTGTGCAGTAGGCTTGGCAAAAGGATCGATGCAGGGTTTTAATACAATACTTGGTTGTGTGAGGCGATGAACTCTTTAGAAGGCAAGATGTACTAATGGTCCTTATAACCTTAGAAAGTAGGTTGCAGGAAGGTAACAGCGTGAATTAAGTGGGAACACAACGATTAAAGGGAAGAAGACAGTGGGGGACAACCTAAGGAAATGAGCGTTCTATCGGTCCGATTCGCTCTCAAGGATGCGCTGTTTGGAATGAAGGCAGGAGAACAGTTCGTTAACTGTTGGTATTAGGCTGAGATTCAGCCAATCCTTGACTTGAGGTACTGGCTGCAGAAGAAGGGTTATCGTATCACGATAATGCGGTTAATGGCATAATTTTTTTTTTCATGCGGGCTTTACGTCCAACTACCATTAGGTGTCGTGGACGGAGGCGACTAACAAACATACTTTACTGTAAATTTCTTTTATTAACCATTAAATAAAATCCAAGGCCTAAGACAGGGAATCGAACCCAGTACCACAATACATATTAGCTTTGCAGGTCTCGCCTCTAACCATTCGGCTACCGTGGCGCTTACAAATAATGGAGTAAACAAATGCATAAAATAAGATTTCATGAAAAAATGCAACTTTTTAATTACGTTAAAAGATGTATAGACCATTGTGATTCACTGTTGAAGCTAGATTTCTTGACAGGTGTTGGATTATTTTCTGATACCATTCTTAGGGTTTTCCACGTTGTAGAAAAAACTTCTGCATTCTATTTCCATTTAAGTGGTAATTCTAACAATGAAAGACGACAAAAATAAATGGTTTTTCACCAGGAGTTAGTTTAGATGTCGTACAGTTCTATGAAATGTTGTTTTATTACAATTCATGCGTTGCCCCACAGGTACTAACCAGTAAAACTGCTTCTCGTCTCATTTTACAAGTTCGCTCTTGTAGGAGCGCTTATCAGTGTCTTGAGAAATTGATTAAGTACCCACGCCTTTGGCATCCTTTGATTTGAGGTACTGGCTGCAGAAGAAAGGTTTTTGTATCACGATAATGCGGTTAATGTCCTAAATAATAAATTATTTACGATAATATTCAGCTACAACTAATAATAAGCAAAAAAGTTCTAAACCAAACTTTCGGAATGTGTAACATAACCTTTTATCGTTAAATAACATCAAATTATTGATTACCATAAGGATGGAGGTTTCCCTTGTTTGAATTTATCAGAAGATCCTTTAAAAGAAACAGTTTTAGGCCCACGTATCCTTGCGCCGAATCCTCAATTGTTTCTCGTATAACAAGATCAGAATACGAATTTACAGTTTCGTTCTTTCTTAGTACTTGTCTCGAAGACAAAGAAGTATCCTGTCCACGACATCCTTAGCGGAATTCCCGTTGAAGGATCTACATGCTGAGAATCTTTACACAATGTAATATGATCTTCCCTTCCTATTCTGATTAAGACACTCCTTACGTAAATATATTGCTTGCCTTAGACATTATATAATGAAATGTCTACAAAAAGAAAAAAAAAACTCCGAAGATTTACTCTGTAAACTTAGAAGAGTACATGAATGAGGAAATATGCAAGACAAACTTATTAGAAAAAAAAATAAAAAGGGCTAGCAAACTTTGATGAAATCAATTTTATGTTATGTAAACAGATCATTGTAAACAAATCAACTGTAAACAACCCATAATTCTACTTACAGTGATATCCAGATTGTTTTTTTTTGGGAAGGTTATTTCAGAAGGTTGTTTACTTCCTTATTTACAAATATTTACATCATCTTAGCCAAGTTTAACGAATTGATTAAATGCCAATATTTGTATAAAGTTATTAATAAAATTATTAGAAAAATATTGTAACTGATTTTGAAAAATTTTAATACACAATTACCTCGCCTTGGGTAGTTGAGGTTTGGGTAGGGCTAAATCTTTCCTTGGAGACATTGAAAGTGAGATTAATTTGGCACCTGGAATTGGTTATCCCTAAATACTGTCTCCCTTGAGTTCCATTTTTGGGAAGAAGAGGGATTATCTGATAAGAGGATAGTAAAAGGTCTCTTAGTACCTTCCAAAAACAAAAAATAAAAAGTTTCATTTTTGGAATCTGGTTAGTGTGTTGGGAGTGTTTTATCCCATACTGCTGGCTTCTCTTGCAGGAACTCCTGTAGGCTTAGGAAGAGACTTCAGAACCATAAGATTTAAGGGCGAAGGTGACATTAGGGCGTGGCTATTAACATTATGTACTTCCAGCTTTCCCAAAGTTTTTCTTGGTAAGCCAGGGCTGTTTTAAAAGAGGTTATAACCTAACCTAGAATACTCGTAAGTTTTTTATTCTTTAAATTTGAAGAAATCTTTTTCAGTATATCTTGAGTAGATATTATAGGAGAGAAGTGTTTGGTACTGAGAATAATCTATGATTTCGGCTCCGTAGAACTCACCTAGCTTGGTGTACCAAGTAAGTTAGTTAGGCTAAGTTAGGTATGACGTGGCGAAACACGAGATACAGCGTTAAAATACATAATACACTCTCTGAAGACTTCGAAGTAGATAGAGGCCTAAGGCAAGGGGATTCACTATCCTGTGTAATCTTCAATCTCTATTTAGAGCGAGCAGTGTGGGCCATTAGAAAGAAACCCCGGCGGCACCATTTACAACAGGTTGACGCAACAGCTGGCCTATGGTGACGATGTGTTGATCATAGTGTGGTTTAAAAGCGGCCCTAGAGGGGAGCTTCCAAGAACTGGAAGAAGCTTGTAAGAAACGCGATCTGGAAATCAACGAGGTAAAGACAAAATACATGCGAACCTCGAGAGCCCAGTCGCGTGGAGAAGGACAAATCCAGTTAAGTAATCACAGGTTCCCAACGTACAGTGATTTTTAAATATCTAGGGTCACTTGTTACAAACAATAATGACATAACCGCAGAAATAAGGGCGAGAATAGCGGCAGGAAACAGATGCCTCTTCGCTATTCAAAAGGTTTTTGTGGTTTAAGGATTTGTCCCGCAAGGCTAAGATAATAGCCTATTAAACAATAATCAAACCCATCGTCACATAAGCCAGCTAAACCTGGTTGCTAAGCAAAGAAAGCGAAAAGCTACTGGGGGTTTGGGAAAGAAAAATATTAAGAAAGATATTTGGCCCTAAGTGCGAGAAAGGCCGTGACTGGAAAATCAGAAAGAACCACGAATTGATGGGAATTGTTTGGAGATCCAGACATAGTCGCCCAAATAAAAAAGGGGAGATTGAGGTTTGGTTGGGGGATACGTGGAGAGGATGCCTGCGGGGAAGGGTGCCCCGAAAAATGTTAAAAGAAAACCGAGGAGGCAGAGAAGAATTCGAGGGCGCCCTCGACTTAGATGGCTGTGGATGATATAGATGAAGACCTTCGTCGGACTGGAGTTAGAAGATGGCCGCCTTAAGGCCGCAGACCGGAGCGGATGGGCACAACTTGTTGAGGAGGACCAGGTCCTACTTTAAGGACTGTTGCACCAGATAGTAAGTAAGTAAGAACTCACCTAGAAAAACCTAGATGAATGATTTGTCATAAATAAGATTCATTTGATGCAGTTACAATGTTCAACTACCAACGACAAACAAAAAGATTAAACTGTTAAGGAAAATGGTTTTGAGTCACTAGATTAAAACTGATCTTTGATAACAATAAATGAACCTACCACAACACCGTAACCCGATCGTATTTATTTAAGGGGAAGTACTTATAAGTTTGGAGAATATTAATCTTTTGTAATGATTAACAATTCAACTTCGGGTGCAGTTTTAAGTAATTGCTCCAAAGCGAGGCTCATGGACTGGAACTCGAGAGAGAAATTATATAAAGCAGTCGTTATACCATCTATTCTATACGGAGCCCAGATTTGGGGACTTGCTCACATAGAAGCTTTAGAAAAATTTCACTTGAACTATTATAAAAGCCTTCTGCGTCTGCACACAAATACCTCGAATTATATTGTTCGTCTCGAGACCGGCTCAGTCCACATTAGTTGGTACGTGCTAAAGTATAGTTTACTTTGGTACCTCAAATTACTCAATACTAGTAGGGATAGATACCCTAGAGCATGCCTAGATAAAATGTTGTCATGTACGCAGGGAAGTGATAATATGTGCTCCCGAAAGTCTGCTAAGTACAATTGGGTTGTACGATTGAAGGATTTATTAGATCAGTTCGATGAGTCTAGCCTGTTAGGAATATCTGACCCTGAAGTTTTTTCAGCGGAGCGAGAAGCCAAGCGCGTCGGGCTCCGCGTTAATGAGGGAAAGACGAAAGTGCTGGTGGCTAGGAGGAAGCCTCTGGTGCATCCCGCGACATATTACGTCTTTGGGGATTACGAGTTCGAGGTTGTCTCCAACTTCCCCTACCTGGGCTCTATCATTTCGGACATAGCCGACGAAAAAGAAGAAGTCAGAAGAAGGATAGCAGCGGGAAACAGAGCGTACTACGGTCTATATAAAATAATGAGGAGCAGCCTGGTCAACCGAGGAACAAAGATCCAGATGTATAAGACCTTGATAAGGCCTGTCGTGACCTACGCAAGCGAAACATGGACACTGAATAAGGCAGCTTGTGAGAGGATTGACAGGTTCGAGAGGCGAGTCCTAAGACGGATCTTTGGGCCGAAAAGGGAAAACCAGAGCTGGAAAAGAAGGCCAAATCAAGAGGTGTACGCCCTGTATGGGGAGCCAAGCATCACCGCGTTTGTGAAGGCCCAGCGGCTGAAATGGTATGGGCATGTATGCCGGACGTCCGAGGAAAGGATAGCATCAAAGGTGCTAAAAGGAAAGTGGCACGGCTTTCGCCCCCGGGGACGTCCGAAGACCAGGTGGGTGGACAATGTGAGGGCGGATATGAGAAAGATAGGTTTGAGGGCCCACCTGGTGAATGATAGGGTTGAGTGGTCTACCCGCATAGAGCAGGACCGTCTCGGTCTGTAGTGCCCATAGAAGAAGAAGAAGAAGAAGAAGAAGTTTTTTCAGCAATGATTTCTCCAACTTTGGAAAAATATAGACACTTTCTTGTGAAACAGGATTTGGATAGATTACATAGCTCCACTTGTAGTATTTTTTACCCACAGCTATACAACCATAGCTCGATCCCGCAACGATATCTCCTTACTCAATTACCCATTTCATACACACGTTTATTTGCTCAACTTCAAATAGTAATTGCCTTTTAGGTGGCAATGTTCTAAAAGAGGATTTCTACCATATACTCATGGTTTGTCCAGCATATTTTAGTATTCGTGAAAAGTATAAGAACAGAGCATCTTTCAGTTTACCTTTTGTGTTAACTCAGTGCAGTAGAGCTGCAATGAAAACTGTATTCTGTTATCTGTGTGAATGTTTCTCTTTAAGAGAGGAGTTAATAAGTTAATAAATTAATTTATATTTAGTATTGTATTTCTTTTTTAATTATTTTGGTTTTATTTATCTTTTTACTTATTTCCAAGGACTTAAAAAATACCATGAAATACCACAAAGGAGCTATTCCTTAGAGCTTATTTCAACGACATATTCAAAGTGTTTCTTTCATTTTGTATTGTGCTTATGTTTGTATATATTTATATTAATTTATGCTGTACCCAACTGTATTTGAGACAGGACGTGAGTCCTATAAATATAAATAAATAATTAATAAAAATTGATTAACAATTGAAGGAATTGAAGGATTCAAATTAACGTGGAATCGGTCCAGAAAGAAAAACAACTTATTGCCTTCTTCAGGGCCTGGATATTGCAAATAAAACAATACAAAATAATTTAGAAAATTGAAGAATAGAACTTCATGCGAGTAGTCGTAACCTTTTTTCTTTTTTATGGTAAAAAGATAATCAAATTAGTATAACAAGATTCATTAAGACAATTGTACTTTTACTTTTCTAATCGACACTTAGTATAATTTGGTAAACAATTTATTTAAAGCTAATAAAGGAGTAAGGATTGAAGAGCGAAGGATACTGTGCCAGGATCGCAGATCCTCACCTTCTCTCCTTTAGCGGGCGACAGATTTAAAGTGAACCTTACTCACCCTCCGTTCTCACCCTTCAGCAGGTGAATTCCGTGCCAGCAGTTGGCAAGGCCCACCCTACTTCTTACAGTCATCTTCTACTTCTCCTGCTGCTTCTTCTTCAACCCCTGTCCACGAAAAGAAAGAGTTTCAACCACTCGTTTCTTTCATTATACCTTAACCCTACCTTTTTACCTCCCCAGGTTACACCTACACCCAGGGACCAGAGTAAATTGAACAGTTGTGCAGTAAAGTTAGGATGTAAGGGATATAGTAAGAGCTCCATGATGTTGCCTTTGGTCCTTGCGTGGTTTTGCTCCATTTCTCTTCACTGATAACCGTGTACGATAACGTTTCCTCTCTGACCCCATTTCTTCTATTCTGCCCTCTATTCCCTATATATATATTCTTGTATTCCCTTTTTTGCTCATCATTGTTCTTTTTTTTTGTACTAATTGTTAGATATTATTTTAATTAGTTTTTCATTTTAAAAGACAAACAAACTTGTTTTTGGCTTATTTCCATTTTTAAATTTGTTAATTTAACATCAAATTTTCCTCTTTAATATCACAAACATCCTTTCTAATTAATTCAATTCTATTTTAGAGATTTTTCCCAAATATAAGTTTGTATTAAAGTTACTCTTTTATTATTATATTCTACTTGTAAATTTCTAGATTTTATTCAAGTAAAATCACGTAAATTTTTTCACTTTATATTTACAACTGCATCAAGTAAATTTGATGAAACTAGTTAAGTTCTCATGAATGTCATGTAAGAGCAACCACCCATTGATGGAACTCTTTCTCAGTGGATATTACACTCACATCAGTAGGTCTCTAGGCCACTTCCGCTTCAAGCGACGAGGAGGATTGTCTGGAAGGTTAGAAGAGGAGAGCTGTTGCACAAGAGGATTAGGATGGAGAGCTAGGAGGCTGTGAAAGTGGTGATAGCGAGACTTTATTAGATCAGTGACAAAAGGGATGTGAAGGTCAGTGTGAATGGTAAGGTTAGAAATGTAGGATGGAGCATTAAGGATTTTAGACTGTAGTGTCTGCAGGCGTTTGGAGTTAAGTGGGTTTGGTTGAGCCCCACACTTCTGCTCCGTATGTCTACATAGGTCTTAACAGTGTCTTGTAGATTGTCAGTTTGTGATTCAAGTCGAGTTTGGATGAATGCGGCATTACCGATCGGTATCATGTAAACTAAAAAATAATTTTTCGATTTTGAGATAACACGCAGAAAAATTGAATTAAAACAAAAAATGGCCAATATCAGTTAGAATTTTTGATTTGATTTTATTTTTTGCCAAACTTCGAACTATGAACTAGGTCATCTTCAGGACTTATACTTACGGTGACCACACGTTCCTTATTTAAGAAGGACAGTCCTTTATTTCACAGCTCTGTTCTCTAACTTTATTTATTATCTAAAATAGGCCTTTTGTCCTTTATTTTGTAAAATCAACGCAAAGTTTAAAAAAAATCACATTAGAAGCAAGTATTTCAAATGAACTGTATAGTATGGAATTTTATGACCTCTATTAAAAAAAAATTAATTCTACTGAAAAGTATCACAATTAATGTTATTTAAATTTAACCAGTTAAGCGTGGAATTTAGTTTAAAAAAACTCCCCCCACAATGTGCAGAATTAAAATCAGACAATGACGTGTATACACGTCGAACGCAAAGGCAAAACAACCAAAAGTTTACAATAGTCGTAATACTCACTGCAAGCGACTTTTTCTGCAATCTCTGGAGGGCTTGAGATTACAGAGCATTCTGTGCTCTTTCTAAATCTTGCACCGCTTCACGTATGCATTGCTCCTAGTTAACTAGGGACGCAAAAGCTTTTATAAGGAAGAAAAGAGCTTTGAATTCTGGACAAAATGAAATCATGCTCGTGTTGTGGTCTGATTCTCTATCTAAGGTAAAAACGGCATTGCACAAGGGTTGAGAGCTTCTATTTGTGTGCGGTAATTCCCCAATCTCTAATGCGGAGACCAAACATGTACCAACCACTTATCATTTGGCTGACTCCCACCGCAGTTCTATTGGTAAGATAAAGGAAACATCCCACCAAATAATATTCTTATTCTATTTTATTAAAATTTCGAGTTTTTATAGTTAATGGCAATTTTATATTTTTCACAACGTGAATACACGTCGAACGCACCTAAATAGAGATTTGGTTTGACGTGTATACACACGTGGTTAAAAAAGGTGTGGGTGAATGTGTAATAATTAAGATTGTTCAAAATTTTAATGTATGCATCGTTGTATTGCAGTATTTTCGTGTATAATGTTATAAACTTATGCATTTTAAATGGTATTTTTTTTATTTTCTTCGATATTTCCTTTATTTTCCCTCCAAAAAAAAATTGGTCACCGTACCTATACTAAACCTAAAAAGTCAAAACTGAAGACACACTATAAATAAATATCTAAATAAGCATAAGCCTTGTAGTTGAGGTAGCCCCTAGTTCAAAATCTTAAGACAGAATTTGGGAATGACTTTTCTTTCTTTTGATTCCGTCACCAGAAACAGTGAAGTTTAAGATTTCGCTTAGTTACTAGGGGAAACCGTAAGAACCATTTTGATTTTTCTTTTTTGTTCGTTTAGATTTTCATGAAAATAGCAGTAAAAGTATTTTATATTAAATATGTTTCCAAGAAAATTTATATAAAGGCACTTCTTAAGTGAGGAGTGTAGGCTAAGCTCCCCTGAGAAGTGCCATTTTGGAATATTGAACTTTAAAACCTAAATAATAATAAGAATAAAAATCCCAAAATTTGATATTTACAATGTTTAATGCAAAACAAAAACCTGGAAACATTAAAATAATCTTTTAAATGATTCTCTTGAAAATTTTAGTTGTTATAGAATGAATGGAAGAAAATGATTAGAGAAGAATTACGTGATTTTAATTTAGGTTAAGCTATAAGGATGGCAGGAATATAGAGTACTGATCCATCCATTAGTTGTAGTTTATGTAAATAGTTGTATACAGGGTGTCCCAAGCTATATGAATAACGACTTTTTCTCGGAAACTAAGATAGCTAGAAAAAAACTAAAAAATACGTGTTCCCTTAGTTTTTTGTTAGAAATCCAAATTTACTTTTCAAATTTTGTTCGGTGCTTCCAGAAGCGAGATACAGGCACCAACTTCATTTTTTCAAATAGGAAGGTGCGGTTTTTATTTCAGAAATAGATTCCTCTATTTTTTTAAAGAAAAATTTACTTGAACGGTTTTTTTCTGTGAGCGATATTTTAGAAGTTATGAATGAAAACATGATTCTTATAAGAAATGTCAAAATGATAATATTATAACGGTTTTTTGATTGAATAAGAAGAAAAGTACTATTTTATTATAAATTTTACTCCTCATTAATATTACAGATCATGCTCAAACTGGCCTCCACCATTAGAGGTGCATAGACATGCACTTTCCTGCCAATTGCCCCTTACTGCCAAAGAAATAGATTCGAATTTAACCGAGTTACTGGCATCTATTATTCTCTGCTTTAGATCATCTACAGATGCCATCCCGGCTTGATTCTGATACACCTAGATTTAGAAATGCTTTTAGGTAAGCAGAAATAAGGAAAGAAAGAAAAAAGTTATGAATGATCTCTTTGTTTTTCGAGTATCCCCAAAGGAAATAGTCCATAGGTGTCAAATCCGGTGAGAGAGTTGGCCATTGAATCGCCCCCCGTGTCTTTGGCAGTAAAGGCAATTGGCAGGAAAGAGCATGTCTATGCACCTCTAATGGTGGAGGCCAGTTCGAGCATGATCTGTAATATTAATGAGGAGTAAAATTTATAATAAAATAGTACTTTTCTTCTTATTCAATCAAAAAACCGTTATAATATTATCATTTTGACATTTCTTATAAGAATCATGTTTTCATTCATAACTTGTAAAATATCGCTCACAGAAAGAAACCGTTCAAGTAAATTTTTCTTCAAAAAAATAGAGGAATCTATTTCTGAAATAAAAACCGCACCTTCCCATTTGAAAAAATGAAGTTGGTGCCTATATCTCGCTTCTGGAAGCACCGAAAAAAAAATACCAAGTAAATTTGGATTCCTAACAAAAAACTAAGGGAACACGTATTTTTTAGTTTTTTTCTAGCTACCTTAGTTTCCGAGAAAAAGTCGTTATCCATAAAGCTTGGGACACCCTGTATAGTAGAGGGATGAATGTGTGAAGCGAATGTATTTATAAGTAAGAATAGAGAGTGAGTGACGATGCTGGCTGTATGGCGGAAGCCAAAGGCAAAAAAAGGCAAAAAAATTGCAGTTGGTTTGAAAACAATATTTTAAATTATAGGCTTTTATAGGAATGGTACAAAATATTAGGAAGTTATAAATAAACTATAAACAGTAAATTGAGAACAACCAATGGCTCTTTACCAAGTTGTATCCTTTTTAAAACGCGGTGTTAACAGCGATATAATGCTAGCCAGAGTGTTAGGAAGGGAAAAATAAAAGGATACAGAAGGATGCAGGATAAAAAAGAAGAACAGAAAAACCTAATTTTGTAATTACACGGACAACTAATTAAACTTGTTTTTTTTTTAAATTGCTTGAAGCAATAATTAAATTATCTGATTGATATTATAATATGGATCTCAGTTTGGTAAAACAGAATAGAAATGGATGCCCATTAGTGGAAACATGATGGTGATGATGACGTATACACACAGTTGTTAGGGCGGTATCCAGATTGGTTTAGCGCTAATAGAAAGGGAATGTCCAATTGGGTTAATAGCGGTTAACACAGAGAGAGACCTGCGGCAACCCAGCTGAAACAGAGTGGGAGTTACTTTCCTTTTATCACCTCCATCTCTGGACGCAAACTTGTTTACTATATAGGTGTGGATGTTGAGAACTAGTCACAGGATACGACTTTCTAGTGTGAATGGACTAACATTTAAACGTACACATTGTTTTAGTAAATGCACGTTAAAAGATTGATTACGCAAAAAGCTTTTTGAAAAGTGTTTTCTTTTAGTTTATTACCAAGAAAATTCTTAATTCATTAGCATTTTTTGACGTGAATACGTCTTCAAATTTGCTATCATATGAAGGCAATCCAAAAAACCTAATGATAACAAAATCGGGGGATACAGTTTGACATTATAGTTTCGAATCTATCGTCTACATCCAAAATTAGACCACTGGATAACTAAAGGATCAGAAAATTCATTACGATAAGCGAGGAATGTGACGCATCGCGCGCGGTGGAGTGGGAAGCGCGGCCAGTTTGAGATCATTTTGCTGCGCATCGAGATTTGCAATTAGTATAACTTTTGACTCGGAGAAGCTACGATGTTCGTTTAAGTTTTAATCGTCAGCTGTCGTCACAATCTATCGATTGTATATAAAACATTAGTGTAAAATAGTTACAGTGAATATAATAATGTTGTTAGAATAAAAAATATTATCAAAAATATATAATGTCGGCCTATACGCGTCGAAAAGCCAAAACCAAATACAGAGATCGTATACGGTTGCAAAGGTCTTCACAAGAACAATCGAATGGTAATAATAAAACACTATATATGACCGAGTCAAGCTGTGCCGGGAACGTAAAAGAATGAATGCGGCCGAGCAGATCAACGACGGTGTCCAGTACATCTGCAGCTGGGGCGGTTGAAATTATGCAAGTGGATGATGAAATCGCTTCTACATCGACAACGGACTGTATAGGCATAGATTGTGTTCGATCGTCGATTTGTTTCCTTGATTTCATCCTAAATACATAAATAAAAATATTTTATATAAAAAATATAACCAGTTACGTAAACGTATTCACGTACAACACGCGGCCGTGTCCATGACACAGCCACAGTTTTTTACTTAGGCAGTACGCAAGGCTGAACAAACTGTAGATCAGGTACCAAAAGAATTGAATGCAGGTAAAAAAAAGTCAATAATCAAAAGTTGCAGAATAAGAAAACAGAACAATCTTGTCATTTAAAGTGTGCCGAAGCACATTATAAGGTGGTAATCTTCAGAAAAAAACTACACAGAAAAATAAATTTTGAATGAGACCTCAAATTGGATTTTTTCCAGGTAAAACCTTGAAACCAAAAATTTGACACTTCCTGTATTAAAGGAAAGTTGCAAATATAATTTGATACTAACAAAATCATTTTTAAAAAAAGACGAATAAGTACAGCGTTCAGGTCGGTAGCATTATTTCCTTTATAATTACAATAATCTTTTTTAAAACTTTAAAAAAAACTATATTACAATTATCAGATAAAAAAATGAAATAAAGCAAATTATATTTTACTAAATAGTTCGCAGATTCATCTAAAAAAATAACTATCTTCTGAGTGAAGTAAATTAAAATACCATCCGTCCAAAAACTGGTTTAGTTCTAGCAAATGACACTTGCTAGACATAATAATGATTGATGGAGGTAACTGTTTCAGGTTATTATCACTTTTAAACGTGCTTGATTGATTACTTAACAACACTGAACGTAATAAATGAATAAAATCTGGAAATAAACTATTTTTTAAAGTTGGCAGTACTGTTTCCTGTTATTTTTTTTTTTTGTAATAAGTGTGCGGTCTAGTTACGGGACTGTCGAATTCCAGTTATTGAATTATTTTTTGACAGGTAACTTGTATTCTATTTTTTTTGTTTTAAATAAAAATTTTGAAACCTATTTAATATTAATATTATTTTTTTTTTTTTATTTGTTTATTTATTTTGCAACTGTATGCAGTACAATAAGCAAAAGAGATGAGTGATAAGGATGGCGCAAATACACATGCACGCATATGCATATCCATACACATACGCGCACATGCATGTGCGCCAAGGGCGTGATTGGAGTGAACGACGACCATCCAGTGATGGAAGCCGTTAGTTCGCCAGATTGGCAAGCTTACACAGCAACCATCCTAGGAGGTCGACGTTGTGTTGAGATGGTCGCGTGGCCACCGCCGCTTTAGTCTGCGATTAGGATTAGAAGGAAGTGTTGTGGTAGACATGTTGTGGATCAGAGGGTTGTAGTGATCGTGTAGATTTGAATGGAGTTTTGTGTATCGAGTTTGGGCTATTTCAGAAACGAGAGGAATGTTGAGATCAGAGTGTATAGTATGATTGGAGACGTAGAAGGGAGCGTTAACTATTGTTCTCAAGATTTTAGACTGTAAGGTTTGGAGTCGGTTGATGTTAGATTTTTTGGCGCTTCCGTAGAGCTGTATTCCGTACGTTCATATTGGGGCAAGTAGAGCGGTATATAGTGTTCGTTTGTTCGTCAGGGTCAGTTTTGATCGTTTGTCAAGTAGTCTTTTCAACATTTTATACCTCAGATTGA
Organism: Rhodnius prolixus; assembly: GCF_049639745.1. NCBI lineage: Eukaryota > Metazoa > Arthropoda > Insecta > Hemiptera > Reduviidae > Rhodnius > Rhodnius prolixus. The sequence goes on along the minus strand of NW_027411582.1, from coordinate 16,946,976 downwards.
GGTCAGTTCGTTTGAGTCTCGTGTGGGGGTTCCACGTTAGTCGTTTGTCAAGATGTAGTCCGAGATATCGTACTTGGTTAGTGATTGGTATAGAAGTATTGTGGAAGGAGAGAGGAGGGAGAGTTTTCTTGTTTAGAGTGAATACTATGTATTTAGATTTCAATTCGTTCACTTTGATTCTCCACTTTTGCAGCCAGGGTTCGAGAAGATTGAGGTGAGTTTGGAGTGCACGGCATGCTATAACTGGATCTAGATGAGGAGAAAGAATTGCAGTGTCGTCGGCGAATGTGAAAGTAATTGTAGTCGGGTGAGTTGGTAAGTCAGCAGTATAGAGAATATAAAGTAAGGGGGCTAGAATGCTTCCTTGAGGAACTCCAGCGAGTATTGGAAGGATAAGAGAAGATGAAGAACCTTGTTTGACTTGGAAGAAACGGTCGGAGAGATAAGATTTAAGAATGAGGTAAAAGGTAGAAGACAGTAGGCGTTTGAGTTTATAAAGCAGTCCCGTGTGCCATACCCTGTCGAATTCCTGAGATATGTCAAGGAAGACACCCGGGCAATACTGCTTCAATTCAAGGGAAGTAGCGATTACATCCACCACTCGATGTGCTTGGAGAACAGTCGAGTGGCAACTCCGAAAACCGAACTGATGGTCAGGAATTATGTTTAAAGGTGCTATTTCAGTTTGAAGGCGGAGTAGTAGGAGTTTTTCAAGAACTTTCCCCAGGATGGGTAGAAGGCTGATTGGTTGGTAAGAGCTTGGGATATGAGAAGGTTTATTTGGTTTGGGGATCATTGTTACAGAAGAGAATTTGTAGAGAATAGGAAAGTAAGTGGTTCGAAGTACAGCATTATAAAGAGTAGTAAGAAATACTATTGCTTTCCTGGAGAGTTGTAAAAGGATGTTAGCTGTAATTAGATCATAGCCCGGACTTTTCTTTTTGGGAAGACAGTTGATTATGTCCATGATGTCTTTAGGAGTGAATGGCTTATTAATATTAAATTATAATATTATAAATTTCTTTTAACTCAGTTAACCCAACTGTTAATTTTATAATTTATATTGCAAAGTATATCTACACCGATTACTTAGATCAACTTTATAATAAATTATTATGGACGTTCACTGCACAAATCGATTAACTCCATTTTTGTTTTGTAATATCTAAAATTTAAGTGTCAAAGCACTTTGGTTCAGTCATAGCTTTTTATATTTATAATAAATTCGAAGTTTTTCAAGAATCTCTCGGTAAAAGTGTTGATTGACCGTTTGACCTTGAGGTTCGAAAACTTCGAAAAAGGGTCATTCGTGTGAGACCCAAACATCAAGAATAAGTGGGGTGTTGCATCACGATAATGCTCCTTGTCACACAGCAATTTCAATAAACCAGAGTTTTTGGCCAGTAAAAACATTCCTGTGGCTCCTCAGCCTCCTTATTTGCCTGACTTTTGAGTCCTTGTGACTTGTTTTCTCTTCCAGAAGTTGAAAAATCACCTCAAGGGAACTCATTTTGGGGACAGTCGAAAACATTCAAACGGCTGTAACCTGACCAGCTGAAGGCTATTCCAGTATCGGTGTTCGAGCACTGCTATGAGGAGTGGAAGAAACGTCACCAGCGCTGTGTGACTTCAGAAGGAAGTTATTTTGAAGGTGACAATATAGAATTGTAATTCTTTTTGAATAAAAAAATCAGTCTCATTACTTAATTTACAGACTCATATTAATGAGATGCTTTAAAAAAAAGTTGATTCTTTGTTGAAATATCATTCTTTAAACGAAAATAACACAAGTTAATGCAGAGTGCTTACTTTTAAATTCTGAATGAATTTTATAGGTGACCCCTGTCATTAATGTAAAAAATAAATAAATGTTGCTTACTTTTTATAGCAACGGTACATTCAATGTAAAATATTGGAAAGCAAAAATATTTAAAAAAAAAAAATCTAATCACCCATCAGTGGCAGAAGTTATACCTCGGAGAGAGCATTAATAGAGGATGCCAGCGAAAAAAAGAAGTAGCATTAGCCACTTAGATTAGCGATTGTACTAAAAAATAAAAATGAAAAATTTTCAATCAATCAATCAATCATTTTATTTGCACAAAAGAATACATCTTTATGGCATGGAGTTGAGGTCAAATATTTACAAAAAATAAAACAGAAATCAATATTCATCTATGTATAGGTTAACTCAAAAAATAAAAACCAAAAAAGGGTTTAAATTAAAATTACAACATAAATATGTAAATAAATAAAAAATTGAAATTATATAACCTTAAATTAAAATTTCTACTATAAAAAATTCAAAATCTAAGAAACAGAAAAAAAAAAAAACATTCATCTTTTAATTAGGCCGAATAGTTTAAATATAATTTTCTTTCTTTTAAACATATGATGCTATACAAAAAAATATGTTCAAGTTTAATTACATTATCAATGTTTAACAGATTTTCGAAACATTCAACTGGGGCATTTAACCTTAAAACATATTGAACTAAATATTTGTCTCTTTGAGCGGAGAATTTTGGGCATTCAAAAAGAAAATGAAACAAATCATCAGCAACTTTTAGCAAACACAGCGAGCAAATATTTGTAGGGTTAAATTCGTATCTTTCTTTAATAAATAAAATTCTACCTAATTTTTTGCCCATTAGACGCATTTGTGCGATTAGTCTTATTTTTTCTATGTTTGAATTCAATAAGAGGTAATTTTCTGTAGAGCCAAACGAACAAATATTTCTAAAAAATACACTGAAGGAAGAATTGTTTACAAAATCAATATCTTTACTAAAAAAGTGGTTATCGAATGCTTGAATTATGTCGTTTACATGGTGAGAAAAGTACGAGACATCGCTATTTAATAATAAATGGTCAAAACTGATCGTGGAAAGGGCGGACTTCAAGACTGAGAACCAATTAAATGGCAGGACGAAATTTTTTTTCAATTTGCATTAATCTCAGTAAACATTTTGCTGGTAGCCTATCATCCGCCATATTCAGAAGGGTGCTATACCAACTTAGCATACGTTTGACGACTTTAAGCTTTATATGTCTCCGACCTATTTCCAGTCTGATGAACGCACTTGGGGTTTGTGGAGGTAGTCTCAAAACTGCTTTAAAAAAAGCCATCTGCGCACGCTCCAAATCGTCGGAGTATGGGAAGCCCCAAATTTCCGAACAATTTAGCAACACACTCTCTGCCATTGACTCGTAAAGAAGGCATTTAGCCTCCCAGCTTTCAGAATGCGTTTTCTTCAGGAGATTCAAAACAGAAGAATTGGCGGCCTTAAATTTAGTGAGGTGATATTTGGCAGCAGTGTTAAATTTGCCCGAAGAAGAGAAAGGGACACCCAAATACGTGTAATTGCCTTTTACTTCGACTTTACTATTGTTGAATAGGAAATCTTTCATCTTTGGAAGACGGCCTCCTTTATGGAACATAACAATCACTGTTTTACTGGTGTTCACTACCAATGAATTAATTTCACAATACTCCTTAAGAATATTTAAATTTTGTTGGGTTTCCCTCCAGGTAGTAGACAGAAGAACGGTATCGTCAGCATACAGGATACACTGGAGATCTGTAGTGGGATTAACGTTGATACCATTAGCCCCACGGGAAATAAAAAAATCAACAAAATCAGAAGTAAATAGCGAGAAAAGTAACGGACTCAGAATCTCCCCTTGTAGAACCCCTTCCCTAATCGGAATTTCACAGGACTGTTCATTTCCTTGACAGACCACCATTGATGATAAGTCATACATCCTGATAATAAGTCGCAACATTTTACCGCAAATACCGAGCGAATACAATTTGTGCCATAACTTCTCGTGTACAACCGAGTCAAAAGCTCTCTTCAAATCCACAAAGCAAGCGAAACACTTACTCTTTTTTTTCCGCAGTTGCAAATTAATTATCGAAGAAAGTATAAATATCGCATCTCGACAGCCGCGTCCTCTACGAAAACCCAATTGTTCTTCGGGAATTAGATTCCTTTCCTCAACCCACACCATCAGCCTATTGTACATAATGGAAGTGAAAATTTTTGAGATAGTGTTAAAAATAGCTATTGATCTGTAATTTTCTGGGTGTGCTGGGTCACCTTTTTTAAAAAGTAATCTAGAACGAACTTTATGCCAGCTCGGGGGGTATTTCTCTTCCTGCCAAATCTTATTAAACAAATTCAACAAGTAGTGGGTCCAGGTTGCCGGCAAAAATTTAAAACACTCATTGGGAACATAGTCAGGCCCAACAGCTTTATTATTTTTACAATTACTTATACTTGCTAACAATTCGTCCAAACTGATCTCATTATCTAAATCAGGCTGGAAAATACCAAAAAACTCAATATTATCAATAATCTTAGGAGGAAGAATGGACATAAAAAAATGTTCCCACTGAGTTATAGAAATCGGACAATCAAAGGTTTTTTTACATTTAAATCTCTTGATTACCCTCCAGAATTCTGAGCTCTTCTTAACATTGTATAAAGATATTTTTAGATTCTGATAATATTCAAATTTACACTGTTTAATTAAAGATCTATACTTATTTCGGCATGAAACATAATCTTTACGCACTTCAAACTCTGAATTCAAAAGTTTTTAAAAAAAAGTTGATTCTTTGTTGAAATATCATTCTTTAAACGAAAATAACACAAGTTAATGCAGAGTGCTTACTTTTAAATTCTGAATGAATTTTATAGGTGACCCCTGTCATTAATGTAAAAAATAAATAAATGTTGCTTACTTTTTATAGCAACGGTACATTCAATGTAAAATATTGGAAAGCAAAAATATTTAAAAAAAAAAAATCTAATCACCCATCAGTGGCAGAAGTTATACCTCGGAGAGAGCATTAATAGAGGATGCCAGCGAAAAAAAGAAGTAGCATTAGCCACTTAGATTAGCGATTGTACTAAAAAATAAAAATGAAAAATAACAGATATGGAATCCCATAATGGAAAATATTAAAAGAACCAGACAGAATTAAAGGTTACATCACTAGAATATAGCTTGAATTGGATTAATCCAGCTTTTCTCGAGAGTATAGTAGAAAATCAGTTGCATAATACGTCCATTAGAAGGATTAATAAGGAAAAGCATCAGGGAAAATCCGATGGAAAAAATACTTTGAATAGATAAAGGGACTTTTGGTTAAATTTCTCTTCCCGAAGTTGAAAAATCACCTCAAGGGAACTCATTTTGGGGACAGTCGAAAACATTCAAACGGCTGTAATCTGACCAGCTGAAGGCTATTCCAGTATCGGTGTTCGAGCTATGAGGAGTGGAAGAAACGTTTCCAGCGCTGTGTGGCTTCAGAAGGAAGTTATTTTGAAGGTGACAATATAGAATTGTAATTCTTTTTGAATAAAAAAATTTAAAAAAATCAGTCTCATTACTTAATTTACAGACCTCGTATACCTAAATAACAAAGATTAACACCATTAAACGACCAAAAAGTTTTTAGGCCATTGAATACTGAATAATTATTTATTTAAACAAAAACGAAAGAACTTTACTTTGGTGTTGGATTTAGACGGGAAAACACCTTTGTACTTTATCAATCAATTAACCATTTATAATTATGTTTAAAATGAACTCCAGTTTAGATCTTAATAGAACTTTAAAGTCTACACATTTTTCTTTGATTTACGTGTCTATCAATGATTCATAAAATAACAATCTATGTAGATAGAAAGTGCGTGTATTTATTTTATCAACTTTATTATTATTTGTTCACGAACATTATTAAAATGTTATAAAACATAATAATATGAAAATGGATAGCATGATAGCAATATTATAATACTTAACACGTCTTTTACTTTTTTTGAAGTTTGAATATGTTTTCAAAGTTTAAAATGACAATATCAGCAAAGTAAATACGTCACGCCTTGCATGACTAGAAGCAATCATTTCAGTCACGTAAATTTCTACTTGCGGCCATGAAATCACAACATTCAATTAATGTTTTTGGTATATATCTACGATAACATTTTTAGAATTATCGCAACTATTTGTATGTACTTAGGGCGGACATTTAAAAATAGAGCCATGCAGGAGATAAATTACCTGGAGAAAATTGCAGAATAATACTGGTCTCTAAAAGCACGACTTCAAAGCCCGACTAAGTATGGAAATACAAAAAAAAAGCAAATATTTAATCTTAACAAAAACTTACATTTTAAAAAGTTGAGTATAAAGGTTGATTAAACGATAAAAGATACTAAAAAAATATATAAAAGTTGCTCCAATTTCGACCGAATATGGCCAACATATTTTTGTAGAATAAGAGAAACCTACTGCAGCAGGATAACCTAACTAAAGGGAACAGAAAAATTACATTTTAATACGGCGTTTAAGGTATACTAATTACGCATTACACTCATGTTTGGTGGGATAGCTCTATCTAATCCAGCTCACACTCTTAACTGTTAAACTACTGCACTTGGTGAATCATTATGAATAACTGGGATTCATTTTATTCTTGAATTTAACAACTTAGCACATCGCATTAAAGAGGCAATTCTGTAACCTCTTCTCTCGTTAAATTTAACCGATTTGGTACACTGAGGAAGAAGCTGACCTCATGTACTCACCTAGAGATTTCTTTCGTACAATTGATCAAAAAAACCGTTGCAAAATAATTCCATAGCTCCACGTCTAAACAATACAAACCGCTTATTTATTGACACACTCTCCTAGAAGACGGAAACGCCGCTGACCTTGTGTCCATCTTTCTTTAAAAGAACAACGTCAATCAGGAATCCGAAGTTTTAATGGAGTTCCTCAAATGGGTCGTGATTAACTCCTTAACAAAAACTTACAAATCAGCAAGTACCCATCATTTCATTCATACTTTTTATGAATGAAAACTATCATATTTTTTAGAATGTATTAGACGTCACACAGACCCTTGTGCTGTCCTTTTATCACCCATAAATATTTTTCTGTTAGAATAATAAAAGATGTATCTCATCACCATAGTTAGTATTAAAAAGGCACTTCATTTTAACTCTATTCCAAATTATTCTTGTGATTTATCTTTATTCTGAATAATCATCAAATTCACTCGCATATTAAGGTAGAAAAAGGAGTTAGAGTTGGTCTATTACTGCCGTGATTTGAATTACAGTCTTGAATTCGCCGAATGTGAGCAAAAATTACGCACAGTTAATAACTTTTAATACTTGTAATTATAATTCATTCATTTTCAAACTTTAATTGAGTACTTGTTGCAAAGAAGTTTTATAACCAGCTAAAAATATGTATATCTATTTTATATTACATATATATATATATAACATTGTGGAGAGAACACCTAGATTAACAATGTAATTGAAGAAAACTACATTAATATTTAATATTGACAAACTTCTCGCCAGACTACTTGACAACGTTCGAAACTTAACCTACATAACAAAAGACTCTTATATCTACTTTTACTGCGACCTATTTGGTCATACGGCATCGAAGTATGGGGGATCGACTAAGCGTTCCAACTCACTACGCCTCCAGACATTATAGTCCAAAAATACTACGAAAACTTCTTAACGCTCCGTTCTATGTGTATCTAACCTCACCATCCATAATGACCTCAAAATCCCTTTCATTAAAGATCTTGCTAATACCCGTTTCCTCAAATTCATCATTCCATTCTAAAGCAGCTCATCCTAACCCTCTCATAGAACACCTATCTTCCTCCAAAGAGTTGAATTATCAATTATCCAAATTATCAACGTCCTATCTAGATCAGCCAAAGTTTATTGGAGACTCGGCAGTGAAGCTCTCATAATCATTTACTTGGCAGCCATTGAACCTATTCTCACATACGCAGCACCTGCATGGGGGAAAGCATTGAGAAAGAAGTTCAATCAAACTAAGAGAGTTCAACGACTGATGGCACTTCGAATAATAAAGGGATTTAGAACGATCTCCTATGAGGCGGCAATAGTAGTGGCCAACATTCTTCCCATCCTGACCAAAGTTGACGAGATAATAAAGATGTACAAGACATCAAAAACTGGACACGAAGTGAGGAAGACTATGAACAACCAACTGTCTACTCGGAATGGTTACACCCGGTACACGAACTGGACATTGACCGCATCGATGGGAGGGACTATAATTACGAAATTTACACTGACGGAAGTAAGACATCGGACGGAGTAGGCTGTGCAGTTGTGGTGTTCAGCAAATTGGATCTCCTTGAAACTTTTAAATACCTCCTGGGTGCTAACTGTAGTAACAACCAAGCCGAACAGTTAGCGGTGCTCAAAGCGGTGGAATGGTTTCTGGAGCACAGAATGCAAGAGCCAGACTGCACTGCTATAATCAAGACTGACAGCAAAATGACAATAGACAGTATTAAAAACAGAGACATACACTGGCCACTTATAGAACAGATCAGACAGACAATTCTCGCCACAAATAACACACTCAAAATACAATGGACAAAAGCACACGTCGGGACTTTAGGCAATGAGTTAGCGGACACTCTGGCTAAAGAAGCGACAACGCAACATGAACTACAGTCTTACTACCACAAAGCACCTAAAGCTTATCTGAAAAACAAACTGAAAGCGTTAGGTGTGGAGAAATGGGAAGAAGACTAAGGGCAGGGAGACACACAAATTCATACCGACGATACAAGACCGGAAACAAATGGTACATTTTAAAATTAATTACAAACTAACGCAAGTACTGACAGGACATGGACGAACTAGACACTACTTGCGCAGATTTCATATAATTGACGACAGCAGCTGCCCTTGGGATAATACTACAGAACAAACTTGGACCCACTTAATATATGACTGCCCGTTTCTGGACCGGTACAGACATCAACTAATACAAGACGTTACGACAACAGGACACAACTGGCCCATCGAGAGATCTTTACTCCTATCAAGAGACAAGTTACCAACATTTGACAAATTTATACATTCAATATCGATAGACATTTTTTGACTAGACTGACTGAAATTTTTGATGGAAATGGTACGCATTATGTTATGTATATAAAAAATATAATAATATGTATAAATGTTGTAAATAGCGTTATGTATTATAAATGTATATATATATTGTACACTAGTGTGTATTATAAATATATTGTATATTAGTCTGTATTAAATATATTGTTTCTTAGGGTGTATTTGTATATTGTAAAGAGTTTTATGTATTGCATGTATGTATATTAGAAATTGTAGATATAATTCTGCATTATTATGTATATATAGTTTATTATTATGTATATATATTTTATTGTTTATTATTATTATGTATAGATAGTTTATTAATATTAATATTATTATTATTATTATTAGGTATATGTAGTTAATTATTACTATTATGTATATATAGTTTAGTATTTAATTATGGGTGGCATTGTATATAATAATAACATGTTGTACAAACAGTGGTACATGTTATGCGATACTGTAAATAAACTCCCTATCAGCAGGGCTACTGTTGGTAGGCAAAAAAAAAAAAAAAAAAAAAAAAAAAAAAAAAAAAAAAAAAAAAAAAAAAAAAAAAAAAAAAAAAAACACTGGGTGCCTTCTCCACTCGTGATTTTCTTTTATTTTTATCAGGTACCATATTTGCTTGTTGCAATAACAACGTTGCAGTTGTAAATTCCAATAAAAGATTAAAAAGAAATATTAATTACATATTATTATTCATGCTTAACCAGAGTTGGGCACTGATTAAAAAAACATTAAATTCTAAATTTAATTGATTAAATTTTTTAATTGATTTTTATTTTTAATTTTAATCAGAATTTAATCGTTAATCAAACTAATTTAATAAAACTAAAAAAATTACGATTAAATCTGAGAATTAAATTGAACTTTAATTTTAATCACCGAATTAGTTCAATTTCAATCGTTAATCAAACAAATTTAATCATCCACTTTTATGGCTTTTCAACCAATGGTTCGAACCACGTTTTGGCGAGGCCCTTTTTCTAAGCGTCTTCAATAAATACTTTTCGGTTAATTTTTGTAGACTTGGACTTCTTCACGAGTCTCTAGACCATTGGTTCATAACCTCTTCATAGACGCGGAACACAATTATATGAATATATTTTTCTCGCGGAACACTAACATTAAATTAATTTGAAATTCGGTATTTAGCAAGAACTTAAAATTAAATTCAAATTTTTAGTTTTCGTATCTTTCCTAAGTTTCTAAATTTCAATACATTTAAAATTTAAATTTCACGGAATACTTGGACCATATTCGCGAAACACCGGTTAAAAACCACTGCTTTATATCTTCTAAAATTATAGATCTGTGCACAAAATAACTATAGTTTATAATTGAGAAAAACAAAGTGTACAAGAGAACAAAATTTCATACGAATACGTGGTTCACAGTGGGAGATAAAGGACGGCCATAATTTTACAGAATTTCATGACCCAAAAAATTTTCAATCCTTTATTTCTTCTACATTTATAGATCTGTGCACAAAATAACTATAGATTATAATTGAGAAAAACAAAGTGTATAAGAGAACAAAATTCCATACCAATACGTGGTTCACAGTGGGTGATATAAAACGGTCATAATTTTACAGAATTTCATGACCCAAAAAATTTTCAACCCTTTTTATCTTCTACATTTTTAGATCTGTGCACAAAATAACTATAGTTTATAATTGAGAAAAACAAAGTGTACAAGAGAACAAAATTTCATACGAATACGTGGTTCACAGTGGGTGATATAAAACGGTCATAATTTAACAGAATTTCATGACCCAAAAAATTGTCAACCCTTTATATCTTCTATCTTTTTAGATCTGTGCACAAAATAACTATAGTTTATAATTGAGAAAAACAAAGTGTACAAGAGATCAAAATTTCATACCAATACGTCGTTCACAGTGGGTGATATAAAACGGTCATAATTTTACAGAATTTCATGACCCAAAAAATTTTCAACCCTTTATATCTTCTACATTTTTAGATCTGTGCACGAAATAACTATAGTTTATAATTGAGAAAAACAAAGTGTACAAGAGAACAAAATTTCATACGAATACGTCGTTCACAGTGGGAGATATAGAACGGCCATAATTTTACAGAATTTCATGACCCAAAAAATTTTCAACCCTTTTTATCTTCTACATTTTTAGATCTGTGCACAAAATAACTATAGTTTATAATTGAGAAAAACAAAGTGTACAAGAGAACCAAATTTCATACGAATACGTCGTTCACAGTGGGAGATATAGAACGGCCATAATTTTACAGAATTTCATGACCCAAAAAATTTTCAACCCTTTTTATCTTCTACATTTTTAGATCTGTGCACAAAATAACTATAGTTAATAATTGAGAAAAACAAAGTGTACAAGAGGTCAAAATTTCATACCAATACGTCGTTCACAGTGGGAGATATAGAACGGCCATAATTTTACAGAATTTCATGACCCAAAAAATTTTCAACCCTTTATATCTTCTACCTATTTAGATCTGTGCACAAAATAACTATAGTTTATAATTGAGAAAAACAAAGTGTACTAGAGAACAAAATTTCATACCAATACGTGGTTCGCAGTGGGAGATAAAGAACGGCCATAATTTTACAGAATTTCATGACCCAAAAAATTTTCAATCCTTTATTTCTTCTACATTTATAGATCTGTGCACAAAATAACTATAGTTTATAATTGAGAAAAACAAAGTGTACAAGAGATCAAAATTTCATACCAATACGTGGTTCACAGTGGGTGATATAAAACGGTCATAATTTTACAGAATTTCACGACCCAAAAAATTTTCAACCCTTTTTATCTTCTACATTTTTAGATCTATGCACAAAATAACTATAGTTTATAATTGAGAAAAACAAAGTGTACAAGAGAACAAAATTTCATACGAATACGTGGTTCACAGTGGGTGATATAAAACGGTCATAATTTTACAGAATTTCATGACCCAAAAAATTTTCAACCCTTTATATCTTCTATCTTTTTAGATCTGTGCACAAAATAACTATAGTTTATAATTGAGAAAAACAAAGTGTACAAGAGAACAAAATTCCATACCAATACGTGGTTCACAGTGGGTGATATAAAACGGTCATAATTTTACAGAATTTCATGACCCAAAAAATTTTCAACCCTTTATATCTTCTACATTTTTAGATCTGTGCACGAAATAACTATAGTTTATAATTGAGAAAAACAAAGTGTACAAGAGAACAAAATTTCATACGAATACGTCGTTCACAGTGGGAGATATAGAACGGCCATAATTTTACAGAATTTCATGACCCAAAAAATTTTCAACCCTTTTTATCTTCTACATTTTTAGATCTGTGCACAAAATAACTATAGTTAATAATTGAGAAAAACAAAGTGTACAAGAGGTCAAAATTTCATACCAATACGTCGTTCACAGTGGGAGATATAGAACGGCCATAATTTTACAGAATTTCATGACCCAAAAAATTTTCAACCCTTCATATCTTCTACCTATTTAGATCTGTGCACAAAATAACTATAGTTTATAATTGAGAAAAACAAAGTGTACTAGAGAACAAAATTTCATACCAATACGTGGTTCGCAGTGGGAGATAAAGAACGGCCATAATTTTACAGAATTTCATGACCCAAAAAATTTTCAATCCTTTATTTCTTCTACATTTATAGATCTGTGCACAAAATAACTATAGTTTATAATTGAGAAAAACAAAGTGTACAAGAGATCAAAATTTCATACCAATACGTGGTTCACAGTGGGTGATATAAAACGGTCATAATTTTACAGAATTTCACGACCCAAAAAATTTTCAACCCTTTTTATCTTCTACATTTTTAGATCTATGCACAAAATAACTATAGTTTATAATTGAGAAAAACAAAGTGTACAAGAGAACAAAATTTCATACGAATACGTGGTTCACAGTGGGTGATATAAAACGGTCATAATTTTACAGAATTTCATGACCCAAAAAATTTTCAACCCTTTATATCTTCTATCTTTTTAGATCTGTGCACAAAATAACTATAGTTTATAATTGAGAAAAACAAAGTGTACAAGAGAACAAAATTCCATACCAATACGTGGTTCACAGTGGGTGATATAAAACGGTCATAATTTTACAGAATTTCATGACCCAAAAAATTTTCAACCCTTTATATCTTCTACATTTTTAGATCTGTGCACGAAATAACTATAGTTTATAATTGAGAAAAACAAAGTGTACAAGAGAACAAAATTTCATACGAATACGTCGTTCACAGTGGGAGATATAGAACGGCCATAATTTTACAGAATTTCATGACCCAAAAAATTTTCAACCCTTTTTATCTTCTACATTTTTAGATCTGTGCACAAAATAACTATAGTTAATAATTGAGAAAAACAAAGTGTACAAGAGGTCAAAATTTCATACCAATACGTCGTTCACAGTGGGAGATATAGAACGGCCATAATTTTACAGAATTTCATGACCCAAAAAATTTTCAACCCTTCATATCTTCTACCTATTTAGATCTGTGCACAAAATAACTATAGTTTATAATTGAGAAAAACAAAGTGTACTAGAGAACAAAATTTCATACGAATACGTGGTTCGCAGTGGGAGATAAAGAACGGCCATAATTTTACAGAATTTCATGACCCAAAAAATTTTCAATCCTTTATTTCTTCTACATTTATAGATCTGTGCACAAAATAACTATAATTTATAATTGAGAAAAACAAAGTGTATAAGAGAACAAAATTTCATACCAATACGTCGTTCACAGTGGGAGATATAGAACGGCCATAATTTTACAGAATTTCATGACCCAAAAAATTTTCAACCCTTTATATCTTCTACCTATTTAGATCTGAGCACAAAATAACTATAGTTTATAATTGAGAAAAACAAAGTGTACAAGAGAACAAAATTTCATACGAATACGTGGTTCACAGTGGGTGATATAAAACGGTCATAATTTTACAGAATTTCATGACCCAAAAAATTTTCAACCCTTTATATCTTCTATCTTTTTAGATCTGTGCACAAAATAACTATAGTTTATAATTGAGAAAAACAAAGTGTACAAGAGAACAAAATTCCATACCAATACGTGGTTCACAGTGGGTGATATAAAACGGTCATAATTTTACAGAATTTCATGACCCAAAAAATTTTCAACCCTTTATATCTTCTACATTTTTAGATCTGTGCACGAAATAACTATAGTTTATAATTGAGAAAAACAAAGTGTGCAAGAGAACAAAATTTCATACGAATACGTCGTTCACAGTGGGAGATATAGAACGGCCATAATTTTACAGAATTTCATGACCCAAAAAATTTTCAACCCTTCACATCTTCTACCTATTTAGATCTGTGCACAAAATAACTATAGTTTATAATTGAGAAAAACAAAGTGTACTAGAGAACAAAATTTCATACGAATACGTGGTTCGCAGTGGGAGATAAAGAACGGCCATAATTTTACAGAATTTCATGACCCAAAAAATTTTCAATCCTTTATTTCTTCTACATTTATAGATCTGTGCACAAAATAACTATAGTTTATAATTGAGAAAAACAAAGTGTATAAGAGAACAAAATTCCATACCAATACGTGGTTCACAGTGGGTGATATAAAAAGGTCATAATTTTACAGAATTTCATGACCCAAAAAATTTTCAACCCTTTATATCTTCTACATTTTTAGATCTGTGCACAAAATAACTATAGTTTATAATTGAGAAAAACAAAGTGTACAAGAGAACAAAATTTCATACGAATACGTCGTTCACAGTGGGAGATATAGAACGGCCATAATTTTACAGAATTTCATGACCCAAAAAATTTTCAACCCTTTTTATCTTCTACATTTTTAGATCTGTGCACAAAATAACTATAGTTTATAATTGAGAAAAACAAAGTGTACAAGAGAACAAAATTTCATACGAATACGTCGTTCACAGTGGGCGATATAGAACGGCCATAATTTTACAGAATTTCATGACCCAAAAAATTTTCAACCCTTTTTATCTTCTACATTTCTAGATCTGTGCACAAAATAACTATAGTTAATAATTGAGAAAAACAAAGTGTACAAGAGGTCAAAATTTCATACCAATACGTCGTTCACAGTGGGAGATATAGAACGGCCATAATTTTACAGAATTTCATGACCCAAAAAATTTTCAACCTTTTATATCTTCTACCTATTTAGATCTGTGCACAAAATAACTATAGTTTATAATTGAGAAAAACAAAGTGTACTAGAGAACAAAATTTCATACGAATACGTGGGTCGCAGTGGGAGATAAAGAACGGCCATAATTTTACAGAATTTCATGACCCAAAAAATTTTCAATCCTTTATTTCTTCTACATTTATAGATCTGTGCACAAAATAACTATATTGAGAAAAACAAAGTGTATAAGAGAACAAAACTCCATACCAATACGTGGTTCACAGTGGGTGATATAAAACGGTCATAATTTTACAGAATTTCATGACCCAAACAATTTACAACCTTTCTTATCTTCTACATTTTTAGATCTGTGCACAAAATAACTATAGTTTATAATTGAGAAAAACAAAGTGTACAAGAGATCAAAATTTCATACTAATACGTGGTTCACAGTGGGTGATATAAAACGGTCATAATTTTACAGAATTTCATGACCCAAAAAATTTTCAACCCATTTTATCTTCTACATTTTTAGATCTGTGCACAAAATAACTATAGTTTATAATTGAGAAAAACAAAGTGTACAAGAGAACAAAATTTCATACGAATACGTGGTTCACAGTGGGAGATATAGAACGGCCATAATTTTACAGAATTTAATGACCTAAAAAATTTTCAGCCCTTTATATCTTCTACATTTTTAGATCTGTGCACAAAATAACTATAGTTTATAATTGAGAAAAACAAAGTGTACAAGAGAACAAAATTTCATACGAATACGTGGTTCACAGTGGGAGATATAGAACGGCCATAATTTTACAGAATTTTTTGACCCAAAAAATTTTCAACCCTTCATATCTTCTACCTATTTAGATCTGTGCACA
This sequence comes from Rhodnius prolixus, assembly GCF_049639745.1. Taxonomy (NCBI): domain Eukaryota; kingdom Metazoa; phylum Arthropoda; class Insecta; order Hemiptera; family Reduviidae; genus Rhodnius; species Rhodnius prolixus. The sequence goes on along the minus strand of NW_027411582.1, from coordinate 16,930,930 downwards.
AAATAACTATAGTTTATAATTGAGAAAAACAAAGTGTACTAGAGAACAAAATTTCATACGAATACGTGGTTCGCAGTGGGAGATAAAGAACGGCTATAATTTTACAGAATTTCATGACCCAAAAAATTTTCAATCCTTTATTTCTTCTACATTTATAGATCTGTGCACAAAATAACTATAGTTTATAATTGAGAAAAACAAAGTGTATAAGAGAACAAAATTCCATACCAATACGTGGTTCACAGTGGGTGATATAAAACGGTCATAATTTTACAGAATTTCATGACCCAAAAAATTTTCAACCCTTTATATCTTCTACATTTTTAGATCTGTGCACAAAATAACTATAGTTTATAATTGAGAAAAACAAAGTGTACAAGAGAACAAAATTTCATACGAATACGTCGTTCACAGTGGGAGATATAGAACGGCCATAATTTTACAGAATTTCATGACCCAAAAAATTTTCAACCCTTTTTATCTTCTACATTTTTAGATCTGTGCACAAAATAACTATAGTTTATAATTGAGAAAAACAAAGTGTACAAGAGAACAAAATTTCATACGAATACGTCGTTCACAGTGGGAGATATAGAACGGCCATAATTTTACAGAATTTCATGACCCAAAAAATTTTCAACCCTTTTTATCTTCTACATTTTTAGATCTGTGCACAAAATAACTATAGTTAATAATTGAGAAAAACAAAGTGTACAAGAGGTCAAAATTTCATACCAATACGTCGTTCACAGTGGGAGATATAGAACGGCCATAATTTTACAGAATTTCATGACCCAAAAAATTTTCAACCCTTTATATCTTCTACCTATTTAGATCTGTGCACAAAATAACTATAGTTTATAATTGAGAAAAACAAAGTGTACAAGAGAACAAAATTTCATACGAATACGTGGTTCACAGTGGGTGATATAAAACGGTCATAATTTTACAGAATTTCATGACCCAAAAAATTTTCAACCCTTTATATCTTCTATCTTTTTAGATCTGTGCACAAAATAACTATAGTTTATAATTGAGAAAAACAAAGTGTACAAGAGAACAAAATTCCATACCAATACGTGGTTCACAGTGGGTGATATAAAACGGTCATAATTTTACAGAATTTCATGACCCAAAAAATTTTCAACCCTTTATATCTTCTACATTTTTAGATCTGTGCACGAAATAACTATAGTTTATTATTGAGAAAAACAAAGTGTACAAGAGAACAAAATTTCATACGAATACGTCGTTCACAGTGGGAGTTATAGAACGGCCATAATTTTACAGAATTTCATGACCCAAAAAATTTTCAACCCTTTTTATCTTCTACATTTTTAGATCTGTGCACAAAATAACTATAGTTTATAATTGAGAAAAACAAGGTGTACAAGAGAACAAAATTTCATACGAATACGTGGTTCACAGTGGGAGATATAGAACGGCCATATTTTTACAGAATTTCATGACCCAAAAAATTTTCAACATTTTTTATCTTCTACATTTTTAGATCTGTGCACAAAATAACTATAGTTTATAATTGAGAAAAACAAAGTGTACAAGAGAACAAAATTTCATACCAGTACGTCGTTCACAGTGGGAGATATAGAACGGCCATAATTTTACAGAATTTCATGACCCAAAAAATTTTCAACCCTTTTTATCTTCTATATTTTTAGATCTGTGCACAAAATAACTATAGTTTTTTAATTGAGAAAAACAAAGTGTACAAGAGAATAAAATTTCATACGAATACGTGGTTCACAGTGGGTGATATAGAACGGCCATAATTTTACAGAATTTCATGACCCAAAAAATTTTCAACCCTTTATTTCTTCTACATTTATAGATCTGTGCACAAAATAACTATAGTTTATAATTGAGAAAAACAAAGTGTACAAGAGAACAAAATTTCATACGAATACGTCGTTCACAGTGGGAGATATAGAACGGCCATAATTTTACAGAATTTCATGACCCAAAAAATTTTCAACCCTTTTTATCTTCTACATTTTTAGATCTGTGCACAAAATAACTATAGTTTATAATTGAGAAAAACAAAGTGTACAAGAGAACAAAATTTCATACGAATACGTGGTTCACAGTGGGAGATATAGAACGGCCATAATTTTACAGAATTTCATGACCCAAAAAATTTTCAACCCTTTTTATCTTCTAAATTTTTAGATCTGTGCACAAAATAACTATAGTTTATAATTGAGAAAAACAAAGTGTACAAGAGAACAAAATTTCATACGAATACGTCGTTCACAGTGGGAGATATAGAACGGCCATAATTTTACAGAATTTCATGACCCAAAAAATTTTCAACATTTTTTATCTTCTACATTTTTAGATCTGTGCACAAAATAACTATAGTTTATAATTGAGAAAAACAAAGTGTACAAGAGAACAAAATTTCATACGAATACGTCGTTCACAGTGGGAGATATAGAACGGCCATAATTTTACAGAATTTCATGACCCAAAAAATTTTCAACCCTTTTTATCTTCTACATTTTTAGATCTGTGCACAAAATAACTATAGTTTATAATTGAGAAAAACAAAGTGTACAAGAGAACAAAATTTCATACGAATACGTGGTTCACAGTGGGAGATATAGAACGGCCATAATTTTATAGAACTTCATGACCCAAAAAATTTTCAACCCTTTATATCTTCTACCTATTTAGATCTGTGCACAACTATTGTCAGTATAAACTATTCTGTATGTAAAGAAAATGAGATAACTAAGCCTTTATAAAAAAGGAAAACCATCCTATAGCCTACCCAAAAAAAGTGAAGTAACCTAATCTTGATGTAAATGAGAGAATTTAGGTTAATTATAAAATGGAATTGGTCTTCCTCTAGTTAGAGTAAAGAAATGACATTGCTGCCAACTGTTTTTGCAAACAATACTTTAACCAAGAGCCGCCAGCCAGCGCCAACTGAGTGGTTGGAGGCGGCCGCGGAGGCGGCAATCTCTGTCAGTGACGTCATTTGTAATGATATCTATCTCCGACACTCCTAATTAGGTAATCAACTTACCGGCCACTTCAAAGCGGTGAGATTCGCTGCCTAATTATTAAACTGACAGATTTCTGCCGTATCGTATTTTCTCCATTGAAAATTTATGTAATTAGTACAGTTTTAAGTTGATATAAATATATTATAAGCTAATGATTTCTGTAATATTATTAATAAAATTATGAGGAAAAATTAATATAATGTAATAATGTCTAGTGAGAATTTTTAGATCAAATGTTTAACGAAGCATTATGGTACTTAGTATAGAAGCACACAACTTTTTTTTTATATTTGCAATTTTTGTAAAGAACACAGAGTATAGAAGGGAGGAAGCTCAGTGGTTAGAGTATTGGATTCCCACGCAGAGATCCAAGTTTCGAGTTTCAGTTGCGACTCCCTTAGATTTTTCTCTTTCTAAGAAGCTTATTGTAGCTCACTGTCCAGTGCATGGTTAGTGTTGTCTAGGTGCTTATCACTAGAATATCACTCACTCTCCATTCTTACTTATAAATAAATTCGCTTCACACATTCATCCCTCTACTATATACAACTATTTACATAAACTACAGCTAATGGATGGATCAGTACTCTATATTCCTGCCATCCTTATAGCTTAACCGAAATTAAAATCACGTAATCATTCTCTAATCATTTTCTTCCATTCATTCTAATCGGCTAATACTTTTAAATACATTATATTATATTTCATTGCTAGCTCTGCTACAGATTTAAGCACACAGATGTCGGTGGTGTATATTATGTCTTCGTAGAGAAATGGCGCATCTAAATACCTGTATATGTCGTCAAACATTCGTTTCCTTTCTACTACATAACGTGGACATATCATTATTATGTTTGAAATCCTCCTCCTCATTGCAATCTACACCAAAGAGGAGAGAGGACCTTTTGTTGATCCTGTGAAGATACGATCCACACACACCGCGTGGTTCGCTGTCAGCCTGCTTATTGTCGTAACAACCCATTTATTAGTGACAGTTCCCTTATAAACCATGGATGTCTAGGTAACTGATCTACACATAGTTTTATAGAATCTCCCTTTATTATCATTACTGTAATCTGTCTGCCATTTTTGTAGTGCTGCTTGCACTGGTTACTGATTATTATTTAACAACAAAATTTTGGTTGTAGTCACAAAAAGCTATTGTCCTTACTTCTCAGCTCGAGTTCTTGTTTAATTCAAGTATGTAAGGACTATTCTTACATTTACGCCAACTCGAAGAAGCCATGATTCAACGTAGAAAACCAAATTAGAGGTTTTTTTGAATAGATAATTTTTTTTTACATTTAAAAACAACTACAATTGTGTAAAAGTGATGTTTATAAAACATAAATAGCTTTTTGGTTATGTTCAATCCAAGAGTTGTGGTATTTTAAAATACCAATTTAAAAGTCGATGCATACCATTGACTGTGACAAAAAGAAATCAAAATTGCATAAAAAGTAGAGCATGCAGCAAAAAACGGATTTCAGATTTGGAATCAGCGATGCAGAAATATAAAGAAAAAGTAGTATATAAAAACAAAATTGTAGTCTAGTTTTTTCTTAGTTCTTCGCTCCCATCTTGGAAAGAAAGTAAGAACCAGACAGTCTCCTAAGGATTACTATGAAAAGTATGCTGCCTAAGGTTAAGTTTATGTTCTTTCCAAAAATTATGAACGTGTAAACTGAGTTTTAAGGTGCTCCTATGTCTACAAGAACCTCTTCCATCAAAATACTGGCCAGTGTACTCGATCTTCACTCGGATGTCTCGAGTTCCGAGACTGGCTGCCCTTAGATTTTCTCTTCATAGGATTTACAAACGAATTACAGTCAACAAGTTGAACACAACAAGAGAAACCTGTCCAAGTTTAACACACAATTTTTCAAACGCGCATCGATATTCTTCAATTAGTGAAAAACCAAAAGTAAAAAATAGAAAAATAAAGAACGCACAGTATAAGCCAACAATTATTGTTAATACAAAAACTGTAAAAGCTTTACAAGAATAAGATAAAATTAGTTTTACAAGTATTGTTATGAACAAAAAAAAGTGAAAACAAGAAGAAAACTTTTTTGAATGAAAAAGTTGAGAGAAAAACTGAGTGAAAAAAAAAGAAGAAAAACTGCAAGAAAAAGTTTGTCCTCTTAGAATTTCCAAACTAGAAACTTTACAGAACAGTGCAGCGGGAGAAGGAGGTTTTGAAACTTTGCTTAATAATTAGAAACTTTGTTTATAAAATTATCAATAAGTATTATTAAGTACTGCACTTTATTCCGTCTTACTTTTATAAAAACTTGGCCAATTTAGTGCTAGATTCATTAGGAGATGACGGAGTAATTGTACGAGAAAATACAATAGGAAATCTGTAGACAGGCTCATGGGTATAAGCAGATGATGTCAAAAGGAAGACGACTATCAAGGTGCTGGTAATGGAAAAGGGAATAACTCCAGCAGAGGCTACAGCAAGTTGGTACTTCAAGTACCTGATCCAATCAATAGGCCAGGAATCTGTCTTCTTATACAAGAAATTGTAGAATGTTTGTGAGCTATGTAACAAAGAGGAGGAAGATGGTACTCATGTGGTGGCCGTTTGTCCTTTATTTTCAAAGGTAACAGGACACTTTTGTAAAGGAAGTCTTTGATGGCCAGTTTAGCAGAAAAATGAAAGCCTTTTCCATTTGTATAAGTACATTAATTTTTGCCTTAAAATTTAACAAATTTTTATTGTTATTTGCTTAACCTATTTTTGAGAATCAATATTCTCAGTTGCTGTAGGAATGTAGTATTTGTTTTTTAGTATTGTATTCATTTGTAGTAGTATTGTGTTTCTCAGGGCAGTATCCTAGGTCCTCTTCTTTACTCCTTACATACAGCAGACATACCTCAACACCCAAATACCATTCTTTCTACCTTTGCTGACAATACTGCAATCTTATCTCCTCATTCCGATCCTCTTATCGCTACTCGGGCTCTTTAAACACACATCAACCACTTACAGGACTGGCTTATCAAATGGCGAATCAAAATACCTATACCAACTGTGGACAAAGTACGCTACCTTGGACTGCACCTAGACAAACGGTTGACATGGAATCCCCTAGATTAGACTGAAAAGACAAGAAACAAACCAACGCTACAAAACTTCTCACCAGACTACTTGACAAACGTTCGAAACTTAACCTACATAACAAAAGACTCTTATATCTACTGTTACTGCGACCCTATTTGGTCATACTGCATCGAAGTATGGGGGATCGACTAAACGTTCCAACTCACTACGCCTCCAGACATTACACAGGACTACAGTCCAAAAATACTTCGAAAACTACTTAACGCTCCGTTCTATGTATCTAACCTCACCATCTATAATTATCCTCAAAATCTCTTTCATTACAAATCTTGCTAAAACACTCGTTTTCTCAAATTCATCATTCCACTCTACAGCAGCTCATCCTAACCCTCTCATAGAACACCTATCTTCCTCCACATTACCAGGTAATCCTCGTAAGATGGCCCCGTGACCTACTCTTATCGTGAGAGCAGTATAGCAAAGTAAGTTATTGGAGTGACACCACTGGGTGCCTTCTTCACTCGTGATTTTCACGTATTTTTTTATCAGGTACTATATTTGCTTGTTGCAACAATCGTTGCAGTTGTAAATTCCAATAAAAGATTTAAAAAGAAAAAAAAAAAATTTGATTTTGTTACATATTATTTTTTATATTACTTTTATTATTGATTATATTACATTATTATCTGACACTATTGGCACCCGGAACTTTATTCAGTGCACTACCGGCCTCCGACAACACAGTGAGCTGTAAGAAGCTCCTAGGAAGAGGAAATTTAAGGGCCAGCAGCTGGATTCGAACCCGGGATCTCCGCGTGGTAATCCAATATGCTAACCGCATATCTAATCCCTTCCCTTAAATTACGAGGGTCGTTTGAAAAGTCCGTGCAAAGTCGGAGAGATAGCACCACTGGCGCGTATCGAGGTTATGTTTAGTTAGTAGCATCTCTTGGAAGAACACACACCAAGTTTCAGCCAGATCGGTCTATTTCTTTGTGTTTGGCATTCGTTTGAATCGAGGAAGTCGAGTGATTTTCAAAAAATGGACGAAAAAGAATTTCGTGTGTTGATTAAACACTACTTTATGAAAGGCAAAACGCCTCAGGAGACTAAAGAGAAGCTTGATAAACATTATGGTGACTCTGCACCTTCGATTAGAACAGTTTATAAGTGGTTTCAAAATTTTCGGAGTGGCCATATGGGCACAAGTGACGCTGAACGTTCTGGACGCCCTGTTGAGGTTACTACTCCAGAAATCATTGATAAAATCCATGATATGGTGATGGATGACAGAAGAGTGAAGGTGCGTGAGATTGCTAGTGCTGTGGGCATCTCGAATGAACGGGTACATAATATTTTGCATCAATATTTGGACATGACAAAGCTATCCGCAAGATGGGTGCCGCGATTGCTCACGCTTGACCAAAAACGAAATCGTGTGAAGTGTTGCAAGGACGGTTTGCAGCTGTTCCAGAAGAATCCGCAGGACTTTAAGCGTCGTTTCGTCACTGTGGATGAAACATGGATACATCACTACACTCCTGAGACCAAAGAACAATCTAAACAATGGGTTACCAAGGGGGAATCTGCGCCCAAAAAGGCGAAGACCGTTCCTTCGGCCGGAAAGATTATGGCGACTGTCTTTTGGGATTCGCAAGGAATAATCCTCATCAACTATCTGGAAAAGGGTAAAACTATTACAGGTGCATATTATTCATCGTTATTGGACCGTTTGAAAACCGAGCTGCAAGAAAAACGCCCACGATTTGCCCACAAAAAAGTCCTCAACGCACCAGCTGACAACAGTTGTGGTCGCAAAATTAATGGAAATAGGGTTCCAACTTGTTTCACATCCCCCCTATTCTCCAGACTTGGCTCCCTCGGACTACTATTTGTTCCCCAATATGAAGAAATGGCTGGCGGGAAAAAGATTTTATTCAAACGAGGAGGTGATTGCAGAAACGAATGGCTATTTTTCAGACTTGGACAAATCCTATTATTCGGAAGGGATCAACAAACTAGAGCAGCGTTGGACGAAGTGTATAAGCCTAAAAGGAGACTATGTAAAAAGGTTTACCCCCAAAAATTAAGTAGTTTTTATTTTTGCACGGACTTTTCAAACGACCCTCGTATAAGGTACATGAATTTTGTGTTTAAAAAGAAGAAGAAAACTTATAAATTATATGTAAAAAATCATTAGGCCATTCAATGAGTTACTTTTGTAAAAAAACAGAATAAAAATAGTTGGAAGGTGATAAATCATGTTTAAAAAAAAAGAGAAATGATAGTCAAAAAAGGACACGGGCCATTCCTTTTATTAGCAGGAAAGAGATCCTGTCATTGCCTGCTACACCTTACCAAGCCCAACTCCTCTTACTCGCTTCCTCTCTCTCTTCCACTGGCTAAAGAGTTCTGGCTGGGAAAGAGGATTTCAAGGGTGTGCAGAAATACGAACCAACGTTTGAACACGATCACTCACACCCTTGAACCCCGAACAGCATCCAAACTTCTTCAATAGAGGCTTGGAGCTATGGACCGTAGCGTGATCACTATCAATATGGTGATAGCTCCGTGATTGATTACAAGTTCAATCCATCAACCATCCTTTGACCTTCTTCTATTTTTCTCTTGTCTTTTCTCTACAGTTTCCTCATGTCTAACTTCGCTCCAATTTTTCAGGTCATCTAATAAAAAGTATTTGTATACTAGGTAGTTAGTTTTTACGAATATGCACAAATATTTGTGAAATCACAAATGTTCTAGTTTGTCATTTTGCCAGCAAGGATCTGTATTGGTTATAATTACTCCTCAGCATATAATCCCTGAATCCTATCTACGTTGTAGAACGGAAGTGGAGCAGAGTTGACTTAGAAGGTACACCCGGAACGGTGGAGATCCCCAGCTGACTGCCGTCAAGTTAAGGAAATTCTTGGCCTGTCTAAAACGTCTGTGGTTAGCTTCAGTAGGTCCCGGATCCGCCAGTTGGTTCACATTTTGACTGGACAAGCCAATTTAGCGTACCATCTTTTCAAATTGTGGCCTCACCCAGTCGCTAATCTGCGCCGGTTGTGGGTCCAATGACACTGTGCGGCACTTTGTAGAGGTGGGTCCCGTTTATTATAAAACTAGGATTCCTCGTCTTCGGGAGGCCAAATGTTTCCCACCTGGAGATTTTGTGACATCTGGTAATCTTTACCAGATCTCTCTAGGTTTATTCCAGTGCACTGGGGGCGATTGGGTCGCCATGCTCTCTAGTGTCCTGTCACTATATTATTTGTTTATTGTTCTGCTGTCCGAAAACTCTTGGACAGATTTATTGGTCTTGAAGCCCTGGTATCTCTCTTGAGATGAGGAAACAGTGGGCACTTTTGGGATTGCCTGTGTTCCTTCCCCCACGCGGAGGAACCGCCCTTTGTCACAATCCAATCTTGACATTAGGCTAGTTTTTTTATTTCATTCAAAATATTACTCAAAAATAAATCCTTCCAAATTGTTCGGTTTCAGTTCGAAGCATTTTTAAATTCCTGTTGTAACAGATTTACCTGTTTTAAATCTTAGTAATTGATAGACGATGGCTTTACTGAATCCATACTTATGCGACAGATCGAACAAACTACTTTAATCCAAGATGAAAATGGATTATTACCAACAGAAACATGTTGTATTACGACTTAACCAAGTGATTTGACAGTTAAATTTAAGATATTTCAAAAAAAGTGGAGTTAAACGAATTTGTGCAGTGAATCGTTTATACGTATCTTGTTCAACATTAGCATGTCATCTGTCCTAACTGTTTTTAGTTACTTAGTTTTCGGTCATAAAATGTTATAATTATTACGCATATTGTAGTATAATGCACTCAGAACTTAAACTGTAATGAAGATAACAATTAAAACGCTACGTACACGGAATTTTGAAAAGTTCTCGTGGCAAATAGTGCTCCTTGGTTGCAGAGAAATACCACAGATTTCGAATCTTAATTTGGACAGTGAAATATTACATACTTTCAGTCTAAATCTTAAATTAAGGATTTTTTTTTATTCGAGATGGCAGACTTTGTATCTTATATCAGTTTAATATATTAATATCTTTACAATATTATTAAAAAATACAAGTGGCAACTACTTAAAAATAGTATTGGACGATCATTTGCCAGCTACATTTTGATTAAATTATTACAAGAAAGTGCTTTGAAACCATTTATTTTTCTTATTAGATCAGCTGATTGGCTGAAAATACAAAGAGAATCTAATGGCTATGTGTATATACGTATATAAAACCATTTACAGTTAGTAGAATGAAATCAATGCGGTAATAAAATGATTACCTTATAATTACTAACCAGGGAAAAAGAAGCAGAAGTTGGCAACAGTGGTAAAATGTAGTTCTGAGTGAAATTAAACCCCGCCCAAACCATTGGAGTGGATTAAAGGGGGAAGTTAATGTTGGTAACCAACAGAAGTTAAGAGAAGTTTAAGCACAAACTGCTTGAAAGTTCCTTCCTTCTGCTTCATGCTTACTACATGGGATGAATAGATGGGAGGAGTAGAAGGGTTTATTAAGTACATGGAAGAAATAAAAGCGGTAAACTTCGTTCTTTGTACTTGAAGCAAAAGATACAATTGGAAGCATAAGCTTAATTTGTATCATTACAATGGTAAGACATTAAGCGCTAAAATGTGAAAATAGAAGAAACACTTTTAAGCTAACTGAAAGCATCCAGGCCTCAGGCGATGAAAGTGGTAGAATATCGTTAATTGTTTTTAACAATGTTGTGTTGGGGGAAAACACCTGAGTCTCTCTGGTTCTAAATATCCAAGCAAAATCATCTAAAACTTAACTGCAATTTTGTTCATCTTAAAAACAGGTGTAAAAGTTACAGATGTGCTAAATACGTTCATCTGTATTTAGTTCCCACCTGTGGCATAGCTTTCTAATAAGGCCAATATACTTTGGCAAAGTAAAGAAAAACATTGCTTTAATAAAACTACTTCAAAATTTCAAGAACAAGACAAAATTTGTAGATTTATTAAAAAATCAAAGCATTTGATTGATTACGTACTCTAACAATCAATAAAAATGCTTAAATTTTCAACAATTTATTATACCAAAGGCTTCCACTTTTTGTAGCCTCGATTGCGTTTGCGCAGTTTCCAGTTTTGACGTGAATACGTGGGACGGGAGTTCGCCCCACCCAAATAAGGCCCTTTCTAAAACTATTATTACCAATATTTCTATAACCCTTAGTCCGATTTGGATAAAATTTAGCTCGAAGAAGCGGTTAAAGCTCCTCTAAGTGGCTGTGCAGTGTCATCATGCTCTTACTCCTACTAAGAGGAAGTACTGCAATTGTTACAATTATCAATGAGTGAACCGATTTACATCAATGAATTATCGTTCGATTCAAAATCTTTGTCTCTTTGCCTTTTAGGGAGAAGTACTGTATTCGCAGTTTATTTTTCTTACTTCTCTTGAAAGGAAGTACTGAAATCGCAGTATAATTTTGCTATTTACGTACAAATACCTTCCTATTTTATTCAAAACGCTTTTTCAAAAAAATTGTTACCAGTGGTAGTTACGGTTCCGAGTTAACACCTTATCAGGTTATAATGATAGTATTGCTTATTCCAAATTTTAAAATGTGCTTGGACGTCCAGGTCGTTCGTCATCTTCAACGTTTTCGCGGCCATCTTGGAAACGCTTATACCACTCGTAAATCCTTGTTTTACTCATAGCAGACTCACCATATGCCTTTATTAACATTTCACACACTTTATTACACTTTATTTCATTTTTTACGCAAAATTTAATACAAATTCTTTGATCCATTTTTTTTTAACAAACAAAAATCGCCAAGCTCGAAAAACACGTCTAACCTTAACGGCTGCCACTTAAGAAGTAAACAATGAATATTACTGAAAATTTTATCGTACTTCAGGGGCATGTGTACCAACATAATAAAAAAAAAAATTTTACAATCAGACTCTCCAAACCCGCGAAATTTAAAAATTCCCGTTACTTTTTGAACACACCTCGTATATATGGAATATAAAATAGATAAAATTTGCACATATTTAGGACAGTTAATTATTAAAGTATTTTACTGCAAGTACTCAATTAAAGGAACTGCGTTAGAGAAATGAATAATTTACTTGTTATTAACTGTGTGTTATTTGTGCTCTCAAATACTTCTGTTAGACGAATTGAAGATTCAAATTTTGTTCTAACTTCGTGATTCAAATTGAAATAGTAATCAGAACTACACTCAACTTTTTATTTTATTTTAATGTACATATGTATGTGATTACACAGAAATAAAGGGCATAATAGAGATAAATCAGAAAAATAATGTGGAATAGAGTTAAAATAAGCTTCTATTTAGTTATGATGAAGAAATATAAATTTTATCATAATTATAACAAAAAAATTATTATAAATGAAGTGGCCAGCATAAGGGTCTGTGACATCTAATAAATTCTAAAAAATATTAATGAAATGTTGGGTACTCGCTGATTTGTGTACCTTTTGGCGTTTAATCAACCCTTATACTTAACATTTTAAACTGTAAGTTTTTGTTAAGGATACGAAACGTGACTTGATTGTGATATTGAACATTCTGGGACACAAATAGGTAAAATAAGAATAAAAACAAACAAAATAATAATAATAAAATAAATGAAGAGATATCCGAGTAAGGAGACGGAACTGTCATTTAGTACGAAACATTTGATCTGTACACAGCTATGGTTTGAACTGCCTTTAAGGCCAGCCCAGTATTCTAATAAATATTTCATAACCTTACAATCCACTTTCCTAACCCCGCCACAACCACTTCAACTTGCAACCTCCTCAAGTTTCCCGCACTCTAGGGGCCACTTTGATCTGCTAACCTCGCCCGTAACTCCACGAACAGTTATTGCTTAACTTTACACAATGGGTTTGGCCCTGCCTTCTCACACGATTTTGTTTTTTGCTTATAGTATAAAATAATATTAAATTATTTTTATGTATTGTACAAATATTGCTCTCTCTATGCTTACAAATTCCCCAAAAATACGTGCTTAAAATGTATTTATAAAATTAAAATTAGATTTGAATCGAAATGTGAAAGTCTAATAAAGAAATTAATATTATCCATATACTGGGTAACCATGGTTACAGGCTCCACCCACTTTTTTGTTTAACGGCGGGAAATTTCGAAAAAATAAAAAACACGTATTTAATCATTTTTAGTCTAGTTTATTTTCAGTGATTGGCCAATTTTTTTAAACCCCTGTGTCTCGAGATACAGCATCCAACTTTGTTTTTTCAAATGGAACGTTATATTTTTTGTTGCATATTTTTGTAGTATTTGAGCTCCTAAAAAAAACAAAACCAATTTTTTTGAAATCGTTTAGGTTTTTCAAAAGTTATGGTAATTCAAAATATGAAAAACAAATTTCAGTTTATTGTCAAAATTACGTTATTTTTTTTTTAAAGAAGCTGTTCAAAATGGGCACCTTCAACGGATAGGCAAGCCAAAACTCTGGACTTCCACGCTTTGCTTGTAGCAGCACTTATGGTGGCAAAGTCAAGATCTAGGCAGGCTAGAGTTATTCGACGTTCCAGATCTTCGACTGAAGCCACAGGATTAAGGTTACTGTACACTTTATTTTTTAGATATCCCCACAAAAAAATAGTCCATTGGGGTTAATTCCAGAGATCGAGGTGGCCATTGGATCGGACAATGAGTCCCTAAGCACTTTTCATGGAAATTTCTGTCCAGATAACCTCGAACAACTCTCGCCGGGCAACCATCTTGTTGAAAATACATATCTAGCCGACGTTGTAGATGAACATCTTCAAGCGGAACTGGCAAAATGTCTCTTAAAAAAAAAGTTAGATACCTTGCACCAGTTAAGTTCTCTCTGTAGAAGTATGGGCCGATTAGTTGATTTTTCTAAAACTCCACACCAAACGTTTGTAGAAAAAAACAACCTGAACGTCGAATAACTCTAGCCTGCCTAGATCTTGGACTTTGCCACCATAAGTGCTGCTACAAGCAAAGCGTGGGAGTCCAGAGTTTTGGCTTGCCTATCCGTTGATTGTGCCCAGTTTGAACAGATTCTTTAAAAAAAGTAAGGTAATTTTGACAGTAAACTGAAATTAGTTTTTCTTATTTTAAATTACCATAACTTTTGAAAAACTAACCGATTAAAAAAAATTTATTTTTTATTTTTTTTTAGGAGCTCAAATACTATAAAAAAGTATGCAAAAAAATATAACGTTCCCTTTCAAAAAAGAAAGTTGGATGCTGTATCTCGAGATACAGGGGTTTAAAAAAATGGGTCAATCACTGAAAATAAACTAGACTAAAAATGATTAAATACGTGTTTTTTATTTTTTCGAAATTTCCCGCCGTTAAAAAAAAAAGTGGGTGGAGCATATAACTCTGGTCACCCTGTATATATTATGTATACATATACAAAAAACGAGGGTAAATCTTAAGAATAGCTCCCCGGAGGTGTGGCCTAATTCGAAGTGATTCTGATTCGCTGTTACTATAGAACCCGCCATATTCAAATATAAATATAAAACTATTTCTTTATTTTATATTTACACTTAAATCTAGCGTGTTATATGGTAACAGCGAATCAGAATCACTTTGAATTATTTATTTAGGATTGATATTTCTATTTAAACACCCCCTGATTTATTTATTTCTTAATGGGGGGCTTCGCCCCCACACCCCCTGATTTTTTCTTAATGGGGCTTCGCCCCCTTACCCCCCTCCTAACCTACCTAATCACCCTCAATTTTTTAATTTGTGTCACAAGATTCATTACAATAATTACACAGAACAACACAAAAGAAACTTACCTTATTCTGTGGAGTCCTTTTCCTGAGGAGGGTATACTTGTCGAACTCCCTCCAGAAAATCGAACAAAATTTTATAACATTCATTACTCCATCCTCACTCACACTACAATCAAGCTTTAATTTAAAAAAAAACTGCAAATTTAAAACGCTCATACTCATAAAGTTACAAAAAAAAAGGCACCTCAAGTCACAAACAGGGCACTCGCGGGAACTGATAATACATTAAAAAGGAAGCAGTTGCTATGCAGTAAGTGTACTGCGCATGCGCGCGAAACAAGAAGTAAGAAATTCAAACAAATTATATACAGTACATTGGCGGGAAGTAGTTTAAAAACTCAACGGTAAGTGTGCTGTACTGCGCATGCCCTAAAAATAATCAGGCCACACCTCCGGGTAACTATTCTTTACATTAGCCATTTGTTTATTTGTTTTAAATTTACATTGCTACGTTTTACAAAATTTTTGGGCTAATCTAAAGAATAGCTCCCCGGAGGTGTGGCCTGTTTATTTTTAGGGGGTGGGAAGTACAGCGCACCTACCGGCGAGATTTTAAACTACTTCCCGCCAATGAACTGTTTCGGATTGTGCGAATTTCGTAACTCTTATGTTTCGCGGGCAAGCGCAGTACACTTACTGCATAATAACTGCTTCCTGTTTAATGTATTAATAGTTCCCGCGAGTGCCCTGTTTGTGACTTGAGGTGCCTTTTTTTTGTAACTTTATGAGCATGAGCGTTTTAAATTTGCAGTTTTTTTTTTAAATTAAAGCATGATTGTAGTGTGAGTGGGGATGGAGTAATGAATGTTATAAAATTTTGTTCGATTTTCTGGAGGGAGTTCGACAAGTATACCCTCCTCAGGAAAAGGACTCCACAGAATAAGGTAAGTTTCTTTTATGTTGTTCTGTGTAATTATTGTAATGAATCTTGTGACACAAATTAAAAAATTGAGGGTGATTAGGTAGGTTAGAAGGGGGTATGGGGGGCGAAGCCCCCATTAAGGAATAAATCAGGGGGTGTGGGGGCGAAGCCCCCCATTAAGAAATAAATAAATCAGGGGGTGTTTAAATAGAAATATCAATTCTAAATAAATAATTCGAAGTGATTCTGATTCGCTGTTACCATATAACCCGCTAGATTTAAGTGTAAAAATAAAATAAAGAAATAGTTTTATATTTATATTTGAATATGGCGGGTTCTATAGTAACAGCGAATCAGAATCACTTCGAATTAGGCCACACCTCCGGGGAGCTATTCTTAAGATTTACCAATTTTTGTTTTTTAAGATGGGTGCAATGTTTATTAGTCAAACTTGATGAACAGTGGAACACAGTAAATGGGTTACAGGAATCTATTCCCTGTTATACTAAATTTAAATTTGATGGCTTAAATATTACAATCAAAATGAATTATATTACCAAAACTTCTGTAATTCTTTAGTTTCTTGGTTATATTCGTGTTCTAATATCGCTCTACGTAGTCTTCATTTAAGAAAATAAGCTAACAGTATCATTTTATTTGCACATGGACGAGTTCGGACCCTAAAATAACGATCTAAAGAAGAATAAATATTTCCTGTGTATCAACCAAAAAGTATTTTTAAGCAGTTCTTGGTTTAACGAGGTATAAAATATCGTTGCTTTATCCAGCAAATTGATTCTATAATATTATAATATTAAATCATTGCTAACTTGATCCATATTGGTGGATCATTGACATTAAATATTAAAATTAAATGGTAACTAGGCTTACTACAGATAGATCTTTAAGAAAAATCTTCTGTTTTTTAATAAATTAATTAATTTCATTGAAATTACCTTGTCCCTTATTTCTTGTCTCATCTTTTCTCGTTCTTCCTCCATCTTTCTGTGCTTCTCTTTACGTCGTTCTTCTGCCTCCCGGATAGCTTCCTGTCTCTCCCTTTCCGCCTCCTCCTCCTTTTCCTTATCGTCAGAGTCATCATTATCGCCGCCAACAGCTCCTGAAAAATTTTTATACTGTTATTTATAACTGACATTTTTTTCTCCACCAATTATTATTTATATATTTAGTTTCCCATTCACTATTGCAGTGAACTAAGTAAAAGAGGGTATTGTAATCGTGCGGATTTGTTTTTTTTGAGTTTTCAAAACCGGAAGTAAACGTTTTAAGGTCCTCTGAATGAGAAAAACTGGCCTCTCTGTTCGTTTTCACCGTAACTTCAAAATCAAAAAAGACTAGAATAACGTTTTGGTCAAAATTAGTTAGTCTTATCTATAAAAGTACCATTAGGGTTTATTATACTGTCTTGCTAACTATATGCAGGGTGTACACGGAGGTGAGGCCGAAACTTCGGAAGGTGATTCTGGGCATCAAATTTTTTAAAAAAAATTCCATATTAACTATGGCTCGATTCGGCTCCGTTTTATCGATATTTTTAATTTTATGTTTTTTCAAGATACTACTGCTTTTTAGCAAACAGTCGTCTATATTTCTGAAACTATTAAAGCTACAGTAATTTCAATAAGCTCATTAGAAAGAAGGTTAAATTTCCTTTTATATAAGCTAATTTATATTCCAAAATAATAATATCGAGTATTTCATTTTGTGGCCCAAACATAAGAAATAGCAAGTTTCTAAATTTTTTCGCTCAAAATTTTGACTTCATTTTTCTTAAAAATATTATATAAGTTTAAAACGTGCACCACTCATGAAAAACATCTACATACAATCACCTTTCGAAAGGTATATCATGAGTAGTGGTTATTTTAAAAATTGATGGAGAAATCTGTGATTAATTGCAAAAAAGTAGGCCTCAAAACAGCATCGGCATTATGAAAGGAATTCACCTACCATAAGAATATAATTGTTCTGAAACATCAAATCCAGTACGATTTTTTGCAAACGTGTAATTTAATAATTAATTGATTTAAGAACTATATTCAAAAATATAAAATTTACATTATAAATAATAAAATAAAATAAAAAGAAGAAAAATGAATATGATGTTAAATGAGTGTTAGGTACTAATTTCGAAAGAAAGGATTTTTGTTTGACGAGTTTAGAACTGTGCATTATTCTTTAGTTAATTAAAAAAAATATGCTAAATAATGTGAACAAATCACAGATTTTTCTTGAACTACACAATAAACTTTTGGAATTAACAGGTTTTGAAGAAGTAAAAAATAAGCCCAAAACTTCTATCTATCGCTTTAAATTTCATTTCATTTAAAAAAATACGCCTAGGTTTTCAGTTGCATTTTTTTTACCGTGATTTAAAGTCCATTAATCTACAACTTATATTTTTACCCCGTAAATGCATTTTATTTTTAGGTAAGATATGGTCCTATTTTTTTAGCTCAATTAAGTGGCGTTTTAAGTTAAACACGGTATTAAGCTGTAAAGAGGCGTCTCTCAAACAGCTTTCGGATTTGCTTGAAAGCATTTGGCTTCCGTAAGTACTCTGACTTTTGATAGTCAAGGGAATCGATGTAAAGTTTAAGCAGCAGTGACTATGTGCCATTTGGCTTGCTAACCATTTATTGTATCTATTACAAGATTTAAATGTATTGTAAGTACTTCTTCATTCAATCTCCTTGTTAAGTATAAGGGTTGATTAAACGCCAAAATGCACACAAATCAGCAGGTAACCAACATTTCATTCATACTTCATTGATATTATTTAAGTAATTTTACTGCATTAACTTTTTATTAAATTTTTTAGAATTTATTAGATGTCACAGACCCTTATGCTGGCCATTTCATTCATTATAAGTTTTTTGATATAATTATGGTGAGTAATATCAACATAATTAGTTATAAAAATTTAAGTAATTTTACTGCATTAACTTTTCCTTCACATTTTTAGAATTTATTAGATGTCACAGATTATGAATGAACTGGCCAGCATAAGGGTCTGTGACATCTAATAAATTCTAAAAAATTTAATAAAAAGATAATGCAGTAAAATTACTTAAATAATATCAATGAAGTATGAATGAAATGTTGGTTACCTGCTGATTTGTGTGCATTTTGGCGTTTAATCAACCCTTATACTTAACATTTTAAACTGTAAGTTTTTGTTAAGGAGATTTTTTTACCTTTTGGATAGATTTTCCTTTTTGTCTATTATTTGGGTGGGGCAAACTCCCCTCCTTATGAGGCATAGCGTCGAGACTTTTAAAATACAAGTCTGAACAAAATTTCGATTCGAATCGACACTTCATTCATGAAAATCGGTTCACGTCTCGATAATTTGAAACGATTGCTATACTTCCTCTGAACAAGTGTAAGAGCAGAATGTCGTTTTAATGTTACGTAGGGAAGCCATAACCCTATGATCCTACCAAATTTTATCAAAATCGGGCCAAGATTTACAGAGAAATTAGAAATAATAATTTTGGAGGGGGCCTTACATAAAGGGGGCTAACTCCTCTCCCATTCAATGTACAGCGTCGAGACCCCCAAAAGGCACATCTACATAAAATTCCGAATCGAATGACACCTCATTCATGAAAATCGGTTTTCTCGCGTTTAGGCGCTACGCAGTTTACAAAAAAGGTAACAACAACAACAACAACAACAAGAAGAAGAAGAACAACCATTTTTGAAAATGCCGTTTTTGCTCATTTTCAGCAACTTTTTTCTCGAAATCTATTATATCTATGTTGTTGCAAAAAAATTACAGTTGTAAAGGAGGATTTGCCCTACATTTTAAAGAAAATTTGGGAATTTTATCTTTTATAGAAAAAGAGAAAAAAATTGTCAAGTTGGGAGTTTTTCAACGTTACGCTTTTTCGTGCAGTTTTTGATGATCAACCCTTATACAACTGTCCTACCGGACAGTTTTAATACATAGCTCACTTTCTTGAAATTGATTTTGGTTAAATATGCTGAGATTGAAGGTTATTTTTGAATTAGAATTTTGAGTAAAGTAATGCGTTTATTAAGAACAAATTTTTAATTTATACTATTAACTAACATTAAAGATTCGTTTCATGATTTAAATACACATTTTCTTAAATACCAGCATCATATCACATAATAACAGTAAAGCCTATATTCATTGTAGATAGAACGTGTTTAAGTTTACACATATACACACATATACTGAGTGTTTAGTAAATGTAGGTAAGGTAAACATTGTTGGGTCATCAATCCCTTCTCTCTAAAACGTTCAAAATCCCAAGGGATATAACCTAGATCGATGTGTTTGCGGTAAACGTGAATACCACATAGCCTCTAGACTAATCGAATGTTTCGAATAACATTGTCTTTGTTGTTTAAATGTTAAATTGTTGTTTAAACTATCAAAAAAACTATTTGCAAACTTGTTAATCAAATATTCATTTATTTTGAAATAAAGTAGATTTAAAGTTCTATCCTTTTTGAATTTAACTAATTTTAGTTTTAATAATTTTGATTTTTACTCTTTGCACACATTCAGCTTCTTCCTTTGGCGGATATAGATGACATTTTGCAGCCCAACAAGTTCTTGTAACCTTGATTCTCAAGCATAACTTCAGCCTTAACTCAATAGCAATCATTCTCAGGCGTTTCAAACAGTTTTTGGGTTCGAGCTTTTCTTTCATCTACTTCGTACTCTTCATCTTCTTATTCATCTTTGCTCTATATTCCTTCGTTCATAAATTCTGCCATGCCAGTTATCCCAAATTTGTTTCTTTCTTTTCAGTAACTTCGTTTTACATCATATTTGCTGTCTCTTCTTAGCCGACTTCGACGCTTCTATTCATTACTACAATATATTATTTTCTTGTGTTTTTCACCTCCTTCTCGCCCGGGTTTTACTTTCCGTTACTTTGTTTTCTTTACCTTAATTTTTGATTCATTGCTATCGTTTTCCATTCACTTCGCTGTACTTCTAACCTGGATATTACTGTTACCGCTGCATGTTCATACTTATGTATGTATACATCGTCGTTGTGATAATTCATTTATTTTGTTAATATATTTTATTGGCAGCGCCTGATAAGGGTTTGCATTCCTTGATATTGGCAAGTTTTCTTAAACATATATTTTTTGACGTTAGAAATAAGGAAAACCATTCTTTAGAAAACAAAAATGGATCTATTACACTCTTATTTAATAAGTATCAAATAAAAAGGGTCTATTGTTATATTTTTTTTTTTTTTTACAAAGCCTAATCAATGATTGCATTCACCCTAATGCGTTTATTAAATCGTCGAAGAAGTCGTAGAGCTTACAGCCAACCACTAAGAAGAAGGAATCTACGAGGGTAGTTTGAAAAGTCCGTGCAAAAATAAAAACTACTTAATTTTTTGGGGTAAACCTTTTTTATTTTTCAACATAGTCTCCTTTTAGGCTTATACACTTCGTCCAACGCTGCTCTAGTTTGTTCATCCCTTCCGAATAATAGGATTTGTCCAAGTCTGAAAAATAGCCATTCGTTTCTGCAATCACCTCCTCGTTTGAATAAAATCTTTTTCCCGCCAGCCATTTCTTCAAATTGGGGAACAAATAGTAGTTCGAGGGAGCCAAGTCTGGAGAATAGAGGGGATGTGAAACGAGTTGGAAACCTATTTCCATTAATTTTGCGACCACAACTGCTGAGGTGTGAGCTGGTGCGTTGTCGTGATGGAAAAGGACTTTTTTGTGGGCCAATCGTGGGCGTTTTTCTTGCAGCTCGGTTTTCAAACGGTCCAATAACGATGAATAATATGCACCTGTAATAGTTTTACCCTTTTTCAGATAGTCGATGAGGATTATTCCTTGCGAATCCCAAAAGACAGTCGCCATAATCTTTCCGGCCGAAGGAACGGTCTTCGCCTTTTTTGGCGCAGATTCCCCCTTGGTAACCCATTGTTTAGATTGTTCTTTGGTCTCAAGAGTGTAGTGATGTATCCATGTTTCATCCACAGTGACGAAACGACGCTTAAAGTCCTGCGGATTCTTCTGGAACAGCTGCAAACCGTCCTTGCAACACTTCACACGATTTCGTTTTTGGTCAAGCGTGAGCAATCGCGGCACCCATCTTGCGGATAGCTTTGTCATGTCCAAATGTTGATGCAAAATATTATGTACCCGTTCATTCGAGATGCTCATAGCACTAGCAATCTCACACACCTTCACTCTTCTGTCATCCATCACCATATCATGGATTTTATCAATGATTTCTGGAGTAGTAACCTCAACAGGGCGCCCAGAACGTTCAGCGTTACTTGTGCCCATATGGCCACTCCGAAAATTTTGAAACCACTTATAAACTGTTCTAATCGAAGATGCAGAGTCACCATAATGTTTATCAAGCTTCTCTTTAGTCTCCTGAGGCGTTTTGCCTTTCATAAAGTAGTGTTTAATCAACACACGAAATTCTTTTTCGTCCATTTTTTGAAAATCACTCGACTTCCTCGATTCAAACGAATGCCAAACACAAAGAAATAGACCGATCTGGCTGAAACTTGGTGTGTGTTCTTCCAAGAGATGTTACTAACTAAACATAACCTCGATACGCGCCAGTAGTGCTATCTCTCTGACTTTGCTCGGACTTTTCAAACGACCCTCGTATACTAGTTTTAGTTGGGCAAAGGTACACTGTGATGTTAAAGCTAATGAAATGCTAGACAAGCTTAAAAGGATGTTACCGATTTAAGATCTGAGATTACAATGCAAGCCTTGTGGAAATGGCCGCGACATATTACAATAACAGCAAATAAGGATGCATTTTATAAGTCCATGATGCCTGAATTAGCCAAACGATCATGATTTAAAGGACATGCTATGCAAAAAGAGTGTTATGACAATAAGTTGGTTGAGATCTAGTCAAACAGTTTGTGGTATTGAAGAAGAAGACCCCCAAACATATGAAAATGATGTACTACACAAGTGATAAAAAAGAAATGTTAGAAACATCATACAAGTATCTACTCAGGAAATTATCTTCTGCAGCAACATTAATGAACTCAAACCTGTTGTAGACTTTAATAATACGAGATGTGGCTATTAAGTAACGAGACTGATGCTGCTACAGAAGAACTATGCATGTTTCGCCAAATCCTAACGACCGAACTGCTGTGCACAGCTGTCGTGCAGCGTCGTTTGTGTAAGAGGTGTTAGTTTCGTTTTGCCGAAAACATGATACTACACATGTAGTAGAGCAACGAATTGTCGTGAAATTTCACATGAAACTTGGTAAAACCTCTACTGAACTTATCTTTTATTAAAAGAAGTTTATGGCGATGAATGTTGAAACATGTGCGCAAGTTTTTGAGTGGTTCAAGCGTTTCCAACTTGGCTGAGAAGACTTCGGAGATGATGACCGCCCGGGTCGCCCTTCCACGTCCAAAACGGATGAAAATATCGATTATAATTAATCAAACATTACTACCGTAAGGTGCTTGGCTCAACTCCGTGAAAGAGTAAGGAAAAAACGACCCGATTTGTGGTAGAACAAGTCACGAGGTTCTCCATCAAGACAACGCGCCGGCTCGCACTGCATTGTCTGTCAAGAACAGTTTCTAGCCAAGTACAACATCCCAGTTTTAGGCCACATCCGCCTTATTCGCCTGACCTGGCCCCACGTGACTTTTATCTGGTTCCCCAAAGTCAATTCTGCATTAAAAGGAACGCGATTTCTGTCCTTTGAAACTGTAAAAAAAAAAGCGGCACGCGTCAGGCAGGAGCTGACAGAAAAAGACTTCCAGCACTGTTTCGAAGAATGGTAAATTCGCATGGAGCGTTGTAGGGATAGGGGAGGGGTGTATATTGAAGGTGATAATAACTAAATATGTATAAATTTAAAATAAAATGTTTTACAGCAATAGTCTCGTTATTTAATAGCCACACCTCGTAAGTAAAGAATGTTCTTAAATCGTCTAAACCAAAAGGGACGAACGCGGAAATAGATTAAGGAGGCAGAGATATTGTCTACTACCACCGTCGGGTTACAAAAGAACGAAACAACTTCTTATTTACGTACCTATATTTGCTTTTTCACTAAAAGAAAGAGAACAACAAAAACTAATACAATAAAAAGTTGAATGTTACTTAAGTTTTATCGCTAAAGAAAAGTTTAAAATTCATTTAGAATTTGATAATACTATTATTAAAAATAAGCGCAAAACAAATCTGGAATATTCCAGTTAATTGTGCAAGTTAACTTCATTTTGAAAGGATGAATCGGAGTCTGCCACTCTCTTAGCTAACTTTCTTAATATATTGCCATAATAACTAAAATATGTCATTTATTACTACCATTACTACTTTGGTTTGTACATTATAGAATATATTTCATTAAAAAACTTATTTCAATAAAACCTCATTGCAAGTTGTCTGACAAATAGAAAGTTTCGGAGAGCATTAAATTAGCCATTAACTAAGAGGAATAAAGAATTTAAAATATGTTTAGTAGTTCAAGAGATGGGCTATTAAACTTAATGAAACCAAGTCTCAAAATATCACCTTCACTCTTCGACGCATTACTCTTCCTCCAGTCATCTATAACCTAACACCTCTACCAGTAGTGAACGTTGCCCGCTACCTTGGGCTTTACTTAGACCGAAGACTTTCTTGGAACCCCCACACTAGACTTAAAAGAACAGAACTGAACAGACGCTATCGACTACTTAAAAGACTCTTAGACGACAGATCAAAACTCTCTCTGGACAACAAAAGACTAATTTATACATCTATTTTAAAACCAATCTGGGCGTATGGAATAGAGCTGTGGGGCTCAACCAAACGCTTCAATCTTCAAAGGATTTAATCTCTTCAATCTAAAATTCTTCGAACTATTGTAAACGCTCCTTTTTATGTCTCCAACCTGACTATACACACTGACCTTAACATCCCTTTTGTCACACAAGTTTTTTTTTTTTTTTTTTTTTTTTTTTTTCCCTTTCTTTCTTGGCATCGGTAGCACCATACAGCCAGCATATCATTTATTTGTACATAAATAACAGAAATTTAGTTTTTAAACCTTTATGTTTTTATAATTCATTAGTGCCTAAAATCTGTTAAACTTTAATACCTGCCTCTACCATAAAACCATATAATATTTCATATAACTTTACATTATTACTGCTCAAAATGCACATATAATTATAAGGGGAAGTTAGCTCCTTTTCAAGGCGGTTGAAAAACTCTTTTCTTTGTATGTCATGCTTCGCACACTCCATGATGATGTGCTCAGCGCTATCCACCTCATGGCATCTATCGCACAAGTCATTATTCACCTTCCCAATTTTATATAAATATTCACCGCAAATAGCGTGGTTCGAACGCAACCGGCACATACTGCTTATAAATCTTTTATTAGTGTTCTCAAAATTTCTAAACCAGAGCTTTCTCTGGCCTGCGACCGGATTATATTTTTTGTAGAAAGCACCTTTTTCGTTTGCGTATAATTGACTCCAACTCGCCACCGCTCTTTGTCGGCTCAATGTGTTAACGTCCTCGTTAGTAAGTCTGTAGTCTGTAGTCTGTCCATCCACTGTGGCTTCCCTAGCCAGATCGTCCACCTTCTCATTAAGCACTATTCCAACATGACTTCTGATCCAGACGAACTTCACCATCCTATCTGCGGCTACTATTTCTCTGTTCAACTCTAGAATTTCCACCAGTAAATGAGAATTATTTATAGAAAATTTAAAATTTTGCAATTTCTGTAATGAACTATTGCTGTCTGTGTAAATTACGGTTTTTTTGTGGTTAAGTGTGTTGATATACCTCAAAGCCTCTTTTATAGCGTACAGTTCCGCGCTGTATACCGTACATTGTGGTGCAAGTTTGAATTTAGCCCCATATTCTAATTGAGGATCATAAAACGCAGCTCCAGTACGACCATCTAATTTAGAACCGTCTGTGTACAGAGTGTAGTAATCTGAGTGTTTTTCATAATTGGCATTAAATATTATTTTTGAAACGTAAGATGGTTTATCTCTATTGTCGAGTAGGAATTCGATATTGAGTGTTTGTATGAGATTACTGTAATTTGTTTTAAATATTGGAGCTATTTCGCTACTGTACATCTGTGCGCGAATATGTGATAATTCTGTAAAACTATTCACCAACAAGGGTGTTATTTTCTTCTGCCAATAATTAGCAGAGAGGACCTTTACCGATAGATGGCAGAGTTTACCGCATATTGGACTTGATTTGGACATTAATTTGATCATGTAACGATCGGCTAACATTTGTCTTCTCACCGACAACGGCATTTCGCCAGCTTCATTTAGCATTACGTCCACTGGAGTACTATTTAAATCTCCTAAACTGGTTCTTATGCTTTTATTTTGAATCACATCCAATTTTTTCAATCTACTTTTACATGCTCCTCCGTAGAAAATCGAACCAAAGTCTATCACCGAACGTATGGTAGCTTTATAATATAGAAGCGCAATTACTGGGTCGGCCCCTTTTTTCATATAACAGATAGATCGTAATACATTCATATATTTTTCTGTTTTATTGATTACTTTTACTATGTGCGAATTCCAGTTCAATTTTTTATCTAGGACCAAGCCCAGGAAAGTTATCTCGTTATTAACTGGAAATGTGATCCCTCCCAAGGATAGTCACACAAGTTGCTAAAACAAGATACAGAAAACTCCACTTCAACCTGCAATCTCATATAAATCCTCTAGCTAAAAATCTTTTTTCTAGAACTCTTCCTGACAACCCGACAAGACGCCTTAAGAGACAGTGGCCTCGTGATCTCCTCTCAAGTGAAGAGAGCGACTAATAGCCTATTTTGGAGTTTTACCGCTGGGTAACTTCTACACTCGTATTCTTTTGTTATTGTTGTTACTGTTATCACTGTTACTTATAGCGCCAACGCGCTGATTGTAGCAAAAATAAACGAAAAAAAAAATATGTTTAAGGAAATTCTGTCACTTTGACGAGGGGGTAGAGTGTTTAAGAGAATTTTATGGGTGCCCAAATACGTGTATCTCGTTTGTAGTTAAGTATTTTAAAAACCATAATCTGCTTCAAAACTTTAGATAGAAAAACATAATTTTAATAACAGCATAAATTTATGCAATATATATTTCGTAATAAAAAGATTTGTTGGATATTATAAATGATAAAAATTAAAGAAGTAAAACCACCGTTTTTGAAGAACGGCAAAAAGAATTCCTCGATTTGATGTGATGAGGTTAGAGGGTAATGGTAGTTTGGGTAACTGTAATAATGTTGGTAAAAAAGGCATCGCGTTTTTCTTGTCAACTATTTTATTAGAAAAGACGACGTCATGCTGATAACAAAGCAACGTGTCTTTAGTAATAATAATATTTTTGATTTGCCTAAAGAAAAATACATCTTGTGGCAATGAGACTGTCATGCACATGAACAACATTTTACAAAAATTAAGTAATCTTAAATTAAAAATTGAAACCATTACTTCCTGAATTACTCGAAAATAATTAAAATATGGAATAATGATATATAAAGAACAGATACATATTATAAGTTAAAGTAAAGAGAACAACTACTTAGATACAGCTAACTCTGATAAAATAAACTATAAAGTTTCGAATACCCGAAATTAACACTGCTGACAATAGTTATTTATTTAACAAGTGTGGAAAGTAGTACTTTTCCTCACGCGAGGCAGGGTTTGCACGCACGAGCGAGCGAAGCGATGCGAGTGCAAGTGCAAATTGCCGAGTGTGAGGAAAATACTTTACACTAGAGTTAAATATTATATTTTTTCTGCAACCATTTATTAACTAATAAAATTAAAAATTTCATTTTTACAGACTACAAAAAGTAATTTATTTATTATAAACATTTATTGTTATATTACAATTATTTACATTACTTACGTATTTACTTTACTTATTACATTTTCTGCTGTTTCTTTTATTGATGGAGGAGTGTTTTCTAAACAGGCATCACTAGAATCCATTTTAAATTTCTATAAGGTAACACTATAACCTTTTTAACTGTTATAATTAAAAATATCTAATTATTTATTAAAGTATTATTTTTATTTCTATATTCCTTTCAATTTTTATTTTATTTTTTAATATTCGTTTTTTAATTATTTAAATAAAATAAATTTAAATAAGCTTATTAGAGTTTTACAGAAAATATTTATGTTAATAACAAAACTTCTTATATCAAGGAAGCACAATAAAGTTTTTCCACTCACTTGTGCGGAAAGTGACACTAATGGGAATTTCCCCCCACTAGTGTGGGAAGTTGGGCATTACACAGCTGATTTTAACTCAGTAATGAGAACTTCCCTACATGGTTGCAGAAAAAGATTATTTAGTAAACTTCTAATTTATTGAATATACGAGGTCTGTAAATTAAGTAATGAGACTGATTTTTTTTATTCAAAAAGAATTACAATTCTAAATTGTCACCTTCAAAATAACTTCCTTCTGAAGCCACACAGCGCTGGAGACGTTTCTTCCACTCCTCATAGCAGTGCTCGAACTCCGATACTGGAATAGCCTTCAGCCCTTCTGAATGAAAGATTCTGTTCGCGAGTAATAATAACAATAAACAATTTTTCGAACAATTAGGAGTCAAACTTAGCAGCGTGGCACTTCAAACGGAATCAATCATAGTTCATTCGCTGGGAATAATTGATCATATATACATGGAAAGTGATTAATCTCCTGTCATCGTATTTCCATGTACAATCCTTGATGACAAGCCATGCACAAGCTAAATTTGACGAGTTTACCTCCAAACTGACATTTAGAACGTTAACACATGTCCTTCAAATTAACAAGACAGACGTATTGCTAGTGAGTTGACATAGTTGAGCAAAGTCTTTTTTTAGAACCGATATTAAATGAAACTATTTGTAAAACTACAATACAATAAAGTGGTGCTCACGGTGCTGTTAAACAAAATCAAACACTACAGAACTAACCGAAAGTACACCGTGGTTTAATCAATGAAAATATACACTTTTAGCCTATTATTTTAAAATTACGTTTTTGATGTCATTATAATAAATTTAAACAAATGAAGTATTTACGATTCTCATTTAAAACAAACTGAAAATTTACTGCCATTAAACGGAAATGCTTTCAATAGATCATTAGATTCAAAAGAGGAAACTTTGAACATTAAAACGGGAATAATTAAATTATTAATTCAATTAAGAATTGACTAAATTTAATTATAATATGTAATAATTAATATAGTCCCATATTGCAAGACTATTCTCAAATTAATTGAAACATAAAATTTTAATTATGATATGTCTTATTGTTGTTTTATTATAGTTATTAACTGCTATGCTGGCATTTGAACGGTTTTGCATTATTAGCAACAATAAATTAATCAATTCAAAAAAATAAAATAATTATTAAAGTAACATATTTTATTTATTTCTTTTATTGATTGTAATAATCAATAATAATAATAATGTTTTCCTAAATCGCAAAGAGATTATCAAACAAATAAACACATTTAAGATCAATTGTTGACTTTTTACAATTATATTTTGTACCCACTGCCCTAGAAAAGACATCCTAACAAAAATAATGGCAGATTTTTTTCAGAGTGCCCAGAAAAGACAGGCTAATCTTACGAATTACTGTACATATTAACAACATTACTGTACAATATTATTAATTAAAATAATGTTTATGAATTATAGGGAAAAACGTTTATATTTATATGATTTATTTTTTTATGTCCGCTATTGTTGATTATTTTTCGCGTACCACCAACCAGCAACTCGCGTACCACCAGATTGGGAAACGCTGGATTAATTGCAGTTTTAATATTGTAACGCAAAGAGATAATGTTGATTCTTTTTCTTTTAAGCTTATTCGTCGAAACAATCTCCTTAAAAAAGTATATACTATACGAGGGTCGTTTGAAAAGTCCGTAAAAAGTCAGAGAGATAGCACCACTGGCGCGTATCGAGGTTATGTTTAGTTAGTAGCATCTCTTGGAAGAACGCACACCAAGTTTCAGCCAGATCGGTCTATTTCTTTGTGTTTGGCATTCGTTTGAATCGAGGGAGTCGAGTGATTTTCAAAAAATGGACGAAAAAGAATTTCGTGTATTGATTAAACACTACTTTATGAAAGGCAAAACGCCTCAGGAGACTAAAGAGAAGCTTGATAAACATTATGGTGACTCTGCACCTTCGATTAGAACAGTTTATAAGTGGTTTCAAAATTTTCGGAGTGGCCATATGGGCACAATTGACGCTGAACGTTCTGGACGCCCTGTTGAGGTTACTACTCCAGAAATCATTGATAAAATCCATGATATGGTGATGGATGACAGAAGAGTGAAGGTGCGTGAGATTGCTAGTGCTGTGGGCATCTCGAATGAACGGGTACATAATATTTTGCATCAACATTTGGACATGACAAAGCTATCCGCAAGATGGGTGCCGCGATTGCTCACGCTTGACCAAAAACGAAATCGTGTGAAGTGTTGCAAGGACGGTTTGCAGCTGTTCCAGAAGAATACGTAGGACTTTAAGCGTCGTTTCGTCACTGTGGATGAAACATGGATACATCACTACACTCCTGAGACCAAAGAACAATCTAAACAATGGGTTACCAAGGGGGAATCTGCGCCAAAAAAGGCGAAGACCGTTCCTTCGGCCGGAAAGATTATGGCGACTGTCTTTTGGGATTCGCAAGGAATAATCCTCATCGACTATCTGGAAAAGGGTAAAACTATTACAGGTGCATATTATTCATCGTTATTGGACCGTTTGAAAACCGAGCTGCAAGAAAAACGCCCACGATTGGCCCACAAAAAAGTCCTTTTCCATTACGACAACGCACCAGTTCACACCTCAGCAGTTGTGGTCGCAAAATTAATGGAAATAGGGTTCCAACTCGTTTCACATCCCCCCTATTCTCCAGACTTGGCTCCCTCGGACTACTATTTGTTCCCCAATATGAAGAAATGGCTGGCGGGAAAAAGATTTTATTCAAACGAGGAGGTGATTGCAGAAACGAATGGCTATTTTTCAGACTTGGACAAATCCTATTATTCGGAAGGGATCAACAAACTAGAGCAGCGCTGGACGAAGTGTACGTATAAGCCTAAAAGGAGACTATGTTGAAAAATAAAAAAGGTTTACCTCCAAAAATTAAGTAGTTTTTATTTTTGCACGGACTTTTCAAACGACCCTCGTATTTGTTCACACCCACTTTTAAATTGTCTGGCGTTCCTCTGGGAAGATGATTTGATATCTAAAGAGTAGAGACTAGGCGGTGGTAGTAACTTGGGAAGGCGTATATCTTACTGGAATGTTTTTTTTTGTTTTTGTTTTGGTAAAATAACGACTGACATGGGATGCGCAAGTCTTGCGAAACACCTATAATATGGCAGTGTAACCTTACCAACCATTATCTCACAATATCAAACTGGTCTATTTCTTTTTCACTTCAGTCAGAGTTACAAGGAGTCAATATTGACGTGAAAGGTGTGCCCAAATGGTTCTTCTATTTGTACCAGGTTTGATAGGAGCTCACTACATAGTGTAACAAGCCTACATCGCCTAAGCGTTTCTCCAGTGGTTTAGTGTGCGGTTGATGGGCGATGGACTCAATGTAGTGTGGAGCCTCTATATACCAGACACTACTGGGAATGTAGCTAATGCACTTGTCAAGTCTGTGCTTGTCTTATTTTATTTCTTCTTCTTCACTATTTCTTTTTTTTTCTTTTTTAAGCTCTTTACCAATGACTTGAGTCGCTCCAGATACCACACTACCAGTGAGATTAGAGTCAACTGTAAAGGCTATACTCAAATTGATAGAAAATGGGCGATAAGAGTTTTCACTTTAACAACTTCTCAACAATTTTTCTAACTACTTTCTTTGTAACTATTTTAAGAAATCCCAGACTAAGAACATTCATATAAGTCCAGAATATGAAATACGCAATTTATGAATTGATCTAATAAAGCCAGAACAAGCTACAACCCACACTTTTAGGTTTTCTTTTACTACATAAGGCCGAAAAAGGAGGTTACTTATTTTCATTCAAAATAGGTAGAAAAACACAAACACAAAACCTTACATCTATAACCTCAGCAAAATTCTTCAAAAATAATCAAGAAGTTCTGAAACAATCCTGTCCTGTTATTGTAGGACAAATAAAATAGAAATTTTAAGACTATATTGTGTTTTTTTTTTCTTAATATCCTTACACTAAACACTAAGTTAAAGATACCCTAATTCTGCCTCATCAATCATCTAGAACAGGAGTCTTCAACCTTTCTACACTTTTAGGAACCCTTAGGAGCTCATGGTCTTTCTTGAAGGAACCTCATTGTTTATGTAGCAGATAGAATAGTTTATCAAAGCTTTTTTTCTACTCAAATTGGCAAAATGATTCTTGTATCTTTATTTAATCTTAATACAAACATCTTAATATGACAATTATACAGTGAGGTAGCGAATTAGGGGCCTTCAACCTTTTATACACTTTTAGCAACCCTTAGGAGCTCATGGTCTTTCTTGAAGGAACCTCATGTTTAAGTAGCAGATAAAATAGTTTATCACAGCTTTTTTTCTTCTCAAATTTGCAAAATTATTCTTGTATCTTTATTCAATCTTAATACAAACATCTTAATATGACAATTATACAGTGAGGTAGCGAATTAGGGGCCTTCAATCTTTCTACACTTTTAGCAACCCTTAGGAGCTCATGGTCTTTCTTGAAGGAACCTCATGTTTAAGTAGCAGATAAAATAGTTTATCACAGCTTTTTTTCTTCTCAAATTTGCAAAATTATTCTTGTATCTTTATTCAATCTTAATACAAACATCTTAATAAGACAATTGTATAGTGAGGTAGCGAATTAGGGGCCTTCAACCTTTTATACACTTTTAGCAACCCTTAGGAGCTCATGGTCTTTCTTGAAGGAACCTCATGTTTAAGTAGCAGATAAAATAGTTTATCACAGCTTTTTTTCTTCTCAAATTTGCAAAATTATTCTTGTATCTTTATTCAATCTTAATACAAACATCTTAATATGACAATTATACAGTGAGGTAGCAAATTAGGGGTCTTCAATCTTTCTACACTTTTAGCAACCCTTAGGAGCTCATGGTCTTTCTTGAAGGAACCTCATGTTTAAGTAGCAGATAAAATAGTTTATCACAGCTTTTTTTCTTCTCAAATTTGCAAAATTATTCTTGTATCTTTATTTAATCTTAATACAAACATCTTAATATGACAATTATACAGTGAGGTAGCGAATTAGGGGTCTTCAATCTTTCTACACTTTTAGGAACCCTTAGGAGCTCATGGTTCTTCTTGAAGGAACCTCATGTTTAAGTAGCAGATAAAATAGTTTTTCAAAGCCTTTTTTTCTACTTAAATTCGCAAAATTATTCTTGTATCTTTATTTAATCTTAATACAAACATCTTAATAAGACAATTGTATAGTGAGGTAGCGAATTAGGAGCCTTCAACCTTTCTACACTTTTAGCAACCCTTAGGAGCTCATGGTCTTTCTTGAAGGAACCTCATGTTTAAGTAGCAGATAAAATAGTTTATCACAGCTTTTTTTCTTCTCAAATTTGCAAAATTATTCTTGTATCTTTATTCAATCTTAATACAAACATCTTAATAAGACAATTGTATAGTGAGGTAGCGAATTAGGGGCCTTCAACCTTTTATACACTTTTAGCAACCCTTAGGAGCTCATGGTTCTTCTTGAAGGAACCTCATGTTTAAGTAGCAGATAAAATAGTTTTTCAAAGCCTTTTTTTCTACTTAAATTCGCAAAATTATTCTTGTATCTTTATTTAATCTTAATACAAACATCTTAATAAGACAATTGTATAGTGAGGTAGCGAATTAGGAGCCTTCAACCTTTCTACACTTTTAGCAACCCTTAGGAGCTCATGGTCTTTCTTGAAGGAACCTCATGTTTAAGTAGCAGATAAAATAGTTTATCACAGCTTTTTTTCTTCTCAAATTTGCAAAATTATTCTTGTATCTTTATTCAATCTTAATACAAACATCTTAATAAGACAATTGTATAGTGAGGTAGCGAATTAGGGGCCTTCAACCTTTTATACACTTTTAGCAACCCTTAGGAGCTCATGGTCTTTCTTGAAGGAACCTCATGTTTAAGTAGCAGATAAAATAGTTTATCACAGCTTTTTTTCTTCTCAAATTTGCAAAATTATTCTTGTATCTTTATTCAATCTTAATACAAACATCTTAATATGACAATTATACAGTGAGGTAGCAAATTAGGGGTCTTCAATCTTTCTACACTTTTAGCAACCCTTAGGAGCTCATGGTCTTTCTTGAAGGAACCTCATGTTTAAGTAGCAGATAAAATAGTTTATCACAGCTTTTTTTCTTCTCAAATTTGCAAAATTATTCTTGTATCTTTATTTAATCTTAATACAAACATCTTAATATGACAATTATACAGTGAGGTAGCGAATTGGGGGTCTTCAATCTTTCTACACTTTTAGGAACCCTTAGGAGCTCATGGTTCTTCTTGAAGGAACCTCATGTTTAAGTAGCAGATAAAATAGTTTTTCAAAGCCTTTTTTTCTACTTAAATTCGCAAAATTATTCTTGTATCTTTATTTAATCTTAATACAAACATCTTAATAAGACAATTGTATAGTGAGGTAGCGAATTAGGAGCCTTCAACCTTTCTACACTTTTAGCAACCCTTAGGAGCTCATGGTCTTTCTTGAAGGAACCTCATGTTTAAGTAGCAGATAAAATAGTTTATCACAGCTTTTTTTCTTCTCAAATTTGCAAAATTATTCTTGTATCTTTATTTAATCTTAATACAAACATCTTAATATGACAATTATACAGTGAGGTAGCGAATTAGGGGTCTTCAATCTTTCTACACTTTTAGGAACCCTTAGGAGCTCATGGTTCTTCTTGAAGGAACCTCATGTTTAAGTAGCAGATAAAATAGTTTTTCAAAGCCTTTTTTTCTACTTAAATTCGCAAAATTATTCTTGTATCTTTATTTAATCTTAATACAAACATCTTAATAAGACAATTGTATAGTGAGGTAGCGAATTAGGAGCCTTCAACCTTTCTACACTTTTAGCAACCCTTAGGAGCTCATGGTCTTTCTTGAAGGAACCTCATGTTTAAGTAGCAGATAAAATAGTTTATCACAGCTTTTTTTCTTCTCAAATTTGCAAAATTATTCTTGTATCTTTATTCAATCTTAATACAAACATCTTAATAAGACAATTGTATAGTGAGGTAGCGAATTAGGGGCCTTCAACCTTTTATACACTTTTAGCAACCCTTAGGAGCTCATGGTCTTTCTTGAAGGAACCTCATGTTTAAGTAGCAGATAAAATAGTTTATCACAGCTTTTTTTCTTCTCAAATTTGCAAAATTATTCTTGTATCTTTATTCAATCTTAATACAAACATCTTAATATGACAATTATACAGTGAGGTAGCAAATTAGGGGTCTTCAATCTTTCTACACTTTTAGCAACCCTTAGGAGCTCATGGTCTTTCTTGAAGGAACCTCATGTTTAAGTAGCAGATAAAATAGTTTATCACAGCTTTTTTTCTTCTCAAATTTGCAAAATTATTCTTGTATCTTTATTTAATCTTAATACAAACATCTTAATATGACAATTATACAGTGAGGTAGCGAATTAGGGGTCTTCAATCTTTCTACACTTTTAGGAACCCTTAGGAGCTCATGGTTCTTCTTGAAGGAACCTCATGTTTAAGTAGCAGATAAAATAGTTTATCACAGCTTTTTTTCTTCTCAAATTTGCAAAATTATTCTTGTATCTTTATTTAATCTTAATACAAACATCTTAATAAGACAATTATACAGTGAGGTAGCGAATTAGGGGTCTTCAATCTTTCTACACTTTTAGGAACCCTTAGGAGCTCATGGTTCTTCTTGAAGGAACCTCATGTTTAAGTAGCAGATAAAATAGTTTATCACAGCTTTTTTTCTTCTCAAATTTGCAAAATTATTCTTGTATCTTTATTTAATCTTAATACAAACATCTTAATAAGACAATTATACAGTGAGGTAGCGAATTAGGGGTCTTCAATCTTTCTACACTTTTAGGAACCCTTAGGAGCTCATGGTTCTTCTTGAAGGAACCTCATGTTTAAGTAGCAGATAAAATAGTTTATCACAGCTTTTTTTCTTCTCAAATTTGCAAAATTATTCTTGTATCTTTATTTAATCTTAATACAAACATCTTAATAAGACAATTATACAGTGAGGTAGCGAATTAGGGGTCTTCAATCTTTCTACACTTTTAGGAACCCTTAGGAGCTCATGGTTCTTCTTGAAGGAACCTCATGTTTAAGTAGCAGATAAAATAGTTTATCACAGCTTTTTTTCTTCTCAAATTTGCAAAATTATTCTTGTATCTTTATTCAATCTTAATACAAACATCTTAATAAGACAATTGTATAGTGAGGTAGCGAATTAGGGGCCTTCAATCTTTCTACACTTTTAGGAACCCTTAGGAGCTCATGGTTCTTCTTGAAGGAACCTCATGTTTAAGT
Organism: Rhodnius prolixus; assembly: GCF_049639745.1. Classification (NCBI taxonomy): domain Eukaryota; kingdom Metazoa; phylum Arthropoda; class Insecta; order Hemiptera; family Reduviidae; genus Rhodnius; species Rhodnius prolixus. Next base: position 16,894,526 of record NW_027411582.1, on the reverse strand, counting down.
AGCAGATAAAATAGTTTATCACAGCTTTTTTTCTTCTCAAATTTGCAAAATTATTCTTGTATCTTTATTTAATCTTAATACAAACATCTTAATAAGACAATTATACAGTGAGGTAGCGAATTAGGGGCCTTCAATCTTTCTACACTTTTAGCAACCCTTAGGAGCTCATGGTCTTTCTTGAAGGAACCTCATGTTTAAGTAGCAGATAAAATAGTTTATCACAGCTTTTTTTCTTCTCAAATTTGCAAAATTATTCTTGTATCTTTATTCAATCTTAATACAAACATCTTAATAAGACAATTATACAGTGAGGTAGCGAATTAGGGGTCTTCAATCTTTCTACACTTTTAGGAACCCTTAGGAGCTCATGGTTCTTCTTGAAGGAACCTCATGTTTAAGTAGCAGATAAAATAGTTTATCACAGCTTTTTTTCTTCTCAAATTTGCAAAATTATTCTTGTATCTTTATTTAATCTTAATACAAACATCTTAATATGACAATTATACAGTGAGGTAGCAAATTAGGGGTCTTCAATCTTTCTACACTTTTAGCAACCCTTAGGAGCTCATGGTCTTTCTTGAAGGAACCTCATGTTTAAGTAGCAGATAAAATAGTTTATCACAGCTTTTTTTCTTCTCAAATTTGCAAAATTATTCTTGTATCTTTATTTAATCTTAATACAAACATCTTAATAAGACAATTATACAGTGAGGTAGCGAATTAGGGGTCTTCAATCTTTCTACACTTTTAGGAACCCTTAGGAGCTCATGGTTCTTCTTGAAGGAACCTCATGTTTAAGTAGCAGATAAAATAGTTTATCACAGCTTTTTTTCTTCTCAAATTTGCAAAATTATTCTTGTATCTTTATTTAATCTTAATACAAACATCTTAATAAGACAATTATACAGTGAGGTAGCGAATTAGGGGTCTTCAATCTTTCTACACTTTTAGGAACCCTTAGGAGCTCATGGTTCTTCTTGAAGGAACCTCATGTTTAAGTAGCAGATAAAATAGTTTATCACAGCTTTTTTTCTTCTCAAATTTGCAAAATTATTCTTGTATCTTTATTTAATCTTAATACAAACATCTTAATAAGACAATTATACAGTGAGGTAGCGAATTAGGGGTCTTCAATCTTTCTACACTTTTAGGAACCCTTAGGAGCTCATGGTTCTTCTTGAAGGAACCTCATGTTTAAGTAGCAGATAAAATAGTTTATCACAGCTTTTTTTCTTCTCAAATTTGCAAAATTATTCTTGTATCTTTATTTAATCTTAATACAAACATCTTAATAAGACAATTATACAGTGAGGTAGCGAATTAGGGGTCTTCAATCTTTCTACACTTTTAGGAACCCTTAGGAGCTCATGGTTCTTCTTGAAGGAACCTCATGTTTAAGTAGCAGATAAAATAGTTTATCACAGCTTTTTTTCTTCTCAAATTTGCAAAATTATTCTTGTATCTTTATTTAATCTTAATACAAACATCTTAATAAGACAATTATACAGTGAGGTAGCGAATTAGGGGCCTTCAATCTTTCTACACTTTTAGCAACCCTTAGGAGCTCATGGTCTTTCTTGAAGGAACCTCATGTTTAAGTAGCAGATAAAATAGTTTATCACAGCTTTTTTTCTTCTCAAATTTGCAAAATTATTCTTGTATCTTTATTCAATCTTAATACAAACATCTTAATAAGACAATTGTATAGTGAGGTAGCGAATTAGGGGCCTTCAACCTTTTATACACTTTTAGCAACCCTTAGGAGCTCATGGTCTTTCTTGAAGGAACCTCATGTTTAAGTAGCAGATAAAATAGTTTATCACAGCTTTTTTTCTTCTCAAATTTGCAAAATTATTCTTGTATCTTTATTCAATCTTAATACAAACATCTTAATAAGACAATTGTATAGTGAGGTAGCGAATTAGGGGCCTTCAACCTTTTATACACTTTTAGCAACCCTTAGGAGCTCATGGTCTTTCTTGAAGGAACCTCATGTTTAAGTAGCAGATAAAATAGTTTATCACAGCTTTTTTTCTTCTCAAATTTGCAAAATTATTCTTGTATCTTTATTCAATCTTAATACAAACATCTTAATATGACAATTATATAGTGAGGTAGCGAATTAGGGGCCTTCAATCTTTCTACACTTTTAGCAACCCTTAGGAGCTCATGGTCTTTCTTGAAGGAACCTCATGTTTAAGTAGCAGATAAAATAGTTTATCACAGCTTTTTTTCTTCTCAAATTTGCAAAATTATTCTTGTATCTTTATTCAATCTTAATACAAACATCTTAATAAGACAATTGTATAGTGAGGTAGGGAATTAGGGGCCTTCAACCTTTTATACACTTTTAGCAACCCTTAGGAGCTCATGGTCTTTGTTGAAGGAACCTCATGTTTAAGTAGCAGATAAAATAGTTTATCACAGCTTTTTTTCTTCTCAAATTTGCAAAATTATTCTTGTATCTTTATTCAATCTTAATACAAACATCTTAATATGACAATTATACAGTGAGGTAGCAAATTAGGGGTCTTCAATCTTTCTACACTTTTAGCAACCCTTAGGAGCTCATGGTCTTTCTTGAAGGAACCTCATGTTTAAGTAGCAGATAAAATAGTTTATCACAGCTTTTTTTCTTCTCAAATTTGCAAAATTATTCTTGTATCTTTATTTAATCTTAATACAAACATCTTAATATGACAATTATACAGTGAGGTAGCGAATTAGGGGTCTTCAATCTTTCTACACTTTTAGGAACCCTTAGGAGCTCATGGTTCTTCTTGAAGGAACCTCATGTTTAAGTAGCAGATAAAATAGTTTTTCAAAGCCTTTTTTTCTACTTAAATTCGCAAAATTATTCTTGTATCTTTATTTAATCTTAATACAAACATCTTAATAAGACAATTGTATAATGAGGTAGCGAATTAGGAGCCTTCAACCTTTCTACACTTTTAGCAACCCTTAGGAGCTCATGGTCTTTCTTGAAGGAACCTCATGTTTAAGTAGCAGATAAAATAGTTTATCACAGCTTTTTTTCTTCTCAAATTTGCAAAATTATTCTTGTATCTTTATTTAATCTTAATACAAACATCTTAATATGACAATTATACAGTGAGGTAGCGAATTAGGGGTCTTCAATCTTTCTACACTTTTAGGAACCCTTAGGAGCTCATGGTTCTTCTTGAAGGAACCTCATGTTTAAGTAGCAGATAAAATAGTTTTTCAAAGCCTTTTTTTCTACTTAAATTCGCAAAATTATTCTTGTATCTTTATTTAATCTTAATACAAACATCTTAATAAGACAATTGTATAGTGAGGTAGCGAATTAGGAGCCTTCAACCTTTCTACACTTTTAGCAACCCTTAGGAGCTCATGGTCTTTCTTGAAGGAACCTCATGTTTAAGTAGCAGATAAAATAGTTTATCACAGCTTTTTTTCTTCTCAAATTTGCAAAATTATTCTTGTATCTTTATTCAATCTTAATACAAACATCTTAATAAGACAATTGTATAGTGAGGTAGCGAATTAGGGGCCTTCAACCTTTTATACACTTTTAGCAACCCTTAGGAGCTCATGGTCTTTCTTGAAGGAACCTCATGTTTAAGTAGCAGATAAAATAGTTTATCACAGCTTTTTTTCTTCTCAAATTTGCAAAATTATTCTTGTATCTTTATTTAATCTTAATACAAACATCTTAATATGACAATTATACAGTGAGGTAGCGAATTAGGGGTCTTCAATCTTTCTACACTTTTAGGAACCCTTAGGAGCTCATGGTTCTTCTTGAAGGAACCTCATGTTTAAGTAGCAGATAAAATAGTTTATCACAGCTTTTTTTCTTCTCAAATTTGCAAAATTATTCTTGTATCTTTATTTAATCTTAATACAAACATCTTAATAAGACAATTATACAGTGAGGTAGCGAATTAGGGGTCTTCAATCTTTCTACACTTTTAGGAACCCTTAGGAGCTCATGGTTCTTCTTGAAGGAACCTCATGTTTAAGTAGCAGATAAAATAGTTTATCACAGCTTTTTTTCTTCTCAAATTTGCAAAATTATTCTTGTATCTTTATTTAATCTTAATACAAACATCTTAATAAGACAATGAATAATGGAGGTAGCGAATGTATTTATTTTCTAAAATACATTTTATGAATAATCAACTTTTAAATTTTATAATAATAAGTGCGTCTTGATTGATGTATTTGAAGCACGTGACTTTTACCGAATTACAAGAATTTATTTTATCCATAAAATATTTATTTATATCTATTGTTTATAATCAACTGTCTTTTTGTATCCAATTTATATTAATATTGTAATTTTTACTAAAATATTATATTAATCGAATATGTTAATAAGACAGTCCACTATCTCGTTTCTGCATGAAAAATTCCTTGAATAGATGATTTCCATTTTACTTGCGCTTTGGCTGAGCAAATAGTGATCACTTGTGGTACCCTTGTCAACGTTCCAGTGAACTCAGGTTGAAGACCCCCTGATCTAGGAGGTTTCCAGATTCATCTCTAACGGATTGTCACCATTTCAAAGCATCTAGGTAACTTTTTTACTGGAATAGAACTTTCACCATTGAGACCTGACTACAAAAAAACAATATTCGATCGAATTCCTTAAACCTCTAGGACTCAGTTTTTGGTTTATATTATTTGTAGTGATATATTGTATTTTTTCTTGTTGGAAAAGATGTACTGGTTATTAATGGTTCTTATTTTGATTGAATTAATAAATTATTCTGAAAATGAATGTTTATTTGGTTATATTTTGGGCAAGCCCATGGTTAAAATGATCCTCGGATAGTCCTTTTTGCTCCAGGTTATGTTCAGCTTTACATTTATTTTTGTTTATTCTATCGTAATTATGTGGGTTTATTGGTTACTTTTGGCCTGCTAATCTGACCAAAAGTCCCTTTATCTATTCAAAGTATTTTTTCCATCGGATTTTCCTTGATGCTTTTCCTTATTAATCCTTCTAATGGACGTATTATGCAACTGATTTTCTACTATACTCTCGAGAAAAGCTGGATTAATCCAATTCATGCTATATTCTAGTGATGTAACCTTTAATTCTGTCTGGTTCTTTTAATATTTTCCATTATGGGATTCCATATCTGTTATTTTTCATTTTTATTTTTTAGTACAATCGTTAATCTAAGTGGCTAATGCTACTTCTTTTTTTCGCTGGCATCCTCTATTTATGCTCTCTCCGAGGTATAACTTCTGCCATTGATGGGTGATTAGATTTTTTTTTTTTTAAATATTTTTGCTTTCCAATATTTTACATTGAATGTACCGTTGCTATAAAAAGTAAGCAACATTTATTTATTTTTGTTTACATTAATGACAGGGGTCACCTATAAAATTCATTCAGAATTTAAAAGTAAGCACTCTGCATTAACTTGTGTTATTTTCGTTTAAAGAATGATATTTCAACAAAGAGTCAACTTTTTTTTTAAAGCATCTCATTAATATGAGTCTGTAAATTAAGTAATGAGACTGATTTTTTTTATTCAAAAAGAATTACAATTCTATATTGTCACCTTCAAAATAACTTCCTTCTGAAGCCACACAGCGCTGGAGACGTTTCTTCCACTTCTCATAGCAGTGCTCGAACTCTGATACTGGAATAGCCTTCAGCTGGTCGGTTAGAGCCGTTTGAATGTTTTCGACTGTCCCAAAATGAGTTCCCCTTGAGGTGATTTTTCAACTTCGGGAAGAGAAAAAAAGTCACAAAGACTCAAGTCAGAGCGAATAAGGAGGCTGAGGAGCCACAGGAATGTTTTTACTGGCCAAAAACGCTGGTTTATTGAAATTGCTGTGTGAAAATTGCATGATGCAACACCCACTTGTTCTTGATGTTTGGTCTTTACACGAATGACCCTTTTTCGAAGTTTCGAAGACACTTTTACCGAGAGGTTCTTGAAAAACTTCGAAAAAAGGGTCATTCCTGTGAGACCAAACATCAAGAACAAGGTGGGTGTTGCATCACGATAATGCTCCTTGTCACACAGTAATTTCAATAAACCAGAGTTTTTGGCCAGTAAAAACATTCCTGTGGCTCCTCAGCCTCCTTATTCGCCTGACTTGAGTCCTTGTGACTTTTTTCTCTTCCCGAAGTTGCAAAAATCACCTCAAGGGGTACTCGTTTTGGGACAGTCGAAAACATTCAAACGGCTGTAACAGACTAGCTGAAGGCTATTCCGGTATCGGAGTTCGAGCACTGCTATGGCTTCAGAAGGAAGTTATTTTGAAGGTGACAATATAGAATTGTAATTCTTTTTGAATAAAAAAATTTAAAAAAATCAGTCTCATTACTTAATTTACACACCTCGTATAAATGCAATAATCACATTGTTAATGTACTGATTCTATTCTGTAACGACTAACTTCGAACACAAAAAAAAAAATGTGATAATGAAGATAAGAAGATGACTTTAAAGTAATGAAAAAGGAAGATTGTAAAGTTTTACTATTATTTGTTTTAAGCTACTCTGTTGGTAAACTTGTTGGTAAATACTATCCAGTTTCTTGAGGGTAAAAGTATAGCAAGAAGATAAAAGAAAATACTTGCCACAAACTTTAGATCTAAAAAAAAAGGAACAAAAGAAGGAAGAAATATTTTTAGACACCCACACACAAGAATACTAACAACTATGAACATATCAAAATGGAGGAGCACAAAAAAGATTGGTTCGCTGGGGAGGAAAAACGGCGAGAGTATGCAAGGAATGTATTTGTAGCAGCAGCTAACTTTTAGGAGGATGCCTAAAAGAAGCAGCTAGAACTAAAGCTTCTTTTGCATTGTCAGTCTAGAAACGTTTTTCAAGAGCTTTAACAAAAGCAATGCTGAAGAATTTTTGAAATAAACTTACGAATAGTTTTAAACGTAAATACATTTACATACTATGTGCATACTCGATGGAGTTTGCTTAAAGTGGATTGCTTCATTTTATGATTGAAAGATATTTTAAATTGTGATTTTACGGTAATTTTCTCCATATGTTGTGGTAGACCTGTTGTATAATTAACAGAGTTTCCCTTCGTTTTCATTGTTTGGTCAAGTCAGAATTGAGGAATGTTTTATTTTGTAAGGTGGAAGTAAAATTTTTGTTGCAGCTTTGGAAGTGTATTGTGAAGATTATAGTGGACAAGGTGTAAGTATTGTTAGTCCATATTAACATTTGGAATTCGCATTTTTAAATCTAGTATTTACAAAAGTCTATTTGCTTGCAAAAAGTGTAGGATATTATATTTTCTTTTATGGAAGGAGAGAGGGCACATTTCAAAATCACAGTTAAAATGTGCCGCCCTACCGACCTGCAAGTTTGTGACTTTTTTTTTGTTTAATCGCAGAGAAGGGGGAAGTGGGTCCGAACCTACATTTCGAAGCGCAACAAACCGAATATTTTGTTCAAACTTCCTGAACCCATCACTTCGGGAGAACAACATCCCCGAACTGAGTCATTCTTTGAGTTTTTGAACTAGATTTCAGTGGTTTAAAAGAGAAAGTAATGTAGTAGTGAGAGAAATAACTGATAGAAGGTAGATTCAGAGTAAAGTAATATCATTTCTTTCTACTTTATATTGTGTTCAAAGCTACCCTACCAGTGGGGTAGATATTAACATTTGACACATTTTTAAATTGGAAAAATATATAGATATGTATGTAAAGTACCAACTGTTTATTGATATAGATCTGTTACGAAGACTTGAAAGTTGTAGAAAACAAAATGAAAAGGTTGAATAATACGATTCTGTGCGCAATCTGTAAACAGAAAATGTAGATTCTGTTCAAATGTGCCCCCCTCTCCACTACGTAAAAAGATTGATTATACAATAGTTATTTATTTAACAAGTGCGGAAAGTAGTACTTTTCCTCACACGAGGCAGGGTTTGCACGCACCAGCGAGCGAAGCGAGGCGAGTGCAAGTGCAAATTGCCGAGTGTGAGGAAAATACTTTACACTCGAGTTAAATATTATATTTTTTCTGCAACCATTAGGGTTATTAACTAAAAAAAAAAACTAAACAGGAATCACTAGAATCCATTTTAAATTTCTATAAGGTAACACTATAACCTTTTTAACTGTTATAATTAAAAATATCTAATTATTTATTAAAATATTATTTTTATTTCTATATTTCTTTCAATTTTTATTTTATTTTTTAAATATTCGTTTTTTAATTATTTAGATAAAATAAATTTAAATAAGCTTATTAAAGTTTTACAGAACATATTTAATAACAAAACTTCTTATATCAAGGAAGCACAATAAAGTTTTTTCACTCACTAGTGAGGAAAGTGACACTAATGGGAATTTTCCCCCACTGGTGAGGGAAGTTGGGCATTACACAGCTGATTTTAATTGAGTAATGAGAACATTCCTACATGGTTGCAGAAAAAATAATTTTTAACATATGGTAGTTCTCAATAACAAAACTATAGAGTTGCTAGCTTAATAGAAAATAACGTGGTAATACGAGGAGTTCTACAGCCTAATTATACTTTCAACAGTGAGAGAAAATGTAGAGCTAAAACATAAGTGTGTAACAATTTTTATTTTTACAAAAGATACAACAAAAACAAAAAAGTCGTGATGTCACAATTTTCCTGATAATGAAAGAATATTTAAACACGAATAGATTTTTTGGAAAATATTAAACAAACCTAGATGAAAATGTAGAGATTATGGAGTCCAGGTTTAATGGTGTTGAGTAAAGTTAGAACTAGTTTGGTATAAAAGTGGCGTGGTTGTTTCATAGAGGGCGACGACTGAGTAGCTAGCTTGTAAAGGAATGGAGGAGTTGTTTTTGGGTTGGGTTTGAAGGAGGGTCCTCCAATGGTGCAGTAACGCTTTAGTACAACACGTGTCTCTGCATCATACGCATGGTGTAACTTTCAACCAACAACTTTGCTTTATTTTGGAATCCTGTTTTACAATAGAAAATAAAATAAATAAACTTAATCTAACTGAATTGTCTTCTAGTTTATGTTTACCTTTATATGGAGTCACTTAATTTAATTAAATTACCAGTAATAATAATAAAAGTAATATAAAAACATTGGTCCACACAGTAAGAGGAGAAATTGCAATTTTCTATTTGAGTTAAAAATATACTTGTTTTGAGATTTCTGATCAGGTCTCCACTGGCCTAAAACAATATTGGGATTACAGTCTATGAAACAGAATCAAGTTTTGGCGCAGGTAATTCTAAAATAGAGACTATATTTTAAGATGAAGCTTTCGAGTCAATCGAAATTTTCATTGCCATCTTTTGCTTAAGTAATTCTTACACATTCCTTTACTTGGACCAAGTAAAGCGTCATTTCATTGTAGAATGAATAATTATAATAAAATCTGGCATATGATTATAACAAGAGTGTTACCTGTCCTTTACTTCTTTTCAGATGAAAAATACAGTACAACCTCGATTAACCGGGCTGACCTTCGGCTATACCCAACCCCGGAAAACTGAAATCCCGGTTAAACCGAAAATAAACAGTATTTTTGGAAATTTCGATGATGTGGATTTTATCTTCGATAGATAAACAAATTCGTTTACGTTTAGCACCAGTTTTCTTAACGGATTCCATTGCGTAAGTGAAATAAAAATTCGACCGAAAGGGGCAAACGAAAGATGTTTTCTTGTAGGACGAACTGATTAACACTGAAGACTAGCTTGAGATTAGGCTGCTCTCTGGGAAGATTAAAAATAATGCCGGTAATTATCCACTAAAAATATTACATATAACCGTGAAGTTGAAAGTCAAACCATTTACAACACGTAAATCCCATGGTCTTTTGTAAGACCGTGGTAAATCCCAAGAAATTCAGTACTAATTGCACCATATTTTGGGTTTTTACATACATACATACATAATGTTCCTTCAAGAAAATCAGGTATAAAAGAGTTGCTGACACGCCTACCAATTGAGTTACATCGGAAGACAAAAATTTTTCCTGTCGCCACCGAAAATTAACTTTTGTTTCGGCGCCGATCTGAGGTGTTCTTATGATGACTCAACATGATCCCGGTTAATCCGAATCCCGGTTAACCGAGGGCCGGTACTGTAATTCTATAAGCTGAAAAGTAGTCCATAAGTAGTATAATTCTCTGTCTTTTTTAAAAAAAAACTGTTTAATTATAATTGCCGTCGTCAAAACTGTCCGTATTAATGAATAACAAAGACAAGTCATCGAACCAGGGTTATATCTGAAAAAGGCAAATACAGTATCAGGAGTTATTGTCAACTAAGACAGCTTCTTGAACCGAACTCTTCATTGAACACACATTACAAAACTGACTATTTACAATTGCTTCTAAGACATAAAGAGCTGCAACCTTGGAGAACCACAAAGCCGACCAAAATCAAGCGCATAAACTCTTTCAAATCCAAAATCCGTTGACGAATCGTCTATAATCTTCTCTTTTGGTTCAATAATATCCTTCTTAAAGATTTTTATTCTGTCTGAATCAATGTATCCTTAATTTCCAAGCTATCAATACAAAGGGGCACCTAATTCTTCTTTCACTTACCGATCCTAAAAAAGCGGCACTAGGTCCCCTTAAAACGTAATGTCTTCGAGATCTCTTTGAGTAATCAATTGAGATCACTTAATTCCTAAAAAGTTCCAGCAATGGCTGGTGTCTTTCATCACATTGTAAGCGCGTGTGGCGTTTACGGCCACATTCTGCATTCTGCATACAAACATTATTTTGTGATATGCAAAAAAAAAAATTATTTTTACAGGCTGAAATTAAAAATTAAAGTAAGCTTTTTTCAGTGACTTTAATATAATACAAAGCTGTGGAGATTTAATTCTGTTCAGGTTACATTTAATGTTAGCTGTTAGCAGTACCTAACCAAAATTGAGTCCCAGTTGTGTTGTACACTTTGTTCAAGTTATTTGTACTTATTCTGCAATTATTTAAGAGTTTTAATGATGTATTTGATCTTAATGATTCTTCTTTCATAACCTAAAATTTTTTAGGTTGATTGTGTAGACTGGTTTTGTTTTTTGGTTATCCACATTTCTTTGGTTTTGTTTCGTTTTAAAATTCTGTGTTTATATAGTTATTTTTTTTTGTATAATACGTTCTAAGCTTCATCCTTGATTTTCTGTGTACATTCTCATTTAATAATAAAATGCACGTTCAATCAGGTATTGTTCTTTTTTAAAACTTGCACTTTATTTTAAAGTTAGAACGGGAGAGTACTCGTTAAAGGAATTTTTATAAGCAAGAATGTTTCGGAAGGACGTACATTGGGTGATATTGCAAAGTTTTTGGGTTTTATTAATTACAAATTTCATTTTTTCACTCGTTTTCTATCCATTTTAGCTTCAAATTGTAGTAAAATGCCCAAATTATATAAAATTGTGGTACAAGAGAGTACATTGTTGTTTAAAGAGATTTAGAACGCTAATCTACTAGCAACAAATTCTAAGTTAATAGCGATAATATAGTTCTTAAGGAACTAAACTTAAACGAGAACACTATGTGTATCTTTTGTCTATTTACAGACACCAAGGTATGGACGGTGCAAAAGAACTGAAAAAGGAATGTTGTTATATTGTGAAAGAGCAAAATCCTCTCACTGACCATGTGCAGGTATTGTGGATTATCGGTTGAGCGAAAAGAATACATAGAAGGAGTTGATACACTTTCTGGTATAGTCTGGTCTGCTCAGAAGAATGCGTAGAAGAATGAAGCTACTCTGAGAGTGTGCAGTAAGGCGTAGGATTTGGAAATCGAATATGTGTAACGAAAAAATTACTATAATCAAAATTTGTTTCTTAATAATGTTTTGGTTCACTTCAATAAACTTAATTTTGTTAAAATAAACTTCATTATAAAAAACTGTTAATGTTAAGTTCCAAATTATGAATAATATAAATATTTTTAAACCAAATTTGTCTTGGGTATTTTGAAGTGTAAGTTAATATAAAAGTCGTTCGATTATACACATTGGATTTTTGTTTATTCAATATTCAAAAACCTTTTTTTGAAAAAATTTTGTAGGACAATTCAATCATTGGTACATACTCTAGAGCAGTGGTTACCAACCTGTGGTCCACAAGAACTAAAATATGGTGCGCTAAACACTTTACATTTTTAAAGACGAATGAGAAGCTTTTTGTATATAAAATAGACTTTCATAAAGACAAAAATGTGCCTGTTCTGTAGCGAGATAGATAGGCTCTCCTTCAATATTAGCAATGAAGAAAATTTTTGGACTTTCTTCATAATTTGATTTTTCAAAAAAGCCCCAAAGTTAGGGTACCACAAAATAACATTTCATCCTGAATCAATTCGCCCAAGTCCCTTTCATAAAAGTGCTTCATGTTAATCCAATATACTTCATAGCCAGGACGCATATAAGCCCTGAAGATGCCAGAGTGATCATTAAATTGAAGATGAAGAAGAAGATTTAATGAAGTAGTAAAAAAAAAAAAGAAAGCTGAGAACCCTTTTCTGGATTCCTGTACTCCATGAAATTTTTGGGTTATGAAAAAGCAAATGTTGCTTAGCATAGACGAGCACTTGTGAAACCTGCGTAAGCCCAGAAACCAGTGCCTAATTATTGGGCTACCAAAGTCAAAGAATGCAAATTAAAAGAAATGGCGAACAACTTAATTCTAGTCGAAGAGATTTATACAGCAGGGTTAAGCCTAAAAAGATTCTACAGGAGAAGGGGATGATCTCTCTGGAACTTAATGGTGCTGATTGTCAGGAAAACGCTACAGTACATTGTCAACCGTTCAGGTTTGAGGCAAGGTACTTTAAAGGTAACCAGTGAGGAGATAAATGGGTCATAGCTATATAGGGTTTTCTGATGGGCTGGAAAGCGGGCCTGTACCAATGTCTTATGGTACACGCGTCGATATTAAATATATTTGCCATTTCCACAACGAACGATGTTCATTTAGACTCGGAGCTCTTAATTTTGCTCTAAGGCTTCTAAGATTCATTGAAATATTTCAGAGTTTTGGTTAAAATGCTGCACTAATAGATGTTCTTCAGTTTCAAGTATCATAAGGTATAGTAATGTAAAGATTACCAGTTTGAATCAAAAAACAAAAAAATATTTTAAAAGTAAAGGGAAAAAGAAGCAATTTAAAATAAATAATTTAAATGTCCCACACCAACAAAAGACTGATTTATACTTCTATTTTGAAACCCATCTGGGCGTATGGAATAGGAGCTGAGGGGTTCAACCAAACGCTCCAATCTCCAAAGGATTTAATCGCTACAATCAAAAATACTTCGAACTATCAGTAAACGCTCCATTTTATGTCTCCCAACCTGGACTATATACACTGACCTTAACATTTCTTTTATCACTGAAGTCGCTAAAACACGATACAGAAAATTCCACTTCAACCTGCAATCTCATTTTAAATCCTCTAGCTCAAAAATCTTTCTTCTAGAACTCTTCCTTAAGACGTCTTAGAAGACAGTGGCCTCGTGATCTCCTCTCAATTTGGAGTGTTACCACTGGGTAACTTCTCCACTGGTTACCTAATCATTTACTACTCTATTGTATCATTGTTATTTATAGCGCCAACGCGCTGATTGTAGCTCAATAAACGCAAAAATAATGTTCGACACGACATTTTTTATCTAAAAAATTTCTTAAGTTCATGCAGTCAAAAAAAAAATCCACATTTAAGAATTGGAAGGTGGAAAAATGAATTCATTTCAATTTGGCCAGCTGCAAAATAAGAAAGATAGAACAAACAAGTAATGGTTAATAGTTTTTAGAATAACTGAAAATAACATTTATATTAAATCAAGTAAATGAAATGTATAGTTGGTAACAATAAAATAAAAATATAACTTCTGTTTGCTGTTAGGGAAATAAAATGAAGTGATACTAGAATCTGAAAGAAGGGAAGAAATGTTTACAAAGGTAGTGTTTAGGGTAAAACTCACTCACCTGGAAAGCAGAGAGTGATCAAGTTGTGGTCCAGTTAAGTGCCACCGACGCACTGAACCAACCCGCCCGGCTAACGGTAGGTATGGTGCTAGATATATACAGAAAGGCATACTGTTTAGCACACCACCAGAAACGGACGATCAGGCGCAGTGTGACGGACCGTACAGTTTTAGAGGGGGAGAAATAGATATGGAAGGCGGAAGAAGTGGTGGCGGTAAAATGAGAGAGGCATTGGAGGCGCTGAAGGGTGTATATACAGAGCTGGAGGGGCGGTTTATAGACAGTACACCGTTGTAACGGAGAAAGCCAGAGTTCAGTGGGGCGACCCTTTCTACCATCCGTACTGTGGTACAACAGATATCTGGAGGTTGGTTATACGGAGAGCTGTCACTCTACCAAATTAGCAGTAGCGAATGCAGTGTACCCAATGTTATAGCGGGGTGAAAGGGACTGGTTTGGTGATGGTGGAGGGGCATAACACGAGTAAGAGGAGGCGGCAGAACATGCTGAGTGTGCGAGTGAGACGGAAGATTGGAGGCAGCAATGAGTTTGATGGTGCTACGTTTGAATAAACCATGGTGACATCCTGTCACGAAATCTCGTCTCCAACCCCTTTCCTTCCCGATCCGATACGTCCATCCAGTTTCCAAACCTTGACAAGTACTCTCCCCATCACATTTCTGGCCTCACCGCTTCCCGCACAAGATGAACTTCACCCCCCCCCCCCCGGCATCGAACTAAATCTAGTACGAAATCCAAATCGGCCAAATTTTACATTCAGCTGAAAAAAAAGGATACTGTTTCCCCTCCTTGCCCTGTTCGCATGCCCCACCCCCTTAGAAAGGGAAATTGGGGATATCACATCCCACAAGCTTAAAATACCCTCAATCCAACCCAGAATAGTGACCTCACAATGGCCGAATGTGCCCTAATGCCCTCAGACGACCTGGGCATAAGTTCATCCAGTACACATGGTGGCCAAAAGTTCATACGATCATTAGTACCAAAATGGATACTGGGGCCTAAAATAGAGTTGCCTCCTCCTGAGTTTAACAGAAAATTTGTCTTTTATCAACATTATTTATTTACAAAGCTTTGATTTGCAAAAGAATTTGAAGACATATTTTGCAAAATGAAATTTAAAAAATTATTAGTTAAAGAAAAATTCGCAAGCAAATATTTATCTCCATTTCTTAATTAACTAAGCTGGATGAAACAAGGGTACAAACTCGTTAATGATAAGGGATTCTCTACAAATATTTTTGATAAGAATCCAAGTTTGTTAATCCAAAACTTTCAACCAACTCTTAAGGTTTAGCTAGATAAGGTTTTCTGTCTTAGTTAAAGAAAAGCATTTAGTAAATTCTTAATTTAAAACAGCGACAGGTACAGTGGCGCTACCAAACAGACAAACATCATTACTAGACACAAACTATTTTTTTTTTAACTCAAATTTATTTTCATAAATGCAGTATAAGAGGTGTGGCTATTAAATAACGAGACTGATGCTGCTACAGAAGAACTATGCATGCGCCAAATCTTAACAACCGACAGCTGTGTGCAGCGTAAAGCCTTCTCCTTTGATTGCAGCGTCTAATTTTTTTGTAGAGAAATTTGTCTGACCGGAACCGTCGTTTGTGTAAGAGGTTGTTAGTTTCGTTTTGCCGAAAATATGATACTACACATGTAGTAGAGCAACGAATGGTCGTGAAATTTCACATGATACTTGGTAAAACCGCGACTGAAACTTAACTTTTATTAAAAGAAGTTTAATGGCGATGAATGTTTATCACGTGCGCCAATTTTGGAGTGATTCAAGCGTTTCCAAGATGGACGAGAAGTCGTTGGAGATGATGACCTCCCAGGTCGCCCTTCCACATCCAAAACGGATGAAAATATCGATTATAATTAATCAAACATTACTACCGTGAAGTTCTTGCTCAACTCCGTGAAAGAGTAAGGAAAAAAACGACCCTATTTGTGGAAGAACAAGTCACGGGGTTCTCCGTCAAGACAACGCGCCGGCTCACATTGCATTGTCTTGTCAAGACGTTTCTAGCCAAGTACAACATCCCAGTTTTAGGCCATCCGCCTTATTTGCCTGAACCTGGCCCCATGTGACTTTTATCTGGTTCCCCAAAGTCAAATCTGCATTAAAAGGAACACGATTTTTAGTCCGTTGAAGCTGTGAAAGAAAAAGCGGCACGCGTCATGCAGGAGCTGACAGAAAAAGACTTCCAGCACTGTTTCGAACAATGGTAAATTCGCATGGAGCGTTGTAGGGATAGGCGAGGGGTGTATATTGAAGGTGATAATAACTAAATATGTATAAATTTAAAATAAAATGTTTTACAGCAATAGTCTCGTTATTTAATAGCCACACCTCGTATTTTGCATCGAATGGTCTGCACAGTTGGTTAGTAAATTACGTATACCAACCTTTAATTTTAATTCTAAATTAAAATGTACAAGTTTAGTGATGGTCAGTAAAATAAGGAAAGTAATTTTCTATATTAATTGACAAAAAAAAACATAATTAACAAACTCTTTGCAGTCGAAAAAACCGGGTAAAAAAAATATTCTGTGAGCACCTTATGTTACAGACATCTCATCTTCCTTAACTAACCAACAATATCAATTATAGAAATACATTGATTTAATTTTTCATCACAATATTGTCATTTTATTCATTAATCAAACGACTGGTATTCATTCTTTTTTTTATTAACTGAAGGCGGTTTAAATTAAATTAAATTAAATGATGCTTTTAGTTTGTTGATTTTTCTTAAGTGGTCCAGTTTCTGAATTTGTATGAATGGATAAGTTTATCTTTAAACGAAAAATATTTACAAAACACAGAAATCTTGAAGTGATTATTCCATTTAAATTTCACCATAGCGTTTAAAACTTAGGTATTACCCTTTTTAAGTGTAATTTTAAGAGTATTGTGGAGACTGAAGTATATTAAGTTTGATTTTGGTTTGTGAACTACCTAAGTTATTACGTCTTTTTCGGTGTTGAGGGAAATTAAAGTTTGAGACCACAATTCTGTTGATGGTTAGAACATTCTAAAATGTTCGAGTTCTAAATAGACGTTATGAAACATTTTTCGTTTACTTAAATTAACTAATTTGAAGACAGGTTGGGTAAAAATGGCCACGCATTTCTAAAACTAAATTACCATTATTCAAATCACCAAGTATTAATTCTATGTTTTAATTACACAAAGGGGAAAACGATAACTATTAAATAAAAATCATTTTAAAAAATGTAGTAAACCACCCAGGTGTTGGTATATCAAATAATTGTAACAAATAGAGATTTGAAAAATGTATGTATAAGTGATGTAAACCAAAAATTGATTTAGATAATCATATAATAATCAAATAACCACGAACATTAAGTAAATATAACTAGTACTGTAAATATTATTTAAGAAATACAAGAACTAAGTCAAGAATTAAATGGTTTAACTATCCTACAACTCATAAGCAAATGAATTCATTTGCATACTCTGATCTAAAAAATTGAACCTAACTGCCAGGAGATCTGTTTCAGCAACATCTAATTTGGATCATCCCAACTATCCAGGGATGCCTGTTGATTAGACTTCAAAAGTATCTGGCGAGGAATTGCAGGGATAAAGATTGAAGCCATGAATTTTTTTTCTTCTCCAAAGAACTGTCAGTTAAACACTCCTTTTAAAACCTTTGTAGGATATCCATTGAAAGGTCTATGCAATGCTTGTATTTACTCTGAAGTAGTGACCCATCAAGTGGCAAACGGTTATTCGAATGACGCCACATAGTCTTGTTAAAGTAATGCTGTAGTAATGTTCTGATAAATCAAACCTCCGATTTTGCTGGTCTCATCTAAAATAACGTTTTTAAAAAAAATAAGTAATCAGCATTTCAAGATAAAAAGAAATTATTGGCATCAAAAGATTTAAGAAAATAAAACATATCTTGAACTTTTTTTTTTTTTTTTTTTTTTTTTTGGCGCATCAACAGCTGAGGTCATTAGCGCCCGGAGCTTTTTCCAGTGCACTGACGGCCTCCGGACAGTGTTCTCTCGTTACAGACAACACTGTCCATCACCGGACAGTGAGCTGTAAGAAGCTCCTAGGAAGAGAAAATCTAAGGGTCAGCTGCTGGATTCGAACCCGGGACCTCCGCGTGGGAGTCCAGTATGCTAACCTCATAGCTAATCCCTTCCCTAAATTTCTGTCCTCATTTAAATGATGTTTTCACACCCAAAATTCTGCTACATTAGTGCGTCCAACCTTAGAATAGAGTAGATTAAATTAAGGGCGGCCTCAAGGCCTACGCCACCGCGACCCCTTTGGATCTATTGTGGCTCCCCGACTTTAGAGCTCACCCTCCAGACCCGTCCGCTTAATCAGACTCTTAATTCTGGAGAGCGGTCCTGTAGGTAAAGCTCTCAGGGCCTTGGTTTTTCCTCTCCGAGAAATAACATCCTTAGCCAGGACAAGTCCCTCACACTGACATAACCTGTGCTGTTTCCTCTTCTTCCTGACAGAACCTACAAAGGCCTGAGCCAGGCCCATGCGATGCATGTGTTTTCTGAGCCTGCAGTGGCCCCAGTTAATAGGCCTACAATTTATCCTTATAGCCCCACGCGGCCTTGACGGATTAATTCTGCGGTCAGCCTCGGCGAATAGCCTCTAATGAACTCCTTCGCCTGTCTCTGTTTAGCCACCTACTCTGCACCCATAAATTAATGGCCGCAGACTTAAAACACATCAACCTTTGTAGGACGTTCAGATCTTTCTTTTGGATACCATGGAAATCCTTTAGGGCCAGGTTAGGCTAACTTCTCATTAGGTTTTTATCTTGAAATCCTCTGGGCTTTCATACAAAACATGCCAATTCTCATTAGAATTTCAAAACCACAAAACTAGTTCAAGCTACAACTTCGTGATATCACCAGACATGGAAGAGAATAGCTTCTTACCGCCAAAATATTTTTAATACTACACAATTTTGAGTTATAATTGACACATTAAATTTGTCAGGTGTATGAGAAGCAAGCAAAAGTACATTAGAGTTGTAAGAGTTTTATGGCCAGGGTTTTTCTAGACACGAGAATCAGCCCCCCAAGGAATGGTAATGCGCAAATAAAAGTCAAAGAATGGAATTAATCAATCCTGGGAAAATGGTGGATATCTGGAAATTCAACGTATTTACCACTTTAAGCCTAAAGAAAGTTGTGAGATAAAGTAAGTTGTACCTCAAGCAGACATTTAGCACTAAAGTGACAAACAGGAGACATGTCCATCAGGTTTAGTGGTGGTCACCCTCAAACCATTCCACCTTCTAATTCTGAAGAGCCAATGGCAAGTAGGGTAGAGAATGGACCAGTTCTGTCTAGGGGTTGGGATGGTACAAGTTGAAGTACAGATGATAGGGAATGAGCCGCGGTCCTTGTGGCAAGTGTACATCCTAGATAGGGCCATCCTACGTCAGCTCACTAAGTCATCACAACCGATTATGCAAATCCTAAAGCTTTCCCTCGTCAGATCTCTTCTTCGCACAGACCAAGCACTGTTGGAGGTTTAGCGTTTCCAACTTCGTCTTCAGTATACACCACCTATAATTCTGGTGCCAAAAATTGAACACAAATTATTGTTATTATTTTTAACAATTTAAATTCAGTTGAAATAATTGAATATTGTATTTTTCTTTGGTGAGTGATTCATTAATCCATTTAGAAGAAAATTCTGCCAATTTCAGCATAAATTGTTTTTTGTATACTTATAAGTTTTATTGTCAAGCTTTAATCCTAAAGTCTAGGTTATCTTTAGAGCTGTGGAACTAGTTTTATAGAAACAGATAATAACCACTGCTTATTTGATAAATTTGACATAATTTTCATAGAAAGTATCAAGGCACAAAAAAAGCCTCTTTCTACAATTGATTTTCTGTCCGAGTTGCAGCCAAAACTTGCAGCAAATTGGGTACTTTCCGATCCGTGCGAACAGCGCACAGTAATTGGAAAAAATGAAAAAGTCCCTGATCAGAAGGCAGCCAATCAGGGTTCTAGAAAATACTGAAATTACTGCGATCCTAAGTTGAAGTTAATTCCTTCTGCGTGAAATGTTAAAGCCGATTTGTGGACAAAATTTGTTTTTTCGCTCTTAATTCCTATTCTTTCTCATCCTTTAATGCAAATTTTATTATTAAAATTGAAATTAATATAAAAAAAGATGAAAAATAAATTATGGAGTCAATATCACTCCACATTGGCAATAACTGACAATTGAATTTGTGTTCAGAATAAGATAACGATTTTTTTTGTTAATCCAGATCATGATTTCATTTGATCTTAAAATGATTTTTGCTTTGTTATAATGTGTAATTACTTAATCACTAATACATTTAGTTTGCCTTCAGATAAATCTGTGGATTACGGTTTGTCTTAAATGCAGGTTATAACTTTAAAGTTTTTGCCGTAAATACAGTCACTTGGTAGATAATATCTTATACATTTTATTAATAACAAGATAAAGTTAACCATCAATTATTTATCAATTCTGATAGTAATAAATTCGGTAATCCAGTAATGGATATTTCACATCTGAATTTTATATTTTAACATGACAAATCCATTCCAACACTACATATTCCACGTACGAGTCACCTAATCCAAATACATATCCACAAATTTCACTCTTTCCTTGCATGTCATCATAATCCATAATCCCCCCGAACTTTCCCGGGATAATCCTTTGTTGATAAATGCGACTAGTGGTCTCGGGATATCTTATTGTAAGTCGGATGGTGCTAAGTGATTTTTTCCCATTATATTACTGAGGTTTGTCCTACTTACTCAACTGGTCAGAAATTAAGAATTAATTGTTTTTATTATTATTATTTTGTTTCTATTAAAAGTAAATATTTAATTTGTTGTTCCATTATTTTATTTAATTATTTTACACACTATGTTAAACAGGGTGTCCCAAGCTATATGGATAACGACTTTTTCTCGGAAACTAAGATAGCTAGAAAAAAACTAAAAAATACGTGTTCCCTTAATTTTTTGTTGGGAATCCAAATTTACTTCGTAAATTTTTGTCGGTGCTTCCAGAAGCGAGATACAGGCACCAACTTCATTTTTTCAAATGGGAAGGTGCGGTTTTTATTTCAGAAATAGATTCCTCTATTTTTTGTAAAGAAAAATTTACTTGAACGGTTTTTTTCTGTGAGCGATATTTTAGAAGTTATGAATGAAAACATGATTCTTATAAGAAACTTCAAAATGATAATATTATAACGGTTTTTTGATTGAATAAGAAGAAAAGTACTATTTTATTATAAATTTTACTCCTCATTAATATTACAGATCATGCTCGAAATGGCCTCCACCATTAGAGATGCAAAGACATGCACTTTCGTGCCAATGGTCCCTTACTGCCAAAGAAATAGATTCGGCTTTAACCGAGTTACAGGCATCTATAATTCTCTGTTTTAGTTCATCTACAGATGCAATCCCAGCTTGATTCTGATACACCTAGATTTAGAAATGCTTTTAGATAAGCAGAAATAAGTAAAGAAAGGAAAAAAGTTATGAATAATCGCCTTGTTTTTCAGGTATCCCCAAAGGATATAGTCCATAGGTGTCAAATCCGGTGAGAGAGGTGGCCACTGAATAGCCCCCCGTGTCGATATAACACCATCAGGCATGTAAAGAAATATCTCGATAGGAAATTTGATGGGCGTGTTTGAAAATTGAGAGAAAAAATAGTTATTTATTTAACAAGTGTGGAAAGTAGTACTTTTCCTGACGCGAGGCAGGGTTTGCACGCACGAGCGAGCGAAGCGATGCGAGTGCAAGTGCAAATTGCCGAGTGTGAGGAAAATACTTTACACTAGAGTTAAATATTATATTTTTTCTGCAACCTTTTATTAACTAATAAAATTAAAAATTTCATTTTTACAGTCTACAAAAAGTAATTTATTTATTATAAACATTTATTGTTATATTACAATTATGTACATTACTTACGTATTTACATTACTTATTACATTTTCTGCTGTTTCTTTTATTGATGGAGGAGTGTTTTCTAAACAGGCATCACTAGAATCCATTTTAAATTTCTATAAGGTAACACTATAACCTTTTTAACTGTTATAATTAAAAATATCTAATTATTTATTAAAGTATTATTTTTATTTCTATATTCCTTTCAATTTTTATTTTATTTTTTAATATTCGTTTTTTAATTATTTAAATAAAATAAATTTAAATAAGCTTATTAGAGTTTTACAGAAAATATTTATGTTAATAACAAAACTTCTTATATCAAGGAAGCACAATAAAGTTTTTCCACTCACTTGTGCGGAAAGTGACACTAATGGGAATTTCCCCCCACTGGTGTGGGAAGTTGGGCATTACACAGCTGATTTTAATTGAGTAATGAGAACTTCCCTTCATGGTTGCAGAAAAACTTCTTTGTATGAGATATGTATCTTGAAACAAATAAATTATGTCATAATGTCATGTCTTCTCCAGCTTTCAATACTTGCTTGATTAGGAATTGTCTACATTTAGCTTTAATGTTGGTATCCTCCCAATATCCCGGTAATTCCAGAATCCATTCCTAAAAGTCTTTTTCAAAGTCCATTTTCTGGGTTTTTCTAGATGTATTTCTGTGAAGAAACTATTTCGAAGCTCTTTCCCCACAAACTTGTTCCTTTCGAAACTTTACACACGAAATAAACGGGTGTTTTATTTTCCATGTCTCACTAACTGTACAAAATGGAGCCCCTTGTGTGTAGAAAAATCTCTTTAAGAGACAATGAGGGATCCAACCAGCTGTCTGAGTGATGACTTCGACTAACATGAAAAATCGTCTTACCATCAACTCAGTGTGGACTACCAAATTAGGTTGGTAACAAATTATTGAGTTCATACATAAACTTGTATACCATGAAGTTGTCAAATCCTAGAAAGACAAATAATTTATAGGTAAGTGTTTGAAGGAAACTATTTTTGATATTATTTCTTCAGACGAACACGAGACATGGTAAAGCTCGAAGTGGATTGAAAAAAAAAGAGCTTATTATTTTAATTACAAACTTTACATACAAAACATTAAAATACCCTAAAAATGAAAAACAAAATTCAAAACAAACTGTCTCGTTAAGTTATAAAAGAGGTTCACAAGGATACAAAAAATCCATCCTCAAACCCCCTTTTTTTTCTGGAGCATCGTTTTTCTCCAAAACATAAGGGGAAAAAATGTATCCTTTTCTCCGAGAAATAACATTATCTTTGTCGTATTCCATCGAATCCACATCTGCCTTTTTATTTACATGTATAAAAATGTGGAATAAAATAATAGGTAGACATGTAAACTAAAAAATATCACATTATCCAGCCTTTCACTCCTCTTCCATTTCTGAGATAAAACATTTTTAAAGAAATCTTTTTCAAAGAGGAATTTTATAATGATAAATTCTTTTTAATTTCAGGAAAAAAGATTTTGATGAATCAGATCAACTGAGAGAGTGTAATCTAAAAAGACTAATTGTTAACTAAGTCTCATATTCTTCGCCTAACAAGATTTCTTAAATGAGTCAATATTTAAATAAATAATGTAGCATAGTTTAATTCCAAGTTTGGATTCATTGACAATTATTTTATAATTAAATTTTTCTTCGCCAAGAGCTTTTGACTTATTGTCGCAAGTAACTCTGAACAGCTCAGTCCTGAACTGCCATTAAAAAAATGATTGCCAACTTAATATTTCCTAAACAATAACTTAATAGTCAGTTATTGCCAATGTGGAGTCTTATTGACTCCATAATTTATTTTTATCTTTTTTTTTTAAATTGATTTCAATTTTAATAATAAAATTTGCATTAAAGGATGATAAAGAATAGGAATTAAGAACGAAAAAACAAATTTTGTCCACACAAATCGGTTTTAACATTTCACGCAGAAGGAATTAACTTCAACTTAGGATCGCAGTAATTTCAGTATTTTCTAGAATCCTGATTGGCTGTCTTCTGATCAGGGAATCTAATTCGCTATTTTTTTCAATTACTGGGCGCTGTTGACACTAATCGGAAATGACCCAATTCGCTACAAGTTTTTGCTGCAATTCGGACAGAAAATCAATTCTAGAAAGAGGCTATTTTTTTTTGTGCCTTGATACTTTCTACGAAAATTATGTAAATTTATCAAATAAGCTTTAGTCAATAATCTGGAGTCAAGATAATAACAGGAAATCTATTTATATTACCAATAAGGAGTCGAAATGACTCTTTATGATTCAAGTAAACTAATCTGCAAAAAAAGAAACTAAGAATTCCACGGTCTTCAGCTCGTGAATACCAAATGGTGAGAGAGTGGGGATAGCATATCTAAGAGCATTTCGGGATAGCTATGAGATGTGGGAAAACAGAGACCATTCATATTTTTGTGGAGTCAAATTGACTTCGGATTGGCAATACAGTGTTATATAGGAATCATCTACAAAGTATCATCTTCTACAAACGTAGACGATATAGCCATCATCTCTCCGAATTCAGAGCCAGTTCAAACTACTCGCTTTTTACAATCATCTCTAAATTCCTTAGTAGAAAGGGTTTTTAAAAATGCGAAATGAATGTAAAGGTTCAGAAGGGTTCACAGCATAACCTTATGCGAGTTTTCTTTGTTTAAAATATGACAGCATATACTTGATTATAACATTTTACTGTAAAACTGCACTTGATAAACTGCATTTGTGAATCTAAGTTTATAACCCAACTTCCTTGGCCTTTTTTCCTAAGCTGAGTAAACAAGTGTTAGGTAACAGTAGTCAGAAGAAGAAAGTACGTCCGTTAGCACTTACGTAATTAATTAAAACATTAAGACTTCGGATTGGCAATGCAGTGACTAACCGTACACAAATCAGCAAGTACCCCAACATTTCATTCATAATACAGCTCAGAATTTCAGCCATTTAGAAACGTTCAGAAAAAGGTTACGTGTTTCATTCAAATCTTATAACAATTATTACCATTTAAATAATTTAACTGCATTAAATTTTCATTAATATTGTTTAGCATTTATTGAATGTCTGATAACCATATGATGGCCATTTTCATTTATAACAATTTGTTTTGTAAAAAAAATGATAAAATGTAAATTACATCTTTGTAAATAGTAATAAGTAGGCACTTTTTGTTAACTCTATTCCAAATTATTCTTCTGATTTATCTTTATTGTGCCTATTATTCTGAATAATCATCACATAAGCAAGCGCATTATAATGGTTATAGTTCGTCTATCTAATTTGAATCACGGTGTTGAAACGAAATTTCAGTCTTGAATTTGTAATACAGAAGAATATGAGAGCACTATATTATAACTCAGTTAATAAAAAGAAGCTTTTGCTAAAAACTTTTCAAATAACAGAAGGAAACTTTGTCCAGAACTGCAATTGAAAATTGATTCCCAAGTAAATATAAGTAATATGCACGAACTACTCCAGCACGGTGCTTTAATTGCTAAGTTGCATTATTTGGAAAGCTCTTAATGGTGAGGAGAGACTGAACTAGATATCATTTCTTGTAGAAACACTTATTATTGATGGTAACATAGGCACGATTTAGTTTTTTTATTTATAGTTCCCTTTTTCTAAATTTTGACTCTAGTTTGTTAAATGTAGATTCTAAAAAAACTCATCTTCATCTATTTAACAAATGTTTTCAGCTGTCTTTCAAGGCTGGATGAAATGCGGCGATAAATTGAACCAATTTTTGGGAAGGAATACGAGGTGTGGCTATTAAATAACGAGACTATTGCTGTAAAACATTTTATTTTAAATTTATACATATTTAGTTATTATCAACTTCAATATACACCCCTCCCCTATCCCTACAACGCTCCATGCGAATTTACCATTGTTCGAAACAGTGCTGGAAGTCTTTTACTGTGAGCTCCTGCATGACGCGTGCCGCTTTTTCTTTCACAGCTTCAACGGACTGAAATCGTGTTCCTTTTAATGCGGATTTGACTTTGGGGGAACAGATAAAAGTCACTTGGGGGCCAGGTCAGGCGAATAAGGGATGTTGTACGAGTTGGCTAGAAACGTCTTGACAGACAATGCAGTGTGAGCCGGCGCGTTGTCTTGATGCGAGAGCTCTGAGGACTAGTTCTTCCACAAATCGGGTCGTTTTTTCCTTACTCTTTCACGGAGTTAAGCAAGCACCTCACGGTAGTAATATTGATTAATTATAATCTATATTTTCATCCGTTATGGACGTCGAAGGGCGATCTGGGCGGTCATTCTCGCGCACGTGATTAACATTCATCGCCATAAACTTCTTTTAATAAAAGATAAGTTTCAGAAGCGGTTTTACCAAGTTTCATGTGAAATTTCACGACAATTCTTTGCTCTACTACATGTGTAGTATCATGTTTTCGGCAAAGCGAAACTAACACTTCTTACACAAACGACGGTTCCGGTCAGACAGATCAAGCACTTGAGACGCTGCACAGCTCTCGGTCGTTAGGATTTGGCGCGTGCATAGTTCTTCAGTCTCGTTATTTAATAGCCACACTTCCTAGTTCGATATGAGAACAGATTCGTTTGAAAAATATCCATTTTTGTTTCAATTTCTTCATTGGACGATAGGCTGAGGAAAGTTGAGAGAGCTTTTCAAGTTTAATTAAATGAGAAATTTCAAAGAAAAGCCTGGTGGTGCGAAGGACTCGTTTTCTAGTTGCCGGAGGAGGTGATGTACGTAGTAAAAAATAGATTTTTTGTACAGTGGAATAGTTCTGGAAATAGCTTTTCTAATTGTAGGAGTTAGTCATTTGTTAACCTTACCGTGCCCTTAGCCCAAGAGTAAGCTACGCGTTTAAGCTATGCATTTAGTCATCTGCTTCTTATTGCATTGCTACGAGATCGTTGAGTGACAAAAATCTTTTACTGCCAGGAGTTTGTAAAAGGATTACAGGAAACCATCACCCTAAAAGACCTTAATACCAGAGAAATAATTTTATCTTCAGTGAATGAAGAAGAGGTAACTTTTAGGACTCCAAAACAAACTGTAAATTTTCTCAAAGTTATTGTAGCCCTTATGTGCGTGAATTTCGTGTTATTTAAGAATTCATGTTTGATGCGCACATTAAATTAGAAGATTAAAGAAGTATTTATTTATTACATATATTTCATAAAATGAAATGCTAGGAATTCTAAAAACCAGTAGAAGTAAAGATAGAAACAGAAAACATTAACTTTTGTACTGTTACAGGCCTAGCCACTTGTAAATGGATAATCTACCGTTTAAATTTACTGGTCCACCTGGTTGCATAATCTCTGGGACTCGGTGGTTGCCATTGTAGTAAGGAAGGTTACAGAAGAGAGAGACAGAATAGATCGACAGAGATGAAAGGATGGAATTTGCAATTGTAATGTGGTCCTAGAATACTACCGGCGAGTAAAGGTCTAGTAAGAGTTGATACAGACGCTTGGTACCATTTACAGACACCCTGAAGGCCCACTGGCTATAAAATGTGATAACCACTTCTTGTTGAAACAACCGAATACATCCATGATTTAACGAAAACAAAAGAAAAGAAAAGATCTTCACCGCCAAATTGGTATTAGTTAAACTGTGGTGACCACTTAGTTTAATTTGATAGGATTTATTTTTAGCCTAGGCAATAAAATTTGGTTTTGTCTTTAGACACAAGGATTGTAGCCTACTGAACATTAAGATTGTCTGACTTTATTTAAATAAGGGTTGTCCAGAAATAAGGTTCGTCTCTGGACGAATGGAAGGGAATTATCTCAGAAGTTTGCGTACTGGATTCTCATAAGCTTCGAATCCAGCAGCTTAGATGATCTCTTTTCAGCTTCTTGCAGCTCACAGTCCGGTAGTAGGCAGTGTTGTCCGTAGCAAGAGAAGTTCTATTAGGTAGGCGTGTTTTCAACCATATATTTTAAAATATTGTTCAAGACAACCGAATCCTTTAGTCTGACGCCCCGACCGATTGCTGACGATGCTCTTAAACGTTTGAAGCGTCAAAGGCCTCGTGATTTGCTCCAATAAATATATGGGACTAAAAACTGGCATATCCTCTATGCTTAGCGTTACCACTAGGGTAGTTTCTCTCCTCATTACCAAATATGTGCTTAATAATGCAGATATGATACTTAAATTGCTGCAAGAAATGAGCAAATTCTTATGGAAACGCTCAATAGAATTGATACAGAAGGCAAAGAAATGGGACTCAGAATAAATGATCTTAAGACCAAGTATATGTTCATCGGCACAGGTAAGGTGGGAATAAACACCAAAATCGCATTGTTAAAGGGGACACACTTTTGAGAAGGTTATAATCTAGGGTTTGAAATTAATAATGAAAACAAAACGATAATAAAGGCACTGAAGGGATAATGGCAACAAATCGTGCGAATTCAAAGTTAGTTTAGATCTCGCCTATTTTTACGGTCAACTCGGCCAGACTCTGTATGATCTTGATATGGCCAATTTCTGACGTATGCGGCTGAGACGTAGACATTCGCTTCTACCATTGCCAATGCATTCAGAGTATTCGAAAAGAAAAAATACTTAGAAAGATATATGGTCATGTCAGTAACGAGAGTGTGCAAGAAAGAAGGATTAGAACAAATCAGGGACCTATATTCCAACAATGATGTGGTACAGTTTGTAAAGTTACGTAAAACGGCATTGGGTGGCTAGAGCCCTCATCATGAGAACCGCCCAGACGACCGCTTGTCCAAGAAAATACTCCAGAGAAAGGTATTTGCCGCAAAACGGAGAGTAAGACCCAGAATGGCGCTGGTTGGATGATGTGTTGGACCAATCTGGAAGGCAATGGACAGAGATGCGTGGAAGGTTGTTGTTTTAGAAGCCATGGCCTATTCCGGGCTATAGAACTGTAAGGAAGAAAAAGGAGAAGAACAAGAGAAGGAGAATAAGCAGAAGAACAAGAGAAGCAGAAGAACTAGAGAACGAGAAGGAGAAGAAGAAGGAGAAGAAGTAGAACAACAAGAGAAGGAGAAGAACAAGAGAACGGGAATAAGAAGAAGGAGAAGAAGAAGGAGAATAAGAAGGAGAAGAAGCAGAAGAACAAGAGAACGGGAATAAGAAGAAGGAGAAGAAGAAGGAGAATAAGAAGGAGAAGAAACAGAAGAACAAGAGAAGGAGAAGAACAAGAGAACGAGAAGGAGAAGAAGGAGAATAAGAAGGAGAAGAAGCAGAAGAACAAGAGAAGGAGAAGAACAAGAGAACGAGAAGGAGAAGAAGGAGAATAAAAAGGAGAAGAAGCAGAAGAACAAGAGAAGGAGAAGAACAAGAGAACGAGAAGGAGAAGAAGGAGAATAAGAAGGAGAATAAGAAGGAGAAGAAGCAGAAGAACAAGAGTAGGAGAAGAACAAGAGAAGGAGAAGAACAAGAGAAGGAGGAGAAGAAGGAGAAGAATAAGAAGGAGAAGAAGCAGAAGAACAAGAGAAGGAGAAGGAGAAGAAGAAAATTAATTATTAATATAGTTCAGAACCTCTGTATTACTTATGGCAAAATTTTGCCTTTGTAATAATCATATTAATTAAACAATAAAAAAAGTTACACAAATGGTAGAACTATTTTACATTTATTATAGAACAATTTTTTTTACAATGCATTCTGATGACTGATTCATATTCTTTGTAAAAAGTGCAGTTTTCTCGTCTGAAAAATTGTTATTGTTAATAAAATTAGTGTTTAACTTAAAACGTTCGACAAATTTAAGATAAATAAAGGCGTGTTATTATTATTAACAGCATATTTCTTTTTCTAGCTAACTTAGTTTATAATTTTAGCTTATAATTTTGAAAATTTTTGTCTTTCTTACTTTATTTTTTGTTTAGTTTTGTTTTTAGCTTAAACTAAAACCATTTTGCTTCCCCTACTAGGCCATGGCAATGCTATTCTGAATATGAAGCGCCTCCACAGATCTTCAGGAATTTAGTTTTTTAGAAAAAAACTAAAAAATAAATGCAACAAACTAAAAAAAAAAACAAGAGAGATAGAAGTGAAGCATTCCTGATTTGTTCTACGTGCTGTAGATAGGAGACGAAGTAACAGTTACATTCAGGAGTTTGTTTTTGAATTTTAAACAATATTATTTGGGTCTGAAATATGTTTAAACAATTCCGGCCGGTAGAGATATGGGATATATTTTTTTGTGAAAAAGGTTACGATTGAGTTCTATTTTTTTAAAATATTTTTTTGGTTTTTAGAGTGTGAGGTAGAGAGAGATTCGCTAGATAGAGTTCTGGAATTGGCAATACATGTCCATTGTCAATGGAGTTTTGGAAAATGTTATAAATATGATCACGTATTTTCTATAAATAATGCCTCTCATATATGTTTTTCATATGTTTGTTTATGTATTAGTTGATTTTGGTGTGTAATATCTATTATACGTGGAAAAAAAAAGGGATTAGCACAGTTTGTGGGGTTTACATTTTGAGTGTATTCCATTAGCCCGATGTTACTTGCTTGATTATGCATGACGTTGTGGAGGATAGCCCGCCGTATAGCGGCATGAGGGGAGATATCTGTGAAGGGTAGAGAAACTATGTCGGTTAAATGGAAACGCCCTGTACTCGATGGATGCTAGGTAGGTTATGCCAGAGAAGGTTATACCAGA
Organism: Rhodnius prolixus; assembly: GCF_049639745.1. NCBI lineage: Eukaryota > Metazoa > Arthropoda > Insecta > Hemiptera > Reduviidae > Rhodnius > Rhodnius prolixus. The sequence continues at coordinate 16,863,890 of NW_027411582.1, read as the reverse complement.
AACCTTCCGAACAGGTGGCGGAGGGGGGAAATTATGTGAGTTAGTGAGAGTGTGAGTGTGATTTGGGGGTGGGTGATGGGAAGGGGGTTAGCCGGAGGAGCGGTAGGATAGTAGAAGAAGAGAGTTTTGCACACTCTGTTCCTGATCCATATAGCCGAACCGGTCAGATGTCACTGAGCACGTCAAGTGAGTTACCAGTAATGGAAACATTGAATGACGTGCGCTAATTAGATTAGCTGGGAGGTTTTGGACACAAAAACCCCATCAGGTTCACTATCAGAGGATAGATATATACGTATATCCAAAATGGAGATGGACCGTTTTAGTCCCAATATATATATATAACCAACATCATTTCAATGCTATTAACAATAAAGCATGACCTAACATGACCTTAGCAGGTCGTCATGACCCCAAGAACTTAGCTTGAACTTGTGACCGTTCAACACTCTTCCAAAGGTTCAGGAGTTCAAGCATTAATGTTCCTGGAGAAAATAACAATGAATATTTATAGATAAATTGGTATATTTAAATAAAAACCCAAACGCTAAAGAAAGTATGACAGGTTCCATTACAATTTGGCTTTTTTACATTCCAGTATTTACCAATCCACTTAAAACCATCAGCATAATTACTGGAAAGCCTTTAAAAAATAATGCACACGTTGCCAACTGAAACTCACAAAACCTAAAATGGAATAAAATCCGTCAGTTCAGAATTCTGCCCAAATTACTAAACAAATATTAAATAAACATATAAAACCACTCAACAAAATTAACTTTAAAAAAAATATATATATACAGGGTGTTCATTTTAAACGGTTAATCTGAGCAAAAAAATGGTAGAGGAAAAATTTGTTGCCCGTCACCTCTAGTTTCAGAATATGTGACTTGATTTTAGATTCCTGCCCGCACACGCGACTGACGCGCGACCAAAAGTGAGGGTTTGCAGTTGACCCTCCATTTTCATATAAACCGATTTAAAGAGTATAAAAAGTAATGAAAGAAACCGGAAACCGCAATTCGATATCTTTAAAATTAAAGGTGCTAGGCCATTTCAAAAATCTGGTACTTATTAATCATATTTCAATTTTTTTAACTTGTTATCAAAGAGAAAGAAGAGCACGCGATAGGTCATTTTTATGTATTTTTTCATCCCCTTTCTACTAAAAATATTGCCAAGGCAGTAAATCTAGTATTTTTCCTAATATCGGGAAGTAAGTCGTTTTCCGAGTGATTTTTCTAAGAAAAATCAAATGTTAAGAGCTTTAGATGTTCTCAAGTATACAGAAAATGGCTAAAAATTAATTTTACATCTGTTACAAACAAGAAGGTTTAATAATTATTTGGTAATTTTGGGAGAGTTGCGTTCAATTACCAAAAAAATTGGAAACCTCCTGCCACATATTTAAGTGATCAATATCTTTTATGTAAAGGATCAAACTTATTCCTTAATTTAACAAATAATGCACTTTACGCAACTTGTGAAGCATGTACTGTGCTTTCAAAGTGCCTCGCAAGCCAGGTTAGCCAGGAGGTTATCAACTGCTCTCTGTATCTGAGAAGGCACCTTTAAAGGCACAGTACATGCTTCACAATTTACAAGTTGAGTAAAGTGCATTATTTGTTAAATTAAGGAATTAAGGTCAGCCGCGTATTCGGGCAGGAATCTAAAATCAAGTCACATATTCTGAAATTAGAGGTGACGGGCAACAAATTTTTCCCTTACCATTTTTATGCTCAGATTAACCGTTTAAGCATGAAATGCATTTGAGCCGTCTTAAAATGAACACCCTGTATACTAACTTAAAATTATGACTGGAATTTTATTTACTGATCATTTTTTTCCAAATAGATTTCAATTTAAAAAAAAACAAAAAAGAAATAGTTGGCAAGAAAAATATCATAAAATATTCTCTAACTGCAATCAAATTTTTAAAAAACTTAATTTATCAAATTTGAATGGTCTTTTTTAAATTTTAAACTATTTTTATAATCGAAGGTTAATTTGCTTAGTTTCAAAATTTGTAATTTGGGAGTAAATACAAACTAAATGCATTTTTTTTTATATATGTATAAAAATAGTACTTGTTTAAAATATTTCCTAACATTTTCTCAAATATTTCAGTAAGATCAGAAGAAATGTTTGAAGTGCAATTTGTAACCTTTGACTTCCTTATTTTAAGACAATCTACTTTAAAAATTGACTACTGGTCCATCTAAAAGAGTTTTTCAATGAATTAAACAACTTGATAAACTAACACTATTGAGTGCTCGTGAACACGTTTTCTTGTAAAACAAACGTAATTTCTCATACGAAGATAAAAGGAATCCTGGAAAATGATACACCGTTAGAAAGCCCATTAAACAAGGAAACTTTTTATAAAAAGTGCCAGCACCTGGGTCGGATAATGATCACATAACGACCGAATGAGTTTTCTTAAAAATTTCGATTACTTTTATTTTTCCAGCATCCGGAGAAAGATTGAGGCTATTTGGAGAATAACTAATGCTTTAAAATGGTATCAATTATTAGAAAATTTATCTGTCTTTCTAACCGTGTCATCAGAATCTGAATTTGGACTAAAACTTTCTGAGTAATAATATTTTTATTGGAAAAAAAATTTAAAGTGACGTCACTCAAGAACGGTGGAAAATATGGAGTTGGCCAATACGTCATAGAACTCCACTTGAGATGTACTACACACTGTAGGCCTATGGACAATACTTACTGGTTCACCCTGTATATTTTTTGAATCAAGTAATTCTTCTTTAAAAAAAGTTAATTCAAAATGCACATTCTGCCTTATAAATATGTTTTTTTTAATTGAATATTTACAGCTACTTAGAGAAATACGTAATAGGTAAATATGGGAAGGGGATAAAAACATTAAGTCATTAATTATTGTCCAGCTATAAACTCCACTATTTAACCCAAAAAACGTTTTAGCCGTCTTACAAAACTTTCTACAAGTGAATTTGTTCAAAGATTTCGGAAAAGATTGCCAGAATAGAGGAAAGGTCGAATCTATTGTAACAGGATTTTGCTAGATTGTGGTCAAAAGGAATCCCTATACAAAAAGTGTGGATTATGATATTAGAGACATAAAAAAGGAGTATCAGTCGATGGATGATTTTAGGATTTGTTTGTTGCTTTCGTTAGTGATCCAGATAGATGTAAAGATCAATAAAGTATAAAATAAATTTTAAAGAAATAACATTTTTTGCACAATTTTGCATTAAATTGGTTTATTATTTCTTTTTATTAGATATAAAGTCAATTCAATCGCAATCGATCAGGTCACATTTTGATTTCGAGTTTTTATCTAGAATCTGGGATATTTATAAATAAAATATGAATAATATTAATCGATGGTTACTGTTTAATATTATACCGTACATAAATAAACATATAAATTTACAGTGCTAGAGAGGAACGCAAGTAGATTGTATTCCCCAGTAATATTTGCCTCAAACAGTGCCGCAGCAAACAATGATAAAGAGAACCGACAGGGTTGTTCTTCGCGCATTTAAGGCGACCGGCTGCAAAGTCTTCTGTCTTCTGTTACCTATGTGTTTGTCCCTGTGGGAAAGGGTGAACTTAACACGGGTGTTGCTAGGCAGCATAGTGCTGATTCTTACCAAAACAAAAACCGTCAAAATAATAATAAACTACCTATCAACGTTTGTTTACAATTAAAGAAGGTTAAACTAAATAGCGGCACAGCAAGGATGGGTCTAACTGTGGTTTTCAAGTCAAGTAGGCAGAGGCTTTTGAAAAACCTATTCATAACTTTCAATCTACCCCAACTCAAATAAGACGTTCATTACTCATAAATAATATGAATTGCTTTCTTGCTATTTTAACAAAGAATAGAATCATAAAATAAATCTCGAAAATAGTCTGGGCTTATAACACGTAAACAATATGATCAAATGCTCAAACGTTAGGCAACCTCGGCCTGAGGTATAAGTATACGAGGTGTGTTCAAAAAGTAACGGGAATTTTTAAATTTCGCGGGTTTGGAGAGTCTGATTGTAAAATTTTTTTTTTATTATGTTGGTACACATGCCCCTGAAGTACGATAAAATTTTCAGTAATATTCATTGTTTCCTTCTTAAGTGGCAGCCGTTAAGGTTAGACGTGTTTTTTGAGCTTGGCGATTTTTGTTTGTTAAAAAAAATGGATCAAAGAATTTGTATTAAATTTTGCGTAAAAAATGAAATAAAGTGTGTGAAATGTTAATAAAGGCATATGGTGAATCTGCTATGAGTAAAACAAGGATTTACGAGTGGTTTAAGCGTTTCCAAGATGGCCGCGAAAACGTTGAAGATGACGAACGACCTGGACGTCCAAGCACATCAACAACCGATGAAAACGTGAAAAAAGTGAAAGAAATGGTTATGAACGATCGCCGAATCACAATCAGAGAAGTCGCTGATGATGTTGCCATATCAATTGGCTCATGCCATGAAATTTTTTCGGATGTTTTGGGTATGAAACGTGTGGCAGCAAAATTTGTTCCAAAATTGTTGAATTTCGAACAAAAACAGCGGAGAATGGAAGTTGCTCAAGAGTCACTCAATGAAGTCGACAACGATGCGGATCTACTGAAACGTGTTATAACAGGTGACGAAACATGGGTTTACGGATATGATGTCGAAACTAAGGCTCAATCGTCCCAGTGGAGGCATTCTGGATCGCCAAGACCGAAAAAGGCTCGACAAGTGCGGTCGAATGTGAAGGTTATGCTCACTGTGTTCTTCGATTTTAATGGCATAGTGCATCATGAATTCTTGCCACAAGGTCAAACAATCAATAAGGAGTACTACCTACAAGTTCAACGCCGTTTGCGTGAAGCAATCCGAAAAAAACGCCCGGATTTGTGGCAAAACAATTCATGGATTTTGCACCACGATAATGCACCTGCTCACACTTCATTGCTTGTTCGTGAATTTTTGGCCAAAAACAAAACTTTAACGATGCCCCAGCCTCCATATTCGCCAGACATGGCTCCATGTGACTTTTTTCTATTTCCAAACATAAAGAGAACATTAAAAGGCCGTCGTTTTACAAGCATAGATGACATTAAAAGCGAATCGCTGAAAGAGCTGAAAGCTATCACAAAGATCGAGTTTCAGAAGTGTTTCGAGGATTGGAAAAAGCGCTGGCACAAGTGTATTGTATGCGAAGGGGACTACTTTGAAGGCGACAATATTAATGTAGATGAATAAATAAATATTTTTTTCAAAAAACAAAAATTCCCGTTACTTTTTGAACACACCTCGTATGCATGTATGCCAATTGTTAAGAGAACGTGATTGATCCTTCCACGAGTTTATTTATACGATATGTGGCTATTAAATAACGAGACTATTGCTGTGAAACATTTTATTTTAAATTTAAACATATTTAGTTATTATCACCTTCAATATACACCTCTCCCCTATCCCTACAACGCTCCATGCGAATTTACCATTGTTCGAAACTGTGCTGGAAGTCTTTTTCTGTGAGCACGTGGAGTTGAGCCAATCATCTCTCACGGTAGTAATGTTTGATTAATTAAAATCGATATTTTCATCCGTTTCGGACGAGGAAGGGCGATCCGGGTGGTCATCATCTCCGACATCTTCTCGGCCATCTTGGAAACGCTTGAACCACTCAAAAATTCTCGCGCACGTGATAAACATTCATCGCCATAAACTTCTTTTAATAAAAGATAAGTTTCAGTAGCGGTTTTACCAAGTTTCATGTGAAATTTTACGACAATTCGTTGTTTTCGGCAAAACGAAACTAACACCTCTTACACAAACGACGGTTCCGGGTCAGACAGATTTCTCTACAAACACGTGAGACGCTGCAATCGAAAGAGAAGGCTTTAGGCTTTAATAATAAAAGTAATGATAGATTATGGAAGTCCCATATCTAATATAATATTTGTTTTAATTAAAGCACTAATACCAATAAATTGTGAATAATGCATGTTTGTGAAAAGCAGAATTAAGATGAAATGCCGGGACGACAATGTTAGTGAGAATTAAATATGTTTAAAAATTCGTACTTTATACAAATGTGTATAATCAACAATATTATGGAATAGAAAAAGTCTTGTGAGGCTCCACAACTGAATTTTTAAAATTAAAATAATTTCACAGGCTTGATAATTTATAAGAAATTAACCTCAATTGACATAAACACGGACAATATTTTACAGAGTAAAATTAAGTACCGTCACATAAAAAACTTGATTTCATATTGAAACATTAATTGGAAACCGTGAAATGATCGTTTGGTACGATCATAGGAGAATGTTAAAGAGTTGTTATTGAATTTATTGAAAGAGGTTAGTCTGTCTGCTATGGGTTAGGGTCACATCAGCGGTTTGACTCTTACCCCAAAGAAGCTCTCAAGGGATGGAATTAATCGAATTTACGTTGAGAGTTTACTCGAAAAGGTTGATGATGCAATGAAAGATTTATGGACTAGTTTTGGTAGTCCAGAACGGGCTAAAGTTCTTGAAGTACTTAAACTCGTTTTATTGGAATAAAAATGTGTATTCACTACCACAACTTTCTCCATAATTTAGTTCATATTGTAAACTCAACTTTAATTTTGTTACAATTTTAATTTAAAGTTTTACATATTTATTGTCATAAACTTGAACCAATATGGATTTGATTTATTTATTGCTTAGAACACATTAAAAAATGTATAAATTTGTCATTAAAAACAATATAATTATAATAAAGTGCAAAGTTCATGATACATAGGTATGGCCATCTAATCCAGTTGGTGCTGAGCTCTTTAGGTGAAAATTGTAAGTTCACACAAACGTTTGCTTTGCAGATTATTATTATAATAATTAGAAAACCTGATTATTATCTCATTGAAGTTTTTTAAACTATGTATTTTTTTTTATTTATATATATTTTGATAAACTATTAAAATTTCTGCTAGACAAAATAATTGAAATGTAGTTAGATTTAACTAATCTACGAGGTGTGGCTATTAAATAATGAGACTATCGCTGCTACAGAAGAACTATGCATGCGCCAAATCTTAACGACTGACAGCTGTGCAGCGTAAAGCCTTCTCTTTCGATTGCAGCGTCTCACGTGTTTTGTAGAGAAATCTGTCTGAGCCGGAACCGTCGTTTGTGTAAGAGGTGTTAGTTTCGTTTTGCCGAAAACATGATACTACACATGTAGTAGAGCAACGAATTGACGTGAAATTCCACATGAAACTTGGTAAAACCGCTACTGAAACTTATCTTTTATTAAAAGAAGTTTATGGCGATGAATGTTGAATCACGTGCGCGAGTTTTTGAGTGATTCAAGCGTTTCCAAGATGGCCGAGAAGACGTCGGAGATAATGACCGCCTGGGTCGCCCTTCCACATCCAAAACGGATGAAAATATCGGTTATAATTAATCAAACATTACTACCGTGAGGTACTTGCTTAACTCCGTGAAAGAGTAAGGAAAAAAACGACCCGATTTGTGGAAGAACAAGTCATGGGGGTTCTCCATCAAGACAACGCGCTGGCTCACACTACATTGTCTGTCAAGTACAGTTTCTAGCCAAGTACAATATCCCAGTTTTAGGCCATCCGCCTTATTCGCCTGACCTGTCCCAATGTGACTTTTATCTGGTTGCCCAAAGTCAAATCTGCATTAAAAGGAACACGATTTTTAGTCCGTTGAAGCTGTGAAAAAAAAAGCGGCACGCGTCATGCAGGAGCTCACAGAAAAAGACTTTCAGCACTGTTTCGAACAATGGTAAATTCGCATGGAGCGTTGTAGGGATAGGGGAGGAGTGTATATTGAAGGTGATAATAACTAAATATGTATAAATTTAAAATAAAATGTTTTACAACAATAGTCTCGTTATTTAATAGCCACACCTCATATTAGGCAGAATACCTATTATGGATTTATTTCTGAACGTGGCTAGGTGATTTGTCAACAGTTAGGATTCTACCATCATTTTTTATGTACAACAAGCCATTTTAGGCGCTAATGGCCACAGACGTCGATGCGCCGGAGAGAGGGGGGGAAAAAAAAGAAAAAAAAAGCCATTTTATTTAAACAGAAATCTTAAATCATTATCGAACGGTATATTTTTTTATTGGTATATTATAGTAGTGTTTCCTTGTACACTGATTTTGAGTATATAATTCTTAAATTTTCTTGGACAGCTTGAATAAAGTAACCCATTTTAGGGTAACCCTATGCAAAGGAATAATAGCCTGGGGGATATCTAGAAAAGAGAATCAGGAATGAAGAACAAAGGGGAAAAAACCAAAGAAGTTGTGACCATAGGTTAAGAGCTACTCAGAAATCTATGGAGAGGAGTATGTTACAAATTAAGAGGATCCAGATAATCAGGTCTTATGGAACTACAGATGTGGTGAAAGTGGTTCTGATGCTTGAATAGATTTGACTAGGACATGTAGCCAAAGTTGAGAGAATGTAACTAAGCTGAAAGATCACAAGGGGTGGCTCCTAATGGGTAAAGCAAGGAAACGGGAAAGAAAGATTTTGATATAAATAAATTTTACGCTAGATTGTGAAACAGAGCAGCTGAGAATAAAAAAAGGATGGAATGTAGGAGGATGCCATGGCCCCTTAGATGGGCGTAGTTACCAATATATTAATTTCACTAAAGTAGAACATCAATTACAGTAGATCCTGATTTATAGAGCTGATGTTCCAAAAGAGTTATTTTTTTGGGAGCAGCCTCTAGGCTGGTATTAATTGCTCATGGTTAAATTAATGGAAAATGGTTTTCTTAAAAGGTTTAGTTAGTAAATTATGGCCATAGAGACAAGAACTTTCGAACGCTTATTTGTGGTCTGTAACCAGAATCTTGAGGATGGATTTCATGAAGATTTAAATAGTGGATATCGACCAATTATTGCTGGGAAATGAGGATGTATATTTCGCAGAAGGTGGTGTATTGAGGTGTCCAGGTATCCAAAAAGGATCCTTCTGGAAGAAGCGGTTGGAGTCCTTCTCCACTGCCATCCTCTTTCATTTACATTAAATTCTATTTAAAGATTTGGCCTATATTAAACTCTTATGACCTAAGTTGAAAATAGAACAAGATTTAATGGAACGCTACTGATGGATGACATTGGTTAAATAATGGAGTTGTTTCTAAATTTAGTACATTCAAATAAAGGCCATAAAGTTCTTGGTACTAGCGATCAGGTCAAAAGGGCATTAAAAGGTCATCGTTCTTTGGATTAACTTACTAAAAATCTAACCATATCCAGCTGTCCATTAACTTTGTGAAATGTATATGCTGTTTTTAAAATAATAATAATCTATATTAACAGGCTTCCAAATATAGATTTAGTAACTTGCACACGATAATATAATTAGCAATATTACTCCATATCTCCGTAATATATTTAAATCAAGTTTCCCATTAATTTAATTTTCATTTTACTGCAACAATACCTATTGTCTTTTTTGTTATTCTGGGAAATTAAATATGGATATATTCTTCTAACATAGAATTGGGATAACAATCCTGTTATAACATCCTAAATATAAAATTCTTTATACATATGTATAAATAACAATAATATTTTCCGCATTGTTTTCTGCCAATTTACCAAAATTGACAAAGGAAATATTAAATTTCATTATTTTATTTCCACAATGCAGATTATCCTAATAATTAACATGGCTTACCCACACATCTCATTTTAGCTGGGCGTTGTCCCGTTTTGAAACTATGGTTCCAGTGTTTCGGTCAATGTATCATTATCCCAGTAATTTCTCTAAAATCTAAAAGTATCAAATATATACTCCGAAGGTTATAATAAGCGAAATTGGATCAAATATAAATTATAGATTACATTTTTCAGCCTGCCATGATGGTATGGCCAACTAATCTAGTTGGTGCTGAGCTCTTTAGGTGAAAACTGTAAGTTCACACAAACGTTTGCTTTGCAGATTATTATTATAATAATTAGAAAACTCGTTTATTATCTCATTGAAGTTTTTTAAACTATGTATTTTTTTTTATTGGCACTCATTTAAAAATGAATAACATATAGTTTGAACAGTGAAAGCATTACTGTGCTGCACAATAATATTGTGAAAGCATTGTTGTACTGATTATTCGAAGCAATTAAAAATTAAGTATTAAAAAAATAATCATTCTAGTGATGTCTACAATATTTAATGAAATAACATGTATGTATCTACGTATAGTTGAGAAATAACTGTTTTTAAAAATTAATAAAAATATTTTTAATTTTCTAGGCAGTTTCTATTCTACAAACTATAATATGCATTCACATAGTTCAAGTTTGGAAGTGTGACCTGTGGTAGTCCAGATTTTAGCCGTCTTTGGTCTGTTTTCTCTCCGAATCGGAGGTATTGCCCAGACTTAGTACAGTATACATAAGTTTTTCAAGGAATGTGTGTGTTGTTCTGTCAATAAAGTATTTTATTGTAGGTAGTTCCAGCTCCCTGTGGATTGGTTCATTCTGTATGAACCACAATGCCCTCGAGGCGAAGCAAAACACTTTTATAGGGAAAAAAGGGGGGAAAAAATTGTCAAATGTTGGGAATTTTTTAACATTACACTTTTTCCAGCAATTTTTGACGATCAACCATTATACAATTGTCTTACTGGACAGTTTTAATTTTGGAAAAACAATCTTACTAGACCTTCATATGTTAGGTGGACTTAGGATAGGTCTAGTGAGTGACCGACATGTTTAAATGTGAGTGTAAGATAGCCTATATAAGCCTAATGAGTGGTCAACATGGTTAAATGTGAATGTAGAAACTGCATTTTTGTTTACAGAAATTGCCACTAGAGTTCTCCACTGTAAGCTTACAGCTTATTTAAAGGCGGTTCACAAGTTTACAATATGCCCATTCCTCTTTTATCTATTTCACTATTAAACAATACAAATTCTCGAGTTTTTTTGTTGCTGTAAACGATATTTGTGTAAAACATAAAGTATTATTCTAAAAGAAATATTATTTTTCGTATTTTTAAAGGATTTTTTTTTTCTTGCTTTATTTGAAAGTTTATCAAATACCTATGGGAGAAATGTTGAAACAAAAATTTTAAATTGATTATTTCATTAAAATTATTAGGTTTAAAGTATTGGCCAATCACAATGTAGTATGGTTGTAGTCTGTGGGCGTGTCACGCCCACCTCTAGCATAATCACGCCCCGACCAATGAGAACGAGTCATGGCTGTTCAAATCATATTAACAATGGCGCTTCAATACCTTTTACTTATTTTTCTAAATCTCTTATTATTTTCTCATATTTTATTAACGTTATTTTGCTTTTTTATAAATAATATTAATCTTACTTAAATACTGAGAAAAAATTCGAACATTTTAGGATTTTTTTTTTTAAACTCAATTTTCAATAAATTTTTCATAAGTTAAGATCGTTTTCGAATAGTTTCGTCAATATTCGACAGTTTCTTTCCCATGACTTTTTCTTGCCATAATTTATGAATTTATAATTGAATTTTATTGTATCTTAGAATTGCATAATAATAAAAAAAAAGGACAAATAATCTTGACTATACGACACATTCCCTCTGAACCAAACTATTAATTAAGAAACAATTACAAGCCAACGTAAGTACGCCATTAGATCAGCTTCGAATGAATTTGTAAATTCATAGTAAATTGTAGAAAAAGCCTTTCTTTAAAATTACACTACCGGCGTATTGATTTTCTTACTTCTTGGTAGTTTGGTTAAAAAATTTAATAATTGGAGAAAGTAAAACCTTAAAATATCTAAATGGAAGTTTAGAATACCTTATTTAACCTCTCCTAAAATGTGGTCTTATGTTGGTCTAGTGGTGAGCCACTAACACGGTTAAATGTGAGTGTAAGGGTGGACCTATTTTAGTTTAGTGAATTTGTTTTTTGTTGGCGATACTTGAGAAAGGTGGCCTTGCCAAAACGTGGCCCGAACCGTTAGTTGAAAAGCCATGTAGTGAATGGTTAAATTAGTTTGATTAACGATTAAGTTTGAAATTTAGTTCACTAATTGTCACATGATTAAAAGTACGATTAATTTCGCCAATTAAATTCTGATTTATATATTTTCTTTTAAAATTATGTACGAAAATAATGGAGTTCAAAAGGATACAGTGGAAAAAAGCTGGGTATTTGAGGTAAAAGATGCTGCGATCATCATACAAAGCTATAAAATCCATACTGGGTTTGTGTTGTTACTACCAAAGGTTACTCAATTGTGTTTGGTAATAAATTCCACTGTTCCTTTTATTTTGTATCTTTTTTTTTATGAAAAAAAAACCTTACAATGTTGCTGAATGATACTGGATAAAATGACTTTGTCAGGAAAGAAAAAGATGTACTGTTAGGAAATAGCAATGTTTTTACGTGATCAGAAACGTAGATTATTCGAGGACCTTTAGTTGGAATATAACGATCTTTTTTTATATTTATATATTTGTGTTTTCAACAAAAATAAATAAATATTCAGTCTAAGCGAAAATGTTTAAAAAGAAAAAGGGAATTTTCTTTGTATTATTATTATTTTTTGCCACTCTCTATAAATGCTTGTTTTTTCTGTCTATAAAACCTTAAAGGGATCCTTTCACAAAATCGTCTTTTACTCTTGTAAATGGCGATTATCTTTATCTTTTAATGAAATTTAATGCTGTTTTGTTATTGGTTTAAATGTAGAGTATCCTGTCGCAGTTAGAGACACCTTGGGAGGAAAGTATTAAAGAGAATTGAGAGAACTAATTTTTCTCAGCAGCGTGAGGGGGCTTTCAAGTATATTTAGGGGCACCTCATAGTGATGAAATACTTTTAATCTTTGGTAAAGAAATTTAGGAAGCTCTAGCTGTTTTGACAGCCTTAAAGACAGCTCTTAAACAAGGTGATCCAGTTTCAGCTTTCTTTAATATGAATCTTAGATCTCAATTCAACATCTTCTACAACTAGTAATATCTGCCATCGTTTCACGTTCGCTGACGATGTGTTGATAAAGCACTCACGATAAATGCTTTAGATCTAGGGATTTACAGGAGCTTGAGCAAGCACTAAAAAAGATTTGAACTAAAAATTAATAATCTTCCTTCAGAGGAGAAAAAAAACAATCCATGAAGATGGTGAACCATAAATTTGCGAGAATAATGTCTGTCAAATATTTAGAGGCATTTTGCAACGAGTCCAATGAAGTTGGTTCAGAATTAAAGCAAAGATCGCCAAATCAAATGTTGCTTCATTTTAGATTTTGGTCCAGATGAGCGAAGCTGCTAACAATAATAAAGTCTATTATTAGAAGAGCAATCTAATACGCAAATGAGACGTGGTTGGGCGTTGACGTAGATGCTGAGGAGAAGGAACAAGCAGAGCTCTGAATGTCAAGGACAAAATGTCCAGACCAGTGAAGGAGTATTATCCGGTAGTGGATAAGATAGATCTTCCAGGAAGAAGTCCTTCCAAAAAAAAAAAAACAAAGGACTCCTTAAGCCTTTTGGTCACGTGCTCTATGGTAATACCAGGGCAAGGGCGTCATTGAAGATGGCCTAGTTAGACGTGGCTCGATGACGTAGAAACGGACGTAAGGAATATGGAAATGCGTGGATAGCGCTCTAAGGCGGGCAATCGAGAAGTAAGGAAGAAGATATTGGAGGATTTCTGTCAGATGTTATTTCCTTTCAAGACTGTAGCGCCCCAGATATATATATATATATACATATGTATATATATATTTATTATATATTTATTATATATTTATTATATATTTATATATATTTATATATATATTTAGAGAGAGTGAGCAGTACATGCTACTGCTTTTCCGACAATTTCCACATTCACTTTTTTTAAAAATGTTTTAAGGAGCATCAACACTTGAGGTTATTGGCGCCCAGAGCTTTTTTTCAGTGTACTGCTGGCCTCCGGACAGAATTCTCTCGTCACCATCGCCGAACAGTGAGCTGTAAGAAGCTCCTAGGAGAAGAGAAAATCTAAGGGGTCAGCAGCTGGATTTGAACCCGCGACCTCCGCATGGGAATCAAATACGCTAACCGCATAGCTAATCAATTTCCTTACGCTTTCGCTATTATCTCCTTATATTTTTGAACCACTCAATTATAATAATTAGTAAAAAGCTATTCTTTTCTAGGTTACTTTTAATTTAATTTTTAAAACGAGAATTCATTTTTGGTTAATTTTTGCAACAGTAGAGAGTGCTTGTTAAGAAAGTAAGAACTGTTAACTCTAGCCTGGATTTTTAGGCTATATGTTTAGCGACACTCTTTGGCCTCATACTCGACTTGTTGGAGGAACTAAGTTTTCATCTTTGAGTTGCGCAAGTAATGGAGTAAAAAAAAAAAACAAGTAAAGTAATGCCTATTTTTTTAGGCGGGCTTTACTTCCATCAACCTATCAGGTGTCATAAACGGAGGCGACTAATAAACGTATTAAGTACCCATAAATATTAAAAACATTAAATAAAACCCAAGGCCTTAGTCCGGGAATCGAACCCAGTACCACAAATACAATTTAGCTTTGCAGATCTCGCCACTAACCACTCGGCTACCATGGCGCCTACAAATAATGAAGCAAAACAAATGCATAAAATAAGATTTCATGAAAAAAAGCAACTTTTTGATTACGTTTCATGATCTTTAAAAGATGTATAGACCAATGTGATTGACTGTTGAAAGCTAGATTTCTTGACAGGTGCTGGATTATTTTCTGATACCATTCTTGGGGTTATCCATGTTGTAGAAAAAACTTCTGCATTCTATTTCCATTTAAGTGGTAATTCTAACAGTGAAAGACGACAAAAATAAATGGTTTTTCCCCAGGTGGTAGTTTAGATGTCGTACAATCCAATGAAATATTGTTTTATAACAATTCATGCGTTGCCCCTCATGTAGTCACCAGTAAAACTACTTCTCGTCACATTTGACTAGTTCGCTCTTGTGGGAGCGCTTATCAGTGTCTTGAGAAATTGATTAAGTACCCACGCCTTTGGCATCCTTTGGAGGACTAAGTTCTTCACTACGTCACAACTTGCTTTCATCGTATCAACCGTTAAGGAGATGGTGACAATGGTTACAGCTAGCTTTTATATGTAGCCCTGTTTGCAGTTAGCACACCAATTTGACTCTGGTTCTCGTAAAGTCACATGATGGGTTTCCAATTTCAAAATCTGCCTTACTTTCTGAAGCCAAATTCCGCTCTACAAATTTATTGCAGGGTAAAGTCGGGAGAGATGGCCAACAGCCGAAATTTAACCGAAATGTCGTCCGACGGCGCTGCGTGACCTCCCCAGTGATGAACCTTCATGTCTGACTACAGTGAGTTCATTTTGGTCTACGTCAAAGCGTTATTAATTAACTCAGAGAATAAAAACATTATCGTCTCAACAAAAAATTTTATGATAGTTACATAATGCGTGCTGCAGCGAATGTATGTGTCGAAATTTTAGTGTCGTTTTTTACATATTAGGAAAGTATACTACACATTAATGATTCCTAACTTCTAAAACTGTCAAAAAGTACGCGTTGAGTTATGTTTATCATGTTGGCCATCTCTCTCTCTAGCATTCGGGACAGATGGCCATCAAACAGTAGGAATAGTTAGATGGCCAATTATTTTTACTTTTTTTCTGTTATAGTTTGGCTCAGTTTCAAATTCACTGCAGAAAAATGCCAACTCAGCATAAAAGACAGAACACTAACCGCGGAAATTATACTGAAGAAAATTTGAGATCGTATTAACCCCACACCCAAACTGTCGTCTCTGCGAGAAAACGAGCCAAGTCTGTTGTCACTTTATTTATTAACTTCTCTCGAGCACATTGCTGTTGTGAAAAACAGAGTTTCAAAGAAATCCAAACCAACAAGAAATACCATCCCCAAAGAGACAATTCTGAAAGAAAGGATTGTCCGAAAAAGAAAACGCTCACCTTCCCCAAGTTCCAATAACTAAATATTGGGCAGAAATATGATCAAGCAAGTATTGCTCGTTCCTTGCACTAAGAGTACAACCGCTTCAACCGCTGTGTAGCGTTTTTTCCTTGTAAAGTTCACATTACTAAATAAAATATCCTATGACACTAATTAATAATTTCACGAACCCTTTTGCGAGCATTCATCTGTCTTCTTTTTTTGGTTTTTGTTTCGAAATCTTAAGCAAGAGAATGTGAAAAGAACAATAAAGTCAATCCAGAAGTGCATCTTATGTTAATTAGTGTTTTTCGCAAGCAAGTAAAGTTGCAATTGTCTGCAGCTAAAGGTAATAATACCTAAAACACATGAGTTTAAACAGTAGACCGGATAACCTAGTTTGACCGGCCTTAGTTTATGACTTGCGGCTAAACTACAAACAAACCTCTACAGAACATTACGGGCCAAACATGTACATCATAAATGTGAGCATATAATGCTGTAGAACAAATATTTTACTAGCCAATCCTTTAGTATTATGCGAGCATATTATTATTATGTAATTACGACTAAATTTTGTAAACAAGAATAATTCAATAATTAATACTGTATACGATTCAATTGTACTATTGTTTATTGTAATTTCTGCGAGGTTATTATAATAACCTGATCGTAAATGGTCTTACAGAACTAATGCTATTATACATATTCTCATATTTGAAGTTTACTAAACAGTCTGGGAAATATTTATTTTCTTATAATATTTTTACCAATTCTTTAAAAAGAACTATATACTTCTATCCACTTTATTTCATTTATTTTTTCGGGACGAATTGTTTTTCTGACAAACATTCGAATCTATTAACTCTGATATTTTCAATTAGAAACACAAATTAATGTAGAACTGTACTTAGTTTTAAGTTTATCCATGTTGTATGTATTCTTTTCCATATTTAGGACAAACTTCATCGATAGTTATATTGTTTCCACTACAATATTTATAGTTATATTGTTTCCGCGGGCATTCTGTTTACTTAGACATTATTCTACTCTGTGGACACTTAAGTATTTACTGCATTTCGCCTGCAGTTGCATTGGAAGCTAGTTTGCTGATATTGGAGACAAATTTCTGTTGAGCAACTAGACAAAAAAAATTGTAGTTCATATTTTCTCTTTTATTTAGCTTATTAGTTTCTTAAATGATTTTTTTTTTATAAATTATTAGTAACTATAGAACACTATTATATTCAGTGCTTACAATAATCTAATGAATGAAATGTTACTTGCATTTGACTTTTAATTAGGTATTGTGCTACCTAAGCACAAGGCACCAAAAAAATAATAGCATTAAACAAAAATAATGAATCTTATATGTTCAAAACTTTAAAACGCTATTGCGAGATTTGGTTTATTTTATTTTTTTTTTTTATCCAGTGACATCTTATAAATACCACAAAGTAGGTTAGACTAACTTTTTAATAAGATAATCTTAAGTCACAAATTTATAAACTCAATATTAAGTTTACATCAATTAAAAACAAGTTCAACCATCACTGTTTACCCTGTTTAAATTTGTATTTAAACATTCCTCATTTTGAAGTGGTAATTTAATTTTTACTCGCTTTTAAATTTAAGTAATCACCATGAAATCTTTTTCAATAAAAACTTAATAATTGTAATGAAATTTTAAATTATGTAAAGAACATATTAGAATTTCAGAAGGGGCGGTTATTGGTCTAGTGGCCATGAGCGCGGTTTTTGTAAATGTATTATTTATTATTATACGAGGTCTGTAAATTAAGTAATGAGATTGATTTTTTAAAAAAAATTATTCAAAAAGAATTACAATTCTATATTGTCACCTTCAAAATAACTTCCTTCTGAAGCCACACAGCGCTGGAGACGTTTCTTCCACTCCTCATAGCAGTGCTCGAACTCCGATACTGGAATAGCCTTCAGCTGGTCGGTTACAGCCGTTTGAATGTTTTCGGCTGTCCCCAAAATGAGTTCCCTTGAGGTGATTTTCTAACTTCGGGAAGAGAAAACAGTCACAAGGACTCAAGTCAGGCGAATAAGGATGGCTGAGGAGCCACAGGAATGTTTTTACTGGCCAAAAACTCTGGTTTATTGAAATTGCTGTGTGACAAGGGAGCATTATCGTGATGCAACACCCACTTGTTCTTGATGTTTGGGTCTCACATGAATGACCCTTTTTCGAAGTTTTCAAGAACCTCCTCTTGTAAAAGTGTTGATTGACCGTTTGACCTTGAGGTAGAAACTCTTTGTGGACGATTCCGTGGATATCGGAAAAAACAAATCAGCATGCATTTGATCTTCGACTTCACCATCCTTGCTTTTTTGGGCCTTGAAGAGGTTGAAGTGTGCCCACTCCATGCTCTGGCGCTTGGTTTCTGGGTCGTACTCAAACACCCAAGGCTCGTCACCAGTAATGACACGTTCCAGCAAAATGGGAACAAACCTCAAGGGAACTCCTTTTGGGACAGCCAAAAACATTCAAACGGCTGTAACCGACCAGCTGAAGGCTATTCCAGTATCGGAGTTCGAGCACTAGCTATGAGGAGTGGAAGAAACGTCTCTAGCGCTGTGTGGCTTCAGAAGGAAGTTATTTTGAAGGTGACAATATAGAATTGTAATTCTTTTTGAATAAAAAAATTTTAAAAAATCAGTCTCATTACTTAATTTACAGACCTCATATTATTTTTTTTTTCAGGCCTAACGTTCAACTACCAATTAGGTGTCGTGGACAGGGTTGGAAGCTCATACTTTACTATCGTAAAATACTTTACTATAGTATAAACAATTTTTTCTAACAAATAAAAAGTAGTCATACGCGGGATTCGAACTGGCGATCTTCTGAACACAAAGCCACGCTCTTGACCACTAGACCAACTAGAAAGAATCGTAGAATCATTTTCTTCTTAGGAACAAAAGAGGTAATGTCATTCTGGAATAATAATAATAATAATAATGGGCACTACAGTCTATTAATGATCGTATACCTTCATTTTTCAAGGGGTAAGAGAATGTAAAAATAAATAAATAAGAAAAGATAACCATCAAAAATAAATTTTACCAACGTTAACAAATAAAAATAAAGAATTGATTCAGAAAAAAAATAAATATTATAAAAATGAAAAGAGTTCCTGATTTATTTTTTTTATTTAAGAGTTAATTGAAGGAAGAGAATTGAAAAAAGCTTGTCAATACCTGGCACACTTGAACACACTTCTAAAAAATTGACTAACCTAACCTTACTCTTTCCTAACCTTACTGTTCCTTTTATTTTCATTTCCATTCTACAATCTACAAACATCTTCAAGTGGCCACAGAGATTTCTTCCTTCTTCCTTTTTTACCCCTCTGCATTTGAATTTTTCTTCAAGAACTATTCTTGGTTTTTTCCCTTGCCTGCTCATCCTTGGATGAACTTTTACTGGAAGGGAGAGAAAAAAAGGTTGAAGTCTATTTGTTAAAAATAAGTATTTGTACAGCGAGCTGCAAACAGTTGAGTGTTCTTGATTTCAAGACTTTTTCTTATTTTACTTTTATTTTTAATTTTTTATTATTCCTCCTCGTTCATGGAAGAAGTGAGGGTCCAATTCTAATTTCCCACCCAATTTATTTGTCATTTACATCTGCAAAGAAGTTTCAGCGTGAAATTATTGTAGTGGTAGAACCCAGCTGTCCAAATAGAGTGATTGTGATGGCCCACTTTTAACAGCGTTAACTGCTGCGTAGATTTTTTTTTAAAAATTACAAGTTAAACGTCTCGAGGTCAAAGGGGGCCTGGAGCTTTTTCTCAGTAAATAGCCAGCCGCCGGAAAGTTTCTCTTGTTAAAGATAATAACGTCCATCACCAAACAAAGCTCGTAAAAAATCAAATTTAAGAAAACGACAGCTGGATTCCCGAATATCTCCGCGTGGGAGTGCTTCCCAACCTATGCGCCGCGGCACACAACTGTGTCACAGCAACGGTAGAAGTGTTAAAATTAATTATAAGTTAAAATAGTATAACCTTATATTCCTATAATGAAATAAAACACAAAATGATGCGGACATACCATTAGTTTCTACACAAAACAAACCTCACTTCATCAGTTCTGCTCGTGGTGGCCCTTCATAACAATTTCAATAGTGATGGGCAGAACGAGTCTACCTTTGGAGTCGTTGGATTTGAATCAGTTCCAGGGTTGGAATCGATTCCAACAACTCGTTCACTGATTCCTGTCTCTGAACATAACTCTATGCATTAGTACAAATGTCACGCAATTTATCAAAATATATCATTAAAAGTTAGCTTTCCCAGTTAATAACAAAATTATATTTCTTTAACACACATTAAGTACTGTCCATAATTTCCAATTGCTCTGATAAATATAAAATTAACAACGTAACACAAAAATAGGTTAGTCAAATATAAAAAATTAAAGCAATGCAATTTTGTCATTATCTAGCTTGACCACTGGAAGACTGGAGTTAACTTGCTTCAAGAGGATTCAAGATGGAGAATTAGTAAAATATGTCACAGCTTTCGTTCTTCTTTATTGGCTGTTTAGTTTTTGGTAACTTTAATCTCATTTAGAGGGGCTTTTAATCACTTTCTTTTTAGTTAGGGATTTACAATTTTTGCATGAATTACCAGCACTTCTTGACATCAATAATGGGCATTAAAATAAAGAATTTCTTTGTCATAAGATTCATTGTTGTATTGACAGAGAACGGTATAGTCGGTTGAATGATTGGGTTTGTTATTAATGTTGAAGCCTGCCACGAAAACTTGTATTTTTGTAGGATTGTAATAGTGTTGTTATTACAGCACTAGTTGAGCATAATACGTCATTTTCAAAATGAAATGGGAGCATTTCAGTTCCAGTGTGCCGTTTACTGTTTGGTATCTGACTAATCTGCCATGGACCAGAAAAAGGCTGGGTAGCACTGCAGTTTTTGCGTTAAAAAACAAGCACAGCCTTGTCATTGAAAGAATTTTGAATGTAATTATAATTAGAGAAAACTGAAGGACATACTTCCGAAACTGTCTTTAGATCGAAAAAAAAAACTTCTTCACGAAGAGATCAGGAAATAGGGGAAGGTTTTATGTTTATAATCTAATACAGAAGTAGAAGAAAGGTAAGTTGGACGATAGAAGAGTTTTTCAGAGTAAAAGCAAAAAGTTGAGGATATTAAAAAAAAAAAGAATCTTGTTAGCAGAAGTTAGATTATACATCATTACTCTCTAGAGTAATATTTGGGAGTTTTCTATAAGTTAGATTCGTTTTTCGAAGTATTTCCCAAGTACTATATTAGTATAGGCAAAAATAAAAAGTATTGAAGAAAGAACAGGTGTGCATTATTCTAACCCAATGTGGACCTTTAACTCAGAAAAAAAAAAAATCCTTGCTACATTATAATTTGCATAACATATTTTGTTCAAAGATATGCCCCATGAGATGGAAAAGTGTTTTTGCTTAGACCAGATCCTGGAAATTGAGATAAAACAAAAAAATAAAATGAAAGAAAGAAGGAAAATAAGGATATACTTGAATAGTGGACGATGTTGAAAGAATGGTTTAGGTATGCGTGTATAGCACCCAAGGGACGTTGCAAAAGACGATTCAAAAGTACCATTTTACCAAATAACCCTTTATTTTTTTTTTTTTTGAATTTGTACAGTGCTTTGTCTTCTTAATTTGCCAATAAAATAGCTTGTAAAGAGTGTTTGTACTTTGGGCTACGAAGTGTATGTAGTAAACATTAAAGGATACTAATTTGAAAGTAAGGGCACAGATAAGAATACCATTTTTTTTTTTTAAATTAAGCAAAAATCATCAAAAAGCAACCTTTTACAGTAATTATTTAGGTTAAAAGGAAAGTTTTGCTGGTTTAAAATGGTATACTTTGTAAACACGATATACTTATATACACAACGAACAAGCAGTAATAATTTTAACTGTACACTTAGCTTTTTGTTGTTTTGTGATAATGTAAAAAATAATAGATATTTCTCGCTACAATCAACTCTTTCAAAAAAAAAAAAATTCTTTATTTTCAATTAGGTCAAAATTTCAATAAAACTAGCTCTCATTTGATTTTATTTTCAATTAGGTCAAAATTTCAATAAAACATAGCTCTCGTTTGATTTTATTTTCAATTAGGTCAAAATTTCAATAAAACATAGTTCTCGTTTGATCTTTTAATTTCAATTAGGTCAAAATTTCAATAAAACATAGTTCTCGTTTGATTTTATTTTCAATTAGGTCAAAATTTCAATAAAACATAGCTCTCGTTTGATTTTATTTTCAATTAGGTCAAAATTTCAATAAAACATAGCTCTCGTTTGATCTTTTAATTTCAATTAGGTCAAAATTTCAATAAAACATAGCTCTCATTTGATTTTATTTTCAATTAGGTCAAAATTTCAATAAAACATAGCTCTCGTTTGATTTTATTTTCAATTAGGTCAAAATTTCAATAAAACATAGCTCTCGTTTGATCTTTTAATTTCAATTAGGTCAAAATTTCAATAAAACATAGTTCTCGTTTGATTTTATTTTCAATTAGGTCAAAATTTCAATAAAACATAGCTCTCGTTTGATTTTATTTTCAATTAGGTCAAAATTTCAATGAAACATAGCAGCACAATTTACAATTGATACAATCAATTTATCTCATTCTTTGTAATAGAGAATATCGTTTCAATGGATGCAGATTTGGCTAGCTGAAATTGTATTCTATAATACTGGAGGTCTTTAACCTGGGTTCCGCGGAACTCTAGGGTTCCTTGGAACGTTGTCAGGGGTTCTGCAAGTGATCACTATTTGCTCAGCCAAAATGCACGTAAAATGGAAATAATCTGTTCAAGGAATTTTTCACGTAGGAACAGGGTAATGGACTGTCTTATTAAAATATTAGATTAATATAATATTTAAGTAAAAATTGCAATATTAATATAAATTGGATACAAAAAAAAGCAGTGGATTATGAAAAATAAATATTTTATGGATAACCAATCAATAAGCATTAATTATTATAAAATTTAGAAGTTAATTATTCATAAAATGTATTCTAGAAAATAAATAAAATAAAACCTGATTCACTACCTCCACTATACTGTTGTCTTATTAAGATGTTTGTATTAAAATTAAATAAAGGTACGAGAATAATTAACGAATTTGAGTAGAAAAAAGCTTCGATAAACTATTTTATCTGCTACTTAAACTTGAGGTTCCTTCAAGAAAGAGCATGAACTCGAAGAGTTCCTAAAAGTGTAAAAAGGTTGAAGACTCCTGTGCTATAATCTATAGATTATAAAATTGCTTATTTTAACGTATTTGGCACTTAATCTATAAACAGATAAAATTATGAACTTATTGGGTTTCCTTTAAAACAGGACGAACAGTCTTGATCAAAACGGGATTTATGGTAAGCCTACTATAAAGTGACAAATTTTAAATTTGTTAACACTTCCTTCGACTTGATAAAGGTACCGGAAAAGATGAGAACTGCGGCCTTCGAAGATTACATTTCTTCCCATTATCCGGGCTCATATCGTTTATTTACAGATGGGTCCAAAATCAATAATAAAGTCGGAAGTGCTGTGTATGATCCGGTTCGGAACTATTTTACGATAATTAAATTAGAAGATGAGGCGTCCATCTATACAGCGGAGCTAATTGCTATTTTAACGGCTTTAAAATATATTTATTCGTTGTCGGAGAAAAAATATACCATTATTAGTGACAGCCAGAGTGCGTTGTGTAAATTATCACATATACACAACCAGTCTGCAGGAATGAATCACATTATCGCAGAGATTGTAGAAACTATTGCCATTTTTAAAGAGAAGGGAGTCTGCATTAATTTTTTGTGGGTAAGAGGTCATTGTGGTATAAAAGAGAATGAAATTGTTGATACACTTGCAAATTATAAATTACCACACACCGATATCAAGGGTATAATTGCAAAAGCAGCACTACAAAAATGGCAGACAGATTACAATAATGGTGATAAAGGTAGATTCTATAAAACTATGGCAGATCAGTTACCTAGACAACCATGGTTTAAGGGAACTGTCACTAATAAATGGGTTGTTACGACAATAAGCAGGCTGAGAGCGAACCACGCGGTGTGCGGATCGTATCTACACAGGATCAACAAAAGGTCCTCTCCTCTTTGCGTAGATTGCAATGAGGAGGAAGATTTCAAACATGTAATAATGATATGTCCACGTTATGTGGTGGAAAGGAAACGAATGTTTGACGATATATACAGGTATTTAGATGCACCATTTCGCTACGAAGACATTATATTCTCCACCAACAGTTATGTGCTTAAGTCGATAGCAGAGCTAGCAATGAAATATGAATGTATTTAGAAGCTATAGCCGAATTAGAATGAATGGAACAAAATGCTTAGAGAAGGATTACGTGATTTTAATTTTGGTTAAGCGAGAAGGATGGCAGGAGCACAGAGTGCTGCTCCATCCATTAGCAGTAGTTTATGTAAATAGCGGTATATAGTAGAATGATGAATGTGTGAAGCGAATGTATTTGTAGGTAAGAATGGAGAATGAGTGATATTCTAGTGATAAGCACCTAGACGATGCTGGCTGTATGGCGAAAGCCAATGCCAAAAAAAGAAAAAAAAAAAAAAAAAAGTGACAAATTATTTGTAACGTTTTAAGAGACCTAGCTGAAAAAAAAATTGATCAGGGAGAAGTGCCATTTCACTTATTTAACTTTTTAAAATTTAGCGATTTTTTCGAGCCAATTTAAAAAAAAAACAAAAAAGTAAATGGCAGTAAAAGAAAATCTTTTAGGTTTTAGCTTCAGATTTATTCTCTTAAATTCTAAGTTGCAAGAACTCTTAATTAATTCAATAGCCTTTAAACAAAAAACATGAATTTTTCTCATTTATTTTTTTTATTTTTTTTAAGCGAATTGTAAAAGAAAACTTTTATTTTGAAAAATTAGATAGAACGTAGTTTCTGGCAGCACTGCAGTTGAGGTGATAGTGCTGCTCCTACCTACAAAAATTATAAATTATTCCAGCTGAGTTTGTGTTCCCCCTGAAAAGATTCGTGCTGACTTTTGTTCATTAATTTCTTTTTTTTCTTATTCCATTAGTGAAATAATAAAAATTTTAAAATGGTAATCAAGCAATCAATGGTAAATATCAATAGGTTAAGACAATTATTTGTGTATACAGCAAGTTGCATTGAAAAATGCTCAACATCAGATCCTTATAAAAGGTTTGCTTTTAAACGTAATCAACTATTACCCATGCCAAGACATTTGAGCGGTAAAACACTTTCAAAATATTTAATTCTGCAAGATTATTCAAGAACTAATGGAATTTTAAGAGGTAATTAAATATTTAGGGTTAGTTTTGCATTATTATTATTATTATGTTAAGTACTAATCATGTTAGTTCATGTTTAAAAGATTATGTTAATTCATAACCTTATTATTCTTTTTTGCTTTTTATTAGAAAATATACAATTATCATAATTTGTGCTCAGTGTTGTTTTTTAGACAATCTTAAATATACATATTTAAGGTTAACTTAATTGTTTACGATAACAACCGTAGTTTGTGCTTAAAATTTTTATTATTATGATTATTATTCTTAAATTAACACTCTTGAAACTTTATTTAAGAAATTGCCAAATTTTTGAAATAAAAGATGCTATTTATAACATAATTTTAGAAATATCAGTGTTAAAATCCGATATTTTCGTTCAAAACTTGCCATCTATGCGTAGATGGAGCCTTATGGTTTTTTTTCTTCAAATTTTTGCTTTTTGAGTTTTTCAAATTTGGAATTAAAACAAAAAAAACTAACCTCTTTCGAGCAGTGAATATTAACAGTGGTGCCCAAAAGTATTTGCACAAGTGAATTATTTCCTATTTCTAAATGAGTACACGAAATAGGATCCCAAAACTTTTATCATTATAATCTTTAGTTCAACTTATGTACATTTAATAACAAAAAGAGAAAAAACATTATCATGTAAATTAGTATTTCACAAACTAAAAAGAAATTGACCGTTCAAAAGTATTTGCACAACCTAGAATGAATATGTTCATATTGACTAATTTTAATTATATTCACTAGAAAAGTCAAATTTAAAGTTGTTTTTGTCATTTTTCATTTTCCATTGTCATTTGTTTATATTATGTACCAGTCTTAATAGAGCATGGCATCAAAACAGCCGAATTATCCCTCACAACCCGAGAAAAATCGTTTTTTTTTAAAGAAATATGGTGAAAACCTACTAGGAAATCGGAAAAATTTTGAATTGTGCTTTCCCACAGTGCAGTACGTAATTAAAGGATACGAGAAAATGGGGAAATGCTTAAATAAACCAAGAAAAGGTCGACCAAAAATTGTAACGGCAAGAGAATGTCGGAACATTATCCATGAGGCGACAATAAATCCATCATCGAGTGCTTGGCAATTGGTTGAAAAGGTGGAAATGACTTCTCAAAAGAGTGTAAGCGTTACTACTGTAAAAAGAGTGCTTAATCAAGCTGATTTATAAGGGAGCGTTCCTAGGAGCAAACCATTCATAAAGAACTCAACCGGAGGAAGAGGCTCGAATTCGCCAAAACCTGTTAAACATGTCTATAGAATTTTGGCAAATGTACTACTTAGTGATGAAAGCAAGTTTAATGTTTTTGGAAGCGATGGTAAAAAACACACTTGGCAAAGGCCAAATCAAGAACTGAAAATATTGCATGTTAGACCACCTGTCAAATATGGTAGAGTGCATGTTATGGTATGGGGATGTGTGGCGTGCAGCGAAGTCGGCAAAGTGGTATAGATTCATGGCAATATGACAGCAGATGGCTATGTGAGTATATTGCGCGACAACTTACAAGAGCAGAGCTGAGACTTTGGGCACACAAAACTCCTTAATCTTTCAAAAGGCTAATGATCCAAAACATTCAGCTAAGAAAGCAAAAGCGTGGCTACTGCAGAACGCTCCCATAAGACTGCATACGAGGGTCGTTTGAAAAGTCCGTGCAAAGTCAGAGAGATAGCACCACTGGCGCGTATCGAGGTTATGTTTAGTTAGTAGCATCTCTCGGAAGAACACACACCAAGTTTCAGCCAGATCGGTCTATTTCTTTGTGTTTGGCATTCGTTTGAATCGAGGAAGTCGAGTGATTTTGAAAAAATGGACGAAAAAGAATTTCGTGTGTTGATTAAACACTACTTTATGAAAGGCAAAACGCCTGAGGAGACTAAAGAGAAGCTTGATAAACATTATGGTGACTCTGCACCTTCGATTAGAACAGTTTATAAGTGGTTTCAAAATTTTCGGAGTGGCCATATGGGCACAAGTGACGCTGAACGTTCTGGACGCCCTGTTCAGGTTACTACTCCAGAAATCATTGATAAAATCCATGATATGGTGATGGATGACAGAAGAGTGAAGGTGTGTGAGATTGCTAGTGCTGTGGGCATCTCGAATGAACGGGTACATAATATTTTGCATCAACATTTGGACATGACAAAGCTATCCGCAAGATGGGTGCCGCGATTGCTCACGCTTGACCAAAAACGAAATCGTGTGAAGTGTTGCAGGACTTTAAGCGTCGTTTCGTCACTGTGGATGAAACATGGATACATCTCTACACTCCTGAGACCAAAGAACAATCTAAACAATGGGTTACCAAGGGGGAATCTGCGCCAAAAAAGGCGAAGACCGTTCCTTCGGCCGGAAAGAATATGGCGACTGTCTTTTGGGATTCGCAAGGAATAATCCTCATCGACTATCTGGAAAAGGGTAAAACTATTACAGGTGCATATTATTCATCGTTATTGGACCGTTTGAAAACCGAGATGCAAGAAAAACGCCCACGATTGGCCCACAAAAAAGTCCTTTTCCATCACGACAACGCACCAGCTCACACCTCAGCAGTTGTGGCCGCAAAATTAATGGAAATAGGGTTCCAACTCGTTTCACATCCCCCCTATTCTCCAGACTTGGCTCCCTCGGACTATTTGTTCCCCAGTATGAAGAAATGGCTGGCGGGAAAAAGATTTTATTCAGACGAGGAAGTGATTTCAGAAACAAATGGCTATTTTTCAGACTTGGACAAATCCTATTATTCGGAAGGGATCAACAAACTAGAGCAGCGTTGGACGAAGTGTATAAGCCTGAAAGGAGACTATGTTGAAAAATAAAAAAGGTTTACCCCAAAAAATTAAGTAGTTTTTATTTTTGCACGGACTTTTCAAACGACCCTCGTACACTCCCCACAATCCCCTGACTGAAACCTAATGTGTGGAGTATTCTGGAGCAGAAGGTGCGCAAACCGCCATTACGAACAAGGGACCGTCTGGTTGAGGTTTTACTCGAATCTTAAAAAACTTGGTTTATTCAGGCCTTAATTGAAGTCAAGGAACTTCATACTAAGTACTAAAATTAAAATTCTGCCATCTTATTTGCAAAATAAATTTGTTGTGCAAATACTTTTGAACTGTCAATTTTTTTTTATTGTCTGAATTATTCATTTACATGTTAATGTTTTTTCTCTTTTTGTTATTAAATGTACTTAAGTTGAACTAAAGATTATAATGATAAAAGTTTTGGGATCCTATTTCGTGTACTCATTTAGAAATAGGAAATAATTCACTTGTGCAAATACTTTTGGGCGCCACTGTATGTTCACAACATGGTAGATTTTATCTCGCTTTTTGTGCATGTTTCCCCGATAGTTTTTGATTGATTTAGAACTGTAAAATTTATCATCAGCAGAAATTTGATTGCAAAAGCTTCATTTTAAATCTTTACTTTTAATAAATAAATCATCATTTGATGATAGATGAAAATATTTTAGACTAAACAGACCTATTTAAAAACGTAATATTTATTAATTTATTTTTCTAGTCCAATCTCAGTTGCTAAGTACTATGAGATTCTCTCATACCGACATAAAGGTTCCAAATTTTGATGACTGCAGACGTGATTCAGCAAAAGATCCAGAAAAACCTTCCTACCCCGGTTCCTATAGCAGAAGATTGGCAACTTATGTGCCCGTCACTCGTAAGTAGAAAGTTTTTAGCTGATTGGTCTTTAATATTATTAGATTACCAAAATGGATGGCTGAAATTAGAAAAGATATATAAGTTATAAACAGGTTGTACATTAGAAATTGGGGTTCCTCGATAGCCGAGCGGATAGAGGCAAGGTCTGCAAAGGTCAAGATATATTGTGGTAAGTAGGTTCGATTCTCAGTCTAGGCCTTGGATTTTTTTTTAAGTGTTTAATAAAATAACATTATAGGAAAATACGTTTGCTAGTCGTTTCTGTTCATGACATCTAAATAGATAGTTGGACGTAAAGTTCGCCTGAAAATATAGGCATTACTTTTAAAGGTAGAAAGAATATGTGCCGATTTCAGTCAAAATTTCTGCAAGGCTTTCAACCTAGGGGCTAGGTCAACTTCAAGGCTTATGCTATCAACATTTATTATTTATTTTTTGCACTGTTATATCTACCACTGTTATAGGCTGGTTGTCTACTGTCCTAACAAGAAGACACACCAAATTTATTTGCACGTAAGATGACCTAGTCGCTAGGTTGAAAGCCTGAGTTAACCAAAAACGATAAACAATGATCGGTGAACATATTTTTGGACGTCAAAAAGTTTTTCCAAGAAAACTCTAAGCTTAAAATGTTTATTGCCCTTAAAGCAATTTTGAACACTGGGGGGCTTTTTGAACACAAGAATTGGAGCAGGACTAATAGTTACACAGGCGAATTAAAAAACAGTTTTCATTGCTGGAAAAATAAATATTTAATCCAATTTTAGCGGCATTCAAGAAATATAAGAGGTTCGGCTATTAAATAACGAGACTGATGCTGCTACAGAAGAACTATGCATGCGCCAAATCCTAACGACCGACAGCTGTGCAGCGTAAAGCCTTCTCTTTCGATTGCAGCGTCTCACGTGTAGAGAAATCTGCCTGACCCGGAACCGTCGTTTCGTGTAAGAGGTGTTATTTTCGTTTTGCCCGAAAACATGATACTACACATGTAGTAGAGCAACGAATTGACGTGAAATTTCACACGATACTTGGCAAAACCTCTACTGAAACTTATCTTTTATTACAACGAAGTTTATGGCGATGAATGTTTATCACGTACGCGAGAGTTTTTGAGTGGTTCAAGCGTTTCCAAGATGGCCGAGAAGACGTCGGAGATGATGACCGCCCGGGGTCGCCCTTCCACGTCCAAAACGGATGAAAATATCTATTATTAATTAATCAACAATACTACCGTGAGGTGTTTGCCCAACTCCGTGAAAGAGTAAGGAAGAAAACGACCCGATTTGTGGAAGAACAAGTCATGGGTTACAGTTAAAGAACTAGTACAACACCCCAGTTTTAGGGCCATCCGCCTTATTCGCCTGAACCTGGCCCCATGTGACTTTTATCTGGTTCCCCAAATTCAAATCCGCATTAAAAGGGAACACGATTTCAGTCTCCGTTGAAGCTGTGAAAGAAAAAGCGGCACGCGACATGCAGTAGTTCACAGAAAAAGACTTCCAGCACTGTTACGAACAATGGTAAATTCGCATGGAGCGTTGTACGGATAGGGGAGAGGGGTGTATATTGAAGGTGATAATAACTAAATATGTATAAATTTAAAATAAAATGTTTTACAGCAATATTCTCGTTATTTAATAGCCACACCTCGTAAGATGTTACTAGAATCTACCAAAATTTACATCTCTTTTGTGCCCTAAATTTTACCCACAGAGAATGCTAATTAACAACCCCATTCAAAATAATACTACCCTTATCCGGGTAGTCATATTCAAATATTTGGCTCATTGGTAAACTGTTAGTGAGTACAAGAGGCTGACATTCCTAAATGTCAAACCAAACCCTATCTATCGATAGTTATATCAAATCAACTAATTAGTTAAGCGAATTGGATAATTGATTGATTAGCAAGACGATTGATATTCATGAGTGTACAATGGCTTATTGATAAAGGACATGCGCCCCTTTATACTTGATTCTCTAATATGTTGATGCATTGTAAGATGGAAGGTTGTATTTGTACTATTTTAGTCCATACTTATATATTTAGAAAAAAGTTTAATTATAGTCCAAAAAACTGTAATTTAATATACTTATTTAAAAAAGATGAACCCTTTTTGTTTGTGCAATTCCAGTGAGGTAGCCATTATTTTTAACTATTTCCATTTTAAGTACTATTCATCGTTTCTCCTAACATAACCTCTGAATTTATGCTAGTTTTTTTTTTCTCAGTACACAGCAGCGAATAATTTTTTATCATTGTTTTTCTTAAAAATATTTTCTTGTAAACAGTTGGAATTATGGGTGCAGTTTATGCAACTAAAGTAATGATCGTACAGCTTGTAATGTCAATGAGTGCAGCTGCTGATGTATTGGCTACGGCACAAATTGAGGTTGACTTAAAAAACATTCCAGAAGGAACTAATTTCACTGTTAAATGGAGAGGAAGACCAATATTTATCAGGCACAGGTAAATTTTAAATTTTATTAATTTTTAAAATGAATAGAAACAAAAACAAAAAATTGTTTAGTTTTCTCTCGACTCCCCCAGGACTCAAGCCCAAATTGATAAGGAACGATCAGTTGCCTTGTCTGAACTAAGAGATCCTGCCACTGATGATCAGATAGTTCAAAAACCTGAATGGCTGATAGTAATTGGAGTTTGTACACATTTAGGATGCATACCACTTGCCGATGCTGGTTTGTAAAATTTTGTAATCTTACAATTTTCCTTAAATGACAGTTTACCTTAGTTATAATCACTTTTTCAATAATTTTAAGTACAGTCGAGCCTCTCAATAACGTCTACATAGTCTAATTTGTAAGAAAAGAAAAATATATTGAACTCAAGGAACCTCAAAAAGACTATTTCAGTTTAAAACTTTTGTTATGAATTATGCAAACCAAACATTCCTCTGACAAACATACATAGTCTAATTTGTAAGAAAAAAAATATATATTGAACTCAAAAAACCTCAAAAAGACTATTTCAGTTTAAAACTTTTGTTATGAATTATGCAAACCAAACATTCCTCTGACAAACATACATAGTCTAATTTGTAAGAAAAAAAAATATATATTGAACTCAAGGAACCTCAAAAAGACTATTTCAGTTTAAAACTTTTGTTATGAATTATGCAAACCAAACATTCCTCTGACAAACATACATAGTCTAATTTAAAAAAAAAAAAAAAAAAAATATATTGAACTCAAGGAACCTCAAAAAGACTATTTCAGTTTAAAACTTTTGTTATGAATTTTGCAAACCAAACATTCCTCTGACAAACATACATAGTCTAATTTGTAAGAAAAAAAAAAATATATTGAACTCAAGGAACCTCAAAAAGACTATTTCAGTTTAAAACTTTTGTTATGAATTATGCAAACCAAACATTCCTCTGACAAACATACATAGTCTAATTTGTAAGAAAAAAAAAATGTATTGAACTCAAGGAACCTCAAAAAGACTATTTCAGTTTAAAACTTTTGTTATGAATTTTGCAAACCAAACATTCCTCTAACAAACATACATAGTCTAATTTGTAAGAAAAATAAAATATATTGAACTCAAGGAACCTCAAAAAAACTATTTCTGTTTAAAACTTTTAAAATGCCAAATTTGGAAATCCTTTAGCTAATTTGAATGTTAAAATAACATGGCAAGACAATACTGTTTAGCTGTTTAATTACTGAAATGGTATTAATTATTTATTACCCACTTTCTAATTCAACACACGTAACGCTTAAACTACCAAATTTTTGCCCCTCAAAAATACAAATTATGTTCGATGGTAATTACAGGTGATTATGGAGGCTACTTCTGTCCATGCCATGGTTCACATTACGATTATGCAGGACGAATTAGACGTGGTCCAGCGCCTTCAAATCTAGAAGTACCACCATATAAGTTTGTGGATGATACAAATATTGTAATTGGATGAAGACGGAGATAAAGATAAAGAAGAAAAATTAAATATATTTCTTTGTTGCACTAATACTTTCAATCTCAACGTTCTAGAAAACATTTATTTTGATAAATATCGAGAGAAAAGTGACTAATGAATCCATTTTAATTAATATTATTTGCTTGTTTAATTGTCTGTGATGTGTTTTGCTTTAATTATATTATAGAATTGGTTTTGACGATAAACTTTTATTACATTTTCTATTTGTTTTTATAGAAACAATAAAAATAAAACCTGCGGGTATAAATTCTAATCCAGCACACAATACTGCAGCAGTTAGGCTAAAATATGTGTAATAGAATTTGAAAGACTTAGTTACTCCAAAGTAGAAATAAAAATGTACATTAAACTACCAACTTAAATGATAAATAAGAAAGTAAAAGTAATTTAAGTTCAGAAAGAAGAAATAATATTGCCAATTACATTAATTATTTTATCAAATTCAAATATTTGTCTCAAAGTATCGGGCCAGAATTGGGTCATCACTTGAGTAATATGTGTTGCGAAGGTACACAGTGAAAACATTTATGGAACATAGTTCCAATATTGACTTTAATATAAAAAGGTTAAGAATTGAACTATAAAGAGATTAATTTTTACTCGTGACATTTTATTTTTACTCGAGTGACAAAATGCCCAATACCTCGATTTAGATGTCCATACTTGAACACTTCACCGAAAGATTCAACCAATATAAAAGCCTAGAAAAGACATTAAAATCATCCAGATGTACGAGGGTCGTTTGAAAAGTCCGTGCAAAAATAAAAACTACTTAATTTTTTGGGGTAAACCTTTTTTATTTTTCAACATAGTCTCCTTTTAGGCTTATACACTTCGTCCAACGCTGCTCTAGTTTGTTCATCCCTTCCGAATAATAGGATTTGTCCAAGTCTGAAAAATAGCCATTTGTTTCTGAAATCACTTCCTCGTTTGAATAAAATCTTTTTCCCGCCAGCCATTTCTTCATACTGGGGAACAAATAGTAGTCCGAGGGAGCCAAGTCTGGAGAATAGGGGGGATGTGAAACGAGTTGGAACCCTATTTCCATTAATTTTGCGGCCACAACTGCTGAGGTGTGAGCTGGTGCGTTGTCGTGATGGAAAAGGACTTTTTTGTGGGCCAATCGTGGGCGTTTTTCTTGCAGCTCGGTTTTCAAACGGTCCAATAACGATGAATAATATGCACCTGTAATAGTTTTACCCTTTTCCAGATAGTCGATGAGGATTATTCCTTGCGAATCCCAAAAGACAGTCGCCATATTCTTTCCGGCCGAAGGAACGGTCTTCGCCTTTTTTGGCGCAGATTCCCCCTTGGTAACCCATTGTTTAGATTGTTCTTTGGTCTCAGGAGTGTAGTGATGTATCCATGTTTCATCCACAGTGACGAAACGACGCTTAAAGTCCTGCGGATTCTTCTTGAACAGCTGCAAACCGTCCTTGCAACACTTCACACGATTTCGTTTTTGGTCAAGCGTGAGCAATCGCGGCACCCATCTTGCGGATAGCTTTGTCATGTCCAAATGTTGATGCAAAATATTATGTACCCGTTCATTCGAGATGCCCACAGCACTAGCAATCTCACGCACCTTCACTCTTCTGTCATCCATCACCATATAATGGATTTTATCAATGATTTCTGGAGTAGTAACCTCAACAGGGCGTCCAGAACGTTCAGCGTCACTTGTGCCCATATGGCCACTCCGAAAATTTTGGAACCACTTATAAACTGTTCTAATGGAAGGTGCAGAGTCACCATAAGGTTTATCAAGCTTCTCTTTAGTCTCCTGAGGCGTTTTGCCTTTCATAAAGTAGTGTTTAATCAACACACGAAATTCTTTTTCGTCCATTTTTTGAAAATCACTCGACTTCCTCGATTCAAACGAATGCCAAACACAAAGAAATAGACCGATCTGGCTGAAACTTGGTGTGTGTTCTTCCAAGAGATGCTACTAACTAAACATAACCTCGATACGCGCCAGTGGTGCTATCTCTCTGACTTTGCACGGACTTTTCAAACGACCCTTGTAGTTCTATACAATACTTTGAAATTAAATCATTTCAAATGGATGCAAATTGACTGTAGAATAAAACAAAATATTGCTAGAAAATGTATAGGTTATTGTTATTTTTATTTTTAGTTTATAGAAACCGATGCATCAGACAACTGTTATTACAGTTATTAGATGATTAAATTTGGTAATCTAGATTCGCTAGATTTTGATTCAATTACTCGATTATTTTCTTTCTCGAGTCATAACATAATTGTGGGAGTTCACTAATCTGTCACAATCACCTACGATCAACAAATTATTTGGCGTTTTTTCAAACTATTTCAGTCACAATCTGTGCATAATCCTGAACATTTGGATGCTTAAAAAAAAACAAAAACTTATAAGCATGGATATAAGCCTTTTTGTCTGTAGCAAATGCTAACAGTAAAAACAAAAGATTAGCATTATCTGATATCTCCTTTTACAATCTAATAAAAACAAAAAAACTCTATAAGAAAATGAATGAATACCTTAAAACAATAGATTATATCTTAACGATTTAAATGTTATATGGTGTATCTATATCAGTGAAAAAGAAAATTGAGAGTTTGGGAAGAAGGACGCTAATTGGACCCAGAGCTGCGGACACAATGCAGCTGTAGATGCCTTGTAAACAACAAGCCCTGTTCCTCATTGTCAGAATTAATTAGCAACAAGCTCATCGCCTTGTAAGCAAATTGTATGAGGATACAAAAGATATGGTTTGCTATTGAACTGTAACTTGTATATTACCAGAACTACTATTGTTAAATAATATAACGTCCAAGTTAACAAAATTCTTTTTTCTTTTAATCTAGATTCCATTGTAAGCTAAAATAATATATATTTGATATTTGTATTATTACTGTATCCATTTGGATATTTGTGCTTGCTAGACTTGCAATACAATGAGAGTTATAGAGGTTTGACGTTTGAACGATTTGCCAAAGCTCCAAAATATAACCTTTTATATCTTGTTAAATATTATCACTAAAACATTGATATTAAAACCATTTATAGAGAAAACTTTTCTCGACAATTCGGAAAAGAATTCATTAAAATCGGAACAATACAAGGAGAGATATAGAGGTTTGACGTTTGAACGATTTGCCAAAGCTCCAAAATGTAACCTTTTATATCTTGTTAAATATTATCACTAAAACATTGATATTAAAACCATTTATAGAGAAAACTTTTCTCGACAATTCGGAAAAGAATTCATTAAAATCGGAACAATACAAGGAGAGATATAGAGGTTTGACGTTTGAACGATTTGCCAAAGCTCCAAAATGTAACCTTTTATATCTTGTTAAATATTATCACTAAAACATTGATATTAAAACCATTTATAGAGAAAACTTTTCTCGACAATTCGGAAAAGAATTCATTAAAATCGGAACAATACAAGGAGAGATATAGAGGTTTGAAATTTGAACGATTTGCCAAAGCTCCAAAATTTAATCTTCTATATCTCCTGAACTATTATCACTAAAACAATGCTAGTGACAGGTAAAAAAACAAGGTGCAACTTTATTCCACGTCCAAATAAAAATTCGAGCATTGTTTGCAATCATATTGATGGCTTGTTCTTCATCATCTCCAAACAAAGTTTTTGGAGAAATCTAAATAGTATATGGCTAGAAGATATTTCTTTTCATATATGCTATACGCAAATATGGATATGGATTTCACAGCAGAAGCGTTGATAATGTTTAAAGATTTGTGCTTAGAAATCGCAAACAAAGATCTCAATCAATGCTACCACCGAATCGATCTATAGTTGCTTCGATGCGGACTGAGCCATAACAAAGCTTACAAGTACAGCTAGTTATTAATAAATTAAATTATGATTTTTACATTAATGTAAAAAAAAAACAAAAACTGAAAATTCTGAATACTGGAATCTTTGGGTGTTGGCCAAATAAATAGCCTGGCATCATATTTAGGTAGATCACATTATTCTAATCAAGCATACATGATTGAAATCAGAACAATACGAAAAGAGATATAAACGGTTGAAATTTAAAGTAATAGGAAAACCTCCAAAATTTAACCTTCCATATCTCAGCAATTATTATCATTCAAACATTGCTATTCATGACACGTATAGAGCTTTCTTTTCTTTACGATTCGGTAAAGAAATCACCGAAATCGGAACAATACAAACAGAGATACAGAGGTTTGAGTAGTTTGAAACAT
Source organism: Rhodnius prolixus (assembly GCF_049639745.1). Lineage (NCBI taxonomy): Eukaryota > Metazoa > Arthropoda > Insecta > Hemiptera > Reduviidae > Rhodnius > Rhodnius prolixus. Next base: position 16,826,684 of record NW_027411582.1, on the reverse strand, counting down.
ACATTGAAACAATCAAAATTTTAACCTTCCATATCTCTTTACCAATTATCACTAGAATATTGCCGTTCCAAGCACTAATAGAACTGTCTTTTCTCTACATTTCCGTAAAGAAATCATTGAAATCTGACCAATACGAAAAGAGATATAAACGTTTGAAATTTGAAGTAATTGGAATACCTTAACATTTTTACCTTCCACATCTCAACAATTATTATCATTAGAACATTGCCATTCCTGCCTCGTATAGAGCTTTCTTTTCTTTACGATTCGGTAAAGAAATCACTGAAATCGGAAAAATACAAAGAGAGATTCAGAGGATTGAATTTTCAAGGAGTTTGTATCTTACATTGAAACAATCAAAATTTTAACCTTATATAACTCTTTACCTTTTACCATCAGAATGTGCCGTTTAATGCACTAATAGAACTTTATTCTCTCTGCGTTTCTGTAAAGAAATCATTGAAATCTGAACAATACGAAAAGAGATACAAACGTTTCAATTTTGAAGTAATTGGAAAACCTTAAAAATTTACCCTTCCACTTTTTAACAATTATTATCATTAGAACACTGCCATTCCTGCCACGTATAGAGCTTTCTTTTCTTTACGATTCGGTAAAGAAATCACTGAAATCGGAAAAATACAAAGAGAGATTCAGAGGATTGAATTTTCAAGGAGTTTGTATCTTACATTGAAACAATCAAAATTTTAACCTTCTATAACTCTTTACCTTTTACCATCAGAATGTTGCCGTTTAATGCACTAATAGAACTTTATTCTCTCTGCATTTCTGTAAAGAAATCATTGAAATCTGAACAATACGAAAAGAGATACAAACGTTTGAAATTTGAAGTAATTGGAATACATTATAATTTTAACATTCCACTTCTCAACAATTATTATCATTAGAACATTGCTATTCATGCCACATATAGAGCATTCTTTTCTTTACGATTCGGTAAAGAAACCATTAATATTGGAACAATACAAACAGAGATAGATACAGAGGATTGAAATTACAAAGAGTTTGTAACTTCATTGAAACGATCAAAATTTTAACCTTTCATATCTCTTTACTTATTATCACTAGAATGTTGCCGTTTGTAGCTGTAATAGAACTGTCTTTTCCCTACAATTCCGTAAAGAAGTCATTGAAATTTGAACAATACGGAAAGATATATACCTATCATTTTGAATTATATGTGTATTTGTTCCTAAATGTGATTGCAGTAAAACTTATTTTCATGTATTAGGTAGCTACTGTGATTGTCTTTTTTTTTTACATATCTTTTTTTATTAATGATAACATTTCTGTGGTAAAGTAAAACTTCTTAATTATGAAATCATGCTACAGCATGATTTAATAATTAAAAGCATAAGTGCATGATGGTTTAAGAGGATACTATGAGGAGATAACATCCAGAATCTAATAAGAAATGATCAAGTAAAAGAGTGCTTAACTTCAAGAAGATCCTGAGCAAGCAAGAGAAAAACAAGAAGTTAGTGAGAGAGGGGAAAAAACGAATTAAGAACCGCAAGAGTTTTTTGTCGTTTTCTAAATCTGAAGATACTGTAAGTGGGGGGGTGGAAACCGTTGTGAGCTGGAGGAAGAAATAAAAAAAAAATTCTTGAAGAACTTTCTTTTAAACTCTTTTACTGATTAAAAGTTTTATTAATGAGGAAGCGGAGGCAGTAAGGGGTAAACAGTAGAGTGATGTATCAACGAACGGATGAAGTAGAATCTAGCATGATAAACAAATTAGGGAAAAGAAGTTTTATAATGCTTCGAAGCACAAAAAAAAAAAAAAATAAATAAAAAACTTAGCTGTATATGCTGTATATCATTGCAAGTTAAAGGGGCGAGTGTTGGTCTAGTGGTCAAGAGCTTGGCTTGGTGTGTGAGAGATCAGCAGTTCGAATCCCGCGTATGACTACTTTTAATTTGTTAGAAAAAATTGTTTATAGTAATGTATGAGCTTCCGCCCACGACCACGACTCCTAATTTGTAGTTGGACGTTAAGCTTCGTTTGAAAAAATAGGAGGATTACTTTAATTTGTAAGATTAACATAAAATGGGAAAAATTGCAAATGCTTACTGAATAGAATTTTTCAGTAATTTGAGATTGTTAAAAAAAAATATGTTATAACAAGATCGTTTAGTGATTACAAACAGATGTAGACACACTTATTTATTTGCAAATTTTGTCTCAGAATATCGACTAAGGCCATCTTTGAGTAAAGACATAGGTAGTTTTTCTTTATAGTGCCATATTTGTGTAAAAAAAATTAAATTATTCATTTAATAAGTAAATAATTTGCATAATTGATTGAAACCCAGTAATAGGTTGTTAAATATCACTGCAGAAACATTTACAGACTGCGATTCGATTGCTTATCGAGACAACATGGGATCATAGATAGATAAACAATCTTTATTATAGGTATGTACAATAAATAGTGCCGATGAACAATACTTTGTAAATTTCGTATAGGGAAAGCTGAAGATGTGAAGGATACAGAATTTAGGGGAAAAAAAGGAAGGAAAAACCTGCAGCTAGAGGAGAAAGTTAGAGAAGGATGTGTTTTAGTCTTTCGTGTCTGTAGGGTATAGAAGGATCTGTAGGAGGCTGTGTCGCGGCAGAGTGGATTAAGGTGGACAGTCTAGAATGGAAAGGAGTTTCAGCTGACGATTTTGGATATAGAAGCGTACCGGGGATAATGGATGCAGTCTCGTGGAGTGCATCGTGAAGAGTCTGCCGCAAATTTGAGAAAAATTTGTTTTGTGTTGTTCTGAAGTTTCTTGACGATAGTACTAGAAGTCAGGCTCCAGGCGGAGCAGGAATAGAGTAACATCGGCCTGATGACCACTTTGTAAAGGAGGAGTTTGTTTGGGCTCAGTTTATTTAAGGAAATACCAATCGTACAGTCAGTTTACCTGAGCAGTGAAAGTGAGTAGTCCAGAGTTAAAAGCCTAGGTACTTGGCGTGATTAGACCAAAGGATCAGAGAAGACAGCGTTTGGTAAAGAGTATGGCGTTAGTCTTGTCATAGTTGATTTTAATTTTCTACTTAGTAATCCAGTATTTAGTTACTCTGTCTATTGCAAGAGTAAGTCTGCTGGTGACGGTGTCAATTCTCTAAGATGACGTGTATAAAGCCACGTCATCAGCGTACAAGGCAAGGTTGACATGAGCAGGTTTGAGGAGAGGATTTGTAACATGGGATCAATTCTCATAAGCTTAAAATCTCTTTGTTTGTCAAAGAGATTTATAAATAGAAAACTGAATGTGATGTATTTGTCACAATGTTGTCACAACCACAAGATTTTTCATTCTAAAGCAATAAAAGTTTAAATAAAACTCTGGCTATTCATTCCTTGTAAGATTCACGCCTTAGAGAATATGATGCTGAACTTAGGTTCTAATTTCAACATGTATATAGTAAAGCATTTGATGCCTAAAAGGGTTAATCCAAGTATGTAAGGGCAAGACCATTTCATACAATGGGCAAAATATGCGTAAGAAACCTTCTGCCCTTTACAATAATCTTTCTTCTCCACTAGACAAGAGTGGTTCAATCCCACAAAATCGCTTGCGGCAACAATACCTAACAAGAAAGCTGGACACGGAAGATTGACAACCGATGAAAGAGGCATTTTGCAGCATTTCTATCGCCCAAAGTCTTTGATCAGATTGAGCTCGGCATCGTCATTTAGAATTAGGTGTAAATATAAAAGTCCAGTAGTTGTTTTTAACCTTCCATTAGCGTAGTTTTCTATCTGTTTATTCTTAATAATTTCTAAATTTATAATAGCCTTAACTTTAGCTTGAAAACACCGCTCTCTTACTGCTAGTAACTGGTTAAAAATATACAAATATAACTGGCAATAAAAATATCGCTGGATAAAAAGAGAGATTTGATGTAACTGTAGCCACTGTTTTGTTTCGGACATTTCCTAGTAATTAGATAATTGCTCTTGGCAAAAACGTTAACACCACAGATAATCAACTGAAAATGTTTCTGACAGCAGAGCATAAATTGATAATACCTAAAACATAATTTATTTTAAGACAGAACTAGTGACAGTACGCCCACTTTGTTGGTTAGCAGATAAAAGAAATAATCCAAATATAAACCGAATAAATATCTTGATACTTAGTAGAAAATAGAAATGCAAACTTTTTATGTAAAGTATGGCTGAATACAAACTTATCAGCCTTCAAAAAAATATGGTTGGATACGTTATAGGGAGAAACAAGAAAAAGCGTAGGTCTATTTCCTGTTTTAAGTGACAAGATATTATTGACAATATCTCTTTCTTTTCCATCCCTTGTACGTTTGCCTTCTTCATCCTCAACTTCTTTTAGAAAGGATATTTGTTATATCTTTGTGTGTTTGTGAAAAGGACAGTTAAGAGTAGAGAATATGAAGGGTGAAACTTATTTAAATAGAATACAAGAGATAGCTAGCGAGTAGGCTGCATTTGGTTGTTGTTGAGACATTTAAACGTTTTTTTTTTTAAAGAAAAATCCAAGAGTGATCTGTTTTTTCCGTCTAGCAGGAACTACGAGGGTCGTTTGAAAAGTCCGTGCAAAGTCAGAGAGATAGCACTACTGGCGCGTATCGAGGTTATGTTTAGTTAGTAGCATCTCTTGGAAGAACACACACCAAGTTTCAGCCATATCGGTCTATTTCTTTGTGTTTGGCATTCGTTTGAATCGAGGAAGTCGAGTGATTTTCAAAAAATGGACGAAAAAGAATTTCGTGTGTTGATTAAACACTACTTTATGAAAGGCAAAACGCCTGAGGAGACTAAAGAGAAGCTTGATAAACATTATGGTGACTCTGTACCTTCGATTAGAACAGTTTATAAGTGGTTTCAAAATTTTCGGAGTGGCCATATGGGCACAAGTGACCTGAACGTTCTGGACGCCCTGTTGAGGTTACTACTGCAGAAATCATTGAAAAAATCCATGATATGGTGATGGATGACAGAAGAGTGAAGGTGCGTGAGATTGCTAGTGCTGTGGGCATCTCGAATGAACGGGTACATAATATTTTGCATCAACATTTGGACATGACAAAGCTATCCGCAAGATGGGTGCCGCGATTGCTCACGTTTGACCAAAAACGAAATCGTTTGAAGTGTTGCAAGGACGGTTTGCAGCTGTTCCAGAAGAATCCGCAGGACTTTAAGCGTCGTTTCGTCACTGTGGATGAAACATGGATACATCACTACACTCCTGAGACCAAAGAACAATCTAAACAATGGGTTACCAAGGGGGAATCTGCGCCAAAAAAGGCGAAGACCGTTCCTTCGGCCGGAAAGATTATGGCGACTGTCTTTTGGGATTCGCAAGGAATAATCCTCATCGACTATCTGGAAAAGGGTAAAACTATTACAGGTGCATATTATTCATCGTTATTGGACCGTTTGAAAACCGAGCTGCAAGAAAAACGCCCACGATTGGCCCACAAAAAAGTCCTTTTCCATCACGACAACGCACCAGCTCACACCTCAGCAGTTGTGGTGGCAAAATTAATGGAAATAGGGTTCCAACTCGTTTCACATCCTCCCTATTCTCCTGACTTGGCTCCCTCGGACTACTATTTGTCCCCCAATATGAAGAAATGGCTGGCGGGAAAAAGATTTTATTCAAACGAGGAGGTGATTGCAGAAACGAATGGCTATTTTTCAGGGACAAATCCTATTATTCGGAAGGGATCAACAAACTAGAGCAGCGTTGGACGAAGTGTATAAGCCTAAAAGGAGACTATGTTGAAAAATAAAAAAGGTTTACCCCAAAAAATTAAGTAGTTTTTATTTTTGCACGGACTTTTCAAACGACCCTCGTATCTTGTCCCGTTCCGTGTGAAATAGTGTGATGGATTCTATCCATTCATCCATTTTTAAAAGATCCATCTAGCTTTCTATTAACCAGTTAAGTAGTTTTAAAAACCCCCACAGTGTGCAGAATTAGAATCAGACAATGACAGTGTATACACGTCCGAACGCAGGGTAAAATAAACCAAAAGTTTACAATTTCATAGTAGTAACTGCAAGCGACTTTTCCTGCAATCTCTCTGGGGGGCTTACAGATTACAGAGCATTCTGTGCTCATCCCAAAAAAAATCTTGCACCGCTTCACGTTATGCATTGCTCCTAGTTAACTATGGGACGCCAAGAGCTTTTACAAGGGAGAAAAGAGCTTTGGAATTCTGTGCAAAATGAAATCATGCTCATACTGAGGTCCTGAACCTCTATCTAAGGTAAAAACGGGCATTGCACAAGGGTTGAGAGCTTCTATTTGTGTGCGGTAATTCCCCAATCTCTAATGCGGAGACCAAACATGTACCAACCACTTATCATTTGGCTGACTCCCACCACCCACTTCGTATAAAATACTTGGCAGTTCTATTGGTAAGATAAAGGAAACATCCCACCAAATAATATTCTTATTGTATTTTATTAAAATTTCGAGTTTTTATAGTTAATAGCAATTTTATATTTTTCACTACGAGTATAGACGTCCAACACATTGTAATAGAGATTTGGTTTATACATTTTTGTTTTTAAAATAAATAATTTGTTAATAATGTTAATGATCTTAGGCCTCAAGTTATTAATTTACAGGTAGTGCAAATTTTACATCACAATATTGAATCCCAAGAAATCCTTATTTACTTTTCTTTAAGTTGGTATTACTGTACTCGAGATTTGCGCAGGTAATAATTGATAATATTTAGATTATTTTTAGGGAAGAGATTAGCTATACGATTAACGTAGTCCTACGCGGAGATCCCGGGTTCGAATTCAGCTGCTGACCGTTAGATTTTCTCTTTCTAGAAGCTTCTTACAGTTTCACTGCCTAGTGATGGACGGTGTTGTCTGTAACGAGAGTACACTGTCCGGAGAGTGGCGAATGATAACCTCAGTTATCAGCCTCAGTAAGGTCCTCTCCTCTTTGCGTAGATTGCAATGAGGAGGAGGATTTCAATCATATAATAATGATATGTCCACGTTATGTGGTAGAAAGAAAACGAATGTTTGACGACATGTACAGGTATTTAGATGCACCATTTCGCTACAAAGACATAACATTCTCCATCAACATCTATTTGCTTAAATCTGTAGCAGAGCTAGCAAAGAAATATGGGTGTATTTAAAAGTTATAGCCCATTAGAATGAATGGAAGAAAATGATTAGAGAAGGATTACGTGATTTTTAATTTCGGTTAAGCTATAAGGATGGCAGTACTGATCCATCCATTAGCTGTAGTTTATGTAAATAGTTGTATATAGTAGAGAGATGAATGTGTGAAGCGAATGTATTTATAAGTAAGAATGGAGAGTGAGTGATATTCTAGTGATAAGCACCTAGGCGATGCTGGCTGCATGGCGAAAGCCAATGCCAAAAAAAACAGTTGTTGACACGCCTTAAATTTTAAATAAAAATTTAGATTATTTTGAATGTATAATTATGTAGAATTTGGTAAATTGTTTGCCTAACTTATAAAATAGTATAACAGTAAAGTTAAACTGAAACTGCTACACGTGAGCTAACAATAATTGTTAGACTCCTGGAAATCAATGTTACAAAGTAGGATGAACTTTATTACAATTGGAAGAGTCAATTTATTATGCAAGAAGAGATACTAGTATATTCTCACTGCCAAAACATTTTGCTTTATAATGCTACCATGAATAATATATAAAAGTGGGCCACTGTTTTGGGAAGATGGGTTTTGGAATCTTTGGTTAGTTTAACATTTCAAGATTAGATTCCTAGCAGCCCCTATATAGCCGCCCTTTGCCACACCATTCATTCGCATTATCTTGATTGTAGGAGCTGTTATATATTTCAAATATATAACCTGACAAGTGAGTTCGCCTTTGGCTCTCTCTCAGTAGATGGGAAATTCAACTGTATTTACTATCTTTTACCACAGTCTATCATTCATAATTATCTTTAACGGTGGAAGTAAGGCATCAATCTTGCATTACTTCAACTGTCGCCTGTAATTCCTGCTTTATTTATGTATAAGAACGGAAGTAAGGGAAAATTCAATGAATTATTGAGGAATTTTACTCTTTTTATCACACCAAAATAACTGAAACTTTCTCAGATTCCTGCTGAGTCACTTGTTCTTCAAGATTCCTTCCTTCAAACTGTCATTTTAAGAAGCATCAATAAAGGATTTAACAAAACTACAAAATTTCTCACATTTAATAATTCAAAAACCAAAAAAACAGCATCCCCTGCTTCTAAACTCTTGACGTTCCTCCAACGTCCACCCCAAAAAAACTTTGTGAATCTTCGTACCAGTTCACAGCTTTATTTATTTTGATATGAGAGGGAGCCCCATTTCAGGGCAATTTCTTGTTTTAAGCCTGAAGTAAACTTTCATAGACTTGCTATAAAATTAATGATGGTTATGGAGGGTGGAGACAGAATCCACCTTTTTGAAACACTTTTGATGTTACTTGACACGTTATTCTACTTCCTAGAGTTTTATAATTCAAAAACAAAGTTTTAAATTGATTTGAGAAGTTTTTTTGTTTTTTGTTTTTTAACATTTAAACTTTAAAGTTTTATGCATTAAACTTACAATAAACTTAATAAAACTGTTTATAGTTAAAATTAAAGCTACAATAAAAAACTGTGGCTGTGTCATGGACTCGGCCGTGTGTTGTACATGAATACGTTTACGTAACGGGTTATATTTTTTATATAAAATATTTTTATTTATGTATTTAGGATGCAACAATGTGTCTTCATAATCGAGGATCGAACACAATCTATGCCTATACAGTCCGTTATCGATGTAGAAGCGATTTCATCGTCCACTTGCATAATTTCAACCGCCCCAGCTGCAGATGTACTGACACCGTCAGTTCATCCGCTCGGCCGCATTCATTCTTTTACGTTCCTGGCACAGCTTGACTCGGTCATATGGTGTTTTATTATTACCATTCGATTGTTCTTGTGAAGTCCTTTCTAACCGTATATGATCTCTGTATTTGGTTTTGGCTTTTAGACATTATATATTTTTGATAATATTTTCTTATTCTAACACCTAATTATATTCACTGTCACCATTTTACACTAATATTTTATGTGCAATCGATAGATTGTGACGACAGTTGACGATTAAAACTTAAACGAACATCGTAGCTTCTCCGAGTCAAAAGTTATACTAATTGCAAGTCTCGATACGCAGCAAAATGATATCAAAAAGGCGGCGCTTCCCCCTCCACCGCGCGCGATGCTTCACAGTCCTCGCTTATCGTAATGAATTCTTTGATCCTTTAGCTAACCAGTGGTCTAATTTACTCGTAATTTCGGATGGATACGATAAATTCGAAACTATAATGCCAAACTGTATTCCCTGATTTTGTTATCATTAGGTTTTTTTGGATTGCCTCCATAAGAAAGCAAATTTAAAGACGTATCACATCAAAAAAGTATGGGGTTTACTAACACGTTAACTGCGCCACAGATTTTGAGTACATTATCGTTCCATAACCTGCATTATTCTGCCATTGTGCTTTAAATATCTTTGGGGAGTTCTTAACCATTAAATAAAATTCAAAGACTAGAACCGGCTACTGTGGTACCCTTAATAATTTGTGTTCATTGTTCTAACTCAGTTTTCGCTCCCAAATAACAATAAATCTAATAAATAATACCAATTTAAACTTTCCCTTAAGTCACCAAAAACGCTACTACCTGGTCAATTCCAATAATCACTAAAAACAGATTAGCAAACAATGAACATCTCTCAGTTCCATTGAGCCACATGGCCAATCACAGTTATTGACGAAAACGAAGACAAACCCTCTAGAAGAAGGATTTTCTAATCCTTACAGTTTCTTAAGACACAAAGTTAACAGGTTTCTCTAAGCAGTCTATCTATCCGGAGCTAAAACTGGACCATTCATGCCAACTTAAATCCTTCCGTCTAATAATTAAGAAAGTTCCTTAGAATACTGTCACACAAACTCACCGTCTTGCTGAGAAAGAGTTCACCGATTTTGCTCTTTTGTTGATAATACTCTCTATTTGGACTTAGTAACAACTGTCTCACATAACAAAGGACCATTTTCATTGAAGAATACGAACGAATTCGGAAAGAGACAATTCAACGAAATAAGAATAAAAATGATAACCTAAAGGAGTAGATAGCATGATGGTTTTAATTTGATGTGAACGTTACGAGTATAAAGATTGACACTTTAACATAACTCAATACCATTTACAGCGAACTAGAACATAAATAATTAAGAAAAAATTATCCCCAAAAAAATGAAATATACCAAGAGTAGCGATATTCATAGCATAGCCAGATTATAAATAATCGTTTCTACCAATTTGGAAATATAAATTCAAGAAAAGGGAAAAATGGAAAAAACAACAAGAATAATCCACAAATTAGTTAATTTAGACTCTAACCAATCTACCGAAGCAGATATAGAACATTTTTGCTTCGCAATATGTTGATTCTTATCGTACGTAATGCAATGAATTATTTAAATTGTATAATAAATATTTGATAAGTTAATTCAACTTAATTAAACAACGAAATTAATAAATATATTAGCATTGTAGAAATTCGTTCCAATATAGACTACAAATGTCTCTATAATTGGCAGAAATTTCAGCATTCCAGATAGAATACTGAAAGAAATACAGCATGTTGAAATTAGCTATTGTTTCACATACCCCAAACTTTGATTCGTTATATCTCGATTTCTATTCATAGGAAAACTATGGAATTTGGTTCAAATGTAGACTACAACTATCTCTAAAATTGAGAGAAATTTTAGCATTTCAGGTAGAATATGGCGGGAAATATTGCTTGTTGAAATTTACTTATGTTTCACATACCCTAAATTTTGATTCGTTATATCTCGATTTCTATTCATAGGAAAACTATGTAATTTGGTTCAAATGTAGACTACAACTATCTCTACAATTGAGAGAAATTTTAACATTCCAGATAGAATACTGAAGGAAATATTGCATGTTGAAATTTACTTATGTTTCACATACCCTAAACTTTGATTCGTTATATCTCGATTTCTATTCATAGGAAAACTATGTAATTTGGTTCAAATGTAGACTACAACTATCTCTACAATTGAGAGAAATTTTAGCATTTCAGATAGAATATGGCGGGAAATATTGCTTGTTGAAATTTACTTATGTTTCACATACCCTAAACTTTGATTCGTTATATCTCGATTTCTATTCATAGGAAAACTATGTAATTTGGTTCAAATGTAGACTACAATTATCTCTACAATTGAGAGAAATTTTAGCATTTCAGATAGAATATGGCGGGAAATATTGCTTGTTGAAATTTACTTATGTTTCACATACCCTAAACTTTGATTCGTTATATCTCGATTTCTATTCATAGGAAAACTATGTAATTTGGTTCAAATGTAGACTACAACTATCTCTACAATTGAGAGAAATTTTAGCATTTCAGATAGAATATGGCGGGAAATATTGCTTGTTGAAATTTACTTATGTTTCACATACCCTAAACTTTGATTCGTTATATCTCGATTTCTATTCATAGGAAAACTATGTAATTTGGTTCAAATGTAGACTACAATTATCTCTACAATTGAGAGAAATTTTAGCATTTCAGATAGAATATGGCGGGAAATATTGCTTGTTGAAATTTACTTATGTTTCACATACCCTAAACTTTGATTCGTTATATCTCGATTTCTATTCATAGGAAAACTATGTAATTTGGTTCAAATGTAGACTACAACTATCTCTACAATTGAGAGAAATTTTAGCATTTCAGATAGAATATGGCGGGAAATATTGCTTGTTGAAATTTACTTATGTTTCACATACCCTAAACTTTGATTCGTTATATCTCGATTTCTATTCGTAGGAAAACTATGGAATTCGGTTCAAATGGAGACTACAACTATCTCTACAATTGTGAGAAGTTTTAATTCGATAGGTCGTCTTATGGCTTAGGTATCAGTGAAAAATCTCAAGTTATGTCTAAAGACAAATTCGAAGCCCACTAACAGTCATTCTGCTTGGGAAATCGTGGAGAAAACTGAATCTGGAAAAGTTTGATAAGAAAACAAATCCCACTCCGTTTGGTGACTGCGGACCTACATACATCTCATGTCTTTTTAGAATCGAGGGGATATCTCTAGATTAATTTTATACTCTAAAATTCGGACGATAACTTATTCTGCAGTAACAGTGTAAAATAAAGTAATGATAGAACAGTTTGTTAAAAAGGAGTACTTGATATATAATATATAATTGGGGGTGTATATTTATTTGGGAGAATGAGATAAAAATTTATTGTGTTTTAGCAGATGGATAGTAACTTTCAACAACAATAAACGAACATCTTTCCCATTGTGACTGTAAGAAGTACTTTTTTACTCTGTAGCAACGGCTTTAGTTGAAATATAAACTAGAATCAAGTGCCATTAGTACAATTGTGAAACTGTAGAGGCCTTTTAGAAATAGAGGGCACTGTAAAGAAGAGAAAGGGATTTTGTTGGAAACAATGCAGAGGAAGCCCACCATTCTGAGGATGCTGAGGAAGGCATTGCCAAGGAAGTAATAGCCCAGAAGGTTTAGCGACAATTATTTCTTGTTTTACAACCAGTTCTTCTTTTATAGTCGTATTTTGCACTTTTCTTTAGAATGTAGCTCGAAATGCATTTACCAAGTGCACTAAAGGAACATTTAGGTTTTTCTGTGCATAGTCTTTTTGAAGCTGTAATTACTCTATATTCCTAGATTTGTCGTTAATTTCTTCAAGTGGCCTATTCTTGTAATTGAGAATTCCACAGATTCTAATACAAAAATATTTCTGGCAATTTTGTTCTAAGATTGTGCAGAAGGAATCCTCAGGTTAATTTACCTTTTTTTTCAGCAGCTAGAAATAACTTAAGTTAAAACTAAATCATCACATTAACAGATCATCAACATCAGAAAATGGAATCAAATAGAAATATAATTTATGGAACACCATTGATATTAAATTTATTGAATAACACAACATTTTCAGATCTGATTTTTTCCCCTCTAGATATTTTTACTACAGCGAGAGAACGCTGACCGGATTTAAAAGTGCACAAAGAAGGCTTTAGGAGTCAATAACGTTAGATAATGACGCACATAAAAATTTAAATAATAATCACAAGGAAAGAAATTAGCTGAACGTGAATTCTACGCGGTGATCCCAATCACTGGTCCAGAAATTATACGAGGGTCGTTTGAAAAGTCCGTGCAAAAATAAAAACTACTTAATTTTTTGGGGTAAACCTGTTTTATTTTTCAACATAGTCTCCTTTTAGGCTTACACTTCGTCCAACGCTGCTCTAGTTTGTTGATCCCTTCCGAATAATAGGATTTGTCCAAGTCTGAAAAATAGCCATTCGTTTCTGCAATCACCTCCTCGTTTGAATAAAATCTTTTTCCCGCCAGCCATTTCTTCATATTGGGGAACAAACAGTAGTCCGAGGGAGCCAAGTCTGGAGAATAGGGGGATGTGAAACGAGTTGGAACCCTATTTCCATTAATTTTGCTTTATCCTGCGGATTCTTCTGGAACAGCTGCAAACCGTCCTTGCAACACTTCACACGATTTCGTTTTTGGTCAAGCGTGAGCAATCGCGGCACCCATCTTGCGGATAGCTTTGTCATGTCCAAATGTTGATGCAAAATATTATGTACCTGTTCATTCGAGATGCCCACAGCACTAGCAATCTCACGCACCTTCACTCTTCTGTCATCCATCACCATATCATGGATTTTATCAATGATTTCTGGAGTAGTAACCTGAACAGGGCGTCCGTCACTTGTGCCCATATGGCCACTCCGAAAATTTTGAAACCACTTATAAACTGTTCTAATCGAAGGTGCAGAGTCACCATAATGTTTATCAAGCTTCTCTTTAGTCTCCTGAGGCGTTTTGCCTTTCATAAAATAGTGTTTAATCAACACACGAAATTCTTTTTCGTCCATTTTTTGAAAATCACTCGACTTCCTCGATTCAAACGAATGCCAAACACAAAGAAATAGACTGATCTGGCTGAAACTTGGTGTGTGTTCTTCAAAGAGATGCTACTAACTAAACATAACCTCGATACGCGCCAGTGGTGCTCTCTCTCTGACTTTGCACGGACTTTTCAAACGACCCTCGTAATTAGTTCTCTTCTTGGCAGCATCTTACAGATCACTAACCAAAGAGCATTCTTGTACTGCCAAAGAACAATCTTCAGATCGGCAGTGCAATAAAAAAAAGATTCTAGGCGCCAGTAACCATAGATCTTAAAGCACCTTAAAAAAATAAATAATAATAATAATGAATATTTATTGGTTTTAGTGACCGTAAAAATATTATATTAAGGATTCAAAATTGGCAAGGAATCAGCCCAAATAAAAACAACTCGTATTTTTTGCTAACGTTTCGACAGATACGAGTATATTGCCCTTCTTCAGGGCGTGGCTATGCGGGTTGGTTGAGTTACAGAAAAAAGGCAAAAAGACGGAGTTGTTTTTATTTGGACTGATTCCTCGCCAATTTTGAATTCTTAATATAATAATAATAACAATACTAATAATAATATTAATAATAGAAGTAATAATAATAATATAATAGTAATAATACAGTTTTCTGGCTTTAAAAGATCTTCATTTTTCATTGAAATGATAGAAACTTATTGTAAAAACATTTTGCGACTTCTTTCAGCTGCAGTTATCGGTATTATAATTAATTCACTTAAAAGAAAAGGTCTTAGCTTATTAATTCGATAATTAATCAGATATAAACATGTTTTTCTAAATTAGAAATTACCTTGGTTATCACTTATCAATGTAGCTAGAAATAAGGGTAACGATTCAGAATACGATTCGTATAATTGTGTGTTTTAAATTAGCTGTTAATTCTTAAAATCTAAAATTAAACAATTTTTATTTTTTAATTTTAACTCATCAATTAAATTTATAGTAAATAAAATTAGATGAATATTGAAAATGTAGTTAGCTAAATGTACCAGATCAAAAGTACTAATTAATTACTGAAGAGTTAGTTCTAAACTCAAATTAGTAGTAACTTCTTTATTGGGATAATTTGATGAATAACTATCCTACATAAGTACCTCAGATAGCTGGAAATAAATTAGTGCAAGTTATAATTGCAGTTAGAAGCTATTAAACAACCACTAATCTGTCTAGCTAACGTTCCCGTCTAATTTACTAGATTAATCTAATTTATTTACTGATATGTTTTCCTAAGTTTTAAGCCACTGTTTTTCCTCACAAAGATTTCTGTTAACTACTAAAATTTTAAGTCTTCTGAGATTAATAAAGGGAATAGAATGCAAGTAGTGATGAACATAACCTAACTCTCTCTCAAGAAGGTAAAAGTTCGCAATTCTACCAACCCCCTCAAACAAAACAAAGTGTAAAAATAGACAGGGTCTGGTAAGATCAAAAATATGACTGATTCTGACTTATATTAAAGTATTTTTGTAAAACTTAATAATTTCTAATTATCGTTAATATTGATTTCATTCATAGAACTGAGAAGGTATCTTATTTCCATCGGAGCAGATCATATTTGGCAATCTCAGAATCTTGAGTCACTTAAAGAGAATCGATTATAACTTGTTGGATTCTTTTAAATAATCTATTTAACCGAGATATCGATTCAGTTTTGAACAGTCGCCATTGTCTATAGAAATATTTGTAGCTTCTCTTTTTTTAGTGAAACTTATAATTATATTTAATACTAACATTAATAAACTAAGATTGATAACCCAAGTGCGTGTAGCTAATAAACAAAAGTTCTGGTATATACCTGGATAGAAATAAATTTCAGTTTTATTCTAGTCGCTCCTGTAAGCTAGGTACTTTAAATGAACCTGTCGATTTAGCTCGTAGCATTTCAATTTGCCCAACTTTTACATAATTGAGAGAAAAATATTTAAACAAATATGTTTCAAAATACGATGGAGAGGAGCAATGAATAAATTTACTGAGTTTTTTGGAGTCAGGACATCTTATTCAAGTAAGGAATATGTTCATTTATACGAGGGTCGTTAGAAAAGTCCGTGCAAAAATAAAAACTACTTAATTTTTTGGGGTAAACCTTTTTTATTTTTCAACATAGTCTCCTTTTAGGCTTATACACTTCGTCCAACGCTGCTCTATTTTGTTGATCCCTTTCGAATAATAGGATTTGTCCAAGTCTGAAAAATAGCCATTCGTTTCTGCAATCACCTCCTCGTTTGAATAAAATCTTTTTCCCGTCAGCCATTTCTTCATATTGGGGAACAAATAGTAGTCCGAGGGAGCCAAGCCTGGTGAATAGGGGGGGATGTGAAACGAGTTGGAACCCTATTTCCATTAATTTTGCGACCACAACTGCTGAGGTGTGAGCTGGTGCGTTGTCGTGATGGAAAAGGACTTTTTTGTGGGCCAATCGTGGGCGTTTTTCTTGCAGCTCGGTTTTCAAACGGTCCAATAACGATGAATAATATGCACCTGTAATAGTTTTAACCTTTTCCAGATAGTCGATGAGGATTATTCCTTGCGAATCCCAAAAGACAGTCGCCATAATCTTTCCGGCCGAAGGAACGGTCTTCGCCTTTTTTGGCGCAGATTCCCCCTTGGTAACCCATTGTTTAGATTGTTCTTTGGTCTCAGAAGTGTAGTGATGTATCCATGTTTCATCCACAGTGACGAAACGACACGCTTAAAGTCCTGCGGATTCTTCTGGAACAGCTGCAAACCGTCCTTGCAACACTTCACACGATTTCGTTTTTTGGCCAAGCGTGAGCAATCGCGGCACCCATCTTGCGGATAGCTTTGTCATGTCCAAATGTTGATGCAAAATATTATGTACCCGTTCATTGGAGATGCCCACAGCACTAGCAATCTCACGCACTTTCACTCTTCTGTCATCCATCACCATATCATAGATTTTATCAATGATTTCTGGAGTAGTAACCTGAACAGGGCGTCCAGAACGTTCAGCGTCACTTGTGCCCATATGGCCACTCCAAAAATTTTGAAAACACTTATAAACTGTTCTAATCGAAGGTGCAGAGTCACCATAATGTTTATCAAGCTTCTCTTTAGTCTCCTGAGGCGTTTTGCCTTTCATAAAGTAGTGTTTATTCAACACACGAAATTCTTTTTCGTCCATTTTTTGAAAATCACTCGACTACCTCGATTCAAACGAATGCCAAACACAAAGAAATAGACCGATCTGGCTGAAACTTGGTGTGTGTTCTTCCAAGAGATGCTACTAACTAAACATAACCTCGATACGCGCCAGTAGTGCTATCTCTCTGACTTTGCACGGACTTTTCAAACGACCCTCGTAAGTAATTTTTTATTCTAATTTGAATTTTCCAAGTTTTCTATTTATTTTCTTGGTCATTAACCATTATTTGTACATATATTTTTATTAATATCATTAAGAAGTTCTCATTTATTAATATTTTTCAGTTACAGGTAGTATTTTTAGTTATTTTCTTTTACATTCTTTGTTCTCTTTTGTAAATTTGAAATTCAATTAGTATCTCTCTTCTTTTTTGTAAATTGAATTTTCATTTTTTTTTTTTTAAATTCTGTATTTACATTTTTTTGTATTCTATGAATTAGATCAGCGTTTCCCAACCTTTTTTGGCTTGCGCAACACTTGGTAGTGTACCACTAAATGCTAAATTGTACCACTTCGTAAAAAATGATTGAATTTCGTGAAATTTGTTCTTCCGAGTGTTTAATTTTATTATTATTCTCTTTATTTGTATAGAGATACAATTTATCTGTTACAAAGAAGTTCATGTTCACTTTATAAACTTTGTAAAGTGTAAGATCTTAGTTTTAACACTTTTATTAAATAATTAAAAATTGCGTACATATTTTTCTCTTCAAAATTATTAATTAATTTACAAAGTTCTTCTTTAGGATTATTATATTTGTGCCCAAATCTTCTAAATTAATTTCTTTTAAGCATTCCAACTACCTGTAAGTAGCAATTAAATTTAATGTTGCTTGTATAGAGCTTACTCATTACAATCCAGTCTCTTTAAGCAGATTTTTACATAGTTATCATTTAAGTTCTGTCATAATGATAATTCTATTAAATTTTCTTTATCTTTTATCGATAATGATGTAGCTTATCCTAAATTTTCTTTAAAGAAGGGGGTTTGAAATCCAATTATCATTTGTGTTTTCGGGTTTTGGAAAATACTCCATGAAAGACAATTTTAATCCTGTTAAATGTGCTACTATATTTTCTCGTATATCTTGAGACAGACCAACCTTATTACTGTACCTTATTACTGTACAAATTAACAACTTTACTGTATAATATTATTAATTAAAATAATTTTTATGAAATATAGGAAAGGATATTTTTATGCTTTGATTTTTTTTTTTAATTGTTTATGTCCGCCATTATAGATTATTTTTCGCGTACCACCAACCAGCTACTCGCGTACCACAGGTTGGGAAACGCTGAATTAGATAATTAATAGACCAACTACCTTTGTATGTCTGTCACTACAACAGAGGTAAATGTAATAAATAAATAAATAATAAATATTGTCTTCATTGAATAGGCGATTCAATCAAAATACTGTCATAATAGAAGGTAGTTGCGTTGATAATTAGTATGTAAATAAAGATGCATGTTTAAGAATAATTAAAGGAATATTGAATGAAAACAACAGAAGAGGCAGGCAGGAGATGAGTGTAAAGTGAAATAGCTTGAAAATTGATTTAGTGAAAGGTTATTTTGGAACTGATGATACAGCTTGCTTCAAAGTAATTACAAAATTTATCACCAAATTGGACAAGAGAAAATGGCTATAGAGAAGCTTGTGAGAATCAGGTGCTGTGTTCGGTAATAAGATGGAACCTAGAAGTAGAATACACGCCCCGCAAATCAACTTCCAATAGTTACTTGCTAAAGCCCATGGTCACAATACAATTTATAATTTAGCAGGGAAGCGAAATTACATTCTGGAATACATTCCCGTAATTGATTTATTTATAGAAGTAGAAAGAAAGGTTATTTATTATTCAGAGGGATTGTGGGTTATATTATATTGGATTATATTTTCTTATTTCCTATCCTGCGACAAAGTCATTAAGCCATTTTTTTTGTAACCTTTAACTTCCTTATTTTAAGACAATCTACTTTAAAAATTGACTACTGGTCCATCTAAAAGAGTTTTCAATGAATTAAACAACTTGATAAACTAACACTGTTGAGAGCTCGTGAACACGCTTTCTGGCAAAACAAACGTAATTTCTCGTATAAAGATAAAAGGAATCCTGGAAAATGATATACCGTTAGAAAGCCCATTAAACACGGAAACTTTTATAAAGAAGTGCCAGCACCTAGGTCTGATAATGATCACATAAGGGCCTAATGAGTTTTCTTTAAAAATTTCGATTACTTTTATTTTTCCAGTATCCAGGGAGGAAGATTGAGGCTGTTTGAAGAATCGCTTATGCTTCGAAATGGTGTCTATTTTTAGAAAAATTTATCTGTCTTTCTAACCGTGTCATCAGAATTGAATTCGGACTAAAACTTTCTGAGTAATAACATTTTTATTGCAAAAAAGTAATGATTTTAGAAAAACGTCACTCAAGAATAGTGGAAAATATGAAGTTGGCCAATACGTCATTGAACTCCACTTTACGTAGATGTACTACACACGTAGGCCTATGGACATTATTTACTGGTTCACCCTGTATAGTATTCATGCCCAGTAATGCCGGGCACTCGTTTAAATGCAAGAAAAGTCATTACGCCGTTATTGCACAATGGGCAAATCGGCGCCGTACCCTAATACCTATTTTGTGGGAGGTGTGCTTGGAGGTGATCCGTGCCCTGTAGTTCCTCGGAAGAGCACGACGACAGACACTTTTCTTGGGAGGCTTTCCAGCGGTCATGCACTTCAAATTCCGCAGGTAATTTTCCCCCCATTATGTGGCTTCAAATATTCAAAAATAATTGTTAGCAGGAACAACCTGTGAAAACCTGCAAAAACAAAACAAAAAACACTTTCATTTCCCCAAAAACAACAGAGACGTTTCCGATCTTCCCGGAACCCATTATCTGTCTCGAAACTCTTCCAATGAAGGACCAATTTTCCTTTCATATTTCTTCCTTCAAAATTTATAAATATAAGAAAGAAGGATATGAAAACTTGCTTGAATAAGAGAATTTTGAAAAGATTTTCGATTATTTCTTTAATTCTATTTTACAAAAATCATTTTAAGATAATTCAAGCGATTAATTTCAAAGACAGTTTAGCCAAAACTACAAAAAAAAAAAACACTCAAAATCTTGAGTTCCTTTAAGAAGTAGGTTATAGAATGGTTACAGATTACTATTATAAAATATAATTAAGTTTATGCTGTTATTAAAAAAAAACCACACTTAAAAGAACAGAACTAAACAGACGCTAAAAGACTTAGAGGATAGATCAAAACTCTCTCTGGACAACAAAAAGACTGATTTATACTTCTATTTTGAAACCCATCTGGGCCGTATGGAATAGAGCTGTGGGGTTCAACCAAACGCTCCAATCTTCAAAGGATTCAATCGCTATAATCTAAAATACTTCGAACTATTGTACACCCTCCATTTTATGTCTCCAACCTGACTATACACACTGACCTTAACATCCCTTTTGTCACACAAGTCGCTGAAAACACGATACAGAAAACTCCACTTCAGCCTGCAATCTCACGTAAATCCTCTAGCTCAAAAATCTTTCTTCTAGAACTCTTCCTTGATAACCCGGACAAGACGTTTTAAAAGACAGTGGTCTCGTGATCTCCTCTCTAATAAAGAGAGTCGGACCTTAACAGTCTAATGTTTTGGAGTGTTACCTCTGGGGTAACTTCTCCACTCGTTTGCTTCATTTGTTACTCTCTTATCATTGTTACTTATAGCGCAGATTGTAGCACAAATAAACGCAAACAAAACAAAAAACAATATAGTTCATGCTAGTTCACGCAGTTAGTGAATCTTGCTTACAAATCCGATGGACTCAAAAAAAACCTTTTTCGAGAATTTATGATTAAGTATATTGAAATATATATGGAAGGGAAACGATACAAAGTATGTTAGTCATAGTCGTTAAATGATAATGCTAGTAATTACGTGAAATAATTGGTTATATTAGTATCCCGCTATGTAATTTGTGTGAACTTAGGTGCTACAATGAATGCGTTAGTTTTATTTTTGATTTTGTTGTCAAACTGGGCACTCGAAAGAAGCCAAAAATTTAGTTTCCTTCTTAAGAACAGTTCCAGATCTGATGATGAATCCAGGAAGAGATCGGTAACTACTACACTCTCCATTGTTGAATAGATAAAAGGATCTTTTTAAGAACTAAATTTCTGACTTTTTCTGCCCTGTACCTGCCATCATGATTAGAAAGAACTTGAATAAAATAAATGTAGCAAACTAACTTCTGTCTTCACCTTTATCTTGGATGTTTTTTTTTTTTTTTTGTTTGTTTGTAAATTCTTAATTAAAGTTTTCCAAGCCTACGTTCATTTAATTAGCAAAGAATTTAAAGAAAACACAAATTAACTCTTTGCGCGCTGAATAAACGAACAACCTTCTTGCTGTAAATCATTTCCTGTAAGTTTAGTGCGGTCAGAATAACTTTATAGACCAAAATAAACGCCATTTTTTCTTTCTAATTAATTTTCTTTTGCAGCTGCAGTATGAATCTTAATTTAAACAAAAAAAGGTTATGGTTAATACAGCCAAAAATGTTCAAAGGTTAGATTTGTAACATCGTAGCGGTAAGCACCTTAATGTCCAAGCAATTCGTGTAGGACCCATGAATAAGCCTCTGATCTAAAATAAAATGATTTCTCATTTTGAAAAACTAATTATGCAAGCAAGTTATCAGTTAACTCTAATTATTGCACTTAATTTACGCATTAATAATTCAAAAAACTTAAAGAAACATAATTAAAATATAAATAATTAATTCCAAATACGTTTCACGAATTTAAAGTAAAATATATTTTAATTTTTATATGAAAAGACAAGTAACTAACCAACGCTACAAACTTCTCGTCAGAATACTTGTCAAACGTTCGAAACTCAAACTACATAACCTACATAACTAAAGACTTATATTTACTGTTTCTGCAACCTATTTGGTCGTACTGCATCGAAGTATGGGGATCGACTAAGCGTTCCAACTCACTACACCGTCAGGCATTACACTCCCAAAAATACTTCGAAAACTTCTTAACGCTCCGTTCTATGTGTATCTAACCTCACCATCCATAATGACCTCAAAATCCCTTTCATTACAGATCTTGCTGACACTCGTTTTCTTAAATTTCATTCCTCCGCAGCAGCTCATCCTAACCTTCTCATAGAACACCTATCTTCCACCACATTACCAGGTATCCTCTAAGGAGATTGAGATTGAGAAGATGGCCTCGTGATCTACGAGGGTCGTTTGAAAAGTCCGTGCAAAAATAAAAACTACTTAATTTTTTGGGGTAAACCTTTTTTATTTTTCAACATAGTCTCCTTTTAGGCTTATACACTTCGTCCAACGCTGCTCTAGTTTGTTCATCCCTTCCGAATAATAGGATTTGTCCAAGTCTGAAAAATAGCCATTCGTTTCTGCAATCACCTCCTCGTTTGAATAAAATCTTTTTCCCGCCAGCCATTTCTTCATATTGGGGAACAAATAGTAGTCCGAGGGAGCCAAGTCTGGAAAATAGGGGGATGTGAAACGAGTTGGAACCCTATTTCCATTAATTTTGCGTTGTCGTGATGGAAAAGGACTTTTTTGTGGGCCAATCTTGGGCGTTTTTCTTGCAGCTCGGTTTTCAAACGGTCCAATAACGATGAATAATATGCACCTGTAAAAGTTTTACCCTTTTCCAGATAGTCGATGAGGATTATTCCTTGCGAATCCCAAAAGACAGTCGCCATAATCTTTCCGGCCGAAGGAACGGTCCGCCTTTTTTGGCGCAGATTCCCCCTTGGTAACCCATTGTTTAGATTGTTCTTTGGTCTCAGGAGTGTAGTGATGTATCCATGTTTCATCCACAGTGACGAAACGACGCTTAAAGTCCTGCGGATTCTTCTGGAACAGCTGCAAACCGTCCTTGCAACATTTCACACGATTTCGTTTTTGGTCAAGCGTGAGCAATCGCGGCACCCATCTTGCGGATAGCTTTGTCATGTCCGAATGTTCATGCAAAATATTATGTACCCGTTCATTCGAGATGCCCACAGCACTAGCAATCTCATGCACCTTCACTCTTCTGTCATCCATCACCATATCATGGATTTTATCAATGATTTCTGGAGTAGTAACCTCAACAGGGCGTCCAGAACGTTCAGCGTCACTTATGCCCATATGGCCACTCCGAAAATTTTGAAACCACTTATAAACTGTTCTAATCGAAGGTGCAGAGTCACCATAATGTTTATCAAGCTTCTCTTTAGTCTCCTGAGGCGTTTTGCCTTTCATAAAGTAGTGTTTAATCAACACACGAAATTCTTTTTCGTCCATTTTTTGAAAATCACTCGACTTCCTCGATTCAAACGAAGTAGTGCTATCTCTCTGACTTTGCACGGACTTTTCAAACGACCCTCGTACTCTTATCGTGAGAGCACTATAGCAAGAGCACGTTACTGGAGTGACACCACTGGGTGCCTTCTCCACTCGTGATTTTCACGTATTTTTTTTATCAGGTACCATATTTGCTCGTTGCAACAACCGTTGCAGTGGTAACTTCCAAAAAAAGATTAAAAAAAAAAAGAATATCCCTAATTTAACCTGAAATTCCAAACTGGGGACAAAAAAATTAAATATCAACAATTTTGTTAAAAATCTGGACAGCAAGACCGCCTGAAAAAGAATATATTTCTTTTATGCTCAGACATAAAAGGGAATAATGTACGTACACAGTAAATAAAAATAAAAAATAATTAAAATTGACTACAGCTTAGTCAAAGAACTGTAATTATAAATTAACTAAAAAGCATAAAATTAAACAAATTATACAGAAGTTGAAAAAAATATTAACTTCTCTTGACCTAATTGAATAAATAATAATTTGAATTAAATAAATCTTCCCCCAAAAAAGAGACTTTAATCTACTTTACTTAAATTACTAAAAACCTAACTACCTATCAGAGTTAAAACTTTCAAACATAAAAATTATCGCTAAAACTTGGAAAGAATTGTAATAATCCAAACAACAGACCAATGATTACCAAAGTATTTAGACGAAAAGTAAAATTCAGATTATGAAAAATCTTTTAAATATATTTAAATCAATTTTGAACTTACCATTACTTCAGCCCAAAACTTGTGCAAATCACCAAATAAAATCATTCTCACCTGTAACAGAAAGAGACAAAAGGGTTAAAAAGATAAGTAACTATGGTAATCTAAGATTCTGTGGTCTAATTCTATGTGATCTTCTTCCTGAAAAAGATTCTACTTCTTGATTAGATGAAGAAGGAATTTACCTTAGTTATTTTATTTCGCTCCAATTATTAGAGTTTTAATATTTATTTATCCAATATTTTGATTCTGTTTATTTACAATTAAGTTTTATATTCTCTCCGCCGCATCACTCTTCCTCCGTTCTTCTATGACTCAGTTCCAATTCCTCCTGCCAATGTTGTGTCCGTTATCTTGGGCTTTACTTAGACAAAACACTGACTTGGAACCCGCACACATGACTTAAACGAACTGAAGTTAACTGGCGTTATCGACTGCTTAAAAGACTACTAGAC
Organism: Rhodnius prolixus; assembly: GCF_049639745.1. Classification (NCBI taxonomy): domain Eukaryota; kingdom Metazoa; phylum Arthropoda; class Insecta; order Hemiptera; family Reduviidae; genus Rhodnius; species Rhodnius prolixus. Next base: position 16,801,857 of record NW_027411582.1, on the reverse strand, counting down.
CAACGTTTCAAAACTTTCTCTTAATAACAAACGACTGATTCACAATTCCATACTAAAACCCGCCTGGACGTACTGGTATTGAACTGTGGGGTTCAACGAAACGCTCCAATCTTCAAAGAATTCAATCTCTTCAGTCTAAAATTCTCCGCACTATCGTTAACGGCTCCATTTTACTTTTCAAATCTAACCATTCACACAGACCTGGAAATTACCCTTTGTAGGTCCAGGTTACACGAACTCGCTGCAAAAGTTTTCATCAGAACTTGTACTTTCATTCCAATCCTCTTGTCCGCTATTTATCATCTCATCACCATCCAAATCATCCTCCCAGACGATTAAAATCAGCCAGTGGCCTCGCGATTTTTTCTCTTCTGAAGAGAGTAGCTAATCCTGGGAGACGACTTAGGGAGTGTTATCACTGGGTAACTTCTCCCCTCAATTAGTGAGTTTGTAGTGGTGTCAGTTATTGTCATTGTTACTTATAGCGAATCTAGCGCTGGTGTAACTTAACAAATAAATTTTTTAAAAAAGTTTTATATTATTAAGTACATTGTCCTACTTTTCTAATAAAATTACTATCAAAGAATCTAATTCTTTTTATTTTTCCGTTCATTGGAAAGTAAATATACACTGCGCTGGCGGTTAAAAGATTAAGCTGATATCTTTCTTTATAAAAAAACAAGAAGATATACTTTAATTTGTACAAATAAATAAAGATACATCCTTATTCCTCGACTTTTACTTTTTTCTTTACAGTAATTAATAAGAACTATAATAAACAAAGACAAGTTTAGATATTATCGATAGTTTGGTTGATTTTCAATGATGAGTAGTACAGTTGTGAAACTAAAGGGCCTCCATTATCACTCAGTTTGCTCTTCAGTTCCAATGTTTGCCCTTAATCATTACACAAAAGGTAACATTGGTGTTTTGGGTATCAAGAACTAGACTCAAGCTAAGGAGAAACATAATTAGCTTGATCAAGGAACATCTACGGGTTCCTAACATTCACTTTCATTGTTAAGCAAAACATTTTGATCACAAAACCCTGAATTAAATTTAGTTATTAACAGTTAGATATTAGTTACAATCTTAGTTATACCAATTTTTTTTTTAATCTTTTATTGTAATTTACCACTGCAACAGTTGTTGCAACAAGCAAATATGGTAAAAGAAAAAAGAAATAGAAGAAAATCATGAGTGGAGAAGGCAGTGGTGTCACTCCAGTAACGTGCTTTGCTCTCACGATAGGAAAAGATCACGAGGGCCATCTTCTCTTCAATCTCCTTAGAGGATTACCTGGTAATGTGGTGGAAGATAGGTGTTCTATGAGAGAGGTTAGGATGAGCTGCTGTAGAATGGAATGATGAATTTGAGAAAACGAGTGTTAGCAAGATCTGAAAAAGGGATTTTGAGGTCATTATGGATGGTGAGGTTAGATACATAGAACGGAGCGTTAAGAAGTTTTCGAAGTATTTTTGGACTGTAATGCCTGGAGGCATAGTGAGTTGGAATGCTTAGTCGATCCCCCATACTTCGATGCCGAATGACCAAATAGGGTCGCAGTAACAGTAGATATGAGTCTTCTGTTATGTAGGTTAAGTTTCGAACGTATGTCATGTAGACTGACGAGAAGTTTTGTAGCGTTGGTTAGTTTCTTGTCTTTTCAGTCTAGTATGAGGGATTCCATGTCAACCGTTTGTCTAGATCAGTGGTTCCCAAACTTTTTTGACCCATGGACCCCTTTTTATAGTCAAAACTTGTCTATGGACCCCTTTTTATAGTCAAAACTTGCCCACGGACCCCCAAGTGAAAAAGCTATATAAATGCATAGTATGAAAATTACAAATTTAAAAAAACATTTTGTTGAAGAAGTATTTATTGAAATTATAACTTTTGTTTAAAATAAAATTTAAAAAAATTAATAATTTGGACGAACGTGAAGAGATGTTATGAGTGTATTTATATTCGGCACAATGTTTGCGAGTAGCAAACCACAAATCCCCACGAGTAATCTTTGGTTCAGGTCTGAATGAAGAGCGGTTGAAGTGTTGACAGTGAGCAAGCAAATCTTCATCTCTATTTTGCAATTTCGAAAGATTTGGAAACTGAGATCGTTCTCCTCTTCCCAAGTTTTGTTTTTACAGAAAACGTTTTGCAACAAACACAGATATTACGCTTTTAACTTTTATTAAATAAGGGTTGATCATCAAAAACTGCACGAAAAAGCGTAACGTTGAAAAACACCCAACTTTGACAATTTTTTTCTCGAAATCTATTAGATCTGGGTGGTTGCAAAAAAATTACAGTTATAAAGGAGGATTTGCCGTACATTATAAAGAAAATTTGGGAATTTTATCTTTTATAGAAAAAGAGAAAAAAATTGTCAAAGTTGGGTGTTTTTCAACGTTACGCTTTTTCGTGCAGTTTTTGATGATCAACCCTTATACAACTGTCCTACCGGACAGTTTTAATTAATTGTTCACCTTGTTAGTTTCTAATTTCCAAAATAATAAAAAATGGATCACAGTTTTATTATTTAACATTGAACCTTGCGCGGACCCCCTGACGTTGTTCAGGGACCCCCAAATCAATTTTAATTTTCCACGGGCCCCCTGAATGATACCGGGGACCCCTGGGGGTCCGTAGGGACCACTTTGGGAACCACTGGTCTAGATACTACAGTCCAAGGTAGCGTACTTTGTCCACAGTTGGTATAGGAGTTATCACTCGTAATATTAAAAAAATTAAATAAAATCCAAGGCGTCTAAGACCGGGGAATTGAACCCAAATTTTCTTAAATTATACTCTTTGTTTGGTTGTTTTATTGCAACAGTGCTTTTACTTCTCGAATTAACCCTTTAAAAAAGAACTGCGTAGAGTAAAATTACTGAGATACCTAATTTATTCCTTGTTCATTTTCAGTTTTTCCCCCTCTACCTAAAACGCGGATTGTTTAATGTTTTTAATAACCTTCCCTAAAACAAGATAGGTTATTTAGATGAAAGGTTTTTTTGTTTTCATTATTCATTCAATCAGTGCCTCAGTGGAATAAATGAAAAAAATATTCAAGCCAAAAGTTAAAGGGAAAGAAGAAGAGTTACCCTCAATTATTAAAACCTCCCCTACAGCGGAATCTCAGCGTTTTCTACACTGAGCGAAAGTCTCTTTCAGCTGGTCTTGAATAGATAAAGGCAATGTGAGAAGAATCGCCAATGAGAGACAGCTGGCGATGAAGGAAAAAATAAATTAAAAAAAAAGAATCGACTAAAAACGAGATGGCAATTGATAATTAAAAAATAATTATTTAATGATCAGAAATAAATGGTATTCAATTAGATTAACTAATTTTTTATTCCAATTTAGAAGTTATTATTAATTTTTAATCTATCTTATAATCCTACAATCTGAAAGGTTGTTCACAACTTGAAAAGATAACATTTTCAACTAAAATACTGCTTGCCGAAATAATTTGTAGAGTAAGTAGACTTTTTACAAAGAGAAGTATATTTTTCTCATGACAGTTCCAAGCTTTGACAAGATTAAGATTAGATTAAGACTAAAGATAGGGTTGGGACCTACTTCTCATGGTACCGGCAGCCAAAAGAGGTTTATTGTGCCTTCCCACTTTGGATCTGGTAGAAGAAACCTCTCCTGCTAAAGAGGTTGAGGGCTTTCTCTACCAGTTCTTTTTGCGCTTCTATCTGCTTTGGTGTCAAAGAGTCAAAGGTTTCATAGCCCAATCACTCGATTGCCACGCAAATCGAACAACAATTGGTGAGGCCGTTTCCTCCTCTTTCTGACATAATCTGCACAATGGTTCCGCAGCTAATAAGCCTTGTACAGAACTGCTTCCTGAACCTACCGTGCCTCGTGAATAGGCCTATGATCAGAGTAATCTGATTTCTGCCCAAGCATAGAGTCACTTTAGCTCTTTGTTTACACAGCCAAAGCATCATAGTCTTGCTGCGTTTAACCTCAGGGACACATCACCCAGTTCTTTTCATGCTCCTTCCAGATCCCGTCTCTGAGAAGAGACGCATGAACTGCACCACCTTTGGTGTGATTCCCGAAACAAAGCTTTGGCAAAATAAAGGCGAATTTAAATCTTCTTTTTTTTTCAAGTCCTTGTTAAAGGATACAAATAGAATCAAGAGGATCTTTAAAAGTGTAAAAGGATGTCAAAACAAATGTCCTGCGCTACTTCTCGTCATCAGGTTCGAAGACTTGTGGAAAACCGTGTCCTTATTCAGTCCTGGCTCCTTATGGTAATCCTTACGCCACATTACAGACAACAATAACAATACTAATCATTGGTAAATGTGGTTAAACCCCGTGTTGCATAATGTCTTTAATTTTATACATCTTAGCACGCATATTTATTGAATCCTTGACTGGTTTCAGAATTTCTCTCACCATCAGAGACATTCCCCCATCAGATTGTAGATAATTGCTCTTCAACTTATAACAATAAGAGTGTATAAAGAGTCAAACCACTAACACTATCTTGTAGCAGCACATAAAATATACTTCTCAAGTTAAAAAAAAACAAAAACTAAGGTGCACTTATCGTAATCAGGAACGACCTTATCACGAATAAAGAAAAGAAATGCATCGTCAGCAGTCTGATGCAGCCCACTTTTGAAATGTTCGATGTTTGCAGATAATATTTTGAGAGACTTTTTTTTAAAGAAATATATCTTAGAATGAATTTCTCTAGTAACTTCTTATTAAAAAAATACTATACTATAAAACTAAATTTACAAGGATTAGAAATAAAAAGGATCAATATTTTAAAATGAACTTCTTCTACTTCTCCTTCTTAACTGGTTCTTGATTAGCTGCAAGTTCTCCTGGCAAAGAGCAAGCCATACATTTTGGAAAACACTGGCTTTTTTAGCCAAGTAAAATCAAACTTTTTCTATTTTAAGTCTTTGTTAGAATTCCGACATGTGTGTCATTGTAGGTTTGAATGATATTCATGTGAATACTAGCTGAAAAACGATAAATCCCTGGTAACTCAAACTCTGTACGTATTTTGTTGATTGGATAAGGCGCCACTGTAGCCGAGCGGTTAGAGGCGAGACCTGCGAAGCTAATAAGTATTGTGGTACTGGGTTCGATTTCCCCAGTCTTAGGCCTTGCATTTTATTTAATGGTTAATAAAAGAAATTTACATTTAAGTATGTTTGCTAGTCTCCTCCGTCCAAGACACCTAATTGGTAGCTGGACGTTAAGCCCCGTCTGAAAAAATAGGCGATTACTTTTCCTTGTTGAGTGGATAGCAAACTTGAGAGTTGAAAATCTATTAATAGGAATTACTTTTTGCAAAATGGATGCATAGATCTAAAACGTTTATTTTAAACCCTTTTTTTTCTCCCTAAAAATCATTTTTAGGACTAGTAATTTGAAGTCGAATTCCCTGTGAACTATATTTTTTTAATTATTTTTTAAAAATTTATTTAGTTATTTACAATCTGTGCAAATATATACTATAAGTAAATTAGAAGGTGGATGAGATACAATGGTGTATGAAGTAGGAGAGAAAAACTACCCAGCGGTAGCACTTTACAGGAAACCGATTATGATGGTGATGGTCTTCAGACCTCAAGGTGATCTCGGGGCTATTGACGGTACAGTCGACGAGAAGAATGGTCAGGAATGTCGAAGGAGGCGTGAGACAGTACGAGAGGATTAGAGCAAGTAGAGAGAACAGTTGCTATATGGCAGTAAACTATAATTAGACTTTATAAATGTAAGATATACTAGACTCAAACGAAAAGAACTGAACAGACGATTCAAACTGCTCTCTAGACTTCTTGGCAAACGATCTAAACTTTCACTACAAAATAAACGACTTATCTATCACAATGATACTGAAACCTGCCTGGACATGCTAAATGGAACTTTGAGGCTCAGCCAAAGCTTCCAATATCTACAAGAATCCAATCCTTCCAATCAAAAACACTTCGTCGAATCCGCTAAAGCTTCTGTTACTTTTGTATCTAAACTCTACCTTGCACCGAGATTTTGCTTGTTCCTTATGTTTCAGAAGCTGCAAGATCCCGTCAATCAATCACCCCACAACCTAGCCTGGAAATACTCCCCAAGACGGCTGAAGCGCCGGTGGCCACACGATCTTCTCTATGAAGTAAATGCCAGTAGACGATAGTGAACTGTTTTTCTTTGGGAGTTCCAGCAATGGGTGAATTCTCCCCTCATGTATTCATGTATTTATTCTATGTATCATGTTGTATCAGCTTCACTTATTGCAGAATTATACTGCAGTTGTGAAAATAAATAAAGTAAAAAATAAATAAATGTAAGTAAAATGCTTAATTTCAATAAAAATCAGTTGAACGTAAATGCCTCTATGCTGAATAATATTGCGGTTTCTAGCAATTTCTCATCGCGAATTCTCTAAAAAGTCGAGAAAATATTGATAATATTCACAATAGATTAAAAAAAAAAGTAAAAAGATCTAACAATAATCTTTAGCATTTCAGACGGAATTAATCTCAAGCAAGTTTTATCAGGGATTTAGTGCTAAAAATGAAAATAAGAGGTTTAAATAAATATAAAGAAGCTAAAGAAATGAAATTGTATTAACATTTTGGTGGCAACTGGAAAGAAATAGTATTCTTGTAAAAAAAAGAAAAAATAAAATGGAAAGCCAAGAAAATTCTTTCCTTCCAATGAAAATCTTATTTATTAAGGGCATTATACCAGCGTGTTTCGCTTTTTTTCAGTATTATTTTTTTATTTCTATCTTTTCTTCTCGCATTACTTTCTTATTCAACAACTTCAGTTTGTTTTTCTTTTACTGTAGATGTTTTTATATTTTGACGCATTTTTAATTTAAATTCACATAATTAATAAAATTATTTTCAGCCGTTTATTTATTTATGTTTTCAACACTTCTCTTTTTTCTTTAAATAAGATAATTTTAAATCTACCTTACTTCCAGACGTCTTAAAAGACAGTGGCCTCGCGATCTCCTCTCTGTTGAAGAGAGTCAGTAGAATGTAGAATTTGTTATACATATAGGCCAGACAAGTCAGTATCTCAAGGCAAGGGTATACCAGCATCAGTATGATTGTAAGACCAAAAAAAGACGACAATTCCACGGCGCTACTTAGTCACCACATTGACAACAAACACAACTTTGACTTTCAGAATGTGACAGTAGTCGATAGGGGAAAAAAAACAGTACAAGCGAAATTTTCTTGAAATGTGCCACATAGTAAAACAGAAAAACACAGTTAACTTTAGGACAGACACGTCGAATTTGGCCAACTACTACAATTTTATCATTAAAAATAAATAGATATCCAAATTTTGTTCATAATTATTGCTGGGTTTTTAAAATTTACTTCAAATCTTTTGGTTATTTGTTATTTAGTGCATAAGGGTTATTTGGTTTCTCCTGTGTTCTGTGTTTAACGGTTTTTGTTCTTTAAAGAAATTTCCCAATATTCATTGTATTCACTCTTTTGTTGTAACTAGTCTATTGTATCTGTCCAATTGTAAACAGCCAAAATTCCCGTGTAAGTCCCGCTATTTCTGTATATATACAGGGTGTCCCAAGCTATATGGATAACGACTTTTTCTCGGAAACTAAGATAGCTAGAAAAAAACTAAAAAATACGTGTTCCCTTAGTTTTTTGTTAGACATCCAAATTTACTTTGTATTTTTTTTTCGGTGCTTCCAGAAGCGAGATATAGGCACCAACTTCATTTTTTCAAATGGGGAGGTGTGGTTTTTATTTCAGAAATAGATTCCTCTATTTTTTTAAAGAAAAATTTACTTGAACGGTTTTTTTCTGAGAGCGATATTTTAGAAGTTATGAATGAAAACATGATTCTTATGAGAAATTTCAAAATGATAATATTATAACGGTTTTTTGATTGAATAAGAAGAAAATTACTATTTTATTATAAATTTTACTCCTCATTAATATTACAGATCATGCTCGAAATGGCCTCCACCATTAGAGATGCAAAGACATGCTCTTTCCTGCCAATTTTCCCTTACTGCCAAAGTAATAGATTCGAATTTAACCGAGTTACAGGCATCTATTATTCTTTGCTTTAGTTCATCTACAGATGCCATCCCGGCTTGATTCTGATACACCTAGATTTAGAAATGCTTTTAGGTAAGCAAAAAAAAGGAAAGAAAGAAAAAAGTTATGAATAATCACCTTGTTTTTCAGGTATCCCCAAAGGAAATAGTCCATAGGTGTCAAATCCGGTGAACGAGGTGGCCACTGAATAGCCCTCGTGATGGATATAACACCATGAGGCATGTAAAGAGATATCTCGGTAGACAATTTGATGGGCGTGTTATATCGACACGGGGGGCTATTCAGTGGCCACCTCGTTCACCGGACTTGACACCTATGGACTATTTCCTTTGGGGATACCTGAAAAACAAGGTGATTATTCATAACTTTTTTCTTTCTTTCCTTTTTTTTGCTTACCTAAAAGCATTTCTAAATCTAGGTGCATCAGAATCAAGCCGGGATGGCATCTGTAGATGAACTAAAGCAGAGAATAATAGATGCCTGTAACTCGGTTAAAGCCGAATCTATTTCTTTGGCAGTAAGGGCAATTGGCAGGAAAGTGCATGTCTATGCATCTCTAATGGTGAAGGCCAGTTCGAGCATGATCTGTAATATTAATGAGGAGTAAAATTTATAATAAAATAGTACTTTTCTTCTTATTCAATCAAAAAACCGTTATAATATTATCATTTTGACATTTCTTATAAGAATCATGTTTTCATTCATAACTTGCAAAATATCGCTCACAGAAAAAAACCGTTCAAGTAAATTTTTCTTTAAAAAAATAGAGGAATCTATTTCTGAAATAAAAAACGCACCTCCCCATTTGAAAAAATGAAGTTGGTGCCTGTATCTCGCTTCTGGAAGCACCGAAAAAAATTTAGAAAGTAAATTTGGATTCCTAACAAGAAACTAAGGGAACACGTATTTTTTAGTTTTTTTCTAGCTATCTTAGTTTCCGAGAAAAAGTCGTTATCCATATAGCTTGGGACACCCTGTATATACCTGCTTCTCCATTTCTGGCTCTTAGTTTCTGTAACTCAACCAATTCTGGATTCTTTAAACCAGAGGTATCAAACTGGGGTGGCCCCCGAGGTAATTTATTGTGGCCACCCCCCCGATGTACTGAAATAAAATGAAAATAGAAAAAGTTTTCTATGAAGGAAATAGCGTTTAGGAGGAGATCGAGGCAAAATATTGTACCCACAATTCCCAGTTTCCGTTTAACTACTGAAGAAGACACGTGGCCCAGGGCCTCTTTCCTGAAGGCCACTGAGCTTCTAGTAACGTGGTGACTACTTCCGGCAACGTTTGACAATCTCAGTGGAATTCCAGAATGATTCGCTTTTTTTTCAAAAGACGAAGTAGGAATTCCCAAAATTAATTCTTATTTAGGCGAGAAATATCCAAAAATGTTTGCTGTACAAATTTGATGATATTTTTAAAGTATGTCCTTGTGTGAGCAACTATTTCCCGTCCATGAAATTAAAATAAAAACGCATACAGATCAAGATTGACTGGATAAACATCTATCTACCTTAATGAAGATTGTCTGTTCCCAGTCTCTGAATCCCAGATATTCGAAAACTAAGAAACAAATTTGTAAATATGTTTGTGGCCCGCGTGAATCTTGCTTGTTACACTAAGTGGCCCGTGGTTTAATCGGGTTTGACACCCCCTTGCTTTAAACGGTAGATTCTTGTACAAATCTTCTAGTACAGTAATCAATTATTTACTTTACCCTGGGTATTTAACCTGGACAAGGAGAACCTCTCCATAATAGGCTAAAAAAACGCACTGAACATAACTAGTCTTAAATTGTACCAGTAATAAACCTTGCATGAATATAGACACTACTTACAATAGCTTTTTAAACCTTACAAGGTAATATATAAGTTGTTGTTCATTCTTTTTGGTGACTGATTCATAGTTTCAATGGGATTGAAAAAATAACTGCCATTTGGGTAATTTAGAACAAACGCACAAAATTCGCTTAAACATTGAGTTACACCTATCTTTCGTATTAGCTCGTACGTGCACCACCGTGTCCTTTTTGTTTACCCTTTCTGACAGAACCTTCGCAAAGGCTATCCCTCTGCTAGGTTAATGCGATGCAAATGTTTCTGAGTAGCTGTTGATAAATGTTATTTGCAAGGGGATTATGGATAGTAACCTAGGCACCATTTTTGCTAACTGCTGTGCATCCTTCTTTTGATGGATTAACTAGCAAAGTTTCCTTCAGGACAAAGTGTTCTGCTTCTACCTAGATCCTGTGTGACCGGGCTTTGTCTTCAATAAGAGTAAATGATTGATGCAAAGAAAAATTTCGATCAATCAACCCAAAACAAATTCATTAACTGTCATTAATCAATCAAGAAAAAAGTAAAATAAATAATAAAAAGAAAAATAATTAAATTAAAATAAGTGGTTTCCATCTTCTTTCAATTAAGTTCATTGGATTTCCATGATTTATTTTCTTAATTCAGTCCAAATTAAAATAATAATAATCGGCAACCATCCAACTGGCAGTGTTACCAACAAAACAAAAATAAAATTAGAAATTTATGTATTTTTCGTTAAATTTGGCTTAAACATCATAAATAAATCATAAATATCTTTGCAAAAACAATTCATAAAAAAAAATAAATAACTCCAAATAACATGGAGATTTATATTATTACGATAAATTGGTAATTTAAATAAAAAACTTTATGATATATAAACTTTATAAACTAAACTTTGTATAATATATACATTTTTACAATATATCGCGTTTATTTAAAGGAAAATTTATACAATGACAAAGTTGGCAATGCACCAGTAGTTTGTTGTGTAACTTTAGAAATTTATGGCTGTTGTCTAGAAAAATTATAATAATAAAGTAGATAACAATAAATATAATTTATTTAAAACAAAACTTAAAAAAAAAATACTATGTGCTCTTCAATTTCACGAGTTTTGCTTGAATAAGGGGATTATTATTATGTAACGGCAGGTATTAAAATGCAAATTCACCTTTAAATCTGGAAATGATCTCTTGATGTATAGCAAAGATTTTTTTTTTTTTTATTATAGCAAGCTGTTTCTTTGGGGTTTAAAAAGCTTAATAATTTGCAGGTGAAGGAGAGCCTGAAAAAACAGTTCTCCCCTTTTTTGCAGTTTTTTAGGTTCTTGGTCCCCGCTTTTGATTAATTATTTTCTGGACTTTGATAAATGAAAAGTTATTCTTCTTATTATTATTTTTGGAACTTGAGGTGCTTCTACATCTGTGGTTACTGGAGCTTTTCTTTTTTTTTTCAGTGCACTGCGGGCCTCCGGACAATGATCACTCGTTACAGTCAACTTTGACGGGGGTAGTGAGATGTAAGATGAGAAAAAAATCTAAGGGGCCAGCACCTAGATTTGAACCCATGACCTCCGTGTTGGAAACCAGTATTCGCTAACCACTCAGCTAATCCCTTACCTAGTTTTACATAAAAATATATAAGTCCCTACATAGAAAACCTTGACAAAAAAGGAATTAATAAAAAATTAGAACTGAAATTGGCCATAATCTTTTTTCCCTTAGAATAAATGTCTTCTATAAATAGTTAAAAAACGATTTGTAAGATTTCATTTCAGTCGAACGTACATTACATTTAAAAAAAAGTGAATAATGTTGCTAATAACTATACAGGGTGATCTATTTAATCGTATATAACCAATCGCTAATAACTTTTTTAGGAAAGCGGAAATCCGGAAAAACCCACGAAGTGAACTATATGTTTTTTTTGGTCTAGTTTTCAAATTTTTCACCCCCGATACTGTATCTTCATTTTTGGCGTAGTTACGGGCAAAAAACTGATCGGTGTTTCATAAGGACCACTAGTTTTGACAATGATTATGAAAACTGCATAAAAAACTGTAATAAATGACGTTGATCCCGTTTTGATATCCCTAATAATTGTTGAGATATTTTAGATCAAAGTTACAATTTTATCTTATTCGTGAACGGTTTTCAATATTAATTTTCCACCAGAAATACACCAGTTTTGGGAGGTCCTCTGACTGCAAAAAATGTTATTTGTGACGCAAAGAAAAAAAGATGATAATAATTGAAGATTTTAAAACATGTAGTATAGTGTAATGGTTGCAGGTGAATCAGGATAAATTTGTTTTATCATCAAATAAAAGCAACCATCACATCATGTTAATGTACCCCGTGTATGCAAGATTTCTTGACCTATGATTAGGGTAAGAAAATCTTGCCAATGATAGGCGGGTGTTGGCCTAGTAGTCAAGAGCATGGCTTTGTAAGTGGGAGATCCCCAGTTCGAATCCTACGTTTGCAGTCATTCATAATAATTTAATACATCATAATACTTACCGCCCTAATTAGTATAATTAGGTTCTGCGCTACCGATAGTCAGGCTGCTCTACGGGCAATTAGTTCCTACCAGGTCAACTCAAGACTGGTTTGGGACTGACTGGGTGCCCTGAAGGAAATTAGTGACCAAAATAAGGTCTTTCTAGTCTGGGTACCTGGTCATTCAGGACACAAGGGGAACGAAGTGGTAGATTTATTGGCCCGGTAAGGCTCTGCGGGACACTTCGTTGGCCCGGAGCCCTGTTATGGGGTTTCGAAGTGTGTTAAGTCTGCGGCCATTAACTTATGGGTGCAGAATAGGGCTCAGGAGAGGTGGCTTGCCACCACTGGGCAGAGACAGGCGAAGGAGTTCATCAGAGGCTATTCGTCGAGGCTGACCGCAGAATTAATCCGTGGGGCTATAAGGATAATTGTTGGCCTATTAACTGGGCCACTGCAGGCTCAGAAAACACATGCATCGCATGGGCCTGGCAGATGATAGCCTCTGGTAGGTTCTGTCAGGAAGAGGAGGAAACGGCACTGCACGTGATGTGTCAGTGTGAGGGGGCTCGTGTGCCTAAGGATGTTACTTCTCGGGGAGGAAAAACCAAGGCCTGTGAGCTTTACCCAGGAGCCACTCTCCAGAATTAAGAGTCTGATTAAGCGGACGGGTTTGGAGGGTGAGCTCTAAAGTCGGGGAGCCACAAATAGATCCATAGGGGTCGCGGTGGCGTAGGCCTTGAGGCCGCCCTAATTTAATCTATCTATCTATCATAATACTTCTTTTTTTTAAAATAAAATGTAACAAAAATAATTGCACATTAATAAAAATATTATAAAGGCCACTGGCAGGAAGCCATAATTTAAAGCTTGTGCTTTCCTCACATCACAAAATTATTCTATGGCACCCTGAAATTTGTTAAGGCGCCCCAGGAGGGCCATGGGGCTCTAGTTTTTAGAACTACCGGTCTAAAGAAAGGTGGTTAATTAATGGTCTGTAATTAAGTCACCACTTTTAAGAAAGTAAAATTGAAAACCAAATTAATGATCATGAAAACCACCTAATTAAAACGCTACGTTCTCATAGGATACTATTATTTGCTCATAAAATTTCATTTGATTCCAAAAATATAAAAATTACAGCAATAACAATTTTAATTGCCATAAAATGTTATTTAATCTGAGTTTCTATTTTTGATTTTAACCCAGTTATTTTTTGCAAGAATTGAAATCAAATATGGCACTAGATCTCGTGGGTGGTTAGCTTTAAATTGCGTGCTTATATTTTATTTGACTATTTAGAGTCAGCTGTTTCGAGATGGAAACAGTTAAATTGGCTAAGCAATTAGCGTTTATTTTGATCATAACCAAGCTATCAAAACTTTTGTTTTGCAACCGTAATTTTGTAATAATATCAAATTACTTTGCGAGCTTTTTTTGTATTGAATGTGAGTTTACCGTTAAATATACATACTCGTATATTATATACACATATATACTCTTTTTTTTCAACATTTGTAGAGATTTTCACTGCTGAACAGAAATAAATGCAACATGCTAAAACAGATGACTTGTAATAGTCTACAAATGAATGCACTGATCAGCTGAAGGCCATCAAAATCCACATGACTGGCATGAACGACGGCCATCAGCGATGGCAGTCCTTAATATGTCTTTATAAGCAGAAGTTTCACGACTGTTACAGCAAACAGTCGGGCGCTATAAACGAAGTTTGATCACTAGGACATAAACGCTGCAAAACGTCTTGGAGGATTATTTGGGAAGAGTCAAGGTTGACTTAGATTAAGGATTCTTGCGAGAGGATAGCTGGAAATTAAATTCTAGGTACCAGGATTTGGCTATATCAGAAATGAAAGGAATTTTAAGGTCATTGTGGACAGTTTGGTTAAAGACGTTTCAAGAAAAGAATTGGATAGGATAAAGGTTCCAAAGGCTGTTCAAAACGATGGCAAAAGGATAGAAAAACTTACAAATTTCATTTGTTGGTAGGAATTAAGTTTACAGACTTTTACAAAAAATTAAGTACTACGAATTGCAATGAACGCCTCATGGTTTACACAAATACCACCGAGAGAATTCGACATTCAAGCCATTCATACTTACAAGACCAAGATTTAAACTTTACAGACTTCTTGGACGACGCTCCAAATTACCCATTGAACTCAAACGCTTAATATACAATACTATCCTCAAACCTATGTGGACTTACGGACTAGAGCTGTGGGGTTCAGCCAAACCTACAAACATACGGACAAGACAATTCAGTCAAAACTACTGCCGACAGATAGCTGACGCTCCTTTCTATGGTGGACTAACCTCACTCTTCACTACGACCTCAACATTCCCTTCATAGACCAACTCGCCAAGACTAAATACCAAAAATTCCATACTGCTCTCTCGACTAGCTCTAATCCTCTTGTACTGTCTCTCGCTTTCTCTGACATCCCTAATAATCCTATACGCCGAATGAATCGCCAGTGGCACCGCGACTTCCTCGCAGTCTTAATGGCCTAAAAATCGTATCCTGGAGAGAGTGCTCCCACTGGGCAGTTTCTTTCCTCCTGCCTTTCACGCATCCATTTATCCTTCATTCTCCCTATTTACTTATTGTATATTATATTATTCAGATTGTAAATAACGAAATAAATTTAAAAAAAAATGTTTAACCTTGAATTTAGTTTAAAATTGTTTTTAAACTTCATTTAAAATAAGTATGAGTAAAGCATTGGGTAAGCTGGCCTATTTTTATTTCGTAATTTAAAAAAAAATGTTATGACTATCAGAGTCTTAAGAAAATTTGTAAGTTAGAAGGTTAAATATACTACTTTATCAAACAAAAAATATATTAAAAATGCGACATTTTAATGAAGTATGCAAATATGAAGAAAATAAAATTAATATTGTTGAGTATAACATCGAGAAAAAAATATATATTCAGAGAAATAAAGGTTAAGAAAGAACTAATGATGTGGAAGGAAATGAGATAAAGAAGTGTATAAATCTGAGAAAGAATTCTTTATTACAATTCAATGGTAAGGAAAAGTGAATTTATATACTAGATAGAGGACAAAGTTACTTGGGGAACGTTGAGGTCACCAAGATATATATCTTGTTTTTTTTTGGGGGGGGGGGGCAAGATATAAAAGAGAGAAAAAAGAAAAATACATGCACCGAAGAGTACAAAAATATCTGTCGGAAACATCTCTCATTTCTGGAAAGAATTCCAAAACTGGAAACCACCCGGGACTACTTATAAAGGATGAATAATGGCCCGAAAAGAAGCGATAAATATTTAGCAGATTATTTATCATTTATGTAAAATAACCTTTAAAAAAAAGAAAATCTGAACAAATTAGGTTATAATTTGTAATAATAACTGACGGAAATAATTTTCTGCCCTTTTTTTAAAAAAATCTCTTTCTGATTAACTACTTACTCAAAATTTATTTTACAAAAAAAATTCTATTATTAGCTAAATTTTATCTTTGATTTTATTAATCGTAGCAAACAAAATTAGAGTTTTGACGTGAATACGTCTTTAAATTTGCTATCATATGGAGGCAATCCAAAAAACCTAACAACAAAATCGTGGGATACAGTTTGGCATTATAGTTTCGAATCTATCTATCCAAAATTAAATTAGACCACGGGATAGCTAAAGGATCAAAGAATTCATTACGATAAACGAGGACTGTGACGCATCGCGCGCGGTGGAGGGGGGAAGCACCACCATTTTGAGATCATTTTGCTGCGTATCGAGATTTTCAATTAGAATAACTTTTGACTCGGAGAAGCTACGATGTTCGTTTAAGTTTTAATCGTCAGCTGTCGTCACAATCTATCGATTGTATATAGAACACAAGTGTAAAATAGTGACAGTGAATTAAAACTGTCCGGTAGGACAGTTGTATAAGGGTTGACCATCAAAAACTGCACGAAAAAGTGTAACGTTGAAAAACACCCAACTTTGACAATTTTTTTCTATTTTTCTATAAAAGATAAAATTCCCAAATTTTCTTTAAATCTTACTCCAAATTCTCCTTTATAACTATAATTTTTTTGCAACCACCCAGATCTAATAGGTTTCGAGAAAAAAGTTGCCGAAAATGAGCAAAAACGGCTTTTTCAAAAAATGTTCTTCTTCTTCTTCTTCTTCTTCTTGTTCTTATTGTTGTTCTTGTTGTTACCTTTTTTGTAAACAACGTAGCGCCTAAACGCGTGAACCGATTTTCATGAATGAGGTGTCATTCGATTCGGAACTTTATGTAGATGTGCCTTTTGGGGGTCTCGGCCCTGTACATCGAATGGGAGAGGAGTTAGCCCCCTTTATGTAAGGCCCCCTCCAAAATTATTATTACTAATTACTCTGTAAATCTTGGCCCTATTTTGATAAAATTTGGTAGGATGATAGGGTTAGGGCTCCCCTACCTAACAATAAAGCGACGATCTGCTCTTACACTTGTTAAGGGGAAGTATAGCAATCGTTTCAAATTATCGACACGTGAACCGATTTTCATGAATGGAGTGTCAATCGAATCGAAATTTTGTACAGATTTGTACTTTAAAAGTCTCGACGCTATGCCTCATAAGGAGGGGAGTTTGCCCCACCCAAATAAGGCCCTTTCTAAAACTATTATTACCAATATTTCTACAAAGCTTAACCCGATTTTGATAAAATTTAGCACGAAGAAGTGATGAAAGCTCCTCTACGTGGCTGTGAAGTGCCATCATGCTCTTACACCTACTAAGAGGAAGTACTGCAATCGTTAAAATTATCAATGAGTGAACCGATTTACATCAATGAATTGTCGTTCGATTCAAAATCTTTGCCTTTTAGAAAGAAGTACTGTAATCGCAGTTTATTTTTCTTGCTCCTCTTAAAAGGAAGTACTGAAATCGCAGTTTAATTTTGCTATTTACGTACAAATACCTTCCTATTTTATATAAAAAGGCTTTCTCAAAAAAATTGTTATTGAGGATGGTTTGGGGACCGCAACTATAACCATTCTTTAAAAAGATCTCTCCAGTGGTAGTTACGGTTCCGATTTAACACCTTATCAGGTTATAATGATAGAATAGCTTATTCCAAATTTTAAAAAAATCCAATCTGTAAAGCAGATATGTAACTTTGCTAATAGACAAAAAGGAAAATCTGTCCAAAAGGTACAAAAATCTCCTTAACAAAAACTTACAGTTTAAAAAGTTAAGTATAAGGGTTGATTAAACGCCAAAAGGTACACAAATCAGCAAGTACCCAACATTTCATTAATACTTCATTGATATTATTTAAGTAATTTTACCGCATTAATTTTCATTAATATTTTTTAAGAATTTATTAGATGTCACATACCCTTATGCTGGCCAGTTCATTCATAATAGTTATAATTGTGATAAAATGTATATTATATCTTCGTATAAATAGGTACTTTATTTTAACTCTATTCCAAATTATTCTTCTGATTCTGAAGTTGTCACATATACATGCATGTTAAATTAGAAAAAGACAAATTTAGAGTCGGCTACTGTTTAAATTTGAATCACGGAGGATTTAAAGCAATATTTCAGTCTTGAATTCGTCTTACCGAAATATTCGTGAGGACAAATAACACACAGTTAATAACAAGTAGATTATTCAACATTATTTATTCATTTCTCAATTGTAATTTAATTTAGTTCCCCTAATTTTACTTATGGTAAAATACTGGAATAATTAGCTGTCCTAAAAATATGCATATCTTATTTATTTTATATTACATATACACAACATTGTGGGAAGAACACCTAGATGGAGAATGTAATTGAAGAAAACTATATTATTTGCGATAAAGCCAGATAATTATTACCTATTACTATAAACGTTTGACTACTTCATAAAATAACAATTACTTTAATCGAAGAATGAACTTAAACCGACGATTTTTATTTAAAAATAAAAATAAATAAAATCATTGATGTATGTTGGTGTAAGCAATTTTTAAAAAAGTTTATGAATTTTTTAGCCTCATATTTTTTTATTTTTTATAACGTTTTCTTTTTCACCAGTGATTAATAGTTTGATTATTATAGATAACTAGATATTACAGTCAATCTAAGTTAAATGGTGTGCTACTTGAACAAATATTTTGTAGATGAAAATGGCCAGCATAAGGGTATGTGACATCTAATAAATTCTTAAAAAATATTAATGAAAATTAATGCGGTAAAATTACTTAAATAATATCAATGAAGTATTAATGAAATGTTGGGTACTTGCTGATTTGTGTACCTTTTGGCGTTTAATCAACCCTTATACTTAACTTTTTAAACTGTAAGTTTTTGTTAAGGAGTATAATAAGGTGTTAGAATAAAAAAATGTTATCAAAAATATATAATGTCGGCCTATACGCGTCGAAAAGCCAAAACCAAATGCAGAGATCGTATACGGTTGGAAAGGGCTTCTCAAGAACAATCGAATGGTAATAATAAAACACCATATGACCGAGTCCAAGCTGTGCCGGGAACGTAAAAGAATGAATGCGGCCGAGCGGATCAACGACGGTGTCAGTACATCTGCAGCTGGGGCGGTTGAAATTATGCAAGTGAATAACGAAAAAGACATTGATGATTCAAACATAATATTAAAATAGATTTTGAACAGTTACATTTTGATATAAATATTTTTAAACAAAACCCAGCAACAGAAGCGAGATTTCGCTGAATAGATTTATTTATCAGTTTCAACGAATTGCCTTTAAATTATCACTTAAATGTAAGTTACTTTGGAAGGTTCTGAAAGAGTTGACCTTTGGACTTTTCTCTGTTTACAAATAATAGTTATTGTTTATTAATTACAGGTCTAATAGTCTTCAACTGTTAGGCGCCACGGTAGCTGAGCGGTTAGAGGCGAGACCTGTAAAGCTAATGTGTACTGTGGTACTGGGTTCGATTCCCAGTCTTAGGCCTTGGATTTTATTTAATGGTTAGTAGAAGAAATTTACAGTAAAGTATGTTTGCTAGTCGCCTCCGTCCACCGACACCTAATTTGGTAGTTGGACGTTAAGCCCACCTGAAAAAATAGGCAATTACATTACTTTACTTTTTAGTCTTCAACTGTTTACATTCCCTAAACAGAAACTGAGTGTTCAATAAATACAATAACATATTGTTCTACAAGATCCTGTTTAGACCTGTATCCACTTATGCAGCTCCATTTTAAAGTGTAAACATGCGAGACTAACTTTAAAAGATATTGCAAAAGGTGTCAAACAAGTCGCTTAAGGTTTACCCATTGATGCTCCAAGATATACACCTATTGCTGACGCATGAAATTACAGGCTCAATTTCTTAGCCACACTTAGCATAAATCCTGAAATTAATATTGTAGCTCTAATTATGAAGTAAATGAGCCCCAAAAACATAAAAATAATTAAACACTTTTTCCTGATCACCAACTGAATTAGGTACAATTAGAGGCTGTTTGTTTGTAATATTTCCCAACAGCTTAACTAGAACCACAAGAAAAATGTAATTAATAACCAATTGAAAGAGGATTAGAAGATATAACCTGCTACTTGTACAGCCAACTTGTATGTACATTGTATGTACATTGGCCCCGTGCCCTCACAATTTGATACTGATTGATATACAAGCGCTTAAATCGATTGCATAGGAATTCGAAAACAAACAAAAAAAAAAATTTAGTACTCTTTATTTAAACGGTTCTTGTAATTACTGTTTGTTTTGTATAATACTGAATTGGTAGGAGAGTTGTGAGGGGTCTCCTGCGTCCACGTCGCCGGGGCTGGTAACCGGTCATCCCTTGACCGGGCCGAAAGGAGACTCATGAAGAGTAGTACTAGGGGGTACGGAGGCACCAACCGCTCTTTTCAGAGCGAGGGCGTGGCCAATTCGGCTTTTGCCCACTGTATATAGTGTAGATAGTGTATAAATCTTAGTTGTTACTGTTGTTTTATTTATTTATTTCTTTATTTGTTATTTATTTAATTATTTATTTACTTATTTATTTATTATTCATTTGCCTATTTATTGCATCAAATCTGGTTATTATTGGTATTTTTCTATTTTTTTTTAGTGCCATCACTGACGTTATTGTTTTTTAGCAATACAAATATTCAATGGATTTGCATGCATTTTCCCAATTCTCCGCTGATAACAGTGGTTACCAACTATCAAAAGCTGAGAGAAAGATAGAAGTTGGGCAGACAGTATGGGTTTTAAGAAGTGGTGGGCCTGTTCAAGAAGCTGTCGTTGTGGCAGTCATAAGTATGTGCAGTGGGAATGAGCGAGAAGAGAAGTTACTTGTCAAAGTAGAGTGGCCTGATGAGACCGGGACTTTATTGGGCAAAACAGTCCCTGTAGAAGATGTCTTCCCTCGGAAACCAAGAAAAGCTAAATTAGGCATTGCAAGCAGTGCTGATGAGGAACGCAATACTGGGGATGAGAGGAGTATTGACTCTAGCGCCGTAACTCTCATACATGATAGTAACGAAAACAACTCTATCTCAAATGTTGTGCATCGGAAGAGCATTTGTCGCACATGTGGCCTAACTCTCAAAAATGAGAGGGGTTTAAGAGTTCACATTGCAAAAAAGCATCCTTTGGAAGCCAACAACGCGACCTTGAAGGCTTTATCTAGAAATAAAGACGCTGCTAAGACTCAAGAATGCCCAAGCTCTGACGTTACTGCAGGAATAGATAGGTGGTCGGCAGCCTTTCGTGATATGCTGCAACAAGACCTAATTACGAACGAGAATTTTGACAAGGAAGTAAAGGAATTCCTTAGTTTTCTGAGAGAGGCTAACACCAAATTACCAGGCCCGCAGCACCCTGCTGTCAGATACTACAGAATGAGGATGAAAAATAAGACTTCTATATCGAGCAAAGGAGCTGGTCAGGTGTCCAACCCTCAAAGAGCAAACAGGGAAGCTCGTAGTCGGCGGCAGGAGAAATATCAGTTTGAGATGGCGCAATACAACTACTATAATAGGAGGAAGAAGGTAGTCCAAACTGTCATGAATGCTGATGCCCCCAAACAATGCCCAATAAAGATAGCCGAAGTTGAATCACACTTCAGGAAGGCTTTTGAAGTCCCAAATAGAAGTAAGAGGGAGTTCTATGAACACTATCCTCTTAAACCCAACTTAAACTCACTTGATGTTCAGTTATTCAGGGGAGCCATCAAATCAACGTCCCTGGATACATCTCCTGGACCTGATGGTGTACTAATTCGTACAATTAAATATCTGGGTGTTGCTCACATAATACAATGTATAGCGCAGATCATCCTTAGAGTTGGATACATACCTGAACCATTACGTCAGGGGCGCACTATCCTCATTTACAAGGGTAAGGGTGACACAGGTCAAATTTCATCTTGGAGGCCGATAACAATATATTCAATTGTCCGTCGGATTATAGAAAAGGTTTTGGACACTGAATTAAGGAGGCAAATCACGTTTCATAAAAGTCAGAGAGGTTTCATAAAAGGACTTCCAGGGGCCCACGTTAACGCGAGAATGGTTGACGCGCTTTTACGCGATGCAAAAAGTAAGAAAGGTGATTGTGCCATTGCTTTTCTTGATGTCAGTGGAGCATTTGATAATGTGGGGCATGAGCATATTGTTCGCTCTCTGGAAGCGAGAGGCGTGTCCCATGATCTCAAGAACGCCATCTCTGCTCTTCTCTGCTCTAATAAAATAAGAATAAATGTTGGAGCCCACGCTACCGGGGCGATTGACGTTCTTCGGGGCGTTCCCCAGGGCGGTCCTCTTTCATCGTCAATGTTTAATCTTGCAATTGACCATCTTTATCACGAAGTCTGCGACCACGATTTCTCCGAAAATTATGGTTACAAGTTGGGAGATGGCCACGATAGCGTGATCCTAACGGGATTCGCTGATGACCAGGCTGTTTCCGCACGTGGTGTAAGAGCTGGGGAAAGAGTCATAGACTGTGTGCAAAGAAGACTAGCAGAAATTGGTCTGGATATTAATCCAAGTAAGAGTACTGCGATAGTCATTATAAATGGCGAATTAAGGCCAGAAAAGCTACATCTGGGGAGCGGAGATGAAATCCTTTCTGTGGGCGAGGGAGAGTCGATTAAATACTTGGGATGCACGTTTTCTGGAGAATTGGTCTTTAATGAAAGCTCGGTGACTAAAATTAATGATAACCTTGGCAAGTTGGTTACCTCGAGTCTATTGAGACCGGACCAGAAACTAAATATAATGAATCAATATATTTTTCCATCCCTGACCTATCCACTCCAAACAGCTCCTCTCACGAAACTTCGACCTGCCCTGCTTGAAGGCATCGATATTATGATTAGAAGGAGTGTCAAAGCTATTATTGGACTACCAGCTAACACGTCGACAGCTATGTTCTATGCTCCTCGAAGATTTAGAGGTTTGGGTTTAGTTAGATGTCAATGGGAGGCACCACTCCAACATTGGTCCATCGCTCAGCGGTTGTCCTCGGTCCAGGATGCACAATTCCAGTCAGTGTTTGACTTTGAGGCGGAGGTGAGTCAGTGCGCTGAGAGGTTGGACATGAGTCAGGAGCACCACACGAGCGTCAAAAAATTGAGGCAGACATTGCGGGAGAATGCGTTCGAGGAATGGACTCGGTGCAAGTGGCAGGGTATCGGGGCTCAACACTTTAGGGATGCGCCTAAACTGAATAAATTCCTCTTCGATAAACGAATATTGACAGGTTCGGAGTGGATAAACGCCATAAAATTGAATTCTAACTACGCACCACTTCGTGGTGTTCCTGGTGCCGGTGGACAAATGGTGGGAGAAGTTGGGACCCTCTGCCGCAAGTGTGGCAGGGAGACGGAAACTCCAGCTCATGTGCTGGGAAAATGCCCTTTTAACTCCCTCCTTATCACTCGGCGCCACCATAAGGTCAAGCACGAGCTAGTTCGGCTCCTAAGGGAAAAAGGATATACATGCTTTGAGGAAGTTTATTGCATCGACTCAGCGGGATCGACGAGGTATGCTGATATAGTCGCCCTTCATGACCGCGACAGATCGGCCCTAGTCCTCGACCCGACCGTGAGATTCGAGAGCAATGACCCGGACCAGGCGGAGAAAGTGGACTTGGAAAAAAAAGGTATATATGAGAGTTGTGTCCCCTTCTTGAAAGAGAGGTTCCATGACTTCGGTGACCGAGAGTTTCGGGTTCGGGGTCTCTGGTTCGGTGCCAGAGGTGTCATCCCTAAGCTGACTTTCAGCTTCCTTCAGGAGCTAGGGATTGATCTGAGGGAATTGGAAGCCTTGGCGGAGTCTATCATTGTGGACTCGATTGGCATTATCCACCACCACATCTACGGGGCATGAGTTTGATTGTTCTGCCCGCTTATTTGTTGGTATTGTATGATTATGATATGTTGTTATTCTGATTTGGATGTTTCTGTTGCTGGTTTGGTTTATTTTATTTTATTTTATTTTGTTGACATATTGTATTAGTGTTAGGAACGATTTTCGTTTTTCTTTTTTTGCCTGACGAATTGAGGATCTCTCAATGGTGTAGTATTGGTGTTGACTTCTTTCTTTTTTTTTTCCACTTTATCTATATATCTTGATTGACTGATTGGTACGCTGTGTGTCTAGCAACCCGATCTATTTGGGCAGCACCCTTTGTTTTGCAAATATTTGCATTAAAATGTTTCTCT
Organism: Rhodnius prolixus; assembly: GCF_049639745.1. Classification (NCBI taxonomy): domain Eukaryota; kingdom Metazoa; phylum Arthropoda; class Insecta; order Hemiptera; family Reduviidae; genus Rhodnius; species Rhodnius prolixus. The sequence continues at coordinate 16,777,754 of NW_027411582.1, read as the reverse complement.
CTAGTAAACACAAGTTAAATAAGAATTCCAACAATCGAGAAGGTAATTTTGTCATTACAAAATTTGGGAATATTAGTAAAAGAGTATGTCAGGGCGTTTCTACAACTGTTTTTGGTTAATAATTTCTTTTGTTTACGTAATTGTTTATGTGATTAAGAACCAATTGAAAGAGGATTAGAAGATATAATCTACTACTTTTACAGCCAACTTGTATGTAAATTTTATAATATTAGTAAACATAAGTTAAATATGACTTCCAACAATCGAGAAACAATCCAATTGAAAGAGGATTAGAAGATATAATCTACTACTTTTACAGCCAACTTGTATGTAAATTTTATAATATTAGTAAACATAAGTTAAATATGACTTCCAACAATCGAGAAACAATCCAATTGAAAGAGGATTAGAAGATATAATCTACTACTTTTACAGCCAACTTGTATGTAAATTTTATAATATTAGTAAACATAAGTTAAATATGACTTCCAACAATCGAGAAACAATCCAATTGAAAGAGGATTAGAAGATATAATCTACTACTTTTACAGCCAACTTGTATGTAAATTTTATAATATTAGTAAACATAAGTTAAATATGACTTCCAACAATCGAGAAGGTAATTTTGTCATTAAACAATTTGGGAATATTAGTAAAAGATTATGTCAGGGCGTTTCCACAACAGTTTTTGGTTAATAAATTTCTTTTGTTTACGTTTTTGTCTGACATCTTGCGACAGTCTGTACAGTTTTTGTTTGAGAGAAATCGATGGTTTATTTTTATGTGGTGTAAACATTTAAGAAAATGTTTATATTTATGAAGGTGTACAGTTTTATTTGTTGTTGAACGAGATCAATATTATTATTTATTTGTTTAATGTTATTAGGATAGAAGTAAGAAGGGAAATTACCTTAAAAGAATAATCAAATTAGAATTTCATTAATCAGGAACCAATTTAGATTGTTTTTAACTTGCGCTGATGTTTCTAAAATAATCATTTTTTGTCGTTTTTTTTTTTTAACATTAACTTATTTTTTAAAATAAATATATTATTTCAAAAAGAATAAAACCAAAATTCACATGATAGAATTTTAATTACAATACTAGGCAAGAAGATCTATATTAAATGCGGCTTTGACATAGAAATCTATGCAGTTCATAGATTCCATTACAAAATTCCAGAAATGATTTGGATATATAATGTAGGAGACACAATACCTGGTTTACCTAGAACATTGTAACTTTAGCCAGAAAGCTGCCCTAATTTTGGCAACAATAATCCATGGAATATAGAGCATAGTTATTCCAAATATTCCTGATATTATATACATATTCACCCTTACCCAACTGGCGGTAATTATGTGAAAGTAGAATTGTTGGAGATGATGGTGGGGATAGCTGGGTAGATAGAGTGGGGGAAGTCCCTAAGGCTAATTAAAATTACCCCCACCCCTTATACTCAGGTTGTTACTGTTCACCGTTCACGTCAGGTTTATTATACTCATGTGTTCTCCAATCCCTCTACAGCAAAATATTCCCTTACAACGTATCCACCCATATGAATTCTATTTATTAATTAAAATTTTCCAATTAACGAAATAAGCTAATAATAAAACACTCTTACTTTACAAATTTCAAGGGAATACTTTTAATTTAGTTCTCCCCTCCATAAAATATTATTTTTGGAAGAGTGGTCCTTCACAATTTTTCGCAGAATTGAATCTCACCAGCCACTGCAATCAATCCTCCAGTCTAACCGCTCAAGAACTAAGTCATTGAAACCTTATTCTGTTAATGTTTAGCCCTTTTTTATAGAAACAACTAGGCTGTGAAGCGAGAGTGACCACAACTTGATAGGACTAAATAAAACTTAACAATTCCAACTAGCAGTGATGGTGTAGCGGTTAGAGCGACCGTCTTTGGAGTAAAAGGTCCCTGGATCGAATCTTGGAATTTTGATAAAAGTTTTTTTATTTATTAACCTACTGCCCGCTGACTACTACAACAATACTACTGACTACAATTCACATTGATGCCGTTATCGTTCTTCTTACAATGGCTGAAGGGTATACGAAGTATCCGATCTCTTCATCGTTTTCATCCTCCTCAACCACTCTTCTCTCATCAATCCTACTTCCTCCAGCTTAATCCAAGACTTCTCAAAATCTTACTTCACCTTAAAGCCTACCACCAACTTAGCCTCAGTCTTCTTCTTCATTTAGCCCTCTCCAAAGTGGACCATTCAACATTCTCTTGGAAATCCAGGACCTCTTCATTCTTTAATCTCTCTCGAGTAATTAATCTTTCATTTCATGGACCATCCTCCTACTAGGAAATCATTTTCTTCTCTCATTATCAGAACCTAAAAAAAAGAACCACTGCTCCATCTTAGTGCAACTCAGGCTCTTAAAATTTAAAAAGGTACATCTCCTATGTACATATATTCAACACCGCAGGCATTCCATTCCATTTGGAAACAATTCTGTATTCCTGTCGCTTTTAAACCAGATCCCGCGTTCCTTAAACCCAAATAAATTACTTACAAAACTGGTTCATAACATGGAGAAATCATAGTACACGTAATAAACTTGACACTCCTAAATTTCACCTTCACCTGTTTTCCTCTTACTGTCGCCATGTTGGGCCAGTCATTAACTTTATAAGTCTTTATATAGATAAACGATTCACTTTGAACTTACATAATATACTAAAGAAACAAACATTATAAACTTTTAACAAAAACAAACAAAATGGCGCACAATAAATAACAAGATCATACAAACTCTACTGCGCATGCGCATTTCACTTCCATTTCTTCCAGTTCCCAATTATTTCAGCATAATGTCCAATTACCAATGCTACCAACTGCTTCTTTTATTTATCTAATCTTACGCAGTGACCCCTCCTAAACTGTTTTTGCCCACTAATTAATAAAATTCTCGCCAAAGAAAAACAAAAATCCATCCCAAATCCCTAATCAGGCCATCCTAACCTACTTATTATACAAAGACCGTCCTCAACTCTACCAGTCCTGACACTTCCACTAGGAGATTAAAACGCTGAGCAGTTAGTCTGTGATTTATTCAACTCAGCTCCTATTATCTTCTACCGTCTTAAATAAATTAAAATAAAAAAAGTACTTCATTGGGAAGGATCTCTTAACATTTTATTATTCCAAAAATGCATGTAAGCCTTATTTGCAAGCTATACTGTTTACATCTCCATGAATAACCAGTTAAAATAAGAAGTTATAACACATATTGAGATTTTGTGAGACATTTTTTGTCATTGTTCTCGCTTTAAAAGTTTCTCGAAATTCTACCTGTAAGTTAGACAATTCTATAACCTTAATTAAACCTTTCCACTAGGTTAAATAATCCGGAATGAAGACTTGAAAATTAGTAAGCTTATCTTAATTTCATGATATAAGAGCAGTCAAAGCTAGACTTTGCACCAGATGCATTTATAAAATATCTATTGCAAAAATTTACACAATTTTCGGGTGCACTTATTCTTCTAAGTTTTAACTCACAAATTTAGAATAGAATAGAAAACGGGACGGAAGCTATGCCCTACGGTACCGCAGACACAAGAGGCTTATTGTGCCTTCCCTTTTTGGGTCTAATTGTGGGAAACTCTCCTTCCAAAAAGATTTAGAACTTTCCCTACTAGTTCTTTTTGCACCAGTTAACTGTACGCTAAACGGATTTTCGAACGACCTTCTCACGAGTTTAGATTGTTAAAATCAGAGTGAAGAAAGAAATTCTTGCTTTAGGTGCGAGTGATTCCAAATTTGATTGGATGAGGCCCAATTTCTGCTGTTTCGAAAGAAATTCAGAAGTTTACTGTAGATGATAACAAATTAAGGAAATAGAAGAGAGCAATCTTTTATTTAACTTACATTATTTATTTACAACTGCCTATTGGGAACAAGTAAATATGATAATTTGGTAAATATGATTTACACAAAACTACTTGGAAGAATTGAATGAGGGCCATCCAACGATGACAATAATGAGTTGGCTAACATAGGATGCCGTGGAAGTGAATTCGGAGGGTAACGTTTTCTATTATGCGAGCATACTTAAGATTAAGATAGCGGTACGGGACCTATGCCCTAAGGCATCGAAGCCAAAAGAGGCTTATAAAGAGGCCTTCTCCGTTTGGATCTAGTAGACGAAACCTCCCTTAATAAAGAGGTTGAGGACTTTCCCTACTAGTTCTTTTTGCGCTTCTATCTCCTTTGGTCTCAAAGTTCCAATGATATCATAGCACAACCGCTCTATTACAACGCAATCGCACTAACAAATTTACATTAAACTATTAATATTTCAGTTCCTTCAAATTCTTATCACTTTAAAAGGAATCTATCTTCTCCTTTACTCAGTAATATCCTTTATCAAACTTTCAGGATCAATTTTTGGAAATAAAGTTGTAAATTTATGTTGTTTTTTTTGTAATCACTATACAAAATTTGAAAGAATATCTTAGAATAAGGAAATTTCTATTCGTTTATGGGGCACTTTGAGGTCTGCTAATATTTTTTAAATTTAAAAACTTATCTACAAATTTGTTTTTTATTAATAATATAGATAGATTAGACTAGGGCGGCCTCAAGGCCTACGCCACTGCGACCCCTTTGGATCTATTGTGGCTCCCCCTCACTCTAAAGCTCACCCTCCAGACCCTGTCCGTTTAATCAGACTCTTAATGCTGGAGAGTGACTCCTGGTGTAAAGCTCACAGGCCTTGGTTTTCTCCTCCCCGAGAAGTAACATCCTTAGCCACACGAGCCCTTCGCGCTGACACAACATGTGCAGTGGCCGTTTCCTCCTTCTCTTCCAGACAGAACCTACAGAGGCTATCATCCGCCAGGCCCATGCGATGCATGTGTTTCCTGAGCCTGCAGTGGCCCAGTTAATAGGCCTACAATTATCCTTATAGCCCCACGGCCTTGAAGGATTAATTCTGCAGTCAGCCTCGGCGAACAGCCTTTAATGAACTCGTTCGCCTGTTATTAATACTATACAAGTTGCTTTGACGGTACAATAAACAGCAGCAATTAAGGATTTGAAAAACAAATTTTCAACAGAATTATGAGTTAATAAAAATGTAAAATGTAAAGTTAAATGGGTCAAAATGATTTTTTGGAATATAAAAAGTAAACTATTCGTGAAAAGCAATGACAGCTGACAACTAATCAGCAGATAAGTAAAGCAAGATATTATGATTGCAGTGCCAAAGCACCAAAGCAGGAGTAAGTCTATACAGGAAATGTTGCCAGTTCAATTTCCCTACCACTATTCTAAAAATGCGAGCATGCAAAAGAGAACAGCATTGGCCAAAAGGAGAGAGAATGAAATTGGTGCTAGGGCGAATAGGCTACACAAAAAAAGAAAAAGGAATGGGTAGTTAGTTTTGTCACAATGGTCTACGTCACCAACATGCGGATGTACCATCACTGTACAGGAAAAGGGAGGACAAAAGAACCAGATAGAAAAGTATTGGGAATGCTACAACAGAAAACGGGTGTATGTGATAGAAGGCCAAGTCTGTCGATATGTTACTCTGTCTAGATTGGACCCAACCACTTGGACAGTTGAGGATAAGTTCTATTCAACAACACAAAGTACAATCAAAAATAAATATCACCTGGCGATAAAGTATCCAATGAATATTTTGTTATATCAAAATGTTGACTTCCTATTTATTTAAATGCATTGCTTGACGAAGAATTTACTTCGTAAAGTTATGGTTAACTTGAGATTTTTGAATGAATGAATGAAAATAAATTTATTATCCTGGGACTATTGTCTCCTAAGAATAAATACATGTAATAGTGGAGGCCCCATTGGTTTGGCCTGTATTTTAGATATTTATAATCAAAAAATAAGTAAATATTTACAAAAACAAGAATTAAAATTAAGGAAATAAATGCATTCAATTATAATTTCGGAGGAAGCTGGGTAGAAAGGAGATGATTGAACAGAAGGGATTTAAAGATGGAAAGGGTAGGAGCATGGCGGACAGATGAAGGTAAGGAGTTCCAGAGAGAGGTAGCGAGTATTAGGAAGGATTTGTCGAAGGATGAAGTACGGTGCGAGGAAATATAGAGATCAGAGAAACGAGATCTAGTATTACGACAATGGATCGAGGATTTGGACTTGAAGAGTTGGAAAATATAAGATGGTCTTTGAGATTGGATAACTTGGAAAAAGGAATGAAGCCAAAAAATACTGGCGACGGTAGACAGGGGAAAAGTCACTGCAACTCATCGTAGAAACCGCGAAATGCAAGAGTCTCTGGGAATGCTGAAAATAAATCTTACGCAACAGTTCATGGAGGCGCTTGAGCTTCAAGATCACCAGAAAGACCGGCCATACTCTAAGCTGCCACATGGTCAAAATGGGGGAAAATAAGAGAGAGAACTAGTAGTTGCCGGGTCTTAATTGGTAACAGAAACTATTAATCTGCTTCAGGATGTAGATGGAGCGGCAAGAGATTTGGGAAACATGGTTTTTTCAGGAGAGGTTTTGGTCAAAAGTGATACCGAGGTTCTTCACAGAGGAAGAATATTTTATTAGGATAGTATATAGGAAAAGATTAGGAAGAGGAGCTAATGATTTAAGGAGTGAGTTGGATGCCAATAACAATTGCTTTGGTCTTCTCTGCATTTAGGGTGAGCTTATTGTTCGTGGCCCATGATGAGGTCTTTTTGAAGTTTAATCACAGCTTCATACAGATCCGACGGGGTAAAGGATAGGTAAATCTGAGAATCGTCAGCATAGAGGTGGCCCTGGGAATTTACATTTTTGTAGATTTTCTTAATAAATAAACCGAATAGAACAAAATAGATTTGTGTAAAGTATACCAAATACAGTGGTACCTCGGTTTTCGAACGACTTGTCTTTCGAACAAATCGCTATTCAACCAAGAAATTCGAGAAAATATTGTCCTGAAATCCGAACAAACATTTGGAACTCGAACACTCGAGATGAGCCGAGTTGTTATTATATTTACACTTTTAGATCTTATTTCTTGTTTACATACATGTTTTTACATAAAATATAAAAATTAGGCCAGTAAAACGGCATATTTCTGGGGCTTAGAAACGAAATAAACTAGGTACATAGTTTACATTATTTCTAATGGGATAAATTGTTTCGGTTCTCGACCAAATTAGTTCTCGACCGCACTACCGGAACGAATTGTGGTCGAGAACCGAGGTACCACTGTAAACGTAATAATTGATTTCTTTCTGCAAGCATATGTATTTAATTGTGGAAAATAAGATCATGATCATTTTTAAAGCACTTTCCAAACTTGTTAACATGTTTTAAAGAACGTTTTTCTGCATAACCGTTGAAAAACATTTTTACCAACTCATGTTCCATTTTGTTTTTCCGCTGTAGTTTGGTAAATGCGCATACAGAAAAACAGTGAAGCTGAAATTGATTTAAGAAACTTGACTGCCCGAATTTTATATTTATTTTCAGGTTATTTTTTCTTCACAATCATTACTTTTGATGGACATCAACAAAAAAAAGCGGCTATTGTGATTATTTTTAAGTGAATAAAATTTAACATGATCTCTCTTAGGGAAGGGATTAGCTATGAGGTTAGCATACTGTACTCCCACGCGGAGGTCCCGGGTTCGAATCCAGCAGCTGACCCTTAGATTTTCTCTTCCTAGGAGCTTCTTACAGCTCACTGTCCGGTGATGGACAGTGTTGTCTGTAACGAGAGAACACTGTCCGGAGGCCGGCAGTGCACTGGAAAAAGCTCCGGGCGCTAATAACCTCAGCTGTTGATGCGCCAAAAAAAAAAAAAAAAAAAAAAAAAAAAAAACATGATCTCTCTAAACTTATAATAAGATTCTAGCATTACCTTTTTTCTTTTTATAATAATTACAAGGTAAGCCGAGATCAGGGACTCGTTCTGGTCCTGTTAAAAACCTTTATGTTTTACCGTAAAATAAGGTTAGGCTGGTTAGAATGTAAAGTGACTCCAAGAACTTACAAACAAAAAACCCTTCAGTTTCTACTATCTAGGAATCCACTTTTCAATAGATATCCCATTTCACTGAGAAAACAAAGAAATATAATAAGAAATTATAATGGAAAAAAAAATCTCGTTTTATTCTTATTTTTTAATCCTCGCTAGTTATTCTATTTCAAAAGAATTTCATTTATAATTTAAATATAAGTTAGAAAGAAACGCCATATTTGATGTTTTGTCACTTCCAGAAAACTCCAATAAAAAAAAAGTAATATAATCGCCCATTTTGTTTAGGCGGGGCTTAACGTCCAACTACCAATAAGGAGTCATGGACGTGGACGGAAGCACATACTTTACTATCAACATTTTTTCTAACAAATAAAAAAGAAGCTATAAGCGGGATTCGAACTGGGGATCTTGCATTTTTCCTATAATTATTGAAGGATTTTTCAGGCATATTCAAAGAAAAAAAATAGATACAAGCAATCAATCAATAATTACTGTTTGCATGGTCAAAAAAACATGGACGTTTCTTGATAATAATAATAAAACAAAAAGACTTTCTAAAAATAAATTCGCGATAGACGTGTTGACATTAAACATATACATATTAAATTATTTTCTACATTTTACTTATCATGTTACATCATCAATATTCGATAATTAATAACAGATGACAAATTCATGTTTGATAGACATCATGACATGTTTAATTAGGACAGATTTGAAATCATATATGGCTGACATTGTTTAATATCGCGTTACTGTGGCTAAAATGGGCTTTTCGTGGTAAACCTTTCGAATTCCTCGTGAACTGAATACCTATGACAGATATGGGTATACTATGTTTTGCTAATGCTTTTAATTTTGTCAATATTATGTCCAAATTAATGCTTGTCACTTTAAAATATCAAGTATGAAGTTACACGTTTTCGGGGTAAATAATGTGTATAACTTTTAACTAATGAAGCGAAATATTTTAATGAATTAAAAGGTGTTTCTAATTTTAAATGCGAATGTAATAAACATGTATTATTTACAAACAATGACGCACATTATCAATGCATAAGTAATTTTCAATTAATTTAAATTAAACATTAAATATCTAATAACGTTTAACAATAACTTTGAAGCATACGTAATTCATTAATAAAAGATTAAATCGAATCAACTAACGTTTTAAAGAGAGGAGATTACAATAAGATGGTTTGAATCGATAGTACATGAGTCAGTTAAGTAAATACATTAGCTAATGTAACTGACTGGTGAGTACATAGTCGTATACTTAGACGATTTGACTATACCGGTATTTCAAAAGTCCAAACATTGGTCTATTATTTGCAGATCTAATACTAATGCATAAATTTCAGATAGACCTAGTTTCTATGCAGCCCAATAATGTGGAAGCATCACTTACAAATACGTAATAGTAATCGCCAATTTTTTCAGGCGAGGCTTAACGTCCATCTACCAATTAGGTGTCGTGGACGGAGGCGACTAGCAAACATACTTTACTGTAAATTTCTTTTATTAACCATTAAATAAAATCCAAGGCCTGAAGACCGGGAATCGAACCCAGTACCACAATACATATTAGCTTCGCAGGTCTCGCCTCTAACCGCTCGGCTACCGTGGCAACAAATACGTAATAATTGCCTACCAATTTGTAAAAGTAAAGTGAAGCATTTAATTATTTTAAGGTGTTATATTCAACAAGACAAACTAGGTGTTTATGAACGGTGGTGGATTATTTTTAATTTTTCACATAAATAGATTAAATAAAATCCAAGCCCTAGGACCTGGGAATCGAACCCAGCACCACAATACTTCTTAGTTTTGCTAGTCCCTTCTTTTACCGCTCAGCTATCGTGACGCCTTTAACCATCAATTGTTTCCAAAGACTTTAACATCTCACACGACTTGCTCATGGAAATATTATTTAAACTTAATTTATTAGATAGATAATTTGCTTTCTGCCGTATGTCATTAACAATATTGTAACTAAGTGACTTTAGCGCCATCTCTTGGGAGGAGATGGAACCTCTAGTTCCATAGGAAGCCACTAGGAAGAGCTCTAGTATAAGTCGGAAATCTAGACTTGACCAGGGACAAACAGAATTGCAGAGCTTATACTGTAAGCTTCTAGCGAGCTCCAAAACATTCTACAACTGTATACAAAACCAAGAGAGCGACTTCAGTGAGTCAGTCCAGTGCAGTGCTGACCAGGACTCAGTCTTAGAGCAGTTTTTATTGTGAATTTATTAAGTAAGTGTTTTAACAGTGAACTGTTTTAACTTTAATGAATTAATTCAGTAAATAGTCGTGTTGTTAGTAAATTTATATTTATATTTATATTTATATTTATATTTATATTTATATTTATATTTATATTTATATTTATATTTATATTTATATTTATATTTATTTTTATATTTATATTTATATTTACTATGCTGTGTAATAAATAAGGTTTGTTACAAGTTTAGCGTGTTTTATCATTTACGAACCTACTTATTAACTAATTGAGTCTCTAGTTACTGTTGTGATTTTCAATTAGGGGAAGCAAAATTACAATATTTTCTCGATATAGGCAACATCCGCCCATCACCGGATTAATGTTTTAATGTTTCAACTGAATAATATACAAACTTTTTAAAAGAAAAACAAAAATGTAGAATATTTAAAAAAGCAATAAATGTCAATCCAGGTTTTCACGAAGTCGAATTCACAATAAATGTGAAAAATAATTACACACAAATAAAAAAATAATAATTTACGCAATTTGAAAACTTACGCGAAAAAAAAAGGAAAAAGAAATTGAAGTGAATATGTTCCACCCACAACTGTAAAATTGAATTTCTGCGTCAATTTCTGGGCAATCAGGAAGTGCCCATTCAACCAAACCACATTATTCAAATGAAGCGTGTTCCGAGGGGTACAATTTTTTCCCACCAGCATTACCTGATTTTATTTACCGTCCACTTATTTGGTTCGTCAAATGTTACGCCATCATGCTTCTCACCATTATTGGAAAAGTAACTTTACAGATAGTTCTTTTGAAGATTGTAATTTAGCGATTGGTGAAATTTAAACAAAAAACATTTAATATTTTCGACCAATAAATTATTAAAAATAATTTAAAAACTTGCTTGAACATTTTAACTTATTAAATAAGATAATTATCAATTAAATCTTTAGTTTGTGAAAATCAATTTAGTAAAATTGTTTCTTCAAATTCGCTGATAAAAACTGCGAGGTTTATTTTTTAATGATAAGTTCTGACATCACGTTTTATTTAACAGACAAATCAATTAAGAGCTAGGATTTATCAAAGACTTAATCTAAAACCACAGGACCACGATTTCCTCTCCTCTGTCTGGTCACATCAAAATTCACTGTTTCATCAACTTTTCAATTCGACTACCATTGCAAAAAAAAAAAAAAAGGTCAAAATATAATTAAAACATGTCCTGTGTCTTTTCACAAGTAATTAACATTGATTGTTTTACCAGGAATATTAAACAATTTAGCCTTTACCACTTTACCACTTCAGTTTTTTTGAACCTCCAAAAATTAATTAAAAAAATTGAAGTTTTCCAATAATATGCTGTAAAAAATGTAAATGTAATAAAGACTTTAATTATTGCTTATTTTATTCGTCGAAGCCATTTTTGTTTCTTTTTTTATGTCCCTGACTGGTTGCGGACTTTCATCCATTATCAGAGGTTAATTAATCCTGTTTTTGTGAAGAGAATTATTATGCAATTATAATAATTACTATTTACCGTCTAATTACTATTTTATTTTAAATAACCAGACAACAGATAGTATGACAAATACTCACTAGCATGATCATACAGACAGCTTCACACGGCCTTGAATTAACTTAAAAAGACTTGATAGAGAAAACTATGATCCAGGAATTCAAGTATCGTTCTCTTACAATATCAGCAGCAATAATATTATTGCAAGTATTCTGTCTAAAAAATCAGTTTTGGTAGACTACCGAGATATCAGATAATACCAGATTAGCGCCATACGTTCAGGTTTACTTTTTTTTCTGGCCAAGAGCAGACTGAAAACCCCCCCATCATAAGTATTAAGTAATTTCTAATAATGGAATTTAAGTGATTTCTAATAATGGAATTTAAGTGATTTCTAATAATGGAATTTAAGTGATTTTTAATAATGGAATTTAACTAGTTTCTAATAATGGAATTTAAGTGATTTCTAATAATGGAATTTAACTAGTTCCTAATAATGGAATTTAAGTGATTTCTAATAATGGAATTTAAGTGATTTCTAATAATGGAATTTAACTAGTTTCTAATAATGGAATTTAAGTGATTTCTAATAATGGAATTTAACTAGTTTCTAATAATGGAATTTAAGTGATTTCTAATAATGTAATTTAACTAGTTTCTAATAATGGAATTTAAGTAATTTCTAATAATGGAATTTAACTAGTTTCTAATAATGGAATTTAACTAGTTCCTAATAATGGAATTTAAGTGATTTCTAATAATGGAATTTAACTAGTTTCTAATAATGGAATTTAAGTGATTTCTAATAATGGAATTTAAGTAATTTCTAATTAGTGGTTAGGTTTCTTATGAGGAGATCCCGGGTTCGAATCCAGCTGCTTTAGCCCTTAGACTCTCTCTGCACACCATCTTTTTTACAGCTTACTGCCTTTGTGATAGACAGTGTTGTCTACAAACGAGAAATTTATAAATAATCAATAAATTTACTGTTTTCTTATATATTTAAAAAAAAAATACGTTTCTGGTCTCTTTGCATTTTGTGGGACTAAAAATAGACGAATGTGTTTGTTTTTAGAACAGCCAGAGAAGATGGCAAAAACAGTCTTCTGTTTAAAGGGGAAGGACCTTCCAAACATTATTTAACCTGGATTTATGGTTGTAGATACATGGAAGTAATGCTCTAGGTCCTGGCAAGAGACGCACACTCTTCTTCACCTGTGTTCCTTCAATTTAGCCGACCAGGTACGCCAACCTAACGAAGTTTTATTTACCACTTGGTTACAGGGGCTGATTATTATTATTATTTTTTATGTACACAAAAATAAAATAATAATTTTACATTATATTAATAAAAAAAAATGGGCCATTTATTGAGCTCTACTCTTAGCCAGCCTACTTTTACTTTACTTTTACGCAGGCTTCTTTTACAAAGGTTGCCTGCATAGATATATTTTCCTTCCAAAACTTTTGGTACAGGCAATCGTCCAGCCTTCCTCAGCCAGGCATAACCTCCTAGATACAGTGCTGCCAATCCCACCCGAGGTCTACCTCTGGTTCTGTTAAAGGATAGTTGCCAACACAAACATCTCCTAGCCATTCTGTCTTTTCCCATTCTTAGTGAATCAATCTTAGTCTGTACCATACAGATTTGTCTATTATGTCGTCCTTTACTTCCAATTCTTTCGAACCTTACCAGTTCTTGCTCTTGAGCAACACGCTGAATTCACCGAGAAATTTTGGCAGCTCTAAACTTAGTTCAACAAATATACTCACACAAAGATAAACGTACGTATAAATTTTGTTCTTTATTGCTGCCAATATTTGTGAATTCCAAAATATGGAATTCAGCAATCTTATAGCTTTTCTTTCACTTTTGGGCACAATTTCCGTTCACCTAATTGTGGCCAAAGAATTTTATGTATAATGTCTTCAATTGTTCTTCTTTATCAGAAGGCTACAGCCATAAGAAATCATTACAGCCAAAGACAGTTCAATTGGCGGATCACAATCAAATAGTAGCTTCATCCCTTCCACATGCATGGATTTACAGGACATTTTCTTCCTATTCCTGATGATCATGCGCAAAATTAAGTTATTACCAAGTCCAAGAACTTCATAATTCTCATTGTTTAAATATCGCCTTAACTTTTGTTAATTTCAAAGTTTATATTAGAAATCTGAACATTAATTGCAATTTTATGATTACATAAAAGTGGAAACTAAAATAGATTTGTTTAAACAATAAAGTTTTATTCGTCCATAAATTAATTGAATTGTGGAGTATCTATAAAGTTGATTTTATGTTTTAAAGGTGTTTAGTAGCTGTTTAATGAAATGGCTTCTGAAGTTTATAAATTTATGAAATATATTTAGGTTGGGGAAAAAAAATCCATTATTTTTGCGTGAAATTCAAAACTTTATTTAAGATGTTTGGGATTGTCCGATTTGGGTCAAATATGCACCGTTTTGTTGTATAATTTGTTGCCATTTTAATGGTAGCTTCATAATGTCTCTCTCGTAGAAGTCTTGGTCCTTATTGGCGAAAAACTCTAGTAATCGATTTTCACAATCTTCTCTTGATCCCAATTTCTTATCACTCAGGAAGTTTTGCAAAGCGAGAAAAAGGTGGTAATCGCTTGGCGCCAGGTCCGGACTATATGGTGGATGCATTAAAACTTCCCAACCAAGCTCCCGGAGTTTCTGGCGAGTCCACTACAGGCGTGTGTGGCTTTGCGTTGTCCTGATGGAACACAACACCAATTGTTGTGGCCAATCTGGCCGTTTCTGGACAATCGCTAGCTTCAAACGGTCCAATTGTTGACAGTAGAGATCTGAATTTAGTGTTTGGCCATACGGAAGCAACTCATAATAAATGATTCCTTGTTTGATTCCTCCAAATGATAAATGAGTCCTGGTTTGGCCACCGTTTGAGCTGCTTCACCACGCTTTGACCCCAATCGTTTTCGCACAATATTGTCGTATATGACCCATTTCTCATCTCCAGTCACCATCCGTTTAAGAAATGGGGTCGATTTCATTCCGTTTGGCCAAGGCTTCGCAGATGGAAATTCGATCCATCATGTTTTTTTTTTTTTTTTTGGTGTTAATTGGTGTGGCACCCAAACATCCAGCTTCTTTTCGAATCCAGCTTTGCGCAAATGGTTTAAAACTGTTTTATGGTCGAACTTTAGCTCTTGGGCGATGCTACGACTACTAACATGCCGGTCAACTTCGATTATTTTTGTAATTTTATCGACATTTTCGACAACGCGGCCTGCCTGGGCGAGGTGCATCTTTAACAATCAAAAATGCCTGAACGGAATTGACGAAACCAAAATTGCACGTAATTAGTGTTGTAACAGTATCGGCACCATAAACACCATTCACAATTTCAGCGGGCTGGCTTGCATTTTCGCCTTTATCAAAGAAAAACTGTAGAATGTACCGAATTTCTTCTTTGTTCACTTCCATTGTTAACACCCTGTAACCCACAACTGAATGGTACAAGCAAAAAACAGCAAAAGAATTTTTTTAGTGTGAAATGTCACCTTCACAACGAGCATAAACTTGAAATTGTTTGATCGATACTTTACGAGATATCGATCACTACAGCCATCTACCGAAAAAATAATGGATTTCTTTTTCCCCAACCCATTATTTATCAACGGGAACACAATCAATCAATTATATTTGCATCAATTACAATAAATAAAATTAGGGCTATTTTTTTATCTAGTTTCTAAATTCAATAAATCTAAAAATGATTATTTTTCAATTAATATTAAACTCAAAAGACGTTTAGACTCCATTAGGAACGAGGCCAAGATTGCTCTTTTATTTTTATTCTCTAAAAAGAAAGAATGATAAATTACTTATATCTTACTTTTTTTTGGCTGTAATTCTGATGAGGACAATAATGGCGAGAAAATAAAGGGAAATATAAACCAAGCGAGGTGAAAATATAAGAGAAAATACTGGCACTGATTTCCAAAAGAACATACCCCAGAGTTGTGGATCTTTTATTCTTTAACTTCTACTTGAGATATAATTCAGTAAACGGTCTGAATCAACCAACCAAATCCTATTATAATATTATAACACAATCGTACCATCCATATTTCTGCTGTTGGTCCAGAAGGAAATTGTTTTATAAGAGAAAATGCTTGAAAACGGCTAAATTTTCATATAGAAAATATATGGAGAAATAAATGCTTTAGAATAAACAGATTTCTCGCATTTCTAGTTTTGTAAATATAATGCAAATTCTAGTGACAATTAATATCATGAACAAATTACGTAATACGATTTTCGTTTCTGCATAATAATTGTAAGACGGTTTTCAAAAACAGAATAATAAAATCTGTTTTTGAAAACCTTCTTACAAATTAAATTACTAGTTATATTTCACCGTCGTTAAACACTATGGAAAACTGTAACGTAAACACTCTAAAATGACGCTAAACCTTCCTAGACTATAACCTAACCTTCAGGCTGTGTGGCGTTGTCGACAGCCCTCTCTGATGGCACTTTTACATAATCAAAATGTTTTTTGTTTTTTTAATATTTGTATTTTTAATTCATTTTATTTATTTATTGTTTTTGAATTGTAAATGCCCGACTCTTTGTACGGGACTTAGAATCTCAATCAAATACAAATATATCAATATAGTAATGTTACCTAAAATTAGCATAAACTAAGTGGCAACACTGATGAACAAAAAAATGATCCGAAAAATGAACTCTGTGAGAATTGAATTTAATTATTAACACTGCATTGCCAATGCTCGAACTTAGTCAGTTATTGCCAATGTGGAGTCATATTGACTCCATAATTTATTTTTATCTTTTTTTTATATTGATATCAATTTTAATAATAAACTTTGCATTAAAGGATGAGAAATAATAGGAATTAAGAACGGAAAAACAAATTTTGTCCACAAATCGGCTTTAACATTTCACGCAGAAGGAATTAACTTCAACTTAGGATCGCAGTAACTTCAGTATTTTCTAGAATCTTGATTGACTGCCTTCTGATCAGGGACTTTTTCGAAATGACTCCGATATATTTACGTGTAACGCCAAACTGGAGTCAAAATTACTCCTTTGATTCAAGTAAACTAATCTGCAAAAAGAAATTAAGAATTCCACGGTCTTCAGCTTCAATGACTATCGAATGGTGAGAGAGTGGGGATAGCATATCTAAGAGCATTTTGGGATAGCTATGAGATGTGGGGAAACAGAGCCATTTTTATTTTTTTTGGAGTCAAATTGGCAATGCAGTGTTATAATAGGAATCATCCACAAAGTATCATCTTCTTCAAACGTAGACGACACAGCCATCATCTCTCCACATTCAGATCCAGTTCAAAGTACTCGCTTCTTACAACAACTTCTAAATTCCTTAGAAGAAAGGGTTTTCAAAAATGCGAAATGAATGTAAAGGTTCAGAAGGGTTCACAATATCGGAGTTGCAAGTTTTCTTTGTATTTAAAATATGCTAGCATGTACTTGATTATCACATTTTAAACCGTTACCCGTCACCTCTAGTTTCACAATATGTGACTTGATTTTAGATTCCTGCCCGCATAAGCGGCTGACGCGCGACCAAAAGCGAGGGTTCGCAGTTGACCCCCATTTTCATATACACCGTTTTAAAGAGTATAAAAAGTTATGAAAGAAACCGGAAACCGCAATTAGATATCTTAAAAATTAAAGGTGCTAGGCCATTTCAAAATCTGGTATTTATTAATCATATTACAATTTTTTAACTTGTTATCAAAGAGCACGCGATAGGTCATTTTTATGTATTTTTTCATCCCCTTTCTACTGAAAATATTGCCAAGGCAGTAAAGCTAGTATTTTTCTTAATATCAGGGAAATCAGTCGTTTTCTGAGTTATTTTTCTAAGGAAAATCAAATGTTAAGAGCTTTAGATGTTTTCTAGCATACACAAAATGGCTAAAAATTAATTTTACATCTGTTACAAACAAGAAGGTTTTAATAATTATTTGGTAATTTTGGGAGAGTTGCGTTTAATTACCAAAAAAATTGGAAACCTCCTGCAACATATTTAAGTGATCAATATCTTTCATGTAAAGGATCAAACTTATTCCTTAATTTATCAAATAATGCACTTTACTCAACTTCTGAAGCATGTTCTGTGCCTTCAAAGGTGCCTCCTCAGATTCAGAGAGCAGTTGAAATCTCTTGGCTAACCTGGCTTGCGAGCTGTGGCAGGAGGTTTCCAATTGTTTTGGTAAATTAAATGCAACTCTCCCAAAATTACCAAATAATTATTAAAGACCCAATTCTCTAACGTATTTTATTTGAATTAACAAAAAAAGCGAAACGTTAATGGTGCTAAGAAACAGGGAAATGTTTAATATTAAAATATGCGAATGATACAACGGTATTTCTTGCTAGCATAATGTTACAACCTACATCCATCAAAATTAATGAACTATTTTTTGTTTTTTGTTGACACTATAATTATCTTAATGATAGTATGTAAATGAAGGGTCTCCCAACCTAGAATCTGCAAGAGTGCTTGTAACTGAAGTAGAATTTTAAGTACCTTCATTTTCGTTTTTTACAAGAAAAAAAACTACTTTTAACCACATCAAATGATCTATTGAAAAATCTTACCGAGTTTATTTTTGAAGAGAATACGTTTTCTTGTAAATTATTGGCAAAAAAGTAATCTTTAAAAATGTGAAATATTACATTTTTATTTATCAAGAAATGCAGCCAAAAATTGTAAGCAAACGTAAGAAATATACGAGAGTCGTTTGAAAAGTCCGTGCAAAGTCAGAGAGATAGCACTACTGGCGCATATCGAGGTTATGTTTAGTTAGTAGCATCTCTTGGAAGAACACACACCAAGTTTCAGCCAGATCGGTCTATTTCTTTGTGTTTGGCATTCGTTTGAATCGAGGAAGTCGAGTGATTTTCAAATCGTGTGAAGTGTTGCAAGGACGGTTTACAGCTGTTCCAGAAGAATCCGCAGAACTTTAAGCGTCGTTTCGTCACTGTGGATGAAACATGGATACATCACTACACTCCTGAGACCAAAGAACAATCTAAACAATGGGTTACCAAGGGGGTAATCTGCGCCAAAAAAGGCGAAGACCGTTCCTTCGGCCGGAAAGATTATGGCGACTGTCTTTTGGGATTCGCAAGGAATAATCCTCATCGACTATCTGGAAAAGGGTAAAACTATTACAGGTGCAAATTATTCATCGTTATTGGACCGTTTGAAAACCGAGCTGCAAGAAAAACCCCCACGATTGGACCACAAAAAAGTCCTTTTCCATCACGACAACGCACCAGCTCACACCTCAGCAGTTGTGGTCGCAAAATTAATGGAAATAGGGTTCCAACTCGTTTCACATTCCCCCTATTCTCCAGACTTGGCTTCCTCGGACTACTATTTGTTCCCCAATATGAAGAAATGGCTGGCGGGAAAAAGATTTTATTCAAACGAGGAGGTGATTGCAGAAACGAATGGCTATTTTTCAGACTTGGACAAATCCTATTATTCGGAAGGGATCAACAAACTAGAGCAGCGTTGGACGAAGTGTATAAGCCTAAAAGGAGACTATGTTGAAAAATAAAAAAGGTTTACCCCAAAAAATTAAGTAGTTTTTATTTTTGCACGGACTTTTCAAACGACCCTCGTATATTTATCAATAGCGGGCACGTATAACACATATGTACTTCAAATGAAATTTACCCGCATCTCTCAACTCATACGAAAAGTTATATTTTTATTTTTATATATAAATTGGTTCGCACTAAATTTCCTTTCTGGTCACAGATGTTATAAATTATTGCCTTGAATTGAGGCCAAAAAATATTGGAACTGTTACCTACATTTTATCGCTGTTATTAAATTATGTTTTATTTTCTTTTCTGGTTGTGAAGCCTGGGCCAAAGTAAATACCAAATTAATTTTTACCAATTTTGGTAACATCAGTTTTTGATATTTTGATTTTATTTATTTATTGTTTAAGGCACATCTACATCTTTGGTACCCAGCGGCTTTTGTCAGTGCACTGCCGGCTTCTGGACAGTGTAAAATAGTTACCGTACAAATTACTCTTATTTGTATTTCATATACAAATAATTAACTTGTAGCTTAAATTTGTTATGTTAAAAACAAAAAATTAACGTGTGGCTGTGCCATGGACACGGCCGTGTGTTGTACGTGAATACGTTTACGTAACGGGTTATATTTTTTATATAAAATATTTTTATTTATATATTTAGGATGAAACAATGTGTCTTCATAATCGACGATCGAACACAATCTATGCCTATACAGTTCGTTGTCGATGTAGAAGCGATTTCATCATCCACTTGTGTAATTTCAACCGCCCCAGCTGCAGATGTACTGGACACCGTCGTTGATCCGCTCGGCTCTTTTACGTTCCCGGCACAGCTTGACTCGGTCATATGGTGTTTTATTATTACCATTCGATTGTTCTTGAGAAGCCCATTCCAACCGTATACGATCTCTGTATTTGGTTTTGGCTTTTCTACGCGTGTAGGCCGACATTATATATTTTTGATATTTTTTTATTCTAACACCTTATTATATTCACTGTCACTATCTTACAATATACAATCGATAGATTGTGACGACAGCTGACGATTAAAACTTAAACGAACATCGTAGCTTCTCCGAGTCAAAAGTTATACTAATTGCAAATCTCGATACGCAGCAAAATGATCTCAAAATGGCGGCGCTTCCCCCTCCACCGCGCGCGATGCGTCACAGTCCTCGCTTATCGTAATGAATTCTTTGATCCTTTAGCTATCGAGTGGTCTAATTTAATTTTGGATGTAGACGATAGATTCGAAACTATAATGCCAAACTGTATCCTCCGATTTTATTATCATTAGGTTTTTTGGATTGCCTCCATATGATAGCAAATTTAAAGACGTATTCACGTCAAAAATCCCCATTTTGCTTGTACGGATTTTAGAACTAAGCTAATCCTAAAACCTGGATTGATCCATATTATGAGTCATATTTTTAGATAATTATTATTTAAGTGCTTCTAAATGGTAGAAACCTTACTTCGCTTGATAAAGTTCGCTACTTGGAACTCTATTTAGACAAAAGAATCACTTGGTATCTACAAACTAAACTCAAGATACAGGAACTAAAACGACGATGCCAACTGCTATAAACGATTACTCGACAAAGTTGCTATCTTACTCTAGGAGCAGGGATGGCCAACTTTTCTGTATATAAGATCTACTTTTTATCTTAAAAGTGTGTCGCGATCGACTTGTTGTCATAGGCGTAGTCTAAGGGTGAAGAAGGGGTGTGAAATGCATACTATTTTATACACTGTGTTTCAGTATAAGGTGCATTCCAGCGAGGTATGGGTAGATAAGTAAAATATATTATTTTGTTTAAATCACTTATTAAGTTTTCGAGATATAGGCTCGTGAAGAAAATAAATTTCCAGACCCAACTTTTGACAGCAGCATTCCGCAGCATGCGGTACCTCTGAAAATTCGATTTTCCGACACTTTTTCAAGTTAGATTTTTACTAACTTAAAATGCAATTTAATTTTTTTATCAACTGCAATTTATAAGTTGTTGTACGAAAAATTGTTATAAACATGCACAGTATGGCCGATAATTTGATTTCAATATTTCACTTTCGCGCTTTTTTTGGGGGCCAGGAGAATTTAACATGAAAGAATAATATGACTTACTTTTTGCTAATCTATCAATAGCTCGCTGAGTACACCTCGTACCGAAATATAGATATACGGCTTATCTACCTACGTAAAAACAACAACAATAATTATTTAAAGGGCCAAAAAACTCACATCCAGGGGAATTAAAAGAACATGGATAATTATTAACAATATTTATTAATTCAAAGTAGCTACAGATAATGACTGATTTAGAATTTACTTTGTTGCCTTAACATTAATGGGAAGACTGGAGTTTACATGTCTCTAACCAAGGAATCACATTTAGGTGTATATCCTTGACAAAGATAATAATAATGTTTCTTCAGTATGGGCATCAGTTCAGTTGTTTAGTCTTCGTTAGCTTCAAGAATGAAAATGCCGATTCGCATAGGTATGTGGATCCGAAACAAGAATAGATATATTCGCTACATTTGGTGATACGAAGGCGAGCGATCGACGATCGACCAAAACTGGCCTCGCAATCGACTTGTTGGCCACCCCTGCTCTAGAAAATGAAGTGCTCATCTGAAACACTGTACTGAAACTTTTATGGACTTATGGGATAGAAGTGTGGGACGCTCCAAGTGCCTCTATCATCGACTAGAAACTCTCCTATCCAAAATTCTTTGCAGAATCACCAATGTTCCATTTTATGTTTCAAATCCAGACCATCCAGAAACAGCTCAATGTTCCTTTTGGACTTTTGGTCGCGACCTAATCACATCCCGGTACCAAAAATAATTTCGTAAATCCCTTTCTCTCCACTACAATCCATTAATCCAAAAACCCTTTTCCCAATCCATTTCTATAAATCCCAATAGAAGACGGAGACGCCGGTGGCCCAAAAAAAGAATCTACTGATTCAATAAAAGTGATCAATAAGTTTTTGTAAATACGTGAAATATATCTCTTTTCTGAAAATATGTCTTCATTCATCTCAATCACTATGTAAAGTAAAGTAAAGTAATCGCCTATTTTTTCAGGCGGGGCTTATCGTCCAACTACCATTTACTAGGTGTCGCAGACGGAGGCGAATAGCAAACATACTTTACTATTTCTCATTTAACCATTAAATAAAATCCAAGGCCAAGACCGGGAATTGAACCCAGTACCACAATGCATATTAGCTTTGAAGGTCTCGCCTCTTAACCCGCTCGGCTACCGTGGCGCCTTCAATCACTATGTATCGCTTTCATTATTCATTTCTTGTAAATATCTCGAAGGGTTGTCAGTAGACTGCTCTACACTTGCCCACATCATGTTTACTAGATATAAATTTTTCAATAAATTGATTAAAACCAAAAAAAAGATGAAATTAATAAAGTGTACACTTAATATCTTTTTAATATCGAATAATTTTTTTAAAACTAACTATTTGCCTAAAATAGTTTTTTAAGTCTCAGTAAAAATAAATAACATAATTAAATCTTATTAAATAATTGGACTGGCATAATATGGAAGAGGATTGTTTTTACCAATTAAAGTAATGCATGCCATATCCTGATTATTTTAATCAAAATCAATCAACTAGAAGACACGAATTAGGTGCGTCCAGATAATTACAAATAATTTCATGCACCAGTTTTTAGGATACGCAACTAGCAGAATGAAAGTAATCAATTTTAAACAGTTAATTACTGAAACAGTATTAATTTGATTGAGTTTCTCCTTTAATAAGCACTTTTTCAATGAAAGAAAGAATCTGATTTGAACACTGGCATAACTTGCTCTAATTGGAGGCTTTAATTTAAAAATTTAACTTCGAATTTGAAAAAAAAGTATTTAATTTTTATTACTAATATTTTATCAGTTGGTAGAACTGCATTTTTGACCCTAAATTAGCACCTTTAAACTATCGTTATCCCTCCTTAGAATGAACTGAAATAAATTTCCCTGTAAGAATTATTTAAATCAAAGTTATACGAGTATATCTACGGGAAATTGAAAAATCAAAATCCATTTAGTAAAAAGGATGCGGATTTTTTTTCAAACGGGAATTAAATCATTTAACCTTCCTTAAAATTTAGACTCCGAAATGTAAATTATACTGATATGTTCCTTTTTTAAAAGGAAAGTTATTCAATCCGTTTTTCAATGAAGTGCCATAAATTTTCAAGTTATAACACAAGCGGCCGAAGTTTAGTTTGTATAACCCATGATATTAAATTCTTCATTTTATTTCATAAAAATAATTTAGCTAAAAATCATGAGACACATGATCATGTTACAATAATTAGGTTACCACAGTAGAACTATGAAAGTATGTATGATGACAAGCAATCATTATGTAACCGTTTGAATCTATAGTGACACAATATATTTTACAAAAATATATATCAGTTAGAGCAACCACTAATACAATTTAATTGTTAATATTTATCTTTGTTAAAATAAATTTTTCAATTCAGGCTTGATACAATTTACAATGCTACCTTTTTTCCAGAATTAACAGCTTCCCTTGTAACAAAATAGAGTCAATAAAGATGAACAAGGGGCAAACTATTGGCCCTTTCTTGTTCAGATAAACAAAGCAATGAAGATAAACAATCACAGTATTTCCAAAGAAATAAAAAGGAAGAGATATTTGTCCATTCAAAGAACCGTTAGATTGACAAGCAAGAAAAAATAAAGTTGTGTTTGTACAACAACAAAAACTAAATCCTGGAATTATGTTTACCGTTACAAGATCTAATAAATGAGAAAACTTTTGCTAATGACCACAAACGGTAGACCATAATAATAACAATAATAAATGGGATTAGAAGTTACAGAAAAATATGATGCAATCTTTCTGATTAGAAAGAAGCTTTTATATATAATTCCTGGAAAAAAATAATAATAATATTATTATTTATACTAACTGAGTAAAACTGTATTCCCCAATATTTATACAGATATTTATAGGAAATCTTTTCATTATAATAATTTATTAATTTCATATCATTGCTTAAACTAGAGATTAGCTGATTTCAAGCAAACTGATATTAAGAATTACGGTGCAAGATGGTTGCTAAAATAATGAACTGAAGACTATAAAAGTCAATTTAAGTTCATAGAACCTAGAGCTTTTATTTTTAAGTGCCGAGCCGGCCACCGGACAGTGTTCTCTCGTTGCAGACAAGCTCTAAGTGGGACCAACCAAGATATACACTTTTTTAATTTTATTTTTGTTGGTGAAAAGTCAATTCAATTGAATCAATTAACTTTAACTCTAATTTACCTCCATAGAAATACGTATAAAAAAAATAAATCGATACAAAAAATAAAGAATAAATATTAAAAGTAAAAGAATCAAGAAAATAAACGGCAAGTAAATAAAGAGCAAAAAGGAAAGGAAAAAAAAAAGATTTATTGTCTTGAAATGCTCTTTAAACGCTATTCTCTTAACAATACGGTTCTCTTAGAAAATGGTAATTAAAAGATTAGAACAAAAGATAACGATTATTCGGATTGAGTGTTTCTTTTTCCTTCCTCCTTCTTCAACCGACTTTTGTCTTTAATGAACAAGAAGGCTTAAACATTCTCTTAATATGGAGTAATTCAATTAACAATAGATGCAATATTAGCGTTTAATAATAATAATAATAATTGAGAATTAGAATAAAATTCTATTTAAAATGATTTCGAATACTTAGTAGCTTATTGTAACTGTGGCTGTTATTTTCATTTATTAATGGCCGTTATTTTCTTCGAATTGTCGATTATCTTATCTGCACTTTGTAACCTTTACTCTTGTATTGGGTCACCCTTCTATTTACAATTAATGTTAAATTAGCTTTTGCAGAGGTACATACATTAATAAAGAGAATAAAATTCTTTTTAAAATGATTTCGAATTACTTAGTAGCTTATTGTAACTAGTGGCTGTTATTTTCATTTATTAATGGCCGTTATTTTCTTCGAATTGTCGATTATCTTATCTGCACTTTGTAACCTTTACTCTTGTATTGGGTCACCCTTCTATTTACAATTAATGTTAAATTAGCTTTTGCAGAGGTACATACATCAATAAAGAGAATAAAATTCTTTTTAAAATGATTTCGAATTACTTAGTAGCTTATTGTAACTAGTGGCTGTTATTTTCATTTATTAATGGCCGTTATTTTCTTCGAATTGTCGATTATCTTATCTGCACTTTGTAACCTTTACTCTTGTATTGGGTCACCCTTCTATTTACAATTAATGTTAAATTAGCTTTTGCAGAGGTACATACATTAACAAAGAGAATAAAATTCTTTTTAAAATGATTTCGAATTACTTAGTAGCTTATTGTAACTAGTGGCTGTTATTTTCATTTATTAATGGCCGTTATTTTCTTCGAATTGTCGATTATCTTATCTGCACTTTGTAACCTTTACTCTTGTATTGGGTCACCCTTCTATTTACAATTAATGCTAAATTAGCTTTTGCAGAGGTACATACATTAATAAAGAGAATAAAATTCTTTTTAAAATGATTTCGAATTACTTAGTAGCTTATTGTAACTAGTGGCTGTTATTTTCATTTATTAATGGCCGTTATTTTCTTCGAATTGTCGATTATCTTATCTGCACTTTGTAACCTTTACTCTTGTATTGGGTCACCCTTCTATTTACAATTAATGTTAAATTAGCTTTTGCAGAGGTACATACATTAATAAAGAGAATAAAATTCTTTTTAAAATGATTTCGAATTACTTAGTAGCTTATTGTAACTAGTGGCTGTTATTTTCATTTATTAATGGCCGTTATTTTCTTCGAATTGTCGATTATCTTATCTGCACTTTGTAACCTTTACTCTTGTATTGGGTCACCCTTCTATTTACAATTAATGCTAAATTAGCTTTTGCAGAGGTACATACATTAATAAAGAGAATAAAATTCTTTTTAAAATGATTTCGAATTACTTAGTAGCTTATTGTAACTAGTGGCTGTTATTTTCATTTATTAATGGCCGTTATTTTCTTCGAATTGTCGATTATCTTATCTGCACTTTGTAACCTTTACTCTTGTATTGGGTCACCCTTCTATTTACAATTAATGTTAAATTAGCTTTTGCAGAGGTACATACATTAATAAAGAGAATAAAATTCTTTTTAAAATGATTTCGAATTACTTAGTAGCTTATTGTAACTAGTGGCTGTTATTTTCATTTATTAATGGCCGTTATTTTCTTCGAATTGTCGATTATCTTATCTGCACTTTGTAACCTTTACTCTTGTATTGGGTCACCCTTCTATTTACAATTAATGCTAAATTAGCTTTTGCAGAGGTACATACATTAATAAAGAGAATAAAATTCTTTTTAAAATGATTTCGAATTACTTAGTAGCTTATTGTAACTAGTGGCTGTTATTTTCATTTATTAATGGCCGTTATTTTCTTCGAATTGTCGATTATCTTATCTGCACTTTGTAACCTTTACTCTTGTATTGGGTCACCCTTCTATTTACAATTAATGCTAAATTAGCTTTTGCAGAGGTACATACATTAATAAAGAGAATAAAATTCTTTTTAAAATGATTTCGAATTACTTAGTAGCTTATTGTAACTAGTGGCTGTTATTTTCATTTATTAATGAGCGTTATTTTATTATTTTGAGCGAATGGTGTAGAATTGTGGGCGTTTTACGCCGCAACTTTTTTTTTAAAAAACGGCTACATTACCTAGCAATTCTCTCCCAAACTTAATGAAACATGAAACATTAATGAAACAAATGAAGCGAAAAGGCTCAATATTTCGGGCTGCTCAGAATCTGATTGGTGGTTGATATCTTGCTTACTTCTACGCCTTCTACGCTTAGATTCTAAACATTTCACTTCCATTAAATAGCTCTTTGCTACAATGTCGCCAGTCAAACTCTACAAATCGCACCTTACAAATCTTCTTTCACCAAATATTACTAGACAAGTCGCAAAGATAAATTACATGAGCCTAATTCACCACATTCCAAACCCACTTATTCAAATGTCAGCCCTCTTTTACTATCCCAGACAATTCCCTAGGAGATTCTGGTCCCGAAATTCCTTCAGCTTCCATACTGTTTATCATGTCATTAGTTCTGCATGTCCATATTATATTCACATATAATAAAGAAGCTTGTGATGACGCTGCGTAACAATTCTACCCTCAACTTTCCTGGCAAAGTCCAATTTACTTGAATTTTCTAAATAATGCTTCCTTATTTATTTATGTTATTTTTTTTTCATTCTTTACTCTAACTAAATAAATTACAAGCCACAAAAGTGTACTTATATATATTCTAGAATAATTTTGCATAATATATTGCCGACCGTTACTTGTATAAAGCAAGTATAATAAGTTTTACTGCAAGCATAGAATAAGTTTGTAACAAAGAAACATACTAAGCTCCAGCAGGACGACAAATAACTGTAGGGGGTTTTGTGTCGTTTAATATGTCGGTTCTTGCTTTGTTGGATATTCTATGGTGGTACCTACATGTGCTATTCCCGCTGGCTGACAGAAGAAACCCGTACTTATATTTCCACGTCTTGTTTGTATACATGTATGTTACATAAAGGATGTAAATTGTAAGTGCAACATTGGTCAAGCCAAAGAATAGCAACTTCTTCAGGAGTTGTAGGTTTGAGAAATGTTCCAAACTTGACACTTGGGTGACATCTCTTTTTTCTCACTCAGAGAAGTAAAATTTTAGTTATTTACTTAAATTACAAATGGTTCTACGTGATTTATCTAGCTGAGCATGATGGATTGGTAATGAGCGAGTGGAATTATGGCGTAATCTATGCAAGTTGTGACATGCTTTTGATTACTTACACCTGATCTATGGGCTTTTCCTTCAAGAGCCAATTTAACTGTTTAGAAAAAAAGGTACTGTCTAGGGGACCGAAGTTCTGTCCAAATGTTCTCTCAGGAGCAGCCTTTCATCCTGTCTGCAACATCGTTAGACATCCTTGAGTTCTAAATCTTCCACAAGGGCACATTGGTCAAGGCAGCAATATATCAACTCCCTAACTACCCAAATTCTGGACACAGGACTGACTTTCATAGGCTACAAATATGCCTTGATCAGCTTACCTGCCAAAACTCTCTTAATGTCATACCACCCAACAAGAAAAGATACTCTGCTATACTGGAGACTATTATATTTTACTGAATCGTTTGACTAAAATAAAGAATTGCGAAGAATTTCCTTCACTTAGTACTCTGCAGTATGTTTTTGAGTTTGTTGTTATCAATTCGTCATTGTGCTAGAATAATGTTCTAAATCATCAAAGTGCCCATTATATCTACCCAATTTGAGTTGGTCTATAAAATAATTATATCTATTTAAGGTGCGTCAAAGTCTGAAACAAAGTCTATTATTTTGTTTGTTAGTCACAAAAATAAAAGAAGTTTTATCCATTTATTGTGATAAAAAGTTTTATTGTGACATTGTGAAAAAAAAATTGGGTGTGAAATAAACGTGTAAAAGTGAGGTATGATGGGATCATGAAGCTTGGAATAAAAACCAATATCAAGTTCCCAGGAGACCCAACACAGTACCATAACAAAAAATTAGGAGTTAACCTTCTATAGAGGTAACAGTACAGCTGAAAGTTTATTATATGATTTGTATTCCATCCAATGCTTGTTTTTCTCTACAATTTTTTTAAGTTCAAGTCTAAAAAAGAAAAAAATATATTAATTTATGATAATATATGCAAAAAAGAAGTGGGAAAAGTTTTCCATGAAAAAATAGATGAACTTTACAATTAACACTGTATTATAACACTGTTATAAGCTGGTGTTAAGTAAATTTATTTACAATATTTGTGTATAAAATTTAGAAAAAGGGCTTTGTTTACAATTCAATCACAATATAGGTTAATCAAATAAACAAAATGGTTACTCTGTAACTTGACGTATAATGTAAACAGTGTTCGCGCAAAATTAGTCATCATTTCTCTCTATTTCTTAACTCTCTAATCGTTAACATTATTTATGTAAAAACATCATTACATCACTAAGGTTCCCAGTAAGTAATACTTGTTCTACGAGGGTCGTTTGAAAAGTCCGTGCAAAAATAAAAACTACTTAATTTTTTGGGGTAAACCTTTTTTATTTTTCAACATAGTCTCCTTTTAGGCTTATACACTTCGTCCAACGCTGCTCTAGTTTGTTCATCCCTTCCGAATAATAGGATTTGTCCAAGTCTGAAAAATAGCCATTTGTTTCTGAAATCACTTCCTCGTTTGAATAAAATCTTTTTCCCGCCAGCCATTTCTTCATACTGGGGAACAAATAGTAGTCCGAGGGAGCCAAGTCTGGAGAATAGGGGGGATGTGAAACGAGTTGGAACCCTATTTCCATTAATTTTGCGGACACAACTGCTGAGGTGTGAGCTGGTGCGTTGTCGTGATGGAAAAGGACTTTTTTGTGGGCCAATCGTGGGCGTTTTTCTTGCAGCTCGGTTTTCAAACGGTCCAATAACGATGAATAATATGCACCTGTAATAGTTTTACCCTTTTCCAGATAGTCCATGAGGATTATTCCTTGCGAATCCCAAAAGACAGTCGCCATATTCTTTCCGGCCGAAGGAACGGTCTTCGCCTTTTTTGGCGCAGATTCCCCCTTGGTAACCCATTGTTTAGATTGTTCTTTGGTCTCAGGAGTGTAGTGATGTATCCATGTTTCATCCACAGTGACGAAACGACGCTTAAAGTCCTGCGGATTCTTCTAGAACAGCTGCAAACCGTCCTTGCAACACTTCACACGATTTCGTTTTTGGTCAAGCGTGAGCAATCGCGGCACCCATCTTGCGGATAGCTTTGTCATGTCCAAATGTTGATGCAAAATATTATGTACCCGTTCATTCGAGATGCCCACAGCACTAGCAATCTCACGCACCTTCACTCTTCTGTCATCATATCACCATATCATGGATTTTATTAATGATTTCTGGAGTAGTAACCTCAACAGGGCGTCCAGAACGTTCAGCGTCACTTGTGCCCATATGGCCACTCCGAAAATTTTGAAACCACTTATAAACTGTTCTAATCGAAGGTGCAGAGTCACCATAATGTTTATCAAGCTTCTCTTTAGTCTCCTGAGGCGTTTTGCCTTTCATAAAGTAGTGTTTAATCAACACACGAAATTCTTTTTCGTCCATTTTTTGAAAATCACTCGACTTCCTCGATTCAAACGAATGCCAAACACAAAGAAATAGACCGATCTGGCTGAAACTTGGTGTGTGTTCTTCCAAGAGATGCTACTAAACATAACCTCGATACGCGCCAGTAGTGCTATCTCTCTGACTTTGCACGGACTTTTCAAACGACCCTCGTATGTTATATTGTTTACGCACACTACTAAAACTTATAACATCAAATGAAATCTCTATAATTTACCAATTAACTATATTTCTTTATGCTTTGAAACATCTTCATTTATTTATTTTATTCCTATTTTATAATTTCAACAACAGTTGGTAACTATAAAAGTTTGCCTTTTCTTAATCGATTAATCGATCGAGCAAAAGTTGGTATTGTGCAATTTATTTTGAATTTTTCACTGGTTAGGCATAAGATTACATTTTCACTAGCGTTTTCCGATTTTACAATTACAAATAAATGATTATGCCCAATTTTTGAGGCCATAATATTTTTTTTTTATGATTGCGCAAATAAAAAAGCAGTAGCAAATTGGTTAAAGCTTTTTGAAGTTGGTTTAAGCAATCGATTATCATCTACACATCGTGCAAAAATTTTCATTTTGGCTCAGATCGAGTTTATTTATTTATTTATTATAATTTGTTTGTATTGATTGCAATATTTTTTTCCCTTTCATTGAACAACACAGCTCAACGTTGTCTCAACAAATCCTTTACTACACTTATTTACTGGTAAAATGTGATACCAGTGTAATACTTTTTTTTCTTTTTTTTGAGGCGAAAATCCTACGGGAAATCCCAATAATACTATCGACAACAGTAATGGAAAAAATATAAACCAAACCCCTGTACTTTTCCCGTTACAACCATATTGCTTTTACACTTCGCCCTATCTCTTTCTTTGTTTTCAATTCTTTGTCCTTCTTTTTCGTAAACAAGAAATAGTTTTTTTTAGAAAACAAAACAGAAGAAACCACCATTTTGTTATTTTGCCGGAGTAAAAATAAAAAAAAGAAGCACATTTTCTCATAAAATTTACATTACTTTGGACGAATTGAAAGCTGATCCGAAAAGCAATCAACATTTTGTACAAGGTTAGTAAGAGAATTGATTTACATTTTACTGTAATGAATAATTGTCACGTAGCTGGGAAGTTTTTTTACCCATTTTCCAAAAGATGGAGAGAACTTTTGTGGTAGAGTTTCTGGTTTGCATAAAATGACTCAAGGAATTTTCTTATTCTATCTTTGATTATTTTGTTCTTGTTTTTAACAAGAATAAACCAAATAGATTCAGTTTTGGCTACCCAGTGGTAACACTCCCAAATATTATATGGTTAGTCGCTCTCTTCACTGGAGAGGAGATCACGAGGCAACTGTTTTTTTAAGAAGTCTTGTCGGGTTGTCAGGAAGAGTTCTAGAAGAAAGATTTTGAGCAAGAGGATTTATATGAGATTGCAGGCTGAAGTGGAGTTTTCTGTATCGTGTTCTAGCAACCTGTGTGACAAAAGGAATGTTTAGGTCAGTGTGTATAGTCCAGGTTGGAGACATAAAATGGAATGTTTACGATAGTTCGAAATATTTCAGATTGTAGCGATTGAATCCTTTGGAGATTGGAGCGTTTGGTTGAACCCCACAGCTCTATTCCACTGAAACAGTGTGATATTAACCAGTGTTGCCATTTAGACACAAAATGATGCAGCTCACTTATCGTTTTGTTTTAAAACTGAAACAGTGTGATATTACCCAGTTTATTAAGACCGCCTGAGTTATAATTTGGGCACAAAATGATGCAGCTCACTTATCGCTTTGTTTTTAAACTGAAACAGTGTGATATTACCCAGTTTATTAAGACCGCCTGAGTTGCCATTTAAGCACAAAATGAAGCAGCTCACTTATCGCTTTGTTCTTAAACTGAACAGTATAACATTACCCAGTTTATTAAGACTGCCTGAGCTGCCATTTAGACACAAAATGATGCAGCTCACTTGAATTCTGAGATAGTTACCGGTGATTTAATTATACTTTGAATATTATAATTATATATTCAATAATAATGAATTATAATTTGAAATAATTGAAATCTAAAAACTATATTCAAATGAGAATATAAAAAAATATTACCTTTTTCATTAGAAAACGAAAAAGAAATGTCAAACTTTTTCTTATTGCCATGAAGATGACAGACGACAGATCTATTTTCTCTTTTGTGATAAAATAATTGATAACTTTGACATTTTGTATACAAAATAACAAGGCTGACTAAGGTGTCATCTTCTTATCAGTGTTTCCTGTCACTTTACGTAAACAAGTACGGAGAGAGGGGGGAAATCTCTTTTTGAAGGACATATCTCACAAATATGTAGTGTAGCTTCAGTGAAGTAAATCATCGCTAGAATTCCGCACACTACCTTCACTGACAGGCAAACAAAATAAAGTAGAAAGAAAAAAGTAAATACACAAAAAAGAAAGGCAAGATGTCAAATACTTTCAAGTGACTGACTTTTTTTTCTAACAATACCAACTGCAAGTCGTCTTTCTACTTTTACCAATTTCTTTGTTACTATTTATTTCATTTTTGATAGATATTTCTATGTATATTTTTTCTTTTTTCTTTTTGTCATTTGTTTTCAGGTTGAAAAATGCGAACTGCTAAAAGATTTACATTAAATGACAACGTAGTTAGTGGTCGCACACCATAAAAATTTAGTCAATAACTGAAGCTGATTATACTATGCCAGGAAGTAATAAAGCTTTTGAGACGCCACGGTAGCCGAGCGGTTAGAGGCGAGACCTACAAAGCTAAATATGTATTGTGGTACTGGGTTCGATTCCCGGTCCTAAGACCTAAGCCTTGGATTTTAATTAATGTTTAATATGAGAACTTTGTAGTTGAAATTTGTTTTCTAATCGCCACCGCCTACGACACCTAATTCTTAGGGCTTGTTTTAGTCACCATCTAAAATTCGAGACTTTTAGTCGCCAGTCGAGACTTTTGAAAAATGGCTCTCCCGCCCTGTTCAAAACCTTTTCCTCTAGGAATAAATTCATTCTCCGGGAAGGATCCTAGGACATCACAAAAATCAAAGTCACCGGTCCCTCCTATGTTTAAAGATTTTTGTTTATAGCCAGCTGCATCCCAGTTAACATATAAGAACTATGTATTTTTTATTTACCTGGATTCATCTAACCTAAGCACTATTTATTATTTATTTATTTGTATTATTGCTTAAAAGAAAATATACATTTCTATAGCAAGAGTTCGGCCTCTGCTAGTAATAACATTTATGAGAAGAAATAGGCTCTACCCATTACTTCCAAACTTGGGAAAAATAAATAAAAATAAAAGAAGATAAACAAAATTATACCTTCACAAAATTACATCCTAAAGAAAATTAATGACAACTGAAATATTTTAAAAAAATAACTTAAATCCGTTAAACATAAGAGTGCAATTATTTGAGACTACATATTCGGCGGAAGAATTAGAGGAATTTCCTTATTTCTTTAAATATTATCTTTACAAATTTATACCTTTTATCTAGAGCTCCAAAGATGAAATAGAATAATCTAATCTAATAATGGAACAGAATAATGCGATGGTTGTGAAATGGTGATCATAACTGCCTTCCTTAATATAGTTGTACAACTTATAATATGCAGGAAAAATAAAGTATTTATCATCATAGACATTTCTTTCATAAATCTATCTAGAAAATTAACAAGTATCGAAATAAAAACAATAAGTATATAAATAAAAACAATAGGTGTAGAAATAAAAACAATAAGTATAGAAATAAAAACAATAAGTATAGAAAGAAAAACAATAAGTATAGAAAGAAAAACAATAAGTATAGAAATAAAAACAATAAGTATAGAAAGAAAAACAATAAGTATAGAAAGAAAAACAATAAGTATATAAATAAAAACAATAAGTATAGAAATAAAAAACAATAAGTATAGAAATAAAAACAATAAGTATAGAAAGAAAAACAATAAGTATAGAAAGAAAAACAATAAGTATAGAAATAAAAACAATAAGTATAGAAATAAAAACAATAAGTATAGAAAGAAAAACAATAAGTATAGAAATAAAAACAATAAGTATAGAAATAAAAACAATAAGTATAGAAAGAAAAACAATAAGTAGGAATAGAAATAAATACAATAATTAGGTATTAAGAACGTATTGAAACATAAACTTAGATGAAACAATCTTAAAAAAAAGTCTTAGAGAAAAATATTCAGTCCTTGGGTGTCTGATATAACGATTTGCAACAAACTGAAAACAATCCGTTCTGAAAACTGTAACAATAACAGCTGTTATTGTTACTGCAATAAAGATAAATTAAAAAAAAAAAGAAGAATAATAATAAAATAAAGAGAAAAAAAATGAACACTTTTTGTGGGTGGATATTAAGGCAGTAACTGTGACTTGGGAGTTGTTGGCCCAATATAAACGTTTCCGAGACCTCCCATACTACTGAACCATAAACTTTATCCTACTTTATTAGATTTAATTTCTAGGAACTGTTAGTCTCTCTCATCCCTAGGGCGTCACCCATCTAAACTTCTACCATTTCTTTGTTTCTATATAGATTGAAATTCTACCGCTTGTCTAATGTTAAAACCTTGCTTTGTCAGTTAAATACAATCCTAAACTTCTCATCCCGATGACTACCAAAAAAACAGGTCATTGTTAATACACTTTAGGAGAGTTTTCACAATTGGGGAGGGGGCGTGGTCAAGTTTATTTTGCTAACTTAAAATGTATTCTTAAAATGTAAACAAATTGAAAGAGTTAATAATAATAATAAACAAATTCCTTTCTGAAAATAATATTATTAGTAAACGTAGAATAATTAATGAATAGGGTTGTAAACTTTCAGTCCATAAATCAATTCACTAATGAAATATCTGTCATAAACGCATGTTTGTTAATTACACACATTATATATATATATATATATATATACATATACAATAATACGAATAATGTACACAAATGTTAGTGAAGGAAAA
Organism: Rhodnius prolixus; assembly: GCF_049639745.1. NCBI lineage: Eukaryota > Metazoa > Arthropoda > Insecta > Hemiptera > Reduviidae > Rhodnius > Rhodnius prolixus. Next base: position 16,742,145 of record NW_027411582.1, on the reverse strand, counting down.
TTGAGTAAATGATAGCGCTGTTGGCGTCACATGCAGTAATGGAATTTAATTTACAAGTTTTACATATTATTCCAAATATCAGAATAATATTCACTAATAATAATATCAGAATAATATTCACTAATAGTAATATCAGAATAATATTCACTGCGCATTAGTTTTATATCTTTTATCAACTAGATTGTTTATATGCAATGATAATTAGCATGGACTTAATTAGATTTTGAATTTTATTAGTTTCTATTTAGTTGATTTATGTCGCTTATAAGTTAGGCGCCACGGTAGCCGAGTGGTTAGAGGCGAGGACTGCAAAGCTATAACATGTATTGTAGTACTTGGTTCGATCCCCGGTCTAGACACCTTGGATTTTATTTAATGTTTAATATGAGAACTTTGTCGTGAAGTGTGTTTTGCTAATCGCCTCCGTCAGCGATTACCTAATTATGTAGCTAGACGTAAAGCACGCCTAACTTAACTTAAACAGGCTTTGAATTAAATAAATTAAAACCAAATACACTTGAAGTAATGTAACGTCATAAATAGAAATCTGTGCATTTAACCATTGAATAATCTAATTCTAATTCCAAGTAGAATTATTATTTACTCAGGCATCTCCCGAAGGTTGCCTGCACGGATCTTATTTCTCCAAACTTCTCTATCCTGGCAATCACTTTCCCGCAGTCCCCAGCTTCCTAGATGCACTGCTACCAGTCCCGCCTCGGTCGGCCTCTGGTTCTATTAAAGGGTGGTAGACACCTTAAACATCTCCCGGGCCATCCGTCGTCTCCCATTCTCTGTAAGTGACCATACCAAGTTAGACCTCTTTGGTATATCCGGACTATTAAGTCGTTGTCCACTTCAATGAGTCTTCTTTTTGTTTCTGACTTCACCCGTTGTGCTCTTGAGCATCGCGCCGACCTTCTCCAGAAGTCCATTCTAGACAGCTCTAAGCTTTTGCATTTGTTTTTTCGTGAGAGTCCAGGTCTCGCTTCCAAACAGCAATATACTCTCCACAATGGACGTATAAATTTGCTTTTTCACCCCAACTGATATGTGTGGATTCCACAATAAGGAATTCAACATTCTTATGGCTTTTCGCCACTTTGAATTCGGGATTCTATTCTATATCATGTAGAATCATTCACTATTAAAACTTAGAAATTTCATAGCTCTAGCCATTATGAATTTTTGTTTTTTTGTTATTGGCGCCCAGAGTTTTTTTCCAGTGCACTGCCGGCTTCCGGACAGTGTTCACTCGTTACAGACAACGCTGTCTATCACCGGGCAGTGAGAGCTTTAAGAAGCTCCTTGGGAAGAGAAAATCTAAGGGGCCAGCAGGTGGATTCGAACCTGGGACCTTCGAGTGGGCAATCCAATACGCTAACTGCGTAACTAACCTTTTCCTTTAATGAACTAATGAATTTTAAGCAGGGACTTCTGCAGGAATGGTTTACTAAAGGTTTTTTAGTTTTTAATTTTTTTTTTTTTTTTTTAATGTGACATAATGAGTGCAGTTTTTTGATTATAATTCAATTTGAAAATTATTTTTTAGGGGTTAATCATCAATTTTGATTTTTACTCTACATTGAGATCAAACATTTTGATCAAGATGTCTGACACTGTAAACAATGTGTGTCCCTCCATCCGTGATTAGTTTCTGGGTTTACTGCTTTGCGTAGAGAATGGTACTACACGAATATAAACGTTCTATAGACTAATCTATAGACATTTACAACTACAGACTAAAACTTCACGTTGAGTGAATGTCAAAGTTGCTAGAAAATTGGTCTATAGAAGTAACAGGACCACAGGAAAGGAAAATCATGTTCTTTCTGTGGCCAAAATTGAACTTTATTAATGGATAGAGTGGAAAGAGCTCACATAAGATCCTATCCTGACTGCTGGCACTAAAGTAATTCATTTATCACGGTACTTAGGGTTAAAGATTTTTCAACAGAGTTACCACGCTTCCTTCCCGTTGTATTCTGAAGAACTTCCTTTTTTTTTTGCTTTAGATTGAATGTTGAATAAGTGAATAGCGGTTAGAAAACACCTTCACAATTGATTATAAGTGATTAGATGGATCAGATGTCTCAGGAAAAACCATTAGTTTTCCCATCAAGCAATGTTATAAAGTTTCCATACTTATTTGCTTTAGTTGTGCGCTTAAAAGCAGTGAAACACTTTCTTGTCAGCTTATATTCATCAATGTAAATTAGTTTTCTAATACTAAATTCGTCGCTATTATCAAAGAATAATTCCCAAAGCTACAGAAATTTCTTTAGCTTACGTCATAAAAAGTAGTTTTACCAAGATTTATAATCAAGACCTGATCTTTTTTTGAATGTCACTTCCTAATAAATATTGTTAGAGGACATAGTTTTTTGTTGACTGATTCATTAGTCTAAAAGCAACAAAGAATAACTCATCTTTGATTGGTACTGTTTGAACGATTGGTTCTAGAAGTCGACTGATCCATTAATCAAAAAAGAATAGCTCATCTTCGATTGGTACTGTTTGAACGATTGGTCTAGAAGTTCACTGATTCACTAATCTAAAAGGAACAAAGGATAACTCATCTTCGATTAGTACTGATTGAACGATTGGACTAGAATTTGAATGATTTATTGATCTAAAAGGAACAAAGAATAACTCATCTTCGATTGGTGCTGTTTGAACGATTGGTCTAGAAGTTCACTGATTCATTGATCTAAAAGGAACAAAGAATAAGTCATCTTCGATTGGTGCTGTTTGAACGATTGGTCTAGAAGTTGAATGATTCATTAATCTAAAAGGAACAAAGAATAACTCATCTTTGATTGGTACTGTTTCAACGATAGGTCTAGAAGTACACTGATTCATTGATCTTGAAGGAACAAAGAATAAATCATCTTCGATTGGTGCTGTTTGAACGATTGGTCTAGAAGTTGACTGATTCATTAATCTAAAAGGAACAAAGAATAACTCATCTCTGATTGGTGCTGTTTGAACGATTGGTCTAGAAGTTCACTGATTCATTGATCTAAAAGGCATAAAGGATAACTAATCTTCAATTAGTACGGATTGAACGATTGGACTAGAAGTTGACTGATTCATTGATTTAAAAGGAACAAAGAATAACTAAAAGATAGGGCTGGTTTTTATCCAGCAATATATTGGTAAACTGAGGAATTATAAGCCAACAGTAGCTGCGGATACCAATACATAATGTTGTTTTTTTCTAGCCCTCATAAACAATAATGGCTAGTGTTCAAACAAGACCAGGAGCACAAAAAATTAATAAATAAAATACATTTATAAAGAAAAGAAAAAGACAATATTTACTTTTTACATGTTCGTAGAAATTCAAACTAGCATTGGCCTCGACTGAAGTAAAAGTTCTTTAAAGCTGGGAATCAACAGTGGAACAGTACAACTAATATTAAAGCATAAAGAGAAGTCCAAGCATGAAGCAAACATTAGTAGAAGATGTTTTGCTAGCAGTAAGGTGTTGTTGATGTTCAGGTAATGGAAAAGTTTTAGACTATAGTTACATATGTATATATAGGCAGAGATTCTTGGCATTCCCCACTAAAGTACAACTTGGTCTATTACCTAGGATGGCTGGGCAAGATGACGGTCGCACACTTCACTGCAAACACTCTTGGAATTAGAAACTACTAACTCCAGGAGCCCGGCAAGTGGAAATGGCCTGTGCTGAGGATATACTGTCTTCAGTTCTCCCATATTATTTGTTAGCTTTTACTTGCATAAGGTTTTTCCATGAATAGAACACTTTCTAAATAAATAGAAATGCGTATAATTAGTGAAACCTGCATTTAATAAACAATAATGTCAATTATTTTTTATTTTTTTAATTCTTTTATTGGAATTTACAACTGCAACGATTGTTGCAACAAGCAAATGTGGTACCTGATAAAAAAATACGTGAAAAACACGAGTGAAGAAGGCACCCAGTGGTGTCACTCCAGTAACGTGCTCAGCTACACTGTTCTCACGATGAGAGTAGATCACGAGGCCATCTTCCTCTTCAATCTCCTTAGAGGATTACCTGGTAATGTGGAGGAAGATAGGTGTTCTACGAGAGGGTTAGGATGAGCTGCTGTAGAATGGAATGATGAATTTGAGAAAACGAGTGTTAGTAAGATCTTTAATGAAAGGGATTTTGAGGTCATTATGAATAGTTTTCGAAGTATTTTAGACTGTAATATCAGGAGACGTAGAGAGTTGGAACGCTTAGTCGATCCCCCTACTTCAATGCCGTATGACCAAATAGGCCGCAGTAACAGTAGATATAAGAGTCTTTTGTTACTTAGGTTAAGTTTCAAACGTTTGTCAAGTAGTCTGGCGAGAAGTTTTGTAACGTTGGTTAGTTTCTTGTCTTTTCAGTCTAGCCGGAGGGGGATTCCACGTCAACCGTTTGTCCGAGGTACACAATCCAAGGTAGCGTACTTTGTCCACAGTTGGTATAAGAGTTATTTTGAAATTGAATAAAGAGTTAACATTCGAATTATCTATTGTGGTTTAATTAAACAAAGTATTTTGCGATTTACGAGATTTTACTAGTAATAATCAATAGTGCAGTTTTCAAAGGATCAAGGATTAGGAACAGGACGGCTTTATGTCCTAAAGAAGTGAGGTGAAAATCTGGTGTGACACTCACATGACTTTTTTAATACCAAATTTTCAAAAGCAAAAAAGGGAATGAAAAATCGTAGGACCAATTTTCCGCCAAATTTTGGCTGGAGTATGATCAGTGTTTTATTTTCAAGATACTAGAAGGTTGATTGTGCTGAAATATTATCTAGCGTGAGATTCAATGTTAACGCTTAACAGTCTCAAACGTGTAGCAATGCTTAACATTGCTCATTTCTCTAGTGAACTATCAGTGAATTGAAAAGAACGATAAGAGAAGGTTATCAAGTTCAATGGCAACGAAGAGGTAAAGAAAATGGTTTCAAAACTGGTTTCGAGATAAAGGTAAAGAATTCCTCGCTGTTGGGATAAGAAGATGGAACAAATGCATGGAAGTTTGTGAGGATTACGTGGAAAAATTAACAAGACATTTTATTGATTTAATAAATTAATTTTGATGTAAAGCTATTTGTTTAATTATTGTATAACCCTTGTTACAATTCTAAGTTTAAATTCTAGTTAATTTAATCTCTACTTAGAGAAAAGTTAATGTTTCCCTTTTGTGGACTTAAAATACTAAAACGTCAGTCAAAAACGTTATAGAACATTACGTTTATAATTCAAGAACAACCAAGAAGTCTACACATCACCCTTCATTGTTCAAAAGAAAACATATTACAACATGGCCGTCATACTATTCAACCCTTTTGCTCCGTCTTGTTGTAGACACAGTTTTATATATATAGTGGCAGAATAACTTCGTTTCTTTATTCACCATATTTCAAGCCATCAACCCAAAAACTGTCCAGACTATTCTACAAGAGCGTTTTTACTTCTTCAAGAAAGTCAACTTCCACTTCAAAACTGTTTTCAACAGATAGATAACTCTTCTTCATATTCTGTAGAATGAGATTAAATATAAATGTGGTTTGTAGTAAGCAATGGGAGAGCGGGCCGGAACTAGAGCTAGCGAAGATTAGAAAGAAACTAAAGGAAATGTTGACATAAGTTTTAATATTTATCTACATAACTTGGTTATACTTCTAACTTATCCTAACTAACATTTGTAACTGTCCTACAGTTTGAGCAAAGTCTTGTACGGTTCCTACATTTATTTCTATTCAAGAATTTTCAAGCAAATAAAGAGATCTTTTTTATTCTGGAGCTGGAAGAGATTAGATTAATGTTTAGTGCACTGAACTCCCACGCGAAGATTCCGGGTTCGAATCCAACTGTAGATTTTTCTATTCCGAAGAGCTACTTACAGCTCACTGTTGTCCGGTGATGGACAGTGCTTTCTGTAACGAGAGAAGAGAGCAGCAAGGCACTTTTAAAAGCTCCGAGGCACTAATGTCCTTAGAATGAGCCGTTCACTGTACATATAGATTAACTCCACCATTTTGACGAAATAACTTAATTTTAAGTTGTCAAAGCACTTGATTCAGTTATAGCTTTTTATATTTATAATAAAGATTCCAAATAATAAATATTAACACCATTAAAATACAAAATTTGAAATTATAATGAATTAAATAATAAATAATTTATTTCAGAAGCCATTTTGATTAACTCTAATGTAAGTCGTTGCAATGATTCATCTCAAATTCAAGGTAGCAGGCGCTGAATGAAAGTGGTAATTTTTTTTTTTGAATTTATATTACACCTGTCCTCTTCAACAGAAGTACTCTTCCTTGTACAGATCTGGTGTGCTACCTTGGGCTCTATATAGACAAACGACTCACGTGGAACCCACAACACTAGACTTAAAAGACAAGCAATGACGAAACGTGCAAAACTGTGTAACAGACTTCTTGGACGAAGCTCCAAATTACCCATTGAACTCAAACGCTTAATATGCAGTACTATCCTCAAACCTATGTTGACTTATGGACTAGAGCTGTGGGCTTCAGCCAAACCAACAAACATACGGACAGTACAAGACATTTCAATCAAAACTCCTGCCGACAGATAGCTGACCATCCTTTCTACGGTGACTAACCTGGCTGGCTCTTCACACTGACCTCAACATTTCCTTCATTGACCAACTCGCCAAGACTAAATACCAAAAATTCCATACTACTCTCTCGACTAGCTCTAATCCTCTTGTACTGTCTCTCGTTTCCTCTGACATCCCTAATAATCATTTTCGCCGACTGAATCGCCAGTGGCCCCGCGACTTCCTTGTAGTCTGTAGACCTAAACGTCATTATTCTCCTATCTCTTCTCTACCCTCCTTGTATTCTCCTCCTCACATTCTCCTCTCTCCTATAGAGAGTGCTACCGCTGAGTAGTTTCTTCCTCCTGCTCTCTTCCCGCACCAGTTCATCATACACTTCAGATTTACTGTTGTATACAATGTATACAGATTGTAAATTTTAAAAAACAATATACATTATTTAGAATAGAATAGAAAAGAAATTTATTATTCTGGGACGATTGTCCCCTAAGAATAAACACAGGTACAAATAGTTTGGCCTGTGATTGAAAGAAAATAAATAAATAAATAAGTATTTACAAAAAGTGAAAATAAAAATAACAGCAGAAATTAAGGAAATAAATTAAAACAATTAGAATTTTGGAGGAAGCTGAATAGAAAGGAGATAACTGAATAGACGGGATTTAAAGATAGATAGGATAGGAGCATGGCGGACAGATGATGGCAAGGAGTTCCAGAGAGAGGTAAGCACGTATTAGGAAGGATTTGTCAAAGGATGAAGTACGGTGTGAGGGAATATAGAGATCGGATGAGCGAGATCTAGTACTGCGGGAATGGATCGAGGATTTGAACTTGAAGAGTTCAAAAATATAGGAAGGCCTTTGAGACTGGATGACTTGAAAAAGGAAAGAAGCCAAAAAATATTGGCGGCGATAGACAGGAAGAAGCCATTTCAACTCATCGTAGCAGTGCGAAATGCGGGAGTCTCTGGAGATGCTGAAAATAAATCTTATGAAGCAGTTCATGGAGGCGCTTGAGCTTAGCTTCAATATCATCAGAAAGACCGGCCATACACTGAGCAACCATAGTCAAAATGGGGGAATATAAGAGAGGAAACTAGGAGTTGCCGGGTCTTAATTGGGGAAAAAGGTGACGGGAACCATTAAACTGCTTTAGGATATGGATGGAACGACGAGAGATTTCTCCATTTTTTTTTGTTTTTAGGGAGTTAATCGAATTGTGAACAGTGGACGGCCCAGATGTTGACGTACCTTGAACAATAAATAAATGCTTAGCCATTATCTGTGTGCCGGAACAAAAAAAAAGAGGTAATGGTAACTAGAGCACCTAACGGAAGTGGCCTTAATGGGTTTCGAAACCTTCAGAAATATGTGAAAAAACTAATTTCTGCCAAAAAAATTGTGCAAATTTTTGATTCCCAAACTTCCAATCCCAGGAACGCTGAAATCAAAAAATAAATCAATGGAGCGCTGGGAGCAATCTATCTTGAACGAAATTAACTTTAATATATATATATATATATATATTTTCGTTTAATTTGATTAATTAATAATATTTACATCAAAGAGTTATTATATTAAAGCCTTTTTGACTTTACGAAAATTGGCATAGCTTATTAATATAGGCAATGGAGTTCGGGACTAATTAACTGTAGTCATAATTAAAAGTTATTTGGTGAAGCTCAATAGCCTATAAATTAAATGAACAACACAGTAACGTAATTAGGCAGTGAATTTTTATTAACCAAGTAACTAAGTAACTTTTAAGGTAAGTAATTTATTGGAACCATTACTTATTTTTGCTGATATAGGGCGGCCATTTTATTTTCTTTCCATCAAAAATGGATTAATTACTTTTTTAAAGACCTCAAAGACTTTAGTGAACATTGCTTTTCGCTTTTTCTTAAATTTTCTAAAGTTTTGGTGGTGATAACATTTAAGGTTGGTTTTCCGGGCAGTGTTCTCTCGTTGTAAAACAGTACGGTGAGTGATAGAGGCTTCTAAGGGAAGAAAATCTTGTTCATCCAGATGGATTCAATCCAGGGATCTTCGCGTATTTCACTCCCGTGTGCTAATTACTGAGCTCATCGTTTCGTTCTATTCTCTTCCTAACAATTATAACTGTATAATTATTAATTGTAATTATTATTGCTCTCAAAACTGCTTATTAAATAACGAGACTGATGCTGCTACAGAAGAACTATGCATGCGCCAAATCTTAACGAGCGACAGCTATGCAGCGTAAAGCCTTCTCTTTCGATTGCAGCGCCTCACGTGTTTGTACAGAAATCTGTCTGACCGGAACCTGACGTGTTTGTGTAAGAGGTGTTAGTTCCGTTTTGCCGAAAACATGATACTACACATGTAGTAGAGCAACGAATTGTCGTGAAATTTCACATGAAACTAGGTAGAACCGCTACTGAAACTTATCTTTTATTAAAAGAAGTTTATGACGATGAATGTTTATCTCGTGCACAAGTTTTTGAGTGGTGCAAGCGTTTCTAAGATGGCCGAGAAGACTTCGGAGATGATGACCGCTCGGGTCGCCCTTCCACGTCCAAAACGTATGAAAATATCGATTATAATTAATCAAACATTACTACCGTGAGGTGCTTGCTCAACTCCGTGAAAGAGTAAGGAAAAAAACGACCCGATTTGTGTGAAGAACAAATCACGGGGTTCTCCATCAAGACAACGCGCCGGCTCACACTGCATTGTCTGTCGCAAGACGTTTCTAGCCAAAGTGCAACATCCCAGTTTAAGGCCATCCGCCTTATTCGCCTGACCTGGCTCCATGTGACTTTTATCTGACACGATTTCAGTCCGTTGAAGCTGTGAAAGAAAAAGCGGCACACGTCATGCAGGAGCTCACAGAAAAAGACTTCCAGCACTGTTTCGAACAATGGTAAATTCGCATGGAGCGTTATAGGGATAGGGGAGGGGTGTATATTGAAGGTGATAATAACTAAATAAGTATAAATTTAAAATAAAATGTTTTACAGCAATAGTCTCGTTATTTAATAGCCATATCTCGTAGTTTTTTGTTGCCTTTGAGCCGCTGAATCACCTCCGAAGTTTCGACCTCTCCTCCGTGTACCCCCAGTATAAATATTCTAAATCACATAGTTTGTACAGTAAATTAGTTTGTGTAAAATTTAATTAAATTTTCACAATAGCAAAAGAAAAAAAAAATATATATAAAATTTGCATTGGTTAAAACAAGTATCAAGGGAATTTTAGAATCATGTTTTCAAACATTAGTGGCTCCGTTTTGCATAATAATTATAATAATAATATCATTTCAAGAAAGCTACAGTGCAAGTTATAGTTTGACTTCGACCCCAGGAATATTGTGCAAACTGAATGCAGAGCTTGGAGGAGGGGATATACCCAAGGTTTGGTTGCTCTATATTTAAAGTACTGATTTGCATAATCAGATGTAACGTCAAGTTTTAATGTAAGAAATTAGAAATTATAAACATTTGTTGGCACAATAGATTTAAGTTTTTTTTTTAATGTTTAAGTTATATTTTTATACTTATTTTGCTTGATGTGAGTTCTAAATATGATTACATTTATATCAATAAATTTTACATTGAGCAGTAACATTTACCTAACTAGGATTATTTCTGGAAATTGCTTTAATAAGTCATAAACTAGAATAAAATGCGACACGAATTTGGCTAAAACTTAGGTTAGGTTATTCAATTTAGAACATTAGATAAATTAGATTAGTTTAGTTAGATAAGTTTTAAGTTGTCTAATAGTTTTTGACGTGAATGCGTCTTTAAATTTGCTATCCTATGGAGGCAATCCAAAAAACCTAATGATAACAAAATCGGGGGATACAGTTTGGCATTATAGTTTCAAATCTATCGTCTACATCCAAAATTAAATTAGACCACTGGATAGCTAAAGAATCATAGAATTCATTGCCATAAACGAGGACTGTGACGCAGTAGATGGGGAAGCGCCGCCATTTTGAGATCATTTTGCTGCGTATCGAGATTTTCAATTAGTATAATTTTTGACTCGGAGAAGCTACGATGTTCGTTTAAATTTTAATCGTAAGCTGTCGTCACAATCTATCGTTTGTACGTAAAACATTAGTGTAAAATAGTGACAGTGATTATAATAAGGTGTTAGAATAAAAATATATTATCAAAAATATATAACGTCGGCCTATACGCGTCGAAAAGTCAAAACTAAATACAGAGATCGTATACGGTTGGAAAGGGCTTCTCAAGAACTATCAAATGGTAATAATAAAACACCATATGACCGGGTCAAGCTGTGCCGTGAACGTAAAAGAATGAATGCGGCCGAGCGGATCGACGGCGGTGTCCAGAACATCTGCAGCTGGGGCGGTTGAAATTATGCAAGTGAATTATGAAATCGCTTCTACATCGACAACGGACTGTATAGGCATAGATTGTGTTCGATCGTCGATTTGTTTCCTTGATTTCATCCTAAATACATAAATAAAAATATTTTATATAAAAAATATAACCCGTTACCGTAAACGTATTCACGTACAACACACGGCCGTGTCCATGACGCAGCCACAGGTTTTTTTTTTCTGCAATTGATTTAATTGCAACTGGAAAGCCCATTGGTCGTTACACAAGCTACGGCTTTAATATTTTTCAATACAGAATCAGTAAAGAAATGGTTGAAAAAACCGGTGACCCAGTAACACTGTTCGTGTCCATTTTGTAATTAATAAAATATTTATGATTAGTGAATTCACCAATTGGGACGTAATGATATAATAAAATTTTCCTTCAGGATTATTAAAAGTAACTAGAATGGACATTAAAAAAATATAATTCTCAAATCCCTAATGGTTCAATAGATAAATATTTGTAATTGTAGGATTATTTTTTCTGACTGAACACATGTGGCTTCTACAAACCTCTTTTTTTTTTAAAAAAAAGGACAATTAGCGAGAGAAATGTCCAGAATAAAACGAAGCGGGGGAAAAAAAATTCTCGTACTACTTCCCTTTTTTTTTGCACACTCAGTGAGCAATTAATCGTTACCGCAACCACCGGAAACATCGATTTAATCGTGAACAAATAATCGATTGAATTGGGTCCAAATTGTTAGCGATTTTGTGGATAAAACGGAACTAGAATACACAACATCTTCTCTCCATGGTCTGCCATTAATAGCGTAACCTGTCAATACCAGTAACAACAGGGAAATATAGAGAGATGTATTGCCTCTCGCCATAGTCAAAGTATTGTACTTAGCAAACTATGGTGCTCTAATCACATATACAAATACCAATCCTCGTACTATATGAATCTGAACTGGACCAATTAATTCACAGAGCTTCTAGATCTAACAAAGAATGACGTTTTTTAAATTTTTTGGAAACCATGTTTTTATATTAATTGCTTCACAGCTGTTACCGATTTTATGTATAGTTTTTACTTTATAGCAACATTTAGTTCTACTAATTTGTAAACAACAACTGTTTAGTTAAAAGTCTTTTCAAATGTAACCGTTTTGACGTGAATACGTCTTTAAATTTGCTATCATATGGAGGCAATCCAAAAAACCTAATGATAACAAAATCGGGGGATAGAGTTTGGCATTATAGTTTCGAATCTATCGTCTACATCCAAAATTAAATTAAACCACTGGATAGCTAAAGGATCAAAGAAATCATTACGATAAGCGAGGACTTTGACGCATCGCGCGCGGTGGAGGGGGAAGCGCCGCCATTTTGAGATCATTTTGCTGCGTATCGAGATTTGCAATTTGTATAACTTTTGACTCAGAGAAGCTAAGATGTTTGTTTAAGTTTTAATCGTCAGCTGTCGTCACAATCTATCGATTGTGTATAAAACATTAGTGTAAAATAGTGTCAGTGAATATAATAAGGTGTTAGAATAAAAAAATATATAATATCGGCCGTCGAAAAGCCAAAACCAAATACAGAGATCGTATACGGTTGGAAAGGGCTTCTCAAGAACAATCGAAAAGTAATAATAAAACACCATATGACCGAGTCAAGCTGTGCCGGGAACGTAAAAGAATGAATGCGGCCGAGCGGATCAACGACCGTGTCCAGTACATCTGCAGCTGGGGCGGTTGAAATTATGCAAGTGGATGATGAAATCGCTTCTACATCGAGAACGGACTGTATAGGCATAGATTGTGTTCGATCGTCGATTTGTTTCCTTGATTTCATCCTAAATACATAAATAAAAATATTTTATATAAAAAATATAACCCGTTACGTAAACGTATCCACGTACAACTCACGGCCGTATCCATGACACAGCCACAGGTTTTTCATTTACTGATGATGGCTCTATGCTATTGGCTGGCCTAAAAATAGTAGCTACAGTCTTTCTGGCGGGGCTAGTGGCTGGCTATTTGTCTTTAGGATGCCCGAGACCATAAGACGGAGTATAATTTGGTATGCAACCATTAAGTCCTTTTGAAATCTATGCAATGCTGGTTGTAGGACTGTTCAAGAATCCTGAAGAGAATAGAAAGCCAAAATAAGGTCTATTTCGTTGTGAATACTCGAGTATTCAAGTTATAACGGCAATAAGGCGGCGTGAACGCTTTGCCGAAGAAGGGTCCTGGCCAATTTTTTTGTGTGGCCTAAATCTTTTTGCTGCCAGCATAAAAAAGAAATGGTAGTATAATATGACGCAAGAGTAATGAGGTAGTCCCTGGATTGGTACTTCGGAGAAGAGAGTCCACAACTTCATTCTTTGCCCAATAACGTCTCCTAGATCTAATCAAACATTAGCTGGTGCCACATAATAGACCTTCTAGGCCGTGATAATCTAAGTTTTCTGGCCAACCCTCATAGATCTAATTTAATATAATTTGTCTTCTTAGGCGCCACGATAGTCGAGCGGTTAGAAGCTAGACCTGTGAAGCTAAAATGTATTGTGGTACTGGGTTCGATCCCCGGTCTTAAGCCTTGGATTTTATTTAACACTGGCATTGCAAATGCTCGAACTTAGTCAGTTATTGCCAATGAGGAATCATATTGGCTCCATAATTTATTTTTATCTTTTTTTATTGATTTCAATTTTAATAATAAAATTTGCATTAAAGGATGAGAAAGAATAGGAATTAAGGACGAAAAAACAATTTTTGTCCACAAATCGGCTTTAACATTTCACGCAGAAGGAATTAACTTCAACTTAGGATCGCAGTAATTTCAGTATCTTCTAGAACGATGATTTGACTGCCTTCTGATCAGGGACTTTTCCATTTTTTTAAACTACATTCCCTATATTTTCAATTTCTGTGCGCTGTCGACATGGATCAAAAATTACCCAATTCGCTACAAGTTTTTGCTGCAATTCGGACAGAAAATCAATTCTACAAAGAGTTTTTTTTTGTGCCTTGATACTTTCCATGAAAATTAAGTAAATTTATCAAATAAGCATCTGGAGTCAAGTTAATAACAGAAAATCTACTTATATTACCAGTCAGGAGTCGAAATGACTCCGATATATTTACTTGTAATGCCAATCTGGAGTCAAAATGACTCTTATGATTCAAGTAAACTAATCTGCAAAAAGAAACTAAGAATTCCATGGTCTTCAGCTCGTGACTATCGAATGGTGAGAGAGTGGGGATAGCATATCTAAGAGCATTTCGGGATAGCTATGAGATGTGGGGAAACAGAGACTATTCCTAATTTTTTGGAGTCAAATTTGACAATGATTGCATTGGCAAAGCAGTGTTATTGGTTATTCAAGCTCCGCCTGAAATAATAGGCAATTACTTTACTTTTTTATAATTTTTCTTTATTTGTTTGCAGTTTTTATTAAAATAAATCAATTTTTATGAGTTTATTTCAACAGAAAGAGGTAATTAAAATGGTCTCTCTAATAGATTTACGTAAAATATAATTTGGTTGTCTAATTGTAACACACGATATCAATATGCGTGCTGATATTAACCATTTTCCATTCACATTTATTTGATATCAGTGCGGGAAAATGTGTTCAGCAAAAGAAGATTTTTCCGCACTCTAACCATTTAGTAAACACTGATTTTCTGTTCTACTGTAGTGAAAATAGATTACCCGACGACCTAATGTCGCTAATGTTCGATACTCTTATAAATTTTCTGCTCTCTTAATTTATTTGGTTACAGATGGTTTGTAAGGCACTTGGTAAGAACCCAGGTTACCAATAAATTGTGTATGTTTAAAGAAGGACATTTGCGAAATAAAGCTTCAAGTTATAAATCTTGTTTTCATTCCCTTCTTTCTACCCTTATCACCAACTGTTTAGTCGCTAAAACGCGGTAGGGAGAACGTTGCTGTACAGGAAAACGTGGAAATTTTGGTAGTTCTAAGCCATCAGTGGGTGTGTACACATACGCTGGTTAAATGGCCGCCGTACGCTACCATTCCTACGCTGTAAAAGTAACCTGTGGATGAGGAAATGGGGAAGAGTTTCTGCCTTAGAGGCTACAGCAGAAGGAATGAAGTAAAATGGGGGAAAGCGATAAAGGGTATTAGGGAAATAGAAGGACCCTAGGTACTAAACTTTGCGTCCAAAAGGGTTCTTTTTCCTCCCTTTTCTTGAATTCCCTTCCACTTTGGGTTTTCTCCAATGGTAGATAAAATTGGTTAGGACGAAGAAGGAGCCGGTCTGGATTTTGCCTTGATCAGATTTCTTTTTTTTTTTTTTTTGGGACTAACTTCGTTTCTATACTTCTAAATGTTGCAACTTTAGAAACAAACTAGAATTTACTCAAGTCAGCACAAATCTTTTCCAATAAGTTTAAACGTAAAAACTTACTACTTGATTTTGTTAAGTAATTGCCTTTACCAAAACGTAATAAGAGGTTAAAATTCCACATTTGATTGAGAAGTTAACTATAATAGTAAGCATTAACCTTTAACTTCCTAGTCAAAATCAACTATTACTACATCCTAAATTCTTTAGAATTTATCTTAAGATATTTTGTTATCTACGGTCAAACCTCTCAATAACGGACACTGGCGGGGGAAAGCAAAGTGGCCGCTGTTTGGAGGTGGCCGTTAGAAGGAGGTAGGCAAGTTTCATAATGAAAAAATACGGGTTTTTTTTCCGAACATCTATTAAAAATTGTTTATTATTAATAGATTTAAAAACGTACATAATTGCATAATTATTTAGCTATATGATATGCATCAAATTTTTCTTAATTATCCAAAACAATTATCCAAAAACTACATATTATTGACTTATTTAATAATTTTTATAACAATTTTTATAATAATCATCACATTTATTCATAACAATAATAATTTATGGTAAAATATCATCATACTATCATCTATTATTAGAAAAATAGAACAAACCTTTCGGCAAGTTGACGAACGGCTCGATTTGGTTTTTGCAAAATCTTCCAACACATTTATTTTCTCTTCTAGAGTTAACCACTTTCGTTTGGGAGACATATCGGAAAAAATAATATTGTTCGTCCAAAGTAATATTGAAAAATGATTAAAATGGTACAAGATGTATGGAGCTTATACAGGAAACTTTAGGAAAAACCAGAAAAAAAAAACCAAAAACTTGAGAGGGGATAATTATTTTGATCACCGCGTCAAACGAACTTTTAATAATAAGGTGGTCGTTGGTGGGAGGTGAAACATATAATCCGTTCCCCAAAATCAATGTCCGCGGTCGCTATGTAGAGTGTCCGTTAGACGGAGGTCCTTTTATATAGAAAGTGTATAGGAGTAAAACGGGGAAATCCAAAAACTGGTCCGTAAATGGAGGTGGTCGCTAGTGAGAGTGTCCTTTATGGGAGACTCGACTGTGTTATCCTTCATAAAAGGAGTATTTCTGATTTTCTATATTGATTTATCACAGGTAGTAAAAGATTTTCGACAATATGTAATGCATTGATTTGTCTGCACCATCAAAACACTTGATTTGTTTTAATAATACTTTCTTGATAAATAAATGCTCCGTGACGTGGCACCGTTACAACCGGCTGCACCAACGTGTAGTTATTAATAAAGGCAACTACTTCAGTATCATATGCATATCAAGAGTAGAGCAAGCGAAGACATTCCCCCTTTATTGTCAATCAAACAACTTAAATCTACTTGAAGACACTAATACTAGATGCTTAGCAACACATATCATGAACGTATGCCACTTCGGTGCATAGTTCTGAATGGATATTAGAGAAGCGAGATAGAAACAGAACAGTCTGGCTAGATGAGTTGAGGTATTACTGGGTGGTTAGAGAAGCCAGAGATGGAAGTCAGAGAACAGAATCTAAGAGAAGTCTAACTCTAGGATAATTTAATTCCAGAATTTAGTTAGGCAAGTTGATTAATTGAAGCCGGCTGTCGTCTTGATCAATAAGTTTGGGTGTTAATGTCTTGCCAGTTCAGTGAATAACAGTGAATCATAAGTTTTTAATTCACATTCTTGAAGGTTTTTATTAAAAATATTGATTTAAACCGACAAAAAAAGGTTATTAAATTTTCATTCACAATCCATCCTTTTTAAAAACAGGTTGTGACATGTTTTGAAAACAAAATTAGTTTGACGAAAAAAAGAATAGTCTAACGAAAATCCATTTAAAAACCTAAATCCGACCAATAGGAAGCCAAGACAAATGACATTTTTATTGGACCATCTGTTTACTAGGAATTATCCAAACGCCATGTTGTGCCACAATTTACAACAAAATCTAAATTTCCCTCTCAAATGCTTGCAGTTGAATTAGCTCTCTTGAAAAATAAATTTGAATAAAGCTGTCAAACTCGATTAATTTTGGTGCAGGGAATCGATCTCAGTGCAAATAAAGCTCTTTTAGTTTTGGACTTATAATTTATTCCTGCTCTCCTCTAAATAAGAGCTGTTTCAGTTTTAAGAAGAATTAGGTTTAATATACTATTTTTGGGATTGCGGACCCTTTGAATATTAAAATAATTAATGTATTATCAATAATTGTTGCATTAGGGGACTCTTCTCCAAGGAGATCTCTTGTTATCAGAGTTTCACTTCATTGAATATTAAAATAATTAAATATAGGAATAAATGTTGGGCCAAATATACGAGGGTCGTTTGAAAAGTCCGCGCAAAAATTAAAACTACTTAATTTTTTGGGGTAAACCTTTTTTATTTTTCAACATAGTCTCCTTTTAGGCTTATACACTTCGTCCAACGCTGCTCTAGTTTGTTGATCCCTTCCGAATAATAGGATTTGTCCAAGTCTGAAAAATAGCCATTCGTTTCTGCAATCACCTCCTCGTTTGAATAAAATCTTTTTCCCGCCAGCCATTTCTTCATATTGGGGAACAAATAGTAGTCCGAGGGAGCCAAGTCTGGTGAATAGGGGGGATGTGAAACGAGTTGGAACCCTATTTCCATTAATTTTGCGACCACAACTGCTGAGGTGTGAGCTGGTGCGTTGTCGTGATGGAAAAGGACTTTTTTGTGGGCCAATCGTGGGCGTTTTTCTTGCAGCTCGGTTTTCAAACGGTCCAATAACAATGAATAATAGGCACCTGTAATAGTTTTACCCTTTTCCAGATAGACGATGAGGAACGGTCTTCGCCTTTTTTGGTGCAGATTCCCCCTTGGTAACCCATTGTTTAGATTGTTCTTTGGTCTCAGGAGTGTAGTGATGTATCCATGTTTCATCCACAGTGACGAAACGACGCTTAAAGTCCTGCGGATTCTTCTGGATCAGCTGCAAACCGTCCTTGCAACACTTCACACGATTTCGTTTTTGGTCAAGCGTGAGCAATCGCGGCACCCATCTTGCGGATAGCTTTGTCATGCCCAAATGTTGATGCAAAATATTATACCCGTATACCCGTTCATTCGAGATGCCCACAGCACTAGCAATCTCACGCACCTTCACTCTTCTGTCATCCATCACCATATCATGGATTTTATCAATGATTTCTGGAGTAGTAACCTCAACAGGGCGTCCAGAACGTTCAGCGTCACTTGTGCCCATATGGCCACTCCGAAAATTTTGAAACCACTTATTAACTGTTCTAATCGAAGGTGCAGAGTTACCATAATGTTTATCAAGCTTCTCTTTAGTCTCCTGAGGCGTTTTGCCTTTCATAAAGTAGTGTTTAATCAACACACGAAATTCTTTTTCGTCCATTTTTTGAAAATCACTCGACTTCCTCGATTCAAACGAATGCCAAACACAAAGAAATAGACCGATCTGGCTGAAACGTGGTTTGTGTTCTTCCAAGAGATGCTACTAACTAAACATAACCTCGATACGCGCCAGTAGTGCTATCTCTCTGACTTTGCACGGACTTTTCAAACGAACCTCGTATTTATATATAATTTAAAATAAGAAATAATTATCACACATAATCATTTTTAACAAAGAATAATTTTTATAACCATTATAGAGGCATTATTTTTGTATAAATAACAAGCCTAACATAACATTTCACTCAGTACCATTTAATTCACTTAAAAGCGTTTCTATTTCACAATTCTTAAAATTGAACTTACTGTGGGCAACATAACTCCTCTACAATAATTGAACTTTAAATATACTATTGTAAAAATCTAGATCTCTTTGTACAATATTCTTTGGAATTCAAACTAACAGACGATTAGGGAATCCGACTAACCATTCTGTCTGACCATCAAAATTTAGCGATTAATAGTTTAATACCTCGTATTACAATCAATCTAAGTTAAATGGTACGCTACACTTAACTGGACACTTAAAATATTAATGACAAGTTAATGCAGCAAAATTACTTAAATGAAATCAATGAAGTATTAATGAAATGTTGGGTACTAGCTGATTTGTGTACCTTCTGGCGTTTAATCAACCCTTATACTTAACCGTTTTTGTAAAGGAGATTTTTGTACCTTTTAGGATAGATTTTTTTTTTGTTTCCACGTTTTGGACAACTTATAAAGTAGTGTAATTTGTGCCTATATTTTGGTATAAAGGTGGATTATACAGTTATACAGATATGGAGTTTATAGAGGAAAACTTAAGTTTACAAGTCCTTGAAAGAAGTAGACACCAAAATACAAAACTTCAGTTTTTTGGGACTGTTAGAAGGAACTGAAATATATTTGTTAATTAAGTCATTTTTGGCTCCTTAGTATTTTCTTTAGTCTTCAGTGGAATAATTGAGAATTTTATTCTTCAAAATTTTAGTATTCTAGATGATACCATTTTTTGTTTGCTTAATTTCCAAATTTGGGAGATTTAAATTAACCAAGAATGGTTAAATATTATAAATTAGTTAGTAAATAGAACGTAAAAAGGGATATCCCAAGGGATCCCTTTTATTATTATTATTATTATTAGGAGCATGTAGAATGCAGCATTTATCCTGTAATAAATTGCAAGCTCCATGGAACGGGTTAAGCTCACAGCCTCTAGTAACCCCTCCCTTTAAACGTGATACATGTTCTAACCGCATACTTTATCCATAAATTAAAAAAAATATATTATTAAATTTGTATTTTAGAAATTTATGATATTTTTATTTTAATATCTGTGCTACTTTATGAAGCTGTAATACTATTTTAAATGGTATTTACGAGTATTATATATTTTATTTGATACTTAATATCCAGTACATGGCATCCATTTATCTGATTCAGAGTGTTGTAACAGTAGTATCATATTCGCCTAATTTTTTGATTAATTTAAATTATTCAAAAGTTAATTAAACATAATGAGATAAATAAGAAAAAAAAATCATTATTTTAAAAAAACCACGTCGTTTTCTTGGCTGATTTGGTGCGACTTAACCATTTTGGCCACCGTATTGTGAATTTTACCAGCATATCTACTTTTTATCGGGTGTAATAATTAAAATAATTGAAAAATAATTTAATACTGAAAGGTCTACTGCGGAAACTCAAACGCATCCTTCCTAGCACTTATTACCCTCATACTCAGCTCTTATCTCTCTGACAGATTCTTCCAAGCTCTCCAAGGCACTACTCACTCTTCCGTCTATCCTGTCCTTGCTGGTGTACCACAGGGAAGTGTCTTAGCTCCTCTACTTTACACAATCTACACTGCCGACTTACCTTCTAACCTTAATACCTCTGTTTACACCTTCGCTGACGACACTGCCATTCTCTCCACACACTCTGACCCCTATCGCTCACTACAGTCCCACCTTCACTCAATAGAACCTTGGTTAGAAAACTGGCGTATAAAAATTAACCCAACTAAGTCTAAATACATAGTCTTCACACTCAAACGTCAAACTCCGCCACCTGTCTTCTTACATCATACACCTATCCCACCAGCCGACCATGTGCGGTACCTTGGAATGTACCTAGACAAGAGACTTACCTGGGAACCACCCATACGAGACTTAAACGTACCGAACTAAACAAACGATACAAAACTTCTAGCCAGACTACTCGACAAACGCTCAAAACTCTCACTACAGAACAAACGACGACTCTATGCATACAGCTCTTCTCACACCAATATGGACTTCAAGACTCGAACTTTACGGAACAGCTAAAAAATCCAACATCAATTGACTGCAAACACTCCAATCCAAAATACTCCGCCGCATAGTAGACGCTCCATTCTATGTTAGCAACCACACTATACATACAGATCTCCAAATTCCATTCATCTCCGAACTAGCCAAAATCCGATATAAAAATTTTCACCAAAAAACTCTCACTTCATCCCAATCCTTTAGCTGCTAACTTGTCTTCATCTACACTACCCTCCAATCCTCGAAGACGGCTGAGGCGCCGTTGGCCCCGTAACCGACTGGGTGACTAAGTCATTCACGTCTGCCACATTACTGTATACTTACATTTATCTCATTTACTTATTGTGCCCTGTGGGTACAGGTGTAAATCTCAATAAAAGGATAAATAAATATACTGAAAGAATACATAATCTTGAAAGTAAAGTAGATAAGATTTCTGTTCTAATGGTTAAACTGATTAAATCAATTGTGCTACACTAATGGCAGGTAACAAAACTGCAGTTTTCGCGGTGAAAAAATGAACAAGGAGAAGTGGGAGCCCCGGCAAAGGGGAACTACTTCTTGGAGCCAATCCACTCCTTCCTGCTTATTCTAAAGAAAGCTCCCTGAAAACATGTTCTAGTATTAAACTTATTAAGCATGCTTTTAGTGACTCTGTGGCAGTTTAACATTCACGCTACAGCCTCATATGTTTTTAAGGATGGCGCCTCCAGTAGCTCTTTAGAGTAATTCTAGGAAGTGAAGAGAGCCTACAGTTCAGGTATAAACTCCCTGAGGTTCCTGCCTTTCTCTCCGCAAAGTTCTCTCTAATAAACCAAAACATAATAGGCCACAAATGCAAAGGGTTAAGAGGAAAATCCAACCCTAGGGAGCCGGCAGCAACCAATCCCTTGCCCCAAGAAGTATACCTGTACATTACGCCGTCAATACCTATAAAGTATACCCAGACTTTTTTTGGGCAATTACCCTAAGAAAGAGAATAGAATTACTACTCTCTAAAATCTTTTACACTTTATCCATCAAAAAAAAGAGTGCAGTTCTTTTCAAATACCCAAAATTTACGAAAGCTTTCTTGGGGAGAGATCGAATGCCCTTCCAAGTCTGCTTAATTAGGAAAGGCTATTTCGAGACGATGGAAACGAATTACTGTTCGAGAAAAGAGTAATTTCTTTAACAATTTGTTCTTAAATTGAAACTATTAATTAAAACAAGGCTTTAACCACAATCCGCTTTTACTAAATTTGCAGTTTATAGTCTTAGAAATATTGGGTTGTCCGGAAAATAATGCAGGACTATGGTTTTAAAAGAAGAAAAAAAAAATTAATGATTTATAACTGTTTATTTTAATCAAAATCGTCTCCATTACTTTTTATAAATTTCTGTCAACGTGTGGGTAACTTTTCCATACCCTCTGTTTAGAATTTGGAATCCTTAGAATTTATAAATTCAGAAAAGTCATTTTCTAATGTTCTTTGGTCAATAAATTTTTTATTTTGTAAATAGTGGTCCAGGTGGCTAAAAAAAAAAAATGGTAATCAGTAGGCGAGAGGTCTGGTGAGTAGGGCGGGTGTGGCAGAGTCTCATAGCCAAGCTCCAACAATTTTCGGGAAGTCAAACGTGAGATATGTGGCCGAGCGTTGTCATGCAACAGAATGGGCTCCCTTTCGATTGACTAAATGTGGCTTCATTATTGCCAATTTCTGATGCATTACGTCAATTTGGTTACAATACGATTTGGCATTGATGGTTTCGCCAGGACTCAAGAAGAGGTAATGAATCAGACCAAATGAAGCCCACCAAACTGTAACCATCACCTTTTTTTGATGATTTGGGGGCTTTGGAAAAATGTCATGCTGCTTCTCCTTTGTCAAACCACTGTCTAGAGCGTCTGCTGTTGTCGTAAAGCATCCACTTTTCATGACAAGTCCCAATTCTGGACCAGAAAAGGATCGCTGTTGTTTCGGCAAAGAAGTGCAGCACGAATTTCATACCGCTGATCTTTTTTGGCGGTCGTTTAATGAGTAATGAACCCAACTTTCAAGTTACAGAGGTAAACAAACATTTCTGTTTGAAAGATGATTGATAAGTGTTTACATTTATAAAAGTCAAAAGTAATTATTACATTCAGCGACAGATTCATGTACCTAACCTAGTTTGGTGATCAATTATATACGCGACATGATGGTGTAAATTGGTTTCTGAATCCGTGAACACAAAGTTAATAGTACAAGGCTAGGGTGACGGGTTTTTGAACTAAAAGGTTTAGAGACACAGATGAATAAACTAGGTGTCTGTCTAAAGGCCCAACAGTGACTGCAGGCAGCTAGCAAACTCTCACTTCCATATACGCCAGTATTTCGGGCAAACATTCGCCAGGGGTTTGCCTCCCCAACAACTAGCGCTCGCCGGTCCATGACAACATCCCTGGCTGACTTGCTGAACCATTCTCCTCCAAAAGCAAAGCACTTTCACACACTACTCTACAAATTCTATATAGTAAATCCGTCCGTACATGTTCTAACTCTCCACCCCATACGTGTAACATCATCCAGACAAGTGACGTAACTCAGTACCTCCTCACTCTTTCGCTGACGTCACATACACGCACAACATCAATCAATCACACTAAATAATACTTATTAAATTCTAAGTGAAACTTTAACTCTAATAACTTTAATATAAAAAACAGGGAAATTGGGTAATCGAGTAAATGTCATGTTTCTTAAAAAATAGGGATTAAAAATTTACCCGTAGTCAAAATATGAGGTGTGGCTAATAAATAACGAGACTATTGCTGTAAAACAATTTATTTTAAATTTATACATATTTAGTTATTATCACCTTCAATATACACCCCTCCCCTATCCCTACAACGCTCCATGCGAATTTACCATCGTTCGAAACAGTGCTGGAAGTCTTTTTCTGTGAGCTCCTGCATGACACGTGCCGCTTTTTCTTTCACAGCTTCAACGGACTGAAATCGGGTTCCTTTTAATGCAGATTTGACTTTGGGGAACAGATAAAAGTAACATGGGGCCAGGTCAGGCGAATAAGGCGGATGGCCTAAAACTGGGATGTTGTACTTGGCTAGAAAGGTCTTAACAGACAATGCAGTGTGAACCGGCGCGTTGTTCTTGACTTGTTCTTCCACAAATCGGGTCGTTTTTTCCTTACTCTTTCACGGAGTTGAGCAAGCACCTCACGGTAGTAATGTTTGATTAATTATAATCGATATTTTCATCCGTTTTGGACGTTGAAGGGCATCCCGGGCGGTCATCATCTCCGACGTGTTCTCGGTCATCTTGGAAACGCTTGAACCACTCAAAAACTTGCACACGTGATTAACATTCATCGCCATAAACTTCTTTTAATATAAGATAAGTTTCAGTAGCGGTTTTACCCAGTTTCATGTGAAATTTCACGACAATTCGTTGCTCTACTACATGTGTAGTACATTGTTTTTTTGGCAAAGCAAAACTAACACCTCTTACCCAAACGACGGTTCCGGTCAGACAGATTTCTCTACAAACACGTGAGACGCTGCAATCGAAAGAGAAGGCTTTACGCTGCACCGCTGTTGGTCGTTAGGATTTGGCGCATGCATAGTTCTTCTGTAGCACCATCAGTCTCGTTATTTAATAGGCACACCTCGTATTGGCAAAAACTTCAACATGAAGTGAAAATAAGGAAAATAAATAACTAAAAAAGTTAGTACCATTCATTGTAATTATGTTTAAAACGCTCCCTATCATATTTAGGTTTCTGATTCCCAAATGTCAAGTTACTGATGATTCAAAGTCACAGATAAATTTATGAAAACTTGTTTTTTCTAATTCAGAAACAATAACATCAATATTTCCATGAAAACCCAGTAAAAACTGAATCCGGAATTGGAATGAACTGATTCAAAGAAAAGTCTTTCTTAATAATCAATAAAGATTTTCTAAATAAGTACTAAGGAACAGTAATTCTACAAACTTAAGCACCACCGTGCACAGACTTAACAACAAATATTGGTATTACTAAAGTAAGGATACAGAAAGTACCAAACCAAATATCGTTTAACATTCAAAAGCAGTACTAAGTAGGAAAATTCACCTTTAAAACTTAGTAACATTGTTATGCTAACCGGCATAGCGTCCTGTAGTACTTTTATACAAAAACTAAATTACCATTGTCTTTCAATGTTGAATTAATGTTGAAGAACAATGATTGCATAATGCATTTTCAAACTGAAAATTCTTTGTTTTTAAAACTTTTCAAATAGGCTGTTTGCAATACCAACTTACACTTTGCAGCCGCTCTAAACTTCTTTGAGAAATAAACATTAAATATTCATTATTTATTTAGATAAATAGTATTTTAAATTATACTATTGATCATTATCATTTCATTGCTAAATTAAAGATTTCAAGTTGAGTAAGCTCTCAGGGTGGCCCTTAGCAGTACCCCTACAGCCTGGGGATCACCAAGGGTGCAGTTCGTGTGGCTTTCAGGAATTGGATCTGGAGAGAGCATGAAAAGAACTGGGTGTTGTGTCCTTAGGTCAAACACTACAAGACTATGATGCCTTGGCTGTGTAAACAAAAAACAAAGTGACTTTGGGCTTGCGCAGAAATCATATTACTCTGATTGCGGGGTATGGTAGGTTTAAGAAGCAGTTCTGTACAAGATGGGGGCTTATTAGCTCGGAACCGTTGAGCAGATTGTGCCAGGAAGAGGTGGAAGCGGCCTCTCACTTGCTGTCCGATTGCGTTGTAATCGAGTGGTTGCGCTATGAAACCTTTGGATCTCTGAGACCAAAGGAGATAATAGAGCAAAAAGAACTAGTAGGGAAAGTCCTCAACCTCTTTAGTAGGGGAGGTTACGTCTAATAGATCCAAAGAGGGGAAAGCCTCTTTATAAGCCTCTTTTGCTATCGCGCTATCTTTAATCTTAAACTTAATCTTAGTATCTTAATCTTAAGTATGCTCGCATAATAGAAAAGGGCATCCTACGAATTCACTACAACGTCATCCTGTAATAGCCATCTCATTATGGTCATCGTTGGATGGCCCTCATTCAATTCCTCCAAGTAATTTTGTGTAAATCATCTTTACCATATTATCATATTTACTTGTTCCCAATACGCAGTTATAAATAATATAATATAAGTTAAATAAAAGATTGCTCTCTTCTATTTCCTTAATTTGTGATCATCTACAGTAAACTTCTGAATTTCTTTAGAAACAGCAGAAATTGGGCCTCATCCAATCAAATTTGGAATCACTCGCATCTAAAGCAAGAATTCCTTTCTCCGCACTGATTTTTAACAATCTCAACTCGTAAAAATGTCGTCCGAAAATCCGTCTAGCTGTGACTCTTGTAGAAATATCTGAGTTAACAGGTGCTTTTTACCTATCCATACAGCTATCCTCTACTAGTGAAGTAAAATGGCGAATCCCTTAGCGGTTTTGTTGATTAGTGTGGCTGTGTGATCTTGAAGGATTTTTTAACTAGCCCTTAGCAAGATAGGGAAGCTTAATTCACCTATTCCCTCAGAAAATAGTTTAGCGTTTTCCTCAGCAAATGATGCAAACAAAAGTTATGTATTTAGGTTAGCGAACATAGTTTCAAGGAAACTGAAATCGAAAAAGAAGAAAATCGATTCAGTAAATAAAAAATCAATTCAGTAAATAAAAAATCGATCCAGTAAATAAAAAATGGATTCAGTTAAGTCTCACTTTCGGTTGGCTTTGTCCAAAAGCTTGTATCAGCTCTCACGGATTCTAAACATAAAATTTGAACTAACTGCAAATTATAGATTTTTAATTATGCAGTACACACATGCATGTCAAACAATAAAATCAACAACCAACTTACAGAAAGTAATAATATTGATAAAAGTAATAAAACGTGATATTGGCAAAGCTTTTAACGCTTTTACTAGAAATACCGCATCTATTACAAATTCTAGCAAAACGTTGTTGCAGAATATGATCATAAAACTGTTATAAATGTTCTGGTGCATAATAAAAAAAAGTAAAAATGGCGACTCATACGAAAGGCGCGAGTAGAGAAATAACATTGCACTATAGATCATTTACAAAATGGCTTTATTTTAATTTCCTGAACTGCCATCTGGTGGGTACCAACCTATATCATGGCTCTATCCGACAGTGCCATCTTAATAGTACCGCCTTAATAACATGTACCCCCTTATGTAGGCGCTAGTGGTAAATGTCTTGTAAAATAGCTTGCATATAACTAGGTTCTCTTAAGTTACTGTTTCCTCTTTTGCTGTTATATGTGATACTGTCATATAAGAGAATTGATTACTGCAGAATATGATGTACTTTCAAGAAATATCTTCATCCTCAGAGGTACAAAGTCTTGAGCTCCTTTTCATTAGACAATTATGTCTACTACTATCAAGAGCTATTAATTATTGTGCTACAATTCTTTAGGAGCAATGACTCAGTTTTCTGGTCACCAGGGATTCTAGCGAACGAGTATGCTATAATAAAACAGCATGGGAAGGATCTTTATTTGTTTACAAATGACCTATTCCTGTATCCTGGTACAACTTGTTTAAGTAAAGTAATTGCCTATTTTTTCAGGCGGGTCTTAACGTCCAACTACCAATTAGGTGTCATGGACGGAAGGCGACTAGCAAACATACTTTATTGTAAATTTCTTTTATTTACCTTGAAATAAAATCCAAGGTCTAAGACCGGGGAATCGAACCCAGTACCATAATACATATTAGCTTTGCAGGTCTCGCCTCTTAACCGCTCGGCTACCGTGGCGCTCCTGTTAACCTCAGTAATATCTCTCTCTCAATTTTCGATGGCCACCTTCACAAATTTCGCGATCAGATACTCCTTCCTCAGATATTGATCTGAGTAGTGGATAACTCGTACAGTAAGAGTAAGTGGAAAGATACCAATTGCTGGGAAAGCGTTTTGTAGCTTTCCATCAAAGGGAACAAAGAAATTGGCGGAATGATGAACCAAATTCCCCAGCGCGGCCTTACGAAGGTTATTATTATAAAAGAATATTTCCTTTGAACGCTGTTTCATTCACCAAATAAAAAAATAAATAAATACAATTTGGAATTTATCTGTTGCAGAAATATTCGTAACAACAATAGAAGATAGTAAATGCTACGAGGAGGCCACCACCTCGCGCGAGGTTATGTATTCAAATAATATTAAGGTTGGAAATTGAATAGAAAAGATGGAGAAAGTTAGGCCCTAGGCAAAGATACGAACGGCCGCCCCGATCACTTCTGAGTATAGGCAATCTTAACCATCTGGTGGGTGACTAAACATACGCCAGGCTTGCATCATCAAGACATCTCTTCCGGCTTAGACTAGCATTTCTCCTAAAGGAACGATTTATTGCTATCAATAATTTTGCCTCCTCGGTTATAAATCTCACCCTTCATGTTACGTTTCTACGTTAAAATATATGAGAGAATCAATCTCGTTTTTCTTGGTATACATTTTTGTATTTTATGTCAGAAATATTCTAACCTAACCTAACCTAACTACATACTTATATTATTTTATATATATTTTATATTATTTTAGTAGTATTATCATATTTTCAATTGAAAAACTTGAAAAAATAAAAAAATAGTAAAAAGTGTGCCCTGCTTACGGTATAACTTTTTATGCAGCACTGACAGATAATCCTTTGTTTTTATACAGGGTGTACGCAAAGCAGAGGTCGAAACTTCGGGAAGTGTTTCAGCAGCTCAAATGCAACAAAAAATATTCTATTCACTTTGGCCCGATTCTCAATGGTGGTCCAAGATATTAGCATTTTTTATCTATTCGCGTTTTTCACCATAAAAACGGCCGTAACTTTTCTATCCTATATCGTACAACAGATCTGTTTATTCCGAACGAAAGAGCATCAAATTTCCTATAAATCTGCTTAACCCAGAACTTCAAAACGTTTCTTCTAAACAATGGAATTTTTACTTTAATGTCTAAACATTTCGTTCTCGATGATTTCTGTTAAAATTTTCAACTGCATTTTTTTTTCAATGATTAATGAATCGTTTTTATGGTGAAAAACTCCGAATATCGACGGAAAAGTTAAAAATGCAAATATCTTGGACACTATTGAGAATCAGGCCAAATTGAAGAGAATATTTTTAGCAGAGTTGGGCAAAAATTTAATCAATTAAAAAACAATTGAATTAAACCGAAATTTAATTTTAATCATGATTAAAATTAAAAAATTTAATCGGCCAAAATTAGTTGATTAAAATTAAATTCACTTTTAATTTAATCGGAATTTAATCAATTAAAATTTTTAATCATAACTAAAAACTTTTTTTTTTTTTTTTAATTTTTATTTGCCATTTACTATCTACAAAAACAAACAATGCAATCAGCAAATCCGATGAATGATGCTATGGACGTGATTGGCTGGAGGAGAGAAGCTGCCCACTGGCAACACTCCCGCTTGAGTTGGTTATCAATCCATGAGATGGTCGCGGGGCCAGCAACGCCTCAGCCGCCGTGGGGGGTTGTCCGGAATAGCTATGGAGGCGAGATTTTGGATTAGAGGATTAGAGCATAGAGAAAGAGAGTTATGGAATTTTCGGTATTTAGTTTTAGCTGTTTCAGTCACGTAGGGTATGTTGAGATCTTTATGAAGAGGAGAGTCTGGAACGTAGAATGGAGCATCTGTAATTTGACGGAGAATTTTTGATTGAAAGGCCTGGATTTTTTGTGAGTTTGAGCGTTTGGTTGAACCCCACAGTTCGAGTCCATAAGTCCACATTGGTTTAAGTATGGTGTTGTATAATAGTCGTTTATGTTCTATTGGAAGTTTCGACCGTCTGCCAATTAGTCTTAGTAACAGTTTATTCCGTTTGTTGAGTTCCAGTCTTTTAGTTTAGTATGTGGGTTCCATGTTAGTCGTTTGTCGATATACATCCCAAGGTAGCGAACTAAATTTGCAGGAGAAAGAGGTACAGAGTTAAAGCTGACTGGTGGAGAAGTACGGCGTCGCAGAGTAAAAGTGATGTATTGACACTTCTGAGAGTTAAATTTTAATCGCCATTTTTTGGCCCAAGGTTCAAGTATGTCTAAGTGTGTCTGTAAGTGAGTGGAAGCTGTTACAGGGTCGGAACTGGAAGCAAGAATGGCGGTGTCGTCAGCGTAAGTGCATAGTATTGTGTTAGTGTGAGTCGGTATGTCTGCTGTATATACAGTATAGAGAAGAGGACCAAGTATACTACCTTGAGGGACGCCGGCTAGAGCAGGAGAGTAATCAGGAGTGGCAGAGCCACAACTAACCTGAAAGAAACGGTCTGTAAGATAAGATTTCATAATTAAGTAGTAAGTAGAAGGAAGATTTCTCTTTAACTTCCACAACAACCCCGGATGCCATACCCGATCAAAGGCTTGAGCCAAACTAAAAACTAAGATTAAAATTAAAATTAAATAATCAGAATTTTAATTGATTGAATTAAATTCCAAATTTAGTTTTAATTATTTTGGACGATTAAATTTTTTAATTTAATCAAAATATGAGAGATTAAATTTTTAAAACCAAACATTGCCAACGGTTAAACCAGAATCGCACCAATGCATCTTTATTCCGCCTAGCTGGTGCCTCTTCTCTATCAATGTTATCACCTTTCCCAAACTTGGCACCTTCATTCTACCAGTCTGGTGTCTCATCTATACCATGTTGGTGACTCTCAAGACTTACATAGGACCACCTTACACTCACATTTAACCATGTTTACCACTCACTAGACTTAGATAGGACCACCTTACATTTAACCATGTTGGCGACTCACTATACTTAGATAGGACCACCTTACACTCACATTTAACCATGTTTACCACTCACTAGACTTAGATAGGACCACCTTACACTCACATTTAACCATATTTACCACTCATTTTACTTAGATAGGACCACCTTACTCTCACATTTAACCAAGTTTAGATTAGATTAGATTAGATTCCATCGGGGGAATTGGCTATTCAGCCTACGCCACCGCGACACCCCAAGGATCTATTGTGGCATCCCCCTAGTTGAAGACCCCCTCCCTATCCTGTCCTTAACCAAACTGTGGAATTGGGGGGGGGCTCCCAGGTGGTCGATCAGAGCACCTGCCATCAGAGCACCCTCTCGAGTTCTGCTTGCCTTATAAGCCTTAATAGGTCCGAGAGGGGGCCCTGGCTGAGGCTTGTTGGCACCAGCTTCTCTTTGCCAAAGAGGCGGTACCTTAGCCAGACCAGCCCCTCGCACTGACATACCACATGCAGTGCCGTCTCCTCTTCTTCCTGACAAAACCTACACAGGCTATCCGTTGCCAGGCCTCCTGGTACCACCTTACTCTCACATTTAACCAAGTTTACCACTCACTATACTTAGATAGGACTACCTTACACTCACATTTAACCTAGTTGGCGACTCACTAGACTTATGAACAGGGTGACCAGAGTTATGTGTTCCACCCACTTTTTTTTAAACGGCGGGAAATTTCAAAAAAATAGAAAACACGTATTTAATCAAATCTAGATTTTTTCAGTAATTGACCCATTTTTTAAACCCCAATTTCCCCAGATACAGTATCTAAGTTTTTTCAAATGGAACAAACCAGATCTAGGCAGGCTAGAGCTATTCGATATTCCAGATCTTCGATTGAAGCCAAGGGATTAAGGTTACTGTACACTTTATTTTTTAGATATCCCCTCTGAAAATAGTCTATTGGGGTTAAATCCGTAGTTCGAGGTCAAAATCGAGCTCTTCTTGAACCGGAAGATAACTGGGGATGAAAAGTAGATTACCTACGAAAACATCGTAAGGAAAAAGACATATTGTGAACCCGGAAAACCTAGTCCTTCCACCTGTAAACCTAATTTCACTCTGAATAAGAGAATGTTGTGTATATAGTGGGACATTCGAGGACCTACACATTATGAGCTTTTAAAACCGAACGAAAAGCTAAATTCGGAGAAGTATTGTTAGCAAATGCAAAATTTAAAGACAGCAGTCCAAGAAAAAAGGCCGGCGATGTTCAATAGGAAGAACATCATACTGCATCATGATAATACCAGGCCAAATGCTGCTTTAAAGACTCGTCTAAAAATTGCAGAACAAGGCTGGAAAATTCTGTCGCATCCACCATATTCCCCGAACTTAGCACCCTCCGACTATCACTTGTTTTTGTCCTTACAAAATTTGTTGAAGGGCGAAACATTTAAAAATGAAGTAGATATCAAACAAGTACTGGTTCAATTTCTCGCATCAAAAAATAATACATTTTTCAAAAATGAAATACATAAATTGCGCTCACGCTGGCGAGATATCATTAATAATAATGGCAATTATATTATTTAATAAAGTTTATTTATAAAGTTTATTGGTAAGAAAAATTTGTATTTTGTTTTCTTCCAAAAACGGACAGAACTTTCCGGTAGACCGTATATAAGTCTAGTGAGTGGTAAACATGGTTAAATAGGCTTGTAAGGTAGCCCTATATAAGTCTAGTGAGTCGCCAACATGGTTAAATGTGAGTGTAAGGTGGTCCTATATACGTCCAGAGCAGTGGTTCTTAACCCGTGTTCCGCGGAACACTGGTGTTCCGTGAATATGGTCCAAGTGTTCCGCGAAATTTCAATTTTAAAAATATTAAAATTTAGAAACTTAGGAAAGATACGAAAACAAAAAACTGTTCCTTTTTTTTTTAATTTGAATTTAATTTTAAGTTCTTGCTAAATACCGAATTTCAAACTATCTAATTAAACACGCATTTAATGTTAGTGTTCCGCGAGAAAAATATATACATATCATTGTGTTCCGCGTCTATGAAAAGGTTAAGAACCACTGACATAAAGGGTTGAAAACTATAGTTATTTTGTGCACATATCTAAAAAGGTAGAAGATATAAAGGGTTGAAAATGTTTTGGGTCATGAAATTCTGTAAATTTATGACCGTTCTATATTTACCACTGTGAATCACGTATTCGTATGAAATTTTGTTCTCTTATACACTTTGTTTTTCTCAATTATAAACTATAGTTATTTTGTGCACAGATCTAAAAAGGTAGAAGATATAAAGGGTTGAAAATGTTTTGGGTCATGAAATTCTGTAAAATTATGGCCGTTCTATATTTCCCACTGTGAACTACGTATTCGTATGAAATTTTGTTCTCTTGTACACTTTGTTTTTCTCGATTATAAAGTATAGTTATTTTGGGCACAAATCTAAAAACAGAGAAGATATAAAGGGTTGAAAATTTTGTGGGTCATGAAATGCTGTAAAATTATGGCCGTTCTATATTTCCCACTGTGAACTACGTATTCGTATGAAATTTTGTTCTCTTGTACACTTTGTTTTTCTCAATTATAAAGTATAGTTATTTTGAGCACAAATCTAAAAACAGAGAAGATATAAAGGGTTGAAATTTTTTTGGGTCATGAAATTCTGTAAAATTATTGCCGTTCTATATTTCCCACTGAGAACCACGTATTCGTATGAAATTTTGTTCTCTTGTACACTTTGTTTTTCTCAATTATAAACTATAGTTATTTTGTGCACAGATCTAAAAAGGTAGAAGATATAAAGGGTTGAAAATTAATTGGGTCATGAAATTCTGTAAAATTATGGCCGTTCTATATTTCCACTGTGAACCACGTATTCGTATGAAATTTTGTTCTCTTGTACACTTTGTTTTTCTCAATTCTAAAGTATAGTTATTTTGGGCACAAATCTAAAAAGATAGAAGATATAAAGGGTTGAAAATTTTTTGGGTCATGAAATTCTGTAAAATTATGGCCGTTCTATATTTCCCACTGTGAACCACGTATTCGTATGAAATTTTGTTCTCTTATACACTTTGTTTTTCTCAATTATAAACTATAGTTATTTTGTGCACACATCTAAAATGGTAGAAGATATAAAGAGTTGAAAATTTTGTGGGTCATGAAATTCTGTAAAATTATGGCCGTTCTATATTTTCCACTGTGAACCACGTATTCGTATGAAATTTTGTTCTCTTATACACTTTGTTTTTCTCAATTATAAACTATAGTCATTTTGTGCACAGATCTAAAAAGGTAGAAGATATAAAGGGTTGAAAATTTTTTGGGTCATGAAATTCTGTAAAATTATGGCCGTTCTATATTTCCCACTGTGAACCACGTATTCGTATGAAATTTTGTTCTCTTGTACACTTTATTTTTCTCAATTATAAAGTATAGTTATTTTGGGCATAAATCTAAAAAGATAGAAGATATAAAGGGTTGAAAATTTTTTGGGTCATGAAATTCTGTAAAATTATGGCCGTTCTATATTTCCCACTGTGAACCACGTACTCGTATGAAATTTTGTTCTCTTATACACTTTGTTTTTCTCAATTATAAACTATAGTTATTTTGTGCACAGATCTAAAAAGGTAGAAGATATAAAGGGTTGAAAATTTTTTGGGTCATGAAATTCTGTAAAATTATGGCCGTTCTGTATTTCCCATTGTGAACCACGTATTCGTATGAAATTTTGTTCTCTTGTACACTTTGTTTTTCTCAATTATAAACTATATTTTTTTTGGGCACAGATCTAAAAAGATAGGAGATATAAAGGGTTGAAAATTTTTTAAGTCATAAAAATTCTGTAAAATTATGGCCGTTCTATATTTCCCACTGTGAACCACGTATTCTTATGTAATTTTGTTCTCTTATACACTTTGTTTTTCTCAATTATAAACTATAGTTATTTTGTGCACAGATCTAAAAAGGTAGAAGATATAAAGGGTTGAAAATTTATTGGGTCATGAAATTCTGTAAAATTATGGCCGTTCTATATTTTCCACTGTGAACCACGTATTCGTATGAAATTTTCTTCTCTTATACACTTTGTTTTTCTCAATTATAAACTATAGTTATTTTGTGCACAGATCTAAAAAGGTAGAAGATATAAAGGGTTGAAAATTTTTTGGGTCATGAAATTCTGTAAAATTATGGCCGTTCTATATTTCCCACTGTGAACCACGTATTCGTATGAAATTTTGTTCTCTTGTACACTTTGTTTTTCTCAATTATAAAGTATAGTTATTTTGGGCACAAATCTAAAAAGATAGAAGATATAAAGGGTTGAAAATTTTTTGGGTCATGAAATTCTGTAAAATTATGGCCGTTCTATATTTCCGACTGTGAACCACGTATTCGTATTAAATTTTGTTCTCTTATACACTTTGTTTTTCTCAATTATAAACTATAGTTATTTTGGGCTCACATCTAAAATGGTAGAAGATATAAAGGGTTGAAAATTTTGTGGGTCATGAAATTCTGTAAAATTATGGCCGTTCTATATTTCCCACTGTGAACCACGTATTCGTATGAAATTTTGTTTTCTTGTACACTTTGTTTTTCTCAATTATAATGTATAGTTATTTTGGGCACAAATCTAAAAAGGTAAAAGATATAAAGGGTTGAAAATTTTTTGGGTCATGAAATTCTGTAAAATTATGGCCGTTCTATATTTCCCACTGTGAACCACGTATTCGTATGAAATTTTGTTCTCTTATACACTTTGTTTTTCTCAATTATAAACTATAGTTATTTTGTGCACAGATCTAAAAAGGTAGAAGATATAAAGGGTTGAAAATTTTTTGGGTCATGAAATTCTGTAAAATTATGGCCGTTCTGTATTTCCCATTGTGAACCACGTATTCGTATGAAATTTTGTTCTCTTGTACACTTTGTTTTTCTCAATTATAAACTATATTTTTTTTGGGCACAGATCTAAAAAGATAGGAGATATAAAGGGTTGAAAATTTTTTAAGTCATGAAATTCTGTAAAATTATGGCCGTTCTATATTTCCCACTGTGAACCACGTATTCGTATGAAATTTTGTTCTCTTGTACACTTTGTTTTTCTCAATTATAAACTATAGTTATTTTTGGCACAAACCTAAAAAGATAAAAGATTTAAAGGGTTGAAATTTTTTTGGGTCATGAGTTTCTGTAAAATTATGGGCGTTCTATATTTCCCACTGTGAACCACGTATTCGTATGAAATTTTGTTCTCTTATACACTTTGTTTTTCTCAATTATAAACTATAGTTATTTTGTGCACAGATCTAAAAAGGTAGAAGATATAAAGGGTTGAAAATTTTTTGGGTCATGAAATTCTGTAAAATTATGGCCGTTCTATATTTCCCACTGTGAACCACGTATTCGTATGAAATTTTGTTCTCTTGTACACTTTGTTTTTCTCAATTATAAAGTATAGTTATTTTGGGCACAAATCTAAAAAGATAGAAGATATAAAGGGTTGAAAATTTTTTGGGTCATGAAATTCTGTAAAATTATGGCCGTTCTATATTTCCGACTGTGAACCACGTATTCGTATGAAATTTTGTTCTCTTATACACTTTGTTTTTCTCAATTATAAACTATAGTTATTTTGGGCTCACATCTAAAATGGTAGAAGATATAAAGGGTTGAAAATTTTGTGGGTCATGAAATTCTGTAAAATTATGGCCGTTCTATATTTCCCACTGTGAACCACGTATTCGTATGAAATTTTGTTTTCTTGTACACTTTGTTTTTCTCAATTATAATGTATAGTTTTTTTGGGCACAAATCTAAAAAGATAAAAGATATAAAGGGTTGAAAATTTTTTTGGTCATGATATTCTGTAAAATTATGGCCGTTCTATATTTCCCACTGTGAACCACGTATTCGTATGAAATTTTTTTCTCTTATACACTTTGTTTTTCTCAATTATAAACTATAGTTATTTTGTGCACAGATCTAAAAAGGTAGAAGATATAAAGGGTTGAAAATTTTTTGGGTCATGAAATTCTGTAAAATTATGGCCGTTTTGTATTTCCCATTGTGAACCACGTATTCGTATGAAATTTTGTTCTCTTATACACTTTGTTTTTCTCAATTATAAACTATAGTTATTTTGTGCACAGATCTAAAAAGGTAGAAGATATAAAGGGTTGAAAATTTATTGGGTCATGAAATTCTGTAAAATTATGGCCGTGCTATATTTCCCACTGTGACCCACGTATTATGAAATTTTGTTCTCTTATACACTTTGTTTTTCTCAATTATAAACTATAGTTATTTTGTGCACAGATCTAAAAAGGTAGAAGATATAAAGGGTTGAAAATTTTTTGGGTCATGAAATTCTGTAAAATTATGGCCGTTCTATATTTCCCACTGTGAACCACGTATTCGTATGAAATTTTGTTCTCTTGTACACTTTGTTTTTCTCAATTATAAACTATAGTTATTTTGGGCTCACATCTAAAATGGTAGAAGATATAAAGGGTTGAAAATTTTTTGGGTCATGAAATTCTGTAAAATTATGGCCGTTCTATATTTCCCACTGTGAACCACGTATTCGTATGAAATTTTGTTCTCTTGTACACTTTGTTTTTCTCAATTATAAAGTATAGTTATTTTGGGCACAAATCTAAAAAGATAGAAGATATAAAGGGTTGAAAATTTTTTGGGTCATGAAATTCTGTAAAATTATGGCCGTTCTATATTTCCGACTGTGAACCACGTATTCGTATGAAATTTTGTTCTCTTATACACTTTGTTTTTCTCAATTATAAACTATAGTTATTTTGGGCTCACATCTAAAATGGTAGAAGATATAAAGGGTTGAAAATTTTGTGGGTCATGAAATTCTGTAAAATTATGGCCGTTCTATATTTCCCACTGTGAACCACGTATTCGTATGAAATTTTGTTTTCTTGTACACTTTGTTTTTCTCAATTATAATGTATAGTTTTTTTGGGCACAAATCTAAAAAGATAAAAGATATAAAGGGTTGAAAATTTTTTTGGTCATGATATTCTGTAAAATTATGGCCGTTCTATATTTCCCACTGTGAACCACGTATTCGTATGAAATTTTGTTCTCTTATACACTTTGTTTTTCTCAATTATAAACTATAGTTATTTTGTGCACAGATCTAAAAAGGTAGAAGATATAAAGGGTTGAAAATTTTTTGGGTCATGAAATTCTGTAAAATTATGGCCGTTTTGTATTTCCCATTGTGAACCACGTATTCGTATGAAATTTTGTTCTCTTGTACACTTTGTTTTTCTCAATTATAAACTATATTTTTTTTGGGCACAGATCTAAAAAGATAGGAGATATAAAGGATTGAAAATTTTTTGGGTCATGAAATTCTGTAAAATTATGGCCGTTCTATATTTCCCACTGTGAACCACGTATTCGTATGAAATTTTGTTCTCTGGTACACTTTGTTTTTCTCAATTATAAACTATAGTTATTTTGTGCACAGATCTAAAAAGGTAGAAGATATAAAGGGTTGAAAATTTTTTGGGTCATGAAATGCTGTAAAATTATTGCCGTTCTATATTTCCCACTGAGAACCACGTATTCGTATGAAATTTTGTTCTCTTGTACACTTTGTTTTTCTCAATTATAAACTATAGTTATTTTTGGCACAAACCTAAAAAGATAAAAGATTTAAAGGGTTGAAATTTTTTTGGGTCATGAGTTTCTGTAAAATTATGGGCGTTCTATATTTCCCACTGTGAACCACGTATTCGTATGAAATTTTGTTCTCTTATACACTTTGTTTTTCTCAATTATAAACTATAGTTATTTTGTGCACAGATCTAAAAAGGTAGAAGATATAAAGGGTTGAAAATTTTTTGGGTCATGAAATTCTGTAAAATTATGGCCGTTCTATATTTCCCACTGTGAACCACGTATTCGTATGAAATTTTGTTCTCTTGTACACTTTGTTTTTCTCAATTATAAAGTATAGTTATTTTGGGCACAAATCTAAAAAGATAGAAGATATAAAGGGTTGAAAATTTTTTGGGTCATGAAATTCTGTAAAATTATGGCCGTTCTATATTTCCGACTGTGAACCACGTATTCGTATGAAATTTTGTTCTCTTATACACTTTGTTTTTCTCAATTATAAACTATAGTTATTTTGGGCTCACATCTAAAATGGTAGAAGATATAAAGGGTTGAAAATTTTGTGGGTCATGAAATTCTGTAAAATTATGGCCGTTCTATATTTCCCACTGTGAACCACGTATTCGTATGAAATTTTGTTTTCTTGTACACTTTGTTTTTCTCAATTATAATGTATAGTTATTTTGGGCACAAATCTAAAAAGATAAAAGATATAAAGGGTTGAAAATTTTTTGGGTCATGAAATTCTGTAAAATTATGGCCGTTCTATATTTCCCACTGTGAACCACGTATTCGTATGAAATTCTGTTCTCTTATACACTTTGTTTTTCTCAATTATAAACTATAGTTATTTTGTGCACAGATCTAAAAAGGTAGAAGATATAAAGTGTTGAAAATTTTTTGGGTCATGAAATTCTGTAAAATTATGGCCGTTCTGTATTTCCCATTGTGAACCACGTATTCGTATGAAATTTTGTTCTCTTGTACACTTTGTTTTTCTCAATTATAAACTATATTTTTTTTGGGCACAGATCTAAAAAGATAGGAGATATAAAGGGTTGAAAATTTTTTGGGTCATGAAATTCTGTAAAATTATGGCCGTTCTATATTTCCCACTGTGAACCACGTATTCGTATGAAATTTTGTTCTCTGGTACACTTTGTTTTTCTCAATTATAAACTATAGTTATTTTGTGCACAGATCTAAAAAGGTAGAAGATATAAAGGGTTGAAAATTTTTTGGGTCATGAAATGCTGTAAAATTATTGCCGTTCTATATTTCCCACTGAGAACCACGTATTCGTATGAAATTTTGTTCTCTTATACACTTTGTTTTTCTCAATTATAAACTATAGTTATTTTGTGCACAGATCTAAAAAGGTAGACGATATAAAGGGTTGAAAATTTATTGGGTCATGAAATTCTGTAAAATTATGGCCGTTCTATGTTTCCCACTGTGAACCATGTATTCGTATGAAATTTTCTTCTCTTATACACTTTGTTTTTCTCAATTATAAACTATAGTTATTTTGTGCACAGATCCAAAATGGTAGAAGATATAAAGGGTTGAAAATTTTGTGGGTCATGAAATTCTGTAAAATTATGGCCGTTCTATATTTCCCACTGTGAACCACGATTTCGTATGAAATTTTGTTCTCTTGTACACTTTGTTTTTCTTAATTATAAACTATAGTTATTTTGTGCACAGATCTATAATTTTAGAAGATATGAAGCAGTGGTTCTCAACCGGTGTTCCGCGAATATGGTCCAAGTGTTCCGCGAAATTTCAATTTTAAATGTATTGAAATTTAGAAACTTAGGAAAGATACGAAAACAAAAAATTTTTCCTTTTTTTTAATTTGAATTTAATTTTATGTTTTTGCTAAATACCGAATTTCAAATTATTTAATGTTAGTGTTCTGCCTTGAAAAATATTTACATATAATTGTGTTCCGTGTCTATGAAAAGGTTAAGAACCACTGGTCTAGAGACTCGTGAAGAAGTCTAAATCTACAAAAATTAACTGAAAATTATTTATTGAAGACGCTTAGAAAAAGGGCCTCGCCAAAACGTGGTTCGAACCATTGGTTGAAAAGCCATAAAAGTGGATGATTAAATTAGTTTGATTAACGATTGAAATTGAACTAATTCGGTGATTAAAATTAATGTTCAATTTAATTCTCAGATTTAATCATAATTTTTTTAGTTTGATTAAATTAGTTTGATTAACGATTAAATCTGAAATTTAATTGATTAAATAATTGTCATATGATTAAAATTACGATTAAATTCGCCGATTAAATTCTGATTAAAATTAAAAATAAATTTAATCAATTAAAAAATTTAATCAATTACCTAAATTTAGAATTTAATGTTTTTTTTAATCAATGCCCAACTCTGATTTTTAGTTGTATTTGAGCTGCTGAATCACCTCCTGAAGTTTCGACCACTCCTCCGCATATACCCTGTTCACAATCAGACTGAGTTCTATTTTATGGTAAATAAAAATTTACCAAAAGGGGCCCCTTTTTATTGATGTAAAGAGCCTGAATCTAGAATATTTTGAGAAGTTGCTCTTTAAAGTATAATAATAAAATTACATTGTTAAAAATTGCGAAGCGTTACAGCTCGGATTGCAGCTGGGCGATACGATTCCTCAATTCAGGACTAATCTTGGTGGCTGAACGATAATCGAGATAAGAAAAAATCACAGTCCAAGAGGCATTACGCCTTGAGGAAACATCTTCTTAAGATGATGATACTAGCTGCGGAACCGCTTAGTACGAAGTGTGTGACCAGGGTAACTATAATTACACATTACCACCTCTTTGAGGAGTGCAAACATATCATACGATTCCTTACGGCTGATGCAATTTTAAGCATAACTGGGAGTCGAAGTGTATGCTCGCCTCTATCCAGAACATTCTTGAAGTGAAATGGTAAGCAATAGACCTATTGAGAACTCGGGCTAGATTAGATTAGTCAGAAAGTACGTCTTTTTTTTTAATTCAATTTTATTACTATCCTTGTAAAACCGGCAAATTTGATAAGAGTACCGGTAAATTGCTTAGATTTAATTTTATAAAATTAGATTACGTTAGCCCTATAAAAAGATAGGTGTTGCAAACAAAGGTTCTAGAAGTAATCTGGTACCTGGTGAATGTGGTAATAATGAACTTTATATTCTGTCCCAAAGGGTAGCAAACCTTTACCATTAAGTATAATATGTATTGCTAAACAAATTTTATCAACTCTCCCATTGTTGAAAATTGTTGTTAAAAGCATTTCAAAACTATTTTTTACACAAGGGTAATTCCACGGATCTTCGTCACACCTGAAAACATGAGGGCCGAAAAAATGGATGAAAATATGATTTTTGGATTGTGCTTCTGGACTAGAATTTACCTGAATTTTTTCAGATTTTTTTTTCAAGGTCATTTATTGTTTATAACATTTTTTATTTATTAAAAATATGAAAAATCAGAAATTTCAATGAATTTTTACGCCAATTCTGGCCAATAAACAAAAAAAACATCCCATATAAAAAGTTTGTGTTTTTGTCCAAATTTTTCAAAAATGATATTAGTTTAACGTTTTATACAATATCTTTATTTCTTATTTGAAAAAACACTTTAAAAATCGCAATTCCCAGAAAACGCCACCTTCTATCAGGCTGAAATTTGGCAATAATATTGGGTGTACATTCCAAAAGACACATACAAATTTTCAGAGTGGACCGCCTAGTAATGCTGGTTTTAACGAATTTTTAAGTTTTATAACACTTAAATATGGCGACATCTACAGTTGTCGATTGAAACCTCCCCCGCCTGTTATTTTTCGTATGGCAACACATTGTAGATGGCGCTGGAATAATTGCGGTCTAGTCTGATCTCTGAAAAAGGAAAATGAAAGTTCGGCGAAACACACAGAAGGCAAAAAAGAAAAAAAAATGCGAAGAAAAAAGTCGCACGAAAGAGTTTGGCAAGTCGCTCGGATTATAAACATTTAGACCGTTGTTCCAATCCATTCGGTTTGGATCGGCACTTGATCAAGACAAAATTGAGAAAACCCTCGAAGCCTTTGAAAAAAAACTTTGGTTACCTGGGAGGTCGGCTGTGTAATGAGTGCAGGAAGAAATTGTATGACACAGGTAGGTTTTGAGGTTATGTTTATGGTACACATAGTTACGTTGTCAGTTACTTTATTGTTATCAACATTTTTGCAGACCGAGAAACTTTTCTGTCTTTGCAAAAACAAAAAGGCCAGCAAATGGAGATCCAAGATGAACGACAGCAGCAAGAAATTGCGGATGATTATGAGATAGACGAAAACGGCGGTTCATTGCAAACCCAGCAATCCGTTGGAAGTGACAAATCTTTTCACGACAGAATCTATGAAGTTGAAGTGATCAATTCTAGTCTTCTGAATGCAATTGCAGCTTCACCCATCACAAAGCGATGCTTACAGAAGGAGTCACAACATCGTTAAAACAGGCATTACTAGGCGGTCCACTCTGAAAATTTGTATGTGTCTTTTGGAATGTACACCCAATATTATTGCCAAATTTCAGCCTGATAGAAGGTGGCGTTTTCTGGAAATTGCGATTTTTAAAGTGTTTTTTTAAATAAGAAATAAAGATATTGTATAAAACGTTAAACTAATATCATTTTTGAAAAATTTGGACAAAAACACAAACTTTTTATATGGGATGTTTTTTTTTGTTTATTGGCCAGAATTGGCGTAAAAATTTCTGATTGAAATTTCTGATTTTTCATATTTTTAATAAATAAAAAATGTTATAAACAATAAATGACCTTGAAAAAAAAATCTGAAAAAATTCAGGTAAATTCTAGTCCAGAAGCACAATCCAAAAATCATATTTTCATCCATTTTTTCGGCCCTCATGTTTTCAAGTGTGACGAAGATCCGTGGAATTACCCACAAAGAAAAATTAATTACAATTACAAAAGCCTACATAAATTAAATAATGTGCACAACAAAGAAAGGTAAATATTAGAACTCTCAAGTCTTCTTTTTGTTCTAGTAATTAAAATTTAATTTATTTTAAAATATTTACTAAATTTTATTAAGTAATTGGTTTTGGTTTACTATAAATTTACACATTTCTGTTAATAAAAGAATGTAAGTAGTTCTACAGTTCGCCACTTGCAGTGCCACAAACCAGGCGAGTTACACATTAGTATTTATTGAGTTTAAATCAAAGTCACTCCGATTTATTAGTCCAATTTTTCAGAAAAAATGTTCGAATACAGTGTTTATTAGAAAAGAAATAGTTACCGCGCCAAGTATAGTGAATATTATTAGAAAAATTCCAATCAGAAAGCAATTCTTTAAAGTAGCAATTCCCGTTAAAACGATTTTCACCTGGGATAGCACAAGAATAATCTATTCTATTCATAATTATTAATTTTAATAATGCTCAAGTTTTTATACCTAATAGGCAATTTTACTGGAACAATATTGATGTTGATGCTAAGGTTAACTCCGAGGTAAGGATTCAACCGAGTTAAACAATTAATATGGCTTTCTCGCCATTTTGGAATCCAGAATTCTGCGCCATTTTTTTTTTTATTATGAAGCCACCATAATGCAATTAACATGTTGAAACTTGAAATGAATACTTGAAACAATATACTCTCTTCATTACAGTTAAAAAAATATAACTATATGTATATATTTTTAAGAAAGTATACCTGTGATTTCATTGAG
Source organism: Rhodnius prolixus (assembly GCF_049639745.1). NCBI lineage: Eukaryota > Metazoa > Arthropoda > Insecta > Hemiptera > Reduviidae > Rhodnius > Rhodnius prolixus. Next base: position 16,697,904 of record NW_027411582.1, on the reverse strand, counting down.
GAAGATGTTGTTTTAGGCTGGAAACATAGTGGAGCGGCGAGCAAAGCGGCGATGATAGCTGCTTTCAGATCAAAGAGAGCGATGAGCAGCGAGCTTTAGAGTTGCATGCACATAGTGACGAGTTTAGTTGCGTTTCTCCTTCCGACGAGACATGATGGAGGATGATATTTACAGCAGCTTAGTAGCAGGAGCTGCATTGTTCATGATATAAACAGGACTAGGCTTGAACATGGAGAATTCCATCACTTTGTACCAACAACTTCGGGAGCATCCTGGCAAGTTTCATTCGTATTTTAGAATGTCTGTTTCAACATTTGATTACATACTAACCAGTGATGAAGGCATGTTAATCAAGAAAAGGACGAATTTCAAAGTTAACTCCTGTCCCATTCCTTATCCAACACAAATAGATTGTGATGTAGAAGATCCTTTTGGTCCCACAGAGGTTTATTTAAAAAGAACTACACCAATAAATGCAGCAGTATCCATTTTAACCTTTAAAAATTGAGCGCGATGAGAGCGAAGAAATCAAACATGTCACAACACGTTGCTCTACTCTCTCTCTTGGTAGCGTTGCTCTATCTTCGCTTTGCTCCCCGCTATGCGTGGTCCCATATGTTAACTATGGTGTTTGTTTTCGCCGCTCCACTATGATTCCAGCCTTAGGGAAACAGAGAGATTATATCAACGAGCTAAATGAAAATACATGTTTATCTTCTTACTACTGCAAATAAGATAAGACTGGAGAAAACAATAGGAAATAATGGAAAACCTATGGGTGTAATCAAGTACTTGGAAGTATTAGAGTTGGTAGTAAAGGATGTGAGAAGGGTAAAAGGATAAGTAGAAGAGAAAAAAAAAATCAATAAAAGCTGGGAATGTTTGGAAGTAGTTTTCCTAGATTCGCGCTGAGAAAGGCGTAATTAATGGAATTGGAAAACCATAAAATAAGAGCCAGTCTCCAGAAAACTAAGACGAGAAAAATTCATTGAGTGCCGCTAGTAAAGAGTTGGGCATAGGGTATTAAAAGTCCGCCAGAGGATCGTTTCCCAATCTAGAAGAAAGGAATTCGATTAAAAGGATATGTGTTACAAAGTGGATGCAGAAGTTAAGGCTGTAGAAGAGAGAGACGGAACTGAGAATGACTGAGAAGGAGTGAATTGGGCCGTTGGAAGGGGGGAGCCGCCTGAGAAGTTTAAGAAGGAGAAATGTGTGGTGGTCTGAGTTAAAAAGAATAACAGAAGTTATAGGGCATTACAGGGCCGGCAGAAGGGAAAACTCAAGCCATTGGAAGATGGTTTTGACGTCTTGAGAATGCAATAAATGGTACCTAACGATGCTCATCTGGACTAAAGAAGGCTGTAATGGAAAAGAATGCCCTTAGGGAGGTAAGCCGGGAGTTGGAGGAACGAAAAGCAGTTTAGTGATTCCCTCCTGCCTTCCACTTCTAATAGACCATAAATTTCTCATTCTTATCCTTCATATTCTCCTCTGAAATTCAATTCCTTTGCTTCTGCAACACCACTCTTCTACCCCAACAATAATTCGCCAACAATTTTATCTGAGAAATTAGGAGAAAATAAAGAAATTTCATGAAATTATAATAATTAATCAATGTAGGGGAAGGTATTATAGCTTAATGGTTAGTGTACAATGTGTACTGGATTCCAACGCGGAAGTCTCGGGTTCGAATCCAGCTGCTGCACCCTTAGATTTTACGAGATCTGTAAATTAAGTAAAGAGACTGATTTTTTAAATTTTTCTATTCAAAAAGAATTACAATTCTATAATGTCACCTTCAAAATAACTTCCTTTTGAAGCCACACAGCGCTGGAGACGTTTCTACCACTCCTCATAGCAGTGCTATGTTACAGTTTTCGACTGTCCCAAAAATCAGTTCCCTTGAGGTGATTTTTCAACTTCGGGAAGAGAAAAAAGTCACAAGGACTCAAGTCAGAGCGAATAAGAAGGCTGAGGAGCAGTGCTCGAACTCCGATACTGGAATAGCCTTCAGCTAGTCGGTTACAGCTGTTTGAATGTTTTCGAACCTTGAGGTCAAACGGTCAATCAACACTTTTACCGAGAGGTTCTTGAAAAAACTTCGAAAAAGGGGTCATTCGTGTGAGACCAAACATCAAGAACAAGTGGGGTGTTGCATCACGATAATGCTCCCTTGTCACACAGCAATTTCAATAAACCAGAGTTTTTGGCCAGTAAAAACATTCCTGTGGCTCCTCAGCCTTCTTATTCGCCTGACTTTTGAGTACTTGTGACTTTTTTCTCTTCCCGAAGTTGAAAAATCACCTCAAGGGAACTCATTTTGGGACAGTCGAAAACAGTAACCGACCAGCTGAAGGCTATTCCAGTATCGAAGTTCGAGCACTGCTATGAGGAGTGGAAGAAACGTCTCCAGCGCTGTGTGACTTCAGAAGGAAGTTATTTTGAAGGTGACAATATAGAATTGTAATTCTTTTTGAATAAAAAAATCAGTCTCATTACTTAATTTACAGACCTCGTATATTCCTAGGAGCTTTTTACAGCTTCCTGGTTATGGATAGTGTTGTCCGTAACGAGAGAACACAGACCGCAGGATTGAAAAAAAAAAGCTCAGGGCGTTAATCTCCAATAATGGGAAAAGTTTAATTAATATTTAATATTAAAGTTATGTATTAATTTTAACGTATTATTATTTAGTTTTAATTAAGAATAAAAAAAAAAGTCGCCATTAAAAAATAAAGGAAAAAGAAAATTAAAATGTTTGCATTTAATGTTTTTCGTGAAGCAGAAGCAATTTTAATTATTGAAATACAAGTTAATTTTTTTTGAAAAGTTTGTGAAACGTTAAAAGAATAGAAAAGATGTTTTGATCAAATAAAGGGCGAAAGTTTTCAGGAAAGCATGCTTCAGAATTTCCAATTAACCATTTCGATGTTATTTAAATTGGGACACCAGGGGAAAAAATTGAAAGTGTTAATGAAACAGAAAGAATTTGGACATAAAAGAAGTTGATGATATACAGTGCGTTTCTTTTCGGTATTTTTACTTGAAACAAACCGAGTGTCTCATTGGCGCATCTTTTCACAGCACACTTAAATTAAACCAGGAATTTAGAGTATTTTTCACTTTTAAAATAAAAAGAAAGAACTAGGTTTTGTTCATTATTTCTAAGTGATGAGAAATTCTATTCCATTTTTTTTTTTACTTTTTGATTTAAGAAAAAGACAAAAAAAGCAGGAAACTTGGTGTTTGTAAAGACAACATTATTGTCTCTTGGCGAGCACAATATCTAAGACTATATTCGCTGTGAAATTGTTAACATTTGTCACAAAGTCTCACTTTTGAAGTTTTATAAAAATATTTCTTTTATTTTTAACGTAATCAAGGAATTACGGTTAGTTATGCGGTTATTGGGTTCCCACGCGGAAGATCCCGGGTTCGAATCTCCAGCTGCTGTCTCCTTAGATTTTTCTCTTTCTAGGAGCCTCTCTACAGCTCAATTTGCCCGGTAATGGGACAGTGTTGCCAGTAACTTTGTGAACACTGTCCGGAAGTCGGCAGTGTACACTGAATAAAAGCTTTGGGCGCCATTAATTTCAGATGTTAACGCGCCTTAAATCATAGACAAAATTAAATGAAATAAATAAAATTTTGAAAATGTAGTGCTCATAGCTTCAGTGTGGGACTGTTTTGACTTTAATATTATTTACGAGGGTCGTTTGAAAAGTCCGTGCAAAAATAAAAACTATTTTTTGGGGTAAACCTTTTGTATTTTTCAACATAGTCTCCTTTTAGGCTTATACACTTCGTCCAACGCTGCTCTAGTTTGTTGAACCCTTCCGAATCATAGGATTTGTCCAAGTCTGAAAAATAGCCATTCGTTTCTGCAATCACCTCCTCGTTTGAATAAAATCTTTTTCCCACCAGCCATTTCTTCATATTGGGGAACAAATAGTAGTCCGAGGGAGCCAAGTCTGGAGAATAGGGGGGGATGTGAAACGAGTTGGAACCCTATTTCCATTAATTTTGCGACCACAACTGCTGAGGTGTGAGCTGGTGCGTTGTCGTGATGGAAAAGGACTTTTTTTGTGGGCCAATCGTGGGCGTTTTTCTTGCAGCTCGGTTTTCAAACGGTCCAATAACGATGAATAATATGCACCTGTAATAGTTTTACCCTTTTCCAGATAGTCGATGAGGATTATTCCTTGCGAATCCCAAAAGACAGTCGCCATAATCTTTCCGGCCGAAGGAACGGTCTTCGCCTTTTTTGGCGCAGATTCCCCCGCAGGAGTGTAGTGATGTATCCATGTTTCATCCACAGTGACGAAACGACGCTTAAAGTCCTGCGGATTCTTCTGGAACTGCTGCAAACCGTCCTTGCAACACTTCACACGATTTCGTTTTTGGTCAAGCGTGAGCAATCGCGGCACCCATCTTGCGGATAGCTTTGTCATGTCCAAATGTTGATGCAAAATATTATGTACCCGTTCATTCGAGATGCCCACAGCACTAGCAATCTCACGCACCTTCACTCTTCTGTCATCCATCACCATATCATGGATTTTATCAATGATTTCTGGAGTAGTAACCTCAACAGGGCGTCCAGAACGTTCAGCGTCACTTGTGCCCATATGGCCACTCCGAAAATTTTGAAACCACTTATAAACTGTTCTAATCGAAGGTGCAGAGTCACCATAATGTTTATCAAGCTTCTCTTTAGTCTCCTGAGGCGTTTTGCCTTTCATAAGGTAGTGTTTAATCAACAAACGAAATTCTTTTTCGTCCATTTTTTGAAAATCACTTGACTTCCTCGATTCAAACGAATGCCAAACACAAAGAAATAGACCGATCTGGCTGAAACTTGGTGTGTGTTCTTCCAAGAGATGCTACTAACTAAACATAACCTCGATACGCGCCAGTGGTGCTATCTCTCTGACTTTGCACGGACTTTTCAAACGACCCTCGTATGTTCGTAAGAAAGAAATGTATTTTGTCGATATAAATGAAATAATTTATGTGTGTTTGTAAGAAGTAGCTATTATTAAAAATTTAAGATCGTATCACCGTCCACTTGTACCGCTCTTGGGTAAAAAATGTTACCTATTTGTATATGGTGGCTATATTGAGTTGAAACTGTCCAACAAATAGGCTAATCAGGAAGTAAGATATGTAAAGAACTATTGATAAAGATAAATTGAAAAGATTGCAATGATAAAGCGATAAGGAATACAGTTTAATATTGTCCCAGTTTGTTAAAATTGTATTTCCGTAGGAACTGTAATACGTACGTCCATATTGGGCAAAATAAGATTATATATAGTTCTCTTTTAGTTCGTTAGAGTCAGTAAATGAATACATGAAGTGCCAAATAAACAATACATTATAACCTTCATAACAATAATATGGGGAAAGCTTAAGGATGTGAAGGATACAGAATGCTGGGTAAAAAGGAAGGAAAAACCTGCAGCTAGTGGAGAAAAAGTTAGAGAAGGATGTGTTTAATTCTTTTGTGCCTGTAGGGAATCGAAGGATCTGTAGGAGGCTGTGTCGTGGCTGAGTGGCTTAGAGTGACAGCCTAGAGTTGGTAAGGAGTTTGAGCAGACTATTTTGGAACAACAAGAAGAAAAAGACCAATTTTTGAAAATGCCGTTTTTGGTCATTTTCAGCAACTTTTTTTCTCGTAATATATTAAATCTGGGTTTAAAAAAAAAAATACAGTCATAAAGGAGGATTTGCTCTCTATTTTAAAGGAAATTTGAGAATTTTATCTTTTATACAAAAAGAGAAAAAAAAAATTCAAAGTTGGGTGTTTTTCAACGCTACGCTTTTTCGTGCAGTTTTTGATCATCAACCCTTATACAACTGTCCTACCGGACAGTTTTAATAAAGGAGTGTACCAGGGATAATGGATGGAGCGTGCATCGAGAAGAGTCTGTCGCAAGTCAGAGAGAAATTTGTTCAGTGTTGTTCTGGAGTTTCTTAATGCAGGAACTAATAGAAGTCAGGCTCCAGGCGGAGCAGGAATATAGTAACATCAGCCTGATGACCACTTTGTAGAAGAGGAGTTTGTTGGACACAGTTTATTTTTCTTGCCCCGTTGAGAGTAAAGGAAATAACAATCGTTCAATCAGTTTACCTGAGTTCACTTTGTCCTGAACAAGTGCAGTGAAAGTGAGTCCAGAGTTAAGCCTAGGTACTTTGGCGTAGTTAGTCCACAGGTTCAGAGAATTGTTATGCCTAATTTGTTTGTTAAAAAAAAAGCCTGCGTTTGGTGAAGAGTATAGTGTTAGTCTTATCGTGGGTTATTCTAATTTTTCACTTAGTAATCCAGTATTTAGTTACTCTGTCTATTGCAAGAGTAAGTCTGTTGTTGATGGTGTCCATTCATCAAGATGACCGTGTATAAAGCCACGTCATCAGTGTACAAGGCAAGGTTTACATAAGGAGGTTTGGGTAGAGGTTTTTATGGAGGTGATGTACAGGATAGAACCTGTTGATGGAACCTTGGGGAATGCCTGCTGTGGTTGGATAGGAGTATGAGTCAGTTTTGAAAGTTTGTCGAGTAGTTTTTTTGAACATTTTGTATCTCAGGTTGAGGTAAATTCGTTTGAGTCTCTTGTGGTTTATAAATTATAAAAAAAAAGGTGAAGCGATTCAATAAAATGGGTTCGAACTTACAGTTGATCGACTTTGAATAAATTCTTATTATTCGTACACAAAATATCAAATCTCAATTTATTTTTTGTTTTTGAGTTAAAATGGAAAAATACATAATGGAAGAGTGAAAAAAGAAAAACCATTTTGTAAAAATCACTTTTTCGCCCTCAGGGCAATTTTAAAACATATATGTCAGTTGAAATCTCAAAATCAAAATACTGCACCATTATAATACTTTCTCTAATTAATAGCATAAGTAAATTAGTGCGAAATTAATACTTGCTCTGACAGTATAAAGCCCCACTGCTGTCAGGCCAGATTAAAAAAACAGTAAATGCATTCATATTAACGTTGTAATTAAATCTAGTCATTAATTCTAATGAATTTTACCTCCAGTAGTTGCTTCATTTCGTACAAACACTCTGGAGCACGCGTGAACGCAGATGGATGTGCTAGCTACATCTGTAATGGTGATGACGTAATGGCCTCGTCAGCTCCGGGGCAAATGATAGATACTATCATGAACATTTATGACCCGTCCTATACTATTAACACTTGTTCACTTAATTTTAGTAGTAGACGTTAGGAAAGTGTGTAATTGAAAGTAGTAATGAACTTTAAGAACAAAAACAGGGGACTTATCGAGTATTTTGTAAACATGTTTTGGGTCTTTATTAATGTAAAAATATATTGTGAATACACAAAATTTTCTCTAACAACAGTTTAGAGATTTAACTATAAATGGAACCATTACCAGTTAAGCGTAGAATTTAGTTTTAACCCCCCACCCCCTGTGCGGAATTAAAATCAGACAATGACGCAGGGCAAAACAACCAAAAGTTTACAACATCGTAATAGTCACTGCAAGCAACTTTTTCTGCAATCTCTGGGGCTTACAGATTACAGAGCATTCTGTGCTCTTTCAAAATCTTGCACCACTTCACGTATGCATTGCCCTAGTTAACTAGGGACGCAAGAGTTTTTACAAGGAAGAAAAGAGCTTTGAATTCTGTGCAAAATGAAATGATGCTCGTACTGAGGTCTGAACCTCTATCTAAAAGGTAAAAACGGGCATTGCACAAGGGTTGAGAGCTTCTGTTTGTGTGCGTAATTCCCAATCTCTAATGCGGAGACCAAACATGTACCAACCACTTATCATTTGGCTGACTCCCTCCATACTCCTCCGTATAAAATACTTGGCAGTTCTATTGGTAAGATAAAGGAAACATCCCACCAAATAGTATTCTTATTGTATTTTATTAATATACGCAATCACCTTTATGCTCTTCATTAGTAATATTGTTCTTGTTGATCCTTCTAAAATATTCTGTTCGGCAAACACTAAAACCAGAAATGAATTCATTATTTCTCAAAAATAATGAAGTTCAGAGTATTCGTTATGGATGAGCCAATTAATGTTGGATTTCATTATGTGAAGCGTATGCTAGTTTAGTTTAAATCTTTTATAAACTTCTTCTTTTGTGTCTATACATTATTTAGGCGTATTCAAATTTAATTGTAGGCAAACTGGAGAATTGTTTTGAGACAAAGTCATGTGAGTCTGTAGTGCACAGAATCGTATTATTGAACCTTTTTATTTTGTTTTCTACAACTTTCAAGTCTTCTTAACAGATCTACATCAATAAACAGTTGGTACTTTACATACATATCTATATATTTTTTTAATTTAAAAATGTTGTGCCAAATGTTAATATCTGCCCCACTGGTGGGGTTACCTTTGAACACAATATAAAATAGAAAGAAATGATATTACTCTACTCTGAATCTACCTTCTATCAGTTATTTCTCTCGAGTACTACATTACTTTCTCTTTTAAACCACTGAAATCTAGTTCAAAAAATCAAGAATGACTCAGTTCTGGATGTTGTTCTCCCGAAGTGTGATGGGTTTAGAAAGTTTGAACAAAATATTCGGTTTGTTGCGCTTCTTAATGTAGGTTCGGACCACTTTCCCCTCCTCAGCGATTAAACAGAAAACAAGTCACAAACTTGCAGGTCGGTAGGGCGGCACATTTTAACTGTGATGTTGAAATGTGGCCCTCTCCTTCCATAAAAGAAAATATAATATCCAACACTTTTTGCTAGCAAATAGACTTTTGTAAATACTAGATTTAAAAGACCGAATTCCAAATGTTAATATGGACTAACAATACTTACACCTTGTCCACTACAATCTTCACAATACACTTCTAAAGATGCAACAAAAATTTTACTTCCACAAAATAAATGCCCTGAATATATTTCAGTTTTTAACTTGGCACTGATAACTGTAAAGTATCAAAAAATCAGCTTAATTATGGGCCTATAACTAGGGTTACCATATATTTTTTACGCCAAACCGGGACAGTCAGGTAAAAATAAATAAATAGTATAATTTTTTAGATTTTTTTCATTGTTAATAAAGTATAACTTACACTTTTATGAATATTTTACTATTACAAATTATTAATATTATTGAGTGTCACAAAACTAAACGTATATCGTAAAAAATCACAAAAAAATGGAGGTATTAATTATAAAAATATAATAAAATGCACTTACTCATTAATAGTAGTAATATACGTATATTATTTACTTGTACAAGAGTATTTCTCAGAAGATTGTACTTTTTTTTAGAAAGTTTTCGTCATTTCTAATTAAATCATAAAATTTAATACATTTCAAATTTAGATTAGTTTTACAAAATAATAAGGCACCAACGTTACACTCAAGCAAACGATTTCTTTATATTTAACAAATATTAAATCATTTTTTTTAACCTTTAAAAACCGGGACACATTTAACAACCAGCTGGGACGCTGGGACAAGTGCTTAAAATCGGGACAGTCCCGGCCAAACCGGGACGTATGGTAACCCTACCTATAATTATACTAAATCACTTTTTTACTTTCTGTAAACTCCACAATTAAGAAAGTAAGAAAGTAAGCCATAATTGCAAAAAATAAAAATAAAGGTAAGATTATAAACTTAGAATTCTAGGTTAGTGAGGAATCAGTCAAATAAAACACAAACTCGTCTCTTTGCCAACGTCTCAACAAATATATTGTCCTCTTCAGGGCCTGGATTTTACAATACAAAACAATTTACAGAGTCAGTAACATAGAAAATCAGTAAAAATCAGTAATACAAAAATAAACAGTAAAATACAATAAATTCTTTATAATTATTGAAACTTACTTGGCTATGCGGATTGGTTGAGTTACAGAAAACTAAGAGCCAGAACTGGAGAACAGGTATATACGAGGGGGTACCCAAAAAAAACCGGAATTATTTTTTAAAAGCTATTTATTTACAAATTTTTTACAGAACAACCTTATCCCCTTCAAAATACTCTCCATTACAACTAATACATTTGTCCCACCGGTGCTTCCACTGTTCGAAACATTTTTTGTAGTCATCTTTAGAAATGGCTGACAGCTCCTTCTTCGTTTTTTTCTTGACCTCTTCAATGTTGTCAAATCGGTGACCTTTCATGCCCTTTTTCATGCGTGGAAATAAGAAAAAGTCGCACGGAGCCAGGTCAGGCGAGTAAGGTGCGTGGGGCAGCGGAACCATGCCATTTTTAGCCAAAAACTGTGTAACAGAGATGGCTGTGTGTGCAGGTGCATTGTCGTGGTGGAAGAACCAGTCTCCTGTTTGCCACAAATCGGGTCTTTTTTGGGCGAACACTATTGCGCAATCTTTTCAAAACTTCCAAATACAAGGTTTGATTGACGGTCTGACCTGGGGGGATAAACTCTGAATGGACTACGCCTTTGGCATCAAAAAAGCAAATCAGCATTGTTTTGAGGTTTGACTTGACGACATTTTTTTGGTCGGGGTGAAGATGACGTCTTCCATTGGCTCGACTGTTGCTTTGTTTCTGGGTCATAACCATAGCACCATGACTCATCACCAGTAATGACCTTTGACAGAAAGTCTGGATCAGTTTCAAGCTGTTGTTTCAGAGCACGACATGTTTCAACTCGATGTTCTTTTTGATTGTCAGTCAGAACTCGAGGAACAAACTTGGCAGCAACCCTTTTCATCCCCAAATCTTCCGTTAAAATTCGCTGAACCGAGCTCCAAGATAACCCACTACTCTCTGACAGTTGATCAATTGTCTGTCGACGGTCTGTGAACACCAGCTCTCGAATTTTTTCAACATTTTCGTCGATTCGGGCAGTAGATGGACGTCCAGAACGAGGTTTGTCATCAATCGACATGTCGCCATTTTTAAACCGAGTAAACCACTCGTATACTTGAGTTTTTCCCATAGCGTCATCTTTGTAAGCTGTTTTCAACATTAAAACACTTTCAGCAGCATTTTTGCCGAGTAGAAAACAAAATTTCAGAGCTGCACGTTGTTCACTTAAACTTGCCATCATAAAAAACGAAAAAAGAACAAAATAGCGCTGGTAAAAACAATCACTGCAGATGAACAGAACAAGCCAGGCAGACAACACAGGCAGGACTGAACTGGCAAGGAATTGCGCTATACACGTCTAGCGGCAGAAATGCGTACTACATAAGCTCCATGCGCGGCAACGCAATTCCGGTTATTTTTGGGTACCCCCTCGTATATACAGATATATACAGATATAGCGGGACTTGCACGAGAATTTTGGTAATGACAATGGGACAGATACAATAGAGTAATTACAATGTTCAATTTTGACAATAAAATAGATTTTGGGAAAATTTCTTTTAATACAAAAAGCTGGAAAAACCAAAAACACTTATGAACTAAATAACATAAGAACCAAATGATTAGCAAATTTAAAAGATTATAATTTATATAATATAATTTATATTTTAATTATAGATTATAATTTAGATAATAATTGGAACATAGTTATATAATTAGCTATACGAAGGTCGTTTGAAAAGTGCGTGCAAAGTCAGAGAGATAGCACCACTGGCGCGTATCGAGGTTATGTTTAGTTAGTAGCATCTCTTGGAAGATCACACACCAAGTTTCAGCCAGATCGGTCTATTTCTTTGTGTTTGGCATTCGTTTGAATCGAGGAAGTCGAGTGATTTTCAAAAAATGGACGAAACAGAATTTCGTGTGTTGATTAAACACTACTTTATGAAAGGCAAAACGCCTCAGGAGACTAAAGAGAAGCTTGATAAACATTATGGTGACTCTGCACCTTCGATTAGAACAGTTTATATGTGGTTTCAAAATTTTCGGAGTGGCCATATGGGCACAAGTGACGCTGAACGTTCTGGACGCCCTGTTGAGGTTACTACTCCAGAAATCATTGATAAAATCCATGATATGGTGATGGATGACAGAAGAGTGAAGGTGCGTGAGATTGCTAGTACTGTGGGCATCTCGAATTAACGGGTACATAATATTTTGCATCAACATTTGGACATGACAAAGCTATCCGCAAGATGGGTGCCGCGATTGCTCACGCTTGACCAAAAACGAAATCGTGTGAAGTGTTGCAAGGACGGTTTGCAGCTGTTCCAGAAGAATCCACTGTGGATGAAACATGGATACATCACTACACTCCTGAGACCAAAGAACAATCTAAACAACGGGTTACCAAGGGGGAATCTGCGCCAAAAAAGGCGAAGACCGTTCCTTCGGCCGGAAAGATTATGGCGACTGTCTTTTGGGATTCGCAAGGAATAATCCTCATCGACTATCTGGAAAAGGGTAAAACTATTACAGGTGCATATTATTCATCGTTATTGGACCGTTTGAAAACCGAGCTGCAAGAAAAACGCCCACGATTGGCCCACAAAAAAGTCCTTTTCCATCACGTCAACGCACCCGCTCACACCTCAGCAGTTGTGATCGCAAAATTAATGGAAATAGGGTTCCAACTCGTTTCACATCCCCCCTATTCTCCAGACTTGGCTCCCTCGGACTACTATTTGTTCCCCAATATGAAGAAATGGCTGGCGGGAAAAAGATTTTATTCAAACGAGGAGGTGATTGCAGAAACGAATGGCTATTTTTCAGACTTGGACAAATCCTTTTATTCGGAAGGGATCAACAAACTAGAGCAGCGTTGGACGAAGTGTATAAACCTAAAAGGAGACTATGTTGAAAAATAAAAAAGGTTTACCCCAAAAAATTAAGTAGTTTTTATTTTTGCACGGTCTTTTCAAACGACCCTCGTATATAGTATTTTTAATTAACTGGCAGTTAATTTCCCCAAAAATATCTAATACAAAGAATATTATAAAGACATATTATGAAAACCTACATTATAAAAACTGGATATTGTTTATAAGAAAGTAGGCTGTTCCAATTGAAGCCTTGTATTATAGAAGCACCTTTTCTTTTAGTATGTTAAATAAATTCTTGCCCTTTGATCTCTACATAATTCAGATCGTAACAGACGCTAGCTTGCCCCCAATTTTACTCTCTAATCAATGTGCTCTTCTTTTGATGCGATCAAAACAAAAAATATAGCTCCTTTTTCATTCCTTATATTCTTGTTTTTCTTCAGGAAATAAAAAAGAAGAGACAAAAAAAAGTAAATAATAAATAAAATATCGCATTATTTTAAAAAACTGATGAAGACGTTTTGCAAATGTTGCAGGGTTTCAGAAGTTAGTTTCTTAAGAAATATAAGTGAAATTAAAAGCAAAAAGAAAAAATATACTCGTCTAGCCATATTTATTAATACGATAAGAACTGACGCCTTGATTTTAACTACCTAGTATCCACTGGAAAAATGATAAAACTTATGATTTATTTCCTTAATATTATTAGTACAATCCAATTGAATTAAAATTCAAAATATGTAAATAAATAGTTTTTTTCAAATACTAGACAAAATTTAATTTAATTTTGACCCTTAAAAATAATAGCTCTATAAAAGATCCAGAGCACTCTCTTACCAAGTGGCACAGCAGATAATCCTTGCGGTTTAGTGACTTTGTAACCCTCAGAGGAGTAATTTATATTATTATAAGCGTAGCTAGCTAGCTGGGTTTCAGAGTTAATAGGTAACCCCATCCAGTAATAATTTAATGGATATTGATCGGCCCCTTATGTACGAGTAACTTCAACTAGACACTATTATGTTACTGAGCTGCCGTACTCGATTTCATTAACGTTTATGCACATGAGTGAATGTATATATATATATTATGGAAATGTCTTGCATTTAGGCCTAGGTAAATAATAAATCTGAGCGACAGGCAAAAATATTTAGCTTTGATTCCTGTTCCGCTACAATGAAACGTTATCTCTTTGATCTGACCTCTTAGGGAAGTGTAGTTGCGAAGTGGAAGCATAAGTGAAGTCGAAATCTGTGCGCAAAACTGGTTAATCTATCTCTGATAATGGATGAAAATCTGAAAAGGTAAGGGATAGATAGATAAGGGATTAAACTAGGGCAGCCTCAAGGCCGACGCCACTGCGACCCCTTTGGATCTATTGTAGCTCCCCTCACTCTAAAGCTCACCCTCCGGAGCTATCCTTTTGATCAGACTCTTAATTCTGGAGAGTGGCTCCCTTGGTAAAGCTCTCAAGGCCTTGGTTTTTCTTCCCCGAGAAGTAACATCCTTAGCCAGGACAAGCCCCTCACACTGTCACAACACGTGCAGTGCCATTTCCTCCTCCTTCTGACAGAACCTACAGAGCTATCATCTGCCAGGCGCATGCGATGCATGTGTTCTTTGAGCCTGCAATGACCAGTAAATAGTCCTACATTTATCCTTATAGCCCCACACGGCCTTGATGGATTAATTCTGCAGTCAGCCTTGGCTCTCTAATGAACTCCTTAGCCTGTCACTGCCCAGTGGTGGCAAGCCTTAGTGGTGGCAGTGGTGACCTTATTTGGTCACTAATTTTTTTTTAGAGCACTCAAACAGTCCCATACCAGCCTTGAATTGACCTGGAATGAACCGATAGTTCATGACACCTAATTGTGAAAGTTGAACGTAAAGAACCGTCCTGAAAAAGCAGGCGTTACTTTACTTTTACTTTACTTCCTTTTCCAGAGTATAAAGTAGGTTCAAAAAACCAAAGAGAATTGTGAGCTACATTCTAGAGTAAGAGAGCATTTTGTGAAGACTTCAAATTAGAATTTGTTTAATTAGAAGCAAATAATACGGATTCACCGCATGTGTTTGTATTTGGACATCGCTACATTTAACGCATACATTTTTTTTTACAGTATTGGGACAGTATCCGGTGGCTAGAACAGTTGGTAACACTTTACGGAACCACAATGAGCAGCTTTTAGATTGCAGTGGTTTTGGTTTATCACCTTGATATGACATACAAACCTTTAAAGTTAACCCACCAAAATTTAAAACTGTTAATCAGCTTAAATAAAAAAAATTCCACAGCCTTAAAGATATTTAAATCCCTAGCCGAAAGCTGAAAACAAAAATATATTCAGAAAAACAAAAACAGTACGCTACACACAGTAATATATAAGTATTAATGAAATTACGGCGCCTATATTAACTAACCAAGCGTCGATTTATTGGTTACTTTAAAGTTTATAACTTTTCTATTGACAGCAACATAGATCACCAAAACTTGAGTAAGTAACCAATATGTCAGTCTGGGCAAATTTGGTTTCCAAAACAGTAGTTAGAAGTTCAAAACTTTGAAATAGGTATCTAACGTTAAGTTTAAATGGTGTCTACAAACTTTAAAAGCAATATATATTCTTGGAATGTTTTAATGATGTCACGTCTATTTACTAGATTTCGATTAAGGACACAATTCTATGGACTCATAAAGAACTTAGAGGTGTTCAGCAGGACTTATTTATCATTTGAATTGCTCGGATTTTAATTTCTTCCTTAAAGTATTTAATTAAAAGTAATTGTTTCAGAATAATCACCCAAATTCTCATTTACGTAACACGTAACAAAATATTGATGAAATAAGTGAAAAACTGCAAAATATATTCAGTAAATAAAAAATATTTCGTAATTCTAACACGATTTCCATTCTGTCTGGGATGCGATCATTTGTGTTCAAAACATGAACTACGTTTGTTTATGTATTTAGGTTAGGTAATTAATACAGGATTATCAGCAATTAATTCCATATGGATAAGCAATAAACCAGCCGGTGTATTGGTACATTGGTATGCTACAATATAATTAAGTTAATTACAAGTGACCGCAATTATTATCTCTACAAGAAGTTATGCGAGCTATTTGGAAAAGAGAGAATAAGTATAGTGGATGCTCCAAGAAATGGTGCTACAAGAAGTCGTCTGATTAAAGTAGCGATACTTTTTCATTATTTATTTATATAATCCATTTACTTATTTGCAACTGCAAAATTTTACAATAAAACGAAATTAATGATATTTAAAGAAGATACACAGTGCTATCACTTCATGGCATTGGAATTGGTGAAGATGAACACGAAGTCAGAGGCACTTTTATCGTCTAACGGGATTATTGGATAAGGTTAGCCTTGAAAGGTGTTGCACAAGAAGATGGTAATGATAGGATAATAGAATCTTTGATAGCGGAATTATAACAGAGCGGAGAATGGATAGATCATTAGGCAGGATTTTATTGGAGGCGAAATAAGAAGCATTGGTGATTATTTTAAAGGATTTTGGATTATAAGGATTGGAATGCTTAGCGGAACCCCATACTTCCGTAAGTCCATATATAGGTCGCAGCAAACTTTTTGTACAATGTAAGTTTGTTTTATAATGAAAGTTTAGATCGTTTGTCAAGTTTTCTTGATAGCATGTAACATCCTCTGAAAGTCTCCATTCTTTTCAGTCTGGAATGAAGATTCCAAGTTGAAATTAAACCATTATTATTATTTTTAATGATTATTAAAACTGTCCTTATAAGGGTTAATCGTCAAAAACTGCACGAAAAAGCGTAACGTTAAAAAACACCCAACTTTGACAATTTTTTTTCTCTTTTTCTATAAAAGATAAAATTCCCAAATTTTCTTTAAAATAAAGGGCAAATCCTCCTTTATAACAGTAATTTTTTTGCAACTACATATTACATTAAATGTATCATTTATTTATTTCTCGTTTGACGTAGAGGATTAAACTTAATATTAATAAAGGTGGCATTCACATTACTAACTATTAATTAACAATACCGACCTATCGACTTCCTCCACACAGGTTCGTTAGGTAGAGCTCTACCTAGACAGCCGTCTAACCTGGAACCCACCACACAAGACTTAAAAGACAAGAACTGGACCGACGTTACGGTCTACTAAGAAGACTCCTTGAACCGAAATCCTCCATGATCGTAAAAGACAAACTTATACTTATTACGACCAATATGGACAAATGGAGCAGAATTGTGGGGCTCCGCCAAACCATCCAACATCCAACCTATCCAATCTTTCCAGTCTAAAGTCCTCCGCTGAATCGTTAAAACGCCATTCTATGTCCTCCAACCCGTACCCTCCATCAAAATCTCAATATTCCCTATGTAAATAAATTAATCCAGATTCGATTCCTAAATTTCCACAGCAAACTCTCTGATCACCCAAATCCTCTGGCTCAATCACTATCCACATCGTCCCATCCTGATAATCCTCCACGTCGCTTAAAATGGCGTTGGCCACGTGACCTCATTGCTTCCCAATCTCTAACAAGTTCCTAGAGTGATCCAGCACTGCCTGTTTTCTTTTGTCTTGTCATCCCGGTTGTGGCTCTATGGCACAATCGAATGTTTATTTGAATTACAGTTTTGCTAAATGAATATTTTGTAAAGTTGCAAATAAAATAATAAATACAAAAAAAAAAAGGTCAGGTGTAATAATTTTAACCCAAATCTTTAGATTTTTGGATTATAGTACTCACTCAAATAGACCAATTTGTGAAAACCACTTTTTTACCACCAGAGACCTCAAAATGGATGTTTTAGTGGTGAAATCTCAAAATAAAAAATCTGCATGAGTCTCCTTTTAAATGCAGTCAAGTAATTAACCAAAAACCTTATTCTTTACAATGTGTTCCTTTCCTTATACTAAATAATTTTCACCCCTTTTGCGAATAATGTAATAAGAGGCGCAAAATACGCTTTAGCATACTAATCTACATAATTTATATTCAAGACACGATATCCAGGCCAGCATATATGCAAAAGTAATGTTGGGAAACATCACGAAGAGATAAATAATGCCAAACCTTTTTGGCTTACCTTCACACATTACTACAAACAAGTTACTGTAATTTGAATTTAGGTATTTGTATTAAAAAAAAAAAACTAGCTTCATGTTCTATATCTAATACTGAACTATAGGTCCTAATCATGTAAATAACATTAATATTAAATGATAATTTTGGTTTTCGACCGTTGTTAATTTGATGATTTTGGGAAATATTGAGGTGCGGTCAATAAATTCACGCACAAATGTCTTTCAGGGACTGTACAAAAGGAATATTACACTAATGTACAGGGTGAAGTAATGTCCATAGGCCATACTGTGTGTAATATGTTATCGTGTGCTCGTGAACACGTTTTCTTGCAAAACAAACGGTAATTTCTCATACGAAGATAAAAGGAATCCTGGAAAATGATATACCGTTAGAAAGCCCATTAAACAAGAAAACTTTTATAAAGAAGTGCCAGCACCTAGGTCTGGATAATGATCACATAAGAGCCTAATGAGTTTTCTTTAAAAATTTCGATTACTTTTATTTTTCCAGCATTCGGAGCAAGATTGAGGCTATTTGGAGAATAACTTATGCTTTAAAATAGTGTCAATTTCTAGAAAATTTATCTGTCTTTCTAACCGTGTCATCAGAATCGAATTTGGACTAAAACTTTCTGAATAATAACATTTTTATTGCAAAAAAGTAATGATTTTTAGAAAAAAAAAAATTAAAGTGACGTCGCTCAAGAACAGTGGAAAATATGAAGTTGGCCAATACGTCTTTGAAGTCCACTTTAGATGTACTACACACAGTAGGCCTATGGACAATACTTACTGGTTCACCCTTTATATATTTGCGTCTTTTAAGATTACAAAAATAAAATAAAGTTTTACTAATTTATCTGTGGTTAACCATAATGTTACCAAACTGTTTGGTAAAACACCACGCAATAACCAAAAATAACAGGAGATTCATTTACAATTTTTAAGGCGCAAAGAAATGACAAATAGCAAAATTATTTATTAAATAAGAAACTTTAAAGCCTTGCTGTTTTTTTTAAAAAGTATTTAACTAGACGTTTAATGCTTTTTAGAATAAAATATGACCTAAAATTATCCGCATAGAATACTTAAAACGGATAAACCGAGTTTTGGTGGTAGAAGTTATGGAGTGTCTGTTAAGAGAGAGAAATGTATTTACTTTCTGGGGAAAAAAAGATAAAACAAAAATTCATATAGTTTGTATTTACTCCAAATTACAATTTCACACATAACTGCTCTATTGAAAAAGATAAGAATGTGAATAAGCCTTAACAACCCTTTGAACCCACTAACCGATAATCCTTATATCGGAATCTGGAATTAACCAGTACAACTATGCACCTTATAAATACCTAGGTCTGATAACGATCACATAAGGGCCTGATGAGTTTTCTTTAAAAATTTCGATTACTTGTATTTTCCCGGAGGAAGATTGAGGCTATTTGGAGAATAACTTATGCTTTAAAATAGTGTCAATTTCTAGAAAATTTATCTGTCTTTCTAACCGTGTCATCAGAATCGAATTTGGACTAAAACTTTCTGAATAATAACATTTTTATTGCAAAAAAGTAATGATTTTTAGGAAAAAAAAATTAAAGTGACGTCGCTCAAGAACAGTGGAAAATATGAAGTTGGCCAATACGTCTTTGAAGTCCACTTTAGATGTACTACACACAGTAGGCCTATGGACAATACTTACTGGTTCACCCTTTATATATTTGCGTCTTTTAAGATTACAAAAATAAAATAAAGTTTTACTAATTTATCTGTGGTTAACCATAATGTTACCAAACTGTTTGGTAAAACACCACGCAATAACCAAAAATAACAGGAGATTCATTTACAATTTTTAAGGCGCAAAGAAATGACAAATAGCAAAATTATTTATTAAATAAGAAACTTTAAAGCCTTGCTGTTTTTTTTAAAAAGTATTTAACTAGACGTTTAATGCTTTTTAGAATAAAATATGACCAAAAATTATCCGCATAGAATACTTAAAACGGATAAACCGAGTTTTGGTGGTAGAAGTTATGGAGTGTCTGTTAAGAGAGAGAAATGTATTTACTTTCTGGGGAAAAAAAGATAAAACAAAAATTCATATAGTTTGTATTTACTCCAAATTACAATTTCACACATAACTGCTCTATTGAAAAAGATAAGAATGTGAATAAGCCTTAACAACCCTTTGAACCCACTAACCGATAATCCTTATATCGGAATCTGGAATTAACCAGTACAACTATGCACCTTATAAATACCTAGGTCTGATAACGATCACATAAGGGCCTGATGAGTTTTCTTTAAAAATTTCGATTACTTGTATTTTCCCGGAGGAAGATTGAGGCTATTTGGAGAATAACTTATGCTTTAAAATAGTGTCAATTTCTAGAAAATTTATCTGTCTTTCTAACCGTGTCATCAGAATCGAATTTGGACTAAAACTTTCTGAATAATAACATTTTTATTGCAAAAAAGTAATGATTTTTAGAAAAAAAAAATTAAAGTGACGTCGCTCAAGAACAGTGGAAAATATGAAGTTGGCCAATACGTCTTTGAAGTCCACTTTAGATGTACTACACACAGTAGGCCTATGGACAATACTTACTGGTTCACCCTTTATATATTTGCGTCTTTTAAGATTACAAAAATAAAATAAAGTTTTACTAATTTATCTGTGGTTAACCATAATGTTACCAAACTGTTTGGTAAAACACCACGCAATAACCAAAAATAACAGGAGATTCATTTACAATTTTTAAGGCGCAAAGAAATGACAAATAGCAAAATTATTTATTAAATAAGAAACTTTAAAGCCTTGCTGTTTTTTTTAAAAAGTATTTAACTAGACGTTTAATGCTTTTTAGAATAAAATATGACCAAAAATTATCCGCATAGAATACTTAAAACGGATAAACCGAGTTTTGGTGGTAGAAGTTATGGAGTGTCTGTTAAGAGAGAGAAATGTATTTACTTTCTGGGGAAAAAAAGATAAAACAAAAATTCATATAGTTTGTATTTACTCCAAATTACAATTTCACACATAACTGCTCTATTGAAAAAGATAAGAATGTGAATAAGCCTTAACAACCCTTTGAACCCACTAACCGATAATCCTTATATCGGAATCTGGAATTAACCAGTACAACTATGCACCTTATAAATACCTAGGTCTGATAACGATCACATAAGGGCCTGATGAGTTTTCTTTAAAAATTTCGATTACTTGTATTTTCCCGGAGGAAGATTGAGGCTGTTTGGAGAATAATTTATGTTTCAAAATGGTGTCAATTTTTAGGAAATTTATCTGTCTTTATAATCGTGTTATCAGAATCGAATTCGGACTAAAACTTTCTGAGTAATTACATGTTTATTGCAAAAAAGTAATGTTTTTAGAAAAATAAAACCCTAAGTGACGTCACTCGAGAACAGTGGAAAATATGAAGTTGGCCAATACGTCATTGAACTCCACTTCAGATGTACTGCACACAGTAGGCCTATGGACATTACTTACTGGTTCACCCTTTAGTTACAATCTGAGTAAAATAAAAAATATATATAGAAATTTAAAAAAAATAAATAAATATATAAGAAAGTTTGTTATCTATATTAGTGTAATATTCCTTTTGTACTAACCCTGAAGAAGGTAATATATTTACCGAAACGTTGGTATGAAGAAACAAAATTAGTTAGTGAATTTATTGACCGCACCTCAATATTTCCCCAAAATCATCAAAATTAGCATTAAAAAGAGTAAACCTTTCAGTCAATTTTACTCATTAATAAAAGGGATTTTCCCCAAGGGCAACCATGATCCTTGATCCTTTATATTCTTACTCCTGTTCCTTCATCATCTCCTGATTGAGTTTTTTTTTATTCTTCCGTCAATAATCTTCTAATAATATTTGATCAGCAAGTTTCTTGCAAGAACCATTTCGTTCAATAAAAATAAAGAAACCTAAACGAGCCATCAACTCTGCCAACTCTACGTCTCCTCTCTAAATTATTGTAGCGTCCACTCTGCGGTGTTTTCGACCTCAAATTAAAGAGTCTGATGAACGATTTACAACTTCGGAATGCCCTAAAGAGTTGCTCGCATCATCTAGTTGTACGAAGAGTTGATCTACGAGTATTTCGTGGTAATAAATCCTTAAGAAACTTTCTACTGCATCCTTCGATTTCTATATCCTCTGCACATTTCCGTCATACACGTTCTTCTGACCTTTTGCATTGTCTTCTATAGGGCAACAGCGTATTCTTCTCAGCAGTGACATTTTACTATGGAAAAGTTTACCTGTTCGCGTACTTTTCTTTGCTATATGTTTTCGAAACTCGCTTCTATTATATAATCATTTTTTCCAACTACTTTTGCCATTTCTGAATCATTTTGAATTTTTTCTCGCTTAAATTATGTTTTATTAGTACTTACTTTTATCCAATTCAAATTAATTTATAATGCATTTGTAGCCATTTAATTAATACAAATAATTTATTAATGACTCAATTTCTTTTTTAACCAGATTTGGTCATATTATTAATTCATTATTTTACCAACGCTGTCTCAATATAAAGTAACCATCTTTACATTTCACTAAGCACAGGAAATCGTATGACTGTCTTTCGAAGGTATTATTGATGTGATTCGTACAAGGTGAAAACAGAAGAGACCGATATAAGAGTGAATGCGTGCCGGCGTAGCATCAATAGAAGCTTGGTTGTTCATTCAATGCAACAACTTGTGTGGAACACTGATATCCAAAAGCTCAACCCATTTCTCAATCCACTCCAGAGGTGGGTTGAATATCTGCGATTCAACTCTATATGAACTAGAAATAGCCAAATATTTCCTGGAGTTCTAAGTAACAGATATTAATCCTTTAATATTTCTTCTTGAGTATTTAATATGAATAATATTAATATAAATGATTACCTGTTATTGCAAATATTTAGCAATGGCTAAAGCTAATTCAGTTACTTTGTGTTACGTTAAAACAAAAATCAATACCTCCAATTTAGTTATATATTTAAAGATGCCTCTTTGAATAAGATTTAGAGCGCCAATGAACTCAGATGTTGAACACCTGGATAATAATGATATTATCGCTTATTATATCCGTTTTAGCAGGCATGATTTTAGTGTCCCTAACCAGTTTCAGACTTACCAAGATCAAAACCAAGATCAAAAGTCAGATCAACTCAGTTTAGTGTAGAGAATTTTACTTTAATTATAATTTCCATCTCAAACTACAACTTGCTGACTGATTACAGAAGGTTACAGGGTGTATTTGTGCGTTATTTAAAATGTTAACGAAAAACAGTAAAAACATTTTTGTAAAAACAAAGTATTAAAGCATGAATTTAAGGTTCGTGAATGGATAATTTTTTAAGTACGTAATGCTGGAGCTACATTTTGTTCAAAATGTTTTAATAAGAAGTTTGGGCATTGTATTTTGTACGATACCTGTCAGGAATATCCAACGCTATGGACGTAACCACATTTTCAACAATATTAATAAGTAGGTGTATTAATAGGATGAAGAAAATCACTGCCAGTTTCAGCCATTTGTATTTTTTTTTACAATGCCGTGCTTTCGACCTAAGGACTAGGACATCTTCAAGGCTGTGGAACATTCGAGTATTAACTCGTATTTACGGTGTGTTAACAATGAATAATATTACAATGAATTAAAACTGTCCGGTAGGACAGTTGTATAAGGGTTGACCATCAAAAACTGCACGAAAAAGTGTAACGTTGAAAAACACCCAACTTTGACAATTTTTTTCTATTTTTCTGTAAAAGATAAAATTCCCAAATTTTCTTTAAATCTTACTCCAAACCATCCTTTATAACTGTAATTTTTTTGCAACCACCCAGATGTAATAGGTTTCGAGAAAAAAGTTGCCGAAAATGAGCAAAAACGGGTTTTTCAAAAAATGTTCTTGTTCTTGTTCTTCTTCTTGTTGTTGTTGTTGTTCTTGTTCTTGTTACCTTTTTTGTAAACAACGTAGCGCCTAAACGCGTGAACCGATTTTCATGAATGAGGTGTCATTCGATTCGGAATTTTATGTAGATGTGCCTTTTGGGGGTCTCGGCCCTGTACATCGAATGGGAGAGGAGTTAGCCCCCTTTATGTAAGGCCCCCTCCAAAATTATTATTACTAATTACTCTGTAAATCTTGGCCCGATTTTGATAAAATTTGGTAGGATGATAGGGTTAGGGCTCCCCTACCTAACAATAAAGCGACAATCTGCTCTTACACTTGTTAAAGGGAAGTATAACAATCGTTTCAAATTATCGACACGTGAACCGATTTTCATGAATGAAGTGTCATTCGAATCGAATTTTTGTACAGATTTGTACTTTAAAAGTCTCGACGCTATGCCTCATAAGGAGGGGAGTTCGCCCCACCCAAATAAGGCCCTTTCTAAAACTATTATTACCAATATTTCTACAAAGCTTAGTCCGATTTTGATAAAATTTAGCACGAAGAAGTGATTAAAGCTCCTCTACGGGGTTGTGGAGTGCCATCATGCTCTTACACCTACTAAGAGGAAGTACTGCAATCGTTAAAATTATCAATGAGTGAACCGATTTACATCAATGAATTGTCGTTCGATTCAAAATCTTTGCCTTTTTAGGGAGAAGTACTGTAATCGCAGTTTATTTTTCTTGCTCCTCTTAAAAGGAAGTACTGAAATCGCAGTTTAATTTTGCTATTTACGTACAAATACCTTCCTATTTTATTCAAAACTCTTTCTCAAAAAAATGGTTATTGAGGATGGTTTGGGGACCGCAACTATAACCATTCTTTAAAAAGATCTCTCTAGTGGTAATTACGGTTCCGATTTAACACCTTATCAGGTTATAATGATAGAATAGCTTATTCCAAATTTTAAAAAAATCTGTAAAGCAGGCGTAACTTTGCTAATAGACAAAAAGGAAAATCTATCCAAAAGGTACAAAAATCTCCTTAACAAAAACTTACAGTTTAAAAAGTTAAGTATAAGGGTTGATTAAACGCCAAAAGGTACACAAATCAGCAAGTACCCAACATTTCATTAATACTTCATTGATATTATTTAAGGAATTTTATCGCATTAATTTTCATTAATATTTTTTAAGAATTTATTAGATGCCACATACCCTTATGCTGGCCAGTTCATTCATAATAGTTATAATTGTGATAAAATGTATATTATATCTTCGTATAAATAGGTACTTTATTTTAACTCTATTCCAAATTATTCTTCTGATTTCTCTTTAATGTGCCCTTTATTCTGAAGTTGTCACATATACATGCATGTTAAATTAGAAAAAGACAAATTTAGAGTCGGCTACTGTTTAAATTTGAATCACGGAGGATTTAAAACAATATTTCAGTCTTGAATTCGTCTTACCGAAATATTCGTGAGCACAATTACACACAGTTAATAACAAGTAGATTATTCAAAATTATTTATTCATTTCTCAATTGTAATTTAATTTAGTTCCCCTAATTTTACTTATAGTAAAATACTGGAATAATTAGCTGTCCTAAAAATATGCATATCTTATTTACTTTATATTACATATACACAACATTGTGGGAAGAACACCTAGATGGAGAATGTAATTGAAGACCACTACATTATTTACGATAAAGCCAGATTGACTACTTCATAAAATAACAATTACTTTAATCGGAGAATGAACTTAAACCGACGATTTTTATTTAAAAATAAAAATAAATAAACAAAATCATTGATGTATGTTGGTGTAAGCATTTTTTAAAAAATTTTTTGAATTTTTAAGCCTCATATTTT
Source organism: Rhodnius prolixus (assembly GCF_049639745.1). Taxonomy (NCBI): domain Eukaryota; kingdom Metazoa; phylum Arthropoda; class Insecta; order Hemiptera; family Reduviidae; genus Rhodnius; species Rhodnius prolixus. The sequence goes on along the minus strand of NW_027411582.1, from coordinate 16,672,322 downwards.
TTTATTTTTATAACGTTTTCTTTTTCACCTGTAATTAATAGTTTGATTATTATAGATAAATAGATATTACAGTCAATCTAAGTTAAATGGTGTGCTACTTGAACAAATATTTTGTAGATGAAAATGGCCAGCATAAGGGTATGTGACATCTAATAAATTCTTAAAAAATATTAATGAAAATTAATGCTGTAAAATTACTTAAATAATATCAATGAAGTATTAATGAAATGTTGGGTACTTGCTGATTTGTGTACCTTTTGGCGTTTAATCAACCCTTATACTTAACTTTTTAAACTGTAAGTTTTTGTTAAGGAGTATGTATAATGTAACGTAATTTACAAAATTATTTACCTGATTTATAATGTAATAATTTTTACATCATGCAAAAGGTTGGTGTATCTTCGGTCTTTTCTGTTCAGTGTTGCCAATTGTCAAGTACGAGTATTTTTATTGTAAGTTAGCGTATATTGTTGTTTAAATTGTTCGAGTCAGTTTTTGAAATTTAGACTGTTTTCTGTCATTGATATGTACGTATATCATTTTTTGGACGGAAAACAGTCTAAATTTCAGTTATTTTTTCATCCTATTGAAACAATGAATCAGTCACCAAAAATAATGAATAGTTATATTAATCATTAACAGTAAATTCAAGAGTGAGATAAGGATATGATTTAAATAAGTACTATGTAGTCTGCATAAGATGAGTGGAGGGTACGGAAAATCCAAGTTGAAGAAGTCCTAAGTAGTTTTGACGTAACCTGAACTCTTTTTTTTTAATTATTACTTCAAAATATCTCTTAGGAACAGAAATCAAGGAACGTTTAAGCACGCAGTAAGAGTGATGATGGAAACCCCGAGGTGTAATTATTAAGGTGTCACCCTTTAAGATTAGCTAGGGAACGGATTCGTATGTATTCACATATTTTTTTCTAGGCAATTTACAGACGTTTTTCAACTAGAAGTATTCATACTGACACTTTATAAGCCGTTTGAGTCTACTTTTATTTCACATATTTCCACATATTTGGATGTTATCGCATATTTATACATATTTGATTAAAATAAATAAATATTTCTACATATTTAATCAAAATATGTACATATTTTTCATATTTTCCATTTTGGGCATATTTTCATAATTGGGAGGTGGTTGACAGGAACTGTGAACCACAGACTGTGAATCACAGTGGTTAAAAAAGTGTTCTTTAAAGCACCAAGTCGCATTAAAATGCTAAAAGATCTCTATCCAGACTTGTGCCTTCCACCAGAACCAATATTGACAAGATGGGGTACTTGGCTGGAAGCAGCTCAGTATTACTATGAAAACTACAATAAAATCAAGAATGTCCTTTCACATCTCGAAGACGAAGCAGTAGCGATAAATACAGCCGAGTCTTTATTCGAGAAACCTAATTTAAGGAATGACCTTGCATTCATTTCTGACAATTGCGTATTTCTTGCACAAGCCATTACCCAACTTGAGTCCCAAAATGTTCGACTGACAGAAAACGTGTCCAACGTTAAAAAAGTCATCGAAAAGGTGGAAGGAATACCTGGGAGTAAGGGAGATCTGATCAGATCAAAACTGGTAGAAGTACTGAGCAAGAACAAAGGGTGGGAGACCATCTGCCAGATTTCTGATATTATCAGTGGAACAGAAGTCACCTCAGAACATCGTGTACCCTTTACAACCAACGAGATAACTTCTTTTAGCAAGGCACCTATAACATCTGTAGATCTTTTAGTCGTTACAAGTCCATCTTACGCCCAGATCGTCGTCACTTTACGTTCCAACATTTTAAATTTCATGTGGTTGCAAACAATTTCGAAGAGTGAAGTTTTCAAAATTGAAAATTTAACACTTCTTTTTATAAATAGTAAAAATGTTCTTTGTTGTATAAATCATTATAACTTGTAAAAACAAATTATTTTGTTCCTAATAAATTATTATAAATTGTAAAAATGTTCTTTTCTTGCATAAATAATTATAACTTGCCCCCCCCAAAAAAAAATTCCATTTTCATAAAAAAAATGTCCATTTTACTTAAATATTCCAGAAAATATTTTAAGAAAATCACATATTTTCCACATAATTGACGAAAATAAATGCATATTTTAGTTAAATATTTGGCATTTTTAAAATACATAAAAATCCGTTCCTTAAAGATTACCCAATCGCTTAAATCTACTACGAGGACAGCCGGCCACTTACAGGACTCCTCATGGGCCACAGTAGACAGGAGGAAACATGCATAGAGGTGGCTGAGGATATCCTGTACTGGAAAAAGAGGGAAAGAAACTGCACGTTTTATATCCAGGGCGAACGAGTCAGCTCCTGAAGAAAATTTGCCTTAATATTTAGCCTAGAAACGAGTCCTTCGACAGCCTAATCAAACAGACAGGACTACTGCTGGTAGAGTTGCTTTAAAATAGAGGGAAATCGTTCCTCCAATCCCAGAATCTAATTTAATCGGCAAGAAAGTGAAGAAAAACCATAAACTTTTCTATTTAGAATTAAATTTTTACTTAATCCTTCACACAAACAAAATTTAATTTTACTGTAAAGTAAAAAAGCTATTGTACAATAAATTTAAATATTTTTAATTTTTAAATAATTTAGTTTACTGTAAATAAGTACCATAAAATTGCGTTTAAAAAAAAGTTGGCCTGTAGAAGATATTATGGTTTACAAGAAAATATAGAGCACATTACCGCCCTTGGATATCGTCCCCACCAACAACCGTCAGACCGTTATTCTGGTGCAATCTTCATCCAGAACCTGTGTAATACAAGCTATTCTGAATTACCATAACATCTCTTGCAACTGTTTTTTTTTTATCTTTTTTTCCCAGAAAGTAAATACATTTCTCTCTTAACAGACACTCCCTAACTTCTACCACCAAAACTCGGTTTATCCGTTTTAAATATTCTATGCGGATAATTTTTGGTCATATTTTATTCTAAAAAGCATTAAACGTCTAGTTAAATACTTTTTAAAAAAACAGCAAGGCTTTAAAGTTTCTTATTTAATAAATAATTTTGCTATTTGTCATTTCTTTGCTCCTGGTTATTGCGTCATTTCTCCTGTTATTTTGGTTATAGCGTGGTGTTTTATTAAACAGTTTGGTAACATTATGGTTAACCACACATAAATTAGTAAAACTTTATTTTATTTTGGTAATATTAAAAGACGTAAATATATTATATAGAGAAAGAAATGATCAAGTAGGACAAGAACTAATCAAAATATTTGTGGAATATTGTAATTATAGGTTTACCCTTTTATAATATAGTGCCCTTTCGTATGGCCTTTTCGATAAATACCTACTTGTCGGAAGGTACCACCAATTGACCTAGATGACTGAATATTCAAACTCACCGGCTCCAAATTTTAGAAATATTGATTAAAATACAATTATCTGAGAAAAGGGAACCCACCTAGAATATATTTTGTAGTCGAAACAATGTAATATTCTTATAAAATATTTCTCTTTTAATTATAATTGTAATTATTTACACTGGTACTGGTAAAGTCGAAATATAAGTAAGTAGGGCAAGAAAGGTCTAAATCAGGGGTTCCCAAACTTTTTTGACCCATGGACCCCTTTTTATGGTCAAAACTTGCCCATGGACCCCTTTTTATAGTCAAAACTTGCCCGTGGACCCCTTTTTATAGTCAAAACTTGCCCTTGGACCCCCAATTGAAAAAGCTACATAAATGCATAGTATGAAAATTACAAATTTAAAAAAACATTTTGTTGAAGAAGTATTTATTGAAATTATAACTTTTGTTTAAAATAAAATTTAAAAAAATTAATAATTTGGATGAACGTGATGCGATGTTATGAGTGTATTTATATCCGGCTCAATGTTTTTGAGTAGCTACCGCAAATCCCCACGAGTAATCTTTGGTTCAGGTCTGCATGAAGAGCCGTTAAGTGTTCGACAGTGAGCAAGCAAATCTTCATCTCTATTTTGCAATTTCGAAAGATTTGAAAACTGAGAACATTCTCCTCTTCCCAAGTTTTGTTTTTACAGAAAAAGTTTCGCAACAAACGCAGATATAACGCTTTTAGTTTTGATTAAATCTAATTGGTCACCTTGTTAGTTTCTAATTTCCATAATAATAAAAATGGATCACAGTTTTATTATTTTATACTGAACCTTGCGCGGACCCCCTGACGTTGTTCAGGGACCCCCAAATCAATTTTAATTTTCCACGGACCCCTTGAATGATATCGGGGACCCCTGGGGGTCCTTAGGGACCACTTTGGGAACCACTGGTCTAAATAATACAGGAAGTGGTGGTAATTTGGAACCCTTCTTTGTTTTTGACTTACAATGCTATGAATTCCAAAAAATTGTACTGCTTTCTCTGGTAATTATTAGCTTTATATATTAGTCTTGCACTATTGTCTTCAAATTTACTCTCCTCCAACCACCAGATGAGCAACCTTCAATTTTATGGAAAAAGTGGAAAGTGGTGCCTCTGACTTGAGGTGCAAGTAATGTGGTACACCTTAGTATTTTTATTGCAAGTCGCCGTAGAGTGGGTTATGGGTACTATGCAGCTTTTTTTAGCCCCATTTTAGATTCTTCTCCTTTTTTCCCCCATAAATATAAATGATTTGCTTGTAATGGCTTGCAATATGGAAACCCAAGATATTTTTCTACTGCGAGTGTAGAACAGGGTTCCATATTGCAAGCAACGCTATCTTGGATTTGATATGTCACCAAAACAAGTTTGGAGACACAAGAACTGATTCACAAATGAAAATCGCTGCAATGCATCCCTTTGAACCACTATATAGTGCGGATAACTACCACTATTTCGATAACAAACCCAAAATAACAGTTTGAACTTGCCTTCTTAAAGTTTTCAAGAATCGATAGAAACAAAATTGAAAATTTCAAGATGAACATACAGCAGCAATTGAACCAACCACCTGCTTTGCACACTAGTGCTATCTAGCTACAGTTTGATCCAGATACTGTTAACACATGATCACTTGCTGCCCAAATATTATTGGGTTCCATAATACCAGCAGAGTTCCACATTACCACCAATAAGGGAAGGGATTAGCTCAGTTGATAGCTGGATTTCATGCAGAGATCCTGGGTACGAATCCAGCTGCTGGCCAATAGATTTTTGTTTGCTTCCTAAAATTCCTACAGCTCACTTGTCCGGTGATGGACACTGTCCTGAGAGTCGCAATGCATTGATGAAAGCTCCAGGCGCCAATAACCACGCCTTAGGATTCTTAGGAAAAATAAGCCAGAAATCTTCACTTCATTTCTGCCACACAAGTCAAGGGAAGCGTACAGCTACCTTTTTTTGGGTTCACAAAGAAAATTTCTATGGTGTCTTATGTATCCAAAAATTCAAGAGCAGTAATTTTGTTATCTACAATGCATAGCGACAGATCCATTGACAGCGGAACAGGGAACAAAAATAAACCCAAAATTATAACTTCTTACAATGCTACCAAAAGGAGGGGTAGACACTAATGACCAACTTTGTGCAAATTATTCTGTAGGAAGAAAAACAAATAGATGGCCCATGGCCATTGTTTACCACTTACTTAATGTGTCAGGGCATTAATGCGTATATCACATGTAAAAATAATGCTCAACGTAAAAATACAAAATTTCAAAATGGACCAACGCATCTTCCTCAAAAGTTTGGGGCATCAATTATTGCAAAATGTCATCATCAGAAGGTGGCTGAGCACCGTGTTTCCACGGTATTTGAAGGTGAGGATCAATATGTATCTGCAAGAAGAAGGCGCAACAATTCTTCCGATTGATGAACAAATGGAGAAGACATTCCTAACCCTAAATAACGAAGAAGATACCACATATGTCCTAGTACAAGGGACAATAAATATCCTACTTTTTGCAGTAACTGTAAAAATTACATATGTAAGATAAACTCAGTAACTATTTGCACTAACTGTAGAAATAATTGTAATTAATTAACTGTTTAAATTTTAATTGTAAACTGTAAATATTTTCTCTGTTTTTCATTACATGCTAAGTAGCACCTCATTTAGAAATTACATCTTTATGTTACTGATTTTTTTTTAATTTGTATTTCTGTTTTATTAAAGTATAAATAAATGTTTCGTCTTCGATTTCTATTCCCTATAACATGATATTAGTTAGTTTTTCCTTTTTATTTAATAGTTTTTAATGCTGGGTCACTATGACCCGAGGTGACGGATTATAGCACTTTACGAAAGGTGACGGCTCAAGGGTTAAGAAGGAAAAATTATCTGTATTGTATTTTACAATCATTGTAAATAAAAAAATAAAATAACTGACTTTAGCACGTAGAAAGCCAAAGTAAAGGAAACGATTTCACCGGACATAGAAGCCTGTATGAAGCGCTAATCCGACCTAGTCAGAACAGATGAAATATAGAGTATATAGAAAGAGGATAACGGGTATAAACATCTCTATCCTGCCTGAGCTGTAGAATCTAAGGATTAACTACTCGGAAAGAAGGAGTGAAGTCCTAATATTTGTACAAAGTTGACTTTTTCCTTTTTACCTTAACCTATTTTCTAGATAATTCACCTCTGGTCTCTGTTTTCTCTTTTACACCTTTTAATGAAGGTAATAAAGTAATGAGAGAAAATAAGACACAAAGTTGATTCAAAAATCATTTAATAAATATTGGATCTTATTAGAAATAATTATTAAAGAACAACCACGATTTTCTCTTCAGACGTTTTCTTGACGTTTTCTTTTAACCATGAAAGATACTTTTGATCGTTACAAAACCTCTATTTGAAAACAAAATTCTAGAATAGAATGATTTCAAAGAAAAGTGGTACATAATCACCATTTAATGCAAATACATTTTGTCAAATTGTGGTTGAAGGTTGTTCTTTTTCATTCTTTTGTTTTTCTTCTTTCAAGTGAAAATTGATGTGAAAAATCTTAGTCATTTGAAAACGGTTTTCCATTCAGATTTGAGAAAATTCTCGTCTTCTTTGGTCTCGAGAGATTCAGCTCCAGAAACTCACGAAAGGCTCTATTTATTCGGATAATTATCGTTTTTATTTAAATCCAGTAAAATTCTAAAAATATAAGGATAAATTATTTCAATTATTGAATTAAATTTTGTGCCTCTCATTTTACAATTGATTAAAATTTATCGTGATTTGTACCAAGGAATTTATGACAAATTAATTGAAAATTAAACTTTTTTACAATATTTTTTGAGTCTTTTTGACGTGAATACGTCTTTAAATTTGCTATCATATGGAGGCAATCCAAAAAACCTAATGATAACAAAATCGGGGGATACAGTTTGGCATTATAGTTTCGAATCTATCGTCTTCATCCAAAATTAAATTAGACTACTGGATAGCTAAAGGATCAAAGAATTCATTACGATAAGTGAGGAGTGTGGAGGGGGAAACGCTGCCATTTTGAGATGATTTTGCTGCGTATCGAGATTTGCAATTAGTATAACTTTTGACTCGGAGAAGCTACGATGTTCGTTTAAGTTTTAATCGTCAGATGTCGTCACAATTTATCGATTGTATATAAAACATTAGTGTAATAATAGTGACAGTGTATATAATAAGGTGTTAGAAAGAAGGCCGAGGTGCCCGAGATGCCGAGAAAGGCTGACAGTGTCGCACGTGTTGGAAGGGTGTCAGGCACTGTGAACACAGAGAGAAACAGCAGGCCTGCCACATGACAAGCGCATTATACTTCAAGAGGGTTCTCCTTACATCAGGAGGCTATTTACGTATCTAAAACATATCAATTTATATTTTAAAATTTAGGTTAGTAATTAGGTTAATCTATAGTTTAGTCCTTTTAAAGGGGAAAGGAATATCGAGTACTTTCCCCTAGTGTGAATGCTTAGGACGAGTGTTTTGTATATAGGTGAGAATGTATTTATTAGTATGAATGTATTTATTGGTACGAATGTATTTATTGCCGTGAATGTGTTTATTAGTTTGAATGTATTTATTAGCGTGAATGTATTTATTGGCATGAACGTATTTATTGGCGCGAATGTATTTATTGGCGTGAATGTGTTTATTAGTTTGAATGTATTTATTAGTATGAATGTATTTATTGGTACGAATGTATTTATTGCCGTGAATGTGTTTATTAGTTTGAATGTATTTATTAGTATGAATGTATTTATTGGTACGAATGTATTTATTGCCGTGAATGTGTTTATTAGTTTGAATGTATTTATTAGCGTGAATGTATTTATTGGCATGAACGTATTTATTGGCGAGAAAGTCGTATGTATGTTTAGGTTAGGTTTTTTACCCTGGGGTTGAAAGAAATTTTATACGAGTATTTCAACCCCATTAGGTTAATTATATTTAGTTCTAGTTTATTTTAGGATGTGCAGGAATATTAGTTCAAAGTACTGCACATCCAGCTACTAGTAGAGTAAATAGCCTCCTCGGATTTAGTATTCAGTAAAGCCCAAGCAAATAGTAAACTTAGAAATTATAATACTTTTGCTTTTGCCTACAATAAATATAATAGAAAACATTTAAAATTATTAATTCAGATTTAGATATGTATTATAAAAGTTAGTTGATTTAAGGGATGACACAATTATATTCCACACTCCCCCTGGTCGACAAGGTCGATGAAATAAGAGGGGATGTGTGGAAACAACTTTGCAGACCCAGGCTCCACCCTACCTTGTTAAGCAAGGTGTTGTGATTGGAAGCTATGGGTCTGCACATGTGTCATCCCAGCTCCAGTAGTTTAAGGAAATAAGAAAAACTAAGAAAGTGGGCGCTAATGACCAAGAAGTCGATGCGCCGAAAAAAAAAAAAAAATAAGGTGTTAGATTAAAAGTATATTATCAAAAATATAAAATGTCGGCCGATAAGCGTCGAAAAGCCAAAACCAAATACAGAGATCGTATACGGTTGGAAAGGGCTTTTCAAGAACAATCGAATGGTAATAATAAAACACCATATGACCGAGTCAAGCTGTGCCGGGAACGTAAAAGAATGAATGCGGCCGAGCGAATCAACAACGGTGACCAGTACATCTGCAGCTGGGGCGGTTGAAATTGTGCAAGTGGATGATGAAATCGCTTCAACATCGACAACGGACTGTATAGGCATAGATTGTGTTCGATAGTCGATTTGTTTCCTTGATTTCATCCTAAATACATACAATAAAAATATGTCCATGACACAGCCACAGTTTTCTTCAGTTTTTTTTAAAAATCTGATTCATTAATCACAGTCTAAGCGATTTAAAATTAAGAGAAACCATGTCGCAATAAAATTTATACCAGCAAGCTGTAGTATATCTTCTACAGATGGATGCAAGTCCATAATAAGCGTTAATTCCTAAATTTAATAATAATAAAAAATAATCGCGCTCTTTAAAAATAAGAGAAATCTGGAAAAAAAAATGTAGCAAAAGTTATAATTTTAGTTGTAATTATAAGCTATAATTTGTTATGGCTAGTAGTAGAGATAGGTTATCATCACTGTTACTGTTTAAGCTACCAAAAATGTTTAGTTCCATTTACTAAATACCACTTTTTCTGACTCGGTAATCGTCAAAACGCGTATTTTCAAAGAAAAAACAAACTCCAAATTTGAAAATAATTTAACAGAATTTAAGACTTCCTTTTTATGAGGGGTAAAAAAAATAAATAAAAGAAGAAAAAAAGAGAGACAAATTGCTAAACTTTCTCATAACCTTGTCAAATCTAACTAAAATTGACATAGCATTAGTCAAGTTTGTCCAGCTAAACTGAAACTTAAATATTGTCATAGCCCCTTTATGTCACTGGCTAATTTCCAGCCTGTGAAGTCGTCTTAAATTCTCAGACTAGCTAAAGTCAACATCTAAATTCTTTGTTAATATTTCTTTTTCGAGCAATTTTAATTAAAGTCCTTTTAACTGATTATTTAAATTACCAAATTGTTACCTTATAATATATTATTATTTTCATTTCATTATATAAGTAGATATAAAATGGGGATCCTGGACCAGGCGCAAATGAGCCGGGCCCCTCAGTCGCCTCCTGTCTACGATATCCTCACCCCTCTCCCTAAACATTATGCAGATACTCACCCTCTACCCACTCCCGACCCTCAACTCCTTCATCGCAGAGTAGATATAAAATGGGGATCCTGGACCAGGGGCAAATGAGCCAGGCCTTTCCAGGCACCTCCTGTCTACGATATCCTCACCCCTCTCCCTAAACATTATGCACCTAATCACCCTCTACCCCCTCCCCCTCCCCTTCCCCGCAACTCTTCCAGACAGGGCAAATGAACCAATGAGAAATAAAAAATATTCTAGCTGGCTTCGATTCGACACCAAAAGCCGACGATTTATCATCCTTGACCATAGTGTAGCCTTCTGTATGAATATAAAAGATGTGAATCCTATGTTGGTCGTCCGCGGCCGCCGCTCGGTGATAATGAGATCACGTTTTTTCTGGTGGTGGGGTGTTATATATATTAAAGTATTGTGCAGCATCTCCCTTTAGTTGTTACCAACATGTCTAATAAAGAGTATAGACTTCAATTGTGCCGTGATTCACTGTCGGTAACTTTGACATTTAAAAAACCTGACCTCACCAACACCGAGTGGCGGCCGCGGCCGACCAACATAGGATTCACATCTTTATATTCATATACAAGACTATACTATGGTTAAGGATGGTAAAGCGTCGGCTTTTGGTGCCAGGAGTCATCGGATCGAAACCAGCTAGAATATTTTTTATTTCTCACTGATTCACTTGCCCTATCTGGAAGAGTTGTGTGGAATGGGTGGGGGAGAAGGTAGAGGGTGATTAGGTGCACAATGTTTAGGGAGAGAGGTGAGGATATCGTAGACAGGTGGCGACTGGGGGGCCCGGCTCATTTGCTCCTGGTCCAGGATCCCCTTTTTATATCTACTCTGCGAAGAAGATGTTGAGGGCCGGGAGTGGTGGGAGCGGTTAGAGGGTGAGTAGCTGCATAATGTTTAGGGAGAGGGGTGAGGATATCGTAGACAGGAGGCGGCTGGGGGGCCCGGCTCATTTGCCCCTGGTCCAGGATCCCCATTTTATATCTACTCTGCGATGAAGGAGTTGAGGGTCGGGAGTGGAGGGAAGGGGTAGAGGGTGAGCAGCTGCATAATGTTTAGGGAGAGGGGTGAGGATATCGTAGACAGGAGGCGACTGGGGGGCCCGGCTCATTTGCCCCTGGTCCAGGATCCCCATTTTATATCTACTCTGCGATGAAGGAGTTGAGAGTCGGGAGTGGTGGGAGGGGATAGTGGGCGAGTAGCTGCATAATGTTTAGGGAGAGGGGTGAGGATATCGTAGACAGGAGGCGGATTGGGGGCCCGGCTCATTTGCGCCTGGCCCAGGATCCCCATTTTATATCTACTTATATAATTATTATTTCTACTCTGTTTGGTTCAAAAAAATAAAATATCTTCAAAAAAACCTATTAGTTCGGAGATAATACTCACCCATTTTATGTATTTTTATTTCTTTGTAATTCATTATTTTTAAATTTAGTTCTGTATTAAGAGATTACATGAGATAATAAGTTGTGAATAGAAAGAGGCGTCTTTAAGAATCAGTTATAAATATGGATTCCATATTCTCGATGGTAACTTAAAATTCCACCGAGTATACGCAAAGAATTGTACTGTTCCAGCTGTTATTTGTTCAATTTTTATTTTAGTAAAATGCTATTTCAAATTTGATTTTTCGTAACCGCGCAGTTTGTCAGCCATTAAATTGTATAATAAATAACATTGAATTAATTCTGATACATTCTGAATCAATTTAGTTATATAAGAGTTATGTAAATAACTGCAAATAAATTTTGGTCACGGAAAACTAATTGGAGCGATGAATATAGAAGATGGATCAGGCTAGTAAAGTAGCGACCATAGTTTATTACTTGATATTATGCACGCAAACTTTGATGTCTGCCCAGCCCAGGGCAATTTACATTCACAAGAAAAGGGGTGCAGGTCTAGCAAAGCGCCCGAGGCAAAGAGATCCACCGCCACATGGTTCCTATATCACGAATGATCTTGCACACAGACCAGGAAAGCCTTATTTTTGGGTGTCTTAGTTATTATCAGGGTTGCTGTTAGCTAAAACAACTAATTAGAGATGATAATTTAGAATGGAACTAGTTCTTCGCTTTATATTCGTACTGCTGAAAGGTGAACTATAGTTCTAATGCAAGAAGAACATTTTTTAGGTTAGAGGATTGTCACCAAGTAACAACCACAACGTCGAAATGACAAGGAGAGTGACGCATAAGTATCCATAAGCATATATTTCCAAAAATACTTTGTTTAATGACCTCAGAAGCGTACATTTATACACAAGAGTGGATATCGCGCTGTCTCAACAAGGAAAATAGGATATAAGCTTACATTTGAAGAAATACGATGAATAAAGCCTAGAAGACACTTTAGATGGACGAGGTTAAAGAAGATAGGCAGAAGAGAAGAAAGAGCAGTTTGTTTGACATTAATATATTGTCTGCCGAGGAAAACACTGGATCCACATAAGATAACAAAAGAATTCAGTCTCTTCCCGAATTAATGGTTATGCATGCTACATTTCTCTAGTAAACAAAACGAAAACAATAAAATGTAAATTGAAAATAGTGGGCCCAATAGAACAATTTGTTATATGATGTTGCTAAGAAATAGAAATGCTTCAAAATTTAGGTGACATAAATGACAGTAACAAAATATATGAAGTTAAAAGAAACTAAAGAAATTTGTACCATTTTAAAGACAAATTTCGATCCCGGGTTGGTCTAAATCAGAGCTTCTTGCGGTCATTTGGATGCGTAGATTCAACGGGGGGCGGATCTCGGCTGAATGTGTACAGCATTATCATCAATATTAGGTAAACCAAAAATTACGAGGTCTGTAAATTAAGTAATGAGACTGATTTTTTAAAAAAAATTTATTCAAAAAGAATTACAATTCTATATTGTCACCTTCAAATTAACTTCCTTCTGAAGCCACACAGCGCTGGAGACGTTTCTTCCACTCCTCATAGCAGTGCTCGAACTCCAATACTGCCTTCAGCTGGTCGGTTACAGTTTTCTGACTGTCCCAAAATGAGTTCCCTTGAGATGATTTTTCAACTTTGGGAAGAGAAAAAAAAGTTACAAGGACTCAAGTCAGGCGAATAAGGAGGCTGAGGAGCCACAGGAATGTTTTTACTGGCCAAAAACTCTGGTTTATTGAAATTGCTGGGTGACAAGGAGCATTATCGTGATGCAACACCCACTTGTTCTTGATGTTTGGTCTCACACTTTTTCGAAGTTTTTCAAGAACCTCTCGGTAAAAGTGTTGATTGACCGTTTGACCTTTTGATAGAAACTCTTTGTGGACGATTCCTCCGTGGATATCTGTGAAAAAACAAATCAGCATGCATTTGATCTTCAACTTCGCCATCCTTGCGTTTTTGTGGCCTTGGAGTGGTTGAAGTGTACCACTCCATGCCCTGGCGCTTGGTTTCTGGGTCGTACTTAAACACTCAAGACTCGTCACCAGTAATGACACGTTCCAGAAATCACTTCAAGGGAACTCATTTTTGGGACAGTCGAAAACATTCAAACGGCTGTAACCGACCAGCTGAAGGCTATTCCATTATCGGAGTTCGAGGAGTGGAAGAAACGTCTCCAGCGCTGTGTGGCTTCAGAAGGAAGTTATTTTGAAGGTGACAATGTAGAATTGTAATTCTTTTTGAATAAAAAAAATTAAAAAAATCTGTCTCATTACTTAATTTACAGACCTCGTATGTAGGCAGATAAATTGAAGAAACAAATTATTCTTAGAATTAAAGATAAAAAAGTAAAGCAATAATCCACCCTACTCTAAATATTATCAGTTATCCAAGTTATTTCTAAGAAAGATAATAGTTATTACAAGAACTGAATGAGAAAGTAGCCTAGCCCAGTGTAATAACTTGGGCTAATGTAATTTGCAATGTGATATTTAATTAATAACTTGGAGACGAGAGTTGACGTCGACAGTAGAAGAGGAGACACGAGTGACTTGCTACAGAGAAGTTGCCAGACGCGTACTCTGAACAGAAATGCTGTTGAATACTAAAGTCGCCACATTCTAATTATAAATTATAACAACCAAAACCACAATACCAACCATGTAAGATGAGTCGTGAACAATATCGAATTACTTAACTATTCTAATCATTAAAATATTAATGAAATTCATCTTTTTAAAATTTTACATTAAGAAGGGAATTATTAAATAATGGTATTAACTTTGCAAAAAATAGGCACCACGGTAGCCGAGCGGTTAGAGGCGAGACCTGTAAAGCTAATAAGTATTGTGGTACTAGGTTCGATTCCCGGTCTATAGGCCTTGGATTTTATTTAATGGTTAATAAAAGAATTTTACAGCAAAATATGTTTGCTATCCGCCACCGTCTACGACACCTAATTTGGTAGTTAGATGTAAAGCACGCCTGATAAAAATGCGTGCCTCGAGAAACATAGGATCTTTTGTAGACATGCGAATCCAGTTAAAGAATACAGCATCCCAGTTTTTAGGGTTCTTAATAACAATTAATAATTAACTAATAATAACTGCTGAAATAAGGGCATTAATAGTAGCAGGGAATAGATGTCTGCCTGTTTTCGGGGTACAATATGTTTTGCAGTTCAAGGACTTAACTCGCAAGCCGAAAAAGTTTTTAGCTAACATAACTATTATTAGGCCAATCAGCACTTATAGGCAAGCGTTGCCTGGGTGTTGATTAATGAAAGTAAAAAATTCTTGTGGGTTTGGGAAAGAATAAACGATTTGTGTAAAGCGCGAACCAAAATTGTGGATTTGAAGCAGATATTTTGTTAGCTGGTTTATAGGTTGCTCATATAAAGAGGGAAATGAGATGATTCGGTCTTGTGTAGAGGAGATGCCACCCGAGAAAACTTTTACATGGAAAGCCAGCAGAATCGACCGCATTCGAGGTAACCCTCGGCTTAAAAGGAAGACTTGCGCCGGACATAGTGTAAGAAGATGGCGTAATTAAGGACAAAAAGTTCTTCAAGAATGGAAAAACCTTAATGAGGAGGAGCAGAACTTTTAAGGACTGTCGCACCGCTTAGTAAGGATAGGTACAATGCTTCTTTTATAAGGCGCCACGGTAGCCGAGCGGGTTAAGAGGCGAGACCTGCAAAGCTAATATGCATTGTGGTACTGGGTTCGATTCCCGTTCTTGGCCTTAGATTTTATTTAATGGTTAAATGAGAAATAGTAAAGTACGTTATCTAGTCGCCTCCGTCCACTTTCACCTAGTAAATGGTAGTTTGACGTTAAGCCCCGCCTGAAAAAATAGGCGATTACTTCACTTTTACTTGCATCTTTTATAAAGAGTTTCAGTTCTTGCAGGATACTTAGCGACCTGTTGAAAAAAAAAAAATTTTAATTCAAACCGATTTGTAAAAAACCACATTTTGGTACTTAGGGGGCCTCAACTGATATTTCTGGCGAAAAATTTAATCTAGTAATCTGCACGATGTGTAAGAGATTAAGTAGGAATATATTATATAAAAATATATAAATCCTAAATTTATTTCTAATATATAAGTATTTTATTAAGGATTGCCATAAAATGTGTAATTGGATGAACCTCTAAAGAAAAAATGATACTGTTAATTCAAAACTCGAGTAAAAAAATTAAAAAATCACAATGTTCGTCATAGTGCAAACAGACGACAAGAAGATGGATGTTATGTGATGATATCTGTTGCCGAGCCTTATCAACAGTAAAAAATAAATAAATAAATAAAAATAAAAGGTAAAAAAAAAAATAAATGCTGCCAGAGGCCAACTAGAAAATTGAATTTTCACGTTAACTCAGTTTGGGTGGCTAGGAAAAAGAAGTGAGGTTGAAAGAGCAGCCCCTCCGCAACCGACAATAGGTGGAGGCTTCGAAGTGTGCCAAGCTGGAAGCCGTCGGTTATAAGCTGAGAGGCGGCTGGCTGGATGGAGGCGGTAGAAAAGAGGGCGAAAAAATTAATAAGCCAATAAATTAAGGCTTAGTAGGCGAGGAAGCGGGGTTGTCCCCGCAGTGGCAAGCACAAGCCACCCGCCTCCATACTCACACACACACACACACAAGAGCAGCAGCACCATGCTATAAGCTTGAGGAGGAGACATTAAAGCTTGAAGGAACAAACTTTTCCATTACAGAGCTTTGGCAAGAACAGGCAACGGCGGGGATGAAGAAAGGCTACAGTCCACTGCTTCATATTGGCCAACGAGGTTTTAGATAGAGGCAGCTTTAAAAACCCAAGCTTTTTAAACTTCACTGAGTAACAGAAACAAAAAGCTGTCTGTTGGGATTTTTTATTTGTTTTATTCTATTTACTTTCATTTTTTTTGTTTTCCTTGTCTGGGGCGCTGGATAACAACTTGCTGGCGATTCCTCAGATTAAAAGGAACTGTTTGTAAATTAAATGAAATTTCTCTATTAAAACCTAACACCAGTTAACTTGCTTTAATTTTTTCTAAGAGGCGTAAAGCTAGAATTGAGCAACATTAACAAGAAAAAGGTTAAATTGTACACTCAGTACAATCCTTGGAATTAACAATGCACTGAACAATTACCATTCATAAGATATCAATAACTTCCGTCCGAACTTATAGGTCATAAATTACTTCCTATGCGGCGAAGCACATGAAACATTGAGGAAACCCTTCCAGGAATAAGAATTCCTCTCTATTCCTGGGGGATTTCCAGAGATCCTGGGTGATCCACGTGTTATGGTTGGAATAAGTTCTCCCTCAGGAAATAATCAAAAATAGGATGTAAAATAAACGGATCTCGAACTAAAAGGCAATAGAATAATACACAGATTTAAGACTAGATCCACTGTCGAGATTGGGAAAAAGGCTCTCAAGCATGATATTAAAGGGAATATCAAGAATGAAGGGGATGAATGGAATGGAAATGATTTGGTATAACTGGACTTCAGCGCCTAGAATGGATGGATTCATGAATGCTATGGATTATATTCAGTGTACAACAATCCAGATTTGTGAAATAAACTTGGCAATATTTCTTGAAATATTGAAAAACAAAAATTTCTAATCTTAATAATAGTTATTTATTTAACAAGTGTGGAAAGTAGGACTTTTCCTCACACGAGGCAGGGTTCGCACGCACGAGCGAGCGAAGCGAGGCGAGTGCAAGTGCAAATTGCCGAGTGTGAGGAAAATACTTTACACTCGAGTTAAATATTATATTTTTTCTGCAACCATTAGGGTTATTAACTATAAAAAAAAACTAAACAGGAATCACTAGAATCCATTGTAAATTTCTATAAGGTAACACTATAACCTTTTTAACTGTTATAATTAAAAATATCTAATTATTTATTAAAGTATTATTTTTATTTCTATATTCCTTTCAATTTTTATTTTATTTTTTTAATATTCGTTTTTAATTATTTAGATAAATTAAATTTAAATAAGCTTATTAAAGTTTTACAGAAAATATTTAATAACAAAACTTCTTATATCAAGAAAGTGCAATAAAGTTTTTTCACTCACTAGTGAGGAAAGTGACATTAATGGGAATCTTTCCCCACTAGTGAGGTAAAGTTGGGCATTATACAGCTGATTTTAATTGAGTAATGAGAACATTCCTACATGGTTGCAGAAAAAATTGATTTACATTCCCTACTTTTATCTAAATCAAGAGCGAACTAGGAATCAAGTTTTTAAGCAATATTTTAAGAGTAATCTATTACCCAAATATATATGCTTAAATTTGATTCTAAATCTTTGAAAAATTAAGACAAATAAACAAAAGATTTGGCGTAAAATTTCTCTAAAGAGAAGGATGCAGTAAGTATTTGATTGGCATGATATTTGACCGCAACCTAAGATTCTATATTTTCCAAACCATTACTGTTTTTCAAATATCTTATAAAAACTAAGACTAATTCGAATCTAGTTTTGAAGTTATTTTTATTATTTAAAACAAAGTTAAAATAAAACAATAAAAAGAAAAAGCAATAATCTGTCATCCTCCAGTTCAAAAAGAAGTTTTGTGAACTTTCCTCTTTCAGAGACGAAATTCAAGCACAATTTGGGACTAAGAGGTCAATCAAGAGATCTGTTCAGATTTGAGAGAATTGAAATTGAAAAAAAAAACAAATTTGATTTGAAGGATGAATAAGTCTTTGAGACACACCAATCAAAGATTTTTCACAGAACTTACAAGAGCCATAGATTAAGGTATGAGGTAAAATTAACTGGACGTGTGTAATCAGATTGCTCTAGTACCAGTAATTTGCGGACAGTAACAGAACCCAGTAACTTAGATTTGGAGCCTAATACTGCTTGCCTTAATTAGCAAAGCTTAACGGGATTTGTATGTCGCAAGCTAGACCAGTGTAATCTGCTTAAAAGCTACCAAACACTTAAACTGTCGGTGGTATCCCTTGGGAAAGCCGCGAGGTCTTTAGATCAGAACTCAACGTTCACTCAAGCCCTAAGTTAAGGAATTTAACCTCGTATGGAATAAATAATTATTCCTGTGGCTCTTCAGCCTCCTTATTCGCCTGACTTGAGTCCTTGTGACTTTTTTTCTCTTCCCGAAGTTGAAAAAATCACCTCAAGGGAACTCATTTTGGGACAGTCGAAAACATTCAAACGGCTGTAACCGACCAGCTGAAGGCTATTCCAGTATCGGAGTTCGAGCACTGCTATGAGGAGTGGAAGAAACGTCTCCAGCGCTGTGTGGCTTCAGAAGGAAGTTATTTTGAAGGTGACAATATAGAATTGTAATTCTTTTTGAATAAAAAAAATCAGTCTCATTACTTAATTTACAGACCTCGTATATTAAGTATTTTTATGCAGTCAAAACTTGTGCTGAGAAAAATCTGCAAATGGATCTTAGAAATTATGGAGATTCGCATCTTTTCGGGACAGCCAAGCTGCACCACTTACTTCCTTCAGAACTACCTCTTCCGTAAAATGGCCCTGGCATAACTGGCTTGGCACAATAAAGTTCGGCTGGAATGGGTGTCAGGTCATGTGGGGATTAAGAGGAATGAAACTGCTGATCAACTGGCTAGAGGTGGAGCTAACCACTCCATTGGCCCGGAACATGTCCTGGTAATCACCAAGGGTGTGCAGTCCAAGGAGGGCTCTCAAGAGACTGGGATCTGGAGAGAACATGAAAAGAACTGGGTTCTATGTCCTAGGGTTAAACATAGTAAGACTATGATGTGTTGGCTGTGTAAACAAAGAGCGAAAGTGACTCTGTGCTTGGGTAGAAATCATATTACTCTGATCACAGGCGTATTCACAGGGTATGGTAAGGTTCAAGAAGCATCTGCGCAAGGTGGGGGCTTATTAGCTCGGAACCGTTGTGCTGATTGTGTCAGGAAGAGGAGGAAACGGCCTCTCACATGCTGTTCGATTGCGTTGCAATCGAGTGGTTGCGCTATGAAACCTTTGGCTCTTTGAGACCAAAGGTGATAGTAGCGCAAGAAGAACTATTAAGGAAAGTACTCAACCTGTAAAAAAAGTAAAGTAAAGTAATCGCCTATTTTTTCAGGCGGGGCTTAACGTCCAACTAGCATTTACTAGGTGTCGCGGACGGAGGCGACTAGCAAACGTACTTTACTATTTCTCATTTAACCATTAAATAAAATCTAAGGCCAAGAACGGGGATCGAACCCAGTACCACAATGCATATTAGCTTTACAGGTCTCGCCTCTTAACCCGCTCGGCTACCGTGGCGCCTTACCCAACCTGTAAAGAAGGGGAGGTTTCGTCTACTAGATCCAAAGGTAAGGGTACAAGAAGTCTCTTGTGACTGCGGTGCCGTGGGGCATAGGTTCCGTCCATTTTATAATATTATCTTATAAAAGGATTATTAAGATTAATTCATATTAAATAAAGAAAGAAAAATTTTAAGTTAAAATGCATAATATAACTTTAACGAAACAAACTTTTCATGAAAAAAATAGCTTAAATTTAGTTCCAACTTTCAAAAAAGGAAAAGTTCATAAATGATCGCACAAAAACTGAACTAAAAACAGGAACTATAAGAAAAGGTTTTAATGAGAGGAAGTGGTAGAGGAGGTAATAAGTTTTGTAAGGTTATAGTGGAAGCATATCCGGAAACTGGTTGGTTGTAACAGACTTGTGTGGGAGAAAGAGAAAGAGCAAGGAAGAAGGTTTAGACAAAGATAGAATGAGAGAGGTAGGGGGTAAATAGCGTTTAGGTTTTATGGGAAGTTGCAGTAGCAATACTAAGGAAGAGAAGCTGGGTAAGAGTAGGTGGGTTCTGGAGCAAGTAAGTTATATGCAAGGGGTAAGAGGCGTTAGAGACAGGGAGGGTTTCAGAAACAAGAACTTTGTTATTGAGTAACATCTGTGTCCAAACTAAGGTCTAACCCAAACCTTCGTCCAATGTGTTTTCTGGTCCGAGCATCCTCGCTATATACATATATATATGTACCAAAAAACCTCGTACATACATACATTCATGTATACAATACTAAATTTGTTGGCACAAAACCCGAATGTAACCTCCATAACATAGAAAACCTGCATAGAAATACATTGTGTATAAAATAGAATATCTACATTATTGTTTCCACTTTAGAAACTATCTAGATGCCAGTGACAAATGTTGGAATTGTAAAATTCCTAAGTAATTCAAATCAGAACAAAACTTTGTAGTTACAATGGGCATTCCATAGTTTAGTATAATAACTTAACAACTGAATTATGTCTTTGGTTTGATTCATGCTAAATATTTAATTTAATTAAAAGATGAAGTTGTAGGTTACCGAGAAATAATTTTCGTGTAAGAAATTTATGTACTATATATTTAATGCTTATTGTATTTAAATACATTACAGAGGATTTGATAAAGACAGCTTTTATTTGAAATAACTTTACAAAAATCAATGCTTTATTAAACTTTCAAAAGTACAGCTTAATCGAGAGGTGGCCATATTTGGTGCACTAGATGATTACAAGAGGATCAAGCAGAGTTGACAGATAAAATCCAAGCTCCAAAGTTGATCTTGCTCTCAGTGCCAAAAACTGTGGTCCCAGAGTTATCTTCACCAAACGATGGACCCTCTAGCAGATAAAAAGCACCGTCATGATGCGAACATCTTCTCATTATAGAACATCAGGAAATTATTATAGATTGATGCACCATTAAACTGGCTTAAACAAATTAAACTGCTGTGATAAAGTTATTACCTTTTACGCTCCTTAAGCGAAGTAGATTCTATCCTTATCTCTATTTACCAACCCTTAACTATGAACTTTTTTTGTCACGTTTATTAGCGCTACAATCAGCGCGTTGGCGCTATAAATAACAATGAAAACAGAGTAACAAATGAAGCAAACGAGTGGAGAAGTTACCCAGTGGTAACACTCCAAAACATTAGGCTATTAGTCACTCTCTTCTCTAGAGAGGAGATCACAAGGCCACTGTATTTTAAGGCGTCTTGTTGGATTGCCAAGAAGAGTTCTAGAAGAAAGATTTTGAGCTAGAGGATTTGCTGCGTATAATTGCAGGTAGAAGTAAACGAGTGGAGAAGTTACCCAGTAACTTCTAACACTCCAAAACATTAGACTGTTAGTACCACTCTCTTCACTAGAGAGGAGATTATGAGGCCACTGTATTTTAAGACGTCTTGTCCGGGTTGGCAGGAAGAGTTCTTGAAGAAAGATTTTGAGCTAAAGGATTTGCGTACGATTTCAGGTAGAAGTAAACGAGCGGAGAAGTTACCCTGCGGTAACACTCCAAAACATTAGACTGTTAATACCACTCTCTTCACTAGAGAGGAGATCACGAGGCCAGTGTCTTTTAAGGCGTCTTGTCCGGGTTGGCAGGAAGAGTTCTTGAAGAAAGATTTTGAGCTAGAGGATTTGCGTACGATTTCAGGTAGAAGTAAACGAGTGGAGAAGCTCTACTACAGCTCTATACCATAAACTATGAACTTAAGTTCGAGTTCGAAAAAGTGGCGCACGGTAAGCAAATGATTGGTCACCCCCTTGGCTTAAACTAACTAATCCAATAAATATAACACGTAAGCCTCTTTTTTAAAAACAACCAAAAAAACATTGAACTCTCAAAAAAAAATTTACTTCTCTCATGACTTCTCAACGTCGACTCTTTTAATTAGGCAATCCACCAAAAAAACACCCGTAACCAAGCAACCACAGAAAAGACAAACTCCTTTAAACAGCTGTGCACTACTTAAAAACAAACGAACGTCTTCAACTGGAACAATTCAATAACCACTGCCTAACTAAAACGAATTTCTAACCGATTCTGTAAAATTTTGTCTGGTCCAAAAGCCTCATTAAAAACTAGAAAATCTATTTTCTGTAATAGTATTTCCAGATAGAAATTGCAAAAAGACTTCTTTACTCTCTATACTTTCAAATTTGACCTAAAACCTATATATTTTATTTACTTGCACTGCTCAAGAACGATTGACTGTATGAACGACTGATTTGTCTGGTCGATTGTTGGGTGAGGATGAAAGAGGAGAATTCAGAGAAGGGGAGATGTTTATAGTTAATTCCTACAAAATGCCACACAAAAGAAAAACTGCGCTGGTCAAATTTGACCCAAAACCTATATTTTATTTACTTGCA
This sequence comes from Rhodnius prolixus, assembly GCF_049639745.1. Lineage (NCBI taxonomy): Eukaryota > Metazoa > Arthropoda > Insecta > Hemiptera > Reduviidae > Rhodnius > Rhodnius prolixus. The sequence goes on along the minus strand of NW_027411582.1, from coordinate 16,649,648 downwards.
CTGCTCCAAGAACGACTGATTTGTCTGGTCGATTGTTGGGTGAGGATGAAAGAGGAGAATTCAGAGAAGGGGAGATGTTTATAGTTAATTCCTACAAAATGCCACACAAAAGAAAAACTGCGCTGGTCAAATTTGACCCAAAACCTATATTTTATTTACTTGCACTGCTCCAAGAACGACTGATTTGTCTGGTCGATTGTTGGGTGAGGATGAAAGAGGAGAATTCAGAGAAGGAGAGATTTTTATAGTTAATTCCTACAAAATGCCACACAAAAAGAAAAACGCGCGGTTCAAATTTGCCCCCGACGATACCCAGTTGAGGGTTAAGGACATTAAGTAAGGACTTAGTAAGTGACATCGCTTATAAGGAAACTTGAAAGTGAGAAGTTGCGAGAATAAAAGCTCCATTAAATGAATAGAAATAAAATAATGCCAACGAGGATAACAGCGTTTTCCGCACAGGCTAAAGTGCACCAATAAGATGAGGCATTAAGGAAAATCTAGCCTTAAGGGAGTTTCTTAAATATTTCCTTGGAGAGGAAACAAGTTGGGCTTTTTTAATTAACCAAACGTTCCTGATTAAGGAAAAAAAAAATGAAACCAATTAGTTTTACAGACATTAGAAGTGATGATGTTAATGTAACAATTTTTTCTGTTGTTTTCTTTCCGTGTGATGCTACAAACTTAGCGCATGATGCTTGAAATTATTTCAAAGCTTATCGCTTTTATGCACTCAGTTTTACTTTAACTGCAAATGGTGTGAGTAATTAAGTGTTAGGATTTCAAGAGAGACTAGAAAATTCATAGACGTAGTTGAACTGGTGGTTTCTTTCGATTTCCTTCTTAAAAACGTTCCATCTCATCGCTATCGTTCGTACACAATTATTTTCAAATACGATAATCAAATACTCGTATAATCTGAATAAAATGTACCCACTGCCATTATAATTAGCATAAGATAGAACTTCGGAAACTGCGATAGGAAGAACAAGGGTTTACAATAGTTATTTATTTAACAAGTGTGGAAAATAGTACTTTTCCTCACGCGAGGCAGGGTTTGCACGCACGAGCGAGCGAGGCGAGGCGAGTGCAAGTGCAAATCGCTGAGTGTGAGGAAAATACTTGACACTCGAGTTAAATATTATATTTTTTTCTGCAACCATTAGATTTATTAACTAATAAAATTAAAAATTTCATTTTTACAGTCTACAAAAAGTAATTTATTTATTATAAACATTTATTGTTATATTACAATTATTTACATTACTTACGTATTTACATTACTTATTACGTTTTCTGCTGTTTCTTTTATTGATGGAGGAGTGTTTTCTAAACAGGAATCACTAGAATCCATTTTAAATTTCTATAAGGTAACACTATAACCTTTTTAACTGTTATAATTAAAAATATCTAATTATTTATTAAAGTATTATTTTTATTTCTATATTCCTTTCAATTTTTATTTTATTTTTTTAATATTCGTTTTTAATTATTTAGATAAATTAAATTTAAATAAGCTTATTAAAGTTTTACAGAAAATATTTAATAACAAGACTTCTTATATCAAGGAAGTGCAATAAAGTTTTTTCACTCACTAGTGAGGAAAGTGACATTAATGGGAATCTTTCCCCACTAGTGAGGTAAAGTTGGGCATTACACAGCTGATTTTAATTGAGTAATGAGAACATTCCTACATGGTTGCAGAAAAAGAGTATTTTTAAGGTTTTCTTTTGTTTTAATAATAATAATAACAAAGTAATGCCTTAAAACAGGGAACAAAAAGACTAACGTTAGCCTTTAGGCATACTCAGTCTCAATTAGAACAAAAAAAAAAAAAAAAAAACAGGAGTGAAAAACAAAAAAAAATGATAAAAAAATATTCACAAATCAAGGATAAAACTTTGTAGAGATTCTACCCGCAGTATCTCTCACTGGCCTCAGGCCATCCGGTTATTAAGTTGAGTTTCCGTTACTAGGGCCGTTACTTTAGCGACAAAAATGGAACTTTTTACTTCTTAATCGTAAACTTTGTTAATGTTGTTATGAGTTCGGAGGGGTACTTAAAAAGAGATAAGTCCTAAGGCAACTTTGTATTCCCTTACTTAGGGGGCTACTGTCTTTTTTTTCATTTTTTGTCAAACGTAAAAATATTTGTGTTTTAATTTTTTTCAGTTTAATTTAAGTATAAATTAACTTTAGATGCTTGGAGTGATAAAAAATTTGATAATTACGGCTTTCAGAATAGATAGCAATCATTAGCAACTTTTGGAGTCTTCGGTAGGCCACTTTGTGAGTATGGGAAGGCTGTACGTAAGGAGAAAACCCCATTTCTGGTATTCCGGAAGAACAATAAAGAAGGCCTCTTAACATGAAGGAGAATTATATTGCCTGTTTCTCTTATTCTAGTGGTGATAAAAGGAACGGCACAGAGATCGATGGAAGAGCTCGATTTGGGATGCTTCTCCTAAATCCCACTACCTCTCCCAATCCTTATTTGGAAACAAAATTAATAAACAAGCGAATAAGTCAAATAATAATTTAAAAAAAAAACCTTGAAAGATAAAAACCCTTAATAGTTCTTGTCGATTAAATCGATGATAAAAAGGAGGCGATTACAGTAAACTTGATGGTCAAAGACTACTCATTTGACCTCTGATTCGACCTCTGATGGGCCCTCTTGCTCCAAAAAAATTATAAAGTACAAAAAAAAACTTACTCAGTTATTCTGCAGCATCTAAACCAAAACTTCCAAGCCAAAGGAACAATTAGATATTCCCGAAAAGATGTTTGTTGTTAAGTAACACTTTCTTACCTGAAACAAACAAGAGACAAATTCAAATAAGGTACTGCGATGAAGTAAAATATAAAAATACTGGAAAAATAATCAATAAAAAGTAGAAAGAAGTGAGGTAATAAGTTGAAAGTATAAATAAGGGACCTTGGAGTAAAATATAAATAAGAAGAAAACAAATAGAACTAGGAACCTAGATAACGTGAAGTTTAAGGAACTGTGCTAACTTCAAGCAACTATATCGTTTAGTATAACGAGTTTAGTTAGTTTTTATTATTGTAGAATAAAAAAGTTTTCTGTATCATTGGCTGAAACGATAAAGCGTTGAACATCGTTATTTCTTCATTCAAAAGCTCATGTTTTAATCTAACTTTGTACATTTAACTTGAAAGTAAAATTTTTTGTTTATATTAATCGAAAATGATTTGATTTCGTATATTTAAGAACAAAAATTGAAGATGAGAAAAGTTTTTGGTGAACAAAATACATTTAGTAGAAATAGGAACAACAAAAGTAACAAAATTTTAGCAGTTAAATTTCATTATTTTAATCATATTTCATAAATTGAACCGCCCACTCGTATAAAATACAACTCCAACTTTACGATTCTAAAAATATATAATACAAGGATCCCTCAGTGGTTAGCTTATAATGGCTTCCTGGGTTCAAATCCATCTGCTGGCCCTCAGCCTCCTTGTCTCTTCTCCTTCTTGCAGGATCTTCTAACAGCTCACTATTTGGTGATGGACAGTGTTGTCTGTAACGAAAGAATACTGTCAGGAGTACTGAAAAAAAAGCTCCAGCCGCCAAAATAACTTAAGTTGGGATAACCAATTCTTGACTTCAAACACATCTCGCTATTTCCCTCGCTAATATTTTGAAAAGGAGTCCACCAAATTAAAGGATCTGAAAATCCTAGATTAGGATATTGTCTCCTTTAAAACCTGGTAACATTGCCCATTCCTGGTGTAATTCTAGTTGTTCTAGAAAATTGTCTTCCCAATTTTAAAGAAAACGAGGCGATATCTGGAAAAAAGATATGTGCCAGTAGCTTGCGATAACTACTGTTTGATATCCCAATTTACCTCTCCATGCAAAGTCGGCCTCAAATTCTCTAATCCTCACAGATTATGAAGTTTTAAAGGATTTGCACCTAGTTTCCTGGAACAACTGTTGATTTCTGGGCAATCCCAGAGGATATAGAGGATAGCATTTATGGATGGGCATCTGCCATCAACGAACTATATTTGAATGTAGTAATAAATAGTAATCATTTCTGTTTTTTTAATTACAGCCCAATTTGAAGTGATTTTTATTGTTTTGAATTTGATGACAATCTACTCCTCAGACAAACCTACTCATCCTCAAACTACTCTTCTCACCTATGCTGACGATACTGCCATCTTGTCTACTAACAAAGATCCTATAATAGCTCATAGAAACCTTCAGTCTCACCTCACCTCCTTAGAAAAAGGGTTCAAAAAATGGGCTATCAAACTGAACGATACAAAGTCTCAGCACATTACTTTCACTCTTCGACGCATCAATCTTCCTCCTGTCTTTTACAATTTAATTCCTTTACCAGTAGTCAACGTAGTTCGCTACCTTGGTCTTTACCTTGACAGAAGACTTACATGGAACCCTCATACTCGACTTAAGGAGAACAGAACTCAACAAACGCTTCCGATAACTGAAAAGACTACTCGACAATAGATCAAAACTCACTCTGGACAACAAAAGACTTATATATGTAAAGTATATTAAAGCCAGTCTGGGCTTATGGCATCGAACTGTGGGGTTCAACCAAACGCTCAAATCTGCTAAGGATTCGGTCCTTACAATCTAAAATTCTTCGCTCTATAGTTTGACACTTCTTTCTACGTCACCAATCAAACCATTCACTCAGACTTGAACATTCCTTTCGTGCAACACAAGTTGCCGAAAACACGATACAGAAAATTCCATCTTAACATTCAAACACATCACAATCCACTTGTACAACATCTATCTTCAAGAACATTTCCAGACGTCTTAAAAGACAGTGGCCTCGCGATCTCCTCTCTGATGAAGAGAGTCAGTAGAATTTAGAATGTTTTTTGGAGTGTTACCGCTGGGTAACTTCTCCACTCTGATAAGAGTGAATGTTATTTATTGTTATCATTGTTGCTTATAACGCAAAATGCGTTGATTGTAACTAAATAAATGATTGAAAAAAAAAAAAGAATTTGATGACTAGAATACTTATAGTAACTCGTTCGTATTTGTAAATTCATTATTATTAATATCTCGATGATTTGAGGCGCTGAGGATACTGGTACCTGCAGTTCTTTTTTTCAGAGCACTGCCGGCCCCCGGACAGTGTTCTCTCGTTCAAAAAGCACTGAGTACTCAAGGACATTGAGATGTAAGAAGCTCCCAGAAAGAGAAAAATCTAAGAGGGGCCAGCAGCTGGATTCGAACCCGGGACCTCCGCGTGGCAAGCCAATACGCAAACCTCATAGCTAATCCCATTCCTATTATTAAATAATTAAAACGAATTCTCTGAATATTTTACTCATAATTTTATAATTAATTATAATTGAATTTGAAAATAACATTTTTTTTTTCCTGGAAAGTTTGGAGGTTTAAAATTGCAGTGAATTTAAAAATAATGTAGCTTTAGCCATTTGTTCCAGACGGTTAGAGAAGTGAATGGTGAGGTTTTAAATTTTGTTTTTTACCAAATTATATTTATTCTCAGGAAATGGTATTTAATTAATAGACATTATCTCGTTATTAATTTTATTTTTACCAAGCGAACCCTGGCAAAAATATGCCGGCCTACATTTTTGTAAATTATTCAATCTAACCTCAGGGCATTTCCATTCACTTTGGGAAATTATTAATAATTATTTTAAAAACTTTTCGCAGTTAATTAAGTAATAAGATACCCAATATTTTCATTGAAATTATCTCATTTCAACTAAATTTTCACGATGTAATTTTATTATTAAGAGAGCACTATTTATATTTTGAGTCTAATAATAAAACAACAGTAATTTGTCATTGAAAATGACTTTATTGTTTTTCAAAATATTCTCCTTTATGATCTATACACTTCTGCATGCGTTCGAACCACTTGTCAAAGCATTTTTTTTCCATTCCGCTTGAGACACCTCCAAAACATGGTTTTTGAATGCATCAACGGCTTCTTCTGCCGACGAAAATCGTTGTCCACGTAATTTATTCTTGACGTTCGGAAACAAAAAGAAGTCATTTGGTGCCAAATCAGGACTGTACGGCGGATGACCCCATTAATTCGATTTTTTGAGTGCTCAAATAGTCGGTTGTTAGAAGAGATGTGTGACAGCTGGCCTTGTCTTGAAGAAGAATGATCCGACGGCGTTTGCTTGCTTTCCTTGTTTCATCGAAGACTTCCGGCAAACAAATGGTTGTGTACCATTCAGAATTGACCGTTCTACGTTCCTCTAAAGGCACTGTTATCACATGACCAGTTTTTCCGGCTCATACGTATATATCCATGATTCGTCACCTGTTACAATCTTATACACGTCTTTTGAAGCACCGCCATTGTATTTCTTAAGCATTTGTTTGCACCAATCGACACGAGCATCTTTTTGAGATTTTGTCAGATTATGTGGGATCCAACGAGAACAAACCTTTTTCACGGCTCATGCAATATTTTATATATGCTGGTGGAACTAATGCCTAAGGTTGCCTCAATCTCACAGTATGTCCACATGACGATCTTGCATTATTACTTTTTGCACAGCATCAATGTTTTCTGACACAACAACTGATTTTAGACGACCTTCACGACTTTCGTCGGTGAGCGAACGACGAACACGATTGAATTCGTTATACCAGCGTTTCACAGGGGCAAAGGATGGGGCCTTTATCGCCAAAAGTGGAAGTAAGTTGATCGATGCACTCCTGTCTTGATAATCCACATCGAAAGTCGTAATAAATCATTGCACGAAAATTTCCACGAGTTAATTCCACTTTTTCGCTGAGACACAATTTTCAAGGGACTATAAACAACACAAATCGCGCTCAAATAACAGAACGTTCTGAAGAAGGTTATGGGTCAAAAATGTCAAACTTTCAAGTGGAAACGTCAGATAGCACCTGACAACACTCAGTGTTGCCAAGGCTCAAAATATAAGTAGTGCCGTAAGTACTAGCAAGACAATTTAAAAGAATCTGTAGGCTACAAAAACAACTTAGAAAAATAGGGATATCTGAAATCTGGGAGTGTCCTTCAATAAATGCTATCCTTCAGTTCCTGCGAGGAATTCCCTAGTAAGCCTGGGTTGTTTGGCTGGGATTGGTAGGATGAATATACCTAACCAACTTCATAATTTGTGAAGTTTGAAATATTAAGAGCGAGCTTTACCTAGAGAGAGGAAAATTGGGCATCAAACGGTGGATATCTCTCAACTACTGGGACACATCTTATCCTAGAAATCGCATTAGAGAACCTGGTTCTTTTAATTTGGAAGCGGGGTGGCCATTCTTAGTACATCTGGAATTGTTGCAGGTATGGTCATGCACTCTTCATGGGGTTTTCATGGAGATTTGGGTTGTTTTTCTCAGGGGTTAGAGGGGGAACAATATTCGTAATCTAGGATTGTCTGGCCTTTAATTTTGTGGTATCCTTTTTGAAATGAGAGCAATGGCGAGCTGTGTTTTGAATCAAGTAGTGGTTATCCTTAACTGGTGCCTTCCTCTATCCTTTCTGGGACTACGTGAAAAACTGGGAGTGAGCTGTTTTATCACCAAATAATTTTTCCTCTTTCTCTCGAGATGCGCCCAAACATTTGAGATCATCTACGGACAGTATTCACTCTCGTTACAGACAACACTGTCCATCACTGGACAATGAGCTCTAAAATGCTTTTAGGAAGAGAGAATCTAAGAGCCAGCAGCTTGATTTCGAACCTGGGATCCGCGCGTTGAGCGTTAAATAAACCTTCCCTTTAGATTTAGATTTTGAAAGGCGGGACGAGACCCATGCCCCACGGCACCGCAGCCACAAGAGGCTTATTTTGCCTTCTCTATAAGTCTAGTAGGTGAAACCTCCCCTTCTAAGAAGGTTGAGGGCTTTCCCTACCAGTTCCTTCTGCGCTACAATCTCTTTTGGTCACAAGGTACTAAAGATATCGTAGCGCAGTCTCTCAGTACAACAGGTGAGAGGCCGTTTCCTCCTCTTCCTGACCACAATCTGCACAACGGTTCCGAGCTAATAAGGCCCTATCTTGTGCAGATGCTTTCTGAACCTGCCGTGCCCTGTGAGCACAGTAATCTGATTTCTACCCAAGCCCAGAGTCACTTTCGCTCTTTGTTCTGCACAACAAGGGCCATAACTCTCTTGCCGTACTTTGGCCCCAGGACACATCACCCAGTACTTTTCATGATCATGAGATCCAATCTCTGAGAGCCTCACGAACTGCACCCCTAGTGATCCCCAGGACAGGCTCCAGGCCAATGAAGGGAGTACTAGCTGCATTCCTGGCCAACTGATCAGCTATTTCATTCCCCTTAATCCCCATGTGGCCCTGCACCTATTCCAGTCGGAAACCTTCCCTTTTATCACTAGGTAGTTTCAACAGTCACCAGTAGATGTAAAAAAAATGTACACTTAATTAGATATTACCAGCAGTTTTTTTTAAAGTTTCTATGAAGGTTTATTCTTGTAGGTAATTAAAATAAAAACGTTTCATATTGAAATGAAACAATATGGGTAATAATTTCTTTCTACAAATATCTGTTAACATTAGAAAGGTAACTACTTTACAGGTAGGGAGCGTAACACTTCCCAATTCCTGCTAACGAGCTGTACAGTTCCAACATAGCACTTTGCTGACACTCCAGTACACTTCTCGTAATACACGAGAGTGACATTGTCTAATTAGAACATACTTTCAAGCACGGAAGTTGCTTTTGTTCCCATATTTCCCACTTTATTTCTATATATTTTATAAAATGTCAGCAATATGTGTTTCAGTATTTTATAACAAGATCTTGTCACGCTTTACTCCTAAATTCTATTAAAATATAACTGAGAATTTTGTAGCTTTTTTTTGTATAAACAATATCTTATTTTCAAATTTCATTATATTGTCAAATTTTCGGTTTGAGATAATACGGAAGAGGGGGGCACCTTTGAACGATTTTAATTTCTCGCCAAATATTTAAAAACATTTATGATTGGTAATTTTCTCCATATTTTGTGGTCGACTGTTGTATAATTGACAGAGTTTCCCTTCGTTTTCATTGTTTGGTAAAGTCAGAATTGAGGAATGTTTTATTTTGTAAGGTGGAAGTAAAATATTTGGTGCAGCTTTGGAAGTGTATTGTGAAGATTTGTAGTGGAGAAGGTGTAAGTATTGTTAGTCCATATTACCATTTTGAATTCGTATTCTTAAATATAGTATTTACAAAAGGTCTATTTGCTTGCAAAAAGTGTTGGATATTATATTTTCTTTTATGGAAGGAGAGGGAGCATATTTCAACATCACCAGTTAAAATGTGCCGCCCTACCGACCTCTGCAAGTTTGTGACTTTTTTTTTTTAGCTTAATCGCAGAGAAGGGGAAAGTGGTCCGAATCTACATTAAGAAGCACAACAAACCGAATATTTTGTTCAAACTACCTAAACCCATCACACTTCGGGAGAACAACATCCAGAACTGAGTCATTCTTGATTTTTTGAACTAGATTTCAGTGGTTTAAAAGTTGAAAGTAATGTAGTAGTGAGAGAAATAACTGATAGAAGATAGATTCAGAGTAGAGTAATATCATTTCTTTCTATTTTATATTGTGTTCAAAGCTACCCCACCAGTGGGGCAGATATTAACGTTTGACACAACATTTTTAAATTAAAAAAATATAGATATGTACGTAAAGTACCAACTGTTTATTGATATAGATCTGTTCAGAAGACTTGAAAGTTGTAGAAGACAAAATAAAAAGGTTCAATAATACGATTCTGTGCACTCTGTAACAGAAAATGTAAATTCTGTTCAAATGTGCCTCCTCTCCAATAAATAATTCGGAAAAAACAGTTTCTGGCATTACGTTTGTTCAAGTAAGAAATTCAGCTACCGCGTGGAATATTCTTTAATCATGAACAGAGATTTACGAGCATTTAATCATGATCAGAGTTTGGTAAAACAAGTAATCTATAATCAAAATGGAAATGATCATTTATTTACGCAATCCAATGAGTCCTCGATATTTACAATCCATGTGAAAAAATACACTGTACGTCATGTACATCGCTTGACTTTTTATTTATTTGTACAAATCAGTTCATGTCAACTACAGGAAAGCCATTTATTCCATTTAGAGAAAAAATGGTGAAGAGTTGCAAAAATTTATTTTTTACTTAGGCAAACGATGTGAGATGAGTTTAGGATTTGATGCTATTGCAGTATGACTTTGATTAAACTGGACAATTCATTTTATTATTTAAGCGCAATATCTTTTTTCTTTTATAATTAAAACTAGTATTGCCTTCTGTCCGCGGTCGCTATTCGATTAAACAACGGCCGAAGGCCCATAACGGGTCAAGGTGAATCATCTAGGGCCTTAGTACAGGCGCTATTAGAAAAACTGATGGGCGTAAAGCGACAACGGAAGTGTTTATCACACTTCCTATTTATGATAAATGTTACAGCAGTGTACGTGAACATTTTGTCAGTTCATTCCACAACGACTTGCAGCATTGTTTGGAACATTTTATTTAAAATTCAAATCACCAGCTAAATACAAGGAGGTAAGTATATTTATTTGTTCTGTATTTAATACTGAAAAAGAAGTTAGAGTTGTGCGTGTTCGTAATACCAAAAAGGGTTTAGTCTTACATAACTAAAAGTGATACGAATCCATATTATAATGTTTCAGACGAACAACCGTTGTTTGATACCACAAAAGATCATAAGTTTATCATTTTTGAGGAATTCGATATTAGAAAAGATAATTTGGAATGGACGAAACAGTTATTAAGCGGTGATGTATGTTATGTCACATTAAACGTAAATATAGTGATGAGAGAATTTGTATTAATGGTAAGCCAATTATATTAATTAGTAATTACAGACCTCCTGATGTTGTAAGTTTTTTGAATAGATTATTTATTATTGAAGCAAATGTTCCTTTACATAGGTATAGGAGACGAGTCTTTATCGAAGATACTGATACAAACTATGTACTATAGAAGAAGGCATTAAAAGCGTCGTTATAGAATTCCAAGGAGATACACTGGTACATGGAACTATTCAAAAAGTTTTGTATTTTACACATAAGATTACTAAAGCTGGTAGTGTACGAGGGTCGTTTGAAAAGTCCGTGCAAAGTCAGAGAGATAGCACTACTGGCGCGTATCGAGGTTATGTTTAGTTAGTAGCATCTCTTGGAAGTATACACACCAAGTTTCAGCTAGATCGGTCTATTTCTTTGTGTTTGGCAATCGTTTGAATCGAGGAAGTCGAGTGATTTTCAAATCGTGTGAAGTGTTGCAAGGACGGTTTGCAGCTGTTCCAGAAGAATCCGCATGACTTTAAACGTCGTTTCGTCACTGTGGATGAAACATGGATACATCACTACACTCCTGAGACCAAAGAACAATCTAAACAATGGGTTACCAAGGGGGAATCTGCGCCAAAAAAAGGCGAAGACCGTTCCTTCGGCCGGAAAGATTATGGCGACTGTCTTTTGGGATTCGCAAGGAATAATCCTCATCGACTATCTGGAAAAGGGTAAAACTATTACAGGTGCATATTATTCATCGTTATTGGACCGTTTGAAAACCGAGCTGCAAGAAAAACGCCCACGATTGGCCCACAAAAAAAGTCCTTTTCCATCACGACAACGCACCAGCTCACATCTCAGCAGTTGTGGTCGCAAAATTAATGGAAATAGGGTTCCAACTCGTTTCACATCCCCCCTATTCTCCAGACTTGGCTCCCTCGGACTACTATTTGTTCCCCAATATGAAGAAATGGCTGGCGGGAAAAAGATTTTATTCAAACGAGGAGGTGATTGCAGAAACGAATGGCTATTTTTCAGACTTGGACAAATCCTATTATTCGGAAGGGATCAACAAACTAGAGCAGCGTTGGACGAAGTGTATAAGCCTAAAAGGAGACTATGTTGAAAAATAAAAAAGGTTTACCCCAAAAAATTAAGTAGTTTTTACTTTTGCACGGACTTTTCAAACGACCCTCGTATTGTCTGCAGCTGAATTTGGAGCAAATATAGAAGAATTAATAGTGTTGGAGTCACCCATATGTTTGTCCAAACGAATCCGTTAGATTGGGCACACAATAAAGAAATTCAAATGATTTTAGGTCATTATAAAAAATTTAAGTTATATAAAATAATGCAACAAGTAATTCGTCATTTTAATTCGCATTCAGTAACGTATTGTTGCTGATAAAAATATCCCTGTTGAAGTTAGTAAGTCAATTGCAACTTATTTTTAAAGATAGATATGCAGACAGTGCAAAACTAGCTCCAATAGAATTAGAAAGTATGTCTGAGATGTAGTTAAATGAATTTTTAATGGCAAAAGTTGGGATGCAGTTTTTCAGAATTAGTGATGTAACATTTAATGATGCTTCTATTGATTACTCTGATATTGGTTATAATATGGATCTCCTTAACAAAAACTTACAGTTTTAAAAGTTAAGTATAAGGGTTGATTAAACGCCAAAAGGTACACAAATCAGCAGTTCCCAACATTTCATTAATACTTCATTGATATAATTTAAGTAATTTTACTGCATTAACTTTTCCTTCACATTTTTTAGAATTTATTAGATGTCACAGACCCTTATGCTGGCCATTTTCGTCTACAAAATATTTACTCAAGTAGCACACCATTTAACTTAGATTGACTGTAATATCTATTTATCTATAATAATCAAACTATTAATCACAGGTGAAAAAGAAAACGTTATAAAAAATATAAAAAAAATAAGAGGCTAAAAAATTCATAAACTTTTTTTACATCAATAATTTTATGCATTTATTTTTATTTTTAAATAAAAATCATTGGTTTAAGTTCATTCTTCGATTAAAGTAATTGTTATTTTATGTTGTAGTCAAACGTTTGTAATAATAAGTAATAAATAATCTGGCTTTATCGCAAATAATATAGTTTTCTTCAATTACATTCTCAATCTAGGTGTTTTTCCCACAATGTTATATATATGTAATATAAAATAAAGAAAATAAAGATATGCATATTTTTAGGACAGCTAATTATTCCAGTATTTTACCATAAGTAAAATTATGGGGACTAAATTAAATTACAATTGAGAAATGAGTAAATATTGTTGAATAATCTACTTGTTATTAAATGAATGTTATTTGTGCTCACGAATATTTCGGTAAGACGAATTTAAGACTGAAATATTGTTTTGAATCCTCCGTGATTGAAATTTAAAAAGTGGCCGACTCTAACTTTGTTTTTTTCTACTTTAACATGCATGTATATGTGACTACTCAGAATAATTCATCACTCATTTTATCATAATTATAATAAAAAAATATTATGAATGAACTGGCCAGCATAAGGGTCTGTGACATCTAATAAATTCTAAAAAATGTGAAGGAAAAGTTAATGCAGTAAAATTACTTAAATTATATCAATGAAGTATTAATGAAATGTTGGGAACTGCTGATTTGTGTACCTTTTGGCGTTTAATCAACCCTTATACTTAACTTTTAAAACTGTAAGTTTTTGTTAAGGAGATTTTTGTACCTTTTGGATAGATTTTCCTTTTTGTCTATTTGCAAAGTTACGTCTGCTTTACAGATTTTTTAAAATTTGGAATAAGCTATTCTATCATTATAACCTGATAAGGTGTTAAATCGGAACCGTAACTACCACTGGAGAGATCTTTTTAAAGAATGATTATAGTTACGGTCCCCAAACCATCCTCAATAACCATTTTTTTGAGAAAGCGTTTTGAATAAAATAGGAAGGTATTTGTACGTAAATAGCAAAAGTAAACTGCGATTTCAGTACTTCCTTTTAAGAGGAGCAAGAAAAATAAACTGCGATTACAGTACTTCTCCCTAAAAGGCAAAGATTTTGAATCGAACGACAATTCATTGATGTAAATCGGTTCACTCATTGATAATTTTAACGATTGCAGTACTTCCTCTTAGTAGGTGTAAGAGCATGATGGCACTTCACAGCCACATAGAGGAGCTTTAATCACTTCTTCGTGCTAAATTTTATCAAAATCGGACTAAGCTTTGTAGAAATATTGGTAATAATAGTTTTAGAAAGGGCCTTATTTGGGTGGGGCGAACTCCCCTCCTTATGAGGCATAGCGTCGAGACTTTTAAAGTACAAATCTGTACAAAATTTCGATTCGAATGACACTTCATTCATGAAAATCGGTTCACGTGTCGATAATTTGAAACGATTGCTATACTTCCCCTTAACAAGTGTAAGAGCAGATCGTCGCTTTATTGTTAGGTAGGGGAGCCCTAACCCTATCATCCTACCAAATTTTATCAAAATCGGGCCAAGATTTACAGAGTAATTAGTAATAATAATTTTGGAGGGGGCCTTACATAAAGGGGGCTAACTCCTCTCCCATTCAATGTACAGGGCCGAGACCCCCAAAAGGCACATCTACATAAAATTCCGAATCGAATGACACCTCATTCATGAAAATCGGTTCACGCGTTTAGGCGCTACGTTGTTTACAAAAAAGGTAACAACAAGAACAACAAGAAGAAGAAGAAGAAGAAGAACAAGAACAAGAACATTTTTTGAAAAAGCCGTTTTTGCTCATTTTCGGCAACTTTTTTCTCGAAACCTATTAGATCTAGGTGGTTGCAAAAAAATTACAGTTATAAAGGAGGATTTGCCCTATATTATAAAGAAAATTTGGGAATTTTATCTTTTATAGAAAAATAGAAAAAAATTGTCAAAGTTGGGTGTTTTTCAACGTTACACTTTTTCGTGCAGTTTTTGATGGTCAACCCTTATACAACTGTCCTACCGGACAGTTTTAATATAGATGTGCCTCCACCCAGGTAAGAACATGTTCTTCGAAATTTGTATCTCAAATATTACCCAAAATGTTTACGTTTTTCCAACATGATTCAAATATTTTCATAACAAATTTAAAATTAATGCATGCAATGAAGGTGCCATTTTGTTTTTTACTAAAGCATTATTCCTGAGTAATCGAGTAGAACCGTCAGTGATGAACCTTTTAGTTTTACTGCAATGTATTTCATTATGAAAGTACCTAGATATACATATAAATACACATATACAGGGTGTCCCAAGCTGTATGGATAACGACTTTTTCTCAGAAACTAAGATAGCTAGAAAAAAACTAAAAAATACGTGTTCCCTTAGTTTTTTGTTAGGAATCCAAATTTAATTTGTAAATTTTTTTCGGTGCTTCCAGAAGCGAGATACAGGCACCAACTTCATTTTTTCAAATGGGAAGGTGCGGTTTTTATTTCAGAAATAGATTCCTCTATTTTTTTTAAAGAAAAATTTACTTGAACGGTTTTTTTCTGAGAGGTGGCTACTGAATCGTCCCCCGTGTCGATATAACACCTTCAGGCATGTAAAGAGATATCTCGGTAGGCTATTTGATGGGCATGTTATATCGACACGGGGGGAATTCGGTGACCACCTCGTTCACCGGATTTGACACCTATGGACTATTTCCTTTGGGGATACCTGAAAAACAAGGTGATTATTCATAACTTTTTTCTTTCTTATCTTATTTCTGCTCATCTAAAAGCATTTCTAAATCTAGGTGCATCAGAATCAAGCTGGGATTGCATCTGTAGATGAACTAAAGCAGAGAATTATAGATGCCTGTAACTCGGTTAAAGCCGAATCTATTTCTTTGACAGCAAGGGACAATTAGCAAGAAACAGCATGTCTCTAATGGTGGAGGCCATTTCAAGCATGATCTGTAATATTAATGAGGAGTAAAATTTATAATAAAATAGTACTTTTCTTCTTATTCAATCAAAAAACCGTTTTAATATTATCATTTTGATATTTCTTATAAGAATCATGTTTTCTTTCATAACTTCTAAAATATCGCTCACAGAAAAAAACCGTTCGAGTAAATTTTTCTTTAAAAAAATAGAGGAATCTATTTCTGAAATAAAAACCGCACCTCCCCATTTGAAAAAATGAAGTTGGTGCCTATATCTCGCTTCTGGAAGCACCGAAAAAAATTTACAAAGTAAATTTGGATTTCTTACAAAAAACTAAGGGAACACGTATTTTTTAGTTTTTTTCTAGCTATCTTAGTTTCCGAGAAAAAGTCGTTATCCATATAGCTTGGGACACCCTGTATACATATAAATTTTGTGGTTTAAAATATACAAGTGAATTTTGAGAATTGTGTTTTATTTCAGATGCCTGTTCAGATGGGTTCGGATTGCTTGTCGGTGATTGGATATTCACAGATCATTTCCAGGAGTGGCCGTTTTATTTTAAGCAGTTAATATTATGTGCGAATATCTTACGTAATTATTACTTAAGATAATGATAGTATTTTTAGTCTGAATATCAGAGTGACATCAAAAATGATTTGGTCAGCTCTTTCCTTTTTCACCAGAATCAAGTCCGTACAATTTTATTTCTACCAAAAGACTAATTATTTAGAGATTTACTTTTCTTTGGGTCTACATTAAATAACAATAACAATTAAAATGAAATAACAATTAAAGGTTTTTCAACTTAATGTTATTGTATTGGATATGATAACAAAAGCATTTAAAAACGTCTCCCAAAAAGTGAACAAATTTAAATAAAACACAAGCATTTGAAGTAAAAATATTCTTATAAGACTCTTCTAAAGAGAAAAAATTAAGTTCATTCAGCAAGTTAAGCGTCACTACACATGTACGCGAGCATAGAGTTTAGTTTTGGACGGACATAACATGGCCAATATACGCTTCTTTTGGCTTGCATTGTACTTGGACGGTCTCTGGCAACAGTCTCTGCAATTCCCGATCGAATAGCGGTGCAGACGAGTGCAAGTTGTACTTAGTTCGGCAATAAATTCTTGCGAACTGTTGCTGATCCATGGATCGCTGACTTAAAACATCAATCGTCCTCTTTGATCAAGGAAATATTGATGAACTGGTAAATGAAGGTAACAATTTTTCATTCAACAATAACGAATAATATTTTATATTAAGTTTTACATTTTTATTATCACAAAAATCTTTAATGTTTATTATTCGAGATGACAGCCACCGTCCAATTGCTGCTAAACTTCCAAGAGTCTCAGTTGTAATGATGTTACATCATTCAGTAATTGAGAAGAAGGGCAAATCTCATTCATTAGGAAACTCTCATTTACGCATTCATCCGTTTCATTGTCTCAATAGCGTAACCAGGAGACGAGGGTTGTTAAAAGTGTATGGGCAAGAAATTTCTCATTAGTTAGCCCAAGTCTGCGTAATTATATAGTTCATTACACAACTTCGACTATCAATCAAATTAAAATAATTAAAGATATTAATATCTTTTACTTAATAAATTTTATGCATTTTTTGGTCGTTGTTGCACTTATAAACTAATCTATCCTTTGTTTTTGCAAAACATTAAACTACGATGTGTGGCTTCTTGAACAAAAGGGTGAATATTACAAAAATTCATGTTTTTTTATTATATCCAAAAATTTAGAAAATGACCTCCGTACTTAGACGAAAAGACTTCCCGCTGAATGTTATATAGGCTACTGAATTTAGAATTAAGGGTTAACTTGGGCTTTACGAGGGTCGTTTGAAAAGTCCGTGCAAAAATAAAAACTACTTAATTTTTGAGGGTAAACCTTTTTTATTTTTCAACATAGTCTCCTTTTAGGCTTATACACTTCGTCCAACGCTGCTCTAGTTTGTTGATCCCTTCCGAATAATAGGATTTGTCCAAGTCTGAAAAATAGCCATTCGTTTCTGCAATCACCTCCTCGTTTGAATAAAATCTTTTTCCCGCCAACCATTTCTTCATATTGGGGAACAAATAGTAGTCCGAGGGAGCCAAGTCTGGAGAATAGGGGGGATGTGAAACGAGTTGGAACCCTATTTCCATTAATTTTGCGACCACAACTGCTGAGGTGTGAGCTGGTGCGTTGTCGTGATGGAAAAGGACTTTTTTGTGGGCCAATCTTGGGCGTTTTTCTTGCAGCTCGGTTTTCAAACGGTCCAATAACGATGAATAATATGCACCTGTAATAGTTTTACCCTTTTCCAGATAGTCGATGAGGATTATTCCTTGCGAATCCCAAAAGACAGTCGCCATAATCTTTCCGGCGAAAGAACGGTCTTCGCCTTTTTTGGCGCAGATTCCCCCTTGGTAACCCATTGTTTAGATTGTTCTTTGGTCTCAGGAGTGTAGTGATGTATCCATGTTTCATCCACAGTGACGAAACGACGCTTAAAGTCCTGCGGATTCTTCTGGAACAGCTGCAAACCGTCCTTGCAACACTTCACACGATTTCGTTTTTGGTCAAGCGTGAGCAATCGCGGCACCCATCTTGCGGATAGCTTTGTCATGTCCAAATGTTGATGCAAAATATTATGTACCCGTTCATTCGAGATGCCCACAGCACTAGCAATCTCACGCACCTTCACTCTTCTGTCATCCATCACCATATCATGGATTTTATCAATGATTTCTGGAGTAGTAACGTCAACAGGGCGCCCAGAACGTTCAGCGTCACTTGTGCCCATATGGCCACTCCGAAAATTTTGAAACCACTTATAAACTGTTCTAATCGAAGGTGCAGAGTCACCATAATGTTTATCATGCTTCTCTTTAGTCTCCTGAGGCGTTTTGCCTTTCATAAAGTAGTGTTTAATCAACACACGAAATTCTTTTTCGTCCATTTCTTTGAAAATCACTCGACTTCCTCGATTCAAACGAATGCCAAACACAAAGAAATAGACCGATCTGGCTGAAACTTGGTGTGTGTTCTTCCAAGAGATGCTACTAACTAAACATAACGTCGATACGCGCCAGTGGTGCTATCTCTCTGACTTTGCACGGACTTTTCAAACGACCCTCGTACGTACGTCAAAATTAAATTTATTAAATATAAATTTTAATTCACTTTGAATACAATATTTGCGACAAATATAAATCCTTCGTCAGCTTCCCACACATTACAGATACAGCTTCACATTATAGAACCATTGTAAAACCACATCATACTAGAACCATTGTAAAACCACATCATACTAGAACCATTGTAAAATCACATTATAGTAACAATTCAATCAACCTATTGTTAATGCCTCGTTCTAAGCCACAAACTCGTCGTTCTCAAGACAGCTAACCAAGAAAAAATATCAGAAATACCATAATTACAACTCATTTTTGGGGAACCGTGGTCCCCAACTATGGCTCTCGCCAGCTTTTTTATATTTGCTACAATAAAATGAAAACAAAGGAAAAGCAAAATATTTGAAATTTTATGAACTTTAGATTTTGGATCTTAAGAATCACATTGTACTGAAATCCTATGTAACAGATGAAACTTTTTGGAACCTGGTTGACAAAAAGAAAGATTCAATTTTTAAAAACTGCAACATATAAGATAAAATCGTTCTTCGGTTCCACATATTCATGCAAATCATTGCTTTCAACCACGATCATAATAAAAGCAAAATAACAGATCTAGAATTACCGACTTGATCAGGGGTCGGCAACCTATTTTAAGTGGAGAGCCATTTCTTCTTAAATAATTTTAATAAATCTTACCAAGAGCCGCAGAGATGATAGTGTAAACAACTCTGTAGATCATTTGAACTTGCAAATTATTATTTTATGATATTCAACAACCTTTAAATGTTTTAAAACTGTTCGGTAGGACAGTGGTAAAAAGGGTTGATCGTCAACTTTGACAATTTTATATATTTATTTTCACATATTCAAAGTAAATAAACGAATAAATAATAACTAAACCTTTATTTGAATGAAAATGGTGGCAGTCTTTTATAATTACGTACTGTATTTTAATATAATTCTATTCAGTTTCAAACATATTACATTTAAAATTCTTTTTGAAAAGATATCTTTACTTTAATAAATGAACTTTTCATTTGTTTCAATAAAATTGAAATATACAATTTATTTTGGACAGGCTGAAGAGTCACACAATTTGGATAAAAGAGCCGTATGCGGCTCGCGAGCCGCGGGTTGCCGACCTCTGGACTTGATGATTGTCTGCGGACAGGAATATCGGCCTGTAACCCTGATTTTGGCCACTGATGCTCCGTGTCAAAGATCACGTAACTTTTAATAAAACTTAATTGGTATTGTATTTTTAGTTTCGTCATATTAAAGTAAATGTTAAATTAAATATTTTGTTTTGTACATTATTTGTGTTATTCATTTCAAAGTAACTATAAATAATGGTGCCCTTTACATCGTTGGCAATTTGGAATATGCTCTTCGGTATACTAAAAGGTTGGGGACCATTGGTATAGAATATAGTCTACATCTGTAAAAGAGTTTATTAATTACCAATTTAAAATCTTCGTCATTTCAACTCATTAATTCCAGCTCACTCACGAAGAAAACTGAGTCCAGTCCTAAATCACGATTAACTGATTATTACTGTGTCCTAATTGTATCTTATTTAAGAAATGGAAGCACCTAGCACATTAGTAAGGATGATCCAGCAATAGATCTGGAAGAATGAGACCTTGCAGATCACACTTAAGTATGGTTTAGCTGAAAGAGATAGTGAAAGACATCTTCATCGGATGATCCGGAGCATGAAAGTGGTGAAGATGAAGAGATATCCACTATATAAAAAATTTCAACCAACCTTTTTATAGTTGCCTGTTAGTCTAAGGCTACTCACATCTGATCTAGCAGCTAGCTAGAAGAATTATTTCACATTTAGAGCTTAATGCGGTTAGTCCATTTCAACGTGATATTTCGTCGTGACACATGGGGGTGACAAGTGATTTATGACTGTACAAAGTAGGGAAAGCATATTTTTCAAGCCAGCTTTTTTTAGCCTCTTTCTTGTGATTTCATTTGTTTTAAATGCTCTAATGTAACCTCGAACGAATAATTTTAACTTAAAATATGAAATACGAGTATAATCACTAAAGAAATACTGTGTTACCAAAGATGATTTTCTTAGTGTGATGGTCTCATTTGAACGGTATATCT
The DNA here is from genome assembly GCF_049639745.1 of Rhodnius prolixus. NCBI lineage: Eukaryota > Metazoa > Arthropoda > Insecta > Hemiptera > Reduviidae > Rhodnius > Rhodnius prolixus. The sequence continues at coordinate 16,628,656 of NW_027411582.1, read as the reverse complement.
ACTTCAATTTATGTATTGTGTTCTTTTTTTAAGTATGTTAAAAAAATATATATATTGATTGCATAAGTGAGGGGCAGCGTAATTCAAAAATGCGAAACTTCAGCAAGTTTTTCCTTTGATATTTGGTTAAGGTGCTCTCACTAGCTACGACTAAAAAAGTAAATGTAAAAAGTAAAGTAATGCCTATTTTTCAGGCTGGCTTTACGTCCAGCAACCAATTAGGTGTCGTGGACGGATGCGACCAGCAAACTTACTGTACTGTAAAGTACTCATAATATTAAACATTAAATAAAACCTAAGGCGTTTATACCGGGAATCGAACCCAAGTATCACACAATACATATTTTAGCTTCACAGGTCTCGCCTTAAACCGCTCGCCTTAACACTGCATTGCAAATGCTCGAACTTAGTCAGTTATTGCCAATGTGGAGAGTCATATTGACTCCATAATTTATTTTTATCTTCTTTTTTTATATTAATTTCAATTTTAATAATAAAATTTGCAGTAAAGGATGAGAAATAATAGCAATTAAGAACGAAAAAACAAATTTTGTCCACAAATCGGCTTTAACATTTCACGCAGAAGGAATTAACTTCAACTTAGGATCGCAGTAATTTCAGTATTTTCTAGAACCCTGATTGGCTGCCTTCTGATCAGGGGCTTTTTCATTTTCTTTCAATTACTGTGCGCTGTTGACACGGATCGGAAATTACCCAATTCGCTGCAAGTTTTTGCTGCAATTCGGACAGAAAATCTATTCTAGAAAGAGGCTTTTTTTTTTGTGCCTTGATACTTTCTATGAAAATTATGTAAAATTTATCAAATAAGCCTTTAGGCAATAATCTGGAGTCAATATAATAACAGAAAATCTACTTATATTACCAATCAGGAGTCGTAATGACTCCGATATATTTACGTGTAATGAATCTGGAGTCAAAATGACTCTTTATGATTCAAGTAAACTAATCTGCAAAAAGAAACTAAGAATTCCACGGTCTTCAGCTCGTGACTATCAAATGGTGAGAGAGTGGGGATAGCATATCTAAGAGCATTTTGGGATAGCTATGAGATGTGGGGAAACAAAGACCATTCCTAATTTTTTTGGGTTGACAATGCAGTGTTAAAAAGCTGAATATTTTGGTAACATCAGTATAAAACTAAAAAAAAAACAACCTGTGTGACTGTAAAAAGGAGCTTGTAACCAGTACTGGCACAAAGGTGGACTAAAACATTCTTCTAGATCTAGATAGATTTAAGTTTTAAGTGATGTTTTAAGAACCCACCGGTTCATTCACCAGTACCGGAAGGGAAGCATTTGGTTTACCGATGGCTCCAAGATGGACTGTGGGACTGGGTCTGGAGTGTATGGGGTTAAACCCGAGGTACTCATTGAGAGATCTCTTGGGAGATACGCCACAGTCTTCCAGGCCGAGGTTTTTGCTATTAAAATATGCGCTGAGGAAAACCTGCGGATGGAACCTAGAAATAGGGAGATTCGCATCTTTTCGGACAGCCAGGCTGCACTGAAGGCTCTCGTATCCTTCAGAATCACCTCTTCCCTGGTCTGGGAATGCAGGAAGGCCCTAGAACTACTGGCGCGGCACAACAAAGTTCGGTTGGAATGGGTGCCGGGTCATGTGGGTATTGAAGGGAATGAAAAAGCTGATTATCTGGCCAGGAATGGGGCTAACACTCCTTTCATCGGTCCAGAGCCTGTCCTGGGGATCACCAAGGGTTCGGTTCGCGCGGCTCTCAGAGATTGGATCTGGAGGGAGCACGAAAAGAACTGGGTGATGTGTCCTGGGGTTAAACACAGCAAGACCTTGATGCCTTGGCTGTGTAAGCAAAGATCCAAAGAGACCCTGTGTTTGGGCAGAAATCAGATTACTCTGATTACAGGCCTATTCACGGGGCACGGTAGGTTCAAGAAGCATCTGCGCAAGGTGGGGCTTATCAGCTCGGAGCCGTTGTGCAGATTATGTCAGGAAGAGGAGGAAACGGCCTCTCACCTGTTGTTCGATTGCGTTGCAATCGAACGTTTGCGCTATGAAACCTTTGGAACGTTGAGGCCGAAGGAGATAGTAGCGCAAAAAGAACTAGTAGGGAAAGTCCTTGACCTCTTTAGGAGGGGAGGGTTCGCCTACTAGAACTAAGAAGGGACTGGCACAATAAGTCTTCTGTGGCTGCGGTGCCTTGGGGCATAGGTCCCGTCCCATCTACTATCTTAATCTTAATCTTTAACCCACCGAAATGCCACGTTTACTCTCCGGCGGGGCTCCTGTCCACCTGTCCTCTTCAACAGCAATCCTCTTCCTTGTACAGATCTGGTGCTAGCTACTTTGGGCTCTATATAGACACAAGACTCACGTGGAACCCTCACACTAGACTTAAAAGACAAAGGCAATGACAAAACGTGCGAAACTGCTTTACTGACTTCTTGGACGACGCTCCAAATTACCCATTGAACTGAAACGTTTAATATACAGTACTATCCTCAAACCTATGAGGACTTATGGACTAGAGCTGTGGGGTTCAGCTAAACCTACAAACATACGGACTGTGCAGACATTGTAATCAAAACTACTGCCGACAGATAGCTGACGCTCCTTTCTACGGTGACTAACCTTACTCTTCACAACGACCTCAACATTCCCTTCATAGACCAACTAGCTAAGACTAAATATCAAAAATCATATTTTTACTCTCTACTTGCTCTAATCCTCTTGTACAGTCTCTCGCCTCCTCTGACATCCCTAACAATACTCCTCGCTGACTGAATCGCCAGTGGCCCCGCGACTTCCTTACAGTTTGAAGAACTAAATCTCTCCTCTCTCCTCCTCGTATTCTCCTCTTCACATTCCCCTCTCTCCTATAGAGAGTGCTACCGCTGGGTAGCTTCTCTCCTCCTGCTCTCCTCATGCACCAGTTCATCTTGTTTACCTCCTATTTACTTATTGTATATATGTAAGACGGTTTTTAAAACAGATTTTATTATTCTGAAAAGAATTATATTTTTATAAATAAACATTAATACAAAACATTAATCGTACATAAATAAATAATTAAAACAAATAAAAATACCTGAAAAGAATAATTAAATTACTAAGTTTATAAGTAACCGTCTTTAAACACTCTATGTAAACTACGTAAACACTCAATCTAACGTAAACACTCAAATGACGCTGAACCTTCCTAGGCTGTAACCTCACATTCAGGTAAGTACCATCAGAGGGGGCTGACGCGACACAACCTGAATGTGAGGTTACAGCCTAGGAAGGTTCAGCGTCATTTGAGTGTTTACGTAGTTTACATAGAGTGTTTAAAGACGGTTACTTATAAACTTAGTAATTTAATTTGTAAGACGGTTTTTAAAACAGATTTTATTATTCTGAAAAGAATTATATTTTATAAATAAACATTAATACAAAACATTAATCGTACATAAATAAATAATTAAAACAAATAAAAATACCTGAAAAGAATAATTAAATTACTAAGTTTATAAGTAACCGTCTTTAAACACTCTATGTAAACTACGTAAACACTCAATCTAACGTAAACACTCAAATGACGCTGAACCTTCCTAGGCTGTAACCTCACATTCAGGTTGTGTCGCGTCAGCCCCCTCTGATGGTACTTTTACATATAGTATACAGATTGTAAATTACAAAATAAATACGAAAAAAAAAGTGATGTAAAGTAATGTAATAAATTTGTTCCATTACTGGGAGCTAGTAATGGGGAAAAACAAGGTAAATTCAACAATATTTAGGGAACTGTGTTAAAGCTGTGGATAATTCCCATTTTTGTTCAGTATATCTGAAAACTTGTCCCATCTAGTGAATGTATTAATTCTATAGTTTTGTCTTTGTTGGTATTATATTTTATTTTATTTTTTCCTGCGGATGTAAAAACAAATAATTTACAGGAAATGGTTAGTAGAACTGTAAAAAAAAAAAAAAGAATAAGTAAAATACATTCGCAGATACGTTCAAATATTTATAGGCTACGTTGTTCTAGTTTTTAGATTATACAGATATCAAATTCTCTTTTCGTAAAATACATTTATTTATTTTATTTTTTTGTATGAGAAATAAACTTTAAAACATTCGGACAATTGAAAAAAAGAATCTAGAGTTAGAAAAGTTAGAATATTTGGCCATCACACATGTATCTCTAACAACCCCAAACTGGTTCGTCTACCTTCGTTTTCATTTTCAACCTCAAAAAACTTACTAAGCTAGAGAATACGTACCCTTTCTCAGTACTAAGTTCTCGTTCATACGTAATATACCCGGTTATATACCCGACGGGTAATGTTTTGTGGGGGCATTCTCCGTTCTCCTTTGGGTTTGCTGTACTGACGCTGAGAATTGAAATGGGCTATACACTGTAGTTCTCGCCAACATTTCCACTTCTTCCTCTCCACTCTTTGGCTCACAAACACACAGATCGTTCTAGTAATCTCAATGGTAAAAAGGTTTCTATGCATTATTCCGAAAAGAAGAAGAATTCGCAAAGGAATTCCGCACGGTTGCATTTGTATACAAAAAAAAAATTTTTCTTCCGTCTTATTAATTCAATGATTCCAGGTCGCTCTATTCCCTCACTTTTATACATGAGTACTTCCGCCTTTTTATAACATCCTATTTTGTCGAGGACGAGTAGTCTAATTCTATGCAGAAGTGTGATATTATACTCGATTTCCTCGTACTAAACTAGCTGCAAGTGAAAGCAATACGTAAATTCACAAAAGAATTAAATTTAAATTTTTTACTGCATACGGCTGATCTTCCTCTCCATATCCCAACTCTACAATTTGTTCGTATGCCGATGATGCGGTCATCCTATCCCATAATTCAGATCCAATCCGATCCATCCTTCGAACCATGGTTTCGATAATGGGGAATAAAGGTCAACGAGTCTAAATCTCACTTCATTACCTTTACCCTCAATCAAAAGTTATTTTCGCCAGTTTATCTGAACCATATACCTATTCCTCCGGCAGAAAAGGTGCGATATCTCAGACTTTACCTCGAGAAAAGCCCTTATGTGAGCAACCCCATACCCGACTCAAGCGACAGTAACTTTATTTACGTTAGTGAATGACCAAAACGCTCCAAATTATCTCTTCCTAACAAAAAGAAACTCTATACAGGTCTACTAGCTCCAAATCTGGAGATACGGACTTGAACTTAACGGTACACCAAAGCGTTCCAATCTTAACCAATCCCTTCTTCAATAGAAAATCCTTCGCACCATCATTAACGCTCCTTTCTGCGTAAGCAATCGCACTATCCATGACCTATCCCAAAGTCCGTTACTACCAAATTTCATTCCAAACTTTCCGTACACTTCAATCCGCTCATGCGCAATCTATCCCAGTCTACTCTTCTCTTGAATCCTCGCCGAAGACTGAAGCGTCGATGGCCTTCGATGGATGATCAGGTGATCGCATGAATAAAAAAGGGCATCCTTTGAATTCACTTCAAAGGCATCCTGTGTTAGTCGATTCATGATGGTTATCGTTCGATAGCCCTCACTCAAATCTTCCTAGCTATTTTTATTTACGTATTGTGATCTGATTTACTTGTTGCAACAGCAAATAAGCAGTTGTAAATTAAATTAAGAGGTTTAAAAAAAACCAGAAATATCTCTTTAGAAATCTTGTGAGACCATAAAAAATGAAAGACACAAAAACTTAAAAATGAAAAATTATAGACAATTCTAAGCAAATAGTCCATTTTTTTTTTAAAGATTATCACAAAAACGGCTCATGCATGTGAAAGGAAAAACCTAATTTTAAGGCATAAGCGGGGAAAAAAGGAAAACTGCCTCATTTTGTTTTCCAATTTTGCAAAACAATTTCTTCGTCGTTACTAAAAAACGAGTTGTTCTGCTAAAAAATAACTGGCGATAGGTTTTCAATGATATCAGTTAAATCCCTACAAATTATTTGAAAAGTCCGTGCAAAGTCAGAGAGATAGTACTACTGACGCTTATCGAGGTTATGTTTAGTTAGTAGCATCTCTTGGAAGAACACACACCAAGTTTCAGCCAGATCGGTCTATTTCTTTGTGTTTGGCATTCGTTTGAATCGAGGAAGTCGAGTGATTTTCAAAAAATGGACGAAAAAGAATTCCGTGTGTTGATTAAACACTACTTAATGAAAGGCAAAACGCCTCAGGAGACTTAAAGAGAAGCTTGATAAACATTATGGTGACTCTGAACCTTCGATTAGAACAGTTTATAAGTGGTTTCAAAATTTTCGGAGTGGCCATATGGGCACAAGTGACGCTGAACGTTCTGGACGTTCAGGTTACTACTCCAGAAATCATTGATAAAATCCATGATATGGTGATGGATGACAGAAGAGTGAAAGTGCGCGAGATTGCTAGTGCTGTGGGCATCTCGAATGAACGGGTACATAATATTTTGCATCAACATTTGGACATGACAAAGCTATACGCAAGATGGGTGCCGCGATTGCTCACGCTTGACCAAAAACGAAATCGTGTGAAGTGTTGCAAGGACGGTTTGCAGCTGTTCCAGAAGAATCCGCAGGACTTTAAGCGTCGTTTCGTCACTGTGGATGAAACATGGATACATCACTACACTCCTGAGACCAAAGAACAATCTAAACAATGGGTTACCAAGGGGGAATCTGCGCCAAAAAAGGCGAAGACCGTTCCTTCGGCCGGAAAGATTATGGCGACTGTCTTTTCGGATTCGCAAGGAATAATACTCATCGACTATCTGGAAAAGGGTAAAATTAATGGAAATAGGGTTCCAACTCGTTTCACATCCCCCCTATTCTCCAGACTTGGCTCCCTCGGACTACTATTTGTTCCCCAACATGAAGAAATGGCTGGCGGGAAAAAGATTTTATTCAAACGAGGAGGTGATTGCAGAAACGAATGGCTATTTTTCAGACTTGGACAAATCCTATTATTCGGAAGGGATCAACAAACTAGAGCAGCGTTGGACGAAGTGTATAAGCCTAAAAGGAGACTATGTTGAAAAATAAAAAAGGTTTACCCCAAAAAATTAAGTAGTTTTTATTTTTGCACGGACTTTTCAAACGACCCTCGTAAATCGATGATTTCATGTCTGTAAACTTCCTTGAAATATTTCTAAAACTCTTTGTGAACCACAACTATGTTCAAAAATCATCTTAAATGAGATCACATTGTGAAGGTTAAGGCTGTAAACCCAACTAGAACCAACTTGAACTATTCTAACACGAAAAGCCAAATAAGTCATTAAATATGACATTTCGGTTAGATTGACAGACAACAGTTTATTGTAATCCTTCAATAAAATTGCTATAAATATAAATGCAATATTCTAGTTCAATAACAGAATCAAAATAACAAAAATTTCCTCTCAGCAACACAACAAATATTAATGCAACTTTTATGTTAAATTTATTAATCCTTACAAAGTCTGAATTAAGGTCATCACTGCCCAATATATATCGATGTAAATCAATATAAAAATTTGAACTATCTAGAAAACTAGCCAACATAATAAGTATATAAAACTTGGCATAAAAACAATATATTAAAAACTGGAATTAAAGAAAATACATTGTTAGAAATAGAAAATAAGGAAAATCCAGCAAAACTAATGAAGAATTTGTATTTTTCCCCTATTTTATGAACTACTACATCCAAAAATGGTCGACCTAATGTGTATAATATACGCTTGGCATAAAAATACATTGTTAGAAATAGAAAATAAGGAAATCCCAGCAAAACTAATGAAGAATTTGTATTTTTCCCCTATTTTATGAACTACTACATCCAAAAATGGTCGACCTAATGTGTATAATATACGGTTGGCATAAAAATACATTGTTAGAAATAGAAAATAAGGAAATCCCAGCAAAACTAATGAGGAAATTGTATTTTTCCCCTATTTTATGAACTACTACATCCAAAAATGGTCGACCTAATGTGTATAATATACGCTTGGCATAAAAATACATTGTTAGAAATATAAAACAAGGAAATTCCAGCAAAACTAATGAAGATATTGTATTTTTTCCCTATTTTATGAACTACTACATCCAAAAATGGTCGACCTAATGTGTATAATATACGCTTGGCATAAAAATACATTGTTAGAATTAGAAAATAAGGAAAATCCAGCAAAACTAATGAAGAGTTTGCATTTTTCCTCTATTTGCTGAACTACTTCACCCAAAAATAGTCGACCTAATGTGTATAATACACGCTTGGTATTAAAATACATTGTTAGAAATAGAAAACAAGGAAATCCCAGCAAAACTAATGAGGAAATTGTATTTTTCCCCTATTTTATGAACTACTACATCCAAAAATGGTCGACCTAATGTGTATAATATACGCTTGGCACTAAAATACATTGTTAGAAATAGAAAACAAAGAAAATTCCAGCAAAACTAATGAAGAATTTGTATTTTTCCCCTATTTTATGAACTACTACATCAAAAAATGGTCGACCTAATGTGTATAATACACGCTTGGTATTAAAATACATTGTTAGAAATAGAAAACAAGGAAATCCCAGCAAAACTAATGAGGAAATTGTATTTTTCCCCTATTTTATGAACTACTACATCAAAAAATAGTCGACCTAATGTGTATAATACACGCTTGGTATTAAAATACATTGTTAGAAATAGAAAACAAGGAAATCCCAGCAAAACTAATGAGGAAATTGTATTTTTCCCCTATTTTATGAACTACTACATCAAAAAATAGTCGACCTAATGTGTATAATATACGCTTGGCATAAAAATACATTGTTAGAAATAGAAAATAAGGAAATCCCAGCAAAACTAATGAGGAAATTGTATTTTTCCCCTATTTTATGAACTACTACATCCAAAAATGGTCGACCTAATGTGTATAATATACGCTTGGCATAAAAATACATTGTTAGAAATAGAAAATAAGGAAATCCCAGCAAAACTAATGAGGAAATTGTATTTTTCCCCTATTTTATGAACTACTACATCCAAAAATGGTCGACCTAATGTGTATAATACACGCTTGGCATTAAAGTACACAATGTTTCTATGGGGTTTCTATTTTATATTTTTGGTAAATATATCTTTACAAAGCAGTGAGTAATTAAAGCTATAAAACTTGTTTACATTGTTTATGGAAATTAGTGTTTTGAAAATTATTTTTTTATGTAAAAAACTTCAATTTAGTAAAAGATAAATATGTACCTATAAAGTATATTTTATGAAGCGATTTTAATTCGCAAATGGCAGGATGGAGGTAATGGTTTAAAGAATTTCCTTTAAAAAAATAAATAAATAAAAGAGGCTGTGGCAAAAACATTGGCTCAACGGACGTCCGGTTAGTTTTTTTTTTGCTAAATGTAAAAAACCCAACAGCAATTATTATAGAAGCGCTGTAGACTTTAAAGTGGATATGTGGTAGAAGTTCTGGGTAGATATTCGTACACCATAGGAAGAGGTTTCAGTGAAACAAAAAGCTGCAGGAGGTTTATGATAAAGGATCCCCCGAAGGATTGGGTAGTCTCCTTTTCTTCGTCCTCTACAAGCCTTTTTTTTTTTTCCTTTTCCTCATCCTTCTCTGTATTTCTCTTCCAGCTTGGCGGCTAATATGAAATACTGGCCACAGTCCGGTTAAGGAGAAATTGGGGTCAGACTTTCGGGGCTTAGTAAAGCCTTGGAATATAGTATAAGGAAAGAAGCATTCATTTCATGTGCCCTTGGCTTACTGCATTGATAAAGTTGGATATATAAGTATAATTTATTCATATTTCCGCACTTTCTCGAGTGGACACTCGTAAAATTTCACGAATACAAAGTAATAACCTGTAATACAATATTTTGGGTGGGTTGTTGCTTACAAAATTAAAATAATTAATTTCCTGATAATAATTAGTAGCATTACTAAATTCTACTCCAAAGAGGTTTGTGTTTCAATTCATTAGAGTGAAGAGAAATAATTATAAATGAATAAGCATGTAATTTAAAATAATAATTAATACAGAATATAATCATTTGTTGCCAATGAATAATTTTAATTATTATAAGGGGACTTATTTAATATAAAAACCTATAAATATTTAGCTGAAGCCTGGGCTTTTGTTATTCCTGAAGAGTAAAACATTTCACGCAGTACTAAATCTCAGTTAGAAGCATTATTTTGCACTACCAATACAAGAAAGATAACTTTTGACTATAATCGGGCATCTTAACACAACCATCTTAAGCTTAAGATAAATTTCTAATCCTTTCAGTAAAAAAAACCTTGCCTTTCTATATACTCTTTGAACAAAGGAAACCTACCTAAAGAATTTGACAGCCATTATCAAATAATGGTACCATTATTCTTTCAAAACCTTCGAAAAGTCAATAATTTAAACACTTTCTTATATTAAAATTCAGGAAATAATGTCATTCCTTAAAATAAATTGAACCTTTTTATTTTGCCTTCTACAACTTTCAAGTCTTCTTAACAGATCTATATCAATAAACAGTTGGTACTTTACATACATATCTGTACTTTTTTAATTTAAAAATTTGGTGTCAAATGTTAATATCTGCCCCACTGGTGGGGTACCTTAGAACACAATATAAAATAGAAAGAAATGATATTACTTTACTCTGAAATCTACCTTCTATCAGTTATTTCTCTCACTACTACATTACTTTCAACTTTTAAACCACAGAAATCTAGTTCAAAAAATCAAGAATGACTCAGTTCGGGGATGTTGTTCTCCCGAAGTGTGATGGGTTTAGGAAGTTTGAACAAAATATTCGGTTTGTTGCCCTTCTTAATGTAGGTTCGGACCACTTTCCCCTTCTCTGCGATTAAACAAAAAAAATAGTCACAAACTTGCAGGTCGGTAGGGCACATTTTAACTGTGATGTTGAAATGTGCCCCTTAAATATAATATCCAACAATTTTTGCAAGTAAATAGACTTTTGTAAATACTAGGTTTAAGAATTCCAAATGTTAATATGGACTAACAATACTTACACCTTGTCCACTACAATCTTCACAATACACTTCCAAAGCTGCAACAAAAATTTTACTTCCACCTTACAAAAGAAAACATTCCTCAATTCTGACTTTACCAAACAATGAAAACGAAAGGAAACTCTGTCAAATTATACAACAGGTCTACCAACAAAATATGGAGAAAATTACCAATCATAAATGTTTTAAATATTTGGCGAGAAATTAAAACTGTTCAAAGGGGCCCCCTCTCTGCTCTACTAAAATTACAAATATAGTAAAATATTTATATTTAGGATTCCTTGCTAAATGAATCCTTAATACTAATTACAAAGAACAGTTATTTATTTTTATTAATTTAATATTTAACACCCGAAAACATCTGAGATAATTGGTTATTACCGCCAGGAGCTATTTTTCAGTGCACTGCCGGCCTCCGGGCAGTGTACTCTCGTTACAAGACAATACTGTCCATTACCAGACACTAACTAAAAGAAGCTCCATAGAAGAAAAGGGTAAGCTAAGGACCAGCAGCTGGACTCGAATTTTTTAATGAATTCATATTAAGTACAAATTACTCATATCTTTCTAAAAGCTACTGCAATATTCTAAGATAATTTCGTTTTAATAATACTTTACAAAATGCTAATAACAATAATGAGGCAATCTGAAAATGGAGAAGAATCCTCCAAATTGTATGGCACGGTCAAAACAACTTGAGTAATTTACTAGCCGGTATTATTTGTTTGAAGTTAGAGCTAAGCCTCAACTTGAAATAGCTGGCCTTTCAAAGAAAGGTCTTATTTTGTGAATTCAGCTTGAATATAAGGGCAGTTTAACTTTTCGCTATTGAATAAAAGAATGGAATAAAGATTATAGCCCAATTCAGTCATAATTCTATTTCTTAATGACTTACAGAGGCCAATATATAATAAATATATATGTATATTCAATTATTTTAAAATATAAGTCGCATTATTCATTTGAGTCCTGAACTAAGTTTAACTCGGTTATAAATTTTAATAAAGTTAGATTACCATATTTCAGAATATGGGTTAGTTAACGTGATGCACGCTTTTGCATTGATTTAGTTTAACTGTAGTTCCAAGGATGTTTTATTATTTCTTAAAATAAGTTTTTATACTCTCCTTTAATGTTTAATTCTGTAAGTTAGATTTGATGTGGATTCAGTTTTTATTGCTATAAAATAAAAGCGACAGTATTTACGATATTTATAAATATTACGGAATGTTGGCAAAAGCAGCTCTCGGCTAAAATTATTATAATTTATATTATATTTATTTATATATGTCAAAAGTTGGTAAGTTTAGTTAGCAACAGAAAGTTTGAACTTTTCAAAATCGTAAAAAAAAAGTTGTTATTAAGTTTCCAAAAAGATTTCATCCCCTCAAAATGAAACGTTTGTAGCATCTTTCATGCAGTGCCGATGCACCGAACAGAACTCTAAACGTATATAAATAGCAAAAAACCTAAATTTAAAAATGGCTTACTTAAAATGCAAGTTTATTTTAGTTTTGGCAGTGATGTATGCTTTTTTTTTTTGTTTCATTGGTGGCGCGATGATACGAAATGATAGTGAAATTCTGATTGGTCAGAATTGTTTTCATCTTTGATTGGTTCAATACGATTCAACCAAATGATTGGTTCATATTTTAATGTAAAATATTAGCGAACCAGTGAATTATTTGATGTAATAGAAGTTCTCAGCTCGATTTGTATTTTATTTAATTTAATTTTGGTACCTTCCGACGTTTTTCAGGATAACCCTATGAAGAAGCATGTACGATTAACTACAATAAAACTGGAATGTCAATAAAGTATAAAGAGATATGAATCCAAAAAAAATTACGACATATCCATAAAAAGAAATATCGTTATAAAACTAAAAAAAAATAATAATATTCAACAAGGAATGAAAGCCTAACCCAAAGTTAGAATTTATAATGTGACAGTTTACACTTTAGATAAGCGTTAAAGCGATAGTTTATACTGTCATAATGATGGCAGTTATAAACATCACTATAGTACGTTATAGATGCTGCAAATAGATCTACCATAATGATAAGGCAGTATGACAGTGTTACCATTGTTTCAATACACCAAGTTGTCACCTAATCTGATTTTGATGCTCCCAAACTATAATTTTCAAATAACTCTTTTATTTTTTATTATTATTATAATCGTAAGAGCCGTTTGTGGGAAAATATAAAGGAATTGAGTTCCACATTTGATTCTTACATTTTTAGAAACAGAAAACAAAGAAATTCCAGCAAAACTAATGAAGAATTTGTATTATTCCCCTATTTTCTGAAATACTACATCCAAAAATGGTCGACCTAATTTGTATAATACACGCTTGGCACTAAAATTCATTGTTAGAAACAGAAAACAAGGAAGTTCCAGCAAAACTAATGAAGAATTTGTATTTTCCCCCTATTTTCTGAAATATTACATCCAAAAATGGTCGACCTAATTTGTATAATACACGCTTGGCACTAAAATTCATTGTTAGAAACAGAAAACAAGGAAGTTCCAGCAAAACTAATGAAGAATTTGTATTTTCCCCCTATTTTCTGAAATATTACATCCAAAAATGGTCGACCTAATTTGTATAATACACGCTTGGCACTAAAATTCATTGTTAGAAACAGAAAACAAGGAAGTTCCAGCAAAACTAATGAAGAATTTGTATTTTCCCCCTATTTTCTGAAATATTACATCCAAAAATGGTCGACCTAATTTGTATAATACACGCTTGGTACTCAAATTCATTGTTAGAAACAGAAAACAAGGAAATTCCAGCAAAACTAATGAAGAATTTGTATTTTTCCCCTATTTTCTGAAATACTACATCCAAAAATGGTCGACCTAATATGTATAATACACGTTTAGCACTAAAATACATTGTTAGAAATAGATAAGAAGGAAATTCCAGTAAAACTAATGAAGAATTTGTATTTTCCCCCTATTTTATGAACTACTACATCCTAAAATAGTCAACCTAATGTGTATAATACACGCTTAGCATATTCGTTAGAGCCGTTTGTCGGAAAGTATAAAGGAATTAAGTTCTACACATTTGATTCTTATGCACATTACAGAGGAGTCAGTGATGCCAATACAATTAAGTTTAGCACATCTAACTCTGAAAATCCTATATAATTCCCAGTAAAACTTGGAATAATTTCTAAAAATATAACTAGAAAATATAAAGTATTAATTTGTTTAAAGAATAACTTGCTTACTATTCTGATAAATGGTTGAATTATATTTTTATTAAATGTAGTCTGAAATAATATAATGAGAAATACGTAAGTATTGATCTAGTCTCAATTATGTTGGCAAATTTCCAAGATTCTAGTTGGCACTGGTGCTCACATTATCCTCTTGATATCGCCCCTCTCTCCTACTATCAGAGAAGGCTCTTTCAACAAGGTAGACCGGGGGTTCTACTGAAACTGAACGCTGGTTGGCTAGATGTTTATCCTTTTCTTCAGCCAACGTCTCGGCGAGAGAAATACACTAATGTTTCAGACAATTAAACACCCATTAGCGTTGCACAAACTTCCAAGACGCCATCCCGCTATCTTTAATAAATCAGCTAATGTGAAAATTTACACTCTAAAAACATTTACATCTTTCTATAAAATTAAAATATACCTTACAATCTTGTATAGATTATTTAACTTATTTTAATGGGTTTTACTGTTGTCAAAATTAATATTTGGTTATTATTCAGAAACTGACGTCATGTGCCATGATTAATTAATTGTAATTTTCTTTGTATCTATTTATTTGATCTATTTTCACCATTATTTGCTGCTTTTTATCTAAAATACACAAACTGTAATTAGAGATTCTATTTAATGTATTTATTTGACATGAACGCAATTGAAAGGAAGCTTGTTTTGAAAATAGAAACCTCTTCAAATGTTATAAGTTCATTGTAAATAAATTAAAAGGTTATATGTACCATTAAATAACCATAATCAGTGGATGATAAAGCAAACAAGAATTTATAGAGATATTTTTAATAAACAAGATATAAAGTGAAAAATAAATAAATGAAAAGGGAAGGATAAATAAGTAAGGAGTACTTTAAATTAAACTGAAAAGATCTTTGACTTTGGAAAAGGCAAATTTTCTTTCAGTAATGTAAAAACAAAAATGGTTAAATTATGAAAAATATTTACTTTTTGAATTAATTTGAAACAAAAAATGAGAGAAGTTTTTTCTTTTTCAAAAGAAGTCAATTATAAAATCTTGTTTAATATAAATAAATATACTTACTTTTTTTCGCTGTACAAAAGTTCGCAAACTACATCACACAATGCTAAAAATAATCCTGACTTCCTTTACTATAAGTAGGGTACAGCTGGGTGAGATGGCCAATCGGGAGAGATGGCCAACAGCCGAAATTTAACCGAAATGTCGTCCGACGGCGCTGCGTGACCTCTCCAATGATGAACGTTTATGTCTGTCTACAGTGAGTATATTTTGGTCTGCGTCTGCGTCTACGATTATTATTATAATCGTAAGAGCCGTTTGTGGGAAAATATAAAGGAATTGAGTTCCACATTTGATTCTTACATTTTTAGAAACAGAAAACAAAGAAATTCCAGCAAAACTAATGAAGAATTTGTATTTTTCCCCTATTTTCTGAAATACTACATCCAAAAATGGTCGACCTAATATGTATAATACACGATTAGCACTAAAATACATTGTTAGAAATAGAAAACAAGGAAATTCCAGCAAAACTAATGAAGAATTTGTATTTTTCCCCTATTTTCTGAAATATTACATCCAAAAATGGTCGACCTAATTTGTATAATACACGCTTGGCACTAAAATACATTGTCAGAGAATAAAAACATTATCGTCTCTACAAAAAATTTTATGATAGTTGCATATTGCGTGCTGCAGCGAATGTATGTGTCGAAATTTTAGTGTTGTTCTTTACATATTAGGAAAGTTCAGTATACATTAATGAATCCTAACTTCTAAAACTGTCAAAAAGTACGCGTTGAGTTATGTTTATCATGATGGACATCTCTGCCTCGCATTCGGGACAGCTGGCCATCAAACAGTAGGGAAAGATGGCCAATTATTTTTACTTTTTTGTTTTGTTATAGTTTGGCTCAGTTTCCAATTCACTTCAGATAAATGCCAATTCAGCATAAAAGACAGAACACTAACCGCCGGAAATTATACTGAAAAAAATTTGAGATCGTATTAACCTCACACCCAAAATGTCGTCTCTGCAAGAAAACGAGCCCCAAGTCTGTTGCCACTTTATTAACTTCACCCGAGCACATTGCTGTTGTGAAAAACAGAGTAGCAAAGAAATCCAAACCAACAAGAAATACCATCCCCAAAGAGACAATTCTGAATAAAAGGATTGTCCAAAAAAGAAAACGCTCACCTTTCCCAAGTTCCGATGAAGAAGACGAAACAGGAATCGAATTTGAAGAGGAAAGTGATGCCATTTTAGAAATCGATGAAACTGAATGTACAGGATATGGGGAAAGCTACAACAAGACCGGGAAAAAAAGAAGATTGGTTGGTATGTACAATATGCCGGAAGTGATTTCACGAAAATTGCTCTTCTTTTGCATACACTTGCTGAAATTGTAGTAAAACCGCATTTAAAAATAAGAAGAATAAGTAAAAGTAACCATTCATTTTTTTTCTGTTTCTTATGTTTGTGAGCGTCTGAGGTTTCCAAAAATAATAATAAAGTAAGCCTAGCCCTAAACCAAAATTTTGCAGGCACCCTCCAAATAAAATGGTGGCCATCTCACCCGACTTTACCCTATACAGTTTAATGAAATAAATTATTAAAACAAAATCGTTCCGATCGAAAGCATTCGAGTCCTTTTGGTTTAGATTTTTCCAATAATTTTCTAAGACCTTATAAAAAAGATAACAATTATTACGAGCGATAAATTTTAATAAACTGCCGTAAACATTGTTTTTTATTAATAAGATAGTCGAAAAATAAATAGATAAATAAATAAATTATTCGAATCTTGCTTCTAATATTTTACCGAATACTCAGAAGAGTAAAATGTATTATTGGAACGAACATTTCTTTTTCCTGCTAAGCTGAGGATTAGAGGGCAGCAATTGCAAAACGAAATCATTAAACATAAAAAGGTATAAAAATTAATTACAAATACCAACTGAATGAACATAAAACTGAAACGTAAATAGAAAAATATTAATTTAAAGAATAAATGCTTTTACAAAATCATCAACTTCTAATTATTATTGAATGGAAAGAGTCTTTTCATTATCAAGATTAAACTGAGGTGTGAGGAGGTTGGCCAATGTTTTGAGGAATACTTATTTTGGATATTAAAAAAATAATAATAAAGTAATCAAGAGGCAAACAAAAGTTTTGTCAGCTGTTTCGGAACAAAATTGCTTTTAGTTACTAACTCTAGGAGAAATAATTATATTTCAACTATACGAGGGTCGTTTGAAAAGTCCGTGCAAAAATAAAAACTACTTAATTTTTTGGGGTAAACCTTTTTTATTTTTCAACATAGTCTCCTTTTAGGCTTATACACTTCGTCCAACGCTGCTCTAGTTTGTTGATCCCTTCCGAATAATAGGATTTGTCCAAATCTGAAAAATAGCCATTCGTTTCTGCAATCACCTCCAGGTTTGAATAAAATCTTTTTCCCACCAGCCATTTCTTCATATTGGGGAACAAATAGTAGTCCGAGGGAGCCAAGTCTGGAGAATAGGGGGGATGTGAAACGAGTTGGAACCCTATTTCCATTAATTTTGCTACCACAACTGCTGAGGTATAAGCTGTCGTGATGGAAAAGGACTTTTTTGTGGGCCAATCGTGGGCGTTTTTCTTGCAGCTCGGTTTTCAAACGGTCCAATAACGATGAATAATATGCACCTGTAATAGTTTTACCCTTTTCCAGATAGCCGATGAGAATTATTCCTTGCGAATCCCAAAAGACAGTCGCCATAATCTTTCCGGCCGAAGGAACGGTCTTCGCCTTTTTTGGCGCAGATTTCCCCTTGGTAACCCATTGTTTAGATTGTTCTTTGGTCTCAGGAGTGTAGTGATGTATCCATGTTTCATCCACAGTGACGAAACGACGCTTAAAGTCCTGCGGATTCTTCTGGAACAGCTGCAAACCGTCCTTGCAACACTTCACACGATTTCGTTTTTGGTCAAGCGTGAGCAATCGCGGCACCCATCTTGCGGATAGCTTTGTCATGTCCAAATGTTGATGCAAAATATTATGTACCCGTTCATTCGAGATGCCCACAGCACTAGCAATCTCACGCACCTTCACTCTTCTGTCATCCATCATGGATTTTATCAATGATTTCTGGAGTAGTAACCTCAATAGGGCGTCCAGAACGTTCAGCGTCACTTGTGCCCGCCCATATGGCCACTCCGAAAATTTTGAAACCACTTATAAACTGTTCTAATCGAAGGTGCAGAGTCACCGTAATGTTTATCAAGCTTCTCTTTAGTCTCCTGAGGCGTTTTGCTTTTCATAAAGTAGTGTTTAATCAACACACGAAATTCTTTTTCGTCCATTTTTTGAAAATCACTCGACTTCCTCGATTCAAACGAATGCCAAACACAAAGAAATAGACCGATCTGGCTGAAACTTGGTGTGTGTTCTTCCAAGAGATGCTACTAACTAAACATAACCTCGATACGCGCCAGTGGTGCTATCTCTCTGACTTTGCACGGACTTTTCAAACGACCCTCGTATTTAGAAATCCAGAAACTGAAGTAAGTAATCCAGAAACTGATACTTTACTAATAAAACATTTTAATGGGGAAAACTCCGTTAGATGTTGAATGTTATTGCGGCATTTATTGTTTACATTATTATAAATGACGGATCAAGGTCAAAACCGGCTTTTTTTTTTTGCCTCTGATCGTTCTTTAATCGTTCCCTTTCTGTCAGGACTTCAAAAATTGTATGCTAAAATTTAAATCTAATAAAATAGACATGCATATATTTTTAGTTGGTTATAACTTATAAAACTTCTTTACAAGTACTCAATTAAAGGGTTACATTAAATTAAAGTTTGAAAATAGATGAATTATAATTACAAGTATTATTTATTTGTAATTAACTATGTAATTTGTACTCACGTAAGACGAATTCAAGACTGAAATTTCGTTTTAACTCCGAAATTCAAATTGCAACAGTAAAAGACCAACTCTAACTTTCCCTTTTTCTTCCTTAATATGTGAGTGAATGTGATGATTATTCAGAATAAAGATAAATCAGAAGAATAATTTGGAATAGAGTTAAAATGAAGTGCCTTCTTTAATACTAACTATGGTGATGAGATACATCTTTTATTATTCTAACAGAAAAATATTTATGGGTGATAAAAGGACAGCACAAGGGTCTGTGACATCTAATACATTCTAAAAAACATGATACTAGAAGTATGAATGAAATGTCGGGTACTCGCTGATTTGTGTACCTTTTGGCGTTTAATCAACCCTTATACTTAACTTTTAAAACTAAGTTTTTGTTAAGGAGTCTAATTACTGTTAGATACTTGTGAATATAAGTTTTCTTAATGGAATAAAGATTCAAGATTGGCGAGGAATCGGTCTAATAAAAAACAACTCGTTTTTTTGCCAACGTTTCGACAAATATATTGGCCTATTCAGGGCCTGGATATTGCAAATACAAAACAATTTAGAGAATCAGTAACATAGAAAATCAGTAATATAAAAATAAAATGAAATAAAATAAACAGTAAAATACAATAAATTCTTTATAATTATTGAAAACTTACGTGGCTATGCGGGTTGGTTGAGATACAGAAAACTTTCTTTTGAGTTTTCTGTAACTCAACCAACCCGCAAAGCCACGCCCTGAAGAGGACAATATATTTGTCGAAACGTTGGCAAAAAAGACGAGTTGTTTTATTTGACCGATTCCTCGCAAATCTTCCATCCTAAGTTTAACAATTTGCGGTCACGAAAACTATATATTCATAATTGTAAGTACTCTATTGTATCTGTCCCATTGCCATTTACCAGACAATATATTTGTCGAAACGTTGGCAAAAAAGACGAGTTGTTTTATTTGACCGATTCCTCGCAAATCTTCCATCCTAAGTATTTACAATGTTCAATTTTGAAAAATAGATATTGGGAAATTTCTTTTAATACAAAAAGCAGGAAAAACCAAAAACTCTTCTGAACTACGGGAAAATAACATAAGAACCAAATGATTTCTTAATAGAAGAGTCGTCATCATTTCTTTTTAAACGCTAAATGTTACGATTTTCAGTTTTGTGATGGAGAATCATTGGGGTGAATTCATTATTTGAAAGAATTAATCTTTAAGAAAACAAAGATTACACCCTCCAAAGACAGTTAATTATTATCGAATTTTTGAAACCTAAAAACTGTATATTGTTCGTTTTAATAGGCTAAAAATCGACATCGAAAAAAGGAAGATGGCATATAAAAATGAACGGGGTAATAGAGGCGAGGAGATTGAATGGTTAGTGAGCCGATGAAAAATTAATAGGAGGCTGAAAAGAGATAATGAGTTAAAAGTGGAGGGAGAAAAAATGGAGAATGAAATTTCATTTCCTTCCTGTCTTAAAAAAGCCCTTTCTTCTACTTTAGTGGTAAAGGTAAGGTCTTTAGAAGTGAAGATAATGGGTTACCTTTAGGAGATGATGACTTATAAAGTACTATTGCGGAAGGGCAAAGATCTTTTTGAGTACGTAGAGCTTAACTCCGCTACTTTATCAGTTCAACTTTTTTGTTCTCTTCTATTTCTTTCTAAATATAATGGAATTATACTCCTAAAGTTATTTATATATTTTCTGTCAATTATAATAATAAAAATGTTCTTGAGAAACAATTAATCGTTTCTCAAATAATTCTGATGATAGGGTAAAGTGCCCAAATTTCGTCCCTGCGCCTAATTTCGTCGCCCTATTTAAAACAATCGCCAAGTATTGGACACTAATGGCAATTTTAAGAAAGCTACATTGAGGCAGCAGTAATCGTTTGGAAACGTCAACTCCGGGTACGGTTCATGTCCAGCGGAGTTTTGAACTGTTATATTTTTAGTCATAATAAGCTGTTTGGTAATGTTTCAAAACGTATTCCAGTCTTTTAAAGGTTAGTTAAAATAATGACGTTGCTTAGGGCATGTCATATATTGCTTTATTTTGAAATTCTTCAACTGGCGCGTTCATGTGTTGTTTCTATAGTGATACCCATCTTTATAAATGTAATTGTTCCTAATTCCATCCCCTTAAGTAGTCAAAATTTCGTCCCAGGGATATTTGAAAAAGTTATAGAAAACAGTTGATTATTTGCTTTCGATTTAGATGGCAAAACGTAAGCAATGAAATCCTAAGCCAATGGTAGAAGCAGTGAAGGCGGTGAGAAAAACAAGAAATTGGATACAAAATTGCAGCAAAGACATTCCAAGTTCCAAGAGCAACGCTGAAGGATTATGTCAAATCCTAATTAGAACCAGAGGATATGGTCAATGGAAATATTGGTCGACCAACAGTTCTGCTTCAAAGTCATCGAGCAAATGCTTGCAGAATACTGCCTGACAATAGAAAAAACTTCTACGGTTAACTAAGAAGAAGGTTTCAGTTAGCTAAGAAGAACAATTTGCCTCACCTTTTCTCTGCAACTAATCAGAAAAGCGGGTTGAAAATGAGTACGGCTATTTCTCAAAAACAAAAGACATGCCAGTTTTTGCACAAACAAACAAAATTTGTTTGTGAAATTTTTTCAGAGTTGTTCATTGTTTGTTCATCTTATTTGAGGTTTGTGTATCAATATATAATATAAAAAACACAATATTCTTTATTACCCAATATATATATATATATATTTTTTTTTACTTGTGGCCGAGGGGACGAAATTAAGATCACTTTTTTTAAACAACTGAAAGTGTACTTTTTTAAATTAAATTTTTTGCGTTTCTTGTATGAATTTTTTAAACAATATTATTGCAAAAATCAATAACTGAATCTTCAAGGTAACAATAGAAATTTTGTCGAAGTTATTATTATTTCTTATTTTACAATCAAATTCAATATAGTTAAGGGGGGACGAAATTTGGGCACTTTACCCTATATTAAAAAAAAAAAAAAAAAGAAATGCGAAAAGCGATTCTAAAATACAAATTCACCCGTCTTTCACCCAAAATTATTTGAATTCTCAAAGTTGTGAATCAGAAACACGACAATCAAAAACGAGTACAGGTACGTAGTTTGGTTTAACCAAAAATAAGATATCCTTACCTAAAACAAACGGCCCACAATAGCAATACAGTAAAAGCTCCTTATTCGCGCTTCCTTCATTCGCGTTTTCACTATTCGCGGATTAAAAAAATGCGACCCAATTCCTATATTCGCGGAAGTACACTATGATAATAAAAGGATTCCAATAGGTATCCGACCTAATATCCTTTGTAAATGCCGTCAAATGGACTAATACAAAAAGTAAAATAGATCTTATTACAACTTTGCCTAAAGTATGTTGTTAAATGATATCGCCGAGGACTTTGACATAAGCCGCCTTCGCCGCGATCGGTGTTTTTGAGAATGGAAACGCACAGAATGAAAGCAATTGTTCGTGATCCAGCAATAGAAAAAATGGAAGTGGCGTTGCCATTATGGATCGAAGACCGCAATCAAAAAAGGGTGCCCCTGAGTGGTCCAATGGTCCGGGTGAAGGCAAAGTATCTTTACGCTCATTTTAAAGAACCTGATGGTAGTTGTAGTGGCAAGTTCAAACTTTGACTGCAAACAAAAGCTTTTAAAAACTGCCAAGCAAGAGAAAATTACAAAATTCTTCAAACCATTGCCTAAGCCTTAAGATAATTAATCAAAATGTTCAAAAACTTCAATTAAATTGATTTTTTTATATATTTGTTTTTTTTTTATTTTGTCACCTAGGAACGTATCCCCTATAATCCCATATAAATTACCATTCCGTATTCACGGTTTCTGTATTCGCGGCATATTTATGGAACATATACCCCGCGAATAAAGAGCTTTTACTGTATTCCATTCAATAGCGTGTCTAAAATAAATTTAATATATTGTATATGACTTAGGTAAACTGTTATTTGTGGTTACCGCTTAAGGAGATAGCATCTTAACCCAGTTTTTATCAGATCCGTGTAGACGAAATCTCAAATAAGCCAATAAAAATTGACATATTGGATTTTTTTATTTTGTTTTATTATTATTATTTTTTTTTAACAAGAACCGCCCAACTGGTACGGAGCAACACAGTAAGAAATGGACGCTTTTAATCGATGTTTAAAATGGCTAGTTTCAACCAAATTCCAGGTTCAAACTAATTTGTGGATCGATTAAAACAGTAATATAGAACCAAACCTACCACATTATCGGTCAGTAGGCCCATATTAATGGTCATTGGCAAAATACCACAAATTAAAAGAAATAAGTTTTACAAAATTTGTATTAATAATTTAGAAATAATTAAAGCTTATCAACAGTACTGAAATTCTGATCAAATTCAAACCAGTTATAAGATCGCTCTGTTAGTAAAAACACGAACTATGAATAAATAATAAACCTATTGGAATAATGATGTAATTATATAATAATTTGAAACCTAAATGATAAAATACAAATTATTATTTAATAATACGTGCTTAATAATCTTTTAATTTATTATCAGAAGAATGATTCACTCCGAGTTAAGTTATCTACTTATTTTAGAATGGCTCCTAATAATAATATAATCATTTATTGTAATGTTTTGTTTCAAATAATGAAGGAGTATATTCAGACTGTGGTAACTTAAAAGGGTTTTAGCTTACTTTCTGGCCGTACATTTTGGAGAAACGAAAATTAAAGAAATTTACAAAAATTTTACGTAATGAATCATTTAATAATGAATTCATTTCTGTATTCGGCCATTATAGCTTTTCTTTAACCAAACAAGAATTCAAAAGACAAAAATTAAAGTATAAAAAATATTCTCTGGTTCATTTTGATTTTGTGTAACTTCTTGACGTTACAATTCCTTGTTGTTTCTTTTAAAAGTACATTCCTGATGGCATTAATATTCAGTACAGGTTTTGTCTGTCACTAGACTTGAGTCTTATCTCCTTCTAAGAAGCAGAGTTTTACTGATTGGGAGAGACAGAGGTTTGTTGTTGAAAGAATCACTGGAAATCTTTTTAGTGAATTCTAAAAAGAAAAACAAAAATGTTTAGGTTTCGAGAACTCAAGTGGTTTTGGTACAGCTTCGTTTTTAAGATTTACAGCAAAGGTTTTTGTGACGTGAATACGTCTTTAAATTTGCTATCATAGAGGAGGCAATCCAAAAAAACCTAATGATAACAAAATCGGGGGATACAGTTTGGCATTATTATAGTTTCGAATCTATCGTCTACATCCAAAATTAAATTAGACCACTGGATAGCTAAAGGATCAAAGAATTCATTACGATAAGCGAAGACTGTGACGCATCGCGCGTGGTGGAGGGGAAAGCGCCTTCATTTTGAGATCATTTTGCTGCGTATCGAGATTTGCAATTAGTATAACTTTTGACTCGGAGAAGCTACGATGTTCTTTTAAGTTTTAATCGTCAGCTGACGTCACAATCCATCGATTTTATATAAAACATTAGTGTAAAATAGTGACAGTGAATATTATAAGGTGTTAGGATAAAAAAAGTATTATCAAAAATATATAATGTCGGCCTATACGCGTCGAAAAGCCAAAACCAAATACAGAGATCGTATACGGTTGGAAAGGGCTTCTCAAGAACAATCGAATGGTAATAATAAAACACCATATGACCGAATCAAGCTGTGCCTGGAACGTAAAAGAATGAATGCGGCCGAGCGGATCAACGACGGGGTCCAGTACATCTGCAGCTGGGGCGGTTGAAATTATGCAAGTGGATGATGAAATCGCTTCTACTTCGACAACGGATTGTATAGGCATAGATTGTGTTGGATTATTGATTTGTTTCCTTGATTTCATCCTAAATACATAAATAAAAATATTTTACAATCCGTTACCGTAAACGTATTCACGTACAACACACGGCCGTGTCCATGGCACAGCCACACGTTAATTTTTTTTTTAATAATCTCTTGAAATAAGTTAAACTAACAGATAAATATTCCATTTTGTTGGACTTATACTCGAACTCTTTTTATGGAAATCCTCCTAAAAAAAGTGGGTATAAATTTACTAGAAAATTCTGTAAAAAATAAATATCTCGAGATCGTCTGAATTATCTCTATCACGAAGAAAGGGTAAAGCACATTTTCTTTGTTGATGATATTTTGATTTAAAGCTGTAGGCCCAGCTTGAAAGACTTCCCTTTCTTTTGACAGTATTTTATAATAAATTTTCTTTTTTTAAGCCTCACTTCTCTCTAAAATATGATGCACATTACTTTAATGGTTAAAGGATTATGTAAAAAATAATAATAATAATAATAAATTTGTAACTACTTCTAAACCTTTATAGCCTTTTTTACACCTTAAAAAGTATCTTTTTTCTTCTCTTTTTCAGCAGCCCTTCCAGTACCTCATAATAGATGAACAGCTTAAACTTTTTTTTTTCATTTTTTATTAATAAAAAGTAAAGTTTAGCAAGACAACTTTTATGGCATTTTAACTATTAAAAGAGGTGCAATATGCATGTATTGATGATCTTAATTCAAAATGAATCAGCGGTTTTCGAAGTTGAACAGTTTTTATTATCATGAGTCATTAAGGCGGAGTGAAATTTAGATTTTAGAAAAGAAATTGAGATAGAACACGTTTCTACACTAAATTTGAATCAGAATAGGTAGGCTCTGTAAGAAATAGTAATGGCTAAAAAAGGCAAATACATAAGTGATTTAGTAAAAACTACTTTAAAAACCATTTTTATTGAAAAATCAAAATTGAAAATCTGCCCGATTACAATACTTCCACTTTCTACGTAGAATAAGGGGAAAGTAAAGACAAAACCACGAGAAGGCAAGCTCCCAGATACGTGAGTAAAATATATGTTTAAGGAATTTCATTTGTTATTTCCAGAACGTAACGTGGGTTTTTATCGAACATTAGTCCTTGTAGAATTTCGTTTGAGGTGATTGTCAGTCGTTTGTCTAGGTAATGGACGATTTAATAACAAACGTGGTCTGCACATTTTATAGCATTTCAGCAGTCTCGTTGCAACTATAATATTTAGTTTGTTTTTCAGGGAATTTGTTGTTCATTTGGATTTATTTAAGATTTTTTTTTTGAACGTTTCATTCATTCATGAGGAAAAGATCGCCATTTTGTTAGAAGGTTTTTGATTAGGAATATCGTAGTTTTTGCAGCATTTATAGGGATACTAGCTGTACCCTTTCACACGTTGCTGTGTTTGAACAAAAAGGCAGTTTTGATACCTCAAACATAATTTATTAATGACCAAATGTATACAATACATCGAAATGAAAATTAACAATAAAATTATCCTTACTTCAGAGTACAGTAGTGTCCTTGCAAAGGTAGCATTTCTACATAATGTGAAAAATTCAGTTGGAGGTGGTGACATTGCTCTTGCAGGTACATTTTCTGATGTAAAGTTCACACGATGTCCATTTTATGCTAAATGAACAACCGTTGGATATCGCTCATGAATGGAAAATGATAAAATACGCCATACGGCCTCATTGCTACTTATGAAGCGTCCCAGTTGATATTGGGTGACTTCATCGTTAGATGCAGTTGTATTTTCCTCTCCAAACACTGCCATATCGCTTCCTTTGTTCACATATTTGCAAATATATTTTATAGCTTTCACTGAATTGCAGTATTCAGCATTTATGTGTGCGTTATGCGTTTTTAGTAGTAATGGAGAATATGGTACTACCCAACGATTATCAACGTCAATAGTATTGTTGAGTACTTTTAGTTTAATGGATTTTCCACCATCTTCGGTATAATTTATTCTCGTATTAATAATTGCAAAAAACTGTTTTTCATGGTTTTCATGGTTACACTTTTAACAAATATTACTAATTAAATGTTATTTTGATATTTTTGGGATATTTGTTCGGGAGCACCTAGAACCCCAACTCTGATTTTAAAAAAACTTTGCAAAAACCTTCCCGGGGATATACCTAATAATTTCCCAAATTTTCACGGCGATTGGATGTATGGTTTTTGAATCTATCGAGTACAAACAAACAGACACACATTCATTTATATATATATAGATAGGTTTTTGCTAAGATCTGAAAATTGCCAGCCATTCAAATGTTTATTAGGAGTATTTAGTCTCTAGAATAATGCTGTGTTTAGATTGCTGGGTTAAAGTATAGTTCTCGAGGTAGATCTTTTGTCTGTTGAGAATTCAAAAAATGCATGAAACTATCCTATATTGTGCACAATAATTTATATTAGTATTTAATGACCACGTCAGTTTCAATAATTATAAAAAAATTATTGTATTTTATTAATTAATTATTACTATTTTTTTCTTTTTCTGTGTTTCAATTCTCTAAATTGTATTTATGTATTTGTAATATCCAGGCCCTGAAGAAGGCAATATATTTGTCGAAACGTTGGCAAAAAGTCGAGTTGTAGTTTTTATTTGGACCGATTCCTCGCTAATTTGAATCCTTAATTTTAACACAAGTTTTTTAGCATCTTCACTTTATAAAATTAAATCTTAAAAAGAACTATAAGTCTTTAATTTGAATAATAATTGTTATAATTATTAATACAGCCGCAGAATAAGTCAAAACGTAAGCAAATCGCGCTAATGAATCATCGATAAAGCTAAGCGTAATGCTAGCTAATATTTATATTTACAGAGTTTTTAGTAATAATAATTTTGGAGGGGGGTCTTACATACATAGGGCTAACACCTCTCCCATTCGATGTACAGTATTGGGACCTCCTAATTGCATTTCTCAATGAAATTCCGAATCGAATGACACCTTATCCATGAAAATCGGTTCCCGCGTTTAGGAGATACGTTGTTTACAAAAAAGATAACAACAAGAAGAACAATTTTTTGAAAATGCCGTTTTTTTTGCCCATTTTTGGCAACGTGTTGCAAACTATTAGATCTGGGTTGTTGCAAAAAAAATTACAGTTATAAAGGAGGATTTGCCCCATATTTAAAAAAAAAAATTGGGAATTTTATCTTTTATAGAAAAAGAGAAAAAAATTGTCAAAGTTGGGTGTTTTTCAACGTTACGCTTTTTCGTGCAGTTTTTTTGACTAACAAACCCTTATACAACTGTCCTACCGGACAGTTTTAATTATACTGCCCTTCCCTTTAAACAGACTAGACAGGAAAATTAAATTCATTACTGATCCACCTGTAAAATAAACCTCCACAGAGGTATTTAGAATATATTTTACAAATGCCATCCATAGAAAAAAAAAAACAAAACCTTTAATACAAACAATTTCTGAGTATCTCTTATCTGAACTGCGTCTAATAAAAAAGGCATTAACTTTTGGCCATGTTTCTGCAAACACGTCTGCTGCAAAGTCGAATATTTCAAATATTGAAAACTTAACATAATTTATTTTACATGGTTCAGAAAGCGCTGGATTTGTAAAGTTTCAATTTCACAAATTGAGTTCAAAAATATATAGATCATTTAAAAACTGTTATTCTATCTTTTTTTCCTAATAAACGATAAGCTAAATCAAACTAAATTTGGCTAAATTATTCAGATAACTTTAGGAATAATTAAAATAGAATCTCAAGGGATGGGTAATTATAATAAGACCTCGTAATTAATGTATTGTTCGATCGTAAAGTAGGAAACAAATAAACAAAGAGAGAAATAATGCTATAAGGTTTTAAGGTTTACAAAAAGTGAAGGAAAATGGCCTTTCGTGCGTCCAATAGAAAAGCACTGACAGAATATGCATGATGTTCGATTGAACGAGGAAAAAGTGTAAAAGTTAAATTTGGAACTATTGAATGATTCAGTTGTAATCAATGGATATCACGAACTATAATTTTTTTTTTGACTATAAGTTTGCAAAGAAAAGTAACCTATAAGAATAGAAGAATAAAGAAACATTAATTCGATTATAGCAGAAATAATCGATTTCTCGATTTAATCACATTTATTCTCACTGGCATTTAATAGTGGGGATAATTTGTGAACAGTTTACGAATCAATAATTCACTATTTTTTTTGACTTTATGAGGGAATAAATTGATATATGCATATCTTTACATTAATTCACAACTTATAGCCATATATAAAGATTGGTATCTTCCCTTATATTCACAAACAAATTAGTCTTTATTTCGTTATTTAGCTTTTAATAACATCTATATTAGGGTGTTTCTAAAAATGATCACTTTTAAATTTTAAAGAGCGCCGGGCGGAAAATCAAAATTCATTTAAAAACAAAATGTTTGGTTCGAAATAGAGCTTTACTATCAATCAATCAATTAATTTACTATCAATCAATCAATTAATTTACTATCAATCAATCAATTAATTTACTATCAATCAATCAATTAATTTACTATCAATCAATCAATTTCAAATTATAACAATAAATGCAAAATATTCCCTAATTTAGACGTTTCAGTAACCAAAATTATTTGTTTTTTAAATTCTGTACGAAACACATAAAAAATGAAGCGATTTTAACGTTAATTAATCGAAATCTTTCAAAAATGTATATTTTTCTTAATATTTTTTTTTTAAATATAGCTTCTTTAATTTTTTTTTTTTTTTTTTTTATGATTTAAGGCGCGTCAACATCTTTGGTCATTAGCGCCCGGAGCTTTTTCCAGTGCACTGCCGGCCTCCGGACAGTGTTCTCTCGTTACAGACAACACTGTCCATCACCGGACAGTGAGCTGTAAGAAGCTCCTAGGAAGAGAAAATCTAAGGGTCAGCTGCTGGATTCGAACCCGGGACCTCCGCGTGGGAGTCCAGTATGCTAACCTCATAGCTAATCCCTTCCCTAGCTTCTTTAATTATTCATAACTTTGAAAGTAAAATGGCCATCAAAATGATTCCAACTGCATTGTCTTTATAGCAGATTATATTTAAATAAACTTTGTACAATTACCTGTTTTGCTAATAATTTGAAAAGATACAAAACATTTAATAAGGATTTTAAATGAAAAAAAAAGCAAAACAATAATTTTTCGATCAATGGTAGCGACCTCTAAATATTAATCGATTTTGCTCTAATATGGACGAAACTTTTTGTTTTTAAATGAACTTTGATTTTCCGCCCGGCGCTCTTTAAAATTTAAAAGTCATCATTTTTTGAAATACCCTAATCTATATACTATTCAAAATGATTCTTCAATTATGGTTCTATTCTGTTTCGAAACTTATTGCTTTTAAAAGTATAAATGCAATAATCATAAGTTAAAATAAAAAGTTACATAAGTCTATACTGAAGATGGCATAAGATAGATGCCGAAACTTTTGCGAGACTTGATCTACGCTAACAAAGATCGCTGACTGTCCCTATTTTGCGCTCCAAGAAGAATATGGGCGTCTTCAGCTACAGCATCTACTACATTCTACTCTGCGTGTCCTGAACAGTGTATTCTTCTAGCTGTTTCATCCTAGCACAGCCAACTCCAATTTTATAGAAATGAGGTTACAGAGCCACTGAAATCTTAGTTCGTACAAAAGTCTTCTTCGCTTGATCCTCCATAAAAGCTTCAAAGATCTTACGGTGGACGTTTTGTTCGAATCTTAGCAGATAGAGACCGTCATTTCTTTTTATTTTATTTTATTTATTTATTTCTGTATTTATACAAAGTTGCATGTTACAGAAAGAGTTAGCCTTTTACTGTACTATAAGAGTTAAGATTTAAAAATAATTGAAATAAACAAACTTATAAAGAACTTAAACGTAATGCAACTGCAGGTGAACTTAAAAAGAAAAAGGAAAATTAATTTTTTCTTTATTATATACGAAAGGAAACAAACTAAGCGGTACAAAATCATAAATTAATCCTTCGCATTACTGACTGAAATAACATTACACAATAGACTGGCACAGACTGGACATTACTCTTCTAACAAAATACTACATAATCTCATTGCTTTAGTAATAAAGTTATTCACGTTAAATACTTGAACTTTGTTTGTACTCTATTTATGGCCAACGGCCATACCATGTTGAATACATCGGTTTTCGTCCGATCACCGAAGTTAAGCATCATCGGGCGTGGTTAGTACCTGGATGGGTGACCGTCATTTCTTTAAAAATGTCCAGCGTTCAGAGCCATATCTCAGGATTGGAAGTTATTTTAATTAAAGTTGTTTGGCCTTAATATGGACAAAAAACAAAGCTATAGCCCTGTTTTTGTTTTATTTATTTATTTTCACAACTGCTATAGATTTCTGCAATAAGTGAAACTGATATAACATGACACACGTATAAACATAAGTGAAGGGATAATTCACCCATTGGTAGAACTCACCCAAAGAAAAACAGTTCACTTACTTCATAGAGTAGATCGCGTGGCCACCTGCGCTTCAACCGTCTTTTGGAGTATTTCCAGGCAATGCAGTAAGTTGGGATACTAGCAGATTAGGATGTGAGGTAATTGAAGTATGGAATTTAATGTAACAGGATCTAGCAGCTACTGAAAGATTAGGGAACAAGGAAATCTTGGTGCAAGGTAGAATATGATACAAAAGTAAGGAGCATTAGCGATTCTAAGGTACGTTTTTGACTGTAAGGACTAGATTTTGTGGATATTGGAAGCTTTGGCTGAGCCCCAAAGTTCCATTTCGTAAGTCCAAGCAGCTTTCAGTATCATTGTATAGATAAGTCGTTTATTGTGTAGTGAAAGCTTAGA
Source organism: Rhodnius prolixus (assembly GCF_049639745.1). Lineage (NCBI taxonomy): Eukaryota > Metazoa > Arthropoda > Insecta > Hemiptera > Reduviidae > Rhodnius > Rhodnius prolixus. The sequence goes on along the minus strand of NW_027411582.1, from coordinate 16,596,793 downwards.
TCGTTTGTCGAGAAGTCTAGAGAGAAGTTTGGATCGTCTGTTTAGTTCTTTCCGTTTGAGTCTAGTATGTGGATTCCAGGTTAGAGCCCTAGCTTTTATAAATACGAAAAAAATAATTAAAATCTTTTAATAATAATGAAACAAAAAAAATCAATTCAAATCGATGATTATAATAATACTAGCAGAATCTACAAAACATATTGTAGTCAATCTTAACTGTCAAACTTATTTTACAACTTTGTCAAATATTTGACAGTTGAAATGTTTCAAATATACTAGTCTTTAGAGGCCATCTTGCTTGGATTAATGTTATTAATAGTAAATTCCTCGACTAGTTTAGTTCCTTCCCAGTAGAAGGGGCAAGCCACTCTTGTTTCTGTAGCAGTGACAGACAAACACTTCAATCCCCCTGTTCAATAAGGAGGAGTTAAGGAGTTAGCTGTAAATTTCCTTCCAGCATCCAGCAAAGAGATTCTCTTGGCTATTCCTCCTTATCTTACATAATCAGCACCACTTTCTTGTTGCCAAACTAACATCTTCATCATCTTCAATCCTGTAAAATGAGACAACTACTCTTGACAGTTAAGTAGGGGAAGCTACTGTAAACTGAGTGTAAATCTTGTCAATATTTAATGTAGTCCTAAGGAACAGTGCCAAGGGATTAGCCAAAAGCCATTTTAATCTGATTCTGCCTCTAATGACTTTAATATCCATTAAGTTGTGCCGCCTCTGCCTCCATACTTTTATGTTGTTTTAAGTGATTAACTTCTTTATAGCAACGGGAGTTTTTTGTCTTATAATTTTTTTTATTCTCCTTTCTCGATGAATTCATTAAGGATTAACTATTATGGTTTTTACTTTTTACAAAAAAGTGTCTAAGAAAATTAAATATTCATAATTATTGGTGCTTTTATAAACGAGCATAATCAATTGGCGTCTCATTCTCAGTTTTCTAAATCAACGCTTTTTCTGCTAAGTCAAGAATTTTCATTACACAGTAACTTTTTCCCTTGTCAGCAATTCAAGAAAACTTGACAAGAGAATGACTATCTGACTTGCATTTTCTCTCTAAACTTATTAATTTGCTGTCAATCATAATTTACAATGGTTTAAAAAACTTGAGTTAAACCATCAATAAAATTTCCACTTTTATTGATGGCGTAACAACAGAAATTTTTATTATTATTATGAATTAGATTTAAACGGCGGGACGGGACACATGCCCCACGGCACTGCAGCCATCAAGAGGCTTATTGTGCCTTCCCCTTTAAATCTAGTAGATGAAACCTCTCCTTCTAAGAAGGTTGAGAGCTTTCTCCACCAGTTCCTTCTGCGCTACAATCTCTTCTGGTCTCAAGGTACCAAAGATATCGTAGCGTAGTCTCTCGATTGCAACGCAATCGAATAACAGGTGAGAGGCCGTTTCTTTTTTCTACCTGGCACAATCTGCACAACGGTTCCGAGCTAATAATCCCTATCTTGTGCAGCTGCTTTCTGAACCTGCCGAGCCCTGTGAATAGGCCTGCGTTCAGAGTAATCTGATTTCTACCCTAGCCCAGAGTCACTTTCCCTCTTTGTTCTGCACAACAAGGGCATAACCCTCTCGCTGTGTTTGACCCCAGGAAGCATCACCCAGTACTTTTCATGTTCTCTCCAGATCCAATCTCTGAGTGCATCACGAACTGCACCCCTAGTGATCCCCAGGACTGGTTCCAGGCCAATGAAAGGAGTACTAGCTCCATTCCTGGCCAACTGATCAACTATTTCATTGCCCGGCACCCACTCCAGTCGGACTTTATTGTGCCGAACCAGTTGTTCTAGGGCCTTTTTACATTCCCAGACCAGGGAAGAGGTAGTTCTGAAGGAAGAGAGGGCCTTTAGTGCCCTCTCTTTTATTTCGTCATTATGAAAGAGAAAGAAGTTTCGAAATTCTTGAAGAGGTGGCCATTTTTTTTTTTTTTAAATTATCCTTTTTGTTTTTATTGTCTACTTAAAAGTGCGTCAACATCTGAAGGTTAATTGGCGCCCGGTGCTTTTTTCCTTTCTAGTTCACTGCCGGCTCTCCGGACAATGTTCTCTCGTTACAGGCAACAATATCCCATCATCAGGCAGTGAGCTGTAAAAAACACCTAAAAATACCTAAAATCTAAGAGCTAGCAGCTGGATTAAAAACCGGGAATTCTCAACCAATCATATCTTGATTTGCTCATCACAATGTTCAGTTTTAACCAATCAGAACGCTTAAAATGTTCACTTTTAGTTTTGTTTTTATATTATTTTTTAAACTGTGTTTTGTAGAGTTCAAATTTATTTATTTATTTGTAGAAAAGGTAATACAATTACCAAACTCTACTTTTTTTCAGTAATATTATTTGAATTTAAATGTATTGCACACAAAATACTCAACATAAATGTATCTATCTATGAATCCCTCGTCAAAATGAATTAAATTTCTAAATCTTTTCCCTTTCAACAATTTTTGCTGTTAAAAAAAACAGATGCAATTGGTTGGAGTGCAAGGTAAATATTATTGTAGATAAGGGAACATCAACTGGTCCAGTACTTTTGTTATCTGTTAAATAGTGACACCATATTGATTATCTAACCACCCACAATTTCCCACCATTGAGGGTCACCCTTGATGTTTAACCAAAATGTCAACATTCGTCATAATATCACCCAACTTTTCAGATAAATCTTTTTTTTTTGTATTTATTTATCTTGTTGAGGACCACTGATTTTGTGGGATAAGCTGGATTCTCTTCTTTGGTAAGAGCAAAATATGATACTCTTGCGAACCGGATAGTGCACTAAATTCATCATGTATGTCGTATATCATACAGTTTTTTTGTTATTTCCTTTTAGATCAGCTGTTACTTATTCATTAATATTATAGAACATTTAGTTAAAGTTACTACAAAATTCATATTATTTAAACTTTCTATAAATGTTTTTTTATTCTTAAAATAATCGAAAGAAACAATGAAAAATTTAACGGAAAGATGTTTTTTTGGTTTTTTTGGCGTTTATTTGTGCTACAATCATCGCGTTGGCGCTATAAGTAACAGTGATAACAGTGTAACAAATGATAAGGTAACGAGTGTAGAAGTTACCCAGTGGTAACACTCCAAAACATTAGGCTATTAGCCGCACTCTTCACTTGAGAGGAGATCACGAGGCCACTTGTCTCTTAAGGCGTCTTGTCCGGGTTAACAGGAAGAGTTCTAGAAGAAAGATTTTGTGAGCTAGAGGATTTATATGAGATTGTAGGTTGAAGTGGAGTTTTCTGTATCGTGTTTTCAGCGACTTGTGCGACAAAAGGAATGGTTAAGGTCAATGTGTATAGTCCAGGTTGGGAGACATAAAATGGAGCGTTTACAATAGTTCGAAGTATTTTACATTGAAGAGAATAAATTCTTTGGAGATTGATGCGTTTGGTTGAACCCCACAGCACTATTCCATACGTACAGATGGGTTTCAAAATAGAAGTATAAATCAGTCTATTTATTGTCCAGAGAGAGTTTTAATCTATCGTCTAAGAGTCTTTTAAGTAGTCGATAGCGTCTGTTCAGTTCTGTTCTTTTAAGTCTAGTGAGTGGGTTCCAAGAAAGTCTTCGGTCAAAGTAAAGCCCAAGGTAGCCGGGCAACGTTCACTACTGGTAGAGGTGTTAGGTTATGGAAGACTGGAGGAAGAGTAATGCGTCGAAGAGTGAAGGTGATGAAATAAGACTTGGTTTCGTTAAGCTTGAACCACAGTTCTAATGAGGAGAGATGAGATTGCAGATTTCTGTGTGCTAGGACAGGATCATGATTAGAGGACAGTAAGGCGGTGTCATCTGCGTATGTGAGAAGTGTACTGTTAGGATCTGTTGGTGTGTCTGAAGTGTAAATGGAATAAAAGAATAGGACCCAGAATGCTGACCTACGGAACTCCGGCGACGATATGTTTAAGTGGGAAGAATAACCGAAAGAGGAAGTAAAAAATGGTCCACGAAAATAGAAAGATAAAATTTTCACTATACAATATACAGTAAGTTGTAAGTAATTTTTTTTGTATGTTCTCGCCCTGCAGGTGAAGTTGCCATGAAGTACGTATATAGTGGGTATGTGGGTAGAACTAAGTTAGCGCCCAGATCGAGTAGAGTTTGGGTACACCCACGGGAAATTCGGCCAGCCGGTGATCACCACCAGGCCGGTTTTATATGTGTGTTTTTCCTTGGATTTAGTCCTCCAGGCTGAGGGTGACGAGTGACTAGGGTAGATAAAAAGAAAAACAAAAATAAAATGAAACCTCCGAGAAAATTGTAAAACACCAAAAAAAGTGTAGAACCAAATCAAAAGAGAGAATAGTCAGTGGTTTTTCAGAAAAATTGCTTTCAAAATCGTAACTTCTAGATGTTCATCGCATTTCTGGTTCATTTTTGAATTGCTTCAAAGCATTTCATTTTCTCAATGCTCTGTTTGGTACTGATGGCTCTTTCAGACAATCGTTCCATGTCAGAATGCTCGTCAAAATGTATCGTCCCACTTATCACTTGAGCCGTCACCTTTCGTAAAGTGCTATAATCCGTCACCTCGGGTCATATTGTCCCAGCATTAAAAACTATTAAATAAAAAGGACAAACTAACTAATATCATGTTGTAGGGAATAGAAATCGAAGACAAACATTTATTTATACTTTAATAAAACAGAAATACAAATTTAAAAAATCAATAACATAAAGATGTAATTTCTAAATGAGGTGCTGCTTAGCATGTAATGAAAAACAGAGAAAATATTTACAGTTTACAATTAAAATTAAAACAGTTAATCAATTACAATTATTTCTACAGTTAGTGCAAATAGCTACTGAGTGTATCTTACATATGTAATTTTTACAGTTACTGCAAAATGTAGGATATTTATTGTCTCTTGTACTAGGGCATATGTGGCATCTTCTTCGTTTTTTAGGGTTAGGAATGTCTTCTCCATTTGTTGCAATCGGAAGAATTGTTGCACCTTCTTCTTGCAGATAAATATTGATCCTCACCTTCAAATTCCGTGGGATCACGGTGCTCAGCGACCTTCTGTTTTGCAATAATTGATGCCCCAAACTTTTCAGGAAGGTGCGTCGGTCCATTTTGAAAATTTATATTTTTTACGTTGAGCATTATTTTTATGTGTTATACGCATTAATGCCCTGACACATTAAGTTAGTGGTAAAAAATGGCCAGAGGCCATCTATTTGTTTTTCTTCCTACAGAATAATTTGCACAAAGTTGGTCATTAGTGTCTACCCCTCCTTTGGTAGCATTGTAAAAAGTTATAATTTCGGGTTTATTTGTGTTTCCTGTTTCGCTGTCAATGGATTCATCGCTATGCATTGTAGATAACAAAATTACTGCTCTTGATTTTTTGGATACTTAAGACACCATAGAAATTTTCTTTGTGAACCCAAAAAATGGTAGCTGTTCGCCTCCCTTGACTTGTGTGGCAGAAGTGCAGTGAAGATTTCTGGCTTATTTTTCCTAAGAGTCCCAACAAAGAAAAATGAATAAAAAATAAAATAAACACGCTACATGGAAAATGAAGTTTATTACGTCAGAAAAGATCCATCCATTCGGATTGTTACTCGCAGATACAGATACTTCACCCAATAACCTCTCCTCCACTGCAGCTAAAATTGCTCTGGGTCTTGAAACTCCTTTAAAATTCTCCCACCATGTTCGTCAAATGTATTCTTCATCAAACATTGCTATCGTTAACGAATATCTAGAGGTTCTCATATTACACACAAAGTACGAATAAGTACGTAAATCAAGAGAGATTTATTACATTATTAACTTTTTCAATGTTTCAAACTAGAATTCTTTAAAATTAGAAGCAATTTCGCTAGAAAACTATCTTAATAAACTACGAAAGACTATAGTCTTAAAAGTTTAAAAACTTCATTCCAACCAGACACAATGGGCAATGTTGACTAAATATTTCATGCATTCTCGCTCGTTTCCTTTTCTCGCTTCTACCCAGTGTTCCGGGTTCTTGTAAAAAGCAATTAATTATACTACTACATCATATCCAGGATGGAGTTTAACTTAAAATTACTAAACTTTAGTTCAGGATTAAATTTAGGAGTGTTAATGTTGGAGTCCAATCAATTTAGTTAATACTGTTACGAGTTAAATCTAACAAATTCTGGAATTAATCTTAAACTAGCCGAATTTTAAAATTTATGCAAATTGGAATACAATACTCGTTATTAAAACCACACAGAGTAGCAAAAACTGCGTAGAACCATTATTCAACATTTGCAAATTTCAACCCTAAGACGAAGCACATTGTCAAACTTTTTGTGTGCAATTTAACAAAAAGAAAGAAATATATTATTTTAACATGTTATTATACATTTTATTCTTCAATTATTTAATTATTATTTGAAAATTTATTGATAAATACAATCGGCTTCTAAGTTTGTAACCTTCCGAAGTCCACGGCCGATTTGAGTGATACATAGCGCCCGTTTTATCAGCTCACGAGCAAGTAACGGCCTAATTCCTCCAGCATACATTTATTTACATAAAAAAAAAGAAGTAAATATTCTGTCAAAGTCCTGTTGGCCAAAATTATTTATTTACAACCTGCACATAAATTGTAGATTTACAATATGTAAATTTTATTATGTCAAAAAAAGTGAGCGCTGAATCCAGTAAGAACTTAGCTCACTATCAGTGCCCAGTGCCACGGTGTTGAAAATTAGCCAACCATTACTGGAATCCTCTGGATAAGAAACGGAAGCTAAGTGATTAGGATATCACGATACTAACGTCGTTTAAATCACGTCACGTTTTTCACGATGGATTAATGTAATTACAAGATAGGTCCATGATTCGAATGTACTGCAAGGTTTTGGTGTAAATTCAGGAAACGAGAATGACGGTAATTAATTTAAGAACGAAGGGGTGTATTGGGAGTCTGTGGAAACTGTTGAATTGGTAACATAGTTGGAAGAGTTGAAAATATGAAGAAGGAATTAGAAAGGATTGGATGCACTGGTTGTAGGCAAAGCCTTGGCAGGGATCCATAGATTCGAATTGGACTTATAGAGTTGATTTGTTTTACAACAGTCATCGTGATTGTCCACAATGTATCTTTTTAATTCTAGTGATGGTTTTGGTTCTTTTCGACCGTTGTTGATGGATGATTTTGGGAAATATCGTGGTGCGGTCATCAATAAATACAACTCTTTTTGCTTTATACCAACGTTTCGGTAATTTTTACTACCTTCTTCAGGGTATTGTAAACAAATTTGCGTAATTTAATGTTAAGCTACGAGGTCTGTAAATTAAGTAATGAGACTGATTTTTTTATTCAAAAAGAATTACAATTCTATATTATCACCTACAAAATAACTTCCTTCTGAAGCCACACAGCGCTGGAGACGTTTCTTCCACTTCTCATAGCAGTGCTCGAACTCCGATACTGGAATAACCTTCAGCTGGTCGGTTACAGCCGTTTGAAGGTTTTCTACTGTCCCAAAGGACTTGAGGTGATTTTTTTCAACTTCGGGAAGAGTATAAAGTCACAAGGACTCAAAAGTAAGGCGAATAAGGAGGCTGAAGAGCCACAGGAATGTTTTTACTCGGCCAAAAACTCTGTTTTATTGAAATTGCTATGTGACAAGGAGCATTACCCGTGATGCAACACCCCACTCGTTCTTGATGTTTGGGTCTCACACGAATGACCCTTTTTTCGAAGTTTTTTCAAGAACCTCTCGGTAAAAGTGTTGATTGACCGTTTGATCTTGAGGAAGAGACTCTTTGTTGACGATTCCGTGACAAATGAGCATGCATTTGATCTTCGACTTCGCCATCCTTGCTTTTTTTCAATTTCAATAAAATCAGTCTCATTACTTAATTTACAGACCTCGTGTATCATCATAACTGTTGAATAATTGGTAGTAAGTTGTAAAAGTCACATAAGCCACCGATGAACAACACTTATGATGATATAGCTCAACATTAAACTACGCAAACTCTTTTACAATATCGTGAAGAAGGTAGTAAAATTACCGAAACGTTGGTATAAAGCAAAAAAAAGTTGTTTTTATATAAGACCGCACCTCGATATTACCCAAAAATCATTTAAATCTTGTTTTTTCAGTTTGTTTCGTGTAAGGTTTCCATACAACTCAAATGTCTAGTTTCTTGTCTTAATTAAATACATTTTCAAGCTATAGGGTTTCAAAACAACCTCCGCAAAGGCCGCAGTTATTAATGATAATTTTTTATAAATTCCTTTAGTAGAAAGAAGAATGTATTAAATAAAAACCATTTAAAAAGTAGAAATGGTTACAGAGAGAGATAAATATACAACATCCTAAATTTATTATTTAATATTATAGCATTAAAATGCAGAAGAATGTAGGATAAATGCATAACGACATCCCACCGGGACTCATTAAAAATTCCAGATAACGTTGGACCATTAATTAAACCGGGTGAAGCAGAGAGTAAAACAGAAGTAACCGCGGAGGGCTGCAAGCGCAAGTGGAAGCTCAACAATTGAAATACATGAATCACGTGGATTACGTGACTTTTACAACTTACTAGCAATTATTATTATTATTTTTACAAAGATTCTTGTCAGAATGATGGAGTGACGTTATTATTAAATTAGTTTGAATAAAAATATCACGGTAAAAAAATGGGACGAGTTTCTGCGAATGAGGCAAATTATAAAACTACGTAATGTATCCTCAACTTTACACTTACTGTTTTTGCAAAAATTTAAAATGGCTGCCACTAATTTTAAATTTAAATAATTTACCACGCCTCCACGAAATTATTAGGATCTCTCGAAATTATACCGGACCATCAGTTTGGTTTCAGAAGCAGCCACTCGACGATCCAGCAGGCCCATCGTGTTGTAGACACCATCGCTTCTTCACTCGAACGAAAACAATACTGCGCTGGAGTATTCCTCGATGTTTCGCAAGCCTTCGAAGGTCTACTGTGGAAACTCAAACGCATCCTTCCTAGCACTTATTACTCTCATACTCAGCTCTTATCTCTCTGACAGATTCTTTCAAGTTCTTCAAGGCACTACTCACTCTTCCATCTATCCTGTCCTTGTTGCTGGTGTGCCACAGGGAAGTGTCTTAGCTCCTCTTCTTTACATAATCTACACTGCCGACTTACCTTCTAACCTTAATAACTCTATTTACACCTTCGCTGACGACACTGCCATTCTCTCCACACACACTCTGACCCTATCCTCGTAGTACGCTCACTACAGTCCCACCTTCACTCAATAGAACCTTGGTTAGAAAAGCTGGCGTATAAAAAATTAACCCAACTAAGTCTAAATACATAGTCTTCACACTCAAACGACAAACTCCACCACCTGTCTTTCTACATCATACACCTATCCCACCAGCCAACCATGTGCGGTACCTTGGAATGTACCTAGACAAGAGACTTACCTGGAACCCCCATACAAGACTTAAACGTACCGAACTAAACCAACGATACAAAACGTCTAGCCAGACTACTCGACAAACGCTCAAAACACTCGCTACAGAACGAAACGACGACTCTATACAAGCTCTTCTCACCACCAATATGAACATAAGGACTCGAACTTTACGAAACAGCTAAAAAATCCAACATCAATAGACTGCAAACACTCCAATCCAAAATACTCCGCCGCATAGTAGACGCTCCATTCTATGTTAGCAACCACACAATACATACAGATTCACTCCAAATTCCATTCATCTCCGAATTTGCTAAAATCCGATATAAAAATTTTCACCAAAAACTCTCACTTCATCCCAACCCTTTAGCTGCAAACTTATCTTCAACTACGCTACCTTCCAATCCTCCTCGAAGACGTCTGAGGCGCGTTGGCCCCGTGACCAACTGGGTGACTAATGGTGGCCAACACTGGATGACCGTCATTCACGTCTGCCACGCTATTCATATACATTTATCGCATTTACTTATTGTACCCTGTAAATACAGGTGTAAATTTCAATAAAAGGATAAATAAATAAATAAAACATTTAATTATTAGCCTTCTTATCTGCGCCGCACTTGCAGCCGTCTTAACTATGAAACCCAATTAACAGCTCATAGAAACTTACAGTCTTACCACATCACTGCAGTGAAATGTCCCATAAAACTGTAAAAAAAAGGCGAAATCTCCACAGTCTTCAACGCCTAATTCCTTTATTAGGCAACTATTCTAGCTTAACATCAACAAAATATTAAATTATTATAACTAACATTTATGTACTGATTTGTAATTTATTTGAAACAATTTTAATTTTAGGTAATCAATCAATAAAAATAGAATTAAATAGATACAGAAATTCATACTTTGAAATACACTAAAAATGTTATTGAAACGACCACTCTCACGATAAATTGAATAACTTTTATGTTTATTTCTAAAAGTTTAAATCAATTCTCAATTTAATATATATATTTCCATAAAATATAATTTACATTTACTGAGAAATGAGAAATTGAATACGGGAAAAACTTTGTATTACTTTATTTCTGTTATTTGTAACAGAATTCGATGTTTTGTTTTTTTCTTGGAATTGCTTTTCGTTAAAAAATGGATCTTGCTTTATTTATTATTTTCTAAGGGCGTTAAAAGTCTATACTTGAAATGTTTTATTGCTTATTTTAAGGCTTTTTGGGAGCAAAGGGGTACGTGTAAACGTTTGAATACAGAATTATTCTGATAAAAAATATTAGTAATTTAGTTTTGAATTTTTATTAAAGGTCGTTCGGTTAAATGTTTTCCTGCCCTTTTGCCGCTTGATCCAACGATATTTCTTTGGAGTCCTAATGCGACTCAGTTCTTCATTTTATGATAATAATTTGGAATATAAAGTAAAAAAAAATTATGTTAGCAAATAGATGTCGCTTGTTTCCAAGCTAGAAAGAGGGCAGGGCACTATTTGAAAAGTTTGCTGGTAAGAAAGCAGTTACAATAAAATTTGTATTGATAACGAAATAAATATATAAATAATTAATTAAATTAAAAATTAATTAAAGAAAGCAGTACAAATAATATTTGTATTGATAACGAAATAAATAAAGAATAAATTAATTAAATTAAAGAAAGCAGTACAAATAACATTTGTATTGATAACGAAATAAATTTTTTTTTTTTTTTTTTATTTATTTATTTATTTGCTACCTGTATAAAAAATAAATATACACCAGGCAAATTGTTAATAGTAGAAGTGCAGTATAGGATGCGAAAACTGCCCGGCATAGCCGACGCACACCGCAACCGTAAGGACGCAGGAAGAGAGAAATCAGCCAGTGCTGACACTCTCGGGAATTCTAGTTGTGAAAAGGTCTAGGTTAGGAGATCACGAGGCCAACGTCGTTTCAGACGTCGTGGGGGATTATCAGGATGGGATGATGAGGAAAGAGATTGAGCTGTTGGATTGGGATGACAGGATAGGTTTTTGTGGAAATTGAGGAATCGTGAATGAATTGTTTCAGTGACAAAAGGAATATTTAGGTCTTTGTGAAGGATGATGTTAGTTACATAATAGGGAGCATTTACAATTCGGCGGAGGACTTTTGATTGGAAGGATTGGATGCGGGAGATAGTTGAGCCCCACAGCTCTGATCCGTAAGTCCAGATGGGTTTAAGTAACGTCTTGTAGAGAGTTAGTTTATTAGGTGTGGTTAGTTTAGATTTAGGTCCCATCATGCGTCTTAGTTGTCCGTACCTTTGGTTTAGTTGTAGTCGTTTCAGTCTCGTGTGTGGATTCCACGTGAGTCTACTGTCCAAGTAGAAACCCAGGTAGCGTACTACATTCGAGGTAGGGATGGGATTGTTGAGGATGAAAACACTGGGGCACGTTTGACGCCTGAGCGTGAAAGTTACACGAAATAAATAAAGAATAAATTAATTAAATTAAAGAAAGCAGTACAAATAACATTTGTATTGATAACGAAATAAATAAGTAATAAATTAATTAGATTAAAAATTAATTAAGGAAAGCAGTACAAATAACATTTGTAACTTTCCCCTTGTATGACTGAGTAGTATGTTTTGTTTATTGGTATGAATGATTTTATCAGTATAAGTGTATTTATTGCGAGAATGTTGGTATGACTGTTAAATTTAGGCTTTTAATCCGGGGTTGAAAGAAATTTATAAAAGTATTTCAACTTCCCGTTAGGTTTAAATTCATTTAGGATTGGGTCCCACTTTTAGAGTGTGCAGGAACATTTGTTAAAAGTACTGCACACTAGGGTTAGATTCTACGGAAATAGCCACCTTACGATAGACAATATACGATACTTGTAGCGGATAAGTCATCGTGCTTATACGAGTATATACGTTTAGTTGAAGCTAAACCCAAATACAATACTATTAATTGATTGATTCTTGACAAAATGTGAGTTTATGAATTAAGGGATGGTACAATCGGCGAAACCGCATTCCCCCTCGTCGACCAGATCGATGATGTAAGAGGGGAGCGCGGTCTGAATCTGATAGCCTAGGCTCCACCCTGCCTTGCTGAGCAAGAAAGATATGTGTGTGGCAGCCCGATAGGACAATAGGTACCATGCCAGCTCTAGTGGCCTTTATGTGAGTAAAGTGAAAATGTGTGGTGGGAGCTAATGGCCACAGACGTCGATGCGCCGGCAGAAAAAAATAACATTTGTAAATAAATAAAAAATTAATTTCCCGCAAAGATGGCCGTTTCGAGTCCAGGGCTTACGATTTTTCTTTTCCTAGAAGCTCACTGTTCCGTTGTTTGTACAGAGGAGAACACTGCCCAGAAGGCCGGCAGTGTACTAGAAAAAGGCTCCGGGCCACCAAAAACCTCAGATATTGTTAAAGCGTCTAAATATTTTTATTTTTTTAAAGGATATAAAATAATAAAAAGAAATAACCATTAAATAAATAAATATTCGCGATAAAATGTGAAAAATAAAATAAACGTAGAGGCGGAAAAAGGAGTAAAGAATAGAACTCGTTAATTACTTCCTGAAAGAAACACAGGCGTAGAGGCGTTGGATAAAAAAGTAGAAGTGTTCACACGCACGTACACCCAGGTAGAAGTACCTGAAAAGGGACTTTATTCTTACTTTTCTTTTGACAGAATAAATGAGCAGCAGTCTTTCTTTTTTTCTTTGCATGTACGCACATGTAAACTATGTTACAGTGTATACTATACTACAGAAGTTTTTATATACATGTATTGAGGTGTTTAAAAAGAACCTAAATAAGTATCAACATTACTTTGTATTTAGGAGTCTTGACAGCGCCAGCTTCTATTTACTCTACACAGCTACCAATTCATATTGCGCTCCTTTTTTTTTTATAAGGACTACTAACCGACAACAGTCTGGCTGACATATTTATAAACATATCTGAGCTCATTAAAGCTATTACTCTAATCCTGTTTTTGTACGAGCATATTGCACACTCACTATACTAATTTGGTTTTACTTTACCAAATTAAAAATGTCATAGAAGTTTTCAAAAGAGCTGCAAAAATGTATTTTATTTATTTATTTGTTTTAAAGGAAATTATATTCTAAAACAACCCTTATACAACTGTCCTACTGGACGGTTTTAAAAAGTGGCCTAAAAAAGTTCCCTAGAAGGGTTAAAACGAAATATAAAGTTTTAGCTTCCCTGCATAACTTCCACTTTAGAGTTATTTTTGCACAAATACGCACCCAAACATGATCACTCAGAGATAAATAATTTTTTTTTTAATTTTTGGCGGATCTCAAAATGTATTTTTTTTTGGTAAAAACTTAATTTTTTGAGAATTTCATTTAACCAGTTAAGCGTGGAATTTAGTTTAAAAAAAAAAAAAAATCCACAGTGTGCGGAATTAAAAATCAGACAATGACGTGTATACACGTCGAACGCAGGGCAAAAACAACCAAAAGTTTACAAAAACGTCATAATAGTCACTGCAAGCGACTTTTTCTGCAATCTCTCTGGGGCTTACAGATCATAGAGCATTCTGTGCACATTCAAAATCTTGCACCGTTTCACGTTATGCATTGCTCCTAGTTAACTAGGGACGCCAAGAGCTTTTACAAGGAAGAAAAAAGCTATGGAATTCTGTGCAAAATGAAATCATGCTCGTACTGAGGTCCTGAACCTCTATCTAAGAGGTAAAAACGGGCATTGCACAAGGGTTGAGAGCTTCTATTTGTGTGCCTAATTCCCCAATCTCTAATGCGGAGACCAAACATGTACCAACCACTTATCATTTGGCTGACTCCCTCCACACCCCTACGTATAAAATAATCGGCAGTTCTGTTGGTAAGATAAAGGAAACATCCCAGCAAATAATATTCTTAATGTACGAGGGTCGTTTGAAAAGTTCGTGCAAAAATAAAAACTACTTAATTTTTTGGGGTAAACCTTTTTTATTTTTCAACATAGTCTCCTTTTAGGCTTATACACTTCGTCCAACGCTGCTCTAGTTTGTTGATCCCTTCCGAATAATAGGATTTGTCCAAGTCTGAAAAATAGCCACTCGTTTCTGCAATCACCTCCTCGTTTGAATAAAATCTTTTTCCCGCCAGCCATTTCTTCATATTGGGGAACAAATAGTAGTCCGAGGGAGCCAAGTCTGGAGAATAGGGGGGATGTGAAACGAGTTGGAACCCTATTTCCATTAATTTTGCGACCACAACTGCTGAGGTGTGAGCTGGTGCGTTGTCGTGATGGAAAAGGGCTTTTTTGTGGGCCAATCGTGGGCGTTTTTCTTGCAGCTCGGTTTTCAAACGGTCCAATAACGATGAATAATATGCACCTGTAATAGTTTTACCCTTTTCCAGATAGTCGATGAGGATTATTCCTTACGAATCCCAAAAGACAGTCGCCATAATCTTTCCGGCCGAAGGAACGGTCTTCGCCTTTTTTGGCGCAGATTCCCCCTTGGTAACCCATTGTTTAGATTGTTCTTTGGTCTCAGGAGTGTATTGATGTATCCATGTTTCATCCACAGTGACGAAACGACGCTTAAAGTCCGGCTGATTCTTCTAGAACAGCTGCAAACCGTCCTTGCAACACTTCACACGATTTCGTTTTTGGTCAAGCGTGAGCAATCGCGACACCCATCTTGCGGATAGCTTTGTCATGTCATGTTGATGCAAAATATTATGTACCCGTTCATTCGAGATGCCCACAGCACTAGCAATCTCACGCACCTTCACTCTTCTATCATCCATCACCATATCATGGATTTTATCAATGATTTCTGGAGTAGTAACCTCAACAGGGCGTCCAGAACTTTCAGCGTCACTTGTGCCCATATGGCTACTCCGAAAATTTTGAAACCACTTATAAACTGTTCTAATCGAAGGTGCAGAGTCACCATAATGTTTATCAAGCTTCTCTTTAGTCTCCTGAGGCGTTTTGCCTTTCATAAATTAGTGTTTAATCAACACACGGAATTCTTTTTCGTCCATTTTTTGAAAATCACTCGACTTCCTCGATTCAAACGAATGCCAAACACAAAGAAATAGACCGATCTAGCTGAAACTTGGTGTGTGTTCTTCCAAGAGATGCTACTAACTAAACATAACCTCGATACGCGCCAGTGGTGCTATCTCTCTGACTTTGCACGGACTTTTCAAACGACCCTCGTATTTTATTAAAATTTCGAGTTTTTTTTTTTTATAGTTAATGGCAATTTTATATTTTTCACAACGAGTATACGAGAACACGTCAAACACGCTTAACTGGTTAACAGGAGAAAGCAAAAATT
This sequence comes from Rhodnius prolixus, assembly GCF_049639745.1. NCBI lineage: Eukaryota > Metazoa > Arthropoda > Insecta > Hemiptera > Reduviidae > Rhodnius > Rhodnius prolixus. The sequence continues at coordinate 16,581,029 of NW_027411582.1, read as the reverse complement.
AACCAACATAAAGTTTTGGGAATCGTTGTACCAGATATATTTAAACATTAAAGTTAAATTATTTGAATATCATTATTTCTTTTCATCAATTCTAGAAAATACCAATTAAAAAATAGCAAAACTTTTTTGTTTTTAACAACTCAAGTCAATAAAATAAAAATAAATAAAAAAAGGATGGAGAAACCAAAGGAAAAAATAAGCCCGTATACATCAACGGAAATATTTACACACGAATTAATTTAATACAAACAATGAACTTCAATGAGGTTCCCTTTGGAATAAAAGAGAGGTAGTACTATACATACATGTATATATAATACTATATTTGTATATAATAAATGACCCTCCTTTTATATTATATAGATGGCCCAGATTAACGTAACCATGCATAAAACCAGTTCGAAACATTTTCTGCAATGGAAGCTGTTCTTTTTTAATTTAATTTAGTAATAATACTGTCCGGAGATGGACAGCGTAACGGGGGAACACTGGCCAGAGGCTGGTTGTGCACTCGTAAAAGCCCCAGTGCGCCAATTAGCTCAGATGTCGATGCGCCTTAAACTTAAAAAGAAAAACTCAATGTAGATGAATTAAATCCAATTATTTAATTGCTAAGAAAACAATTTTCCCTACCTGAACATTTTGCTTCAGCAGTTTTCCAGGAAATGGCCTAAATACTGACAAAATAAGTACACAGACCAAGAAGTATTAAAGCAGAGACCGTCCTCTGTCAACACAATTTACTCCATCTACAAAAACCATCGTCAACCTTAGAATCAAAACTACGTTCATCAACTTCCATTAACGGTAATTAATACTATCAACACCGCAAGCTATGTTAGTAATAGAGGGATGGGTGTACCCATAGTGTGTAGGGTAAAGAAGATTGGGGGTGTGATACATGTCAACCAAGCATGGGGCCCGGTTTGTGAGGAAATTAGGAAATACCTGTCATCGAAAAGGTGAAGTGAAGGGTTATTATTAGGAGGACATTATGGTAGGAGCTACCACGGTTAGCTAGAGAATGGAATTTATCCTGGTATACGATGTGGTGGCGCTGAGTATCAGGCTGCATGATTTGGTAAAGTTGCTTTGAATAATTAATAATGGTTAAGAATGGAATTTTAATTCATTTTATGAAATATAATTTTAGAACTTCCATAATTAAAAACAAAAAAGAATCGGACTTATATCTGCGATTAAAATTTTTGAGAATGATTGAATCTTAGAATGAAGGTGTGTTTTGATCTACGGAAACTGAACGTTATCTCTTAAACTGTTCAATTGTTACGAGTTAATATTTTACTCGAATATAGGAACTGATATTGGCTGTTAGTGTTACGAGATTTTATAACGATCTGGTGAATATACAGGGTGCGTTCTAAAAGTAATGCAATTGAATTTCCCGCGTCGCTCCTGTAGGTCGGAGTGGGTCGCGGAGTAGGTCGGGGGGACGCTAAGCTTTGTCGCGAAACCGGTCTCAGTGCTCTCCATGCTGTGGAAGCGGCAGGACGTCAGTTATTGTAAACCTCTGCGCGCCGACCGTGTCACGAAAAACTAACCAAGCGGAAATTTTAAGTGAACTTTTGCAACGTATTGAAATTGAAGCTGATTATTTGGACAACGACGTCACTGATGATGAAACCTGGGTTTTTGAATACGACCAAGAAACAAAACGCCAAAGCTGAGTGGTCCCCCAAGCCCCAAAAGGCAAGAATGAGCAAATCAAAAGTGAAAACAATGCTCATTGTCTTTTTCGACAGTAAAGGAGTGGTGCATAAGGAGTTTGTTCCTCAAGGACAGACTGCCTACTACATGGATATGCTGGAAAGACTCCGAAAAAGGGCAATCAGGACGAGAAAAGACATCTCCGCTACCTGGCAACTCCATCACCACAACGCGCTGCAAGTCCGCGAGTTCCTGGCCAAACACCAGATGGCAACGCTGCCCCACCCTCCTATAGTTCTGACGTCCCCCCAGTCTTTTTGTTCTTTCGGATTTAGGCTAGTGCTGCACGAGACCGAGACGAGGCGAGACTTTATGCAGTCTCGATCTCAGTCTCGGTCTCGGTCTCGTCGAGATATCTCGGTCTCGGTTTTTTTGAATTTTTGTTTAAGCATTAAAAGCGGTTTGCTATTAATAATCTTTTCAAAAAATGTTACTATTTTCTAATAATTATTTTAATTTATATATTGGTAATGAAAATGTGTGTAAAAGAAGACAACTACTTACACCTCAATGCATCATATGTTACTGTTACTATTACATATCTTTATATAATTAAAAGAAGATGTTAAAAACGCGCCAAGTGAAAGACTCAAATAACATATCTGCCTCCTATAACAAGTCGATTCGTGAAATAAAAAATACAAACTTCCCGCTCCATTAGTTATGGCTGTTGGTGAAGATAAAGAATCTGATGACCTTCACCTTTTGACGACGACGACGACGACGACTGCATCAATATTTTTGCACCATTTGCTCAAAAATCAGCAAATATCACCGAAGCATGGAAGACAGAAATAATTAATTACACCAAATTAGACCAAGCACCAGTAGACGTTGACATTTTAGAATGGTGGAAAACACTTGAGAATTCCTTCAAAAATTTGTCTAGAATGGCGAAAGATATTTTTAGTATCTGTGCAACTTCAGTGCCATCGGAAAGATTATTTTCGCAAGCTGCGATGATAATGACCAATAGAAGATCTTCTCTAACTTCTGACTCAGTAAAAGCTCTTTTATGTATCAATGCTTGGGCAAGGTGTATCTTAAAAACGAAAATTTGTAGCAATATTTTTAGGTGCATAGATAGTCTTTTTTTTTCAAATTCACTAATTCCAAAATTCTAAAATATAATTCAAATAATATCAAAGTTCAATGTATTAGATTGAAATTTAGTGAATTTATGTAAAAATTATGTAATTCGAAGGGGGCCGCCACGGTAGCCGAGCGGTGCGAGACTTGCGAAGCTAATGTGTATTGTGGTACTGGGTTCGATTCCCGGTCTTAGGCCTTGGATTTTATTTAATGGTTAATATGAGAAATTTACAGTAAAGTATGTTTGCTAGTCGCCTCCGTCCGCGACACCTAATTGGTAGTTGGACGTAAGGCCCCGCCTGAAAAAATAGGTGATTACTTTACTTTGCTTACTTTACTTATGTATTTCGAAGTCAAATAGATGTAGTAATATTGAACATATATAATAAAATCGTATCTTTTAATAATTAATTCAATACCCGTAATGATTATTTATTAATAAAGAACACAATTTTATAATTTTGTAGCTAAAAATTAATATTTGAAAAACCGAGACGAGACCGAGATTTCTCGACGAGATATATATCATGTCTCGATCTCTGTCTCGGTCTCGGTTGCTCAAGTCTCGTCTCGGTACCGAGACCGAGACCGAGATTTGTCTCGTTTCTCGTGCAGCACTAATTTAGGCAACCCTGAAACGGGAACCCGTTTTTCGACCATACAAGAGATCCAATCTGCCGTGACGAAGATCTTGCGAGAGGTCCCCGAAGACGCTTTCCAGGGCGCGTACCGGTCATGGCAGAGGTCGCTGGAAAAAATGTGTAGAGGCCCAAGGACAGTACTTTGAAGAATTTGAAGTGTATAGTGCAAACCTGTTCAATAAATTCCTTTAAAAAAAAAAAAAATTGCATTACTTTTGGCACGCACCCTGTAGAGCTGGATATCAAAACCTAAACTTTAGGCTGTGTTTTAAGCTACAAAAAATTTGTTTTCCATTTTCTCTCGAACTAACTCATCCTTTGAACTTATATTTAACTCATATATAGGAACTGATATTGGCTTTTATAGTTACGAGATTTTATAATGATTTGTTGAATATGAAGTGATGAATGTTATTTTAAGGTGTGTTCATCGAACAATCAATTAGTCGAACTCCTAAACTAAACTCAACGATTAAACTTATATTTTACTCCAATAAAGGGACTGATATTCCTCAACAGTGTCAATGATTTTTTTAAAGAGTTACACGTTAATTTGATTCGTTGTTTTGATTGATATTTTATTGGCATGTAGAGAGGTGGTTCAGTCCAATGAAGGGAGGAATTACATTTTCGCCAATTACAGAATTAACTATTATGTGTTTTAATTTTTTATATCTTAGCTTTTTGTGTACGTAATTCAATGAAATCTTTAGTTATCACTAGGGAACGGATTCGTATGTATTTACATATTTTTTTCTAGGCAATTTACAGACGTTTTTCAACTAGAAGTATTCATACTGACACTTTTTAAGCCGTTTGAGTCTACTTTTATTTCACATATTTCCACATATTTGGATGTTATCGCATATTTATACATATTTGATTAAAATAAATAAATATTTCTACATATTTAATCAAAATATGTACATATTTTTTCATATTTTTCATTTTGGGCATATTTTCATAACTGGGAGGTGGTTGACAGGAACTGTGAACTGCAGACTGTAGGGCTGTGAATCACAGTGGGTACAATGGTTATTGTAATTTACACAGAATGCTGCTAAACAGTGACGAGCACTTGTTAGTTCTTTGAAGTTGTCTGACGTTGTCTGTTCTTTCAGCTCGTTCGTTGAAGTGTCCAATTCATTTCGTTCGGTCACTTAGTGTATACTTTTTTGGGTGAAATGCCACGAACATCGGCCTCAAACAAACAACTGGTTGCTAAATATCTTCGCGAGTTTCCAGCAGAACTTTTTCGAAGTGATGGAGACATTTTGTACTGCACAGCTTGTGTCAAGCGCGTTTCTTGCTCTCAACGTTCCCAAGTCACCCCAACATATTGCCACCGGATCGCACATAGAGAATAAAAACAGAAAGAAAGAGAGGACGTCCTATCAAGCCTTCCTTACATCTCCATCATCAAGTAAGTCTACTCTGAGTACAGATCTGTGTCGGGCTTTGGTTAGAGCAGATATCCCTTTCCACAAACTTAAAAATCCTCATTTCAAAGGATTCTTAGAGACCTATATTGGGAAAAAATGCCTGACGAGAGCACTCTGCGGAAAAACTACCTGGAAGATATCTATAAAGATACACTAACCAAAATTCGAGAACATATCAAAGATGGACCGGTTTGGGTGTCAATTGATGAAACCACTGACGTTGAGGGCAGGTATATTGCCAATGCAGTTATTGGAAAACTTGACAGTGATGCTGATGTTCTTTGTTGTATAAATCATTATAACTTGTAAAAACAAATTATTTTGTTCCTAATAAATTATTATAAATTGTAAAAATGTTCTTTTCTTGTATAAATAATTATAACTTGCCCCCCCCAAAAAAAATTCATTTTCATAAAAAAAAATGTCCATTTTACTTAAATATTCCAGAAAATATTTTAAGAAAATCACATATTTTCCACATAATTGACGAAAATAAATGCATATTTTAATTAAATATTTGGCATTTTTAAATACATAAAAATCCGTTCCTTAGTTATCAGAAACTACGTCTGGATGTTCTCTCCCTGAATTGTTTCATCCTTTCTCTCTCATTAATATGAATTAATATTAATGATCTATTCTAACCAATGAATAATGTGCGTAGCCAACAATTATTATATCTAATAATTCAATCAAATCATATTTCTCAATCAAATTGCATGTTTGTTTTGGACATCTGCATAAACCAACATTACATTATAATATATGAGTTTCACCTGCTATTTTAGTTTACAGTGATAACCAGTATGCACATATGGTGCGTTAACATTTAGGTATTAGTCTATTATGGTATCTGAAATATCGAATGTAATACGCCATTATATGGTAATTTAATTGTGATTAAACGTCAACTACGTCATTATTCCATTGATCTTGGTAATCGTATATTGAAAATAGCTAAACTATATCGTTTTTTGAGATAAATATATGAAAAAACTGCCGACTTTTTATATCAACGAGAACATATTAATAATAAATTAAAGTAAAACAAACTCTTTGTCTTTTTTTGCTGGCGGAACTTTACAATTAGCAAAAAATGAAAAGTAGCAACAAAATATTAAATATTTGCTTGGATATAATAAATTTCTGAATAAAAACTGATGATAAAGACTCGTTTGTTTTAATAAGGGCAACCTTAAAAATATCTGAATAAATTAATGGGCGGATGAAGTATTACTTTTAATTAATTTTATAATTAGAGCTCATTAATAAACTCTTGACTTGATTCAACCTACTTCAGAAGAATTCACCATTCTTAGCCATCCCGGCGTCACAACCCTCCACTTCAGCGCCATTTCTAAACAATAGCTACAAATATTTATGCTTAATTAATACGGGGCGCGAAAAGTTACTTCATTTAGATCTAATCTTGAAATAATAATCAAGAAGGCATCTGTTTGTTTTGCTGGATAATTAATATAAGCATAGAAATTAAAAAGTATATAAGCGGAAGTAAGAATAAGCATTGGAGAATGCGAAAAAAGGTGGGGGGATGTTAAGGATTTAGGAAATGCTATCCCAAGCTGCAGTCTGTACACTCTTTATCGTAGTTACTCAAAAATCCTGCACGATTACTAGGTGTTAGGGCGGGATATATATGCACCTTGAAGGGGTTGATAGAGGGAGTCTGGCATTTAGGATGGCTATCCCAAAATGTTATTTTTTTGAGTTTTAATGATAGCCTGGATTAAAGGATGGTAAATCCTTCTTAGAATCCTTTTTAGAAAAATTTTGGAATATCTGAGAACGGCTTTTTTGAATGGAAGGATTCTAGGAGGATCAGAGAGATTATACCTGTACGAAGAGCTTCATTCTCTATTTGATATGAAATATAAACCATCCTTAGAACATCTATGAAACGATTGGAAAAAACTTAAATCCATTAGGGTGGAAAACCCCAACAGATAACGGAGTGCCTGGGGGTTATTAGATGAATTAAACTACCCAAAAACCTTTTAGGAAGCTTTCTTAAGAATATTTAAGGCGAGCAGTCCCGATAAAGAGGAAGTTAGCTTATAGGAGAAGTATCCTCAAACTACCAGCTTTCAATTTTCCCCTTCGAGTACTTAGTAGCGTTGCATTATCACTTGCGAGGGTCTTCGGTGTCTCATCTGGCGCTAATGGGCGGGGGAGATACAATAAAGGGCTAAGTACATAATACATTAGATGGGAAGGGTCTCGAGTTCTAAATACTTGGGATTTCATTCAAGCGAGAAAGGCTTTTTGAGCTCTAGAAAATAGGGAACGGATTTCATAGTTGCCTGAAGAATAGAATAGAATAGAAAACGGTGCAGGACCTACACCCCACGGCACGGCAGCTCCAAGAGGCTTATTGTGCCCTCCCCTTTGGATCTATTAGATCCAAACCTCCCCTATTAAAAAGGCTGAGAACTTTCCCTACTAGTTCTTTTTTGCTCTATTATCTCCTTTGGTTTCAAAGATTCAAAGCCCAACCACTCGATAGCAAAGCTATCGAACAGCTAGTGAGAGGCCGTTTCCTCCTCTTCCTGGCACAATCTGGCCCAACGGTTCCGAGCTAATAAAGCCCCCACCTTGTACAGTTGCTTCCTGAACCTACCGTGTCCCGTTAATAGGCCTGTAATCAGACTAATGCCGGAAGAATGTACAATTCGGTCAAAATTATTTCCAAAATCGCAGGGAAACGTTGAAAAAGACTATGAAATGAATTACGGAAATTGGCAAAATATTTCAAACTCCCCTATATTTTGTATTATTATCATTATTAATATTTTTTTTAAATGATTTAAGGCGCGTCAACGTCTAAGGTTATTTGCGCCCGGAGCTTTTTTCAGTGCACTGCCGGGAGTGTTCTCTCTTTACAGACAACACTGTCCATCACCGGACAGTGAGTTGTAAGAAGCTCCTAGGAAGAAAAAATCTAAGGGTCAGCTGCTGGATTCGAACCCGGGACCTCCGCGTGGGAGTCCAGTACGCTATCCTTACAGCTAATCCCTTCCTTATTATTATTATTATTATTCATTTCAGACCCCACTTATTATTCTATTTTATATAAAATAAAATATAAAATATAAAATCCCCAATATATTCTATTTTTAGTTGCACTCTAATTTTTTCACACTTCTTTAAATAATAATTCATGAAAGCTAACATTTATTATATTATAAATAATGTGGAAGACATAAAATACTCTGCAGAGTGAATCTATCGCTGGTAATAATTTAATTTGTCCCAAAAGTTCGGCGATTGAAGAACATTTCTGGGTTTAAACCTTGAGATGCATAGATATGTTACATATGGATACATATTATGGTGAACATAAAGATAATGAATTATACCTAATTGGAACTTATGGAAAATTATATTTTCATTTCGTGTATTGTCATACTTTCATTTTGTATTCTCTAAATAATATTTATTGACATTAATTTTTTTTTTTTTTGGATTTATCGATTGTAAAAGAATAAATCAAACTGAAAGATCTCCATTTTTTTTAGCTAAAAATCCCAATTATTATAACCCAACATCGCTTCCGGAAATTTGAAATAGACTAGCGCATCCGCCAAGGAGTTAACGTGCTCAAATTAATTCCAGACTCTCAACAAAACCAGGTTTAGACCATCAATATCTAAGTATGGGGGGGAAAAAAGACGCTTTCATAGTTAGAAACATCACTATAAGAGAAAATCAGAATTGGAATCCTGTGCAAAAGTGACTAAAGAGGCAAATAAAGTGAGACGCTACCTTGTTTATGCATTTGAAGATGCATTCTTCTGGGGTGATCAACGCCAGGACGACAGTGTTGTTGTCCGGTGGACATCTGGCGGTAGACTTCCATAAGGAAGGGATTCATTAGCTGGCTGTACATACGATAAGTTTTTTTCCAATAACATTCTACATTCTACTGACTCTCTTCATCAAAGAGGAAATCGCGAGGTCTTTTAAGACGTCTGGAAGTGTTGTCTGGAAATGTTCTTGAAAATAGATGTTGTACCAGTGGATTGTGATGTGTTTGAATGTTAAGATGGAAATTTCTGTATCGGGTTTTCAGCAACTTGTGTTGCACGAAAGGAATGTTCAAGTCTGTGTGAATGGTTTGATTGGTGACGTAGAAAGGAGCGTTTACTACAGAGCGAAGAATTTTAGATTGCAAGGACTGGATCCTTTGCAGATTTGAGCGTTTGGTTGAACCCCATAGTTCGATGCCATAAACCCAGACTGGCTTTAATATACTTACATATATAAGTCTTTTGATGTCCAGAGTGAGTTTTGATCTGTTGTCGAGTAGTCTTTTCAGTAGTCGGAAGCGTCGTCGTTGAGTTCTGTTCTCTTAAGTCCGAGTATGAGGGTTCCATGTAAGTCTTCTGTCAAGATAAAGCCCAAGATAGCGAACTACGTTGACTACTGGTAAAGGAATTAGATTGTAAAAGACAGGAGGAAGATTGCTGCGTCGAAGAGGAAAGTAATATTTTGAGATTTTGTTTCGTTCAGTTTGATAGCCCCATTTTTCTAAGGAGGTGAGGTGAGACTGAAGGTTTCTATCAGCTATTATTGGGTCTTTGTCAGTAGATAAGATGGCAGTATCGTCAGCATAGGTGAGAAGAGTAGTTTGAGGATGAGTAGGTGTGTCTTAGGAGTAGATTATGTACAGAATAGGGCCTAGATAGCTGCCTTGCGGAACTCCAACGTCAGCATGGCTGAATGGGATACAATAAGTGGCCTTAATATTTGTGGCAATTATTTAGAAAAGTAGATTAAGGTAAAAACTTTAATGTACAAATAATATTTTTAAAAAAAAGGTAGACTTATCTTTTTATTTCAAAATTATATTTACTTAGAAAACACGCTTTGAAATTGTATGGTTATCTATCTTATTTCTACCATCTTTTTTCATTTTGCCAGAGAGTTTGTATAAATTATAATTAGAAAGAATTAAAAATTCTTCATAATAAACACATAGATATTAAATCATCAGGTGGGGAGCTTTTATTCTAATTAAAAGTACCTGGTCGGTTGGTTTTTTCTTTCTTTTTTTGCTCTTTGAATATCTATTTTTGTCTAAAAGATGAGAGAGACAAAAAAAAAGGAACGTTGAATGAGATAGCAGCAAGACATTTCTGTTGGGAGTGTTTGTGAAGGACAGAGAGAGTCCAGTTGATTAAGGGCGACAAAGTATCCTTGGTCTGAACACATGACTCTTTAAAACACCAACAAGGAGAGATTGGGCGCTGGAATCCTGTGTGTCTACTCTATACAGCTCTCTCTATATATATACAGTCTGTGTGTGTGTGTACGTTCGTTCACAGGAAAGCATCATCAAGAGATAGTTGATGGTGAGAGATGAACAGACTTCTCTAAAGATCAAAGAGAACGGCCCCGGAAGTATGAGGGTCCAAGTAAAGATCTGTACCAGTAAATATTACAAACCCACACCTTTCAGTCATATCGTACAAAGATTATTTAACGCAAAGTAATACGTAGAAAACGTTGATGAATAGTTTTAATCAGTGATGCCATTCATTATTGAATGTATAGTATCAAACTTTAAATGAAAATATATAGAACAGTATCAAATAAGCCTTTTCAGTTTAAAGATCGTTTTTAGTAAAAGATTTTACTCATAATTAATTCAAAGAAGATATTAATTAAAATTCAGATTCGATGTTAGTTGAGTTGGTAACGCGTTCAAAGTAGTAAGCTACTCGCTTCTGATTCAAACCCAAGCCCAGCTATTTAATAAAAGAGAATTACAAAACTAAGAACTCTGGAATTACATATTTTAATGACTAGAATAATAATAATAGCAATTTACAAATATAAAATTTAGAACTATACGAACAATAATACAGGGTGATCCATTTAAAACGCACCAATCGCTAATAACTTTTTAGGAAAGCGGAATTTTGAAAAAACCCACGAAGTAAACTATGTTTTTCTTAGTCTAGTTTTCAAATTTTCCACCCCCGATGCTGTATCTTTATTTTTGGCGGAGTTATGGCCAAAAACCTGATTGGATTTTTTATAAGGACCACTAGTTTTACAATGATTATGAAAACTACATAAAAAAATGTGAAAAATGACGTTGACCCCGTTTCGATATCCCCTAATATTTGTCGAGATATTTAAGATCAAAGTTACAATTTTATCTTATTCCGTGATCGGTTTTCAATATTAATTTTCCACCAGAAATACACGTTTTGGGAGGTCCTCTGTGTGCAAAAAATGTTATTCGAATCCCGCGTATGACTACATTTTATTTAAAAAGTATTATGGTTTTATTAAATAATGAGAATTACGAACTGGGGATCTCCCACTTATACGAGGGTCGTTTGAAAAGTCCGTGTAAAAATAAAAACTACTTAATTTTTTGGGGTAAACCTTTTTTATTTTTCAACATAGTCTCCTTTTAGGCTTATACACTTCGTCCAACGCTGCTCTAGTTTGTTGATCCCTTACGAATAATAGGATTTGTCCAAGTCTGAAAAATAGCCATTCGTTTCTGCAATCACCTCCTCGTTTGAATAAAAAAATTTTCCCGCCAGCCATTTCTTCATATTGGGGAACAAATAGTAGTCCGAGGGAGCCAAGTCTGGAGAATAGGGGGGATGTGAAACGAGTTGGAACCCTATTTCCATTAATTTTGCGACCACAACTGCTGAGGTGTGAGCTGGTGCGTTGTCGTGATGGAAAAGGACTTTTTTGTGGGCCAATCGTGGGCGTTTTTCTTGCAGCTCGGTTTTCAAACGGTCCAATAACGATGAATAATATGCACCTGTAATAGTTTTACCCTTTTCCAGATAGTCGATGAGGATTATTCCTTGCGAATCCCAAAAGACAGTCGCCATAATCTTTCCGGCCGAAGGAACGGTCTTCGCCTTTTTTGGCGCAGATTCCCCCTTGGTAACCCATTGTTTAGATTGTTCTTTGGTCTCAGGAGTGTAGTGATGTATCCATGTTTCATCCACAGTGACGAAACGACGCTTAAAGTCATGCGGATTCTTCTGGAACAGCTGCAAACCGTCCTTGCAACACTTCACACGATTTCGTTTTTGGTCAAGCGTGAGCAATCGCGGCACCCATCTTGCGGATAGCTTTGTCATGTCCAAATGTTGATGCAAAATATTATGTACCCGTTCATTCGAGATGCCCACAGCACTACAATCTCACGCACCTTCACTCTTCTGTCATCCATCACCATATCATGGGTTTTATCAATGATTTCTGGAGTAGTAACCTCAACAGGGCGTCCAGAACGTTCAGCGTCACTTGTGCCCATATGGCCACTCCGAAAATTTTGAAACCACTTATAAACTGTTCTAATCGAAGGTGCAGAGTCACCATAATGTTTATCAAGCTTCTCTTTAGTCTCCTGAGGCGTTTTGCCTTTCATAAAGTAGTGTTTAATCAACACACGAAATTCTTTTTCGTCCATTTTTTGAAAATCACTCGACTTCCTCGATTCAAACGAATACCAAACACAAAGAAATAGACCGATCTGGCTGAAACTTGGTGTGAGTTCTTCCAAGAGATGCTACTAACTAAACATAACCTCGATACGCGCCAGTGGTGCTATCTCTCTGACTTTGCACGGACTTTTCAAACGACCCTCGTAAAGCCACACTCTTGACCACTAGACCAACACCCGCCCATCCCTGGCAAGATATTCTTACCATAATCATAGGTCAAGAAATCTTGCATTCTGGGTACATTAAAATAATGTGATGATTGCTTTTATTTGATGATAAAACGAATTTATCCTGATTCACCCACAACCATTACATTACACTACATTCTTTAAAATCTTCAATTATTTTTTTTATTTTTTTACTTTGCGTCACAAATAACATTCTTCGCAATCAGAGAACCTCCCAAACTGTGTATTTCTGGTGGAAAATTAATATTGAAAACCGATCAGGAATAAGATCAAATTGTAACTTTGATCTTAAATATCTCGACTAATATTAGGAATATCGAAACAGGGTTAACGGCATTTTTCTCAGTTTTCTATTTAGTTTTCATAAACATTGTCAAAACCAGTGGTCCTTATTAAACCCCAATCAGATTTTTAGCCGTAACTCCGCCAAATAATGAAGATACACCATCGGAGGTGGAAAATTTGAAAACTAGACCAAAAAAAAACATATAGTTTACTTCGTGGGTTTTTTCGAAATTCCTCTTTACTAAAAACTTATTAGCGTTTGATGCGTTTTAAATGGATCACCCTGTATATTCACCATAACTGAAATTAGACATCTGTCTCCTTCATAGACGGGCTGGTTTCTTTTAAACAAGTTTATTATCTTCATTATATTCTTCGTGTGGTTTATTCCTTTGAAAAATAACAGTAAGGTTATTAGGTTAAATTCATTAGATCTTATATTCTATCTAGGGGTGCTGCTGTATTTAACTTCAATTATTTTATAAATTTCTTAATCTCAATTCAAAATTCCCAGCTTTTCTTCTGATTGTAATTATAGTTTGCATTTAATCAGGCGATGAACGCATGAATGGTAAACATAGTTTATCTTTAGGGATGTGCGAATATTTTTGAATTTATTATGTTCTAGAATCAACGATTGCATCAGAAGCAATAATATTCCTTAAATTTATACACCAATTTATGCAAATAGCTTTAGGTAACAACTGAAATTATAAAAATGAGTGAGTTCTCATGATACCCAACACTTCACTAATTTCTATGTTACGTCGTGGATAAATAAACTGGTTGAATCGAAAATAAAATCGATTGGCCGTAAAAAAATAAATTGCTACATTTATTTTTAGATTTTATCTAATTTCGTAATTAGACTCAATCCTTCGTTCTCTTATTGATGAAACATTAGCTCGAACTGAATACCAAGTCCATTTTAAAATTAATTCATAGATTCCAGGGGTCTCAGGTTTTTTTTTCTTCGCCATCTATCATCAATTTCATTTACTAACCTAAGTGCTATAAATTATTTTAAAGTGAATTAAGTGTCAACAATTTCCATCTTGAGAGATAACTTGGATGTGATTACTCCAGTCAGTCCAGCAATTACTACTACTATACACAGTACTATAGTGTTTAAAGCATACTAAAATTAAAACATTACAATCCAGCCAATTAGAAGATAACTAATTGCTTATTCTATGCAATACAATAAGTCAACAATTTATCTGTATAACTTGGATTAATTAGTGAGATTAGGGGTCAAGAAATGAATAATACTGTATCAGTTTAAGTTATTTGTAGCTTAAATCTGACAAATGTAATAAGTTGTTTATAACTTGACATTGTTTCTTGTTGCTAACTATATTTTGAAACAACTTAAAAGTTTTTATCTTCTATTCTAATTTTATAAACTATAATGGACCCATTTTCTTTCTGTGGAATGTTTGAATTAAAGATGTACGAGGTGTGGCTATTAAATAACGAGACTGATGCTGCTACAGAAGAACTATGCATGCGCCAAATCCTAAACGACCGACAGCTGTGCAGCGTAAAGCCTTCTCTTTCAATTGCAGCGTCTCACGTGTTTGTAGAGAAATCTGTCTGACCGGAACCGTCGTTTGAGGTGTTAGTTTCGTTTTGCCCGAAAACATGATACTACACATGTAGTAGAGCAACGAATTGTCGTGAAATTTCACAAGAAACTGGGTAAAACCGCTACTGAAACTTATCTTTTATTAAAAGAAGTATCACGTGCGTAAATTTTTGACTGGTTCAAGCGTTTCCAAGATGGCCAAGAAGATGGTCGGAGATGACGACTGCCCGGGTCACCCTTCCAAGTCCAAAACGGATGAAAATATCGATTATAATTAATCAACATTACTACCATGAGGTGCTTGCTCAATTCCATGAAAGAGTAAGGAAAAAACGACCCGATTTATGGAAGAACAAGTCCATGGATTCTCCATCAAGACAACGCGCCGACTCACACTGCATTGTCTGTCAAGACGTTTCTATAGCCAAGTACAACATCCCAGTTTTAGGGCCATCCGCCTTATTCGCCTGAACCTGGCCCCATGTGACTTTTATCTGGTTCGCCAAAGTCAAATCTGCACTTAAAAGGAACACGATTACAGTCCGTTGAAGCTGTGAAAACTGTTTCGAACAATGGTAAATTCGCATGGAGCGCTTTAGAGATAGGGGAGGGGTGTATATTGAAGGTGATAATAACTATGTATAAATTTAAAATAAAATGTTTCATAGCAATTGTCTCTTTATGTAATAGCCACACCTCGTAGAAGCTTTTGAAATGGTTTTCAGCAGGTGATATATTAAGGAAAGAACGAATGACAGAATTTAAGTTCTAAATTGGACAAATATTAAACAAAATTGCCCGACCAGGACGCCTTAATGTTGAAATTACAACAATAGCAAAATCTGGATACTAAAAATTTTAAAACTCGAAACAGAATTTGTTAATTCAGAAATTGAAAATAATTTAACTACTCAAGTTAAATAGATGTTGGTATGTAACAGGCACAGAAATAAAACTACCAAGAGGATTAACCAAATTACCTTTTTGGGGTTTTTGTTCCAAGTGGCCATCCACAAATAAAAATAATCAACGCAAATTTTGTGCAAAAACCAGCCAATCTATTTTCAATTGTAAACCAAGCTGGACTTGGTCTAGTCGTTATAATAATCTTTATAATTCTATATTATATATACTTTTGGCAAAAAAAAACTCAAATAAATGTCGTGGCAGGCAGTTTTTAATCTATAAATGCATATGTTTATATAGTTATTAAATTATTTACAATTTTGCACTTAACTTCTTAGCTTCTGATTCCATTTCTTTTTTTAATTTTTTATTTAAATTTGCGACTGCAACGGTTGTTGCAACAAGCAAATGTGATGTAATACGAGGGTCGTTTGAAAAGTCCGTGCAAAGTCAGAGAGATAGCACTACTGGCGCGTATCGAGGTTATGTTTAGTTAGTAGCATCTCTTGGAAGAACACACACCAAGTTTCAGCCAGATCGGTCTATTTCTTTGTGTTTGGCATTCGTTTGAATCGAGGAAGTCGAGTGATTTTCTCACGCTTGACCAAAAACGAAATCGTGTGAAGTGTTGCAAGGACGGTTTGCAGCTGTTCCAGAAGAATCCGCATGACTTTAAGCGTCGTTTCGTCACTGTGGATGAAACATGGATACATCACTACACTCCTGAGACCAAAGAACAATCTAAACAATGGGTTACCAAGGGGGAATCTGCGCCAAAAAAAAGGCGAAGACCGTTCCTTCGGCCGGAAAGATTATGGCGACTGTCTTTTGGGATTCGCAAGGAATAATCCTCATCGGCTATCTGGAAAAGGGTAAAAATATTACAGGTGCATATTATTCATCGTTATTGGACCGTTTGAAAACCGAGCTGCAAGAAAAACGCCCACGATTGGCCCACAAAAAAGTCCTTTTCCATCACGACAACGCACCAGCTCACACCTCAGCAGTTGTGGTCGCAAAATTAATGGAAATAGGGTTCCAACTCGTTTCACATCCCCCCTATTCTCCAGACTTGGCTCTCTCGGACTACTATTTGTTCCCCAATATGAAGAAATGGCTGGCGGGAAAATTTTTTTATTCAAACGAGGAGGTGATTGCAGAAACGAATGGCTATTTTTCAGACTTGGACAAATCCTATTATTCGGAAGGGATCAACAAACTAGAGCAGCGTTGGACGAAGTGTATAAGCCTAAAAGGAGACTATATTGAAAAATAAAAAAGGTTTACCCCAAAAAATTAAGTAGTTTTTATTTTTGCACGGACTTTTTAAACGACCCTCGTATAATGTCTTGAATGAAGATTGGAGAAGGCACCCAGTGGCGACACTCCATTAACGTGAACAGATCATTTTACTCTTATGAGGAGAGTAGATCGCGGGGCCATCTTCTCTTCAATTTCCTTGGAGGATTACCTGGTATTGTGGAAGAAGATAAGTGTTCAATTAAAGGCTAAGGATGAGCTGCTGTAAAGGAATGAAATTTTGAAGAAACGAGTTTTAGTAGGGTCGTTAATGAAAGGGATTTTTAGGTCATTATGGATGGCGAGGTTAGAAATGTAGAACGGAGCGTTAGATTTCGTAGTATTTTTTACTGTAATATCTGGAGGCGTAGAGAGTTGGAACGCTTAGTCCATCCCCTATACTTCCATGCCGTATGACCAAAATGGTCGCAGTAACAGCAGGTATAAGAGTCTTTTGCTTTTGAGAAGGTTAAGTTTAGATCGTTTGTCAAGTAGTCTGGCGAGAAGTTTTGTAGCGTTGGTTAGTTTCTTGTCTTTTCAGTCTAAAATGATTCCATTTCTTAAAATAAATTCTTTGCTTGAGCCTACCAGCTAATTGGTTCTCTTAAAATACTTAAAACAATCATCCAATCAATCAATTAGTGTGAAAAGTCGATGGATGTCTTCAACTTGTTTTCCCATATAAGTCGTTCAAAAGTGACTGAATCAATTACACGAGAGTATTGCAATTAGAATAAATAATTTTTTTCTGTTATCTGAAGATGCTAATCATAGGAAATTAAACTCATCCATGGCGCTGGACTGAGCATCACTGAATTTATAAATCATTTTGGCCAGTTTCGGATTTTCATTTCAGTTCAGGAATAAAAAAAACTAAGAAAAATCAATTTAATTTTCAATAATTATCATTATAAGAAATTCTATTTTACAAAGTCTCTATAGAAGTTATGGTAATAATAAGCCAGCCACACACAAAGTACAAATTAAGAGCACACGACGAGGTAGCTGATTCAATTAATCTGAAACTTTGCAGAAATAATGATGTAGATGTTTCTAAACAAAACTAAAGTCACAAAATAAAATTCAGAAGGTTATATTACACAATTCTGCGAACGTAAAGAATAAAACTATATTACAGAAATGTTTGTTTATTCGGAGCTAGTTAACGTTCTAAGAAGAATATACTAATTGTGCGCAATCTGTAAGCACAAATTGTGTTACGTTCACTGCTGACGAAGGAAATTCTGATTAGAAGGTATTGTTTGGATTGATGGAGAAGATCAATTGAATGCATTGTTCCTGTGGTTTAGGATGGAGATACCTGCAAGACCGTCAAGTTATCTGAAGGTTACTTCTGTAAATTGGGGTTATTCTGAAAGTATTTATCATAAGCGTACATACAGTTCCGGTTTTGTCGGGCCTATTCTTGGAAAATGATTCTTTCGATTTAAACTATCGATCCAAATCAATCCTTTAATCGAATTCGATGAGATGCACATTTTTGCACTTTATTCGCACCGTTTTATTTTATAAAATTTGCCATTTCTATAGAAAATGTTCGATTAGTCGTAGCATGAACGACTTCAAGCTTACAAACTTCCCTTTTTGTAAGGCCAATAGGAATAGAATGATCTAAGAACAAGGCGCGACGGTAGCCGAGCGGGTTAAGAGGCGAGACCTGCAAAGCTAAAATGCATTGTGGTACTGGGTTCGATTCCCGGTCTTGGCCTTGGATTTTATTTAATGGTTAAATGAGAAATAGTAAAGTACGTTTGCTATTCGCCTACGTCCACGACACCTAGTAAATGGTAGTTGGACGTTAAGCCCCGCCTGAAAAAATAGGCGATTACTTTGATCTAAGAACAGTTCGCCAGACACATTCATGTTCTCCACCCTAATCTCATGGCTAAAACCCTTTATCTAAACAAAGAAATCATTAATAATGCCCTAAAAGCACTTAAAACTACGACAAGAATGTAATATTTCAAAGTTGGGCAAAGGTGAGATTCTAAAAGATTTTACAAACCACTTTTCCTCAAACTAAGTTGTAATTAAAATTCCACCACTGGAATGCTTCAGCATTTCTAAATATTTTCTCAATTACACGTTGAAAATGAAACAATTACAAAGTCAACAATGAAAATATTCAAAAATTCTTTTACAAGAATTGAAAATTCCTTTTTTTACCATTTTAGAAATTGCTTTTTACCACCGACATTTTATGTTTTATACGTAACAATGCAATACAGGAAGAGCCAGAGCGAACACTTTCAACTTCCGTCAGCCATGTTTTAAATTAAAGGGTAATTTTATTGTATTTTATCCTGCTCCTCTTGTTTACTGTAATTTTGCTAAATTTAAGGACATATTCTCTTGGTAAGAACAGTTACTCTCTGATTTATCTGTCATAGCAATTTTCACAGATTCAAATGATTTTTTTTTAATGAAGACATACCTGTACAACCCTCTACACTACTCTGTACATATGAAGACGACACAACCATATTAGCCACAAGTACACATCCTTCATCAGCTTCATACAAGTTACAGACACACCTTGCATAAAATCGAATCCTGGGCAAAGAAGTGGCGGATTAAAATGAACCCACAGAAATGCCACGTTTACTCTCCGGTGGGGCTCCTGTCCACCTGTCCTCTTCAACAGCAATCCTCTTCCTTGTACACAGATCTGGTGCGCTACCTTGGGCTCTACGTAGACAAAAGACTCACGGTGGAACCCACACACTAGACTTAAAAGACAAGCAATGACGAAACGTGCGAAACTGCTTTACAGACTACTTGGACGACGCTCCAAATTGCCCATTGAACTCAAACGCTTAATATACAACACTATCCTCAAACCTACGTGGATATACGGAATAGAGCTGTGGGGTTCTGCCAAACCTACAAACATACGAACAGTGCAAGACATTTCAGTCAAAACTCCTCCGACAGATAGCTGACGCTCCTTTCTACGGTGACTAACCTCACTCTTCACAACAACCTCAATATTCCTTTCATAGACTAACTCGCCAAGACTAAATACCAAAAATTCCATACTTTTCTCTCGACTAGCTCTAATCCTCTTGTACTGTCTCTCGCTTCCTGTGACATTCCTAATACTCCTCCTCGCCGACTGAATTGCCAAAGGCCCCGCGACTTCCTTGTAGGCTGAAGACCTAAATCATTATTCTCCTATCTCTCCTCTCTCCTCCTCGTATTCTCCGCCTCACGATTTCTTAATATATTTAAATTTAAATACTGTTTTATCTAAGCGTTAGTCAGGCGCTGATCGTCTATTCAATTCCATTTGTAGGTCCAGAACTTTGTCTTTGACATTGCCAAAACCTCTCAGGCAATCACTTTTAATACAGATATCTCTGTGCTATAAATTCTACGAAAAGTATCGCTCGCCCTCCTATGATTTGCTAAGTGTTTGGAAGCATTTGACATTAATCTGGTGAATAATTTTAGCATACATGAGCGAAACGCTAAATGTTGGTGTTTCTATTTCAAAATAATGCCGTATTTAAGAAAAAAAGATAGATTTTTGGTTAAAATGATTAAGAGAAAAGGTAATTTATCCAAATAAGTGGACAGTACACCTAGAAGAACTACTGTAAATGTTCTCTTATTGAAAGAATTTGAAATTTGTCCCTCTTTGAACTTTTCAAGGATATGATAAGTTCAGCTAATGATGTAGAAGAGCTGAAGAAGTGGCAATTATAGTTACGTAAACAAGAACTATTGATCTGTTACCCTCATTAATGTAAAATATACAAAACTAAAGTTGATTGACTATGTAATTCATTGTTAATCAATGAAACTCTCTATCCATTGCTTTGATGTCATTCTATATTCCGATTCCTTTACTAAAGAAATGATAAATCAAACTTTCAAAATGAAATATTGCAGTAAAGTAGAAAAAAAAAGAAAAAGAATTGCTTAAGAAACTTTAAGTAAACAAGCCTTATCGGCAGAACAATTCGTAGTTGATAAATCGAAGTGGTGGAGATTATGTAGGGCAATAGTGTATAACGAGAATGGCATGGGATAATCGATATATGTTCAGAACGATAAATCAAATAGAAATGGACTCACTAAAAATCGGATGGTAGCTTGGCACTCTAATAGTTGATGCTCTCTCAGGATTTTCTAGGCTGGGTTCTAGCAACGAAGAAGAACTTAGGCACACGATGTGTATGTTTGTGTAAAGGTACCAAGGTTTCTAGATATACGAGTATACTTGTCAATAGTTATTTTTGCTCGATTTTGAAATAATATATTATACTCTTTTCATAGTTTAGGTTTTTTTCATGGCTGGCCTCTATTTTCAACTTCATGATCTTTAGTTTCGTATTGTGGGAAATCTATGATCAAAACTGTTCTTCCGCACTTATTGTCGACGAAACTAGAGGCTCATAAAGAGTTTATTAGATGTTATTAAAATCTAATCACTGTGTGACAAGGAGCATTATCGTGATGCAACACTCACTTGTTCTTGATGTTTGGTCTCACACGAATGACCATTTTTCGAAGTTTTTCAAGAACCTCTCGGTAAAAGTGTTGATTGACCGTTTGACCTTGAGGTAGAAACTCTTTCGAAAAAACAAATCAGCATGCATTTGATCTTCGACTTCGCCATCCTTGCAATTTCAATAAACCAGAGTTTTTGGCCAGTAAAAACATTCCTGTGGCTCCTCAGCCTCCTTATTCGCCTGACTTCAGTCCTGGTGACTTTTTTTCTCTTCCCGAAGTTGAAAAATCACCTCAAGGGAACTCATTTTGGGTACAGTCGAAAACAATCAAACGGCTGTAACCGACCAGCTGAAGGCTATTCCAGTATCGGAGTTCGAGCACTGCTATGAGGAGTGGAAGAAACGTCTCCAGCGCTGTGTTGCTTCAGAAGGAAGTTATTTTGAAGGTGATAATATAGAATTGTAATTCTTTTTGAATAAAAAAAATCAGTGTCATTACTTAATTTACAGACCTCGGTATATTCATTTCTTTTGTATGTATATTTGTATTTTGTGTCAACTCCTTGCTAGAGAACTTTGCTTTCTTTAAGCAATAAATAACATAAATAAATGAAAAATAAAAATTAATTAAATGAAAATATTTTTTAAATTGCCTCTTAATTTGAAAACACAAATTTATTTTAGGCATTTTAAGGTTTGTTAAAATTTTCCTTCTAGTCAACAACTCGAGAATTTAGTAAATAAATATCGTTTGATTATTTTTTTTTGTGATAACAAAACAATTTAACAATTAATTATAATAATGAAGCAAATAATGTAGTGTAATTATAGAAATGATCAATTTTCAATTTGACTGAATTAAAATTGAAACTTCAAAACATCTTTGAAGTATAGATCGATAAGGGAAGAAAAATAAAACAAAAACAAAAAATTTTTGTACAAAACAAAGAAAGTAGAAAGGTTACACTATTTGTTCTAGAAGTGTAAGAGCCAATCAACAAGAGTATGTCTCTCCTCTCAATTATATTAGACACCACAAACCGGTTGTACACAAGAAAGAAAACGTTCGACTTAGTTGAAATGAGTATAGCCTTATCTTTAAAACATCTTTATACCCAGGACCAACCACATCTTCGCTTACATCCACACACATCGTGGCTAGCAAACTAGCCCTTTTCACGTATTGCTTTCTGGGTAGGCATACATAATAACAGCTTATATACAGCCGGATGTACTATACCATCTCCAGTTTAGGTAACATCATAACTTGGCCTGCTATTCGTATTCCAGAAAGAAAAAAAAAATATCCTACCTCTTCTGTACACCAAGTCACTACTCGTTCTCTACTTATATACCTTCCAGTCTAACATTGAATGTGCTACAGGATGTCTAGACTGTTTATCGCCAGATTTATATCCTCCACTTGTATATATATATATGTACAATGTTGTTTGCAATTGTAATACACTGAGTTGAAACATTACTCAGTCCAGAAAGATCACAGCATCCTAAAAGTTTCTCCTCTCTTTTCTAAACCCTTCTTCCGTTCAATCCTGGCTGTATGTGTGCACACATACAGGACCTTGTTACATTTATTTATATCCTTGATTGATTAAACATCCCATCCTTCTAGTACAATAAATCCTTTCCTTAAATTATTTATTTTATCCTCTACTTTGTCTTTTGTTTGCTCTTTCTTTTATATTTAGGTCAATTTATTGGCAATACGTGTTTTTAGGCTTCCTGAATTTTATTTTGAAAAGGTGAGTTCTATATTGTTTCCTGCAATGAAAGAACGATCTAATATATCCTGCAAAAGGGCGGCCTTAAAAGGCGTACGCCACCGCAATGGATCTATTGTAGTATCCACAGTGTTGTCCATAGGAATGTTATTCCCATGGGAATCCCATTGGAAACGTCCCATGGGATGGGATGGGATGGGACAGCACACATTTGTATTTCCCATGGTAGTCGATACTTGATATTGTAAAATAAATTTAGGCTGAAATTTGCAGTTGCGTAAGTGCAACAAAATAGAATTCATTCATCATCTATGTAACTGCAAGGTGCTATGAGAAGGATTTCGAGTCTAAAGAATAATTCAGGTTTTCCTAGATTTTTTTAAAGGCTCTGTCTAGGTATTAATATTATAATGGGAATCCCATGGGATGGGATGGGATGGGACAGGCATAAATTGCCATGGGATGGGATGGGACAGAAAAATATGTCCCATGGACAAGCCTGGGTATCCATTACTCTAGAGCTCGCCCTCCACACCCTTCGGCTCCTGGGTAAAGCTCTGAGGCCTTGGTTTTTCCTGACAAGCCCCTCGCACTGACACAACACGTGCAGTGCCGTTTCCTCCTCCTCCTCTTTCTCCTCCTGACAGAACCTACTGAGGCTATCATCTGCAGAGGCCCATGCAATGCATGTGTTTTCTGAGACTGCAGTGGCCTGGTTAATAGGCTTACAATTATTCTGCCTTGACGGATTAAATTTGCCGTCAGCCCTGGCGAATAGTCTCTGCCCAGTGTTGTGACCTACTCCTACACCTATAATTTGATGGCCGCATTCTGATGGTATCTGGTGTCCCCGAAATGGGGCCAAAAGTTCTGTCGCTAAGTTTCTGCAACTTTTGGTGGGTGCTAGACTTATCTCCAATAGCGAACATCTAAGAAGACTTCTCACGTCGTTGAAAAACACCATCCAGTCACTAGGGTCTAACAATCTTCATGATTGTATCTAACTCTTCTGATAGAGCTACTCATCTTACTCCATTCCAACTACATATCGTCCCTAACTCAATCTACACAGCATAATCTTCTTCACTATATCAGCTTTAACAGAACTTGTTCTTCTCCTTCACCACTAATAACCACTAGGCCAAGGAGATCATTTACATCTTCACTAGGATGGTATAGGTTTGAGCAAAGTTTATCACCTGAAGAGCCAAATTATAGACTACCTAAAAATCAGGCTACTTTTCATAAACCTATTGTAGAATTTCCAAAATAGCATTATTTGCAGCCATAATTCATTTATTCAGATCCTGAGTGATGCTATTTGTGTTATTAACCTTGTAAACCCGAGATAACTAATTCTTATGCTCCTTAGAAGTCGCAAGAAGCGATTGGTAGATAGTTGGCAGAGGATGCTAGAAGGAAGGAGCGAATGCCTTCCTTAACATGAACTTATACTGTCTTGTCTTCATTGTCACTTTTTGCCCTTCTTAAGAAACCCTTCTTCAAGGCAAGAAGGTTTACCAACTATTTAAAATTACTCGCATACTTCTCTAAAAAAAAAAAAAAAAGTATAATAATTGATCGTTTTCAGCAGAGGCGTCGTACTCTCCAAGAATTCTAGCCAAGCTTTGTAAACCTTTGAACACTACTTATATTTTATTAATTTTACAGGTAAATTGGTAACCAAAAACAAAATGTACTTTCTTTTAATTCAATTAAAACAACTTAAGAAATATTGGGCCCCAAACAGCAAGAAAAGTCCTCTATCTTTGATGCCACTAACTAATCTATCTAAACACAAACTATTCGAACGATACATTCAGAATACATAGATTCTGTAATTGATCTTGATTACATCAATTTTCATTAGATACTTTGATTCAGGTTGAAATATTTTCACATTTAAAAACGTTAAAATAAATAAAATAGGTATCGCTAATAGGTCAAAGGATTGGCATAATAATTGGAGTTAAACCCATCTTTTTTTTTTGTGATAACTCGTAATATTCAATAAATCAATCATATCCGGACATGATGGGCATTTCTATTTTATAGTAGAATAAATGTAATCCAATACAATATGGCATTAAATTAGTTTTATGTCGTTATACTATTACGTGATTATGCCACTTACCTTATCATTTTGCTAGGTAACGTTTTAGTTGCCTTTAACGTTCTTATTGATCCAAAAACTACTACCAATTTTCTTTTAGACTTACCTGTAAAGAACAGAAAAACAATAATAATTGTCAGTAATTTTGGGGTATTATGGGAAATTTGGAGTTTTGTTATATGTTGTTGCAATAGTTGTTTGAAACTAAAAAATGATTTCATTAAAACGAAAAAAACTCTATTGATTTGCCATTTTTAATACTTTTGAGTCCTTCGTCAGATACTGAAAATGGAATCTATAAAAATGAAATTACTTCTCGATTAGTAGAATTAACAATACATCTACATATACACGAAGAGCATCAGGAGAATTGTTGGTTTCATGTAAGCATACAGATGTATACAGGTAAATTTCGGTGAACACTGCTGTTGAAAAACAGATAGCAATTACGTTTTTACAAATAAACCAGGTTGTAAAAGCATGATATATAACAGCAATTTCAAGTTTATTGCTTCCATTAATCAATAGGTAGAAACAATATAAGAAATGTGATAGAAAATTTGGGGCAAAAAATTTTGTAATCTAAATTGCTTTAATGAAATTTAGTACTTTTTCAATATTCACATCCATTTTCATTTAGCGTTATCCGAAGATTCTAAGCTGAGAGAAAAGGATGTAGGATTAGTGATAACTTTTTAATCACTCAAATCGTAAAAGAATATAGAGCTAATCAATCCCATCGTAAACTACTAGATACATTTTGTTTATATTTTATCTGTATATGGAGACCACTTTTGTCTATAATTGTATAAAATCTCGTACAAATATGTTCAGTAGGAAACGAGATATTTAGAGTTAAATTTCGGTTTCCTTTGAAACAGTGAAATATTTAACATCTATTATCTCCTAAAATACTCGATAGATTTTGTTTATAATTTATCTGTTTGTGGAGACAACTGTTGTCTATAACTGTATGAAATCTCGTTAATATCTGTCGAGTAGGAAACGAGATATTTAGTGTTAAATTTCGGTTTCGTTTGAAACAGTGAAATCTTCAATTTCAATTATCTCCTAAACTACTCGATAGATTTTGTTTATATTTTATCTGTTTGTGGTGACAACTGTTGTCTATAACTGTATGAAATCTCGTTAAAATCTGTCGAGTAGGAAACGAGATATTTAGTGTTAAATTTCGGTTTCGTTTGAAACAGTGAAATCTTTAATTGCAATTATCTCTTAAACTACTCGATAGATTTCGTTTATATTTTATCTGTTTGTAGAGACAACTGTTGTCTATAACTGTATGAAATCTCGTAAATATCTGTCGAGCAGGAAACGAGATATTTAGAGTTAAATTTCGGTTTTGTTTGAAACAGTGAAATCTTTACCTTCAATTATCTCCTAAACTACTCGATAAATTTTGTTTATATTTTACCTGTTTGTGGAGACAACTGTTGTCTATAACCGTATTAAATCTCGTTAAAATCTGTCGAGTAGGAAACGAGATTTTCGTTTGAATTATATCCTGAAGAATAGCATGCGTGCACAGAAACTTACCATTTGGTAGAAATATTCTTCAGTCTTAGAATGTACCATCTCTGGTGAGAATTCTAGAGTAAACATTTTCAAGAGAAAATATGAGAAAAAAACAGTACCTCAGGCGTTCCTATTCTTAAAATGTATTTAAGAAAAGTTAGAATCAAGAGAAGAAATTAATTAATGGATGCTATTACAAATGAAATGAGGTAAAACTTGCTGACCGCTCAAAAATAGAACGGTGAGTGTAAACAGATTACAGCTTAGAACAAGAAAATATCAATAATAATAACTAGACGAAATTTGATTACTGAATGCCACAAGAAGCAGCATCTTTGAAGCATGTACCAGTAATACGAAAGCAAGGAAGGATTGTCTTGAGTGGGTTGTAGTAGGTCGGTCATAATATCTGTAGCAGCACTAATGGGACTTAACTTCGTGAGTGAAGATAGTGGAAGGTGTTGTAAAGCTCGTCCAAGAGAGAGAGCAATACGCAGAGCAAAACTTGCCATGAACTTAATTGTATCAAGTACCTACAAGAACAGCTTTCATGTCACAAGTTAGATCATTTAAAATGTTATATATATGAAGTACAACATATATATTAAATATATGTAATATATGAAATTTCTGATTTCTTTTAACATTTATATCGTCACAAGCTTATAGAAAAACGATTATAATTTGAAATATTGTTCTAGTAAGATTTAATAAAGGGAACAAAGTGGGCAACGGGTGATTGGGTCTTCTCATTCATGGGGCCATTTCAATTTTCTTTACGTAATTGGCAACTATACAAGATCAATAAATATTAGCAAATAATACTATAACTAAAATTTACAATTTTAATCAATTCTAAACCATCTTGTGGTCGAGAGATGGGCGAAAAGAAACATCTTAAGCATCTCTTGAGAAGTTATTGGGGATGCTCGATGATTTGAAACCAAGAAGTGATTATTTCTAATGCCAGTTTCTAGAAGTGGAACTTTGCAAGTTATGAGTAAGAAGTAGTGGAGAGGAGGGCACATTTGAACAGAATTTACATTTACTGTTACAGAGTGTACAGAATCGTATTATTGAACCTTTTTATTTTGTTTTCTACAACTTTCAAGTCTTCGTAACAGATCTATATCAATATACAGTTGGTACTTTCCATACATATCTATATTTTTTTAATTTAAAAATGTAGTGTCAAATGTTAATATCTGCCCCACTGGTGAGGTAGCCTTGAACACAATATAAAATAGAAAGAAATGTTATTACTTTACTCTGAATCTACCTTCAATCAGTTATTTCTCTCACTACTTCATTACTTTCTCTTTTAGACCACTGAAATCTAGTTCAAAAATCAAGAATGACTCAGTTCGGGGATGTTGAACAAAATATTCGTTGCGTTTGTTGCGCTTTTTAATGTAGGTTCCCCTGAGGAGGCACTTTCCCCTTCTCTGCGATTAAACAAAAAAAAAAAGTCACAAACTTGCAGAGGTCGGTAGGGCACATTTTAACTGTGATGTAGAAATGTGCCTCCTCTCCTTCCATAAAAGAAAATATAATATCCAACACTTTTTGCAAGTAAATAGACCTTTTGTAAACACTAGGTTTAAAAATACGAATTCTAAATGTTAATATGGACTAACAATACTTACACCTTGTCCACTACAATCTTCACAATACACTTCCGAAGTTGCAACAAAAATTTTACTTCCACCTTACAAAATATAACATTCCTCAATTCTGACTTTACCAAACAATGAAAACGAAGGGAAACTCTGTCAATTATACAACAGGTCTACCAACAAAATATGGAGAAAATTACCAATCATTTATGTTTTAAACATTTGGCGAGAAATTAAAACTGTTCAAAGGTGCCCCCTCTCACCTACTGTTATATAAAAGAATTTTTTCTGGTATAGAAGAGCGAATTGGAGCAGTGAATCCACTTTTTCTGGTATTAAAACTATGAGAACAAAGAGATATGTCTTGTGCTAGGTGGAATCAGGAGAGTGGAAAACGGACATCTGTCAATCAAAGAGAGCAGACAAGACAGTATGGAACCTCACTAAAGGGCGATACAGCTTAAGTAGACAGACAAATATAATTATAACACATGTACAATAAATAATAATACAGAAAATAGTAAATTAATAACTTCTGTACATCATTTCTGGTGACTGAATCATAGTTTCAATATGATGAAAAAATGAATGTCAGTTTCAGTCATGGTAAACTTTGTTATGCTGAGCTTTCGCCTAGGGACTAGGTCATCTTCAGGGCTAATTTACAGTGTAATATTTTACATCATTAGACAGACATGAACAGACAATACAGATGACACACCAACCCTTTAATGATAAAAACAAAGATAAAAGGAATGCATCTAATAATAGCAAAACAGAGGAAATGCATCGCCTGCAATTAGTCCTTAAAATAGAATGACTGAGCTGTTAAAAAGATTCAATTTGGGCTCGCTTTACGTTTATCCATTCTAAAATCTATCCTTAGAATTAGAACTTACAATTCAGATAGTTAAGTGCTTAGAATTGGGCCATTTTTATTGTAGAAAAGATGTATCTGGATAGAACAGTTAAGCGTTGAAATTTAATCTAACAATACATCATTAAAAGAATATATTGACTCTCTTTAACAATACAATGAAACTGTATTTCTGTTCTATTGTATGAGTTAGTGGAAAAGATGGGTACGACTATCTTCCTTCAGGATTATACCCACTCAGTCACATCCTATAAATCTCAACTAACATTCTGGCACCACTGGTATATTTCTACCTTCAATAGGTTCATTTAATAGCCTCAGAGGGAATTCAACTAAAATACTCTTCTACCTTTTCCTTATGATACACTTGCACCATAAAATTTTAAAGAATATTTTTTTTCTTGGAGGGAAAAAAACTTAAAAATAAAGGTCATCCAGTGCGGTTAAAAGTTTCACTTCGTGTTTAAGATTTCTAAACCTTCAGAATACAATTATCTATAATTTAGATTACTAACAGTGTTAATTTTTATGAAGCTTACAGCGTGAATCTATCTCATTGAATACCCCTACTTTGTGCATTACAAATTGAGAATCTATAATTCTAAGGCTACCAAGTTTGAAAAACCTGTCCGTAACGAATTTAAAAGATACTGTAAAGAGCACTGATGAGTTCAAGAGTAACTAATGTGAAGAATTTAATGAGATAATTAGGGTTTTCGGGTAGGATAGACGCCCATAAGTGCCCTTACTATTCTTATGGTTTTTTTTTGCGAGGAGGAAAAATGCCAAAGGCACCTTCGGGTGTGTGGGGCTCGACCCACTAAAAAAACCCCTGCCCTTCAGGCGTAAAATGTCCATCCCGGAACCGCCCAACAGCATTACTTCAGGATGGCGCCTTCTAAACTTGGCTTTCCTTCTTTTTATTGGCTCTTCAATTGTACCTGCCATTATTCCAGATCCTTTCTTTTTCTTATTAGGATTCTCCTTACCCATGGAAGGAGACCCTCGCCCAAGCTTCCTCAACTTCCAGCATCCGTCCGACGATGCTGTCCGGAGTTATCAGACCGGTGTCCACCTCCTGCAATCCTCTTCTTTCCTGTACCCAATGTGTACATTCAAAAAAATGTGTGCAGGGCGTCATCCGAGTCCGAGTCCCCATAAATGCATGCCCCAGACGGCCTTCTCCCGATTTTATTAAGGAAATCTGCGAAATATCCGTGGCCAGTAAGGAATTGTGTGAGGTAATAATCCACCTTTCCATGTCCATTCTTATGATACCCGCCTTCAAAATAATAATAATAAACTATAATTTGGTGAAGCACTACATAGCACTTAAGATGCACTTTAATGAAACGTTGCAGTTTCCCTACAATCTCAAGGAATTCAAATAACTTGTAAAATTTACAATATTTCACGAAAATCTAATATACGAAATTAATTAGTTTAAAGTTCTATTTGAACTCTTCTAGCGAAATGCTAAAACAATACTTAAATAAAGGGTAAACATGAGTTATGTAAATATTACGGAGCACATGTAATATAAATATGTATTGCAAATTATGTTATCTGAATATAATAAGCATAATTCACGTGATATTCTGTTGAAAATTATAATTTAAATTAATTATGATTCAAACACTATATTACTATGCTAGATAATAATATACATGAATTCAAAATACACTAAATGGAAATGATAATATTGTTGATAAAGAAAATGAATGGTGCTGTAGAGCACCTAGTGATCAAATCTCTGAAGATGCATGGAAATTAGTAACCAGTTAGAATTAAAGCAAAGAAGTGATAAGTGATAAAAAAACTTTAAAATGTTATCCAATAGTGTGGACCAAATTCGACAGCAACAGAATTTCTTGTTTTCAATATTTCGTTTTAGCACCTTGTATTATATATATATATAAAAAAAAAATGCAACTCTTTCTAAAAGAGAGTACAAATTAGTTATGAAAATTGAATTCAACAAGACCTCAAGTTTGGTTTGACTAAAAAGATTACCCACGGGCGAGCAAGGTAAGTGCATCTTCTGTTATATGAAAAGAAAAATCTAAGATGCATTTTTATATGCAACATACACGCACGAACATGATTCTAAATAAAAATAATATTAATAAAACTTTTTTTTTTGTGAAATCAGGCGAACAGAAATTAGTAACTGTGCACATTGCAAGGCCTTTCACTTGGTTGAAATAAGGCTCTGAAAATAATGTCGATAAAACATTTTAATAAAAATAATAAAATCCTGATTATTATCCTGGAAAATACAAACAAACAAATCGAAATACTTCCTTTTATTAAAAGCATTTGGGAAAAATAAATAAAAGAATAAGAAGAGGGAGGCTCTAATTTTGATGCTCAGTCACGAACTAAGCGAATCACTTTCGAGAGGCGGGGTCCGTCAGTAGAAGAAAGGCTGGGATTGGTCGGTATACAGGACCTGGTGTCACGCTGTTGGTTGTAGTTTTAGGTTAAAGTAGGAAAAGAAAAGAAAGCATTTCATGTTATCCTCTCTTTCCAATCATCAACGTAATCCATCCCAAGTGACGACCTCTTTAGCACCGTAGTCCACAGTACCCAAATTACCACCATATGAGTATACCTAAAAGTATTTTTGAAAAATTCTGAACCCGCAATAACAATACATTAACAAAATATTAGTTCCAATAACTGTGTTTTTTGTTTATTTGCTAATTAATATTCCCAAAATGTGCACCACAATATTTAGCAGCTGCTACTAAAATAGTAAATAATATATATTAATAAATTTATTCAAATTCGTTAAAATTAACTCGAGAGTATAGTGCCAGGAAAAAAAGTCAGAAAATGTGGGTAACTGAAAACAACAATTACAAAGTACGGGATCCAATGAGGGAATATCCGAAGATGAGACAACTGATTGGCGAACAGCGGCCTATTAATTCCGATTTTTCAGAAAATTGCAGTCGCTTGAGGCTCATATTTTTAATGTGCAATTAGTAAGCTTTGACTTCCTTATTTTAAGACAACCTACTTTAAAAATTGACACTACTGGTCCATCTAAAAGAGTTTTTCAATGAATTAAACAACTTGATAAACTAACACTGTTAGTGTGCTCGTGAGCACGTTTTCTTGCAAAAACAAACGTAATTTCTCGTTCGAAGATAAAAGGAATCCTGGAAAATGATATACGGTTAGAAAGCCCATTAGACAAGGAAACTTTTATAAAAAGTGGCAGCACCTAGGTGTAATAATTCTGATCACATAAGGGCTTAATGAGTACTCTCAAAATTTCAATTACTTTTATTTTCCCAGTATCCAGGAGGAAGATTGAGGCTGTTTGGAGAACAATTTATGCTTCAAAATGGTGTCAATTTCTAGAAAATTTATCTGTCATTCTAACCGTGTCATCAGAATCCTAATTCGGACTAAAACTTTCTGAGTAATAACATTTTTATTGCAAAAAAGTAATGATTTTAGAAAAACGTCACTCAAGAACAGTGGAAAATATGGAGTTGGCCAATACGTCATTGAACTCCACTTTAGATGTACTACAAACGGTAGGCCTATGGTCGTTATTTACTGATTCACCCTGTATAATAAAAAATTATCTAGCCAATATTCCAATCTTGTACACGATTAGTAAGGCACATTTTTGAACTAAAAATTTAAATAAATTGACTATTATTTGACGGCTATTGAACATTTGATAAGTAAAAACGTTAACAGGTGAAAGGAAATTTCAAAACTTATCACTTCGAGAAATAAAATAATATCTTGATGATTTGTATACGAGGGTCGTTTGAAAAGTCCGTGCAAAGTCAGAGAGATAGCACCACTGGCGCGTATCGAGGTTATGTTTAGTTAGTAGCATCTCTTGGAAGAACACACACCAAGTTTCAGCCAGATCGGTCTATTTCTTTGTGTTTGGCATTCGTTTGAATCGAGGAAGTCGAGTGATTTTCAAAAAATGGACGAAAGAGAATTTCGTGTGTTGATTAAACACTTCTTTATGAAAGGCAAAACGCCTCAGGAGACTAAAGAGAAGCTTGATAAACATTATGGTGACTCTGCACCTTCGATTAGAACAGTTTATAAGTGGTTTCAAAATTTTCGGAGTGGCCATATGGGCACAAGTGACGCTGAACGTTCTGGACGCCCTGTTGAGGTTACTAATCCAGAAATCATTGATAAAATCCATAATATGGTGATGGATGACAGAAGAGTGAAGGTGCGTGAGATTGCTAGTGCTGTGGTCATCTCGAATGAACGGGTACATAATATTTTGCATCAACATTTGGACATGACAAAGCTATCCGCAAGATGGGTGCCGCGATTGCTCACGCTTGACCAAAAACGAAATCGTGTGAAGTGTTGCAAGGACGGTTTGCAGCTGTTCCAGAAGAATCCGCAGGACTTTAAGCGTCGTTTCGTCACTGTGGATGAAACATGGATAAATCACCACACTCCTGAGACCAAAGAACAATCAAAACAATGGGTTACCAAGGGGGAATCTGCGCCAAAAAAGGCGAAGACCGTTCCTTCGGCCGGAAAGATTATGGCGACTGTCTTTTGGGATTCGTAAGGAATAATCCTCATCTACTATCTGGAAAAGGGTAAAACTATTACAGGTGCATATTATTCATCGTTATTGGACCGTTTGAAAACCGAGCTGCAA
The DNA here is from genome assembly GCF_049639745.1 of Rhodnius prolixus. Lineage (NCBI taxonomy): Eukaryota > Metazoa > Arthropoda > Insecta > Hemiptera > Reduviidae > Rhodnius > Rhodnius prolixus. The sequence goes on along the minus strand of NW_027411582.1, from coordinate 16,547,324 downwards.
GAAAAACGCCCACGATTGGCTCACAAAAAAAGTCCTTTTCCATCACGACAACGCATCAGCTCACACCTCAGCAGTTGTGGTCGCAAAATTAATGGAAATAGGGTTCCAACTCGTTTCACATCCCCCCTATTCTCCAGACTTGGCTCCCTCGGACTACTATTTGTTCCCCAATATGAAGAAATGGCTGGCGGGAAAAAGATTTTATTCAAACGAGGAGGTGATTGCAGAAACGAGTGGCTATTTTTCAGACTTGGACAAATCCTATTATTCGGAAGGGATCAACAAACTAGAGCAGCGTTGGACGAAGTGTATAAGCCTAAAAGGAGACTATGTTGAAAAATAAAAAAGGTTTACCCCAAAAAATTAAGTAGTTTTTATTTTTGCACGGACTTTTCAAACGACCCTCGTAGGTTGATGGGAGAAGCGTCATTTCATTCCCTTTTTAATATTTCTTGATAAGTAATTGCAAAAAATTGAATTTTTTTTAAATTCAATTTCACTAACTGATCATTTATTTTCAACCGCTTCAACTCTGAAGCGGGACTTATCTTAATTTTTATTTCTCAGCAATAATAATTGTAATAAAAGTTTGAAGCGCTGATGAAGATTTAAACAATAGAATTTAAACTTAATATTACGCTCGTATAAATCATAATAAAAATGTTAGCATTTAACTTTAAGCGCAACGAAATTTAAAATACTTTAACATGATAATCGGCACAGTAGTACAAATTGATCTTTACAGAAAATTAAGCATTACTAATGGTTCTACCAGTATAAACAGATGTTTCTAAAATCAAATTAAACTTTGTCTCCATTTTTTATCAAATTGCACATCCTTTCGATCAATTTAAAGTGTTTAATTTGTTAGAAAAAAAACGTTTGATTTGGTCGTAAAAGTTTTAATTTGATTGTAAAAATAAAAAAAAAGAAAAGCTACAGCTAAAGTTTGAGCCACAAACTGTCAACTCTTCCAGCTGATTTAATATATCTCTGAGAAGTTGAGAATTTTATCGTCACAGATTATTCAGTCTCTACAAAAAAAAGGTGTTCACAGATGGATGTAGTGCTACAATATTTCAGAATTATGTAAATATTTATACGTCAAAACTATTTATTACTCGATATTTTACGTAAAAATGTTTTTTTTGAAACAATAAATTAGCTAAGAGAAAACGATTCAGTTTTACCATGATTTTGGTGTTTATGGTACACATTTCAAGAATTATTACTTCCATTTTGTTTTTTTAATCAAAGATCTTAAGAATTATTTAAAATTTAATCAAATTAATGATTGGAGAAATGAGGGTTTACTTTGATTAACTTGATTGCAATGTGGAGGAGGATTTCAAACATATAATCTGAATATGTCCACGTTATGTGGTAGAAAGGAAACGAAAGTTTGACGACTTATACAGGTGTTTTAGATGCACCATTTCGCTACGAAGACATAATATTCTCCACCAACATCTATGTGCTTAAATCTGTAGCAGAGCTAGCAAAGAAATATGAGTGTATTTTAAAAGTTATAGCCGATTAGAATGTATGCAAGTAAATGATTAGAGAAGGATTACGGTGATTTTAAATTAGGTTAAGCTATAAGGATGGCAGGAATATAGAGTACTGATCCATCCATTAGTTGTAAGGTTTATGTAAATAGTTGTACATAGTAGAAGGATGAATGTGTGAAGCGAATGTATTTATAAGTAAGAATGGAGAGTGAGTGATATTCTAGTGATAAGCACCTAGACGATGCTGGCTGTATGGCGAAAGCCAATGCCAAAAAAAAGGCAAAAAAACTACTCAGGCAATCATTATGAATTCTTTAGAGTCACAACAAAGAGAAAAAGAGAATTAGATTAATTATATTATTATATAATAATTAATGAGTACAATAAATGGGCTATTCTATTAACTCCATAAAACAAAAAACTGGAGAAATGCGATGAAATAATGTACATTGTTTAAAATTCCGTTTATAATTTAAATTCAAATAAATTCACGGTTATCATTCAGCGCCTGCTACTTGAATTTGAGTTGAATTATTGCCAAGATTTACATTAGAACTCGGAGTTGAATCAAAATGGCTTCTGAAATAATTTATTTATTATTCAATGGCCCAAAAAACTGTTTGTCGTTTAATGGTGTTAATATTTATTATTTGGGAAATTTCTTATAAATATAAAAAGCTATGTCTGGATCAAGTGCTTTAACACTTATATTTAAGATATTTCAAAAAGTGGAGTTAAATCAGTTTGTGATGACACCGCCATACTATCATCCCACCCTGATCCTCTTCAAGTCTCTAACATTGTCCAAGAACACCTTGAGCTCATAGAAGCTTGGTGCAGAACATGGAGGAATAAACTCAACCACTACCAAATGTATACAGGTGACATTCACATTACGAAGACAGACCTACCCTCCACTAACTATTAACGATACTGACCTACCGACTTCCATACAGGTTCGTTATCTAGGGCTCTAACTAGACAGCCGTCTAACCTGGAACCCACCACACAAGACTTAAAAGACTTAGAACTGAACAGACGTTACGGACTACTAAGGAGACTCTTTGGACCGAAATCCTCCATGAACGTACAAAACAAACTTACACTTTACAAAACACTATTACAGACCAATATGGGACATGTGGAGCAGAATTGTAGGGCTCCGCCAAGCCATCCAACATCCATCCTATCCAATCTTTCCAGTCTAAAGTCCACCGCCGAATCGTTAACGCGCCCATTCTATGTGTCTACAACCGCACCCTCCATCATGATCTCAATATTTCGCTATGTAAATGTCCTATCTCCCATCCTATTCTCAATTTACATCAATGACCTTCCTCTTTCCATCTCTCATTCCCAGTATCACCTCTATGCTGATGATTTTCAGATTTACCTATCCTTTTCCCCGTCAGATTTGTTTGAAGCTGTATTTAAATTTCAAGAAGACCTCAATAATATCTCAGCATGGGCCACGAACCATAAGCTTACCCTGAATGTAGAAAAGACCAAAGCTATAGTTATTGGCTCCAACCCACTCCTTAAATCATTGGCTCCTCTTCCTAATCTTTTCCTTTACAATACTCCAATAAAATATTGTTCCTCTGTGAAAAACCTTGGTATCACTTTCGATCAAACTCTATCCTGGAAAAACCATGTTTCCCAAATCTCTCGTCGTTCCATCCATATCCTTAAGCAGTTTAATAGTTCCCGTCACCTTTTTCCAATTAAGACCCGGCAACTCCTAGATTCCTCTCTTATATTCCCCCATTTCGACTATGGTTGTTTAGTGTATAGCGCGGTCTTTCTGGTGATATTGAAGCTAAGCTCAAGCGCCTCCATGAAGTGCTTCATAAGATTTATTTTCAGCATTCCACAGAGACTCCCGCATTTCGCACTGCTACGATGAGTTGAAGTGGCTTTTTCCTGTCTATCGCCGCCAATATTTTTTGGCTTCTTTCCTTTTTCAAGTCATTCAGTCTCAAAGGCCATCCTATATTTTTCAACTCCTTAAGTTTAAATCATCCATCCATTCCCGTAACACTAGATCTCGCTCATCTGATCTCTATATTCCCTCTCACCGTACCTCATCCTTTGACAAGTCCTTCCTAATACGTGCTACCTCTCTCTGGAACTCCTTGCCTTCATCTGTCCGCCATGCTCCTAACCTATCCATCTTTAAATCCCGTCTATTCAGTTATCTACTTTCTATTCATTCCTCCGAAATTCTAATTGTTTTAATTTATTTCCTTAATTTCTACTGTTTTATTATTTTATTTTTACTTTCATTTTCACTTATTATATTTTCACTTTTTGTAAATACTTATTTATTTATTTATTTTCTGTTTAATCACAGGCCAAACTGTTAAGGCCTCTATTTGTTCCTGTATTTATTCTTAGGGGACAATTGTCCCAGAATAATAAATTTCTTTTCTATTCTATTCTATTCTATAAATGAGTTAATCCACACCCGATTCCTGAAATTTCCACAGCAAACTGTCAGTGATCACCCAATTCCTCTGGCTCAATCACTATCCACATCGTCCAATCCTGCACAATCCTCCATGTCGTCTAAAACGGCAATGGCCGCGTGACCTCATTGCTTCCTAAACCCCCAATAAGTTCCTAGAGATTTCCAGCGCTGGTTGGTTTCTCCCATCTCGTCATCCTGGTTTGTGCAGTAAACGGCTTTTTAACAGAAAGTGAAGGAGGCTAATTTTTGAAAATATTTTTATTGACTTTACATTAATAGTACCTTATATCGCGGATACCATTCTTTACATCAATAAAATAAGTAAATAAATAATAATATTTAAAACAAAAATTAAACATAAAAAATTCAAACATTGTTAGAATTTTAGCTGATCTCAAAAAGAAGTATAAGACAAATATCAATAGAATGTAGTTTGTTTATATGAACATTATCTGTTGTAATGGAGAACAACATGGACTTTAGGTAGAATCTCAAGAGAATGAAGTATGCAAGGTCAGAGATATGGATTGGATCTGAAAGTATCTAGATAAAGTATGTTGATAAAAGAGGGCTAGGGTTCCCAGAGGATAGTTAGTAAAAAGAGATATGAAAAGAAGTGCTTGTTACGTTCAACTTTTTTTTGCTGAACACTTCTGTTATTCATCATAAAATAATATTTTTATGTATTTATTATTTTCTCTAGGTGTTACAATTTTTTGTAATAAAATTTAATATTTGGTGAAAGACTGAATATTGACGTGTATACACGTCAAACACGCTTAACTGGTTAACAGGAGAAAGCAAAAATTAACCATCATATCAGTGTTATGATTTGCTAGATATTAAAGTAAATGGGAACTAAATATACTAGAATGTAAGTTACAACATGTAAGCCTACCATGCTGTAATATCCAATAATGGCGGTGTTTGCCAAAACATTATTAAAGAAAAATGTAGTTGAAGTGGTCACATTGGCAGTTTAACACTGGATATATCTAGGCCCAAACAATAACAAAGGATCTGGAAGGTAACCTTAAACCAGTGACGCCCTAAATTCTTCGATTCAGCTACAAGACCAGCGTTGCAATGGCAGAAGCCTCTTCCTCATTACAACAAAAAATCTTCTATAAGTCTGTGAAACTAAAATGTCCTGCAAGAAATCTAAAACGATTACAAAACATAGCCTTCGGGAAGAAAGACGGCAAAAACTTCGTTACTACTCGTATCAATGAAAAACAAATTCAACGATTATGATGAGTGTTTTCTCTGGTGAAATATTGATTTCAGATACTTGAAATTATCACAAAATTACATTATTATTTATATTTTAAAGAAATAGTTCAAAAACTTATTAAATAAAAATTAAAATCAAGAAATAGCAATCAATTTGTAGAGGAAACCTAGTCTTTTAAGAGGTTTAAGTCAGTTATCAGTTGGACACCAGGCAAAAGGTCAGCAAATATGTTGTGGTATGCCGCATTTTGTTTTGTAATACCCGACGGTGGGCTACGACAAGATTTACTACCAGACGGAAACTAATACCTTAAATATTAATTTAAACAAGAATATGATTTGGCTGCCAACCTTCTCTTTATTCTAAAGCTCTTTCTCCAATTGTTCTACGGAAGCTGGTGAGGCTAAAAAAACATATTCTAGTATTTTTTAATTTGTTCACAATTCAAACGACCAAGTCTAGCTCTTAGAGATTCTCCACCAAAGATTCATTAATTTCAGAACTTGCTAATAATTGAATGGATTTAGAATAAGTAAATATTTTAAGAACATTATATTATTTTTATTGTCGATGTATTTTCTGGATTCAATTAAATTACGAGGGTCGTTTGAAAAGTCCGTGCAAAGTCAGAGAGATAGCACCACTGGCGCGTATCGAGGTTATGTTTAGTTAGTAGCATCTCTTGGAAGAACACACACCAAGTTTCAGCCAGATCGGTCTATTTCTTTGTGATTGGCATTCGTTTGAATCGAGGAAGTCGAGTGATTTTCAAAAAATGGACGAAAAAGAATTTCGTGTGTTGATTAAACACTACTTTATGAAAGGCAAAACGCCTCAGGAGACTAAAGAGAAGCTTGATAAACATTATGGTGACTCTGCACCTTCGATTAGAACAGTTTATAAGTGGTTTCAAAATTTTCGGAGTGGCCATATGGGCACAAGTGACGCTGAACGTTCTGGACGCCCTGTTCGAGGTTACTACTCCAGAAATCATTGACAAAACCCATGATATGGTGATGGATGACAGAAGAGTGAAGGTGCGTGAGATTGCTAGTGCTGTGGGCATCTCGAATGAACGGGTACATAACATTTTGCATCAACATTTGGACATGACAAAGCTATCCGCAAGATGGGTGCCGCGATTGCTCACGCCTGACCAAAAACGAAATCGTGTGAAGTGTTGCAAGGACGGTTTGCAGCTGTTCCAGAAGAATCCGCAGGACTTTAAGCGTCGTTTCGTCACTGTGGATGAAACATGGATACATCACTACACTTCTGAGACCAAAGAACAATCTAATCATTGGGTTACCAAGGGGGAATCTGCGCCAAAAAAGGCGAAGACCGTTCCTTCGGCCGGAAAGATTATGGCGACTGTCTTTTGGGATTTGCAAGGGATAATCCTCATCGACTATCTGGAAAAGGGTAAAACTATTACAGGTGCATATTATTCGTCGTTATTGGACCGTTTGAAAACCGAGCTGCAAGAAAAACGCCCACGATTGGCCCACAAAAAAGTCCTTTTCCATCACGACAACGCACCAGCTCACACCTCAGCAGTTGTGGTCGCAAAATTAATGGAAATAGGGTTCCAACTCGTTTCACATCCCCCCTATTCTCCAGACTTGGCTCCCTCGGACTACTATTTGTTCCCCAATATGAAGAAATGGCTGGCGGGAAAAATATTTTATTCAAACGAGGAGGTGATTGCAGAAACGAATGGCTATTTTTCAGACTTGGACAAATCCTATTATTCGGAAGGGATCAACAAACTAGAGGAGCGTTGGACGAAGTGTATAAGCCTAAAAGGAGACTATGTTGAAAAATAAAAAAAAGTTTACCCCAAAAAATTAAGTAGTTTTTATTTTTGCACGGACTTTTCAAACGACCCTCGTATATCCCAGTGACCACCTCAAATGCTTCACACAATGGAGCTTTTTGTTTTACAATTCTATGCAAATTTCTAATCATAATCTAAACTTGTTTCTTAAAAGACTCATTATTCAGTTGTACTATTCTTTTTATTTAATTAAATGCAGTCATTTAATCCAAACATTTAATCAAAACTGATAAGGTGACTGATTTAAAGAATAGACCATTATTTGAGAATCGGAAAACTTGCTGTAAAGTTTTCAGAATGTTTCTGTTTGAATATGGTAATGAAGTCCTTGAAAGGAAATCTCTTACATTTAAAATCACCCCTTTATCTTTAGACTTTTTTGGGGGGCCAGAGCATCAACTAAATCATTACCTTAAATACCAATGTGAGCTTTCAGCCTTCCAAAATAAAGCCCTAATTCCATTTCTACAAAGAAATTAATATTTTATAATTTGTACACTTCAATTTGGAACTAGAAGCAATATTTTTGTATCACACAGCTTTTTGTGCAGTTTTTCCATTTTATTGTAACTTTTCAAGCTAGCCAAACGGCAATAAATGCTGCAGTGTAAATAACGCTATAATTCGGCACTTTATAAATAGAACTCTGATTTAGTTGCCATTCTTAATATAACAAAAAGCTGTACCAGTGATGGCTAACCTATGACCCGCGCAAGCTTTTTCACTGACCCACAATTGCTAGGGAACCCAATACGCGGGTTGATTTAGATTTTCTAATTGTTGTGGATAATTTATATTCTATCTGTATTTTTTTTTTCAATCACGCATTGACACAAAAGCAATTTAAATGCTGTCTATAACCTTTAGTGTCATCATAACAGTTCTAAAACGCAAATGACGACAAATGGTTTTTGTAGTATTTGAAATAAAGCAAAAGTGTTTACAAAATATCAAATAAAATGTATAATTTTACTCATATTTTGTTTGTTTAAAAAAAATCGACAACCCAAAGCAAATAACCATATTTAGATTTTTCTTCAGATAAAACACACTTTTGTAAAGTTTTGTTCAGGTTATGTTTGTAAAAAGAGACTTCCATAGCACTTGTTTCGTCCCGTTTTACCCGTTAAGCCAACTGAACTTTTAAAGATGTCTAGTTTTGAAAATATTCAATTTAACATTTTTAAACTTAACTCTTGTGCAAATGGGCATTAGTGACCCAAGAGCTAGTGCTAAAAGAAAAAAAAAAAAATGAACAAAATTTGACCCACGTCTCAAAAAGGTTCGCCATCCCTGACCTATAATTGAACCATCAGTAAACAAGAACATTTTTTGAAAAAGCCATTTTTGCTCATTTTTGGCAACTTTTTCCCCGAAATCTATTAGATCAGGGTGGTTGCAAAAAAATAACAGTTATAAAGGAGGATTCGCACTATATTTTAAAGAAAATTTTGGAATTTTACCTTTTTATAGAAAAAGAGAAAAAAATTGTCAAATTTGGGTGTTTTGCGACTCTTTTTCGTGCAGTTTTTGACGATCAGTCAGTTTTAACTAGAATTGCTTGGGCCATTTATTTCTAACTTGTTTTAAAACAATATTAAAACATAATAGTCCCTCTGTTTAATAGGAAAAATAAAAAATGCGTACATTAACTTTTTTAATAATAGAAAGGTATAAGATAACGTTTAATACAATAATACCAAAGGTCTGAAAATCAAAGATGAATCTAAAAAAATTGAATATTAGAAGAAATTAACGTGTTTTTATTGATATTTTTAAGGAAACCCATGATTTTGGCTTCCTGTAAGCGGGAAAGCAAAAATTATTCCTACATTTTATGAGTAACTAGTAACTCAGAAAATATCAATTTTAGATCTAGTACAAAATCCATTTCGAATTATTGAGGATTTTCTATTAATTTTTGATGGGCTACCCAGCTATGTCAACAATACTTTTACTAACTTGAACCACAAACCATGCGCTTAACTTTGTAGTAAGAACAAGATTTCTTGCCAGCATCCCTTAACAGCCAACACTACAGGCAAACAATGATGTGGATAATTAGCAATTACGCTGGTAAAGCTGGTGAAGTAGAGAGAATCAGGTTACACTGGTGTGTGCAACTGACAAGTCTACAGCTTAAGAAAGAACGTTTTACTAACGATAGCCTATCTATTCTACAACCCCTTATGGACGACACGCTATAAACCGTTTTACCTTGCTTAACGTTTAAGCTTACTTACTCACTCTAGAGACTATAATGGTCCATGAAGAATCAAAAGCTCAGCCATCTAATCCCTTAACTCATCCCAAAGTGCACAAATCTTTGCTGACTAAGCGATTCCAAAAGGGTTCTGCAGATTCTTTTAACATCAGTTGGGGGCCTGTTAATCGGCCTTTTTTTTTAGCCCCATGAAAGTGACTATGAAGAATTCCCATTCAATTTTCCTGAGATTCTTTGCCTCATCCGTCCGTTGCGGAATATTCTAGCCATCGCAAATACCAAATCATATAATGGCTACTAGATAGTTGTAATTCTACAACTTCACGATTTGTCTTGCATTCCCAAAGGTCAAAGAAGTCGCCTTCTATTCAATAAGGTTGGCCACACTATTGCATTCGATCCTTACAATCCTAAAAAATCCCCCGCAAACTGATAAATATGTTCCTATCAGAGGACATAGATAAGGTATTGAATAGCAGATACAATGTACTTTACAGACAAATCTCTAGTTTTGGAAACAAAAAAATATATTTGGTAAGTCCAAATGCTTTGTAAATTTGGATGCAATTTAACAAAACTTAGGCTATTATAAAAACTGTCCGGTAGGACAGTTGTATAAGGGTTGATCGTCAAAAACTGCACGAAAAAGCGTAACGTTGAAAAACACTCAACTTTAACAATTTTTTTCTCTTTTTCTATAAAAGATAAAATTCCCAAATTTCCTTTAAAATATAGGGCAAACCCTCCTTTATAACTGTAATTTTTTTGCAACAACCCAGATCTAATAGATTTTGAGAAAAAAGTTGCTGAAAATGAGCAAAAACGGCATTTTCAGAAATTGTTGTTCTTGTTCTTCTTCTTCTTGTTGTTGTTGTTACCTTTTTTGTAAACTGCGTAGCACCTAAACGCGCCAACCGATTTTCATGAATGAGGTGTCATTCGATTCGGAATTTTATGTAGATGTGCCTTTTGGGGGTCTCGACGCTGTATATTGAATGGGGGAGGAGTTAGTTCTATATATGTAAAGCCCCCTCCAAAATTATTATTACTAATAACTTTGTAAATCTTAGCCCAATTTTGATAAAATTTGGCAGGATGATAGGGTTAGGGCTCCCCTACGTAACATTAAAGCGACGATCTGCTCTTACACTAGTTTAAGGGGAAGTATAGTTCAAATAAGTATTTACAGAATAAAATGCACAACAGTTTATATTTAAACGGATCCACATGTCTATTTGAATGCAATGATATGCTCCTGTTCTTAATAATGCATTTTCTTTTCGAATGTAAAACTCTCCAAAAGCTTAGATCTTAGTTCCTTTCAAATTATTTTATCGACCAATTTTCATGCACCAAAAGAAATTCTGTTTGAAAAATTATTAACTATAATTTCTAAAGATCAGATAAATGTCATATTCAATTATTGTAAACAATCGCTTAGGATAAGAAGTTTTGTTTTGGGAGAATAGTTTCCTTTGGTTTAAGTTGATTTCTCTGCTCATCTTTTTTTTTTTTTTTTTTTACTTTATTTGTATATTTACAACTGCAACAATTGTTGCATCAGGTAAATTTAATCTTACTGGTTCAGTTCTCTTGTAATGACATGGTTAGAGCAATCACCCACTGGTGAAACTCTTTCACAATGATTAATCACAACAGATCTCTAGGCCATTTTCGCTTCAAGCGACGAGGAGGATTGTCGGGAAGGTGAGGAGAGGAGAGTTGTTGGACAAGAGGATTAGGATGGAGAGCTAGGAGGCTGTGAAATTTGCGGTAGCGAGACTTTATTAGGTCAGTGACGAAAGGGATGAGAAGGTCAGTGTGTATTGTAAGGTTAGAGATGTAGAATGGAGCATTCAGGATTTTCCGTAGGATTTTGGAGTTAGAAGGTTTGGTTGAGGCCCACACTTCTGCTCCGTATGTCCATATGGGTCTTAACAGTGCCTTGTAAATTGTCAGTTTGTGATTCAAGTCGAGTTTGGATCTGCGGTCAAGTAGTCTAGTAAGTAGCTTGTAGCGTCTGTTCACGTCTTGTCGTTTCAGTCGAGTATGTGGGTTCCAGGTGAGTCTCTTGTCAATGTACAGTCCTAGGTATCGTACTACGTCAGCTGGAGGAATCGTTACACCGTTCAGTTGAACTGGTGGACTTGCAGATTTTCGTAAAGTAAACGTAATGTGCACAGATTTTTGTTCATTAATTTTAATTTTCCCTTTTCGGAACCAGGTTTCGAGAAGATTTAAATGGATTTGAATGTTCTGACTTGCTTGTACCGGATCGGAATGGGATGTAAGAACAGCAGTATCGTCAGCGAATGTTGAATCTATTGTATTTTGGGAAAGAGGTAAGTCAGCAGTATATATTAGAAAAAGGAAAGGGCCTAGAATGCTTCCTTGAGGGACTCCAGCTTTTATGGGTATAAAGGATGAGAGGGCCTGCCCTTGACGAACGCGGCAGTACCGATCGGTTAAGTAAGATTTTAAGATCAGATAGTAGGTGAAAGGAAGATGATTTTTAAGTTTGTGCAGTAAGCCTGAGTGCCAGACCCGATCAAAGGCCTGAGCCACATCGAGAAAGACACCCGAACAGTACTGTTTACGCTCCAAGGAAAAGGATATGGTATCTATTACACGGTGCAGCTGTTGAGTTGTTGAATGAGATGCGCGGAAACCAAATTGATGTTCAGGTAGCAATTCCTCTATTATAGGTATTAGACGCCTTAGCAGAAGCTTCTCTAGTATTTTCCCAAAAACAGGTAAAAGGCTTATTGGACGGTAGGAGATAGGTTGTTGTGCAGGTTTATTGGGTTTCAGTATCATTTTCACTATAGAGTATTTCCAGAGCATTGGAAAGTAAGTCGTTCGTAACTGCTCATCTTAATATTTTGAACTTTATATTTTATTTGCAAGCATCTCTATTTTGGTTCGCTTATTTCAAGATATAATAATTCTTAAGATGTTTTATTTTTCTAATTTTTTTTTTACTTTTGTTTATCATTTATTTTATTTTTATTTTTTTACATTTTGTCTTTAATATTATTATAATTATTTCTGCATTTTTATAATTATGGCTGATTCACTAGCTCAAAAGCAATGTAAGCTTAATAGCAATACATTAATTAATTAGTTTAATTATTTATTTACAACCTGTATAGATTAGCAATAAATAAAATCCCACGCACCTATATTCAATGCTCCCTATATTCAAACCTCACCATTTTATACCAACTTAAAAATTCCATCTGTTTCCGCTGAACAGTTGCAAAAAAATTCTTATATACAGGGTGAACCAGTAAGTATTGTCCATAGGCCTACTGTGTGTAGTACATCTAAAGTGGACTTCAAAGACGTATTGACCAACTTCATATTTTCCACTGTTCTTGAGTGACGTCCCTTTAATTTTTTTTTTTCTAAAATCATTACTTTTTCCCAATAAAAAATGTTATTACTCAGAAAGTTTTAGGCCGAATTCGATTTTGATGACACGGTTAGAAAGACAGATAAATTTTCTAAAAATTGACACCATTTTGAAGCATAAGTTATTCTCCAAACAGCCTCAATCTTCCTCCGGATGCTGGAAAAATAAAAGTAATCGAAATTTTTAAGAAAACTCATTAGGCCCTTGTGTGATCATTACCTGACCTAGGTGCTGGCACTTTTTATAAAAGTTTCCTTGTTTAATGGGCTTTCAAACGGTATATCATTTTCCAGGATTCCTTTTATCTTCGTATGAGAATTTACGTTTGTTTTACAAGAAAACAGTGTTAGTTTATCAATTTTTTTAATTCATTGAAAACTCTTTTAGATGGACCAATAGTCAATTTTTTCGAATGTAGGTCGAGAAGCTGGACTTGAAATTATTTTTAAATAGAGTTCAGACGCAAACACCTAAAAATATCATCTTCTCTTCCATCAAGCGAAAGCAACGAAGCCTAGGGAAATCTTTAATGAAGTAAAATGGCGCAGCATTATAAATGTGCCAAATCCTGAGATTTTACTCCATATTTAATGGATTTTAATAATTTATTGTATTCCGATTTCTAGGAAGCTAAAATAACGAAATGGTACTTACGGCAGTATATAAGACTCGACTTCCACAAAATCTCTACTAAAAGTGCAAGTTCTATTTAGAGATATCTCTCTCTGTCTCCAGTTCCAAAGGAAAGTTTAAGCAAGCGACTGACAAAGCTTGGCTTGATCCATTCAGTTTAGTAAATCTGGCCCACCAAGCACCCCAGCAATATCCATAATTGAGTTTCAAGTAATTGAAGTTGAGAACGTCCCTTACTAAATCTCAGAATTTCACTTCTGAGATATTCTCCTGTTTTAAACCAATTATTCTCTTAAATTATAGAAATTACTTTTAAAATCTCTTAAGTTTATAACTCTCTAGTTAATTTTTTACAATTAACTTAGTACTTTTTGCCCTTCTGAATTATGCGTCGCAGTTGTTTTTTTTTTTTTTTTTGAGTTCGTTTCAAATATCTAAGTAATTACTTAGAGTGATGGAATTTGGTTTGTATTAAATTTAGTACTGTTCAAGTAAAAAGAGTGAAATCATACAATATTAATGAATGTGATACGTGATTCCATATATGCTTCGGAATTGTACATTATGATGCATAATACATGCACAATGTAAGACAAGATCAATACGAAGTATAAGCTCTAAAGAAGTACTAATATCTAAGTTGAAAGCTTGGCATTTATTTAAACAAAAAAAGGATGGAAATTTGCTTTCTTTTGGATAATATGGATTGTTAAAAATTTAGGATTGGTTCGGTAACGGCTGAATAACTTCATTGATTAACGTCCAACTACTCAATGGATGGTAGCGACTAATAAACATACTTTACTCTAAATTTCTTTTATTAACAATTAAATACAATCCATGGCCTAAGACCGGGGATTCAAACCCAGTACCAAAATACATATTAGCTTTACATGTTTCGCTTCTAACCGCTTGGCTACTGTGGTGCCTAACAGTTTCGTACAAAGAATATGACTTCTGCAATGCAATGCTCTGTATCTACGAGGTGTGGCTATTAAATAACGAGACTATTGCTGTAAAACATTTTATTTTAAATTTATACATATTTAGTTATTATCTCCGTCAATATACACCCCTCCCCTATCCCTACAACGCTCCATGCGAATTCACCATTGTTCGAAACAGTGCTGGAAGTCTTTTTCTGTGAGCTCCTGTATGACGCGTGCCGCTTTTTCTTTCACAGCTTCAACAGAGACTGAAATCGTGTTCCTTTTAATGCAGATTTGACTTTAAGGGAACAGATAAAAGTCATATTGGGTCAGGTCAGGCGAATAAGGCGGATGGCCTAAAAACTGGGATATTGTACTTGGCTAGAAACGTCTTGACAGACAATGCATGGAGAACCCATGACTTGTTCTTTCACAAATCGGGTCGTTTTTTCCTTACTCTTTCACGTTAGTTGAGCAAGCACCTCACGGTAGTAATGTTGATTAATTATAATCGATATTTTCATCTGTTTTGGACGTGGACCCAGGCAGTCATCATCTCCGACATCGTATTCTCGGCCATCTTGGAAACGCTTGAACTACTCAAAAAAACTCGCGCACGTGATAAACATTCATCGCCATAAACTTCTTTTAATAAAAGATAAGTTTCAGTAGCGGTTTTACTCTGTTTCATGTGAAATTTCACGACAATTCGTTGCTCTACTACATGTGTAGTGTAATGGTGTTTGAGGAGATGTTGGTTGTAGATGTTGATGGATAAATAACACCTTGTATTGGTATAAGATATTATATATGTATTTGACTGACTGCCAAGGACTGTATACTTTACACTACAAGAACAGAACAGACTGACTTACGTGGCTAAAACGATGTGTACAATTAAAGTGCAAGACTTTGAACAGAATCCTATTTTGACTTTCCTCTCGTTTTTATATACATTCGCCGAGCCTCCCTTCTCTGTGTGCCGAGGGGGCTGTCTCTCTCTCTCTCTCTGGCTAGAGTGGGTGAGTGGTGGGGTTTCACAGACTGACTGACGTGGCTAAAACGATGTGTACAATTAAAGTGCAAGACTTTGAACAGAATCCCTTTTTGACTTTCCTCTCGTTTTTATATACATTCGCCGAGCCTCCCTTCTCTGTGTGCCGAGGGGGCTGTCTCTCTCTCTCTGGCTAGAGTGGATGAGTGGTGGGGTTTCACTACCCTTACAGTAGTATCATGTTTTGCGGCAAAACGAAACTAAACCTCTTACATAAAAGACGGTTCCGGACAGACGGATTTCTCTACAAACACGTGAGACGCTGCAATCGAAAGAGAAGGCTTTACGCTGCACAGCTGTCGGTCGTTAGGATTTGGTGCATGCTTAGTTTTTCTGTAGCAGCATCAGTCCCGTTATTTAATAGCCACACCTCGTATACCTAACAAAATAGTAGAAAGGTATTAAAGATCTTTAATGTCACAAAGATAACGCCAAACTTCCTGACACATTATATTCTGAGATGAATTTAATTAATTTCTAAAAATTACTAACTGAATATGAACAAATGGTTTTCATTAAGCAAATCTTAACTTGTTAGTGAACAGTTACAACTACCTACAACATGTATTTACAACATAAAGAATAAAACATACCCAAAAGTTAAATATAATATTTCAAATTGTAAACTTCAGGCAGAGAGAAATATTTATATGTTATGTACGGACAAGTGACAAACAGAAACTTAATAGGAAAACTTTGTACTGACCGGGAAATACAGAAGTTAGTTTAATGGGTACTAAAGTGGTAGCAGTGCTACGAGAATACATGCTGGGTTTGTGGCATTTGTTTCTGACACACTATAAATAACCATTTTCAAAATATTCCCCACTTATGCGAACTATTATTAATAATGTTTATTTTTAGATTTACATTTACTGTTTGCCAGAGAAAGTTTTGTGCCAATTTTTCAAAAAAATTCTTTATTGTTTTCGTAGGAATTTTATTTTTGGGGAAAAACAAAATTATTAGTGAAATATGGATAAACTGGCACAAAAATATAAATGGATACAAAATGATGGTAATTTTTGGGAGAATAATAGATAAAGTAAGAAATTGCCCATTGGAATGCACTAAATCTATCATGCCAGCATTTTTTGGCTTCATTCCTTTTTCCAAGTTATCCAATCTCAAAGAGACCATCTTATATTTTCCAACTCTTCAAGTTAACATCCTTCGATTCATTCCCGTAATACTAGATCTCGTTCCTCCGATCTCTATATTCCCTTACACCGTACTTCATCCTTCGACAAGTCCTTTCTAATAAGCGATGTCTTTCTGGAACTCCTTACTTTCATCTGTCCGTCATGCTCCTACCCTTTCCATCTTTAAGTCCCTTGTGTTCAATTATCTACTTTCTACCCAGCTTTCTCCGAAATTATAATTGTTTTCTCTTATTTCATTAATTTTTATTTTTGTAAATACTTATTTCTCCCTCCTCTCTCCTTCCAAAATACTTCTATACCAATTGCTAACCAAGTAAGATATCTCGGACTACATCTTGACAAACGACTATCTTGGAACCCCCACACGAGACTCAAACGAACTGACCTCAATCTGAGGTATAAAATGTTGAAAAGACTACTCGACAGACGATCAAAACTGACCCTGACGAACAAACGAACACTATATACCGCTCTACTTGCCCCAATATGGACGTACGGAATACAACTCTACGGAAGCGCTAAAAAATCGAACATCAACCGACTTCAGACCTTATAGTCTAAAATTCTAAGAACAATAGTTAACGCTCCCTTCTACGTCTCCAATCATACTATACACTCTGATCTAAATATTCCTCTCGTCTCTGATATAGCCCGGATCTCGATACACAAAACTCCACTCAAATCTACACAATCATTACAACCCTCTGATCCACAAAATGTCTACAACATGAATTAGAAACATTGATGAAGTACTTTTAATTTTTTTTAAGTGCAAATCCATAGTGATTTTAAAAGATCTATTGTTCTTGAGTGTCACTTTTTTTCCATGGAAAGGACGCTTAAGGCAATGTTCATGAACTCTACAAAGGAAATGAATGCATAAACCATAGCTATTATGCCTTAGTCAAGCAGAATGAAGCAATTAAGCATAAATAAAAAAAAACAACTAATATTGCTCAGAGCGTCCTGAATTCGAACCTGTAATAACAAGTCTCTAAAAAAAGCCTATTGTTATTCCTTCTACGAGTACTTTGCTTCTTTTTTACATAGTTTTGTAATTATCTTATTAAATCGATCTAATAAACGTGGGGAAAAAAAAGAAGATATCGATCTAACTTTTTTGCGTACGTTATCACACTCGTGTATGAGAAAACTTATATAATGTAGGTCTAAATTTGAATAAAAATGAAATTATAAAAACGCAACAATCCTTTATCATTGTATAATAGATTAAGCCTTTAAAAAAAAATCTTTAACGGAAATGATAAAAAAAAAGTGTTTAAAAAGTAACCAGAATATTTCCATTACATTAATTATTTCGCATGCGAATTTTTGTGTTCCATTAAAGCCAGAGAAGTTTTATAGCGAACATTCTCTAAGATCACAAACTGAAGATCCTAAATCTAATTACAAATGGCGATTAAAGACAAAATCGCTAATAACAGAAAGATTGCTAGAGTGATGACGCTCTTCCTGGAGAAAGTAATAATAGTTATTTATTTAACAAGTGTGGAAAGTAGTACTTTTCCTCACACGAGGCAGGGTTTGCACGCACGAGCGAGCGAAGCGAGTGTGAGGAAAATACTTTACACTCGAGTTAAATATTATATTTTTTCTGCAACCATTAGGGTTATTAACTAAAAAAAAAAACTAAACAGGAATCACTAGAATCCATTTTAAATTTCTATAAGGTAACACTATAACCTTTTTAACTGTTATAATTAAAAATATCTAATTATTTATTAAAGTATTATTTTTATTTCTATATTCCTTTCAATTTTTATTTTATTTTTTAATATTCGTTTTTTAATTATTTAAATAAAATAAATTTAAATAAGCTTATTAGAGTTTTACAGAAAATATTTATGTTAATAACAAAACTTCTTATATCAAGGAAGCACAATAAAGTTTTTCCACTCACTAGTGAGGTCTTAAAGTTGGGCCTTACACAGCTGATTTTAATTGAGTAATGAGAACATTCCTACATGGTTGCAGAAAATAGTATTTTATTTTTAAAAGTGAAAACAAAAATGCAAATAACATATTTTATAAAAGGATTTAGTATGCTGTCATCAAGTATCTGGATTACAAAAGAAAATACCAGCTTTATTTGAATGTTCTAGATTACTAGTCAAAATGTCAAAATCAGAGTTCAAATAGGAAAATTCTAAATAAATACAAATGTCGTATAAAAGTAAAATAAAAAAAACAAACAAATATAAATATAAAGACCGAAAAGATTAGCTCAGCGATTAGTATGGTGGATTCCAACATATCAAAATCCTAAATCAACTTTAAATCTACTGCGACTTCCATTAGAAAGATATTCTGATCTTACACCCAGAAAGACCATAATAAACGTTCTTTCCTCCTTCAGAGGACCACAAAGAGTGAATTTCAAGCATAAAATCTCAAGAACAAAAAAATCTGCTCGATTACAATACTTCTTCTTAACAGATCCAAGAGAAAAAGAATAGAAAGAAAAGGATAATCTAAACACAGTTAGTTTTCCCTTTTAGGACTGGCAGTAATGGCAGATAATGGCCACAGAAGGAGGTCTTAAGGATTATAGTTATTTGAAGAGACGGCCCATTTTATAGGCGCTGAGATGTTTTCAATGGCTCAACAGCTGTTGAAAAGGAAAACTCTATTATTGAAGTGCTAAGATTGGTTCTTGGTGTTTAGTTCTTCAGGTTTAGGAAATCAAAAGTGGATGTAGCAAAGTGTGTACTCCATTGTTGTGATTCAAGTAAAGTAAGACACATTGTAATTGTATCAGTCCAATAAATCGTTTATTTAAAAGATAAAGTAAAATATATTTTACACGTCTCACCCCCGAAAGTGGAACGTGCGCACAGATCTCTTGAACAGGGTAGCCAGAATTTTGAGTTACCCTTGTAATATTAATGGAAAAATAAGATTAACTACTCTAGTTTGACAGGAAATATTAAGATTTCTGCTTTAGTGTTTTAATAATGAAGCTAGAGGCGAAATATATACCCAGGTTAGCCTTAATTTTGTGCTACTATAGCAAAATTAATGGTAAAATAAGGAATTCTCGTGTAGTTTGACCGGAAACATTGAGATTTCTGCTTTAGTGTTTTAATAATTAAGCTAGAGGCGAAATATATACCCAGGTTAGCCTTAATTTTGTGCTACTATAGCAAAATTAATGGTAAAATAAGGAATTCTCGCGTAGTTTGACCGGAAACATTGAGATTTCTGCTTTAGTGTTTTAATAATTAAGCTAGAGGCGAAATATATACCCAGGTTAGCCTTAATTTTGTGCTACTATAGCAAAATTAATGGTAAAATAAGGAATTCTCGCGTAGTTTGACCGGAAACATTGAGATTTCTGCTTTAGTGTTTTAATAATTAAGCTAGAGGCGAAATATATACCCAGGTTAGCCTTAATTTTGTGCTACTATAGCAAAATTAATGGTAAAATAAGGAATTCTCGTGTAGTTTGACCGGAAACATTGAGATTTCTGCTTTAGTGTTTTAATAATTAAGCTAGAGGCGAAATATATACCCAGGTTAGCCTTAATTTTGTGCTACTATAGCAAAATTAATGGTAAAATAAGGAATTCTCGCGTAGTTTGACCGGAAACATTGAGATTTCTGCTTTAGTGTTTTAATAATTAAGCCAGAGGTGGAATAAATACACAGGGTAGCCTCAATTTTGAGCTACTATAGCAAAATTAATGGTAAAATAAGGAATTCTCGTGTAGTTTGACCGGAAATTTTAAGATTTCTACTATAGTGTTTTAATAATTAAGCTAGAGGTGAAATATATACCCAGGGTAGCCTTAATTTTGAGCTACTATAGCAAAATTAATGGTAGAATAAGGAATTCTCGCCTACTTTTCTCTTAAGTTGTTTAGCTGTTTATAAACGCAAGTAATGACGAAAAAGTTTATAAGATCGTTAATGGTTTAGTGAAGAATGTTACTCTTATGTTGGGAGAGAGAAGGAAGGAGATAAAAAAAATGTCGCTAAAAGAGATAATAAAGTAGAAATGAAGCTAAAATCGATTTTGTATGACCACGAGAAGTTTGCTACCATTTGTCCACTCCTCCAGCAGCACTAACGGCCCTCAAACCCTAAATATACTGTGAGACATATCCAAGTGACACATACAGACTCCTACTTTGCTAGGCGTAGCAAAACTTCCAGCTTCTGGAGCTATCGCATTCTTGGACAAATTACTTTGCAATTTGTGTTCAAAATTTATTGTAACCAATTTCATTGTCAGTACTTTAAGGAGCTAGAAAGTAATGAGGATAGAAATCTTTAAAGAAATAGATCTGTCTGGCTAGTGAAGATTCCATCTTTACTCATTCATTCATTTTGATCATAGCCTGACTTAAAGATAATAGAGTTACAATGATTCTTGCATTGCAAAGCGAGAAAAATTAATTTGTTTCAATCATTTTACTTTAAGCAATTCTCAAATGAAAGTTGACGGCTAGATGTCGCGGTCAGGGCCGGCTTCAGGTTTTTGTGGACAGTAAGCAAAACGATCTAAACAAATATGGCACGCCCCCGGATCGCTATTCTGTGGATTTGCCGTCGTCTTCTTTGGCCGTCATTCGGTTTAAAACCATGTATCTTGTGCTTTCTTGATTCCCTTTAATCGTTCCTTCTGGGTTTTGTTCTTGTAGGAGGCGACAAGTTCCAGGGGCCCTTGCCCTTCTGACGCTGGCCCCGCTGTGTATACATTCTACCTCTGGCTTAAATATTAATACAATGAAACATAAATTCTAGTACTTCTGGTCAAACTAGACGAGAATTCCTTATTTTTCCCTTTATTTTGCAAACACAACCTCAAATTCGGAGCACCCAGTGTGTAAATTCCACCTCTGACTTAGTTACAATCGTAACTTCAGATAATGGCTACCCCTGTCTGTACAATCCACATCTGGCTTATTTATTTATACACTGAAGCCGCCTACACAACTCTGAAGGTGCTTAGGGCAACTGTAGAGGCCTAAAGGAGGCAATCTCTCCATTATACCTAGGGGACTGGAGGCGCCACGGTAGCCGAGCGGTTAGAGGCGAGACCTGTAAAGCTAATAAGTATTGTGGTACTGGGTTCGATTCCCAGTGTCTAGGCGTTGGATTTTATTTAAAGGTTAATAAAAGAAATTTACAGTAAAGTGTGTTTGCTAGTTGCCTCCGTATACGACACCTAATTTGGTAGTTGGACGTTAAGCCCTACTTGAAAAAGAAGGCGATTACCTCAATCATTCTATTCAAACTATTCGAGAATTTCCTATTTTACTATTAATTTTGTAATCGTAGCTTCAAATTCGGTCTACCCTATGTGTATAATCTACCATTGGCTTAATAATTAGTTCACAAAAGCAGAAATCTCAATCTTGCCAATCAAACTAGACAAGAATTACCTATTTTACTAATAATTTTGTAATCGTAGCTTCAAATTCGGTCTACCCTATGTGTATAATCTACCATTGGCTTAATAATTAGTTCACAAAAGCAGAAATTTCAATCTTGCCATCAAACTAGACGAGAGTTACCTATTTTACTAATAATTTTGTAATCGTAGTTTCAAATTCGGTCTACCCTATGTGTATAATCTACCATTGGCTTAATAATTAGTTCACAAAAGCAGAAATCTCAATCTTGCCAATCAAACTAGACAAGAATTACCTATTTTACTAATAATTTTGTAATCGTAGCTTCAAGTTCGGTCTACCCTATGTGTATAATCTACCATTGGCTTAATAATTAGTTCACAAAAGCAGAAATCTCAATCTTGCCAATCAAACTAGACGAGAGTTACCTATTTTACTAATAATTTTGTAATCGTAGCTTCAAATTCGGTCTACCCTATGTGTATAATCTACCAATGGCTTAATAATTAGTTCACAAAAGCAGAAATTTCAATCTTGCCAATCAAACTAGACGAGAGTTACCTATTTTACTAATAATTTTGTAATCGTAGCTTCAAATTCGGTCTACCCTATGTGTATAATCTACCATTGGTTTAATAATTAGTTCACAAAAGCAGAAATCTCAATCTTGCCAATCAAACTAGTCGATAATTTCCTATTTTACTATCAATTTTGTAATCGTGGCTTCAAATTTGGTCTACCCTATGTGTATAATATACCATTGCCTTAATAATTAGTTCACAAAAACAGAAATCTCAATCTTGCCAATCAAACTAGACGAGAGTTACCTATTTTACTAATAATTTTGTAATCGTAGCTTCAAATTCGGTCTACCCTATGTGTATAATCTACCATTGGCTTAATAATTAGTTCACAAAAGCAGAAATTTCAATCTTGCCAATCAAACTAGACGAGAGTTACCTATTTTACTAATAATTTTGTAATCGTAGCTTCAAATTCGGTCTACCCTATGTGTATAATCTACCATTGGTTTAATAATTAGTTCACAAAAGCAGAAATCTCAATCTTGCCAATCAAACTAGTCGAGAATTTCCTATTTTACTATCAATTTTGTAATCGTAGCTTCAAATTTGGTCTACCCTATGTGTATAATATACCATTGCCTTAATAATTAGTTCACAAAAGCAGAAATCTCAATCTTGCCAATCAAACTAGACGAGAGTTACCTATTTTACTAATAATTTTGTAATCTTAACTTCAAATTATAGCCACCCCGTCTGTAGACTGTACTTTATAATAATTAGTCTCAAGACATTTGTAAATCATTTTTTAACCGTAAATTTAGATTATTACGTTTAAATTAAGAGAAAATATCCAGAATAATTTTCGCTTACAATAAAATTCATTATAAAAGGGAAATTTATGTACGCCAAGATAATATTCTCCAGACAATAAGAAGACAGTATGATAGATAATTTTTCTTATTAGAAAATTGCTCCCTTTTTTCCCTCATTCATACTTTTTCCACCATTTTGTTACCTCAATTACTAACTTTCATCGTCAGCGGATGGTATTTTGTTAAGAACTTAGTGAAGGGTAATTAAACGTGATGGATTTGGTTGGTAGGGTGTGTAAGGGTTGTTTTGAAAGTTTCACGTCATGTCTGTTCACGGTTTTAATTAATTTATCACTTCCGGTTTTCTGTTTGAAAACATTTTAAATTTACCAATGTTGGTTAAATATTTAATTAAAAAAAGGAAAAATATAACTTTTTAATAAATCATTAATCAAAACAAGTAACGAACAATGAGAAGTAGAAATAATTATTTTTTTTTTAAATTAAACAGTAACGTCTACTTTTATTTTTTCAATTTTTAATAATCAGAGAATGATAACCAAATAAGCCTTCCGCTTTTTGAGTCCAGCAGTCGAAACCTCCAGTACTAAGGAGGTTGCGGACTTTTCCTACTAGTTCTTTTTGCGCTACTATCTCCTTCGGTCTCAAAGACCTGAAGGTTTCATAGCACAACCGTTCGATTGCAACGCAGTCGAACAGCAGGTGAGAGGCCATTTCCTCCTCTTCCTGACACAGTCTGCACAATGGTTCCGAGCTAATAAGCCCCACCTTGTACAGTTTCTGAACCTAGCATGCTCCGTGAATAGGCCTGTAATCAGAGTAATCTGATTTCTACCCAAGTACAGGGTCGCTTTGGTTCATCATAGTCTTACTGTGTTTAACCCCAGGAAGCGTCACCCATTTCTTTTCATGTTCTCTCCAGATCTAGTCTCTGAGAGCCACACGAACTGCACACCTTTGGTGATCCCCCAGGACAGACAGTCTGATAAATAATTTTTCCAAGTAAAAAATACCTCAGGAAAGGGATTAGCTATGCGGTTAGAGTATTGGATTCCCACGCGAAAGACCTGGGTTCGAATCCAGCTGCTGACCCTTAGATTTTCTCTTCCTAGGAGCTTCTTACAGCTCACTGTCCGGTGATGGACAGTGTTGTCTGTAACAAGAGAACATTGTCCGGAGGCCGGCACTGCACTGAAAAAAAGCTCCGGGCGCCAATAATTTCAGACGGTGACGCGCCTTAAATAATAAAAAATAAATAAATTTAACTTAAACTATTTTTGAACATGTAGTGCTCATCACGGTATACGAAAACAACTTCTGTAATTTTGAAAAACGGTATTTTGTATCTAATATACGTATTATAAATCGTACATTCGATTAAAACGCTATTTGTTTCATTTATTTTTTTATTATTTGTGGTAAATTATAAACATTGTACAGCTTGTTTCATTTGTAACAAGACACAAACGTAAATCGATGAAAGTGTTGTATTTTCAGCAGGCAATACATTTCAGCAGGTTCCCTTATTTACAATCATTCCCTTATTTACAATCACTACACCCAAGGCTCTTAGTTAATTAAATTAGAAATTCTAATTGAAAATTTAGCTCCTGTTTTGTTCCTTAATCCTGTTTTATTTATGTATCCTTTTATTTATTTTTTACATTACAATAGTTTGACAAACTTTATAACAAATAACATTAAAAATAAGACATTATTTGCTATTTTGTTTTTATTATTTCAGGTAGTGTGTTCAGTTTATTTAGTGACTCTCATAAGTATTATTCTGAAGGAAACAAAGATTATTTCTAATTTCTGTTACAGTGTACAGGTGTTCCTCAGGGTGAAGTCTTGAGCCCTTTACTCTTTGCACAATTTTTACCTCGGATATGGTTGAGCACTTTGCCTTGAATGGAGCTAAACATTTTAGCGTAAATTCCAAAAGAGATGTAAATATAATAATGTAGGCGGATAACACCGTCCTTCTGAGTACCTCATGGACTGATTCATAGTTTAAAAATTTTGGGAAAATATTGTGACTGCAATAGTCATAAAGACAACCCTAATAAAACGTCCATAGTTCCATTTCAAAAAGGTGGACAATTTGGTAAAGATTTCATGAAAATCAGAACAAGACGAAGAGAGAACATATAAGGTCTAAAATTTGGACTTATTGCAAAACCTTCATAATTTAACCTTCTATATCTTAATAACTATTATAACTAAAAAATTGCTAATTATGTCAGTTATAGAGCATACGTTTCTCTACAATTTGGTAAAGAATTCATTAAAATCGGAAAAATACAAGGAGAGATATAGAGGATTGAAATTTGAGCGATTTGCGAAACCTCCAAAATATAACCTTCTATATCTCAATAACCATCATCACTAAAACATTGCTATTTATGTCAGTTATAGAGAACTCTTTTCTCTACAATTCGGCCAAGAAATCTTGAAAATCATAACAAGACGAAGAGAGATAACATGCAAGGTCTAAAATTTGTACTTATTGCAAAACCTTCATAATTTAACCTTCTATATCTTAATAACTATTATCACTAAAAAATTGCTAATTATGTCAGTTATAGAGCATACGTTTCTCTACAATTTGGTAAAGAATTCATTAAAATCGGAAAAATACAAGGAGAGATATAGAGGATTGAAATTTGAGCGATTTGCGAAACCTCCAAAATATAACCTTCTATATCTCAATAACCATCATCACTAAAACATTGCTATTTATGTCAGTTATAGAGAACTCTTTTCTCTACAATTCGGCCAAGAAATCTTGAAAATCATAACAAGACGAAGAGAGATAACATGCAAGGTCTAAAATTTGTACTTATTGCAAAACCTTCATAATTTAACCTTCTATATCTTAATAACTATTATCACTAAAAAATTGCTAATTATGTCAGTTATAGAACATACGTTTCTCTACAATTTGGTAAAGAATTCATTAAAATCGGAAAAGTACAAGGAGAGATATAGAAGATTGAAATTTGAGCGATTTGCGAAACCTCCAAAATATAACCTTCAATATCTCAATAACCATCATCACTAAAACATTGCTATTTATGTCAGTTATAGAGAACTCTTTTCTCTACAATTCGGCCAAGAAATCATTAAAATTGGAGCAATACGAACAGAGATTTAGAGGTTTGAACTTTTAACGATTTACAAAACCTGCAAAAATTAACCTTCTATACCTCAATAACTATTGCCACTAAAACATTGCTATTAATACCAGTTATAGCGAACTCTTTTCTCTACAATTCGGCCAAGAAATCATTAAAATCGGAAGAATACTAAGAGAGATATAGAGGTTTGAAATTTGAAAGATTTACAAAACCTCCAAAATATAACCTTCAATATCTCAATAACTATTGTCACGAAAACATTGCTATTAATAACAGTTACAGCGACCATTTTTCTCTACAATTCGGCAAAGAATTCATTAAAATCGGAACAATACGAAGAGAGATATAGAGGTTTGAACGATATACAAAACCTTCAAAATTTAGCCTTCTATAGCTCAATAACTACTGTCCCTAAAACATTGCTATTAATACCAGTTATAGCGACCACTTTTCTCTACAATATGGCCAAGAATTCGTTAAAATCGGTACAATACGAAGAGAGATATAGAGGTTTGAAATTTTAACGATTTACAAAGCCTCCAAAATATAACCTTCTATACCTCAGTAAATATTACTACAAAAACATTGCTATTTATACCTGATATAGAGAATACTTTTCTCTACAATTCAGTAAAGGATTCATTAAAATCGGAACAACATGAAGAGAGATACAGAGGTTTGAAATTTTAACGATATACAAAACCTCCAAAATATAACCTTCAATATCTCAATAACTATTGTCACGAAAACATTGCTATTAATAACAGTATTAATAGCGACCATTTTTCTCTAAAATTCGGCAAAGAATTCATTAAAATCGGAACAATACGAAGAGAGATATAGAGGTTTGAACGATATACAAAACCTTCAAAATTTAGCCTTCTATAGCTCAATAACTACTGTCCCTAAAACATTGCTATTAATACCAGTTATAGCGACCACTTTTCTCTACAATATGGCCAAGAATTCGTTAAAATCGGTACAATACGAAGAGAGATATAGAGGTTTGAAATTTTAACGATTTACAAAACCTGCAAAATTTAACCTCCTATACCTCAATAGGTTTTACCACTAAAACATTGCTATGTATACCTGTTATAGAGCATACTTTTCTGTACAATTAGATAAATAATTCATTAAAATCGGAACAATACTAAGAGAGATATAGAGGTTTGAAATTTTAACGATTTGCAAAAACTGGGTACAAAAAGGGATATTGGGTTCTTGCAACCCTTTAGCTGGGCGTAACTACATTATTTTATGTGTTTCTTTTTCGAAACAAATCAAATTTATTAATTCACTTCTATGTGACTTAACTATGTGAGCGTTCATCGAGAGTGGTGTGGGGCTAAACTGGGAAGGAAGTACTTGTAAAGACTTGACAGGAACAAAGTGTGATCGGCCGGAGCAGAATTTGGGAAGTTTGAAATAGGGTTTGAAGTGGGAGAGTAGCTGGCTGGTACTGTCGGTACTCCATTATCTCGCTGGCTGGCCACAATCTCGTTACGTCCTCCAGATAATAGCGGGGGGTGGGTTGGAGGAGAGCAATAGACAGACGGCCTTCTTGCCGACTAGAATGTAACAACGTGAAGACTTAGTGGAATTGGAACCAAAGTACCCTATGCTAACCGAACGCTTCAGTTCAATCACCATTCTCTATTCGCAAGAGGTCTCTTCCTGCTTGTCCCAGTACCTTTTCTCGTTCGATATTACAGAATCACTCTATTTTATCTTCTATTATTTGAAAGATTTAAATTTACAACTCACGTAATACAGTTCTATTAATAAATTTGTAAAGCTAAGTAAATACCCAATTATGTGAACAATTTTATTGTAAAGACCCAAATAAATTGGGGAAATTGGCCATATATTTTAAAACACAGTAGCCCATCGTCAAAAACTGCACGAAAATGCGTATCGTTGAAAAACACCCAACATTAACAATTTTTTTCTCTTTTTATAACATACAAAAGATATAATTCCTAAATTTTCTTTAAAATATAGAGCAAATCCTCGTTTGCAATTTCATCACAGTAATACTTCAAGTATGTTGCAAAATTATTGTTGACAACAAAATCAGCTAAATGATAATTTCATCGCAAATCTTATCTCAAACCGTGAGCCAACAATGGATTAGACCTCCTTAACACTAACTTACAGTTAAGTATAAGAGTTGTTAAAAACGACAAAAGATACACAAATCAGCAAGTATCCAACATTAATTTCAGCCATTTTATGTGTTATATTCAAATTTTATAACTATTGATATACTTTAAGTAATTTTACTGAATTAAAAATATTCTAGTTGTACGAACATTTTATTATTATTTTTTGAAGGAAATAAACGATAAATTAGGGGGGCTATTTAAGTTATGGGGCTATTGAGTTGAGCAAAAACACTGTAGCCCCATCTATTGCAAGATAAAACAATATTAGAGATTGGCCAAGTTAGAATTAATGGATTAATCCAAGAAAAACAAGAACGTTTTTTTCCCCCTTTGCATGGATAAAAGAAGTATTTTTTTCTAAATAAATTGGAGGAAGGATGCTATATCTTACTGAGAAGATACATAGAAGTTCTTTGCAAAGTAAGAAACTAAGTACGACAAGAGATTAATGCTACTTAAGCAAAGTAATTCAGAAGGAGAATGAGCTAACAGCATCATTTTACAACGGAAATAGAGATAATCAAGTAGATGGTGTTAGGAAAGCATTATTAACCTCGCGGAATGTGTTATATTACATTTTGTATTTAACGTACCAAATGCTGGGCTCTTTTGTTTAATAAATCACAAGTGTGTATACTCATATCGACTTCCTAAAGGTTTGGTTATCGATTAAAATCGAAAAAAAAAATTAAAAATACTTTAAATATGAATATATAGGTTTCGTGACCGTAAATTATTAAACTAATGATTGAAGATTGGCGAGGAATCGGTCAAATAAAACAACTCGTCCTTTTGCCAACGTTTCGACAAATATATTGTCTTCTTCAGGGCGTGGCTGTGCGGGTTGGTTGGATACAGTTTCTGTAACTACCTCCTTTAGGCCTCTACAGTTGCCCTGAGCACCATCAGAGTTTTGTAGGCGGTTATTTTTTTTAACTCCCTACTTCCTGAGATGGTCTGATGGCCTGGACCCATTCAGGTTGGTGCACTGTTAGCCCGTTTAGAGCACGTCGTTTAGATTACCACGAGCAGGCGATCAGATACCAGAATGGGCTTATAATTAGTATTATATTACTTTAAATGAGCTAATTATTAGCTATTTACAAGGTTATACGAGGTGTGGCTATTAAATAACAAGACTGATGCTGCTACAAAAAATCTATGCATGCGTGAAATCCTAACGACCGACAGCTGTGCAGCGTAAAGCCTTCTCTTTCGATTGTAGCGTCTCACGTGTTTGTAGAGAAATCTGTCTGACCGGAACCGTCGTTTCGTGTAAGAGGTGTTAGTTTCGTTTTGCCGAAAACATCATACTACACATGTAGTAGAGCAACGAATTGTCGTGAAATTTCACATGAAACTGGGTAAAACCGCTACTGAAACTTATCTTTTATTAAAAGAAGTTTATGGCGATGAATGTTTATCACGTGCGCGAGTTTTTTGAGTGGTTCAAGCGTTTCCAAGATGGTCGAGAAGACGTCGGAAATGATGACCTCCCAAGTCGCCCTTTCCACGTCCAAAACAGATGAAAATATCGATTATAATTAATCAACATTACTACCGAGAGGTGATTGCTCAACTCCGTGAAAGAGTAAGGAAATAACGACCCGATTTGTGAAAGAACAAGTCATGAGTTTCTCCATCAAGACAACGCGCCGGCTCATACTGCATTGTCTGTCAAGACCTTTCTAGCCAAGTACAACATCCCAGTTTTAGGCCTCATCCGCCTTATTCGCCTGACCTGGCCCCATGTGACTTTTATCTGTTCCCCAAAAGTCAAATCTGCACTTGAAAGGAACACGATTTCAGTCCCCGTTGAAGCTGTGAAAGAAAAAGCGGCACGCGTCATGCAGGAGCTGACAGAAAAAGACTTCCAGCACGGTTTCGAACAATGGTAAATTCACATGGTGCGTTGTAGTGATAGGGGAGGGGTGTATATTGAAGGTGATAATAACTAAATATGTATACATTTAAAATAAAATGTTTTATAGCATCAGTCTCGTTATTTAATAGCCACACCTCGTAAACTATAATCCAAGCACAGTTCCTTAGTTGATCAAAATTCCCCCATTTCCATTAAAAAGCCCTTAGATGAATTTCTCTGGGAAAATATGGAGCTATATAATGGGAATCGAAGGAGAACATACAGTAGCTGCTACTTGGAATATAAGATGGAGTGAAAGAGAGGAAATCTACGCTGGAAGAATGAGGTAGAAGAGGCATTAAGAGTATTGGGAGTTACCGAGAATGTGAGAAGAATCTGGACAAAACATAGGACAGAGTAACTAAGGACCTTCGCAGACTATAGCCAACAAACGACCAATTAGTGTAATTAATTTTCAAAGAAATTCATTGAAGGGTATATTGCAGAAATATCTCCAAAAAAACTGAACAAATTAATTCGGTAAACAAGCATTTTTGGTTGGCTTATTTTATCGTTAAGTTTAATTAACGATAACCATCGTGTACTCAAAATTTCAACAGTACCATTTTTTTGGTCGAGTTGGCTGATCACTCAAATTAGCTCTCATAAATATTGAGAGAGGCGAATTTATGAGAGATATTTTATTTTTCGAAATGGGTCATTTTTAAATGCTATTTTTTTTTTTAAAGAAAAGGATATGCTTACAGTATTTCTTTTATCTTTTCAAAGGATTGAAAACGGCAACAACTAATTGGAAAAAATATTTCCTTATAAATGCCAATGTCTGGTGGTGTAAGCTTCTGTTGTTCATATTTAATTAATACAGTTGAACCTCTCAATAACGGACACTGGCGGGGAAAGCAAAGTGGCCGCTGTTTGGAGGTGGCCGTTAGAAGGAGGTAGGCAAGTTTCATAATGAAAAAATATGGGGTTTTTCCAAACATCTATTTAAAAATTGTTTATTATTAATAGATTTAAAAACGTACATAATTGCATAATTATTTAGCTATATGATATGCATCAAATGTTTCTTAATTATCCAAAAAATTTATCAAAAAACTACATATTATTGACTTATTCAATAATTTTTAAAACAATTGTTATAATAATCATCACATTTATTCATAACAATAATAATTTATGGTAAAATTATCACCATACTATCATCTGTTCTTAGAAAAATAGAAAAAACCTTTCGGCAGGTTGACGATGGCTCGATTTGATTTTTCCAAAATCTTCCAACACATTTATTTTCTCTTCTAGAGTTAACCACTTTCGTTTGAGAGTCATAACAGAAAAAATAATATCGTTCGCCCAAAGTAATATTGAAAAATGATTAAAATTGGTACAAGATGTATGGAGCTTATATAGGAAACTTTAGGAAAAACCAGTAAAAAAAACAAAAACTTGAGAGGGGATAATTATTTTGATCACCGCGTCAAAGGAACTTTTAAGAATAAGGTGGTCGTTGGTGGGAGGTGAAACATATAATCAGTTCCCCTAAATCAATGTCCACGGTCGCTATGTAGAGTGACCGTTAGACGGAGGTTCTTTTATATAGAAAGTGTATAGGGGTAAAACGGGGAAATCCAAAAACTGTCCATAAATGGAGGTGGCCGCTAGTGAGAGTGTCCTTTATAGGAGGCTCGACTGTAAATTAACAAAATTCGAATTCAAGTTCCTTTTAGTTTCGAATACAAATACAAACAATAAATCAAAGTTAGAAGAAACTAGGTTACCTTGAATCTATTTGGACGCATTAACTGAACAAGACGGAAATAGAAATTTAATTAAAACAATGTTATTCTTGGCCAAAACGTTTTTGGAACGATGGTTGTGGTTATATGGTTATGTTTACTACAAAATCGTGCTGACTTTGTGGAAGATCATTAGTCATATAAAATGGTATTGTTTCAAATCATTTAGAGTTGAACATGTATATATGTCCGGGCTTGGTGTAAACAATTCTGGTAGCTTGATATAACCATTTTGCAGAAGGAGTTTTGTTAGTAAAGACTGTTGGATAAAGGGTAACAGAATGTTTACAAAATAACCTCCTCTATCTCGCTTCTCTATTACTTGATCTAACAAACTTTAAGTTTATGTTGGACTATTTGACTTAAATTTACATTCAAAACCTTTTCACACATTCAAACTAATATCCTTTGTTTTTGGAGCGGGATTAATATAGCTTAAATTATAAATACAATGATACGTTTTTAAATGATATTTGCTCATTTTGCCTTGGATAAAAAAGATATGTAGTTCTGTTATAGGTTCATTTAGTTCGAATAACTAGCTATTCAAAATACTTTTAGAGGAGGAAACTTTTCGGAAGAATTATATTAAAATGTCTGTATTATGGGGGACGAAACTGTAGAGGACGTTTTGGATGGGTGATAAAATGGACCATGTGGGAGATACTAAGGGGTGACTGGATCTATACAAATAGTTTTGGATCAGAGCG
Source organism: Rhodnius prolixus (assembly GCF_049639745.1). Taxonomy (NCBI): domain Eukaryota; kingdom Metazoa; phylum Arthropoda; class Insecta; order Hemiptera; family Reduviidae; genus Rhodnius; species Rhodnius prolixus. Next base: position 16,514,420 of record NW_027411582.1, on the reverse strand, counting down.
CCAACTTCTAATTACAAACAGTAAGGCAATATAGATCACTATACTCTAAATGGAGACGATAGGAGTAACATTACTAACCTCTGAAGGTAATATCCACAATCGCTTATACCAGATACTGGAAGTCGTCCTCACTGACTGCAACATTCTCTTGCGTTAAAGGAAGTGGAGTATGAATTCGTCACTGCAATGGAAAGAATTGGGACTCCCAGATATATGAGCAGAAGACTCAGTTTCTGGGAACTTTTGGAGGTTAAGAATCTAGAGTCTTCGACTGCCTGGAGACCTGCAAATAATTAATAGCGATAGTGAAGAGGACAATAATGTCCCCGATGGCGAACTGAGGCCAAGATTGGCAGCGGCCAACAAATGTTATTACGATGTACTCCTCAGAGAAATGGGTCCTCTTTCTGGCGACTGCTGGAAGTCTGGGTGAAAACGAATTCTTCCCAGTTGCATCTTTGCACCAAACATATAAGAATTAGACAAAGAGCGGAATCTGGATGCCAGAATAAAGCAAGCATGCATTAAGAGTACTACGAGAATTCCTTTTATTTTAAATGGATTATTTAAATCATCAAAACAAGCTTACAAATGTGCTGTATTTTTCTGAATACATTTTATCAGTAATCTAATACTCTTCTTTTTTTTAGATAGATTATGGGTGTCTGCGAAGATAATACTCATATCTAGTTTAGTTATTTGTAAATCTTTCTGGGCAGAAAACCACATATTGAATTTCACTGGATTTACAAGTTTTCTCCTCAACAATAAGTTGAGCTTTAAGGTGAAAATGTGGTAATCCGAGAGATGCTTGGATGAGTTATAAGTAGAAAATCTAATTCTTGCAATTTGAGGTTTATCACAAAAAAAAAATATGTAAACATTATTCTTGCTCTTGCAGTAAGGAAACATAAGAAAATATAATCTTCGATAAGAAGTTTTACAAAAAAAGTTTTTAAAAAGCTTATATACATTAGACTTAAAAGAACAGAACTGAACAGACGTTATCGACTACTTAAAAGACTCTTAGACGATAGATCAAAACTCTCTCTGGACAACAAAAGACTGATTTATACTTCTATTTTGAAACCCATATGGGCGTATGGAATAGAGCTGTGAGGTTCAAACAAACTCTCTAATCTCCAAAGGATTTAATCTCTTCAATCTAAAATACTATTGTAAAATATCCATTTTATGTCTCCACTCTGACTGTATACACTGACCTTAACATTCCTTTTGTCGCACAAGTTGCTAAAACACGATGCAGGAAACTTCATTTTAACCTGCAATCTCTTATAAATCCTATAGCCCAAAATCTTTCTTCTAAAACTCTTCTTGGCAACCCAAAAAGACGTCTTAAGAGATAGTGGCCTCACGATCTCCTCTCTAGTGAAGAGAGTGACTAATAGTCTAATGTTTTGGAGTGTTACCACTGGGTAACTTCTCCACTCGTTTACCTAGAATCATAAGCAAATCCTCTAGCTCAAAATCTTTCTTCAGAACTCCTCCTGGCAACCTAAGAAGACGTCTTAAAAGATAGTGGCCTCTTGATCTCCACTCTAGTGAAGTGAGTAGACTAATAGTCTAATGTTTTGGAGTGTTAGCTTCTCCAAGAAAAGTGGTAACTTCTCCTCTCGGTTACTTCTATCTGCAATCATACACAAATTCTCTAGCTCCAAATCTTTCTTCTAAAACTCTTCTTGGCAACCCAAAAAGACGTCTTAAGAGATAGTGGCCTCACGATCTCCTCTCTAGTGAAGAGAGTGACTAATAGTCTAATGTTTTGGAGTGTTACCACTGGGTAACTTCTCCACTCGATCATTTGTTACTCTGTTATCATTGTTACTTATAGCGCCAACTGAACCTCAGCGGTGATTTAGTTTTCAAACTATCTGGCTGATTCTCATTAAGGTGATTTCACTATTTACAATACCTACACTAACGCTTAAAATCAATTTACTCGAACAAGATGAGAAAGTTGAACGTTAGCAATAACAGGGAAAACATTTGATAACCTTCTCACCAAGAAAACAAAGTATTTTGGCGAGTTAGTGAATAAAATCCACCTACTTAAGGAAAATCTGAATGGATCGGCATACAAACGCTAAAATGAGAAAGAGAGAGGTATTGGCAAAGATTTGCACCCACATGGTCAAATGATTTTTCTTTTAACTCGAAAATATATCAACAGCTTTAATCCTTACTAATTTACCCCAGATAAATGGTCATTCAATACGAACTCTAAATCCTATTGCAGCTCTAAAATAATTTTTCCATGGGTGAAAAAAGTTATAATAGCCTTCTTTATGTGATGATATCTTCGCTATGATTAAAGAAATCATCTGGAATGAAACCTTTGATGAAATACTGAATAACTGATAAGAAAAACCATTTGGTTAAAGGAAGATTTGATAATTTGTATCTCTAGGATTGCAATTCCTCCAAAGTTGGCATTTTTAAAATTAATTTACAATTCTTTAAAAATATAAGGGTCGTTTTTTCCTTACTCTTTCACGGAGTTAAGCAAGTACCTCACGGTAGTAATGTTTGATTAATTATAATCGATATTTTCATCCTGTTTTTGGACGTGAAAGGGCGACCCTGGGCGGTCATCATCTCTGACGTCTTCTAGGCCATCTTGGAAACGCTTGAACTACTCAAAAACTCTCGCGCACGTTATTAACATTCATCACCATAAACTTTTTTTAATAAAAGATAAGTTTCAGTAGCGGTTTTTACCAAGTTTTATGTGAAATTTCACGACAATCCGTTGCTCTTCTACATGGAGTTGTATCATGTTTTCGGCAAAACGAAACTAACACCTCTTATACCAAACGGACGGTTCCGGTCAGACAGATTTCTCTACAAACACGTGAGGAGCTGCAATCGAAAGAGAAGGCTTTACGCTGCACAGCTGTCGATCGTCAGGATTTGGCGCATGCATAGTTCTTCTGTAGCAGCATCAGCCTCGTATAAGTTATGTAAAAATAAAAAATAGCGTGTAAAAATCTGTAGCCAATGAAAAACACTTAAAAAGAGCGGCAGTTAGAATTGAGCGTCTTTTACTGAAAACATAATTTTATTTTTCACAAATTTCAATGTCAATTTCCTTAAAACTGACCAACTTAATTCAAAAATAAAAATAAATAATAATACAACTTTGCATTTAAGTAGAAGAAAACGAAATTTTATTAGCACATAATGCCCCCATTGTATGGTTACCATGACTACAGTGTTTGTTTGACACGAAACTCTTTTTATAACAACGTTGTGCATGTGTGATATCTAAAAATAGAACAACTTACAACCAATTCTTTAAGTAAACTGTTCAATAGAATTCTATGGATCAAAATCGAATTAGAATTTAAGATTGTCCTAGCTTTTTCTAGGAGCTACAATTATTTATTAAACGGTTAATAGCCTTTAATGATCTATTTACTGAATTGGTTAATAGGAACTTTTTAATACACTCATAGCCTGTAAAATGCCTGAGCCTTAGCCAATACAATATTTATTTTAAAATGATATTTCCTAGATAATAGGCATTTCAAATAAAGTTATTATAGATATACTTGTATAATACTCGTATAATAGTATTTGAATTTAAAAGAAATCGTAGGACCCATTTTTATTTGAATTTGTATTATTTTTTGGTGACCGTAAAATATTTATATTAAGGATTCAATTCAACGAGGATTTAGTCCAGAACCAACAAACGACTCCGTCTTTTTTGCCAACGTTTCGGCGAATTTATTGCCTACTTCAGTAGCCTGGATATAAAACAATACAAACAATTTAGAATACTGAACCACAGGACAACAGAAACAATATATTAATACATCTTATTAATACTATAAGAAATGAAATAAATTATAAGGGCAGACACATCTAATTAAACCACTTGCTATAATTTTATTCTTCTTCTTCTTCTTAACTGGCGCTACAACTCATGCAGAGTCTTGGCCTCCTCAAGACGTGCCCGCCAGGCGTCTCTTTGCTGCGCAGCCGCCCTCCAGTTTCGGAATCTTAGCAAAGATGCAGCATCCTTTGCCACACTATCCTCCCAGCGCAGCTTTGGCCTGCCTACCCTCTTGGATCCTTGCATGTTTCCTTCCAGCACTTCCTTAGGAATCTCATCTTCACTCATCCTAGCTATGTGTCCTGCCCATCGCAGTCTACCAAGCTTTATTACTTTTACTATATCAGGATCCGTGAAGAGAGTGTACAATTCCTGATTTTTCCTAATTCTCCAATTCGGTCCGTCGCGTGTAGGACCATAGATTCTACGGAGCACCTTCCGTTCAAAGAGCGAAAGGGCCCGTTCATCTGCCCTGGTCATTGCCCACGCTTCGGAACCATAACTCAGCACTGGTCGGATGAGGGTTTTATAGAGAAGGGCTTTTGTGTCCCGAGAGATGAGTTTACTTTTTACATGCCTTACTAGGCCAAAGTAACATTTGTTGGCGGCCATGATCCTCTTTTTTATTTCTGAACCAACCTGGTTCTCACTGTTTACCAGTGACCCAAGATATGTAAACTCATCAACCTTCTCAAATTTATAATGTGCGATGCTCAAGTGCTGCACTGGTGAATAATTTTATTATTAAGAAATAAAAATGTCCAACATCTTTTACGAAATTATTGCTGTGTTTTTTAAATTTACTACTAATCATTTGGATTATAATGTAATCTAGTCAACTCTTTTGTTAAACCAAACATTGTAAATATTCTATTGTATGGGTCTCATTACTGTATAGTCATTATCAAAATTGATACATACGAGTATATTTAAAGTACTCCATTTTTGGTTCTTAGTATTCTTTAAACCAACCCGCATAGCAGCGTAAGTTCTAATGAATACAATTCATTTCATTTCTTATAGTTTTAATAAAGTGAAGTAAAAAAGTAAAGTAATCGCCTATTTTTTCAGGCGGGGCTTAACGTCCAACTATCAATTAGGTGTTGTGGATGAAAGCGTCGACTAGCAAACATACTTTACTGTAAAGTTCTCGTATTAACCATTAAATAAAATCCAAGGCCTAAGGCCGGGGAATCGAACCCATTTTAGCTTTGCAAGTCTCGCCTTTAAACGTTCGGCTACCGTGGCGCTCTAGTTTTAATAAGATGTATTGTTGGTTTTATTTATAATATCCTGGCCCCTGAAAAAAGGCAATAAATTTGTCGAAACATTGGCAAAAAAGATGGAATTGTTTTTTTGTTTTCTGGACCGATTCCTCGCTAAATTGAATCCTAAATATATGATCCACTTTTAAGTATGTCCTATAAAACTGAATACAATTTTTAAACATTCCTACTTCCGATTACGTCATTTGTATAGAACTGAGAATTACAGTAACTCCTTTAAATAGTTCTCTTTAATATTTATTTACGAGGGTCGTTTGAAAAGTCCGTGCAAAAATAAAAACTACTTAATTTTGGGGGGTAAACCTTTTTTATTTTTCAACATAGTCTCCTTTTAGGCTTATACACTTCGTCCAACGCTGCTCTAGTTTGTTGATCCCTTCCGAATAATAGGATTTGTCCAAGTCTGAAAAATAGCCATTCGTTTCTGCAATCACCTCCTCGTTTGAATAAAATCTTTTTCCCACCAGCCATTTTTTCATATTGGGGAACAAATAGTAGTCCGAGGGAGCCAAGTCTGGAGAATAGGGGGGATGTGAAACGAGTTGGAACCCTATTTCCATTAATTTTGCGACCACAACTGCTGAGGTGTGAGCTGGTGCGTTGTCGTGATGGAAAAGGACTTTTTTTTTGGGCCAATCGTGGGCGTTTTTCTTGCAGCTCGGTTTTCAAACGGTCCAATAACGATGAATAATATGCACCTGTAATAGTTTTACTCTTTTCCAGATAGTCGATGAGGATTATTCTTTGCGAATCCCAAAAGACAGTCGCCATAATCTTTTCGGCCGAAAGAACGGTCTTCGCCTTTTTTGGCGCAGATTCCCCCTTGGTAACCCATTGTTTAGATTGTTCTTTGGTCTCAGGAGTGTAGTATCCATGTTTCATCCACAGTGACGAAACGACGCTTAAAGTCCTGCGGATTCTTCTGGAACAGCTGCAAACCGTCCTTGCAACACTTCACACGATTTCGTTTTTGGTCAAGCGGATAGCTTTGTCACGTCCAAATGTTGATGCAAAATATTATGTACCCGTTCATTCGAGATGCCCACAGCACTAGCAATCTCACGCACCTTCACTCTTCTGTCATCCATCACCATATCATGGATTTTATCAATGATTTTTGGAGTAGTAGTAACCTCAACAGGGCGTCCAGAACGTTCAGCGTCACTTGTGCCCATATGGCCACTCCGAAAATTTTGAAACCACTTATAAACTGTTCTAATCGAAGGTGCAGAGTCACCATAATGTTTATCAAGCTTCTCTTTAGTCTCCTGAGGCGTTTTGCCTTTCATAAAGTAGTGTTTAATCAACACACGAAATTCTTTTTCGTCCATTTTTTGAAAATCACTCGACTTCCTCGATTCAAACGAATGCCAAACACAAAGAAATAGACCGATCTGGCTGAAACTTGGTGTGTGTTCTTCCAAGAGATGACTAACTAAACATAACCTCGATACGCGCCAGTGGTGCTATCTCTCTGACTTTGCACGGACTTTTCAAACGACCCTCGTATTTACAGTGTGTTAACAATTATATTACCAATTAATTATATTACAATGAATATGTATAATGTAACGAAAATTTACAAAAATATTTACCTAATTTACAATATACTGTTTTACATCATTAGAGAGATGGTGTGTCTTCTGCCTTGTCTGTTCATGGACTCTAGACTAGACAAGAAAGAAGACACACTAACTCTCTAATGATGTTAAACAGTATATTGTAAATTAGCCCTGAAGATGATCTAGTAGGTCGAAAGCTCGGCAGAATAAATTTTATAATGACTGAAACTGGCATTAATTTTTTCATCCTATTGAAACTATGATTCAGTCACTAAAAATAATGAAGAATAAATAAAGAATAGTTACATAGGACCATACAGAAGGAGAAATCCTAACCGTAGCTCTTTCCCAAAAAATGCTCTAAAATAAGATTTTTAAGGATAATGTGTCTAATAAAAAAAATTTAATACAAAAATGTTAAAATTTTTTTTAAGTAAAATTACATTATTTTAAAAAGTGCTACTTCCGGTTTTAAAAATTTTTATCAATGGTGGAGTCAAGAAAGATAAATTTTGATCAATGGTGGAATCAATAAACATAAATTTTGATCAATGGTGGAATCAATAAACATAAATTTTGATCAATGGTGGAATCAATAAACATAAATTTTGATCAATGGTGGAATCAATAAACATAAATTTTGATCAATGGTGGAATCAATAAACATAAATTTTGATCAATGGTGGAATCAATAAACATAAATTTTGATCAATGGTGGAATCAATAAACATAAATTTTGATCAATGGTGGAATCAATAAACATAAATTTTGATCAATGGTGGAATCAATAAACATAAATTTTGATCAATGGTGGAATCAATAAACATAAATTTTGATCAATGGTGGAATCAATAAACATAAATTTTGATCAATGGTGGAATCAATAAACATAAATTTTGATCAATGGTGGAATCAATAAACATAAATTTTGATCAATGGTGGAATCAATAAACATAAATTTTGATCAATGGTGGAATCAATAAACATAAATTTTGATCAATGGTGGAATCAATAAACATAAATTTTGATCAATGGTGGAATCAATAAACATAAATTTTGATCAATGGTGGAATCAATAAACATAAATTTTGATCAATGGTGGAATCAATAAACATAAATTTTGATCAATGGTGGAATCAATAAACATAAATTTTGATCAATGGTGGAATCAATAAACATAAATTTTGATCAATGGTGGAATCAATAAACATAAATTTTGATCAATGGTGGAATCAATAAACATAAATTTTGATCAATGGTGGAATCAATAAACATAAATTTTGATCAATGGTGGAATCAATAAACATAAATTTTGATCAATGGTGGAATCAAGAAAGATAAAATATTGATTTTGTTACGTGCTTCATGTTTAAAAATTGCCTTTTTTTTTACATGACAACCTTTTTATAATATTCTTTTTCTCAAAGATGTATATTATTATTATTTTCAAAGATGTATATTATTATTATTTTTTGGAACTCATTACGTATGCACAAATATGGTGGAGAAAAATGTTATTTTTAAGTAATAAAAGAAGAGTGAAATTTATATTTATTAATTCGTGCACTCTGCTCTGGTATGACGTGGCCAGCCTCCGGCAGTATTGTATTTCCAAGTGATGTCGTCTCCAGTACCATTAAGCGAATATAACCGGAAAAAGGAAGGAAAGGAAACGAAGGAAAAGAAGAGGAATCCTTTCCTCTAGAGTTCTAGCCCATCATCTTGTACACACTTTTTATTATTATCTCGTTGTGAGAAACTTTTTCATGTCTTGTGTGTGACTATGGGGGGAGCATATTTTTATTTTTGTTTCTCTTCGGAATATTTTCTCTTTTTTTTTTTTTTTTAAAGTAGCTAAGAACGAGAGAATTCCATAGCAGTATAAATCTGGTGGGTTGGAAAGTAACTATTTATGTTGTACCTTAGAACGGAAGGGAAAGAAATGGAAACCGGAAGATGGCAAACAGGAAATGAGAAATTTTAAATTAAAATCAAGTGCATGAATAACGATTTCCGTTAACGTATTGAAAACAATATGCTCTTTTTTTTTTTTTTTAATGTTCGTCATAAATCACTCAAAAAAATCATTTATCTCCGAAAGATTATTAATTTGGAATTCTCGGCTTAATATATTTTGCGAAAATTGATTTTAATCAAGCACGGTATACAGGGTAAACCAGTAAGTATTGTCCAAATGCCTACTGTGTGTAGTACATCTAAAGTGGAATTCAATGACGTATTGGCCAACTTCATATTTTCCACTGTTCTCGAGTGACGTTTTTCTAAAAACATAACTTTTTTGCAATAAAAATGTTATTACTCAGAAAGTTTTAGTCCGAATTCTATTCTGAAGACACGGTTAGAAAGACAGATAAATTTTCTAAAAACATGGACACCATTTTGAAGCATAAGTTATTCTCCAAACAGCCTCAAATCTTCCTCCAAATGCTGGAAAAAGTTTCCTTGTTTAATGGGCTTTCAAACGGTATATCATTTTCCAGGATTCCTTTTATCTTCGTATCTACTTTAAAAATTGACTACTGGTCCCATCTAAAAGAGTTTTTCAATGAATTAAACAACTTGATAAACCTAACACTGTTGGTGTGCTCGTGAACACGTTTTCTTGTAAAACAAACGTAATTTCTCATACGAAGATAAATGGAATCCTGGAAAATGATATACCGTTTGAAAGCCCATTAAACAAGGAAACTTTTACAAAAAAGTGCCAAGCACCTAGGTCTGGATAATGATCACGTAAGGGCCTAATGAGTTTTCTTTAAAAATTTCGATTACTTTTATTTTTCCAGTATCCAGGAGGAAGATTGAGGCTGTTTGGAGAATAACTTATGCTTCACAATGGTGTCTATTTTTAGAAAATTTATCTGTCTTTCTAACCGTCTCATCAGAATCGATTTTGGACTAAAACTTTTTGAGTAATAACATTTTTATTGTAAAAAGGTAATGATTTTAGAAAAAAAAAATTAAGAGACGTCACTCAAGAACAGTGGAAAATATGAAGTTGGCCAATACGCCATTGAACTCTACTTTAGATGTACTACACACAGTAGGCCTATGGAAAATACTTACTGGTTCACCCTGTATATGGTCCTCATGGAGAGAGGATGAGCAAAGAGAGACATAGTTTGAGAAAACAAAAGAATATTGGAGACAAACATAAGATCTAGGCATCACTGGGGGGGCATAAATGTAGGCTGAAACTTCCGGATTGAACCACAAGAGATGTAGGCATGGAGTTGGCATAATAAAGTGAACAGATGAAACTGTTTTAGTGATAACAATCCCTAAGAGAAGAGATTAACTAAGTGGGGGAGCTTGGTTAACTCTGGAAATCCATTCAGAAATCCTAGGTTCAAATCCAGCTGACTGCCCTTAATTTTTTTTTCTCTCTCTCTTTTAGGAATTGTTTACAGCTCTTTTGCTCGAGTAGATTAAACTCTCAACGACTGATGGAGTTGCAGGCGTTGCCAATGGTCTCAGATGTTGGTGAGAAAAAATAAATATTGCAAAAAAAATGTCCTTGTTTGTAACCAGAAAGTTAGAGTAGCAAGGCAAGTGCTAGCTTGAATAGCAATAAACTAGAAAAGAATAATTTGAGTGGCGCTAATGATTGATAGATTAAAAATTAAAATAATAATATTATAAAAATGATTTATTTATTGCATTTATTCGTTAAGTTACACCAGCGCTAGATGCACTATTAGTAACAATGACAATACGAGGGTCGTTTGAAAAGTCCGTGCAAAAATAAAAAATACTTAATATTTTGGGGTAAACCTTTTTTATTTTTCAACATAGTCTCCTTTTAGGCTTATACACTTCGTCCAACGCTGCTCTAGTTTGTTGATCCCTTCCGAATAATTGGATTTGTCCTAGTCTGAAAAATAGCCATTCGTTTCTGCAATCACCTCCTCGTTTGAAAAAAATCTTTTTCCCGCCAGCCATTTCTTCATATTGGGGAACAAATAGTAGTCCGAGGAAGCCAAGTCTGGAGAATAGGGGGGATGTGAAACGAATTGGAACCCTATTTCCATTAATTTTGCGACCACAACTGCTGAGGTGTGAGCTGGTGCGTTGTCGTGATGGAAAAGGACTTTTTTGTGGGCCAATCGTGGGCGTTTTTCTTGCAGCTCGGTTTTCAAACGGTCCAATAACGATGAATAATATGCACCTGTAATAGTTTTACCCTTTTCCAGATAGTCGATGAAGATTATTCCTTGCGAATCCCAAAAGACAGTCGACATAACCTTTCCGGCCGAAGGAACGGTCTTCGCTTTTTTTGGCGCAGATTCCCCTTTGGTAACCCATTGTTTAGATTGTTCTTTGGTCTCAGGAGTGTAGTGATGTATCCATGTTTCATCCACAGTGACGAAACGACGCTTAAAGTCCTGCGGATTCTTCTGGAACAGCTGCAAACCGTCCTTGCAACACTTCACACGATTTCGTTTTTCGTCAAGCGTGAGCAATCGCGGCACCCATCTTGCGGATAACTTTGTCATGTCCAAATGTTGATGCAAAATATTTTGTACCCGTTCATTCGAGATGCCCACAGCACTAGCAATCTCATGCACCTTCATTCTTCTGTCATCCATCACCATATCATGGATTTTATCAATGATTTCTGGAGTAGTAACCTCAACAGGGCGTCCAGAACGTTCAGCGTCACTTGTGCCCATATGGCCACTCCGAAAATTTTGAAACCACTTATAAACTGTTCTAATCGAAGGTGCAGAGTCACCATAATGTTTGTCAAGCTTCTCTTTAGTCTCCTGAGGCGTTTTGCCTTTCATAAAGTAGTGTTTAATCAACACACGAAATTCTTTTTCGTCCATTTTTTGAAAATCACTCGACTTCCTCGATTCAAACGAATGCCAAACACAAAGAAATAGACCGATCTGGCTGAAACTTGGTGTGTATTCTTCCAAGAGATGCTACTAACTAAACATAACCTCGATACGCGCCAGTAGTGCTATCTCTCTGACTTTGCACGGACTTTTCAAACGACCCTCGTAACTGACACCGCTACAAACTCACTAATTGACAGGGGAGAAGTTACCCAGTGATAACACTCCCTAAGTCGTCTCTCAGGATTAGCTACTCCCTTCAGAACAGAGAAAATCGCAAGGCCACTGGCTGATTTTAATTGTCTAGGAGAATGATCTGGAAGGTGATGAGATGATAAATGGCGGACAAGAGGATTTGGAATGATATTGCACGATTGCAATACATACCTGTTTTTACTGAGTAAGAGTACGGAAAAGTAAAAATAAAGGGAAAAAACTATACCTAATTCTAATTTGATAGATGCATCATTGGAAGTGAAGAGAACTACTAAGTTAGAATTTTAGTTTCAGACACTCTTCTGAAAAGGCGGTGCTAAAGAAGTACAAAAATCAGATTGCGTGTCAGTGCCTCCTAAATCTACAAAGTCACGTACCTACATTTCTTACCCACTGCCTTACCCCTTGGTTTTTACAATTATATTTTAGCCTCAATATTTTGTCTGGCATCATACTTCGTTCTACAACTGGTTTGCAATTTGCTTGTACGACGTCCTTAATAAATGTGTCTGTCATTCTCTCATATTATTTTTTTTCTTAAATTTGAAATATTAAGACAATATTGTCTTTTACTTTTCATATTCTGACGTATAAAAGACGAAAGAAGGAGTGGGAGCCAGCGAATACAGAGCTAAATCGTGGTTTACTTACTATACCGATGGGTTAACTTCAGTGTTTCAGGCGGAGCTAGCAATGTCGAGATTAAGTAATGAACTAATTAATTCCAGGATAGACAATTTATTGGAAGTACAAAGTTTCAAATCTATCAAATAACGAGACTGATGCTGTTACAGAAGAACTAAGCATGCGCCAAATCCTAACGACCGACAGCTGTACAGCGTAAAGCCTTCTCTTTCGATTGCAGCGTCTCTATGTGTTTGTAGAGAAATCTGTCTGACCAGAATCGTCGTTTGTGAAAGAGGTGTTAGTTTCGTTTTGCCGAAAACATGATACTAGACATGAAGTAGAGCAACGAATTGTCGTGAAATTTCACATTAAACTGGGTAAAACCGCTACTGACGCTTATCTTTTATCAAAAGAAGTTTATGGCGATAAATGTTTATCACGTGCGCAAGTTTGAGTGGTTCAAGCGTTTCCAAGATGGGTGAGAAGACGTCGGAGATGATGACCGCCCTGGGTCGCCCTTCCACGTCCAAAACGGATGAAAATATCGATTATAATTAATCAAACATTACTACTGTGAGGTGCTTGCTCAACTCCGTGAAAGAGTAAGGAAAAAACGACCCGATTTGTGGAAGAATCAGTCATGGATTCTCCATCAAGACAACGCGCCGGCTCACACTGCATTGTCTGTCAAGACGTTTCTAGCCAAGTACAACATCCCAGTTTTAGGCCATCCGCCTTATTCGCCTGACCTCTGGCGCCATGTGACTTTTATCTGGTTCCCCAAAGTCAAATCTGCATTAAAAAGGAACACGATTTCAGTCCGTTGAAGCTGTGAAAGAAAAAGCGGCACGCGTCATGCAGGAGCTCACAGAGAAAAATTTCCAGCACTGTTGCTAACAATGGTAAATTCGCATGGAGCGTTGTAGGGATAGGGGAGTGGTGTGTATTGAAGGTGATAATAACTAAATATGTATAAATTTAAAATAAAATGTTTTACAGCAATAGTCTCGTTACTTAATAGCCACACCTATATATTCGAAGCTGGTAAAAGTAGTCTGCTTAGAAATCCTGACGAGAATCACTGCCCAAGATAAGTTCTCCTCGAAAAGGAATTTGGGTTCCTAATTAGGGGGCTGTGAGGCGGAGGATCAAATGGCCCGAGTAGGGACCTGGGCAGTTTTCAAGGGAAAAAGTGGAGTCTTTAAAAAGTTGCTGATACGATGTAGGGGAAGCCGTAGGACTAGAGGCAGGCGGAAATCGTTTTAAATCGCCTGAAATGGGGCAATAATCCAGCACGGCCGGTGTGACCATTAGAAGATACCATCTACGTAAACTATTTCAATGGCAACCGCAGATTGGATAAAACACACTACACTACAATTGGACAGTAATGGCAGGTTCTTGAAGATTGTACAGCCCTTATTCCGGTCACTGTGAACAGCAAATTGGGCTCAACTTTTCGGCTTTGCACAGAAAAGAAATCCACAATATCATTTTTAGACCAGAAGATTATCACCTTAGACTTCTAAGCCTAATTAGAACAAACAGAACTGGAAGGGATTTCTCTAATTAGTGGGTACCACAATAGACAATCTGGATTGCGGTAACCTTGGCTTTCTTAGTAACTAATCTACTTATCATTTCTTCACCATATTTCTCTAATTAATACTAAATTGTGCACCACCAAGCTGTTTATTGAATCATTTGAAACAAATTAACATAATCTGTAAAATAAAAACCTATTTGATCGCTGTAAAAAAGAATACTACACAGTTACCGCATGTCGCAGCTGATTGCGGTGCGGTAATCCTTCAAATTAAAGCAAAATTTTCAAAAAATCAAAATCAAAATCAGCACAAGATTTGGTTTACCAACAATTCTCCAGCTGCAATTTCTTATATTTTAACTACAGATAAGATTTTTAGTATTATAAACATATTTTGTTCATATATGTACTATATTTTTGGCACATCTTTCTCATATTTTCTCTTAACGTTAAGAGAAAATGATAAAAATGACTCAACTGACATAAATGCTGTGAATAGAATGTTTACAAGAAATCAATTAAGTAATTTTTGAATCACTTAGTAACTGAAAAATTACTGAATCTATATATATAAAAATGAATGTGTGTCTGTTTGTTTGTACTCGATAGATTCAAAAACCATACATCCAATCGCCGTGAAAATTTGGGAAATTATTAGGTATATCCCCGGGAAGGTTTTTGCAAAGTTTTTTTAAAATCAGAGTTGGGGTTCTAGGTGCTCCCGAACAAATATCCCAAAAATATCAAAATAACATTTAATTAGTAATATTTGTTGAAAGTGTAACCATGAAAACCATGAAAAACAGTTTTTTGCAATTATTAATACGAGAATAAATTATACCGAGGATGGTGGAAAATCGATTAAACTAAAAGAACTCAACAATACTATTGACGTTGATAATCGTTGGGTAGTACCATATTCTCCATTACTACTAAAAACGCATAACGCACACATAAATGCTGAGTACTGCAATTCAGTGAAAGCTAGAAAATATATTTGCAAATATGTGAACAAAGGAAGCGATATGGCAGTGTTTAGAGTGGAAAATACAACTGCATCTAACGATGAAGTCACCCAATATCAACTGGGACGCTTCATAAGTAGCAATGAGGCTGTATGGCGTATTACCTGAATATCATTTTCCATTCATGAACGATATTCAACGGTTGTTCATTTAGCAGTACATCTTGAAAATGGACAGCGTGTGTATTTTACATCAGAAAATGTACGTGCAAGAGCAATGTCACCACCGCCAACAACATTAACTGAATTTTTCACATTATGTAGAAATGATACCTTTGCAAGGACACTACTGTACTCTGAAGTAGGGGTAATTTTATTGTTAATTTTCATTTCGATGTATTGTACGAGGGTCGTTTGAAAAGTCCGTGCAAAAATAAAAACTACTTAATTTTTTGGGGTAAACCTTTTTTATTTTTCAACATAGTCTCCTTTTAGGGTTATACACTTCGTCCAACGCTGCTCTAGTTTGTTGATCCCTTCCGAATAATAGGATTTGTCCAAGTCTGAAAAATAGCCATTCGTTTCTGCAATCACCTCCTCGTTTGAATAAAATCTTTTTCCCGCCAGCCATTTCTTCATATTGGTAACAAATAGTAGTCCGAGGGAGCCAAGTCTGGAGAATAGGGGGGATGTGAAACGAGTTGTAACCCTATTTCCATTAATTTTGCGACCACAACTGCTGAGGTGTGAGCTGGTGCGTTGTCGTGATGGAAAAGGACTTTTTTGTGGGCCAATCGTAGGCGTTTTTCTTGCAGCTCGGTTTTCAAACGGTCCAATAACGATGAATAATATGCACCTGTAATAGTTTTACCCTTTTCCAGATAATCGATGAGGATTATTCCTTGCGAATCCCAAAAGACAGTCGCCATAATCTTTCCGGCCGAAGGAACGGTCTTCGCCTTTTTTGGCGCAGATTCCCCCTTGGTAACCCATTCTTTAGATTGTTCTTTGGTCTCAGGAGTGTAGTGATGTATCCATGTTTCATCCACAGTGACGAAACGACGCTTAAAGTCCTGCGGATTCTTCTGGAACAGCTGCAAACCGTCCTTGCAACACTTCACACGATTTCGTTTTTGGTCAAGCGTGAGCAATCGCGGCACCCATCTTGCGGATAGCTTTGTCATGTCCAAATGTTGATGCAAAATATTATGTACCCGTTCATTCGAGATGCCCACAGCACTAGCAATCTCACGCACCTTCACTCTTCTGTCATCCATCACCATATCATGGATTTTATCAATGATTTCTGGAGTAGTAGTAACCTCAACAGGGCGTCCAGAACGTTCAGCGTCACTTGTGCCCATATGGCCACTCCGAAAATCTTGAAACCACTTATAAACTGTTCTAATCGAAGGTGGCAGAGTCACCATAATGTTTATCAAGCTTCTCTTTAGTCTCCTGAGGCGTTTTGCCTTTCATAAAGTAGTGTTTAATCAACACACGAAATTCTTTTTCGTCCATTTTTTGAAAATCACTCCACTTCCTCGATTCAAACGAATGCCAAACACAAAGAAATAGACCGATCTGGCTGAAACATGGTGTGTGTTGTTCCAAGAGATGCTACTAACTAAACATAACCTCGATACGCGCCAGTAGTGCTATCTCTCTGACTTTGCACGGACTTTTCAAACGACCCTCGTATACATTTGGTCATTAATAAATTATGTTCGAGGTATCAAAACTGCCTTTTTGTTCAAACACAGCAACGTGTGAACGGGTACAGCTAGTATTTTATAATTATTATTATTATACAATCTATCAGTTACTACAAATTGTAGGAGCTCCTAATTGCGTTTTAATGGAAATGCTAGGTTTAAACCAAACCTATAGTCTTCTTTTGATTCAGGCGACCTCAAACAAGCTTTTCTGGTAAAAAGTCAACTATAAAAAATTAAAAACTATCCCAACACTAACTTTTTACTAAACACAAAGAAGCTAATAAAACTACAAAACGACATTTTTAAAACCAATACTTCCTAGAAGTACTAAATTTAGTAAAAATAATAATCGATTATCTAAAAATAGAAATTACTAAATTATTTCTACATTTCCCATATTCACGTGCTTAAAGTTAAATATTTTATGAGCTAAAAATGACTAATATTTGTTTTTTACGACTGTCTTAACTATAAAAGAAATATGTAGTTCCTGCCAAATCAGTCAGTTTATCTTTTTAGCATTAATAGATCAGTCAACATAAAAAAGATCACTTTGATTAAATTACACGAAAGATCTTTATAATTTATTTAAAAGACAGGGTAATCACTTATTTACGTTTCCTTTTTACATGGAAAATACATCAAAAGAAAAATGTCTTTTGATAGTAAATATTTATGAGGTACTTTCATTTTTAAAAACCTAAAGGGATAAGTAAAATACGGTAAAAGTTAACGTAAGAAATAACAAGTTCAACATCAAGGCTAAAAATGTTTTTTTCTTTATTACTAAGCCCATACTTTTAGCCTCAAAACCTTTTTTTTTAAATATTATTTTTAAATTAAGACGTTTCGAAACATTCTGGGGCACACCGATATCAAGTTTATAATTGCAAAAGTAGCACTACAAAAATGGCAGACAGATTACAGTTAATAGTAATAAAGGGGAGATTCTATAAAACTATGTGTAGATGTCAGTTACCTAGACAACCATGGTTTATAAGGGAACTGTCATTAATAAATGGGTTGTTACGACAATAAGCAGGCTGAGAGCGAACCACGCAGAATGCGGATCGTATCTTCTTCACAGGATCAACAAAAGGTCCTCTCTTCTCTTTGCGTAGATTGCAATGAGGAGGAAGATTTCAAACATATAATAATGATATGTCCACGTTATGTTTAGTAGAAAGGAAACGAATGTTTGACGACTTACGAAATTCCGTGCAAAGTCTGGCGCGTATCGAGGTTATGTTTAGTTAGTAGCATCTCTTGGAAGAACACACACCAAGTTTCAGCCAGATCGGTCTATTTCTTTGTGTTTGGCATTCGTTTGAATCGAGGAAGTCGAGTGATTTTCAAAAAATGGACGAAAAAGAATTTCGTGTGTTGATTAAACACTACTTTATGAAAGGCAAAACGCCTCAGGAGACTAAAGAGAAGCTTGATAAACATTATGGTGACTCTGCACCTTCGATTAGAACAGTTTATAAGTGGTTTCAAAATTTTCGGAGTGGCCATATGGGCACAAGTGACGCTGAACGTTCTGGGCGCCCTGTTCGAGGTTACTACTCCAGAAATCATTGATAAAATCCATGATATGGTGATGGATGACAGAAGAGTGAAGGTGCGTGAGATTGCTAGTGCTGTGGGCATCTCGAATGAACGGGTACATAATATTTTGCATCAACATTTGGACATGACAAAGCTATCCGCAAGATGGGTGCCGCGATTGCTCACGCTTGACCAAAAACGAAATCGTGTGAAGTGTTGCAAGGACGGTTTGCAGCTGTTCCAGAAGAATCCGCAGGACTTTAAGCGCCGTTTCGTCACTGTGGATGAAACATGGATACATCACTACACTCCTGAGACCAAAGAACAATCTAAACAATGGGTTACCAAGGGGGAATCTGCGCCAAAAAAGGCAAAGACCGTTCCTTCGGCCGGAAAGATTATGGCGACTGTCTTTTGGGATTCGCAAGGAATAATCCTCATCGACTATCTGGAAAAAGGGTAAAACTATTACAGGTGTATATTATTCATCGTTATTGGACCGTTTGAAAACCGAGCTGCAAGAAAAACGCCCACGATTGGCCCACAAAAAAGTCTCTTTTCCATCACGACAATGCACCAGCTCACACCTCAGCAGTTGTGGTCGCAAAATTAATGGAAATAGGGTTCCAACTCGTTTCACATCCCCCCTATTCTCCAGACTTGGCTCCCTCGGACTACTATTTGTTCTCCAATATGAAGAAATGGCTGGCTGGAAAAAGATTTTATCCAAACGAGGAGGTGATTGCAGAAACGAATGGCTATTTTTCAGACTTGGACAAATCCTATTATTCGGAAGGGATCAACAAACTAGAGCAGCGTTGGACGAAGTGTATAAGCCTAAAAGTAGACTATGTTGAAAAATAAAAAAGGTTTACCCCAAAAAATTAAGTAGTTTTTATTTTTGCACGGACTTTTCAAACGACCCTCGTACGTATACAGGTATTTAGATGCATCATTTCGCTACGAAGACATGATATACTCCAGCAACATCTATGTGCTTAAATCTGTAGCAGAGCTAGCCATGAAATATGAATGTATTTAAAAGTTACAGCCAATTAGAATGAATGGAAGAAAATGATTAGAGAAGGATTACGGTGATTTCAATTTCGGTTAAGCTATAAGGATGACAGGAATATAGATTACTGATCCGTCCATTAGTTGTAAGGTTTATGAAAACAGTTGTATATAGTAGAGGGATGAATGTGTGAAGCGAATGTATTTATAAGTAAGAATGGAGAGTGAGTGATATTCTAGTGATAAGCACCTAGACGATGCTGGCTGTATTGCGAAAGCCAATGCCAAAAAAAGGCGAAAAACAAAAAACATTCTGGGTCTATTTTCAATTTATGTCAGTATTTGTCATTTTTTGTAAATTCTTTTTCTTTACAACGGTCAAAGTTTTGAACTTTTATGAGATTGGACCTCTTATCAGAACCTCATAATTCAATTCTATAGATCCATATTAGATTAAATAATGTATCTCTAGATAAATCTCTAGTGCTAATCGTGATCTGTTGCCCAGAAAGTCTTTTAGCTATCTCTGAATCATTAATTCATTTATTGTTGAACGTTTTTTATTTAAATTAAAATGATTTTATTCGTTTATTAACCATGCATGTTCGTAAATGCTGAATGTTTAGTAACTTCATTCCCTAGTTATACCATAGTAACTATAGTAACTCTATCCAGTAAAAAGAGTAAGTTTTAAAAAATCTAAAGACGTTACTATTTCTACTAAGTCAAATAACTTAAAATATACGTAAATGTCAAAATATAAATAAATTAAATATAGACTCTAGAAATGAACTTGGCACACGTTATACATAGCTTAGTTATTTACATTTCTAACTGCCCTGACACCAAATTTTAAAAACTGTTGTTACTTTCAGAAAAAAAAATAATAATGCGGACAATGTATTTTACTGTTCACATATTTTGTGATATTATTTATCATAATGTAATGAAATAGTTTATCTTTAATTATTCAAGTATTTCAAACTGTGATAAAATTATCAAAATCTTTGTTACCGCAAAGTTGTAGTTCTGTGTTATTTGTGAATGATTTAAATATTTCTTAAATCAAATAATTTGTATTAGCATACTGGACTCCCACGCGGAGGTCCCGGGTTCGAATCCAGCAGCTGACCCTTGGATTTTCTCTTCCTAGGAGCTTCTTACAGCTCACTGTCCGGTGATGGACAGTGTTGTCTGTAAAGAGAGAACACTGTCCGGAGGCCGGCAGTGCACTGGAAAAAGCTCCGGGCGCTAATAACCTCAGCTGTTGATGCGCCAAAAAAATAAAATAAAATAAAATAATTTGTATAAATTCCTCTTATAACTATTAAAAAAAAAAGTGGTTAGTATACTGGCACGTCTTTTACGTCATCCCAATACCGTTTAGGCTCTCTAGAGAACATTAGGCCGGGAGAAAAGCCAAAAATACCACTACTTCTCCAAAAAAAAAAAGAGAAAAAGTCCATAACTTTTACACCACTTAAAATTTTTCGTTGGAATACTTTTTTCTTTTGAAGAAGTCGAATGCCTGCCCAAGATGGCGGCATTGCCTCGAAGACTCCATCATCATTCTTCGACTAGTTGAAGGAAAAGGAAGCGGATCTCTTACTTCCTAGAGTCACATATCCTTTTCTTTCCTCACAAATATCCTTGCCAGAAGTCCTGAGTTTCAATTCCATTTTTTTCCCACACAAGATGGAGTAGTTTATCTTAATCCCTGTACTGTTTGTTCTTCTCCTAGGAGCAGTGGTTCTCCTAGGTGCCCCACTAGAGTACGGAGAGATCGAATTTTTAATTTCCATTACTGGAGCCTTAATAAAGCAAGTTGCATTTTACCAGATTGCTTGTTGCATTGAATGCTATGATAATTATCGTCTGTTCATAACCTGGTTATTTAATGGAATATGTCAGCGAGTTTGTGGTAGTGCTCAATTTAGTGTTTTGCTCAATCTTAGAGCTAATTGCTTTTACCTGAACAGCAATCAGCCTGCACTAAATACTAAGAAAAAGCTATTATTTTACCATGAAACTGAATTATAGCATATTTTTCAAGAAAACTGGTACAAAACGGACCAAAAATGCACCAGTATCAATACAAAACTTTTTTACAAACTAATGTTAATTATTTTTTGGTGACCGATTCATTGTTTCAGTAGGATGAAAAAATAATTGTCAGTTTCAGTCATATTTTATAATTTTTATTTTAGAATCGAGTTTTCGACCTAGGGACTAGGTCCATCTTTAGGGTTAATTGACAATGTAATATTTTACATCATTAAACGGTTGAAGATGACCTAGTCCCTAGATCGGAAGCTCGGCATAATTAAAACTGTCCGGTAGGACAGTTGTACGAATATAAAGGGTTGATCGTCAAAAACTGCACGAAAAAGCATAACGTAGAAAAACACTCAACTTTGACAATTTTTTTCTCTATTTCTATAGAAGATAAAATTCCCAAATTTTCTTTAAAATAAAGAGCAAATCCTCCTTTATAACTGTAATTTTTTTTTATTCAGCAACCCAGAAAAAAGTTGCTGAAAATGAGCAAAAACGGCATTTTCAGAAAATGTTCTTGTTCTTGTTGTTACCTTTTTTGTAAACAACGTAGCGCCTAAACGCGCGAACCGATTTCCATGAATGTGGTGTCATTTGATTCAAAATTTCATGTAGATGTGCCTTTTGAGGGTCTCGATGCTGTACATCGATTGGGAGAGGAGTTAGCCTCATGTACGTGAGGCTCCCCATCCAAAATTATTGTTATTAATAATTCTGTAAATCTTAAAAATATATCATGACTGAAACTGGCATTTATTTTTTATACCTATTTTTTATAAACTTTATTATATCTACAAAAATTTTTTTTATAGATAAATTATTTATTATTAGTCAATATTTATTGAGAAATAATTTCTCTCTTTAATTTCTTTCTGAAAGCCTGTTTAATATAAAGAGAAAACCATTTTAAGTACCAACACTTAAGTGTTGAATGAAGAAGAGAAATTTCCATCGTATCTAGAAAGCATCACTAATGCATCCAAGATAATAAGGGACTTAAACAGCACTTAATATTTAAGTAAGGTGCCAACTTTCTCCTAACTTTAAATTCCTTTCGATTCTAAATTACAAGTTTTATAAGCGGAAAAAGTGTTCACGTAATTTTATTTACTTTAAAGCGACATTAACGGGGCAAAAATAAAGATAAATAAATAAAAAGTCGTTGAAAGATAAAGAGATGTTTTTCAGTAAACATCTTTCTTACTCTTTTTTTTTTTAATATAAATAAGTGATTATTGAAAAATCACAGTGCATTAATACATTTATTATGCATCACATAAATTCAGTCAATTCTTTTACAGAGCGATTAGACCAAAGTGCAAAAAACAAATAAACGCAGCTGAATTAAAATATTAACAAGACAATTTCGTGATATTTGCATAAAACTTCAAACATTCACTTCTACACTCAGTTGCGGCAGTAACAAATTTATATTTATACTTCCGTTTTGATTCCAATTCAACCATATTTCCTGCTAGAAAGAAACCCACAATTTCCTGTAAAGTTAAATATTGGTTAAATGTATGTTATTTTTAATACGACTAACAGCTGTACAATTGAAACGCATATCTAAAAATGGGGAACTAGCTAATTTGGGCAGATAGATTTGATTTGCTTTTATTAATAATATGGTCGCTTGCATTCTTTGCCTAGCAATTTTATTTTTTTTGCGGCTAATTTTTCTTCAGAGGAGCTTTTCTTGCTTTTACGAGGGTCATTCAATAAGTAAGGAGACAAATTATTATTGCTCAAAAACGGTTTATTGAATCAGTACAAAACTTTGGTTACTTTTCAACATAGTCCCCAGCAACACTTATACACTTGTCCCATCTTTCTGCTAATTTGTAAATGCCCTTGGTATAAAATCCTTTGGGTTGATCTCGAAGCCACTTTTGCACCTGATTTTTTACCTCTTCATTGGATCGAAAATGTATCCCTCGTAGACCATCTCTAAGGGGTCCAAACAGATGGAAGTCTGATGGGGCGTGGTCGGGGCTGTAGGGGGGATGTGGAAGGATCTCCCATCCCAGTTTCTGAAGTTTTTCTTTCGTCAGCTGTGCCGTATGTGGGCGGGCGTTGTCATGAAGCAAAATCACGCCTTCAGTCAAGAGCCCACGGCGTTTCGTTCGAATTGCAGATCTTATCTTGTTTTCCAGCATGTCACAGTAGTACTGGCTGTTGATTGTTTTTTGGCCTTCAAGAAAATCACAATAAATTGGCCCCTGAAAATCCCAGAATACTGTAAGCATGACTTTACCGGCAGATGGCTGGGTCCTGAATTTTTTCCGAATGGGAGAAGTCGTATGCTTCCACTCAAGGCTCTGTCGTATTGACTCTGGCTCATAGTGGTGGATCCATGTTTCATCACACGTTACAATTCTTTTGAAAAAACCTTCTCTTTCAGTCGAATACCGATTTTTCAACTGTTGACTGATTTGAAGCCGGGTTTCTTTGTGAGCGTCCGTGAGTTGTCTGGGCACCCATCTCATAAAAAATGAATTGATTTTAACGTTAATTAATCGAAATTTTTCAAAAATGTATATTTTTCTTAATATTTTTTTTTTTTTTAAATACAGCTTCTTTAATTATCCATAACTTTGAAAATAAAATGGCCATCAGAATGATTCCAACTGCATTGTCTTTATAGCAAATTATATTTAAATAAACAATTATACAATTACATGTTTTGCTAATAATTTGAAAAGATACAAAACATTTAATAAGGATTTTTTTGATCCAATGGTAGTGACCTCTAAATATTAATCGATTTCGCTCTACTACGGTCGAAAATTTTGGTTTTTAAATGAACTTTGATTTTCCGCCCGGCGCTCTTTAAAATTTAAAAGTCATCATTTTTTTGAAACACCCTAGTGTGCAAGCAACCGAATTTAATTTTAACCCACCCCCCCCCAAAAAAAAAATGTGTTAATAAATTCAAGCCTTCCAAAATTAAGTTTATAGCAGTTTTTAAGATGGTCGAATACTTCATCAAAGTTTTTAGAGGTCCTGTGTAGGAAGGAACAGCTTCACAGCAGCCACGATCCCAGGATCTAGCCTTCAGTTATACATCCTTTTTCCTTATTATATTGGTGTGATAGATGTTGACGCAAAATAATTATATAATAATAATAATAATAATACATAAATAAACTTATTATATAATGCAATTATTTCAGTTGAAACGGGGAATTTCGTTATGTGTCAACTACATGACAGTAACATTCCTTGCTATTATACTCCTTTGACAGTTCTATTTTTTTTTTTTTGTAAATATTTTTATCAGAGAAACCTTAATTACGTATATCACTCAGAAAAAATAATTCAGAAAATAAATCAAAATTTTACTTTGAAACTGTAATTAACCTTGCAGCGGGCGCGCCCAAAAAGTTACAAAAACGGGCGCGCGTATCTCACAGATAAACTTTGGTATTTTTAATTTTTTCTATCAATTGAAGAAATGAAATTATTTAAATAACATCTATAATTATAAATAATGAAATAACAAATAAAAAAAGACTCAGAAAACGACAGTATTTTTTATTTTTTGCAAGCTAATAAGTGTAATTTTACAATCACCATGTTCATCCACTAGACTGTCTAAAAGTGTTCACAGTTATTTCCTCCTCGTATCTGATATATACAATGTCTTTTTCGGTCAGTAGAAAACAATATTCTTATAAACAATGTTGAAAATAGTTCAATTTGATGAACACGTATAAAAGAAAAAATATAAATAATTGATAAGTCTGGAATCTTACTCGAATGGTCGCGAGTATATGTCAGGCACGGATCGGCAATTGCAAAGAAATGTACAACCCCAAACAAGATAAGATTTTTACTGAAGGAAACTAGTCATGAGGGTGTAGCATTGCTTAAAGGACAGCATCCTCCGCCGCACCGACTCTAAACTGCGGTTATTTTAGTCTAAGCTTGTATCTGTGAGATACGCGCGCCCGCTGGAAGGTTAAATTATAACAAGTAAGCTGAGTAATAGATTTCCGAAATTTTTTTTAATTAAAAATATCTTTGAGATCTGATAATTATTAAATTTAGGCAAAATTACCAGAATAATGAATAAAAAAGAAGAAAAAAAAAATACTTAGTTTTTTCAAATACAAAAGTGCAAAAATACGAAAACAATATACAATTCTATCAAGGCAGCATTGGTCACAAATACGTCCACGGCCTGATTGACTTTAAAAAAAGAAATCTAATACAAAAAATATTTGTTTAATAGGTGTAAAACAAACGTAAAATACTTCTGAAGCAAATATTAGCAAGATAAAGAAAAAAAAAAAATATTAGAAAAAGAGCAAAGATAGAAATAAATAATTTGAAAAAGTGAGAAAAATAAGACAAAATTCTGGAATAAATAGAGAAATATAATAATTTTTATAAACATTTCTTTTGAATATTTAGATTAATAAGAAAGCCAAAGAGTCACATCGGTCACAATAATAGGATAAACATAATAATATTGGTGAGTTAAGAGGCACCACGATAGCCGAGCGGTTAGATAGGCTAGACCCGCAAAGCAAAGATGTATTGTTGGTTTAGTAGGTTCAATTCCCACAGACTAGGTCTTGGATTTTATTTAATGTTTAATATGGGAACTTTTGCAGTAAATTATGTTTGCTAATCACCTCCGTCCACTACACCCAATTTGGTAGTTAGACGTAAAGACCCTGAAAAATTAGGCATTACTTTATATAACTTCTAATAATGGAGATAAAAGTAAAAAAAAAAGAACGTAAGCAACATCTAACACAAGTAATACAAAAATTATTAAAATTACTAAATATTCTGAAAATCTCCATTCTAGTCCCACGCTACAATATGAATGAAATTCAGGTCATAAATAGTTTAATAAAATAATATTAAAGCTAAACTAAGCTGATTCTATAGCACTTCTAAAGCTTCGACTCTATTTAAGCGATACAAAGTGCACACATGAAATTATATAATATTTCTTAATGTAGTTATTATATTTTAGTTAAATAAATAAGTTACTAATAAATTAATGAGTTAATAAAAACAAAGGTGGTTTTCCAACTTCTTTTCCAGTTTTTGGGAATGTTTCTGCTTTATCCGTGATTTTTTAAGTATCGTTTTTTTTCGACTCCAAAGAGAGAAAGTAATTACTTTTTGGAGTAAGTAAAAAAATATTTACTGGGACTTTTATGCCTAAACGGATCTGCTAAAAAGATGCGTTTTTTTAAAAAAACTAACCAACCCTTGGTTCAGCTTTAATGGATCTTAATGCTGCCTTACAATTTATTTGTTCTTAAAACAAACACGAAATTGAAACTCAAAAACTAAAGCAATCCATAGAATAAATAAAAATGTTGGTCCAAATATTTTATCCATTCGTTTCAAAACCTAAATTAATTAACCTATTTAATTTTTTTACTTTCACTTTTGGTTAAGTTCTACAATTATGCTAAATTTTCAAAATGAGTATTTTTTACTGAAAATACAAAATTTTATATTTTTAGATTCACTCAGAATTTCATGGAAAAAAAGAGGAACATTTTGTGAGATAATTTACATCTGATTTTTTTTGGCCACATTTTGTTTGCTTTTAAAATTTTTTATTAATTTATTTTTAATAAATTATCTGCTCCATTTTAAAAAAAAACAAGTTTTACCTAAATTTCTTTACGAATGATATTTTCAAAAAAGAGAAAAGAGAAACTGTCAAGAAATAAATTCTCCAGTATTGCGAAAAAATTAATACTTTTAAATTTTAATTTAGTTACAATTATATCAGAAACTAAAGATAATTTTTATTTTCTTTTTACGTATTTAGATATTTAGTTTAATAATCTAGATTCCCGCGTTTACGCCGCAGAAAGTTGCGCGTCGTATGTAAAAGTCATGCGCAATAGCTTTGGCGGAATTTTACTTCATTTACGGCTTTTTGGTGCAGTGCCTGCGGTGATTTCTGTATTGGAACAATATAGATCCGAGTTATTTATTTATTTATTTATTTTTTTTTGTACATTATTTGAAATAAAATAAAATGAATCATAATAAAATATGTATAAAATTAGTTTAAATTAAATAATTATTAACAACAAAGAGACTTACCTAGGAAAGACATTGTTGTTGTTTGTTAATTTTTTGTTGTTGTTGTTGTTGATTTGTTGTTGTTTTGTGATTGTTGGTCAACTTGTTTATAACTTGTACAAATCAGACGGCCGTTTAACACTGGTTTGTGTTTATTTTATTTAAAAATGAGACAGAAAATGGATTTTTAAGTTGTTTATTTTTAAAATAAATATTTTCAACAAAACTATTGAGGATTAAAGATAGAAAAATCCTAAGGTAACAATATAGTAAAGATTTGGGCCTAAATATGTGTAAAAGTGGGAAAAAACTGAAAACAGTTAGAGATTGCGCGTCGAATAGGAGAGCACGTGCGCGTATGTATGTTATTATAGAGTGTCGTGCGGGTTAGTGGGAGACGTCTGGACTGGCCGAACCAGGCGCCTACCATGGCTTTAACCCCTTTAGGTATAAGTCGACATGCTCCACCTTCACCACTTTATCTACCCTTCCCTTAGACCCTTCTAGCTATTTCTCTTCTTCTATACAAAACCCTTTAATACAAATATATATATATATATATAAGGGTGAAAATTCCACCACCTTTTTTCCCTTGAAAACTATACTACCTCCTATAATCTTTATATTTATTTATTTTTTTTTGTTATTTTATTACAAAGCCGTGAGTGAGCCACTAATAAACATGCTATAAATAGAGAGCACAGACCTGCATAAATACACAGAAGTAGTAGCAAGAATGAGGTTATTCTTAACGAGAAAAGATGAAAAAGTTAAAAAAAAAAATACGAAGTAAAGAAGAAGTAGAAGAATTAGTAGGAATTCAAGCCGCTAGGACGCGGCACCAATGCCCGCCACAGAACCGATCTCTCTGCGCCAAAACTCTCTCTCCTGTTCCTTTAAGCGCCACACTAGCGCCCTCAATCTACTATTCGCACAACTACAGTCCACCTCCTTCTCCTCCTCACCACTCCCCCTATTTACTACCACTACTGCCGCGCTCTAAATCCCTTCCTTACGCGCCCTCCCATTTTATTTAAAGAGTTAGTTGGGTGCGGTTTGGGGGGGGGGCCACTTTCTTTATCTATACAGCATAATATTCTGTTGACCCAAATTTTTTGTTTTGTTTTTTTTGTTTTGGGGGGTGCCATACAAACCTCCCCAATCAAACTCCATGCAAACTTGCATTCACTTTCACTAGGGGGCTGCCAATGGGAAAACGCATCTTGAAAGAACGATATTTTATCTCCCTACTGAAAATTAATTTTATTATAAAAATTGGTAAAGTACAAGAACACCAACTCTAAAATTTAGAGTTTTAAATTTACATTAAACATTTAATGTTTTCCCAAAAAAACAATGCAAAAAAAAAAAAATAATGAAATCCATATTAAATATTTATAAAACCCCACGATAGCCGATAGCCGAGCGGTTAGAAGCGAGACCTGCGAAGCTAATATGTATTGTGGTACTGGGTTCGATTCGCCGGTATTAGGCCTTGGATTTTATTTAATGGTTAATAAAAGACATTTACAGTAAAGTATGTTTGCTAATCGCCTCCGTCCACGACACCTAATTGGTAGTTGGACGTTAAGCCCCGCCTAAAAAAATAGGCGATTACTTTACTTTTTTTTTATTTATAAAACAAAAAAAAATTCATTTTTGTTACAAGAAAAAAAAAAAATAATTAAAATCAGTGTACAGTGAAAATTCAGTCTATTAGTAAATATAAAAATTGAAATTGAAATTAGGAATAAAAATCAGTTTCGCAACTATTCATCGCTACTTGATAACAAGCGTGTACGTTTATTGCGAACTGGATCAAAAATGCTGCCATCATCAGTAGATATGTCAGTATATGTGATATAGTTCGAAGTTGATGTACAACGAGATAAAGAGAAAAAGTGATAATAAAATTCGGTTATACCCCCCGTTAGCTCCGGAGTACAAAGGGTCATTCCATGTCAAATCAACACAAAAAAAGACCATTTTTGACCTCACCATCTCGGATTTTCTTGAAATTTGGCACATGTGTACTATTGGTATAGACTTGGAAAAATATGAAATTTTACTGTGATATGTCAACTGGTTTATGAGTTACAGGGCTGTAAAGTTGCCAAAAATGGACTGAAAAACAGGGAACCCCGTGTTTTTGAATTACTGTAGAAGCTTTCCTAATTGAGCTACAGACTTGGGATTGGTGTCATTTTATAGCATATATAATGCCCTTTCCTGTGATATGCAACACCATATGGGTTAGGATAAATAAAGTTTGTTAAATTTAAATTTTAAAATTAATTCTATGAATAGCTAGTAGTGTTATGAATCACTGGCCAAAATATTAATTTGGGACGACAATGGCTTCATTGTTAAAAAAATTTAGGACTAAAGCTCCTTTTCATGGAAAATATATTTTAATAAAATTAAAGTAATAAATAAATTGAAAATAGTAATAATGAAACAATGAATCATAATTAATAATTATTAAGATTTAAAATATTGATTTTGAAATCATTTTTAGAATTAATAATTATGATTACAGTAATTATTCATATTAATTAGAATATATTATTTTAATGAAATTATGCAGTTAATCAAATTGTACAAAAATAATTCAATTCAATATCTTTGTTCAAGAACAGTCTTCTTTGGCTGAGATAACAGCCTCTTTAAGTTGGTTTAAGTCGGCAAAGGGCCTTGTGATGGCGTAGGGGGTTCGGTAAAGAGTCTGGCAGCTCATGCCAGTTTGCAACGACCCTATGAAAATCAAATTCAAACTTCACTACAACTTTTTGAGTGGGCAGTATAAAACATCACCAACATAGACTTTGCATATTCAACCCAGGAAGACTGTTGAATCTGAGTGTTTTTTAAAAAATAGGTTTGCTCAAGCATTGGCTATTAAAGGAACACAGCAATACCATGCTTTCATTCCCAGAAGTAAATCCAAAATATTGGTTAAAAACTTTTCTATAAACTCAGAAGCTTGCGAAATGGAAGTTTCAAAATTCCCTGATAAACTAAAATTAGCCGACATATCAGGTTATATCAGTGTAGTCTATAAAGAAACTGGTGGCTTGGATATGTTTTAGAGAAAAATGAAGAACTTGATGAAGTAAAAGTAACTTTTCTTCATCCAGCTGGACCCTCTAAATCATCTCGTATCCAAGAAATGCCGATATTCTTTGGGTCTCAGTAGTGGATGTTTTGATAAAAATTGATCCTGTTACTCTGACTGGAAGAACTTATATATTTCCTACTAGAAAGTGACGCATGTCAAACAAATGAAGCGTTTTCAAGCTTAAAATAATAAAGAGATCCTATTACTTAACAGTATGTTTTACTTTGGACTTATTAGTGGAATTATTATTAGCATTATTGTATTAACATGGATTCAGAGTTGAATTAATCGGATTGGAGCTTTAGTCTTAATTTTTTTTAACAATGAAGCCATTGTCGTCCCAAATTAATATTTTGCCCAGTGATTCATAACACTACTAGCTATTCATAGAATTAATTTTAAAATTTTGAAATATGTACTTTTTAAAAAATTTAAAATTTAAATTTTAAATTTAAATTTAACAAACTTTATTTATCCTAACGCATATGGTGTCGCATATCACAGGAAAGGGCATTATATATGCTATAAAATGACACCAATCCCAAGTCTGTAGCTCAATTAGGAAAGCTTCTACAGTAATTCAAAAACACGGGGTTCCCTGTTTTTCGGCCCATTTTTGGCAACTTTACAGCCCTTTAACTCATAAACCAGTTGGCATATCACAGTAAAATTTCATATTTTTCCAAGTCTATACCAATAGTACACATGTGCCAAATTTCAAGAAAATCCGAGATGGTGAGGTTCAGACCCCGTGTTGATTTGACATGGAATGACCCCAAAGTAAACCAAGCCATGAAGTCATGTGATGTCAATCGACCGACTTCTGGATCATACTGACTAAATTAGAATTTAAAAAAATTTGGGGGGGGGATTCGTGCTAGAACAAAAAAATTCTGTGTAAAAAAAAAAAACGTAATTGTTCTTGGTGTACCGTGTTACAGTCGAACCTCTCAATAACGGACACTGGCGGAGGAAAGCAAAGTGGCCGCTGTTTGGGAGGTGGTCGTTAGAAGGAGGTAGGCAAGTTTCATAATGAAAAAATATGGGTTTTTTTTCCAAACATCTATTTAAAAATTGTTTAATATTAATAGATTTAAAAACGGGCATAATTGCATAATTATTGCAGCTGTATGATATGCATCAATTTTTCTTAATTATCCAAAACAGTTATCTAAAAACTATATATTATTGACTTAATTAATAATTTTTATAATAATCATCACATTTATTCCTAACAATAATAATTTATGGTAAAATGATCATCATACTATCATCTATTATTAGAAAAATAGAACAAACCTTTCGGCAAGTTGACGATGGCTCGATTTGGTTTTTGCAAAATCTTCCAACACATTTATTTTCTCTTCTAGAGTTAAACCACTTTCGTTTGAGAGACATCTTATATAGGAAACTTTAGGAAAAGCCAGGAAAAAACAAAAACATGATAGGGGATAATTATTTTGATCACCGCGTCAAAGGAACTTTTAATAATAAGGTGGTCTTTGGTGGGAGGTGAAACATTTAATCCGTTCCCTAAAATCAATGCCCGCGGTCGCTATGTAGAGTGACCGTTAGACGGAGGTTCTTTTATATAGACAAGTATATAGAAGTAAAACGGGGAAATCCAAAAAATGGTCCGTAAAT
The DNA here is from genome assembly GCF_049639745.1 of Rhodnius prolixus. Lineage (NCBI taxonomy): Eukaryota > Metazoa > Arthropoda > Insecta > Hemiptera > Reduviidae > Rhodnius > Rhodnius prolixus. Next base: position 16,482,332 of record NW_027411582.1, on the reverse strand, counting down.
GGAGGTGGCCGCTAGTGAGAGTGTCCTTTATGGGAGGCGCGACTGTATTTCAAAATCGTGTAAGGAAAAGTGTTGGGTGTAGTATATCATCGCACAAGGAATGAAAACCAAAAAACAGAAACGAAAACTCCCTATGAGCAGAACCAGACTCATAAACAATTGTAAGTCTCCTGTCATCTCTTGAGATGGGGATCATGGAAATCGTACAGAATTTTTACAAGCATTTTTATTGGAAATACATTTTTTGAAATTGCAAAAAATTGGTAATTTTCAGCAATATTTCTGCAACTATGCGATTTCCAATCATCTTTACCTCTACGCACATTGTTTTTTTTTTTTGTTACATTTTTTTGGCATTGGCTTTCGCCATACAGCCAGCATCGTCTAGGTGCTTATCACTAGAATATCACTCACTCTCCATTCTTACTTATAAATACATTCGCTTCACACATTCATCCCTCTACTATATACAACTATTTACATAAACTACTGCTAATGGATGGAGCAGCACTCTGTGCTCCTGCCATCCTTATAGCTTAACCAAAATTAAAATCACGTAATCCTTCTCTAAGCATTTTCTTCCATTCATTCTAATTCGGCTATAGCTTTTAAATACATTCATATTTCATTGCTAGCTCTGCTATCGACTTAAGCACATAAATGTTGGTGGAGAATATAATGTCTTCGTAGCGAAATGGTGCATCTAAATACCTGTATATATCGTCAAACATTCGTTTCCTTTCTACCACATAACGTGGACATATCATTATTACATGTTTGAAATCCTCCTCCTCATTGCAATCTACGCAAAGAGGAGAGGACCTTTTGTTGATCCTGTGTAGATACGATCCGCACACCGCGTGGTTCGCTCTCAGCCTGCTTATTGTCGTAACAACCCATTTATTAGTGACAGTTCCCTTAAACCATGGTTGTCTAGGTCTCTACGCACATAATTTACATAAAGATTTTTACTACTATCCTAAAGTTTTTCACAACCAATCGCAATCTAAGTTCCTCTTCTCCGTGTAATTCGTAGACCTTTCTCTGTTCTGGTGATCGGGCTACATGGTCTCTTGAAGATTTTCCTTTCTCACACGTCTAGAATCCTGCCTCACTTCTTAGTCATCGTCCATGCTTAACTTAAGTATGCAAACCCTTGTCTAATTTTTGGATTGATTCCTTCAATTCTCTGAGCCCCCATATGATTCTTTAAAAAATCTTCAAGTGTATTGTAACTCTCTTTTTTCCATTTTTAACGAGGATGGGTGGACTATAGAATTAAATTTCTTTCATATTATAATGGATGTCTTTTCATAACTAATTAGTCGCAAATAATTCAAAGAAGCAAAACTGGTTAATGCGAAACTCATTAACAGGATCGTTTTGGGATAATAATTAATTCTTAAAAACGTGTTGTCAACCTCCTAAATTACCAAATTTCTGAAAAAAAAACTATTAAAAAATTTAAACAGACTTTATGTTCCTGATAAATGTATTCCTCTACTTTCCTTTGAGGAACTTTTGTACCTCTGCAATTGATATTAATTGAATTAAGAGCAAAAAGAAGAGGAGGGAAATCATCCTATACATCCTTTTGTAGTCCTGGTATAAGATTCTGGCTTTATCCTACCTCAATTACTAGATTACCTTTGTTTTCAATTAATTAATTCGAATAGTTTTAGGTGACATAGAATAGTTCTAAAGGTACAGAAATGGATGAAAAATCCAACATTATCTTGACAAACAGTCTGAATTTGCAATTCTCATTTTGTTTATTGACACGGAAATGCATAGGCCTCTTGTTAAAGTGATTAACATTAAATCCAGTCAAAGTAGACAAGAGAAATCATCCGCTCTATGGATTTCGATGGATGAATTGATTAATGATGATTTTACTGCTGTTTGAATCATTGACAAGGAGAATGATTTGCTGGTCAGTTTAACCAATGAAGAATCAAAAATTGATATCAGCTACCAATATTAATTTATTTATACCAATATAGCTTAATTAAACTATAATGCATTTTATCATCTAACAAACTAGGTTTCAGTAATTCATCAACAAATTTTCCACATTGAAATTGGTGTTATTTTCAAGAGAAATGAATTTTTGAATTAAAGTTTACAGAAGTTTCTGATGTGCGAAAGGTATTTCGATGATTATTTCGACAAGTGGTAACTTGTTCTTCCGAAGCCAATCTGGTCTTATTCACTTCAGTATTTTCACTTTTTCCTGTAACGAGAGCCACTAAATATTTGAACTCGTTGACTATCTTAAATTCTTCTATTCCCCAACACAAACTTCATTATATTCTTCTTCTTGTTGTCTTTATGTTCACCGCCTGATCAATTATTGGAACCCTGAACTAATTGTAGTCATTTTAAATTCCTCAAGAGGATACTTTTTCAGGCTGGCTTTACTTGCAACTACCATAATAGGTGTCGTGGATGGAGGCGGCCAGCAAACCTACTGTAATAGTGCTCATATTATCCATTAAATAAAATTTAAAGTCTAGACCGGGAATCGATCCTAGTACCACAATGTATCTTAGATTTGCGGGCCTCGCCTTTAACCGCACGGCTATCGTAGCGCCTGTGTGAAATAGATACACTACATATTGTTATTATACTGTACAGGGTGCTCATTTTAAGACAGCCCAAATGCATTTCATGCTTAAACGATTGATCTTATTCTCAGATACAGAGAGCAGTTGATAACCTCCAGGCTAACCTGGATTGCGAGCCAGAGGAGGCACCTTTAAAGGCACAGTACATGCTTCACAAAATGCGTAAAGTGCATTATTTGATAAATTAAGGAATAAGTTTGATCCTTTACATGGAAGATATTGATCACTTAAATATATGGCAGGAGGTTTCCATTTTTTTTGGTAATTCATCGCAACTCTCCTAAAATTACCAAATAATTATTTAACCTTCTTGTTTGTAGCAGATGTAAAATTATTTTTTAGCCATTTTGTGTATGCTTGAGAACATCTAAAGCTCTTAAAATTTGATTTTTCTTAGAACATTACTTGGAAAACGACTTATTTCCCGATATTAAGAAAATACTAGCTTTACTGTCTTGGCAATATTTTTAGTAGAAAGGGGATGAAAAAATACATAAAAATGACCTATCGCGTGCTATTCTTTCTCTTTGATAACAAGTTAAAAAATTGAAATATGATTAATAAATAGCAGATTTTGAAATGGCCTAGCACCTTTAATTTTGAAGATATCCAAATTGCGGTATCCGGTTTCTTTCATCACTTTTGATACTCTTTAAAGCTGTGTATATGAAAATGGGGGTCATCAGCGAACGCTTACTTTTGGTCGCGCGTCAGCCGCGTATGCGGGCAGGAATCTAAAATCAAGTCACATATTCTGAAACTAGAGGTGACGGGCAACAAATTTTTCCTCTAACATTTATTGCTCAGATCAACCGTTTAATCATGAAATGCATTTGAGCCGTCTTAAAATGAACACCCTGTATATACATATATCAAAACTATAATTTCTTTTAAAATCAGTAGAGATCGACGTATTTTAATACAAAAATCGATATTTGAGTTACAGGAAATGTTAGTATTTGTTTATTTAAAGGACTCTAGAGTTTCCTGTAATGGCAAAATATTAAACTAGAGATAGGAGTTATAATGTTTGGCATAAGTGAGGCAAGACTCTTTCTCTATCCCCTCTCAAGCTCTTTTCTGTGAATGTTGTAGTGTGTAAAACTTACAGGAATGTGTATAAAAGTGGACTGATTGTTTCTATGTGTACGTGTAAATGTGGAAGCTAGAATGGGAAATATGAAGAGCAATGTGTGTAGGGAGCTTTCTGGTGTTGTGCTTTTTTGAATTATGATGGCTGTCAATGGGAGAGCGGAGCCATGTTTGAATGGACGGGCCAACTCCCAATATACCAATATTCTTTACATATATATACTAGCATGCATGTATATTCACAAATACCCCCATATAAATACATACATACATACACCAGCAAACAAACCCTATAAAATACTTAATACTTTGCATTGTATGTGTTATGGTTGATGATGGTATAAATTTTGTGAAAACGACCTGCATGTGCCACATGCAAACCTTCTCCTATCTAAATCTCTGTTATACTACCTCCCCTTTGCTCCGAATACCTCATTTGCACAGATTTAAAAATGAAAATCAAAACAATATACTACGGGTAATATATCAAACAGCTCTTCAGTTACAGTCGAGTACTCAGGCTAAAATATGGAATCTCCACAAGTAACCTATTTTATTTTTTATGATATCGATTTAATTCTTTAAAATTGAACAAATTTATTGAGATTATTAAAAAATAATAATTGCACATTTTCATATCGACGATAAAATGAAATTATGGATAGAAGTTGCGAGTTAAGAGGCAGATAATACCACTAAGTAGCTTTTCTTAAAAAAAAGGCCTAAAGAAATAAGATAATTAAAAAGAGATAATAATTTCAATCCGATTTACAGTGCCCCGTGAGAATTTACCTCCCACATGGTTCAAATTAGCTTCAAAATCTTAGTACCAATTTCTTTCTTCGAGTTTTTGTTTAGCTAAATTTGAAAACTTTAGACAATGGAAAGACAGAATGAAAAATCATGTTTGTTCATGCTCGGGGACAGCTGAAGATTGTCACCATTAAAGAGAATTTGATTGCCCCTAATTTTTAACAATTCTTTTTATTAATTAATTAATTATTAATTTTGTTTTATTAACCATCAAATAAAATCCAAGGCCTAGGAACTGGGAATCGAACCTACTAAACCAGCAATACATCTTTGCTTTGCGGGTCCGGTATCTTAACCGCTCGGCTATCGTGGCGCCTCCATTATTAATAACTCGTTCATATAAGTTATTTATATTTTTTTTTCTTTATTTATAGTCACAACTGGAGTATATTTCTGCAATAAGTGAAGCTGATACAACATGATGCATGGTGTAATAAACATGAATAGCATGAGGGTCGAATTCACCCATTGGTGGAACTCCCAAAGAAGAACAATTCACTATTGTACATTGGCACTTACTTCATTTAAGAAGATCGCGTGGCCACCTGCGCTTCATGCGTCTTGGAGTATTTCCAGGCAATGCAGTAAGTTTGGGATACTAGTGGATTAGGATGTGAGGTGATTGAAGTATGGAATTTAATGTAACGGAATCTTATAGCTTCTGAAACATAAGGAACAAGCAAAATCTCGGTGCAAGGTAGAGTTGGATGCAAAAGTAAGGAGCATTAGCGGATTCGACGGAGTGTTTTTGATTGGAAGGATTGGATTCTTGTAGATATTGGAAGCTTGGCTGAGCCCCAAAGTTTCATTCCGGAAGTCCAGGCAGGTTTTCAGTATCATAGAGTAGATAAGTCGTTTATTCTGTAGTGAAAGTTTAGATCGCTTGTCAAGAAGTCTAGAGAGAAGTTTGAATCGTCTGTTCAGTTATTTCTGTTTGAGTCTAATATGTGGATTCCAGGTTAGGCGTTTGTTCAGCACATTACGAGTTATCAGAGTTGTACAGGGTTATCATTAGTTATTAGATTTTATTACAATGAACATGTTTAATATTGAAATAATTTATCTATTTACGAATAACTAAGTTTAAAAAAAACTCCTAAATTTTGGAAAAACAAATTTTTTTGTTGTAGTTTCGATTTGTAAAATCGATTGTACAAATTGTAATTACTTATTAAACTCAGATATAAATATTATAATGATACTGAGCTTGTAAATTTCAGTTTAAGTTACTCTTTAAAGAGTAAGTAAACTCTTACCATTACTCCAAAACTTTTTTAAGAAATATTTTCTACAACAATAACTCATTAAATCAACAACTCATTAGCTTCAAGAACAATAGGCTCTGCCAAAAAATTGCCTTACATTTTGCGCTTCTTTTGAGGAGCGCCTGAAGGGCTAATAATTAATTAGTAACACTGGGGCGAACGCAGTTCTTTACTTTTTGCGTGGTTCTTTAGATAATGAGACGGCGCTCTTGGGCCATGTTTTAAATGTCCTCCAAAAAAAGGTTTGTCACGGTAATGAGCAGGAATGAATGAGATGATGAACATGAAAAGAGTAATTAAATTATTAATACTTGTTAAGATATCAACATTAGACTATTATTCTTATATAGCAACAGAAAAACCGAGCTTAATTATAGACTAATATTAAATTTCATTAAGTATTAAGTTAATGTTGGTCTAGTGGTTAAGAGATTGGCTTGGTGTGTGAAAGTTCGCCAGTTCGAATCCCGCGTATGACTACTTTTTATTTGGTAGAAAAAATTGTTTATAGTAACGTATAAGCTTTCGGCTCCCTGCAAGGCACCTAATTGGTAGTTGGACGTTAAGCTCCCGCCTAAAAAAGTACATATTGTATTTGATTTGCGATATAATATTGTAGTTAAGTTAACTTCAGTTTAAACCTGTATCCCTCATTATTTGAAACTTTCACAAATTAGTTGGGAAACGGTGATTTTTAGTTCTTCTTAACTTATTTCTATTCTGTGTGCAGTTACAATTAGATCAGTAAAGTATCAACAATAAAATAGCCTGCAATAAATCAATTTCGAACATTTAGAAAATTCTCAAAACTTATCAGTTAATAGAAAGTGTTTCTTTTTTGCGTTTATTTTTGCTACAATCAGCGCGTTGGCGCTATAAGTAACAGTGATAACAGTAACAAAAAATACAGAAGTATACGAGTGGAGAAGTTACCCAGCAGTAACACTCCAAAATATTAGGCTATTAGTCGCTCTCTTCACTTGAGAGGAGATCACGAGGCCACTGTCTTGTCTTGTCGGGTTGTCAGGAAGAGTTCTTGAAGAAAGATTTTTGAGCTAGAGGATTGATAGGAGATTGCAGGCTGAAGTGGAGTTTTCTGCATCTGGAGTTTCCTGTTTTAGCAACTTGGGTGACAAAAGGAATGTTAAGGTCAGTGTGTGTGTTGGAGACATAAAATGGAGCGTTTACAATAATTCGAAGTTGAACCCCACAGCCTCTATTCCATACGCCCAGATGGGTTTCAAAATAGAAGTATAAATTAGTTTTTTGTTGTCCAAAGAGAGTTTTGATCTGTCGTCTAAGAGTCTTTTAAGTCTAGTGTGGGGGTTCCAAGAAAGTGTTCGGTCTAAGTAAAGCCCAAGGTAGCGGGCGACGTTCACTACTGGTAGAGGTGTTAGGTTATAGAAGACTGGAGGAAGAGTAATGAGACAAAGAGTGAAGGTGATGTTTTGAGACTTGGTTTCGTTAAGCTTAATAGCCCATCTCTTGTACCACTGTTCTAATGAGGAGAGAAGGTGACTGAAGGTTTCTGTGTGCTAGGACAGGATCATGATTAGAGGACAGTAAGGCGGTTTCGTCTGCGAATGTGAGAAGTGTGGTGTTAGGATCAGTTGGTGTGTCTGAAGTGTAAATGGAGTAGAGAATAAGACCCAGAATGCTGCCCTGTGGAACTCCAGCGTCGATATGTTTTAGTGGGAAGAAAGAAGATCCTATTTGCACTCGGAAGTATCTGTCGGACAAGTAAGATTTTATGATGAAATAAAACGTGGCAGGTAAAATATTCTTAAGCTTCCACAAGAGGCCAATGTGCCATACTCTAACGAAGGCCTGCTGTACATTAAGGAAAGCCCCTGCGAACAACATTCCTTCTTTTCAAGAGAGGATGCAATTATGTCCACTACTCGATGACATTGCTGAATAGTAGAGTGGTGACGTCTAAATCCAAACTGAAGATCTGGGATCACTTTAGAGTTTTCGAGGATAGGAAGGATTTGTTTGTGAAGAAGTTTTTCGAAAATTTTTCCTATTACTGGTAATAATCTAATTGGACGGTAAGACGAAGGATGTTGATGAGGTTTTTTAGGTTTTAGGATAGAAGTGTTCATTTATTTTGTTGGTTTCATCTCAAAACACCTCTCCGATAATCTTATTTATTATTTAATATTAGGAGAAGCTTAACATTTTTGCTTTATATCCATTTTATGTCTTGTTTTTTATAGAAACAGAGTGCATAGCTCAGGTGCTTCAAAAACAATCTTTGAAGTAAAGTGGGAAGGTTTTTTTTTTTAATTTATTTATTTATGATATGAGTTTTTAGCCCTAAAATGTCCTTAACACATTTATTTTCAGCTTTTAAGGCTGCATGAATTATATCTAGCGTCCATTATTTTACGTTGTAGGCCATTATTTATTTGTTTTTATACAATAAACGTCTGACTTAGCTAAGTTTTCGAGCATAAAACTTAAATAATGGAAATGAAGTTTGTAATAAAAGTTTTATGTTCTATTTACCGGAAAAGCCTCAACTATAATTCAATAAAATAAGATAAGAAATATTTCTTTAACAAATTATATTTTATCTTTCATATTCTGTGACAAACCACAGTTGCCAGAGTACACCACTCCGTTTCTTTACTTATCTTCTTGTCTCGTTAGTTGACGTTTTATTACTGGGCGTAGCAATCCGGGCTATAGTTTGCCTAGAGATAGTTTTGTGTCTAGCTTTAATGTGTAGCTATTAAATTAATATTTTTAATTAAATTTATTCATATTTAAATTGCGGCAAAAGCTTTAAAATTTGTTACGAAAACATAGAAACTTTATTATCTAGGATAACATCCCAGTTTTAATCAATCATGCGTAATCACCAGGACAAAGTTAGCTCCTTAAATTATAGGGCAGGGATAGCGAAACTTTTTGAGACGTGGGTCAAATTTTGTTCATTGTTTTTCCAATACTAACTCTTGGGTCACTAATGCCCATTTGCACAAGAGTTAACTTTAAATTTTAAACTGAATATTTTCAAAACTAAACATCTTTAAAATTCGGTTGGCTTAACGGGTAAAACGGGACTAAACTAGTGCTATAGAAGTCTCTTTTTACCAACATAACTGAACAAAACCTTACAAAAGTGTGTTTTATCTGAAGAAAATAACTAAATATGGTTACTTGCTTTGGGTTGTCGATTTTTTTAACAAACAAAATATGAGTAAAATTATACATTTTATTGGATATTTTGTAAACACTTTTGCTTTATTTCAAATACTACAAAAGCATTTGTCGTCATTTGCGTTTTAAAACTGTAATGATCAAACTAAAGGTTATAGATAGCATTTAAATTGCTTTTATGTCAATGCGTGATTGAAAAAAAATACAGATAGAATATAAATTATCCACACAATTAGAAAATCTAAATCAACCCTCGTAAACAAACAAATGGTTACCTAGCAATTGTGGGTCAGTGAAAATGCTTGAGCGGGTCAGTGTCTGATGTTGCGGGTCATAGGTTCGCCATCACTGGTACAGGGTGATCCATTTAAAACGCACCAATCGCTAATAATTTTTTTAGGAAAGCGGAATTTCGAAAAAAACCCACAAAGTAAACAATATGTATTTTACGGTCTAGTTTTCAAATTTTTCACCTCCGTTGCTGGAACTTCATTTTTGGTGGTGTTACGGCCAAAAACACTGATTGGGGCTTCATAAAAACCACTGGTTTTGACAATGATTATGAAAAAAAACAAAAAATAATGAAAAATGACGCTAATAGTGTTTTGATATCCCTAATATTTGTCGAGATATTTAAGATCAAAGTTACAATTTTATCTTATTCCTGATCGGTTTTTAATATTAATTTTCCAACAGAAATACACGTTTTGGGAGTATCTCTGCCAGCAAAAGTGTTATTTGAGACGCACAATTTAAAAAAATGTAGTGTAATGTAATGGTTGTGGGGGAATCAGGATAAATTTGTTTTATCATCAAATAAAAGCAATCATCACATCATTTTAATGCACCCTGCATGCAAACACTTCTTGAGCTATGATTAGGGTAAGAATATCTTGCCCGTGAGGGGCGGGTGTTGGTCTAGTGGTCAAGAGCGTGGCTTTGTAAATGGGAGATCCCCACTTCGAATCCCGCACATGCAGTCATTAATAATAATTAATACATCATAATACTTTTTTTTTAATAAAATGTAGTCATACACGGGATTCGAACTGGGGACTCCCAATTACAAAGCCACGCTCTTGACCACTAGACCAACTCCCTGGCAAGATATTCTTACCGTAATTACAGGTCAAAGAAGTCTTGCATACGGGTTACATAAACATGATGTGATGATTGCTTTTATTTGATGATAAAACGAATTTATCCTGATTCACCCACAACCATTACATTACACTACATTCTTTAAAATCTTCAATTATTATTATTTTTGTTTTTTTGCGTCACAAAAAAAAAACATTTTTTGCAGTCAGAGGACCTCCCAAAACTGGTGTATTTCTGGTAGAAAATTAATATTGAAAACCGATCACGTATAAGGTAAAATTGTAACTTTGATCTTGAATATCTCAACAAATATTTGGGATATCCAAACGGGGTTAACGTCACTTTTCACAATTTTTTAAGCAGTTTTCATAATCATGGTCAAAACCAGTGGTCCTTATGCAACCCCGATGAGAAACTTGAAGAAACAAACGTCACAAAGTATTATAACCGTTAATGAGGTTAAAGGAATAGTAGATAACTAGGTTAAGGTCAAATAATTCATTTACTTAAATCAAGCATTAAACTGCGCAGTATCTTAACAAATGAAGGTGTTTTACCAGACGATGAGAAGCTAAAGTACGATTTATACTCTAAATTTCACCACCAATTAAAGCAAAAAATTGAGTACATACATTTAAAACTAAAAAAACTCTAATAAACTTTCAATAATTTAAACAAAGACAACATGAATAACATTCCCTTCCATTATTCATGTTTCTTATCGTCAAAGTTAACCCCTCGAATAACAACAGCTAGCAGAAAATAATATCTTTGATAGTATAAATCACGAACACTGTTTACTGGCCTAAAATATTTAATAAAATAATTTAGATATAATTCCGCCCTTTCATCGTCCCATTCTGTCGCTTAATTAGGTAATTAAACAATAATTACAGTAATTTTTAAGAGGACGAGGTTTCTCTCTTCTTTCATTTTAAAACTTTTAGGGACGAAAATTAATTATATATACAAAATTTTGTGTATATTATATTTTATCAAAAGTTAGAAGAATGAAGTCATAATTCAAAAAAACCACTGAACTACTTTTAAAATTTAATAAACTATAAACGTAATAGCATTACTTTTTAATGAAGGGAGAGGGGCCACCTTTGAACAGTTTTAATTTCACGCCAAATATTTAAAAACATTTATGATTGGTAATTTTCTCCATATGTTGTGGTAGACCTGTTGTATAATTGACAGAGTTTCCCTTCGTTTTCATTGTTTGGTAAAGTCAGAATTGAGGGATGTTATATTTTGTAAGGTGGAAGTAAAATTTTGTGTTGTAGCTTTGGAAGTGTATTGTGAAGATTTGTAGTGGACAAGGTGTAAGTATTGTTAGTCCATATTAACATTTGGAATTCGTATTTTTAAATCTAGTATTTACAAAAGTCTATTTGCTTGCAAAAAGTGTTGTATATTATATTTTCTTTTATGGAAGGAGAGAGGGCACAATTCAACATCACCAGTTAAAATGTGCCCTACCGACCTGCAAGTTTATCGCAGAGAAGGGGAAAGTGGGTCCGAACCTACATTAAGAAGCGCAACAAACCGAATATTTTGTTCAAACTTTCTAAACCCATCACACTTCGGGTACAACATCCCCGAACTGAGTCATTCTTGATTTTTTTTGAACTAGATTTCAGTGGTTTAAAAGAGAAAGTATTGTAGTAGTGAGAGAAATAACTGATAGAAGGTAGATTCAGAGTAAAGTAATATCATTTTTCTGCAACCATGTAGGGAAGTTCTCATTACTCAATTAAAATCAGCTGTGTAATGCCCAACTTCCCACACTAGTGGGGGGAAATTCCCATTAGTGTCACTTTCCGCACAAGTGAGTGGAAAAACTTTATTGTGCTTCCTTGATATAAGAAGTTTTGTTATTAGCATAAATATTTTCTGTAAAACTCTCATAAGCTTATTTAAATTTATTTTATTTAAACAATTAAAAAACGAATATTAAAAAATAAAATAAAAATTGAAAGGAATATAGAAATAAAAATAATACTTTAATAAATAATTAGATATTTTTAATTATAACAGTTAAAAAGGTTATAGTGTTACCTTATAGAAATTTAAAATGGATTCTGGTGATTCCTGTTCAGAAAACACTCCTCCATCAATAAAAGAAACAGCAGAAAATGTAATAAGTAATGTAAATACGTAAGTAATGTAAATAATTGTAATATAACAATAAATGTTTATAATAAATAAATTACTTTTTGTAGACTGTAAAAATGAAATTTTTAATTTTTTTAGTTAATAAATCTAATGGTTGCAGAAAAAATATAATATTTAACTCTAGTGTAAAGTATTTTCCTCACACTCGGCAATTTGCACTTGCACTCGCATCGCTTGCAAACCCTGCCTCGCGTGAGGAAAAGTACTACTTTCCACACTTGTTAAATAAATAACTATTCTTTATATTAAATATTAAATCAAGATCTTCATATTAAAAAAATATAGATATGTACGTAAAGTACCAACTGTTTATTGATATAGATCTGTTAAGAAGTCTTGAAAGTTGTAGAAAACAAAATAAAAAGGTTCAATAATACGATTCTGGGCACTCTGTAACAGAAAATGTAGATTCTGTTCAAATGTGCCTCCTCTCCTCTACATTATTTACTTTATTACTTTAAGGAATCAAAAATTTGAGGCCTTTTTTGATGTAGATTACAATTTTAAAATCTCAGTGAACTTAATTTTCCACCATAGTGTGTAACATTCAATAACCTCCACGACAAAATTTCCTTGGCGTTTTACTTTAGTTTTTGTTATGATATAAAATACTCCTAGCAGAGTTAAAAATGTTTCCTCCAACTCATGTCCAATATCATGCGCTCTTAATTCTTGAAATCATAGTTTCTATTATTTGAAAACTTTTCACTCACTACAGAACAGATCATTGGTCACTTACAGTTGACCAGCTGTGAATGGCCATCGATCATAATTTTGTGATATGATCAGACAGTTTGATAATGTTTTATTATTAAACTGTAGGATGTAGTGACACTGAATGATTGTGTAAGGAAATAGTAATATTATCAAATAATAATATATTTAATTATATATAGATTAGGATAGATAACTTAATGAAAATCTATTATAAATATGTTATTATACTATACAGGGTGTTCATTTTAAGACGGTTCAAATGCATTTCATGCTTAAACGATTGATCTTATCCTCAGATACAGAGAGCAGTTTATAACCTCCAGGCTAACCTAGCTTGCGAGCCACAGGAGGCACCTTTGAAGGCACAGTACATGCTTCACAAATTGCGTAAAGTGCATTATTTGATAAATTAAGGAATAAGTTTGATCCTTTGCATGAAAGATATTGATCACTTAAATATATGGCAGGAGGTTTCCATTTTTTTTGGTAATTCATCGCAACTCTCCTAAAATTACCAAATAATTATTTAACCTTCTTGTTTGTAACAGATGTAAAATTAATTTTTAGCCATTTTGTGTATGCTTGAGAACATCTAAAGCTCTTAACATTTGATTATTGCTTAGAAAATCACTCGGAAAACTACTTATTTGCCGATATTAAGAAAAATACTAGCTTTACTGCCTTGGCAATATTTTTAGTAGAAAGGGGATGAAAAAATACATAAAAATGACCTATCGCGTGCTCTTCTTTCTCTTTGATAACAAGTTATAAAAATCGAAATATGATGAATAAATACCAGATTTTGAAATGGCCAAGCACCTTTAATTTTAAAGATATCGAATTGCGGTTTCCGGTTTCTTTCATAATTTATTATAAATATTTTCTTATTAAAAAACAAAAATTAATTAAAATGCATAATTTTCAGGAAATTATTCATTGCTTAGAACATTAATAACTTTCAATAGGTACTTACTCTGCTTCGGTAATTTTGAGTAGACCTCCGTTTTCCATTAGACAATCGCACTCGTTCTAATACCGTGGATTACTGACAAATTACTGGATTACTCAGAATACTGGAGCAGTTTTTTTGTATAGCTCTAGTCCTAAAAATTGAAATTATTACTGATAATCAGTTATTTTGTTGGTTATAGGCAATTAAAAATAAATCAAAAATTCGCTAAAACGCAATAAAGAGAGTGTATTGCGTTCCAAGTGTTTTTTTTTTTATATATAAGGACGGTATCCAATATCGCATCCTACATAAAAGAAGAGTTTTTTGAAGAAGACAAGATGTTAATATTAAGTAGTATTAACAAGTGAAGCTGATACAACATGATAACAGAATAGATACATGAGGGTAGAATTCACCCATTGGTGAAACTCCCAAAGTGGTACAGTTTACTATAGTACACTGGCATTTACTTCATTTAAAAGATCGCGTGGCTACCTGTGCTTCAGCCGTCTTGGAGTAAGTTGGGATTCTAGTGGATTAGGATGTGAGGTGATTGATATGTAGAATTTAATATAACGGGATCTTACAGCTTCTGAAACTTAGGGAACAAGCAAAATCTCGGTGCAAGATAGAAAGTAAGGAGCGTTAGCGATTCCACGGAGTGTTTTTTGACTGGAAGGATTGGATTCCTGTAGATATTGGAAGCTTTGGCTGAGCCCCAAAGTTCCATTCCGTAAGTCCAGGCAGGTTTCAGTATCATACTGTAGATAAGCCGTTTATTCTGTAGTGAGAGTTTACATCGCTTGTCAAGAAGTCTAGAGAGAAGTTTGAATCGTCTGTTCAGTTCTTTCTCTTGAGTAGAGTAAAATTTAAATTTATTTTTAAAAATTCTCTTGTTCAGAAGCGTCTTTTTTTTTTGGATTAATTCACTTTTTATAATATAGCAATTAGGTGCCATGGTAGCCGAGCGGTTAAGAGACTTGATCCGCAAAGCTAAGATGTATTGTTGGTTTATTAGGTTCGATTCCGCTCGTCTAGGCCTTGGATTTTTATGTAATGTTTAATATGAATACTTTGTACTAAAGTAGTTTGCTAATCGCCTCCATCCAAGTCACCTAATTGTGGTAGTTAGTTGTAAAGCTCACCTGAAAATGTATAGGCACTATTAATGTAACAATTTAGTAATTTATATCTTTATAATACTCAATCCGTCACCTGTTAAAACTTACCAACAATATTAATCAGCCACATCAATCGAACTTAATTCAATTATTGGAAAACTTATGATTAATTGTTTATTTGGGAAATTTTGACAAAGTAGAAGCCCAAAGTTAGGGAAGAAAAGCTAGAAAAGCTAACTTGTGTGAAAAGTCTGGGTTTTGAGCTTAATGATGTTGGTCTGAAAGTTATACTCGAATAAAACGGGTAGGAGGAGACCAGTAGCCAGAATTTTGTTCGGGGTTTGGGGTATCTGCAATTAGCTGAAAAGTTTTCAGTGAACTCAGATGAAACTTAAGATGGCAGTAGATTTATCTAAAATTGATTGGGCGTCCTTTACGACTTTTTCTAACATTGTTAAATCCAATTTCCAATGCTACAGTTGTGGCTAGGATTGCTAAGGTAAAAACAAAAAAATTTCTGTTAGTTCTATCAAAGGATTATATATTTTCTCCAAACTAAGGATTTATTTAATTGTCTTTTGGAAGAAATTCATGTAATCATTCAATTTTACCTCAAAGAAGATCATGTACGAGGGTCGTTTGAAAAGTCCGTGCATAAATAAAAACTACTTAATTTTTTGGGGTAAACCTTTTTTATTTTTCAACATAGTCTCCTTTTAGGCTTATACACTTCGTCCAACGCTGCTCTAGTATGTTGATCCCTTCCGAAGAATATAATTTGTCGAAGTCTGAAAAATAGCCATTCGTTTCTGCAATCACCTCCTCGTTTGAATAAAATCTTTTTCCCGCCAGCCATTTCTCCATATTGGGGAACAAATAGTAGTCCGAGGGAGCCAAGTCTGGAGAAGAGGTGGGATGTGAAACGAGTTGGAACCCTATTTCCATTAATTTTGCGACCACAACTGCTGAGGTGTGAGCTGGTGCGTTGTCGTGATGGAAAAGGACTTTTTTGTGGGCCAATCGTGGGCGTTTTTCTTGCAGCTCGGTTTTCAAACGGTCCAATAACGATGAATAATATGCACCTGTAATAGTTTTACCCTTTTCCAGATAGTCGATGAGGATTATTCCTTGCGAATCCCAAAAGACAGTCGCCATAATCTTTCCGGCCGAAGGAACGGTCTTCGCCTTTTTTGGCGCAGATTACCCCCTTGGTAACCCATTGTTTAGATTGTTCTTTGGTCTCAGGAGTGTAGTGATGTATCCATGTTTCATCCACAGTGACGAAACGACGCTTAAAGTCCTACGGATTCTTCTGGAACAGCTGCAAACCGTCCTTGCAACACTTCACACGATTTCGTTTTTGGTCAAGCGTGAGCAATCGCGGCACCCATCTTGCGGATAGCTTGGTCATGTCCAAATGTTGATGCAAAATATTAAGTACCCGTTCATTCGCGATGCCCACAGCACTAGCAATCTCACGCACCTTCACTCTTCTGTCATCCATCACCATATCATGGATTTTATCAATGATTTCTGGAGTAGTAACCTCAACAGGGCGTCCAGAACGTTCAGCGTCACTTGTGCCCATATGGCCACTCCGAAAATTTTGAAACCACTTATAAACTGTTTAATGTTTATCAAGCTTCTCTTTAGTCTCCTGAGGCGTTTTGCCTTTCATAAAGTAGTGTTTAATCAACACACGAAATTCTTTTTCGTCCATTTTTTGAAAATCACTCGACTTCCTCGATTCAAACGAATGCCAAACACAAAGAAATAGACCGATCTGGCTGAAACTTGGTGTGTGTTCTTCCAAGAGATGCTACTAACTAAACATAACCTCGATACGCGCCAGTGGTGCTATCTCTCGGACTTTGCACGGACTTTTCAAACGACCCTCGTATTTTAAAAAGTGCATGGGATAATATGTAGGATAAAATTATGTTTGCTAATCAAACATGCTTTGTTTGTTAATTGTATTAATTATACCTAAAAGAAGATCGTACATTTTAAAAAGTGCATGGGATAATATGTAGGATAAAATGAGAAAAGACTTTTTCAGTTCTTTTTGTTGTTAAAACAAAGAGAAAACTCAACAGCCCACACATTGACAAGGCAATCTTAATATTATTCTGGTTAAAAATAGTAAAATACAACTGGAATTCGGATAATATTTAATGCGATAGTAAAGTATTTATAGGATTGTTAAGCAATAAGGTTGATATCAGGACTGTGTAGCTTCATTCTTTTCTTAAATTAATTCTAAGTTTAATTTCATTCTAATGGGAATTCTTTTCCGATGACGTAGCCTGTAACTTCCAACAATTTCCGTTTACCGCTAGTGCCATCTGCAGCATTCAGCCAGAGACAACCATGGAATGTCTAGATTCTTTAAATATTCAATCACCCTTTCCATCCTTCGAAAAAATTCTTCATTCTAGCCGCATCCTATTTTTTGCTCTTTTTTTTTTTTGATTGATTCTTCAGCCATCCATTCTGGACACGTAAACTCACCCTATCCTACTACTATCATACCAGTTTTATGACTGGCAATCAGGTTTTGGTTCTTTGTAGTGCTTGCCCTAGTTTGATTCTACACCTATCCAAGTTATATCGGTCTATAAATCTGTCGTAAAAATGTTGACTCGAAATTACCTTCATCTTTTTTTTTTTTTTACCAACTATCAAGGATGCCGTGATCTGAGAGTTGTAACTGAAAGGAAAAAGACAAAAAATCTTTTTCAACAACTTTAGGTTTAATGTCATCCAACACTTGATTTTTACCATTTAACTGTTACGATCTTATTGGAAAACCTGTCCCCTAGGTGCGTCGTACAAATTAAGCGATGACGAATATATTCGTCAAACCCAGAGTATGTTTGATATGAAATTGGGTTGCAATGAAATGACTTTTATATTTCTTTTTTTTTAACTTTTTTTTACATTTATTTCAATTTTAATAATAAAATTTGCATTAAACGATGAGAAAGAATAGGAATTAAGAACGAAAAAACAAATTTTGTCCACAAATCGGCTTTAACATTTCACGCAGAAGGAATTAACTTCAACTTAGGATCGCAGTAATTTCGGTATTTTCTAGAACCCTGATTGACTGCCTTCTGATCAGAGACTTTTTCATTTTTTTTTGTCAATTACTGTGCGCTGTTGACACGGATCGGAAATTACCCAATCCTCTACAAGTTTTTGCTACAATTCGGGCAGAAAATCCATTCTAGAAAGAGGCTTTTTGTGCCTGTATACTTTCTATGAAAATTAAGTAAATTTATCAAATAAGCATTTAGGCAATAATCTGGAGTCAAGATAATAACAGAAAATCTACTTATAGGAATCGTATTACCAATCAGGAGTCGAAATGACTCCGATATATTTACGTGTAATGTCAATCTGTAGTCAAAATGACTAATGATTCAAGTAAACTAATCTGCAAAAAGAAACTAAGAAGTCCATGGTCTTCAGCTCGTGACTATCGAATGGTGAGAGAGTGGGGATAGCATATCTAAGAGCATTTCGATATAGCTATGAGATGTGGGGAAACAGAGACCATTCCTATTTTTTTTGGAGTCAAATTGACTTCGGATTGGCAATGCAGTGTTAAAGAGATATATATATTTTTTTTCTGCAACCGTGTAGGGAAGTTCTCATTACTCAATTGAAATCAGTTGTGTAATGCCCAACTTCCCACACTAGTGGGGAAAAATTCCCATTAGTGTCACTTTCCTCACTAGTGGGTGGAAAAACTTTATTGTGCTTCCTTGATATAAGAAGTTTTGTTATTAACATAAATATTTTCTGTAAAACTTTAATAAGCTTATTTAACGTAACTAAATAATTAAAAAACGAATATTAAAAAATAAAATAAAAATTGAAAGGAATATAGAAATAAAAATAATATTTTAATAAATAATTAGATATTTTTAGTTATAACAGTTTAAAAGGTTATAGTGTTACCTTATAGAAATTTAAAATGGATTCTAGTGATTCCTGTTTAGAAAAAACTTCTCCCAAGAAACAGCAGAAAATGTAATAAGTAATGTAAATAATTGTAATATAACAATAAATGTTTATAATAAATAAATTACTTTTTGTAGACTATAAAAATGAAATTTTTAATTTTTTTAGTTAATAAATCTAATGGTTGCAGAAAAAATATAATATTTAACTCTAGTGTAAAGTATTTTCCTCACACTCGGCAATTTGCACTTGCACTCGCCTCGCTTCGCTCGCTCGTGCGTGCAAACCCTGCCTCGCGTGAGGAAAAGTAATACTTTCCACACTTGTTAAATAAATAACTATTTTTTGTATATTTAAATGTGTAAGCTTTGTAACCAAACCCTTGCTATAGGACAGGGATCGGCAACCTACTTTAAGTAGAGAGCCATTTCTCCTTAAATAATTTCAATAAATCTTACCAAGAGCCGCAAGGATGATATTGTACAAAATTCTGTAGATCATTTGTATTCACAAATTATTATTTTATTATATTCAATAAGATTTAATTGTTTTATATATTATTTTTACAAGTTGCATAGTAAATAAACAAATAAATAATAACTTAACGAATGAAAGGGCGGCAGTCTTACAATATAATATAATCATGTACTTTATTTTGATATTGTATAATTCTATTCAATTTTGAACCTATCACATTTAAAATTATTTTTGAAAAAATACCTTTAATAAATGGAATTTTCATTCGTTTCAATAAAATTAAAATATACAATGTATTTTGGGCAGGCTGAAGAGCCACTCAACTGGGATAAAAGAGCCGCATGCGGCTCGCGAGCCTCGGGTTGCCGACCCCTGCTATTGGACATTGTCCTTTATAAGCAATAAATAAGTAAATAAAAATAGAATATTTAGTGTTTTCAATTGTAAGTGTAATAAAGTTATTATAAATAATTTTTCATTTTATTAGCGTACTGTCCCGTTTCCAATTCTATTAGATAACATCTCGAAAATAACTGCCTGAAGGAATTAAAAGTACATCAAGAAGTAGCCTGCGTAGAAACTATTAGAGTTCAACATTTATGTAGCTAAACTAATTCGATCTTCATAAACTCAAACTTTGCTCAGAGAGATCAATTTTCAGATACCCTAGGGAGCCATAATATTTATTTACAAGACACACAGGATTTGGCTCAAGTTAAAACTTTCTCCTGTTTCTTAAGATCTAATTGAATAATAATATACTTTATTCTAGTTTTATAAAAGATCAATTTTTTAGCGTCGAAGTGTTGTATCAGCGGTAATCATTTCCATTCCTAGATTTACGTCGAGTATCATCAATGTTATTATTATTTTTGTCGGCATGTATGTAATAGGATAAGAAAGAATAACGACGTCTTGTTAGCATGTGTACTGGTTGTGGAGTAAGTAGAACCGTGAGCTCTATACTATTGATCAAAAGTTCCTCCAGCTCACAATTATCAAGGAATGGGAGGTTGTAGAGATAGAAGGAGGTAGAAGTGGTGAACAGCGCAGGGATAATGACGAGGGGTAGAGAGCTAGCAGGGCAGGACGAAGGACGTATGAAGAAGGAAGAGGAATCTACCCCAGCGACAGGGGGAAAGGACCTGGCATAGCCTGAATAAGAAAGAGCTATTTCCAACCCAGACTCCCTACCTTACCTTCTGCTTCTTTGCTTCAAGCACATCCTGTACACTGTGTATCCTGCCGATCTTCTACAACGGATCGGAGTGTATCCCCCCCCGCTATACACTATCCAGGAGTGTCACGTAAGGCTATATTTTATTCCGTCTTAGGCTGAGCCTAACCAATCGCCATTCCCTACCAATAGACACCACCCGTCTACACCGTCTTGCTCTACTGGAGTTCCTGCTATTTGCCTACTACTGCCAACGGCAACATTTACTGCTCTTTTCACTGTTTTTCCGCTCTTTTCTCCTATTTTTTTGACTAATAAACACTTTTACGGTTTTTTTTTTCTTCAGTTTAATCAGATATTTTTATCCTTTTTTAAAGTTACGGCGTTGACTTGTTCAGCCGTGATTTATCTACTTTTAAAGCAAATTAAAGATCAGCAAAAAAGATACTGAATTTCTATCAAAAATAAATAAAAATAAAAATTACGACTTCTAATCCTTAATCAGATCCCCAGCTATTATAGGATTTTACAAAATTATATTCTCTTTCAGTTAAAACAAAAAATATGGCGAGTTCACTTACAGGACGTTGCTTTATTCTATTCTCATCATTCAAATGAAAAGAACGAATGAGAATCCTTCTAAATCCCCGCCCAAATTCCTGTAAGGTTGCACGAGATGGTCGATTGGGGGGTTGCCAGTCTTATTTTTTAGTGCACTGCTGGCCTCCGCACAGTGTCCTGTGGTTAATCAGTTCATTGCCCCATAATTAGTGACCTAAGGGTTAAAAAGGGTTACCAGCTAGGTCTCCGAACCCGGCAGCTCCCCGTTGGGGTGTATTAGTTCGTTCTTCTTTATTACTAACGGAGGACCAAACTAAAAAATAATTGGGAAACGACATAATGAACCCTAATTCCCCAAAATGTTGTCCAATTAATCTCCAAGAAAATTTGATTTACCCCCAGAAAGGGAATTTTAGACTTCAGGGCAAATCCTTAAAATTTGGGCACATTTTATTTACTCCTATTTAGTATCCAGTTAGACACGGTTTCAAATAATACCGAATGGCGTTTTATACTTGAAAAAAAAAAAAAAAAAAAAATTATTGGAAGTGAGGGAATAGATTAGCTGAGTTGCTAGCGAATGCTGGATTCCCCATGCGGAGATCACGGGTTCGAATCCAGCTGCTGACCCCTTAGATTTTCTCTTTCTAGAAGCTTCTTACAGCTCACTGGTGTGGTCAGTACAGTCTGTAACAAGGGAGTACAGCCGGTTGTGCTCCAAAAAATAAACTTTCTAGCGTCAATTACTTTAAATACTGAATCACATTAAATTATATACATACGAGGTGTGTTCAAAAAGTAACGGGAATTTTCGTTTTTTGAAAAAAATATTTATTTATTCATCTACATTAATATTGTCGCCTTCAAAGTAGTCCCCTTCGTATACAATACACTTGTGCCAGCGCTTTTTCCAATCCTCGAAACACTTCTGAAACTCGATCTTTGTGATAGCTTTCAGCTCTTTCAGCGATTCGCTTTTAATGTCATCTATGCTTGTAAAACGACGGCCTTTTAATGTTCTCTTTATGTTTGGAAATAGAAAAAAGTCACATGGAGCCATGTCTGGCGAATATGGAGGCTGGGGCATCGTTAAAGTTTTGTTTTTGGCCAAAAATTCACGAACAAGCAATGAAGTGTGAGCAGGTGCATTATCGTGGTGCAAAATCCATGAATTGTTTTGCCACAAATCCGGGCGTTTTTTTCGGATTGCTTCACGCAAACGGCGTTGAACTTGTAGGTAGTACTCCTTATTGATTATTTGACCTTGTGGCAAGAATTCATGATGCACTATGCCATTAAAATCGAAGAACACAGTGAGCATAACCTTCACATTCGACCGCACTTGTCGAGCCTTTTTCGGTCTTGGCGATCCAGAATGCCTCCACTGGGACGATTGAGCCTTAGTTTCGACATCATATCCGTAAACCCATGTTTCGTCACCTGTTATAACACGTTTCAGTAGATCCGCATCGTTGTCGACTTCATTGAGTGACTCTTGAGCAACTTCCATTCTCCGCTGTTTTTGTTCGAAATTCAACAATTTTGGAACAAATTTTGCTGCCACACGTTTCATACCCAAAACATCCGAAAAAATTTCATGGCATGAGCCAATTGATATGGCAACATCATCAGCGACTTCTCTGATTGTGATACGGCGATCGTTCATAACCATTTCTTTCACTTTTTTCACGTTTTCATCGGTTGTTGATGTGCTTGGACGTCCAGGTCGTTCGTCATCTTCAACGTTTTCGCGGCCATCTTGGAAACGCTTATACCACTCGTAAATCCTTGTTTTACTCATAGCAGACTCACCATATGCCTTTATTAACATTTCACACACTTTATTACACTTTATTTCATTTTTTACGCAAAATTTAATACAAATTCTTTGATCCATTTTTTTTAACAAACAAAAATCGCCAAGCTCGAAAAACACGTCTAACCTTAACGGCTGCCACTTAAGAAGTAAACAATGAATATTACTGAAAATTTTATCGTACTTCAGGGGCATGTGTACCAACATAATAAAAAAAAAAATTTTACAATCAGACTCTCCAAACCCGCGAAATTTAAAAATTCCCGTTACTTTTTGAACACACCTCGTATGTATACAAAGTAAAAGTAAGAGACCCCACGATAGCCGAGCGATTAGAGGCGATACCTGCAAAGCTAATACTATGTATTATGTGGTACTGGGTTCGATTCCCGGTCTAAACGCCTTAGGTTTTATTTAATGTTTAATATTATGAATACTTTACAGTACAGTATGTTTGCTAGTCACATCCGTCCACAACACCTAATTTGGTAGTTGTAAGTTAAGCCCCGCCTGGAAAAATTATTGGCAAAAAGTAAAGTAATAGCCTATTTTTTCAGGCGGGGCTAAATGTCCAACTACCAATTAGGTGGCCGGTGGACGGGGGCAGAAGCACATACTTTACTATAAACAATTTTTTCTTAACAAATAAAAAGTAGCCATACGCGGGATTCGAACTGGTGATCTCTCACACAGAAAGCCACGCTCTTGACCACTAGACCAACATTATCTTAATACTTAATGAAATTCAATATTAGTCTATAATTTAGCTAGGTTTTTCTATTACTATACAGGGTGTTCATTTTAAGACGGCTGAAATGCATTTCATGCTTAAATGGTTATTCTGACCAAAAAATGGTAGAGGAAAAATTTGTTGCCCGTCACCTCTAGTTTCAGAATATGTGACTTGATTTTAGATTCCTGCCCGCATACGCGGCTGACGCGCTGAAAACTGTGTATATGAAAATGGGGGACAACTGCAATCCCTCACTTTTGGTCGCGCGTCAGCCGCGTATGCGGGCAGGAATCTAAAATCAAGTCACATATTCTGAAACTAGAGGTGTCGGGTAACAAATTTTTCCTCTACTATTTTTTGTTCAGATCAACCGTTTAAGCATGAAATGCATTTGAGCCGTCTTAAAATGAACACCCTGTATAAGAATATAGTCTAATGTTAATATCTTTTAAGAATTAATTAATTACTCTTTTTACATTCATCAATGATTCATTTTTGCTCATTACCTTGACAAACATTTTTTTGCTTTCCTTATTCGTTAATATGTTTTTGTAGATATTGGGTAAATGATTATATCTAATTGTATCAAGTGGTACGTCAAACAAATTTAAAGGGTTAAAGTAGACAATTAACGCCTTTACAAAACTAAAATTTTCACCAGGTTAGAAATAGAAAAGAAATTTATTATTCTGGGACAATTGTCCCCCAAGAATAGACACAGGTACAAATAGAGGCCTTAATAGTTTGGCCTATGATTAAACAGAAAATAAATAAATAAATAAGTATTTACAAAAAGTGAAAATAAAAATAACAGCAGAAATTAAGGAAATAAATTAAAAAAATTAGAATTTCGGAGGAAGCTGAATAGAAAGGAGATAACTGAATAGACGGGATTTAAAGATAGATAGGGTAGGAGCATGGCGGACAGATGAAGGCAAGGAGTTCCAGAGAGAGGTAGCATGAAGTAGGAAAGATTTGTCAAAGGATGAAGTAGGATGTGAGGGAATATAGAGATCAGATGAACGAGATCTAGTATTGCGAGAATGGATCGAGGATTTGAACTTGAAGAGTTGGTAAATATAAGATGGTCTTTGAGATTGGATAACTTGGAAAAGGAATGAAGCCAAAAAATATTGGCGGCGATAGACAGGAAAAAGCCACTTCAACTCATCATAGTTACGTGAAATGCGAGAGTCTCTAGAAATGCTGAAAATAAATCTTATGAAGCAGTTCATGAGAGGCGCTTGAGCTTAGCTTCAATATCGCCAGAAAGACCGGCCATACACTAAGGCAACCATAGTCGAAATGGGGGAATATAAGAGAGGAAACTAGGAGTTGCCGGGTCTTAATTGGTGACAGGAACTATTAAACTGCTTCAGGATGTGGATGGAGCGACGGGAGATTTGGGAAACATGGTTTTTCCAAGATAGGTTTTGATCAAAAGTGATACCAAGATGGTTAGAAAATCGTTCGCAACATCTTTTTTTACCTCACTGAAGACCATAATTTTGACTTTCCCAAATTTACTAAATTCCTAAACTATTAAAGTAAATTATTTAATTTTGAAAATTTAAATCATAATTTAAAATATTTATAAATATTAAACATACCCATCGCCGAAATAATTGATCTCCTCTTACTCACCTGTAACAAGAAAACAGAAAATGAAAAAGACAATAAATAAAATACTGGATATTTCTAAAACTCTTGTGCCAATATATCAATTTGTAAATGCATCTTCTGGGAATGAAGTATCATCTCTAACACTACATACAAAGAAATATTGACTTTATATTTTACAAGAATTGTAAAGGAAAAACCTTTTAAACAGAGTGAAGAACGTACAGCGGTGTGTGTAACTTCTTTTTCTGTTGGCGTAAAGACTTGGCTGTCATGAGTTAACTTTTATAGTCCAACTTCTTTGGCGCTATTTTTTACCATCTTCCATGTTATATGTTCGTCTAGAATACTAAACAGTTAAAGAACTGCTAGAAGAATATATGCCAATACATATACATGTCTATAATGTGTGTTTTTGTTTTTTGGTTTATTTATGTAAGTATTTATACATTTTCTTTTTCCACGTACTCAAGGAAAGCTAAGTTTTTTCTTAAGAAGGCCGACTTCGTTAAATCTCTTTTCACTGGTGGCAAAATATTTGCGTGGAATATTTTAAAGTGATAATAATTTTTTACTCAAAAGTAGAGACTAAAGTGATGTTAAAAGAGGAGAACCAAAACTTAATAAATAAAACTACCTCCTGTACTGTACAAAATTTCATATTTAAATGAAAATGCCGTTTTTGCTGATTTTCGGCAACTGCTTTTCTCAAAATCTATTAGATCTGGGTTTTTACAAAAATATACATAAATATAATAACCATACAATTATAAAAGAGGATTTATAGTTGTTGACTGTACAGTTATTTTTGCTATTTCAGATGTGAGTATGGATTAAAAGTTAGTCTACTAATCCAGATGGAATCCCACATATGGATTCTACGAAGTGTGGTTATTAAATAACGAGACTGATGCTGCTACAGGAGAACTATGCATGCGTCAAATCTTAACGACCGACAGCTGTGCAGCGTAAAGCTTTCTCTTTCGATTGAAGCGTCTCACGTGTTTGTAGAGAAATCTGTCTGACCGGAACCGTCGTTTCGTGTAAGAGGTGTTAGTTTCGTTTTGCCCGAAAACATGATACTACACATTGTAGTAGAGCAACGAATTGTCAGTAAAATTTCACATGAAACTGGGTAAAACCGCTACTGAAACTTATCTTTTATTAGAAGAAGTTTATAGCGATGAATGTTTATCACGTGCGCGAGTTTTTTGAGTGGTTCAAGCGTTTCCAAGATGGCCGAGAAGACGTCGGCGATGATGACCGCCCGGGTCGCCCTTCCACGTCCAAAACGGATGAAAATATCGATTATAATTAATCAACATTACTACCGTGAGGTGCTTGCTCAACTCCGTGAAAGAGTTAGGAAAAAAACGACCCGATTTGTGAAAGAACAAGTCCTCAGGGTTCACCATCAAGACAACGCGCCGGCTCACACTGCACAGTCTGTCAAGAACAGTTTCTAGCCAAGTACAACATCCCAGTTTTAGGCCATCCGCCTTATTTGCTCTGACCTGGCCCCATGTGACTTTTATCTGTTCCCTTAAAGTCAAATATGCATTAAAAGGAACACGATTTCAGTCCCGTTGAAGCTGTGAAAGAAAAAGCGGCACGCGTCATGCAGGAGCTGACAGAAAAAGACTTCCAGCACTGTTTCGAACAATGGTAAATACGCATGGAACGTTGTAGGGATAGGGGAGGGGTGTATATTGAAGGTGATAATAACTAAATATGTATAAATTTAAAATAAAATGTTTTACAGCAATAGTCTCGTTATTTTAATAGCCACACCTCGTATTGTCAGCAAAGTTCGAACTGTTCTAGGATGAAAAAAGTAGACCAGTGGTGTAGATTGTATGTAAAACAGGACCTAAAGTACATCCTTGCGGAGTCAAAGAGAACCAGGGAGAACAGGAAGTTCCATGAGAAAATGAGAAAACCGGATTCCGGAAAAGATTAATAGAATTGTCAATTTCTTACTAGAAATACATTAATGGAAAATAAAAACTCAACTCTGAAAATTTACTGAGTCAGAGAGAGATTAATCTCTTTAATTATTACTCACCTTCCGAAGGATTTACTCAATTTGAAACCAAGTATCAGAAATAATTATTTAGAGAATTTTTGTCTTAAAAATTACTGGTAACTCGCAACTATTGATTTTAAGTTGGAAAATAGGAAAAAACTATCAAACTATAATGGAAATCTTTACCAAATTGGACATAATCCATGCAAGAATATCAAATCACTGAAGCCAGTCTGTCGTAGTGAAACAGCGGAGCAGGTTCTTTTTGGCGGGGTGAGGTAAAGGCGCAGGGCCGGAAGAAAAGATATGATTGGCGTGAGACGAGAGTTAAATGAAGTTGAAAAAGTTTGTGAGTCGCGAGACCCATAGTACCAACAACCTTCCAACTCCAATCCCCGCCGTAGCCGCCCGTCGCTAGTAGTACCATCATCTACTTGTTCAAGAAAATGAATTCGATTTCCTGTCGTGAAAGGTTATTAGACGTAGGGGCAATTTCCTAGTTTGATTGAATGGAGGCCATAGTATGAGACAGGTAAGCAGCAGGATTTGGTTGAGGAGGTTGGTTTGGGGAGGTTTATACAAGAGATGAGAGGTGAAATAGATGAAAACGAAGATGGGCCAAAGTTATGATGTAGTGAGGTAGGGGATGTCTCCTTTGTTATTATCTCTAGATATAACTATGATGGAATATATACACATCAAGAACTTTAATTTTAGAAGAAAAACTAAGTTATAATAGAACTCATTACCTACTCTGAAATCAAATTTGTGTGATTTTATGTGAACTTTGGCTTACTCATCAAACTCATCATTATGAACATTCATAATAAATATTTATCCAGGGACTATTGTCCCCTAAGAATAAATAGATGTGCAATTGGAGGCCCTATTAGTTTGGCCTAACTTTTAAATATTTATAAATAAAAATAAGTATTTAAGTGGAAAATTAAAATTAATAAAATAAAAGAATTACTGTTCATTATTTTTGGTGACTGATTCATAGTTTCAATAGGATGAAAAAATAACTACCATTTTAGTCGTGATACATTTATTCTGCCGAGCTTTTGACCTAGAGACTAGGTCATCTTCAGGGATGTGGAACATGTTTACAGATTGTTAACAATGATTCTATTAGAAAGAATATGTATAATATAACGAAATGATATACATATCTAAGACAGAAAACAGTTTACATTTCAAAACAGACACGAACAATTTAATCAACATATACGCAAACTTACTACAAAATACTTGACAAAACACTGACTTCCACACAACCTGACACATATTACACATAGACCGATCACACTCAGTCCATGAACAGACAAGACAGAAGACACACAAACCCTGTAATGTAAAAATTTTACTTTGTAAACTAGGTAAATAATTTTTTTGTAGATTTCGTTATATTATACATATTCATTTTAATAGAATCATTGTTAACAATCTGTAAATACGAGGGTCGTTTGAAAAGTCCGTGCAAAAATAAAAACTACTTAATTTTTGGGGGTAAACCTTTTTTATTTTTCAACATAGTCTCCTTTTAGGCTTATACACTTCGTCCAACGCTGCTCTAGTTTGTTGATCCCTTCCGAATAATAGGATTTGTCCAAGTCTGAAAAATAGCCATTCGTTTCTGCAATCACCTCCTCGTTTGAATAAAATCTTTTTCCCGCCAGCCATTTCTTCATATTGGGGAACAAATAGTAGTCCGAGGGAGCCAAGTCTGGAGAATAGGGGGGATGTGAAACGAGTTGGAACCCTATTTCCATTAATTTTGCGACGAGGTGTGAGCTGGTGCGTTGGTCGTGATGGAAAAGGACTTTTTTGTGGGACAATCGTGGGCGTTTTTCTTGCAGCTCGGTTTTCAAACGGTCCAATAACGATGAATAATATGCACCTGTAATAGTTTTACCCTTTTCCAGATAGTCGATGAGGATTATTCCTTGCGAATCCCAAAAGACAGTCGCCATAATCTTCCCGGCCGAAGGAACGGTCTTCGCCTTTTTTTTTGGCGCAGATTCCCCCTTGGTAACCCATTGTTTAGATTGTTCTTTGGTCTCAGGAGTGTAGTGATGTATCCACGTTTCATCCACAGTGACGAAACGACGCTTAAAGTCCTGCGGATTCTTCTGGAACAGCTGCAAACCGTCCTTGCAACACTTCACACGATTTGAAAATCACTCGACTTCCTCGATTCAAACGAATGCCAAACACAAAGAAATAGACCGATCTGGCTGAAACTTGGTGTGTGTTCTTCCAAGAGATGCTACTAACTAAACATAACCTCGATACGCGCCAGTAGTGCTATCTCTCTGACTTTGCACGGACTTTTCAAACGACCCTCGTATGTTCCACAGCCCTGAAGATGACCTAGTTCCTAGGTCAAAAGCTCGGCAGAATCACGACTGAAATGGCAATTATTTTTTCATCCTATTGAAAGTAAAAGAAAGAAATTATAATTATAATTTCGGAGGAAGCTAGTTGGAAAGGAGAAAATTGAACAGAAGGGATTTAAAGATGGAATGAGTAGGAGCATGGCGGATAGATGAAGGTAAGGAGTTCCAGAGAGAGGTAGCACGTATTAGGAAGGATTTGTCAAAGGATGAAGACAGGTGTGAGGGAATATAGAGATCAGAGGAACGAGATCTAGTATTACGAGAATGGATCGATGATTTGAACTTGAAGAGTTGGAAAATATAAGATGGTCTTTGAGATTGGATGACTTGGAAAAGGAATGAAGCCTAAAAAATACTGGCAGCAGTAGACAGGGGAAAAGCCACTCATCACACTCATCGTAGTAGTGCGAAATGCAAGAGTCTCTGGGAATGCTGAAAATGAATCTTATAAAGCAGTTCATGGAGGCGCTTGAGCTTAGCTTCAATATCACTAGCAGGACCGGCCTCAGAGGAAATGGGAGAAAATAAGAGAGGGAACTAGAATTTGTCGGGTCTTAATTGGTAATAAGAACTATTAAACTGCTTCAGGATGTGGATGGAGCGGCGAGAGATTAGGGAAACATGGGTTTTCCAGGATAGGTTTTGGCCAAAAGTGATACCGAGGTTCTTCACAGAGGAAGAATATTTTATTGTGATATTATAGAGGAAAAGATTAGGAAGAGGAGCCAATGATTTGAGCAGATCATAATATTCATCATTATATAACAAAAAAAGAAAATATATTCCACTAAATCGATTTTTTTATTTTTTTAGATTTTTTTTTTTCAAAAAATATACTTTAAAATTAACTTCCATTTTTTTGAATTAATATTTGGCTCAATTTTCAACTGATTTTAATTTAAAAAATCAGCCATTATTTTAAATTGTTATCTCGCCCATGGCTTGGAAATATTTTAACAAGCTTTTTAAACAAACAAACTACAGCATCAAGCCCCAAGGAAGTTTATCTTTGTAACATCTTAAGATGTACTTGAAAAAGAAAAAAGAAGTGAAAATAAACCGCCAAGTACTGACTAGACTGAAATGTAAGAACAACTAAGAAAGGAAGCAATAAAAAATAATCCACCAAAGAGGTATGCAACTTACAAATAGACTATATTCAAACTAGCAAGGAAATCTTTGACTTAACAGTAGAGGTTTAAAGTTCAAATCACCACTCTTTGAGAGTGACTATATCTCCTTTCTAAGGATATTAAAGAAAGGCAATTCAAAGTATTCACCAACTAATCTATTGAACAGTTCAAACTTTATCCTATTGAACTTTTTAAAGAGTATCAACTATAATGAAGTTTAGCTTTCTAGAAAGAAAGCTCAACTTACTTTCTTTTCCATTCTTTTATCATTCAAATTTAAACAAATATTTGAATTTATTCTCTAACCTAGTCAACGGTTTTATTTTATGATTTGCTAAAAAAGTATCTGATTAAAAATCACAACAAATACGAGGGTCGTTTGAAAAGTCCGTGCAAAGACAGAGAGATAGCACCACTGGCGCGTATCGAGGTTATGTTTAGTTAGTAGCATCTCTTGGAAGAACACACACCAAGTTTCAGCCAGATCGGTCTATTTCTTTGTGTTTGGCATTCGTTTGAATCGAGGAAGTCGAGTGATTTTCAAAAAATGGACGAAAAAGAATTTCGTGTGTTGATTAAATACTACTTTATGAAAGGCAAAACGCCTCAGGAGACTAAAGAGAAGCTTGATAAACATTATGGTGACTCTGCACCTTCGATTAGAACAGTTTATAAGTGGTTTCAAAATTTTCGGAGTGGCCATATGGGCACAAGTGACGCTGAACGTTCTGGACGCCCTGTTGAGGTTACTACTCCAAAAATCATTGATAAAATCCATGATATGGTGATGGATGACAGAAGAGTGAAGGTGCGTGAGATTGCTAGTGCTGTGGGCATCTCGAATGAACGCGTACATAATATTTTGCATCAACATTTGGACATGACAAAGCTATCCGCAAGATGGGTGCCGCGATTGCTCACGCTTGACCAAAAACGAAATCGTGTGAAGTGTTGCAAGGACGGTTTGCAGCTGTTCCAGAAGAACCCGCAGGACTTTAAGCGTCGTTTCGTCACTGTGGATGAAACATGGATACATCACTACACTCCTGAGACCAAAGAACAATCTAAACAATGGGTTACCAAGGGGGAATCTGCGCCAAAAAAGGCGAAGACCGTTCCTTCGGCCGGAAAGATTATGGCGACTGTCTTTTGGGATTCGCAAGGAATAATCCTCATCGACTATCTGGAAAAGGGTAAAACTATTACAGGTGCATATTATTCATCGTTATTGGACCGTTTGAAAACCGAGCTGCAAGAAAAACGCCCACGATTGGCCCACAAAAAAGTCCTTTTCCATCACGACAACGCACCAGCTCACACTCAGCAGTTGTGGTCGCAAAATTAATGGAAATAGGGTTCCAACTCGTTTCACATCCCCCCTATTCTCCAGACTTGGCTCCCTCGGACTACTATTTGTTCCCCAATATGAAGAAATGGCTGGCAAGAAAAAGATTTTATTCAAACGAGGAGGTGATTGCAGAAACGAATGGCTATTTTTCAGACTTGGACAAATCCTATTATTCGGAAGGGATCAACAAACTAGAGCAGCGTTGGACGAAGTGTATAAGCCTAAAAGGAGACTGTTGAAAAATAAAAAAGGTTTACCCCAAAAAATTAAGTAGTTTTTATTTTTGCACGGACTTTTCAAACGACCCTCGTATTTTCTTAAACTAACTCGAAATAACCAAATTTGGCATGATCGTAAATAAATACAATAAATCTTCAATATAAGCAAAAAAAATGAAGCGATATCTATTCCACTATGGAGAATATATATGTTTTGAATTCAGTTATTGAAGTGAACTGAAGTGTATGATCTATAATGTCTTATCAGGGTTACCCAGACTGTCTATGCAAAACTGTCGGTTTTCTAGGAACCGTCCTTTTTCTTTTCATTTTGGCAACATCTTATACAGCCAACAATGGACCAATTATCAAATTTGGATTTAAAATTAAAATCTGTTTTTATAGTGGTTTTTCAAGATAATGGTTATTGAGTTGTATTTGATTTACCATCACTAGTTATTCACTTTTTAATTGTTTTCCCCACACTAGACTTAAAAGAACAGAACTAAACAGACGCTATCGACTACTTAAAAGACTCTTAGACGATAGATCAAAACTCTCTCTGGACAACAAAAGACTGATTTATACTTCTATTTTGAAACCCATCTGGGCGTATGGAACAGAGCTGTGGGGTTCAACCAAACGCTCCAATCTCCAAAGGATTCCAATCTAAAATACTTCGAACTATTGTAGACGCTCCATTTTATGTCTCCCAACCTGGACTATACACACTGACTATAACTTTCCTTTTATCACTCAAGTCGCTGAAAACACGATACAGAAAACTCCACTTCAGCCTGCAATCTCATATAAATCCTCTAGCCCAAAATTTTTCTTCTAGAACTCTTCTTGGCAACCCAACAAGACGTCTTAAAACATAGTGGCCTCGTGATCTCCACTCCAGTGAAGAGAGTGGACTAAATAGTTCAGTGTTTTGGACTGATACCACTGGATAACTTCTCCTCTCGGTTACTTCTACCTGCAATCACACGTGAATCCTCCAACCCAAAATCTTTCTCCTAGAACTCTTCTTGGCTACAATCTAAAATACTTCGAACGCTCCATTTTTATGTCTCCAACCTGGACTATATACACACTGACCTTAACATTCCTTTTATCGCACAAGTCGCTGAAAACACGATACAGTAAACTCTACTTCAGCCTGCAATCTCATATAAATCCTCTAGCCCAAAATCTTTCTTCTAGAACTCTTCTTGGCAACAATCTAAAATACTTCGAACGCTCCATTTTTATGTCTCCAACCTGGACTATACATACTGACCTTAACATTCCTTTTATCACTCAAGTCGCTGAAAACACGATACAGAAAACTCCACTTCAGTCTGCAATCTCATATAAATCCTCTAGCCCAAAATTCTTCTTCTAGAACTCTTCTTGGCAACCCAACAAGACGTCTTAAAACATAGTGGCCTCGTGATCTCCACTCCAGTGAAGAGAGTGGACTAAATAGTTCAGTGTTTTGGACTGTTACCACTGGATAACTTCTCCTCTCGGTTACTTCTACCTGCAATCACACGTGAATCCTCCAACCCAAAATCTTTCTCCTAGAACTCTTCTTGGCTACAATCTAAAATACTTCGAACGCTCCATTTTTATGTCTCCAACCTGGACTATATACACACTGACCTTAACATTCATTTTATCGCACAAGTCGCTGAAAACACGATACAGTAAACTCTACTTCAGCCTGCAATCTCATATAAATCCTCTAGCCCAAAATCTTTCTTCTAGAACTCTTCTTGGCAACAATCTAAAATACTTCGAACGCTCCATTTTTATGTCTCCAACCTGGACTATACATACTGACCTTAACATTCCTTTTATCACTCAAGTAGCTGAAAACACGATACAGAAAACTCCACTTCAGTCTGCAATCTCATATAAATCCTCTAGCCCAAAATTCTTCTTCTAGAACTCTTCTTGGCAACCCAACAAGACGTCTTAAAACATAGTGGCCTCGTGATCTCCACTCCAGTGAAGAGAGTGGACTAAATAGTTCAGTGTTTTGGACTGTTACCACTGGATAACTTCTCCTCTCGGTTACTTCTACCTGCAATCACACGTGAATCCTCCAACCCAAAATCTTTCTTCTAGAACTCTTCTTGGCTACAATCTAAAATACTTCGAACGCTCCATTTTTATGTCTCCAACCTGGACTATACACACTGACCTTAACATTCCTTTTATCGCACAAGTCGCTGAAAACACGATACAGTAAACTCTACTTCAGCCTGCAATCTCATATAAATCCTCTAGCCCAAAATCTTTCTTCTAGAACTCTTCTTGGCAACAATCTAAAATACTTCGAACGCTCCATTATTAAGTCTCCAACCTGGACTATACATACTGACCTTAACATTCCTTTTATCACTCAAGTCGCTGAAAACACGATACAGAAAACTCCACTTCAGCCTGCAATCTCATATAAATCCTCTAGCCCAAAATTTTTCTTCTAGAACTCTTCTTGGCAACCCAACAAGACGTCTTAAAACATAGTGGCCTCGTGATCTCCACTCCAGTGAAGAGAGTGGACTAAATAGTTCAGTGTTTTGGACTGATACCACTGGATAACTTCTCCTCTCGGTTACTTCTACCTGCAATCACACGTGAATCCTCCAACCCAAAATCTTTCTCCTAGAACTCTTCTTGGCTACAATCTAAAATACTTCGAACGCTCCATTTTTATGTCTCCAACCTGGACTATATACACACTGACCTTAACATTCCTTTTATCGCACAAGTCGCTGAAAACACGATACAGTAAACTCTACTTCAGCCTGCAATCTCATATAAATCCTCTAGCCCAAAATCTTTCTTCTAGAACTCTTCTTGGCAACAATCTAAAATACTTCGAACGCTCCATTTTTATGTCTCCAACCTGGACTATACATACTGACCTTAACATTCCTTTTATCACTCAAGTCGCTGAAAACACGATACAGAAAACTCCACTTCAGTCTGCAATCTCATATAAATCCTCTAGCCCAAAATTCTTCTTCTAGAACTCTTCTTGGCAACCCAACAAGACGTCTTAAAACATAGTGGCCTCGTGATCTCCACTCCAGTGAAGAGAGTGGACTAAATAGTTCAGTGTTTTGGACTGTTACCACTGGATAACTTCTCCTCTCGGTTACTTCTACCTGCAATCACACGTGAATCCTCCAACCCAAAATCTTTCTCCTAGAACTCTTCTTGGCTACAATCTAAAATACTTCGAACGCTCCATTTTTATGTCTCCAACCTGGACTATATACACACTGACCTTAACATTCCTTTTATCGCACAAGTCGCTGAAAACACGATACAGTAAACTCTACTTCAGCCTGCAATCTCATATAAATCCTCTAGCCCAAAATCTTTCTTCTAGAACTCTTCTTGGCAACAATCTAAAATACTTCGAACGCTCCATTTTTATGTCTCCAACCTGGACTATACATACTGACCTTAACATTCCTTTTATCACTCAAGTCGCTGAAAACACGATACAGAAAACTCCACTTCAGTCTGCAATCTCATATAAATCCTCTAGCCCAAAATTCTTCTTCTAGAACTCTTCTTGGCAACCCAACAAGACGTCTTAAAACATAGTGGCCTCGTGATCTCCACTCCAGTGAAGAGAGTGGACTAAATAGTTCAGTGTTTTGGACTGTTACCACTGGATAACTTCTCCTCTCGGTTACTTCTACCTGCAATCACACGTGAATCCTCCAACCCAAAATCTTTCTTCTAGAACTCTTCTTGGCTACAATCTAAAATACTTCGAACGCTCCATTTTTATGTCTCTAACCTGGACTATACACACTGACCTTAACATTCCTTTTATCGCACAAGTCGCTGAAAACACGATACAGTAAACTCTACTTCAACCTGCAATCTCATATAAATCCTCTAGCTAACAATCTTTTTTCTAGAACTCTTCCTGGTAACCCGACAAGACGTCTTAAGAGACAGTGAGACCTCGTGATCTCCTCTCTAGTGAAGAGAGTGACTAACCATATAATGTTTTGGAGTGTTACCACTGGGTAACTTCTGCACTCGTTTGCTTCATTTGTTACTCAGTTATCATTGATACAACGCGCTGATTGTAGCACAAATAAACGCATATACAAAATTATTCTTTTAAAATAGCTAGAAGAAAGTTCTAAAAGATGTACTTTAGATCTTATCTTTATGATAAGTTATTCCAAAATCTCCAATCACATAGTAAAAAATGAATTGAGGAACCCTAATCAGTGGCACAGAAAATTGACACCGCAAAAACTGACAGATTTCATTTATTAAAGTAATTTTTTTTCGTCTTAATGGAGGGGCTAAATCACCAGGAGAAACAAACCTATATCCTGCTTACCCCTAGGCTAGAATCCCATTCTAGAAAAGAAGCTGGGCAAATTTAAAAAATGAAGTTAAGAAATGTAAAATTAAAAAGACGAAATTGGGTTCAAATACCGTTTAGAAAACAAAACCAACTTCAAAATAAGTATTTGCTATCAACAAAGCTTTAAATAGATTGCCATTGTATCAGTACAAGATGGCTTCTTATCAACTTAAAAACACGATATAAATTATAATCTAACAACCTTAAATAAGAAGAATTATTGCCACTAACTGTAGCTTTAGATGTAATGTAAGAAGAGGCTACATTAAGCCGAAATATAAGCTAAGTAGATCCGGTTATATATTGGCCAGGGATAAAGGGTCTGACATTTTGTATAATCATGGTTCTTACGTCACTCAAGGGACCTGTGCATATTATGTAAATAGGCCAGACATAGCCAATTTA
This sequence comes from Rhodnius prolixus, assembly GCF_049639745.1. Taxonomy (NCBI): domain Eukaryota; kingdom Metazoa; phylum Arthropoda; class Insecta; order Hemiptera; family Reduviidae; genus Rhodnius; species Rhodnius prolixus. Next base: position 16,445,017 of record NW_027411582.1, on the reverse strand, counting down.
GCATTTTAAGCTAGAAAAAAAGTTAAAGCTATATATTAGACAAAAATAATAATAAAATAACTTTTGTAATAATTCCTTAGAAGTTAAGAAGGTATTAAAATCTTCTGATGTTTACAATTAAATTGATACATAATATTTTTTGAGCCTACAAGGTGTTGCCAACTTAATTTTTTTTTGGGGGGGGGGCATCGAAAAGTGCATACAGGAACAGCTTCGCAAGTTTTACATAAATCGAACATTGGCATTCACTCTGTAGATTGGCAGTATTTATTTTTGTACGAAATTTCTTTGTTAGATTTAAACCATTGTGTGATTAAGGTAAATTTGTTTTTTCTGCAACCATGTAGGAATGTTCTCATTACTCAATTAAAATCAACTATGTAATGCCCAATTTTACCTCACTAGTGGGGAAAAATTCCCATTAGTGTCACTTTCCTCACTAGTGAGTGGAAAAACTTTATTGTGCTTCCTTGATATAAGAAGATTTGTTATTAAATATTTTCTATAAAACTTTAATAAGCTTATTTAACGTAACTAAATAATTAAAAAACGAATATTAAAAAATAAAATAAAAATTGAAAGGAATATAGAAATAAAAATAATATTTTAATGAATAATTAGATATTTTTAATTATAACAGTTAAAAAGGTTATAGTATTACCTTATAGAAATTTAAAATGGATTCTAGTGATTCCTGTTTAGTTTTTTTTTTAGTTAATAACCCTAATGGTTGCAGAAAAAATATAATATATAACTCGAGTGTAAAGTATTTTCCTCACACTCGGCAATTTGCACCCTGTCTCGTGTGAGGAAAAGTACTACTTTCCACACTTGTTAAATAAATAACTATTTCCCTTTTTTACTTTAATAATTACCAAACTGCACCGAAATTTCTAAACTTAATTGAGGTTTTATTGCAATTAATAAGAATGAAATTTTCGATTTCTCAGCATCTCATCTGCTGCCATTTCAATATCCATTCTCTAACTCTATAGTTTACTGTTCAGCCCCTCGTTTTCTTGTTACGCACCCTACAAAATCTAAGTAACAAGAAATGCAGTTATTGATTAGTAAGAAAAAGGGCTTAGCAGAACTGGAAAACTAATGCACTTTTTCTTTTCTTTTTCGACTTTTATTTATTTTTTATAACTGCAGTACGTAGCTGCAATAAGTGAAGATGATACAACATGAGTATGAATACATGATTAGCAATGTTGGGTGAAATCACCTGATGTTGAAACTACGAATGAAGTGCATTGCACTTCTATGCATTAAAAATTAAGTGGCCATCAACTTTTGGATTCACCAATTACGTACATTAAAATGTTTGTAATAATAAATTTTATGTTAATGATATACAGTCGAGCCTCCCATAAAGGGACACTCTCACTAGCGACCACCTCCATTTACAAGTAGTTTTTGGATTTCCCCGTTTTACCTCTATACACTTTCTATATAAAAGAACCTCCGTCTTACGGTCACTCTACATAGCGACCGCGGACATTGATTTTGGGGAACGGATTATATGTTTCACCTCCCACCAACGACCCACCTTATTATTAAAAGTTCGTTTGACGCGGTGATGAAAAGTAATTATCCCCTCTCAAGTTTTTCTTTTTTTCTGGTTTTTCCTAAAGTTTCCTATATAACCTCCATACATCTTGTACCATTTTAATCATTTTTCAATATTACTTTAAACGAACAATATTATTTTTTCTGATATGTCTCCCAAACCAAACGAAAGTGGTTAACTCTAGAAGAGAAAATAAATGTGTTAGAAGATTTTGCAAAAACCAAATCGAGCCGTTCGTCAACTTGCCGAAAGGTTTGTTCTATTTTTGCTAATAATAGATGATAGTATGATGATAAGTTTACCATAAATTATTATTGTTATGGATAAATGTGATTATTATTATAAAAAATTATTGAATAAGTCAATAATATGTAGTTTTTTGATAATTTTTTTGGATAATTAAGAAAAATTTGATGCATATTATGATGAAAATTATGCAATTATGTACGTTTTTAAATCTATTAATAATAAACAATTTTTAAATAGATGTTTGGGAAAAAAACCCATATTTTTTCATTATGAAACTTGCACACCTCCTTCTAACGGCCATCTCCAAACAGCGGCCACTTTGCTTTCCACCGCCAGTCCCCGTTATTGAGAGGTTCGACTGTATTAAAACTCTCTGGCATAGACAGTTGTATATAAATGTTGATCGTGAAAAACTGCATGAAACAACGTAGATTAAATAGATTTTGAGAAAAATGTTGCCAATAATGGTTAAAAATGGCTAATTTACAGAAATTGTTTTTGTTTTTACCTTTAATTTTTTAGTAGCGTCTTTTTTATGCGTTTATTTTTCAAGAATTACGTAGTAATTTTGTTGATTTCATCTAGTGCTTTTTGAGTGGACACGTACACTTACTATCGGCTAAGTATACTGTCTTTGAGGCTGTATCGCGGGCGGTTATATGTTATGGTGCACAGGTGTGGGGTTTCAATCAGGTGGAGCAAGTAGAGAAACTCCAGAGGTTTTTCTTAAAAAAGCTATTCGGGCTCCCAACATTTACACCCAATTACATGCTATATTTGGAGACTGGCCGTAAGCCTATGTTTTTGTATACTTTGCAGTTGCACCTTAAATACATTTTAAAAATTCTAAATTTGCCAGAACATCGTTTGCCACGGAGTATGGCACTAAAGTGTATGGAGAAAAAAGTTTACTGGTAAAAAGAATGTCGCCCTGGCTGACAAGTACGATCTGTCTATTGGCGGTGCAGTAGGTGTCAACTATGAAGAGTTTGCGGGAAGTCTGGTCAGGCATATTGAGGCAGCTTATCGTCGAGGTTGGCTGGAGTTGGCGTCTCGCTCGCAGCACCACTCTCTGTATAGTAAATTATTGTATACAGTGAAGGTCGTCAGACATATTTGTCTGATAACAACAAGCTCTACTTTATGAGAGTGGTGTTTCGTGCGCGATGTCAGCTGTTGAGTTTTAAGCATAAGCCGTTCGGAGATGCTGCCGATGAACTGTGCACACTCTATAATTTGCGAGAGCGAGAGGATGGGTACCACTTCTTGGGAGTGTGCCCTATCCTGAGGGAGTACAGACTGAGATGGTTTGGGAGAGTGCGGTGCTCTGAAGGGGAAGTGGTCGACCTTTTAAACGGCGGAAACTGGTACGCAGTATTTCAGTTTGTGACCAGGGCGGCGGTATATAGGAAATTTTTAATTGATAATGAATAAGGAAATTAGTTAAGTTCATTTTTTAGTTATTTAGAGTTTAATACCCCAGAAATGGTTTATTATAAATTTGGTGTGTTTATTAATTGATTGGATTTTAATTTTCATTTTGTACATTAGTTTTCTTTTTTCATGTGCTTTAATGGAGTTAATTTAGTTTATCTTTGGTTAATAATAATAATAATAATAACAATAATAATAATAATAATAATAATAATAATAATAATAACAATAATAATAATAATGATGAATAGTAAGGAGAGCATTTTAGGTTTGTATGTATGTTATTGGCTACTTGACAGACGGACAGATTGTCCATTGTCCTATAAGTGTTATTTTTTTGTATTATTATATTTTTAATGACCTATATTTAATAAAACACTATTCTATTCTATTCTATTCTATTGAGGGGACACGTGATAGAAATAGATGGTATTTATAAAAAGGCTACGCAGAGCAATTCGTGAAACCACTTTATTCGTTTGTATAACCTCATAGTTTAACCATTTCTGGTTAAAAAAGTAGACAAAAAAGGTATTGTTACACAATATATTCTTCTTTATTAAAAAACTAACAAGTTTAAGAAATATTCTACGTTAAAAATGGCTTTTTAAAATTTATATACGGTGTGGAAAGTGGCTATGAGAACAGAATGAGGTGAAGTAGCGGTGGTTTGAAGTTATATGAGTGAGCCGTGCTAGCTGAACTAATTTAACGTTCAGTTCCAAGCAATGGCGGCCGACCATTGTCTTGTCTTTCAAGAGTTTGGGCTCTGCTTTCTATTGTCTCATCCCTACAACACTTTACTGGTACCCCCAATCCCTTGTACACTTTACAGGGAGTCACGCATTCAGCCACCCCTTACTCGCATCCTTAACACGAGCTCTTCGTAAACCATTCTAGGATGGAACTATATACTACCACCATCAACGCTGACTATTATGTGGATAAGTAGAACGGAGCCGTACGTATCTTTTCTTCTTCTACTTCTTCTACTACACCATGCACACAGCAGCATAGTCCAAAACTCTTATTTTATCCAACATCTCGCCCCTTATTAAAAAATACCACGCCAGTTTTTTGTGTGCAATAGCAAAACCACAAGCACAAGATAAGAATTGTAGAGGGGAAAAGTGCTGCAAAGACAAGGGATGGGACAAGCATTTGCATATACGGTCAACTATCTGTCTGCAAAACTCTCCCAGCATGTTCACGTCAGAGTTTTTGGATTAGAGAACCTCCTCTATGTTAATCCACCAATGAAAAAGTTCCTTATCCCTTATTATAGTTTTATTAAAATATTAGATGAAAAGGCGTGAAAATAGCTATTTCTTATTCAAATCTAAAGAAAAACCTTCTCACTGTAACACAACTGCACCACATACTAGGGAAAGATGTGTTGGAAGTTAAGATGTGGCACCAACTCTATTTCTCTAAAGAAGATTTCTGCCTTACTTAGTAGAGTATGTCCCTGGATAAATGATAGCTGTTTGGTCTACAAATGGTGCCAGTAGATGTAAGCTGGTTTAGAGTTACCAGCTTCTATCGTATTTATGTGGTGGGAAATTCTTCCTTCTTAACTTTATTTTTATTCTTTCTAACCTCATTTTAACTTATACTTGAGAAAATATTTGGTAACTTAATGAATGAAATATGATCTGTGGATCTCATTTCTTAAAATCTTGATCACTAGATCGATGTTGTAGAAGGCTCAATAGTTAATATCTTTTACTTTGAAAAATTCTTCTTCTAGTACTAACTTCTAATAATAATAATTCATACCTAAGAAATTTGATATACGAGTTTCATACTTTGATTGAAAGAACTATTTGCAACTCCTTACCAAAAACTTACAGTTTAAAAGTTTAAGTATAAGGGTTGATTAAACGCCAAAATCTGTATAAAATTTCGATTCGAATGACACCTTCATTCATGAAAATCGGTTCACGTGTCGATTGCTATACTTCCCCTTAACAAGTGTAAGAGCAGATCGTCGCTTTATTGTTACGTAGGGGAGCCCTAACCCTATCATTCTACCAAATTTTATCAAAATCGGGCCAAGATTTACAGAGTAATTAGTAATAATAATTTTGGAGGGGGCCTCACATACATGGGGCTAACTCCTTTCCCATTCGATGTACAGGGTCGAGACTTCCAAAATGCACAACTACATAAAATTCCGAATCGAATGACACCTCATTCATGAAAATCGGCTAACGCGTTTAGGCGCTACGTTGTTTACAAAAAAGGTAACAAGAACATTTTTTTGAAAAAGCCGTTTTTGCTCATTTTTAGTAACTTTTTTCTCGAAATCTATTAGATCTGGGTTGTTGCAAAAAAAAAAAAATACAGTTATAAAGGAGGGTTTGCCCAATAATTTAAAGAAAATTTGGGAATTTTATCTTGTATAGAAATAGAGAAAAAAATTGTCAAAGTTGGGTGTTTTTCAACATTACGCTTTTTCGAGCAGTTTTTGACGATCAACCCTTATACAACTGCCCTACCGGACAGTTTTATTATATCGCTGTAATGTAATAAAGAAATTGATTATCTATTCATTTTTGTACATAAGTCTAATTACAATAATGATTTCTCTTTTTTTTCTTAATTTATTTACTGACAAATTTACAACTGCAAAATTAGCATCTAGTAAATTTGATGTAGGTAAAAGATGAATACAAGAGTGGAGCAGTAGTCCACTGACAACTCTCCGAGATATTGTCAAGCAGTGAGAAAGGAGAAATATGCAGGCGATAGATTGTGAATGTGATAAGGAGTAGTGAAAAACTTGAATTGAGCGAGATGCTAGTAATTGGCAAGGTAATAGCGCTAAAAGTTTAACTGAGAAGACCGAGTGATATTTACATATTTACAAAATTTACAAAGAAATAATTATAAATCAGTTTTACTCCATCAATAGATCTCTTAGCCATCGGCGTCTCAGTCTTCTATTGAGCACTTCTATTACAATAATGATAAATATTAATTTAAAATATAATTAATAAATTAAATCAATATAAAATATATTGAGTCAATAAAATAAGAGAGAAAAACGCTTAGAGAATTGAAGGAGAGGAACCACTCTTGGTAGCACTCACCAAGTGAACTAACGACATTGGTCAGTCCCGTAGGAAATCTCGAGATTACTGGCAGTTCATACAGCAAAGGTGGATTGCCGGATATTATAGGAGAGGCGAGAAAGGATTAGAAGCATGTAAAACTATGCCTCAGTCCATTTTAAAATTTAAAAAAAAACAAAAAAAATGGAATCTAATTAAAGTATAAAACAAAGAATAGGGAATGCAATTAAGGAGCCTGGATTTTGTACGATGTGTAGCTATTAAATAACGAGACTGATGCTGCTACAGAAAAACTATGCATGCGCCAAATCTTAACGACCGACAGCTGTGCAGCGTAAAGCCTTCTCTTTCGATTGCAGCGTTTCTCGCGTGTTTGTAGAGAAATCTGTCTGACCGGAACCGTCGTTTGTGTAAGAGGTGTTAGTTTCGTTTTGCCGAAAACATGATACGTACTACACATCTAGTAGAGCAACGAATTGTCGTGGTAAAACCGCTGAAACTTCTCTTTTATTAAAAGAAGTTTATGGCGATGAATGTTAATAACGTGCGCGAGTTTTTGAGTGGCTAAAGCGTTTCCAAGATGACCGAGAAGATGTCGGAGATGATTACCGCCTGGGTAGCTCTTCCACGTCCAAAACGGATGAAAATATCGATTATAATTAATGAACATTACTACCGTGAGGTGCTTGCTCAACTCCGTGAAAGCGTAAGGAAAAAAACGACCCGATTTGTGGAAGAACAAAGGTTTTCTCCATCAACACAACGTGCCGGCTCACACTGCATTGTCTGTCAGTACAGTTTCTAGCCAAGTACAACATCCCAGTTATAGGCCATACGCCTTACTCGCCTGACCTGGCCCCCATGTGACTTTTATCTGGTTCCCCAAAGTCAAATCTGCATTAAAAGGAACACGATTTCAGTCCGTTGAAGCTGTGAAAGAAAAAGCTGCACGCGTCATGCAGGAGCTGTCACAGAAAAAGACTTCCAGCCCTGTTTCGAACAATGGTAAATTCGCATGGAGCGTTGTAGAGATAGTGGAGGGGTGTATATTGAAGGTGATAATAACTAAATATGTATAAATTTACAATAAAATGTTTTACAGCAATAGTCTCGTTATTTAATAGCCACACCTCGTAAATGAGAGATCCACAGTTCGAATCCCCTCATTTAGCTGTTTCATTTTATTCACTACTCAAGAATGGTTTGTTGCGATCTGACCAGTTTTATGGTACTGGCATTTATGAAGCTAATTAGGCGTCAAGATACTTGAAGACTTTCTAGAATACCTTGATAAAAGCTTTGATACAGAATTTTCTATTCCGTTTCCATGAATCATTTGAGAACTTAGCACAATCTAGAAAGGTGGATAATACCCCTTTCACTAAATTTTATTACCCTTGTTAACCCTCTTATTAAAAGAAATACTTTTCAAAGATTAATTAAATACGCTAACAATTTAGATGACGTAAAATCCATTTGATGTTATTAAATTAACAAAAACAAATTTAATTTAAATCTGAAATTTAATTTATTCTTGATGCTGTAATGAATAATATGAGCCATATTAAAGTTTAATAAACTGGAATATTTTATTAAAATAATTTCGGCCTTCGGAAATAACTTTAACGCTGTACCAAACGTTTGAATATTATATAATACATATTTCTGACTAAATATAATTTAATATTGTCTAAAAGCTAAAAATAAATGAATTCTAAGAAAATTATTCGATTTCCATAATCAAATAACGAAAATAATTTAATTAATTCTTCGACTAAAAAACAAAATTAACATTTACATTGTATTAATCAATATCAATCAATCAAGTCCCCTCCAACATTCCATATTAATCTTAATATTCTGTTTGGACTAACTTCACCATAATTAGCAAAAAAAAATTTCACATTCCTAAAATCAATCAATCAATTCAAATCATTCCCTGCGTCAAATCACAATTAATTGATGAAATTTAAGCGTTTTAAAAAAATAATAATAATAAAAAGATGTAAGAAATAAACACAAAATATAAGGCACCACTATAGCCGAGGGGTTAAGAGACAAGACCTGTAAAGCTATGATGTATTGTTGGTTTAGTGGGTTCAATTCCGCCGTTCTAGGCCTTGGATTTTATTTAATGGTTAATATGGGAACTTTTATAGTAACATTTGCTAGTTACCTCAGTCCGTAAAACCTAATTACGTAACTGGACAAAAAGCCCGCCTGTAATATAGGCTATATAAGTACATTCACATCAAAAATAATACAATGTAGGTACAATTCTAAGTTAATTATATAAATAAGCTACAAATATTGCAAAAAAAATATGGTAAAAAAAGCTTGAAACGAAACAAGGCAAAACCACTTTTTGCTCGCATTTATATGTACATCTACAAACCTAATCGTACGTGCGATTTAACTTGAAAAATGTATAGAATTGTTGATAGTTGCGCCTCTACTACCGCGTCAACGATATTTCCATCTTATCAATTAGGTTCTAAGTAAGTAAATCTTTTTCAGGCGATAAATATATTTCAAAGAAATTATTTTTAAGAAGTTTCAATTTTTAATGTAGAAAAAATTAGCTAGAAAATTGACGTAGATTTGGATTATTGTATAATCAGGACGTGCTGATATTTAGACAAAGATGAATCAAGTCGTAAAAATCGTAAAAGTGAGGTAGCAGAGTCTGACCACACTTACTTTTGTAAGAACTGTTGCTTATGTAAGTTTTTTCCCAGCTGTTTGCCATTGAAAAAGCAATATTTGTCAATATATGTGCTAGTAACACTAAAACTGCCGCTGTGTTAGTTATTATATAATGTTGTTAGGAGATGAGAGGTATAGTAAAGGGGCTGATGGATATCCTAATTCAATTCAGAGCCTCACAAGGCTGCTGTGAAATAGGCAAGAGGCCTTCTAGATATAGCGACCAACACAATTGTGTAGACCAACTAAATTTGATTCTCCTTTTTACCCATCTTATATTCGGTTGGTGTTGTTCATGCTTTGGTCTTCTTAATTCTTTATTGGCCCATTTTCTGTCTGATATATTTTAGCTTCATTCTTATTGTCTCTTTTTCCCACGGATGTAATAAGAAAATACTTCGTTTTTATAAAATTGACATTTTTGTTCCAAATTATACAGAGTGTACACGGAGGAATGGTCGAAACTTCGGGAGGTGATTCAACAGCTCAAATGTTACAAAAAATATTCTACTCACTTTGGCCCAATTCTCGTTAGTGTCCAAGATATTTGCATTTTTAACTTTTCCGTCGATAATCGCGTTTTTCACCATAAAAATGGTCGTAACTTATCTATCCTTTATCCTACAACAAATCTGCTTATTCCAAACGAAAGAGCATTAAATTTCCTATAAATTTGCTCAATACAGAGCCTCAAAACGTTTCTTATGAACAATGAAATTTTTACTTTAATGTCTAAAAAAATTCGTTCTCGATGATTTCTGTTAAAATTTTCAACTGTATTTTTTTCAATGTTTAATGAATCAAAGAATCGCCCAATTACAGAAAAAGTTGTGCATTTATTGAGCTTCAAGACCATATGGATTTTTTTGGTTTTTAATAAAACCCTACCCCGAACAGAGAGGTGTAAATGCAGAAAACTGGGATTTTGCGAAACCGACTTTTCACTACTAATTTACTCAAATGTCAATTTTTGGAGAAGGAACAAAAAGAAAAGTAACCATTTTAGTTTTTAACAATTATTATTTAATAAAACGGAAGTAAAAAATAAAGTAGCAATAAGTTTCGACCTCTCCTCCATGTACACTCTGTATAATTTGGAGAAAAAGGTATATAGCTATCGTATATACATAATTTAACATTCTAATTACCAAAAAACCGTACTCAAAATATAAAATAACGTGTGATAATCCGCACTTTCCCTGCTGATTGCCATTACAAAAGCAAAATTTGGCAATAAATGTGCCTGGGACATTAAAACATTTATTTTAATTAAAATATTTTCTAATATTTCAATGATTTTATCCGTTAAAACACGTTTTACAGCATCCCTAACAGGTTTCAGTCTTTCAATCACTATCAGAGGTGGATTTATCAAAGAGATTTGTGAGTTGAAAACCTTAAGAATGTATTGAGAATGTCATGAGTATATTTTTTTGTGTTCTCTACCAAGTTCTAGAAGGATATTTTGGGAGTTAAGCTAGCAGAAACAATAAACCAATTCCAGAGATTAAAAATATCCTATTATTCGGCCAACCAAAGCCGATCCCCAAATATTCTGCTGAAGATCAAACTTCTCTATAATCCTACTTCAAGTTTCCTCTAGCAGTCCTTCATCGGCACGGAAATGACTTTAAACAGCCCGTTGAGTTGCTTTTAAAGGAGTTAATAAGCTAATGAAGTCTTAGGGATTACTGCTGGCTTACTAATTCCATTTTATAAAATCCTTTACATTCTCTACTATCATTTGCCAAGTGATTAACAGTTTATTGTAATTATTAATTATTAACTCTCACTAACGATACCATTATTATTGAGTTCTCTAGCCGAGAGAATAACTTAAATCTCCAAGTTTTATTTGTGGAAATGAAAGAGCTCCAAAAATGGAAATGAGTTGTCTCCAAAAAAAATAACTTCAGTTCAGCCTTTTCTCTATGATTTTTGGCGTCAAAAATTTTGATCAAATCTACTATAGTTTTAAAATGGATAATCGAAAAGTCAAATTTGTCGGTTGTGAACATTCAAGTGTCAAACTCAATTAAACCAAAGGCCACTTGGTGCAACAAGCAAGATTCACGTGGGCCACAACATATTTTGCAAAATTTTTCTCTAGTTTTCCAAAATATCTGGATTCCAAGACTGAGAACAAACAATCTCCATTAAGGTAGATAAATGTTTATCCAGTCAATCTTTTGACTTGTATGCCGTTTTATTTAATGTCATGGACGGGAAATAGTTGCTCACACAAGGACTTACTCCAAAAATTGTACAGTAAACATTTTTGGATATTTCTCACCCTAAATAAGAATATATTTTGGGTATCGCTGCTTCGTCTTTTAAAAAGCCGCATCATTCTGGAATTCCACTGAGAGTGGCAGACATATATCGCTTCTAAACGTCGCCGGAAGTAGCCATCGCGCTACCAAGCCCCAGTGGCCTCCAGGTAAGGCACTGGGCTACGTATATACTCGGTCTTCAGTAGTTAAAGGGGTTTAACAAGGAATTGGTCTGTACGGTATTGCCTCAATCTCTCATAAGCGCTATTTTCTCCATTACAATATTTTTGTATTTTCATTTTATTTCAGTACATCGTGGACCACAAGAAATTACCTCAGTGGCCGCCATTTTGACATCCCTTATTTTAAAGAAACCATCCTCAAAATGGCTAAAACAGAATTTTTCTAGAAATAATTACTAGATGAATGTAAGTTTTGATTTTAATATACAGAAAATTATTGAAGCCGTTTTTGGTTTAACCAATCTCAATAAAACGGACAATCCGTACAACAAAGCAATACTTACAGTTAATAGAATTGAATCTCTATGAAGCAGTCAGATCCTCTGGTTCAATTAATAGGATACCTAATTGTAACATAAACATTCAACATAACGCGAAAAAACAATACATTTGGCAAATTAAGTACATATTTTAAAAAAATAAAGTTAGTGTTATAAGACATACTGTCAAACGTAGATAAAACGAATCAATAAAGTTTTAAATTGATTTTAAATGCGTAAATTATTTTCAGTTTATTACAAAATTGTAATGGCAGTAAAATAATTTCAAATTTTATCTCCACAACTCATTGTTTTGACATCATTTTCTAGTTATTATTATTTCATTTCTCCATATACAGCTTTATTATACTTCATTATTATTTATGTTCTTTCGTTTTAGGCGTTATTATTATATAATAACCCATTATTCATGTATTATCAATAATTGAAATCTTAATTTCATTTACTGACTCATCGATAAATATTCTAAATAATTCAATTTATTATTTTATATATATATTTTTTTTTTTCTACTGCGACTGCATAATATGTAACAATAATTCAATTAAATATCGGAGGGCCTAAACGGCGTGTGGCTTGGAGCCCAGTGCGTCTCCTAACCATCTTCATTGCAATTGTTTAATTAATGACAAGTTGTTTTTACATTATAGATGCAATCACTTGCATTAAGTGGTTTGATAAAAAAACAGAGCGGATCTTTTGGGAATAGATGATAGAATGGACTAAGTAGAAATATTTTAGATTAAATAGACTTAGTGAATAGCCTTAATCTATACAAATAAAAATGTAAATGTTCCGTTAGTTCAAAATCTTAAAACTCCAAAAGTTCTTCACCGATTGCTTTGAAATTTTGAACCAACGTTGCGTTTGAATTCGGGCGTGTATTAAAACACGCTTTTGAAAACCTATGCGATCTGTTGCGACGTAAAAGCATCAAGCGCTACACTAAATATTTTACGATTCCATTTCAATGTTTCTGGATTGCATTATTAAATTGAATGTTCATAGATTTCAATGTGCATTGCAACAAAATAGCCCTGTATCAACCGGCTACAATGTTAACTACTTCCTTCACGTTATGTCAAAATGATGCGTTTAGGAAATGGCACTGCTGTATTACGGAAGTGCCTACGTATTACACATGGAATGCGATTAGAAAATCATTTGAACGCTGCAAACGATGAGAGCAAGTCGACGGACAACCTGGTATATTTAAAGAAACTCAATGCAAATGAATGCTTCTTTCTTCGCTAGCTGTTGGTAAATGTGGTCGGTCCAACGTCTTCCAGCATCTGAGAATTGTTAACGGCATTACACATGCCACTTTTCGCAGAGCAAGTCAAGCTCTGAATTTTATTTGGAGAACGAGACTGGTACTGGGATGTATGCATTAGTGACGCGTGCAAAACGCCACATCCTAATCATATAGGTGCATTGTTTGCAATCATATTGACCGCCTGCAATCTTCATCTCCAACATCTTTTACGGGAGAAATATAAATCGCACATGGCTGAATATATTTTCCGTCGGATAAGCAAGGAAAATTGAAATATGAAAATGGATTTCACAGCACAGAAATCAGCAACAAAGCGTTGATAATTATTGAAGATTTGTGCTTAGAAATCTCGAATCAAAGTTCTCAATCATTTAGGAATCGATCTGCTGCTGCTTCACTGCAGACTGAACCTCCGCAACGCGTGGCCAGGTACAGCTAGTACCAAATATAAAATAATGAGAATTATTATAGATACCTTGGCTAGGGGTAAAACTATGTAAATAATAACAATCGTCTTAATATAATAATAACAACAATAACAATCGGTAGACGAATCATGAATGACTTGTAAAGTAAACTAATGCCTATTTTTTAGGCAGGTTTTACGTCCAACTACCGATTACCAAGGTGTCGTGGACGGAGGCGACTAGCAAACATACTTTACTGTAAATTTCTCATATTAACCATTAAATAAAATCCAAGGGCTAAGACCGGGAATCGAACCCACTAAACCAACAATACATCTTAGCATTGCGGGTCTAGTCTCTTAACCGCTCGGCTATCGTGGCGCCTAAATGACTGACTGAATAACAGTGCACGATTGAATGGTCGAACTGGGCTGGATGCACTACATTAATTCAATGAATAATGCTTTTGTGCAGCAGAGCCGCCTAGTACCTTAGATTCCTCAAAGAGAAAGAAATGGTGCTATGGCTGGTCACTTGTGTCCATCGTTTTTTAAGCTTCGACTTTGTACATGTCATGCACAATTCTTTCAGTTCAAAAAAAATTATCTCGAATTTTGGGTCCTCTTATTCTAAACTTCTTATCCTGCATCCTGCTTAGGGAGATATGAAACTTTTCTTTTTATTTTATTTTATTTATAAAACTTATGTCACTAGGAGACACCCGTTCGTCCTTCAAATGTTCCTCCCATTCCTGGATCCTGTATTCCTAAATTAAATTTAAAAAATTTAAGGAGAATTTTTTTTTTTTTTGCTTTATTTGTCATATTTACGCCTACAACAAATGTTGCATCAAGTAAATTTGATGAAACTAGTTAAATTTTCACATGAAAGACATGTAAGAGTCACCACCCATTGATGAAACTCTTTCTCAGTGGATATTACACTCACATCAGTAGGCCACCTCCGCTTCAAGCGACGAGGAGGATTGTTTGGAAGGTTAGGAGAGGAGAGTTGTTGGACAAGAGGATTAGGATGAAGAGAGCTAGGAGGCTGTGAAAGTTGCGGTAGCGAGACTTTATTCGATCAGTGACGAAAGGGATGTGAAGGTCAGTGTGAATGGTAAGGTTAGAAATGTAGTATGGAGCATTAAGGATTTTAGACTGTAGTGTCTGCAGGCGTTTGGAGTTAGAGGGATTTGGTTGAGCCCCACACTTCTGCTCCGTATGTCCATATGGGTCTTAACAGTGTCTTGTAGATTGTCAGCTTGTCGAGTTTAGATCTGCGATCAAAGTAGTCTAGAAAGTAGCTTGTAGCGTCTGTTCACGTCTTGCCGTTTCAGTCGAGTACGTGGGTTCCACGTGAGTCTCTTGTCAATGTACAGTCCTAAGTATCGTACTACGTCAGCTTGAGGAATCGTTACACCGTTCAGTTGAACTGGTAGACTAGCAGATTTTCGTAAAGTAAACGTAATGTCAGTTCATTAATTTTTATTTTTTATTTTCCATTTTCGGAACCACATTTAGAAATAATAATTGTCTCGAAGGGAAGGGATTAGCTATGAGGTTAGCATACTGGACTCCCACGCGGAGGTCCCGGGTTCGAATCCAGCAGCTGACCCTTAGATTTTCTCTTCCTAGGAGCTTCTTACAGCTCACTGTCCGGTGATGGACAGTGTTGTCTGTAACGAGAGAACACTGTCCGGAGGCCGGCAGTGCACTGAAAAAAGCTCCGAGCGCTAATAACCTCAGCTGTTGATGCGCTAAAAAAAAAAAAAATAAAAAAAATAATTGTCTCGAAAAAATAGAGTCAAGTTATGAACAAACTTTTACGTAATTAAATTTAGAATAAAACTTTTTCTATTTTGAGTAAAATTTAAATCACTTCTTAGAATTAATTCATTATTCAAAATAAATGATTCTGAAATTACGAACATAGAAATGATGTAATAAAGGTGTACAAGACTAATTACATTCACCTTAAAGCGTTAGAAAGACTTTTAGAATTGAGAAGAAATATGTTCTTTTGATACCCATTAATGTAGACGATAATTAAATAATCTTTAGTATATTAATTTGAACTCTTATATTGTAACAAAAGGAGAGAGGAATATAGAGTTGAAGAGACTTTAATATATCATCAGCCATTTACTTTGCACCCAAAGTTCACAGTATTGTAGAGCAAAAGTTTGGTACTTTAGGAACAGATCCCAAAAGGTTTCTCCACTTTCTCAAGCCTCATATTTCGTCATTCTTCCCTTGTACTGCCGCTCCTTCATTGAAGTCTTTCACTGCTACTTCTACTTTCCTTCGCTTAGCAACTCAAATTACTGAAATTTCTAAAACTTTTTAATCTTTGCCAGTTTCTTAATATTTTAAATTGAAATAGAATTTATTTATAATAGCAAACTTATTAATAAATCATCCAATATATTAGTTTATCGCAAAGTTTTATCCGTAGGTAATATTAAAAATTGATACCAATATGTTTTAAAAAATTCCTATACAGGGTGAGCCAGTAAGTAATGTCCATAGGCCTACTGTGTGTAGTACATCTAAAGTGGAGTTCAATGACGTATTGGCCAACTTCATATTTTCCACTGTTCTTGAGTGACGTTTTTCTAAAATCATTACTTTTTTGCAATAAAAATGTTATTACTCAGAAAGTTTTAGTCCGAATTCGGATTCTGATGACACGGTTAGAAAGACAGATAAATTTTCTAAAAATTGACACCATTTTGAAGCATAAGTTATTCTCCAAACAGCCTAAATCTTCCTCCGGAACCTGGGAAAATAAAAGTAATCGAAATTTTTAAGAAAACTCATTAGGCCCTTACGTGATCATTTTCAGACCTAGGTGCTGGCACTTTTTTTTGTAAAAGTTTCCTTGTTTAATGGGCTTTCTAACGGTATATCATTTTCCAGGATTCCTTTTATCTTCGTATGAGAAACTTACGTTTGTTTTGCAAGAAAACGTGTTCACGAGCACAAACAGTTTATCAAGTTGTTTAATTCATTGATAAACTCTTTTAGATGGACCAGTAGTCAATTTTTAAAGTAGGCTGTCTTAAAATAAGGAAGTCAAAGGTTACAATTTGCACTTTAAACATTTATTTCTGATCTCTCTAAAATATTTGAGAAAAATGTTAGAAAATATTTTAAACAAGTACTATTTTTATAAACAAAAATTCATATTGTTTGTATTTACTCCAAATTACAATTTCACACATAACTGCAGTACTGAAAAAGATAAGAATGTGAATAAGCCTTAACAACCCTTTGAATCTTCATACAGATTATCTTTATATCTGAATTAGGTATTAACTAATACCACTAGATGTCCTACAAATTAACTTTCCTGTTCTGTTAGACTTGGTTTCAAAATTTTCTATTGTATCCTATTTGAAACTAGTGGGTTCAAAGAATTGTTAAGGCAAAAAACTTTTTTAAGATCTTAGGTTGGTTTGACGAAAAAGCTTATTAGTTAGTCGCCAAAACGTATTTTTGTAATGGATTTTGAATATTATCTTCAATAATATATTTATCTAAATTCAGAATTTCATTTTATTTATCACATTTAAATTTTAAACTTTCGACTTTAATGTATCCCTCGAAAGAAATGTGTAATCAGGGCAGGTTATCTATTGCGTCTTTTAATCTTCTACGCGGTATTTTTTATTATAACCAATCCTTCAAAGATGTTGGTTTCTCCGCAACAAAACACAAACTACAAAATTATTCTGACACCTTAAATATACATTATAAATCAGGTTGATGTATACACATCTTGGTTTAGCGAACCTACCGTATTTTATAATACATCTACGTAAGTGTAGGTTAGCGTAAGTGCTAACATTTATGTATCCCTGCTACAATACCACAAAACCATATTACTCCTGTTAAGCTGGCGAAACCGTATGGGTTTATGTGGGGCTCTAGTAATGCTTCGTGCATTACTTCAATAATCAATCATTAAATTCATTATTGATCTCAGTAGATAGAGGATGAAGAAATATATACAATCTTCAACCAACAGCATTAGATCAACATCAACCAATTTCCCATTAACCTTGAATTCGTATCCACACTCACTGAACTTTATTAATAACCAAACATTAATTATCTGTAGCTACAACACCCAACAATATAATTTTCATATCGTTACTATGGTTTCACTTTCTTTCCGACGATAAAACCTGAGTATTCATAATATTTACGGTAATTTTTAGAAGATAAACCACTGTCTTGTTTCCATAGTTACACTTTTTCCAGTGCACTGCCGGCCTCCGGACAGTGTTCTCTCGTTACAGACAACACTGTCCATCACCGGACAGTGAGCTGTAAGAAGCTCCTAGGAAGAGAAAATCTAAGGGTCAGCAGCTGGATTCGAACCCGGGACCTCCGCGTGGGAGTCCAGTACGCTAACCGCATAGCTAATCCCTTCCCTCATTAACATTTAAGAAAACAATTCTTTTTAAAACAGAAAGTGCATTTAGTTTATCCTTCATTTTGATTAATTGGAAAATATATTTATTTTGTCCTTTAAATTTATATTCATAATAATTTAAATATTTAGTCTCTTATGCTCTTAGCCAAGTCAAATTAGAATTTACCTCGGAATGGAAGAAACTAAAGCGATAAACTTGTGTAAATCTTTGTTTGGCATTTTATAAGTTGGCTCGAAAGACTCATAGAATCTCGTACACGAATCTATCTGCTGCTGCTTCGTTCGATGCTGAATTGCGTCGTGAAACCAATTACAAGACGGGTAATCTTATGTGGTATGTGCAATCAAATATTTCCTAAGCTAATGCTTGAGCAAAAAAAAAACTGTGCTGTGTCATGGACAAATATTTTTATTTATGTATTTAGGATGAAATCAAGGAAACAAATCGACGATCGAAAACAATCAATGCCTATACAGTCCGTTGTCGATGTAGAAGCGATTTCATCATTCACTTGCATAATTTCAACCGTCCCAGCTGCAGATGTACTGACACCGTCGTTGATCATTCATTCTTTTACGTTCCCGGCATAGTTTGACTCGGTCATATGGTGTTTTATTATTACCATTCGATTGTTCTTGAGAAGCCCTTTCCAACCGTATACGATCTCTGTATTTGGTTTTGGCTTTTCGACGCGTATAGGCCGCACATTATATATTTTTGATAATATTTTTTTATTCTAACACCTTATTATATTCACTGTCACTATTTTTGCACTAATGTTTTATATTCAATCGATAGATTGTGACGACAGCTGGCGATTAAAACTTAAACGAACATCGTAGCTTCTCCGAGTCAAAAGTTACTACTAATTGCAAATCTCGATACGCAGCAAAATGATCTCAAAATGGCGGCGCTTCCCCCTCCACCGCGCGCGATGCGTCACAGTCCTCGCTTATCGTAATGAATTCTTTGAACCTTTAGCTATCCAGTGGTCTAATTTAATTTTGGATGTAGACGATAGATTCGAAACTATAATGCCAAACTGTACACCCAGATTTTGTTATCATTAGGTTTTTTGGATTGCTTCCATATGATAGCAAATTTAAAGACGTATTCACGTCAAAAGGCATTTACGATCAAATAATGCAAACTGTCAACAACGGGGTTGGAAAAATCTTCTTCTTAGATGCACCAGGTGGAACTGGTAAATCGTACCTAATTATTGATTGATTCTGGCACCAATTCGATACCAAAATGGCATAGCCTTAGCTCTTGCAACGGCCCAGAATAATTTCATTTAACCAGACTGAGCCAAGAACTGTTGATTGTACATATGCAAAATTGCATTGAACCAAAGTATAGAATTTTTAAGCTCAGAAACTTTGGTAATAACTTTAAATGTCCGATTTACGTGTCATTTGTCCACTGATTTCCGGTGACGCGAGATTCTATGAGATTGCAGAGCCAATCTTATAAAATAACGGGTGACCCAATGAAAATGACCACATTTATTTCTTTAATAACAACAAAAGTATTACAGATATAAAAGTAACAAAAAATCTTATAAAAGTAGAAACATGGGAGATTATTTGTGGAATATTACATCCTTCAAATGATGACCGTTCTGGGCTTTACATTCTTCCAATCGTTTAACGAAGTTTTTGAATACTTTCTTCAGCAAGGAAGCCAAAATTTTTACGAATTCGGCTCTAATCCTCGATTTTAAATCCTCTAGATCACGGGGCTTGGTTTTATAAACACGACTTTTCAAATACCCCCACAGATAAAAAATCTGGAACCGTCAAATCTGGCGAGCGAGGCGGCCAAGCAAAATCTGAAGAACGTGACAATAAACGAATTCCAAACGTTTCTTTCAACAACGCAAGTGTAAGAGCGGCGGTGTGACAAGTTGCCCCGTCTTGCTGGAACCAGGTTCGATTCAAACGACGTTTGCGGCGGAGTTGGGGGATGAGGAACGAGTTTAACATCTCCCTGTACCTCTCTCCATTGACGGTTCCGTCGAAAAAATACGGTCCGATAATTCCCGACGACGCTACACCGGCCCATACTGTAACTCGTTGGCTATGTAACGGTTTTTCTGGAATGAATTGGGGATTACCACTTGCCCAGTACCGAAAGTTTTGTTTATTTACCGATCCAGAGAGTTCGAAATGAGCTTCATCGCTCATTAAAAGATTATTTAAATCAATCTCAACATCGTCCAACTTCTTTAACGTGTTTTCGGCGAAAAGTAATCTCTGTCGGTAATCAGTTTCTTTCAACTCTTGAGTGATCATCAACTTATATGGATGGTGGTTCAAGTCTGAGGTTAGAATTCGACGCACAGATTCCCTTGATAACTTTAAAGAAGCTGCGTGACGGCGAGCGAAACGAGTTGGACTAATTTTTATTGCTTGGCAAACTTTTCCGATGTTTTCCGGTGTACGAACTGTTCTTTTGGCACCTGGATGAATCTTATCAGTCGTCTTGCCACTTTCACGGAAGTTTTCAACCCACCTGAGGATCGATTTTCGCGTAGGAACAGATTCATTACTTTTAACTTTGAACTGTTTACGAAACGCTCTATGAACTTTCACAACCGATTTATCTCGAAAATACGCTTCTACACAAAATGCTCGTTCTTTTGCAGTGTAACGTTCCATGATTACTAAAATGTTGATAACAGAAATCTCCCAGGTCTCTACTAACCATAGAGCGCGCGTTCGTCCCTGTAGCAGTGTTACCGCCAGAGTTATTCAAAAAAGAAATGTGGTCATTTTCACTGGGTCACCCAGTACCAAAACAAAGATTTATTCAAGTTTATAGCTTATTATCTTCCATTCCGAGGTTGACCCCTTTTTGTACCTAACTTGACTGGACTATTTCATTATTACAAATTACAGCTGATTCGGTAGTATTGTAACCTAAAAAAATACTATCACCTGATTGGAAGAAATACTAGCCGACGCTGTAATGCGTACCTGATTGGTTGAAGTAACTGAAATGTTGCAAATTCATTGGTAGTTAAGTTTTGTGATAGAAATTATCTAACCTAAAATTTTAGTTAAACTGTGTTTGTGTAATTTAGGTAAAGAATATAGTCTGGTTATATCAAATAATGTTTCCTTCGTTTACTTTAATTTATCTTCATTCTACCTTACGTTTACACATGTTTAATGCTTAAGGCATTATTCAATACATGCTCTTGTCTTTCTGCTACGCATACTCTCGACCCCATTACAATTGTAATCTCGACTCCTGCACAGGAATAGTTTACACTAGTATTGTATGAATCTTTTATCATGATAACAAATATATCCTTAGCTTAATTTTAACCGCTGTAAATACTAAAGTAGATGCAGCTTTTTTTTTTATCTCCTGTAGAAAGATTTCCTTCACACAAAGTATACAGTTTGAAAATTTATACAATATAAGATCAAGAAGTGTATAGAAATTATTTTCATTATGTCTGAATTGTTAGATAACATCATTTAATACCGTATCATAACATGATATCCCCCGCCAAGCTCTTTAAATCCTGACTGGTTTCGAATTTCCATCGAACAATAGAGATCGATCCATCACTTTGGGGTAGACAATTTGACAACAAACAATGCCACTGGACATATGCCACTAGCATAGCTTCTCTGATTGTGGTGGGTTATACATGTTGGTAGGTTATAATGCTAGGGATGTAACTTGATATATTTTGATATTATAACTATAGTTGAAACTAACATTAATAA
Organism: Rhodnius prolixus; assembly: GCF_049639745.1. Taxonomy (NCBI): domain Eukaryota; kingdom Metazoa; phylum Arthropoda; class Insecta; order Hemiptera; family Reduviidae; genus Rhodnius; species Rhodnius prolixus. The sequence continues at coordinate 16,423,309 of NW_027411582.1, read as the reverse complement.
GCTAAAAGACTGGAAAAATAATTTTAAAAAAGAAATCCTATGAGTTTCAGCAAATAATGCACTAAGTTTTGTGTTCATAGTCATGCCTTATTTATGTATATATTTACCGCCGATGAACAAAGAACAAAACAAAAATGTCTCCTGAAGCCAGCAGCATACTCATAAAGCCCAAATTATTTTTTCCCCCAGACTTTGACTAAATTATTTAAAAAAAAAAAAGAAAAAAATCCACCGCCTTCTGATAAACGCTACGTATATTAACTAGAATCGCATGCAAATAAACCTCCAGCAGACACGCCATTCAAAGTTTACACGACCAGCCTACTTGGTGAAGCCCAGTGCATACAAATCACAACTTCATCAACAGTACCCAAAAAATAAGTACTGAACTTTACTGCAAACGTTTTCTATAAACAAATGAAAACTAGCTACACGCAGAATTTAAACTAGAAATTTATTTGTTTTTCACTTACAAATACACCCTACATAACCTTTACACTAACATATTCACTTACAAATACACCCTACATAGCCTTTACACTAACATATTCACTTACAAATACACCCTACATAACCTTTACACTAACATATTCACTTACAAATACACCCTACATAACCTTTCCACTAACATATTCACTTACAAATACACCCTACATAACCTTTACACTAACATATTCACTTACAAATACACCCTACATAACCTTTACACTAACATAAATTTAAACAAAAGAAACAAAAATATTCATAACTAAAATTCGAATTAATAAAACATAAAGTGAAATTTGTATTTCAAGATTAATCATTAATAATAATAATAATAACTTACAACACTGAAGGATGAATTTAATTCACAAATTACAATTTAGAATAGAGATTGCACTGTTTATAATGACCTTAAGTGACATTTAAAATCAATTAAATCGTACAAGATGAGTTAATTAAAAAAATAGAAATTGCAGGGAAACCATTTGAAAACCTTCCGTCAAATAAAATAAACAAATCATTGACCAAAATTAACCAGTAACGCCCTGATGAGCGTTACTCGTCAATAATTACGAGTATGCACTATTTCGTTACTTTAAATTGTATTCAGTAAGAACCTTTCAGTTTTAATACAGATTTGAATTTGAATTTGAAAATGTTTATTTACAATTTAAAATTTTTTATACAAATATACAGTATGTATTTTATATATATTTAAATATTAATTAAATAAAACTATCAATTTTATTACATATTAAAAGGTTAAACAGGGGGGGTCATCCAATTGCTGCCCAATTAGCATTGACAATTGGACAGTGCCGAAGCCTTATTGTCTTACCAAACTATCAGCATCTTCGTTCCCTCTCATTCCTTTAAACTTTACACTGGAAATACTCTAAATTATTCTGCCACATCATTCACTACTTCTTAACTGCAATTAGCCACTAGCTATTTAGTAAATTGTTTAAATTTCCAACTAAATTAAACAATTACTTCCAATTTAAGTTTTGCTAAAATTACTTTCACGATTAATGGTTCAGTTAGGGATTAGTTCACTTATTAGCAGTCTTTTATTACTGAAGAATTGGTATCGCTAGATTCGTTACGATCAAACTAATTAGCTTATAATGGCTTCACTTACTATAACGGTGAGATGCATGAAACATGTTTGTAGAAATGCAATAACATTCGTAAATAGGGATAATAACTGTACAGGGTGAACCAGTAAGTAATGTCCATAGGCCTACTGTGTGTAGTACATCTAAAGTGGAGTTCAATGACGTATTGGCCAACTTCATATTATCCACTGTTCTTGAGTGACGTTTTTTTAAAAACATTACTTTTTTAGCAATAAAAATGTTATTACTCAGAAAGTTTTAGTCCGAATTCGGATTCTGATGGCACGGTTAGAAAGACAGATAAATTTTCTAAAAATTGACACCATTTTGAAGCATAAGTTATTCTCCAAACAGCCTAAATCTTCCTCCTGGATACTGGAAAAATTAAAGTAATCGAAATTTTTAAAGAAAACTCATTAGGCCCTTACGTGATCATTATACAGACCTAGGTGCTTGGCACTTTTTTTTGTAAAAGTTTCCTTGTTTAATGGGCTTTCTAACGGTATATCATTTTCCAGCATTCCTTTTATCTTCGTATGAGAAATTACGTTTGTTTTACAAGAAAACCTGTTTACGAGCACACACAACAGTGTTAGTTTATCAAGTTGTTTAATTCATTGAAAAACTCTTTTAGATGGACCAGTAGTCAATTTTTAAAGTAGGCTGTCTTAAAATAAGGAAGTCAAAGGTTACAATTTGCACTTTAAACATTTACTTCTGATCTCATTGAAATATTTGAGAAAATGTTAGGAAATATTTTAAACAATTTTTATAATCGAAGGTTAATTTGTTTAGTTTTACAGTGGAAAATATGAAGTTGGCCAATACGACTTTGAAGTCCACTTTAGATGTACTACACACAGTAGTCCTATGGACGTTAGTTACTGGGGCACCCTGTATAAAATAACAATAACAAGAAGTGGCTAATGGATAGGCAAAATAAAAAGGATGCCTATGCACCGTCGTCCTGGTTACTGCATGGAAACCAGAGAGAAATGGGTAACTGGCTGGTTACTTCTGTCCTTATCTACGCTTTACCTTTTTCTCACGCACACTTTTCTAATTTAATTAATTCTTTCAAATTAATTCCTTTTTCTTGGGAATGAACTCGTTTTTGTTTTGGAAGAATTGAAAGAAAACTATCTTGCTCATTGAGAGCAAATAATTTATTTAAAACTAACAATCAGAATGGACTAAATGTTGATAAAGAGAATTGTGCGAATAAGTTCAAAATGTCGTCTGTGATTTGACTATAAAAGCTACTCCAACAAAGGAAGAAATCCTTCCTCCACTCTTGATCTAGCCACTTCACCAAGGATCTTAGCCACTCCTGAAGGAATCCTAGTCGTAACAACCCAAAATAACACTTACCTAAATGGCCAACAAAACGGTCTACCAGAGATAGTTGAAGTGTGCAAATATTTGGACGTAGGATACAGGCCTACCACTACTAGCTTTGCTGTTATGTACCATAAGTATTTTGGACATAAATACATCCAACAAATTCTTCAACATTCTGAAAAGTTTATAGAGTTTAAGCTGTAATCAAGAGTTTGATTGAACAGTTTATTGTAAAGAACCTGATGGATACAATCAACTTCTTTTTATCGATATTAAATTGTAGATGCTTCTATCAACACTTAATTTAACGTAATCGAAGATAACTAAGATTAATTGAACTTCTTATTTTTTTGGTTTCAATATTTTGATTAAATTTTATACATTATTTTCTTAAAATAAAATGTATTATTACCTTCTCTAATTCTGCTTAAAAGGAGATGAGAGCTTATCGCTCTAACCAATCGTATCTAATCCTAAAATGGAAATGACTTTCTAGCGATTCATGAAAGTATCAGCCTATTTTTATTTCTATTTCTCGACTGTAGCTGCAATAAATTGAAACGAAATTGAAGAAGGGACTATAAATTACGTCACCCATCCAGAAAATATGCAAAAAAAACGCCCATTTTAAAGGAAATAAAACTGTATAAAGATTACATCAGCCACTGGGAATATAGAAATATACCTTCGTAACTGTTAGCGTTTCCTCAAATTATAGAAAAGAAAATTTCTGACGCATTTTCTTTTTTAATTGGTTTTTCAATTTTATTTTGATTATTTCAAGGTTGGTAATTAATGTTAGTCTGCCCTAATTAGGGTTCGTTACTTCACTTTTTTACCGAGAAATACTTTTTCCTCTCTTGTTTAAGGATAAAGAAATTAATTAAAAAATTATGTCTTTTACTCATCTGGTTTGTAACTAGTTAAATAATTTTCTTTTTGAGTTCCTGGGTTTTTTAAATATTATATCCTTTACTCATTACTCCAATCTTTGGTTTATTAAAAACCCCCAAAAAAATGGTGGCGGTCATTGCGGTGTTAAAATAGATTCACAGAACATTACAGGACCTTTAGAAACGTTAAAGAGCCTTTAAGAACAGGTTCTCAGAAGAAAATAAGGACCTCGCTCAGGTTCCTCATGTTCTTTGAGGCCCTAAAGAATTTGTTTCTGTACTTTGTACTCTAAAAAAGAATCAACCAATAGAATTATAGTTTATTATTCTTGAATCGACAAATGATTTTATTTTTTCTATTACCTACTTTTCATTAAAAAATATATACAGGGTGTTCATTTTAAGACGGCTCAAATGCATTTCATGCTTAAACGGTTAATCTGAGCAAAAAATGGTAGAGGAAAAATCTGGTTGCCCGTCACCTCTAGTTTCAGAATATGTGACTTGATTTTAGATTCCTGCCCGCATACGCGGCTGATGCGCGACCAAAAGTGAGGGTTAGCAGTTGACCCCCTTTTCATATACCCAGTTTTAAAGAGTATAAAAAGTAATGAAAGAAACCGGAAACAGCAATTCTATATCTTCAAAATTAAAGGTGCTAGGCCATTTCAAAATCTGGCATTTATTAATCATTCAATTTTTTAACTAGTTATCAAAGAGAAAGAAGAGCACGCGATAGGCCATTTTCATGTATTTTTTCATCCACTTTCTAATAAAAATATTGCCAAGGCAGTAAAGCTAGTATTTTTCTTAATATCGGGAAATAAGTCGTTTTCCGAGTGATTTTTCTAAGAAAAATCAAATGTTAAGAGCTTTATATGTTCTCAAGCATACACAAAATGGCTAAAAATTAATTTTACATCTGTTACAAACAAGAAGGATTAATAATTATTTGGTAATTTTGGGAGATTAGTGTCTACGACGGTCGTTTGAAAAGTCCGTGCAAAAATAAAAACTACTTAATTTTTTGGGGTAAACCTTTTTTATTTTTCAACATAGTCTCGTTTTAGGCTTATACACTTCGTCCAACGCTGCTCTAGTTTGTTGATCCCTTCCGAATAATAGGATTTGTCCAAGTCTGAAAAATAGCCATTCGTTTCTGCAATCACCTCCTCGTTTGAATAAAATCTTTTTCCCGCCAGCCAATTCTTCATATTGGGGAACAAATAGTAGTCCGAGGGAGCCAAGTCTGGAGAATAGGGGGGATGTGAAACGAGTTGGAACCCTATTTCCATTAATTTTGCGACCACAACTGCTGAGGTGTGAGCTGGTGCGTTGTCGTGATGGGAAAGGACATGTTTGTGGGCCAATCGTGGGCGTTTTTCTTGCAGCTCGGTTTTCAAACGGTCCAATAACGATGAATAATATGCACCTGTAATAGTTTTACCCTTTTCCAGATAGTCGATGAGGATTATTCCTTGCGAATCCCAAAAGACAGTCGCCATAATCTTTCCGGCCGAAGGAACGGTCTTCGCCTTTTTTGGCGCAGATTCCCCCATGGTAACCCATTATTTAGATTGTTCTTTGGTCTCAGGAGTGTAGTGATGTATCCATGTTTCATCCACAGTGACGAAACGACGCTTAAAGTCCTGCGGATTCTTCTGGAACAGCTGCAAACCGTGCTTGCAACACTCAGCGTGAGCAATCGCGGCACCCATCTTGCGGATAGCTTTGTCATGTCCAAATGTTGATGCAAAATATTATGTACCCGTTCATTCGAGATGCCCACAGCACTAGCAATCTCACGCACCTTCACTCTTCTGTCATCCATCACCATATCATGGATTTTATCAATGATTTCTGGAGTAGTAGTAACCTCAACAGGGCGTCCAGAACGTTCAGCGTCACTTGTGCGCCCCTATGGCCACTCCGAAAATTTTGAAACCACTTATAAACTGTTCTAATCGAAGGTGCAGAGTCACCATAACGTTTATCAAGCTTCTCTTTAGTCTCCTAAGGCGTTTTGCCTTTCATAAAGTAGTGTTTAATCAACACACGAAATTCTTTTTCGTCCATTTTTTGAAAATCACTCGACTTCCTCGATTCAAACGAATGCCAAACACAAAGAAATAGACCGATCTGGCTGAAACTTGGTGTGTGTTCTTCCAAGAGATGCTACTAACTAAACATAACCTCGATACGCGCCAGTGGTGCTATCTCTCTGACTTTGCACGGACTTTTCAAACGACCCTCGTAAATCCATGATCATTAAAGGTTGATAAATCAATTTGGATCTAGCCACGTTTTGAAAAAAAAATACAAATTTGAACCCGTAATCAACTAGACAGGAGTTTTTAGATGATTACATCAATTCAAAAATTTTAGGCATTTCACCATCTACAAAAACAATCGATGAGAATACGCTGTTTTTATGATAACTATGGCTAGCATTATCACACAAAATTATTTAACTTTAACCCCTATCTAAAATAAACTCCTTCAAATAACATAATACCAAAACATAATCCCAATAAATTTATAAAATTGATAACAATCTCTACTAAAGCACATATTATTGTACTTGATGTGGCTAATCTAGGAGGCCATGAATATTCAGTAATATTCAAAATATCCCTTCCCGAAAATCTTGCCCATTTCCTTCCCTTAACTACACAGTGCACACTATAATAATCCATTTAGATTGGAATATAGGGGTTGGGGCTTATCGAGATTACATACATTAGGTAAAACTCTTGTAATATAATCCTATGTATTGGGGATATTTTAGTTTAAATCCCTGCTTTTGTAATAAATTTTTGACATTAATAAGGCATATTATTTCAATTAACTTATTGTTTAATTAATATTTCGTCTAAATGGTTTCAAAATGGTTGATTGTTTGGTAAGAAAACGTCACATGACTGCTGCAGTTTAAGGAATGCATTTTTTTTATTTAGAAAAAACTATCTGTGGCCAAAAGAAGCAACCTTAAAGTGCAACTTGCATGCAACTGATTTTATATTCCCTAAATTTAGAATAAATATGAAATTTTGATTTTTGTTTATATTACACTGGTAATTTAGGCCATTCATTACACGTACCATACAGAGAATCTTAACTCCATAATCCTCCAAAACAGCCACAAAATGCATTTTCTGGGGTGTTTCCAATACTACATACATTATTTTGGGGTTGAAGATCAAATTGTGGGGCAACAAACAAATAGAAAGTTTTAAGGAACAGTTTTTCGATATTTTTGTTTTAAAAACTTCAAATATTTGTCTCAAATTTCAATCTCTTTTTAAATTTCAAAACCTTCCTCCCTCCTTGAGTACTGCACTCACTAAAATTATTTATTTTTTCCAAAAAATGAAAGACAGTCCACTGAAAAAAAGCTCCAAGCTCCAATAATTTAGATATTGACGCGCCTTAACACTGCATTGCAAATCCGAAGTCAATTTGACTTCAAAAAAAAATAGGAATGGCTCTGTTTGCCCACATCTCATAGCTATTCCGAAATGCTCTTAGATACGCTATCCCCACTTTCTCACCATTCGATAGTCACGAGCTGAAGACCATGGAATTTTTAGTTTCTTTTTTTGCAAATTAGTTTACTTGACTCATAAGAGTCATTTTGACTCCAGATTGGCGTTACACGTAAATATATCGGAGTCATTTCGACTTCTAATCAGGTAATATAAGTAGATTTTCTGTTATTATCTTGACTCCCAGATTATTGCCTAAATGCTTATTTGATAAATTTACATAATTTTCATAGAAAGCACCAGGGCACAACAAAAAAAGCCTCTTTCTAGAATTGATTTTCTGTCCGAATCGCAGCAAAAACTTGCAGCGAATTGGGTAATTTCCGATCTGTGTCAACAGTAATTGAAAAAATGAAAATATCCCTGATCAGAAGGCAGTCAAATCAGGGTTCTAAAAATTACTGAAATTCACTGCGATCTTAAGTTGAAGTTAATTTCTTCTGCGTGAAAATGTTAAAGCCGATTTGTGGGCAAAATTTGTTTTTCCGTTCATAATTCCTATTCTTTCTCATCATTTAATGCAAATTTTATTATTAAAATTGAAATAAATATAAAAAAAAAAAGATAAAAATAAATTATGGAGTCAATATGACTCCCACATTGGCAATAACTGACTAAGTTCGAGCATTGGCAATGCCAGTGTTAAAACAAAGAAAAAAATAAAATAAAAAAGTTATCAGCTGATATTTTAGCGAGATAAATGAACTGTTCAATTGCACAAATCGATTAACTCTTGTTTTTTTTAAAAAAAAAATCTCAAATTTAAGTGTCAAAGCACTTTGGTTCAGTCATAGCTTTTTATATTTATAATATATTTCTCCAAATAAAAAATATTTATGCTATAAAACGACTACATATTTTTGGCTATTGAATAATAAATAATCTATTTTAGAAGCCATTTTGTTTAACTACGAGCTCTAATGGAATTCGTTGCAATAATTCAAATCAAATTCATGTAGCAGCCGCTGAATGATAGCGGTTTTATTTGAATTTAAATTATAAACGGAATTTTAAAAAACAATGTACACCATTTCATCTCTCCATTTTTTTTTGTGTTTATGGAATTTAATATTTTAATAAAAAATATGACCAGCGATAATAAATTAAAATCAGCACATTTACATAATTGGAAATAGCTTTGAATGTCTCTACAAAAAAATTCATTTTATTTAAACATTTTTGAGCTTTAGTTGCAGCTCTGCAGAATTACTAAAGATCAAATTTTAGTGTGGTGACATGCGGTGATGAAATACATCATTATATATTGAACAGGTTAACTACAGTAATCATCAATGACACATGATGATAAATGCTAATCAAGCTGAGACAAACATTAACATTACCCGGCCTTCATCAGTCTAAATTACATTGATACAAATCAAATGAACAGTAACACTTCTAGCAATCAAGTACCAAATATGTATATTTGAACAAAATTACATATAACAACGTAAATGTATGATTTTATACAAGTTTATGTCAATATAATAAAATTAATTCTGTATTACCGTAAGATGGTGTATTTTGGGAGTAAATCCATTTAAGGAGTTACATGAAACTTCTGTGTCCAAGGGCTATACACAACTTGTAAGTGAGAACATACCACAACTAGTTTGACGCTTATTACTTGCGTTACTAACTGTGTTGATAAGTTTTGTATTGAAATGGTGTCAATGTATGCATGATTAGTTCTATGGTATCAATAAGAGAAATAGTTTGGAATTAAACTAGCTCAATTACAAGACAATTTCTAATAGTATCTAGTTTAGTTGAGTAACAACTTTACGTATGTATGAGATCAGAGGGCTTTCCAATCCCTGCGGTTGCCTTGCTACATTTTATTTTGTTGCCCATTAAAATGTATCATTAAATGGGGTTTTTGGTTATTTTTAAAATGAAAAGTAATTACTACTTATTAACGATAAAATAGGTTTTCTCAGTTTAATATTTTGCAACGCAATTACTCCTCCCGTTTCTTCTAGAACAGACGTAGCGAAATATGGCACACGTTGCTACCATATTCGTCGAAAAAAAAACTGTGGCTGTGTCATGGACACGGCCGTGTGTTGTACGTGAATACGTTTACGTAACGGGTTATATTTTTTATATAAAATATTTTTATTTATGTATTTAGGATGAAATCAAGGAAACAAATCGATGATCAAACACAATCTATAGCCTATACAGTCCGTTGTCGATGTAGAAGCGATTTCATCATCCACTTGCATAATTTCAACCGCCCCAGCAGCAGATCAACTGACACCGTCGTTGATCCGCTCGGCCGCATTCATTCTTGTACGTTCCCGAACACAGCTTGACTCGGTCATATGGTGTTTTATTATTACCATTCGATGGTTCTTGAAAAGCCCTTTTCAACCATATACGATCTCTGTATTTGGTTTTGGCTTTTCGACGCGTATAGGCCGACATTATATATTTTTGATAATATTTTTTTATTCTAACACCTTATTATATTCACTGTCACTATTTTACACTAATGTTTTACATACAATCGATAGATTGTGACGACAGCTGACGATTAAAACTTAAACGAACATCGTAGCTTTTCCGAGTCAAAAGTTATACTAATTGCAAATCTCGGTACGCAGCAAAATGATCACAAAATGGCGGCGCTTCCCGCTCCACCGCGCGCGATGCGTCATAGTCCTCGCTTATCGTAATGAATTCTTTGATCCTTTAGCTATCCAGTGGTCTAATTTAATTTTAGTTGTAGACTGTAGACCATAGATTCGAAACTATAATGCCAAACTGTATCCCCCAGTTTTGTTATCATTAGGTTTTTTTGGATTGCCTCCATATGATAGCAAATTTAAAGACGTATTCACGACAAAATTTTATTGGCACTCTGGAGAGATGATATTATCTTTAGATTTTTTTTAAATATTGAATTTCAAACACCTTTACACTTATTCACCGTATTGTAAAATTTACATTTAATCTAATAAAGTTGTTTGTGCTAAGTTTTGAAACTGCTCAGTATAATGTGATATTTTGGGGATGTTCTAGTTAGTTTCTTACAATATTTAAGATAATTAATTAAGTTTTTACAATTATTGTATATATCTTCTGTAACTTGGAACTGCAATATTGAATATTTCGGTTAGGTGCAACTAGGAGATCTAATAATGTGAGTTCCGGCAAAATATAACTGCTTTACTGCATCAGTTTTCCTCCTTTGTTTTGCAAATATTTTCTCGAAAATTATTGTTGTCGCCCAGCAAATTTAATTTTTCGTCACTTTTTGGGGGAAATTGGTTTGTTACATTTTCTCCTAAAGTACCATTGTAGTATAAAAATATGGGCTTATCTCTTATCGAGAATATTAACGAGAGGAGGTCGTTAAAAATTGAAAGGAAGAAAATAAATTTATTATCCTGGGACTATTGTCCCCTAAGAATACATACATGTACAATTGGAGGCCCTATTGGTTTGGCCTGTACTTTAGATAGTTAATAAAAAAAAAAAAAGTAAATATTTACAAAAAATAATAATACAAATTAAGGAAATAAATCTATTCAATGATTATTTCGGAGGAAGCTGGGTAGAAAGGAGATAATTGATCAGAAGAGATTTAAAGATGGAAAGGGTAGGAGCATGGCGGACAGATGATGGTAAGGAGTTCCAGAGAGAGGTAGTGCGTAATAGGAAGGATATGTCAAAGGATGAAGTAAGGTGTGAGGGAATATAGAGATCAGAGGAACGAGATCTAGTATTACGAGAATTGATCGAGGATTTGAACTTGAAGAGTTGGAAAATATAAGATGGTCTTTGAGATAACGTGGAAAAAGGAATGAAGCCAAAAAATACTGGAGGCGGTAGACAGCGGAAAACTACTTCAACTCATCGTAGTAGTTCGAAATGCTGAAAATAAATCTTGTGAAGCAGTTCAAGAGGCGCTTGAGCTTAGTTTCAATATCACCAGAAAGACTGGCCATACACTGAGCAACCATAATCGAAATGGGGGAAAATAAAAGAGGAAACTAGAAGTTGCCGGGACTTAATTGGTGACGGGAACTGTTAATCTGCTTCAGGATGTGGATGGAGCGGCGAGAGATTTGGGAAACATGGTTTTTCCAGTAGAGGTTTTAGTCAGAAGTGATATCGAGGTTCTTCACAGAGGTACAATATTTGATTGGGATGTCATACAGGAAAAGATTAGAAAGAGAAGCCAATTTTTGAATTAAATTCGGAGTTAAATAAAAATTACTTGATCGGCAGTTATAACTTTTGAATCATATCTTATTATACCGTTTGAACCTCATTTCAGAATCTTATCGGAGTTTTTTTAAGTACGTGGAGAAGTACAAATTCTGATCTATAAGACTTCTAATCTGGCCAACAGTAACTACGGTCATGTTATATGGATGCATAACAAAAAATATAAGGTCCACCTGATTATTTGGAAAATGTCGCAGTGCTGTATTGCTGAAAACAAATTAAGCAATCAGAAAAAAGTTGTAACTTTATCAGAAATTTGATTACGTAAGTGGCGGTTTGAAAATACACATTGAAAAAAAATTGTTAATTTTATCTTAAAAAGTTTTATGTAGATAATAGAGACAAACAGATAAATAATAATAGATATGGAAATAATAGTATATCCATTTCTATAAAGTCACAGATGTCAGTTATGTTTACACAAGTTGGTTTAAAGGACAGGATAGAATGAGTTGTACAAGAGAAAAATGATGGTAAGGAGTAATATGTATATATAAGGTTTGGAAAGGATCAAGACAGAGATTGTGAGGGAGAGAATGTTCGTTTTGTAGAAAGAAAGAGGAGAAGGATGTTCTAGCGGTAGGGAAAGAACAAGAAGTGATTCCATATCTTCAACTCCGGAGAAGTGACTAGGAAATGGCATGTACTTGGGTTAAATTACAACCGCAAGATATTACTCTGGCTAGACAAATTCTTACAGATTCACTGGGATATTCCCTGAACACACATTTTACTTCTTCTATGTGTTTACTGACCTGAATTCCAAGAGAAATGACTTCAAAACACCAAGAATTCTCATGATTTCGTAAAAATAAAAAAAATAATAATTATTATTATTACATTTATTAGTCGTTAAATTAAAAAATTGTTTCAAGATTTAATTATTTTCTTGAGTATAATTCAAGTCTATCGGGGTCCTGATTTATTCATGATCGGAGAACCACCAAATTATCCCTCGAGAAGTCCCTTTTTAAGTGACCTGAAGTTCTAAGACTAACTGAGGAGTCATAAATAGACCATTCACTAGCCAAAGGAATCTATTTGGTTCATAGATGATTTCAAAATGGTTTGTGAATCGGATCTTTGGACTCGCGTCACTGATAGTTCTCTTACTCTACAGCCAGGGCTGCGCTTAAACCTTGAAGGAAAACATCCTTATCCTTAGTTTGCAACGAGTAACTGTAGTGGCTTTCTGTTACAAATAATGTAGATGGTGATCTAACTATAGTGCTGCACGAGAAACGAGACAAATCTCGGTCTCGGTATCGAGACCGAGACCGAGACCGAGACGAGACTTGAGCAACCGAGACCTGAGACTTGAGATCGAGACATGATATATATCTCGTCGAGAAATCTCGGTCTCGTCTCGGTTTTTCAAATATTAATTTTTAGCTACAAAATTATAAAATTGTGTTCTTTATTAATAAATAATCATTACGGGTATTGAATTAATTATTAAAAGTTACTATTTTATTATATATGTTCAATATTACTACATCTATTTGACTTCGAATTACATAAGTAAAGTAAGCAAAGTAAAGTAATCGCCTATTTTTCAGGCGGGGCTTTACGTCCAACTACGGACGGAGGCGACTAGCAATCATACTTTACTGTAAATTTCTCATATTAACCATTAAATAAAATCCAAGGCCTAAGACCGGGAATCGAACCCAGTACCACAATACTCATTAGCTTCGCAGGTCTCGCACTATTTTCGTTTTTAAGATACTCTTTGCCTAAGCATTGATACATAAAAGAGCTTTTACTGAATCAGAAGTTAAAGAAGATCTTCTATTGGTCATTATCATCGCAGCTTGCGAAAATAATCTTTCCGATGGCACTGAAGTTGCACAGATACTAAAAATATCTTTCGCCATTCTAGACAAATTTTTGAAGGAATTCTCAAGTGTTTTCCACCATTCTAAAATGTCAACGTCTACTGGTGCTTGGTCTAATTTGGTGTAATTAATTATTTCTGTCTTCCATGCTTCGGTGATATTTGCTGATTTTTGAACAAATGGTGCAAAAATATTGATGAAGTCGTCGTCGTCGTCGTCAAAAGGTGAATCATCAGATTCTTTATCTTCACCAACAGCCATAACTAATAGAGCGGGAAGTTTGTTGGGAGGTGTATTTTTTATTTCACGAATCAACTTGTTATAGGAGGCAGATATGTTATTTGGGTCTTTCATTTGGCGCGTTTTTAACATCTTTTTGAAATTATATAAAGATATATAACAGTAATAGTAACATATGATGCATTGAAGTGTAAGTAGTTGTCTTCTTTTACACACATTTTCATTACCAATATATAAATTAAAATAATTATTAGAAAATAATAACATTTTTTGAAAAGATTATTAATAGCAAACCACTTTTAATACTTAAACAAAAATTCAAAAAAACTGAGACCGAGACCGAGATATCTCGACGAGACCGAGACCGAGACCGAGACCGAGATCGAGACTGCATAAAGTCTCGCCTCGTCTCGGTCTCGTGCAGCACTATCTAACTAATTGAAAGCAATATCCATTCCACTCATTGACCCAGAATCTTTCGTTGGTATATTACTAAAGACACACCGTACGAACGGATTTTAAGCAATGTCTTGCTTGAATGTTCGACAATTCCGTTGAAGGCTGTACTAGAAATTAAAAATGATAAAAGGCTTAATCCTAAACTATGTCAAATCAGTACTCAGAAGACTTTAAGGTCAGCCAGAAACAGCTCCCTCATTTTCAGGAAACATCCTCCAGAAGATGAAGGTATCCAGTTTGATAGCATCAGCGGCTAAAGGAGATCATATCGCCAAACACAGACTGTTTGAGAAAGATCCTGGATCTTGTAAGGAGAGAAGGATGTACTTACTGTACTACCTACTACCTAACATAGAAGATAGTACAATTATGGTACTCTGGAATAGAACAGGCTACTTGAACCAATAATTACAATAATAAGGATTAATTATCTCTATTTTAATTACAAACTTTCAATTTGTCTCTAATTAAAACTTTAAAATAATAATAATAATGATAATATACTGAATTAAAACCTGGCCAACTTTAATGAATGATTCGACTTTATTAATTAAAAAAAATTTACGACATTTCTAGAATAAATTGTTTTAAAAGAAAAATAGCTGATATTTTACAAATTTAATTTTGTCTGCTGATATTGTTTTACAAAAATTGACCCAATATGTTACACATAGAGAATCATATAACCAGTTGGAATAGCGCACCTAATACACTGTCAAAACCTGGTTTACATAAGAACAATTCGCTGCAAAAATGGATTAACTCCACTTTTTGAAATATCTTAAATTCAAGTATCAAAGAATTTGGTTCAGTAATAGGCTTTTTTTATATTTTGTAATGAATTGCCCAAAATCATAAAGATTAACACCATTAACTAATTAATTAAGTAATTAATTAACTAAGTAATTAATTGCCAAAAAAATTTGTTGGCCATTGAATAATAAATAATTTCATTGCAATAATTCAACTCAAATATAGTAGTAGGCACCTGAATTTTAACGGTAAATATGATTGAATTTATATTTTAAACAAGAATTGAAAAAAAAAAAAAAACTGTGACTGTGTCATGGACACGGCCGTGTGTTGTACGTGAATACGTTTACGTAACGGGATATATTTTTTATATAAAATATTTTTATTTATGTATTTAGGATGAATTCAAATTTGTCATTATTTATCGACGTTGATGAAATTAAACTAATTGAGTCGCGATTTTGAACCCAACTTTTATTCTTTTACGTTCCCGGCACAACTTGACTCGGTCATATGGTGTTTTATTATTACCATTCGATTGTTCTTGAGTTCCAACTGTATACGATCTCTGTATTTGGTTTCGGCTTTTCGACGCGTATAGGCCGACATTATATATATTTTTTTTTATTCTAACACCTTATTATATTCACTGTCATTATTTTACAATATATAATCGATAGATTGTGACGACAGCTGACGATTAAAACTTAAACGAACATCGTAACTTCTCCGAGTCAAAAATTATACTAATTGCAAATCTCGATACGCAGCAAAATGATCACAAAATGGAGGCGCTTCCCCCTCAACCGCGCGCGATGCGTCACAGCCCTCGCTTATCGTAATGAATTCTTTGATCCTTTAGCTATCCAGTGGTCTAATTTAATTTTGGATGTAGACGATAGATTCGAAACTACAATGCCAAACTGTATTCCCTGATTTTGTTATCATTAGGTTTTTTTTTGGATTGCCTCCATATGATAGCAAATTTAAAGACGTATCCACGTCAAAAACAATGAACATTATTTCATCACATTTCTCCAATTTTTGTTTTATAGTTGTGAGGCTCAATTCAATGAACTTTCTGTCATACATTTCTTAGACTTCGTAGCTCCAAAATAATGTTGTTAAAAGTGTTAAAATTATTAAAATAACTCTAGGAGAAGCTATTAATTTCAATTTTTAAAAAAATGTTTAAACAATATGGACATAGTTTCCAAAATCATTTTTTAAAAAATGATATCCCCTTATGATTATTATATCGATAAATTCATTGAAATATATTCACGTTTAATGGTGGAATTTGGGATTCTCCTACAGGTACAAGCGGAAAGACAACATGTCACCTAGACTACGACATCTTGGATAATGTTCAACCAAAAATCGCTAACACATAAAATATTATTTTCCGTTATTTTTATTCCTGGGGAACACAAAAAAAAAATAAAGTATATGAGGAACTCACTAAAACAAATATAAGCACTTATTGACTGACAAAAAAGGGAACGCTACGAGTATTTGTCCTGACAGTATATAGATATATTGGTCGTAAAAATATTGCTAGGATAAAAGAACATTGCTTTGGGTAGTAAAATATAGTAAAGACAAAAGATCCATTTTTCTTTAGTATAAAAAAAGAGTGAAAGACAATGTTCTAAGTTCATAAAAATACATTAAATATTCTCTAGAAAATGTAAAGATCAATTTTTATGTCTTTCCATTCAATAAAATATTATTTTCATATAATTTTAAAGCCTGAAAATAAAGCCTAATGATATTTTAAAATAGTTTTTGCCTTATTACAATTTATATTTGATGGTATTTCAAAGTAATTTTCAGGCTTTTATATTACAATGCAATATCCATTATTTATTTAAATGTTATTACAACAAATACTGTTCTCATAGTTATATTTGTCACTATAATGTTTGAATAAATATTTATATTAATCCATCAAACGGGCACAAAAAATTGTATGCGCTTAACCAGTGCCAATCTGGAGTCAATTTGACTCCCAAAAAAATAGGAATGGTCTCTGTTTCCCCACATCTCATAGCTATCCCGAAATGCTCTTAGATATGCTATCCCCACTCTCTCACCATTCGATAGTCACGAGCTGAAGACCATGGAATTCTTAGTTTCTTTTTTTGCAGATTAGTTTACTTGAATCATAAGAGTCATTTTGACTCCAGTTTGGCGTTAAACGTAAATATATCGGAGTCATTTCGACTCCTGATTGGTAATATAAGTAGATTTTCTGTTATTAACTTGACTCCAGATGCTTATTTGATAAATTTACATAATTTTCATAGAAAGTATCAAGGCACAAAAAAAAAACTTCTTTCTAGTACTGATTTTCTGTCCGAATTGCAGCAAAAACTTGCAGCGAATTGGGTAATTTCCGATCCGTGTCAACAGCGCACAGTAATTGAAAAAAATGAAAAAGCCCCTGATCAGAAGGCAGCCAATCAGGGTTCTAGAAAATACTGAAATTCACTGCGAACCCTATGTTGAAGTTAATTCCTTCTGCGTGAAATGTTAAAGCCGATTTGTGGACAAAATTTGTTTTTCCGTCCTTAATTCCCATTCTTTCCCATCATTTAATGCAAATTTTATTATTAAAATTGAAATCAATATAAAAAAAAGATAAAAATAAATTATTGAATCAATATGATTCCTCATTGGCAATAACTGACTAAGTTCGAGCAATGGCAATGCAGTGTTAAATATGTTTTATAAAACAATATCAGCGTCTTTAAGTCTATGTAATCAAATATTATTACTTTTTGGGAATGCAGATAATAGGTTAATAAAACTGTTTTACGCTTGAAAAATACTACATATTTTTGAAGCTTTACTTATAATTTTTTTTTTTTTTAAACCGTTTTTAATCTCTGTTCTGTTCGCAATCATAAAACATTTAACAATCAGAAACTCTTCCTTTATCCGAATCAGTATCGCGTTCTCAGTCCTTCTTCAACCATTGAAGAATCCCATTCAAGATAACAATCCTATAAGTCAATATTTAGTTGATTTTCTTTGGTGGAAAGGTTGCCTTAAAAGAGGATTATGTAAAATTATATTGGTACCTATTGCGTTACAGAACTACCCTTAATAGCATTATGTGATGCCCAATTCCAGTATTAGGTTGTCTCTTGCAGTTCATTAAAGCATAGTAAGTGATGATCTGCAGAGCAGCGATCTGCATCACACTTGAATAGTTCACCGTAGATTTCCTCTTACTTGAATTAAAAAAAAAAACTCTTGTCTTTGTAGGATGATTCAACAAAATTATTTTAGAACGGATTAGGTTAGTGTTAATCGAACTGGATTACTACGCAGTGGTTCGGGGTTCCAAATCCAGGTAATGGCCTCATTTCTGCACCTGGGAGCTTCTTACAGTTCACTGTCTGGTGATGGGCAGAGTGGTCTGCAAAAGAGAACATTGTTCGGAAATAGGCGCCACGGATAGCCGAGCGGATACAGGCGAGGCTAGCTCAAAGCTAAGTTTTATTGTGGTATTGGGTTCGATTCCAAGGCATAGGCCTTGGATACTGTAATAAAAGAATTCACAGTTTAAGTATGCTTGCTTGTCGCCTCTGTCCACGCGTACCTCATTTGGTAGTTGGACGTAAAATCTGGCTGGAAAAATAGGTGTTACTTTAGCTTTCAATGGCCGGAGATGTTGGCGTACCTTAAATTAAAACAAAAACATTTATTAATCGAAAATTGTAACAGATATTCTCGTGTAGTGTTATTTTTGATAAATAAATACGATCTAAAATTGGCAATAGTTATTTGTAATACAAGATTTAGTTTAATTAGAATTGGTTACAAAATGGTAGCGTTATTAATAAGGGCAATGGAAGAGACAGTATTGGGATGTTCGACGGTCTGGATACTGTTAAAAAGAGAATGGGTTGAACTGGGATGGAAGAGGAATTGAGAGAAAGGTAGATGAGAATGACTTTCTCACACTGAGAGAGGTATTAGAGTTGAACCCGTAACGAGCAGGCCTTATCGAATAACCCTGGCTGGGTTAGAGGGCTCTAAAACCCCCCCGGGCACCCATTCTTTCCGTAACCGCGGTCGATCCATTTCACACACCACGCATCCTATACCCGGCACACATCCACTCTTCACTATACAACGGAAACAACTGGAAACAAGAGGATGTGTTATCGCCCACGGACAGGCCAGCACGCCCGATTGGGCGACCCGGTCGGCCTTCTAACGCGATCCGAAATAAATAGAGCGTACCATACTCTTGCCGCTTTTCCAGGCTGACGACTCGACGAACAACCTCTAGGGTCTCCATCACTTTGGTAATATAACGCACCCTCATCTCACTTAACTGCTCCACAGGATACTTCTCTTCTACTCCTTTCCCATATCCTTTTTTTTTTTAAAAAAAAAAAAAAAAAAAAAAAAATAAGGACACTACACAAGCATACACCGACAAGTTCCCTGTTATTTCAACAGTAAGGTTAAATTTAAAAAATAAAAAGGACACAAACCAAACCCTTTTTTTTACACAGAAAAAGGATATATTTGATTGGACGAAAGTGAATTACACTGACCTCCTGACTCATTCATTTTGTTGATCACAAAAAAGAAAAAGTGTCGTTGAAAGTGTTAAAACTTCCACGTGCTCTCATCTACACCTTTCTATATGTGTACAAATTTAAAACAATTTCTTTTCCAGTCTTTGTACAATATTCATCAAAATTTGATGTAAAGTAAGCAAATTAAGTAAAGTAATCGCCTATTTTTTCAGGGCGGAGCTTAACATCCAACTACCAATTAGATTAATTAGATTGTATTAGAAGGGCGGTTCCACCAGAAAGGGGAAGGATAGCTGGCAATCCAAAATGCCCATTGTTCCCCAACTACCAATTGGACGGAGGCGGAAGCTCATTCTTAACTACAAATAATTTTCCCTAACAAATAAAAAGTAGCCATACGTAGGATTCGATCTGGCGATCTTCCACTCACAAAGCCAAGCTCTTGACCACTAGACCATCAAATATGATGTATACTCGTATAATTCATTTTATTCTCTTCTTTTTCCAATTGTACATGTTTGTTTTCATTTTACCATTTAAATGCTGTACAAGTTGCTTTTACTTTTGTCTCTTTTTCTGGTTCATCTACGATTGCATTTTTATTTTTCAGTTATATAAATGAAGGAATAAGTACATTTAAGTACGATATCAACTAAAACAATTGCACAAACTCTACACCAAACTTAAGATACGCGTGTGAGAGGTGAAACGTGAACTCATTTTGGGCGGCACGCATCGAGAGAGACGAAAAAATTATTATATAATTTTAAATAATACTTGGGCAATTTGTGGAGTACTTTCGAGAAATTACGGTATTCATTGAGAATAAGGATCTGGCAAACTTTTCTCAGATCAATGATCATAAAATGGGTCATTTAATAAATCTTTTTTTTCTACTATGGTTGCAAATATCAAGAAATTTATGAATATTTCTATATGTAACCAAGGCAACAGAGTTAAGTTAGGGTTTTCTCAAAATTCTTCTTTCTGTGAATAAACAGTTTAAATTTAATTTTAATGAAGAATAAAGAGAATAGAGTTTTGTGGTTTGCCAGAATATTGATAACAGTATTTTGGAAATTTAAGACTTTTTCTTCCTTCCACTAGTCAATTTTGAAACCACGGCCTCGACGTCACGGCCAATGGTAACATTATTATTCCAGTAAAGTAAAGTAATTGCCTATTTTTTCAGGCGAGCTTTACGTCCAACTACCAAATCAGGTGTCGTGGACGGAGGCGACTAGCAAACATACTTTACTATTAAATTCTCATATTAAACAATAAATAAAATCCAAGGCCTTAGGCCAGGGAATCGAACCCTGCATTTTTAGCTTTGCACTTCTCGCCTCTAACTGCTCGGCTATCGTGGCACCTAAAATCGGAATTGTATCAAGTATTTAAGCTGAAAGTTATGAGCGAAATTTGGTAAAATATAAATTACAGATTAAATTTTCAACCTGTCAGGATGCCCTTATGCACCCTATTCTAAATAATGAATGTAGTTCGAAAGATGAAGAACAAATGGCTGAATAAACAGTAATAGCAAAATTGCGCCATAGGGTTAACTGCGAATTAAGTTGTACTGAAACATTGAAATTAAAAATTAAGATTTTTTGTTTTTTAAAGTTCTTGCTAGTGATAAATGTTATGTCTAAATAAGAGTAATTTTTTCTTTAGTTTTTTAAAGAAGAAAAATGCCCTAAATTTTCCAGGCAGTTAGTTTCTGCTGTACAGAATGCTATATAAAGCAAACTCAAAGTATACTTAGTTAAAAAGTGAAATTAATCACTGACTTTTTTTTTTCTTTTTTTTAAAGTTTGAAAGTACGTTCTGTGGTAGATTAGGTTTTAGCGATAGTCGGTTTGTTTTCTCTCCCGAGTTGGTGATGTTATCCAGCTTCTATAGTTTTTAGGTGCTCTAGAAACGTTTCGTGTTGTTGTCTCCATGGAAGTTTATTATTTTGGACATGCCCCAAAAAATTGTGCTTAATACCAGATCCCGGGTTTGAATCTAGCTATTAGTTTTCACTTTCTAAGTGCTTCTTACAGCACACTGTTGTAATTATGGACACGGTAATGACAGAACACTGTCCGGTGACCAGCAATGCACTGAGACAACATTCGAGAATCAATGACTTTAGAACAAAAAAAAAAATAGATCACCAGAATACGTCTTTAAATTTGCTATCATATGGAAGCAATCCAAAAAAACCTAACGATAACAAAATCGGAGGATACAGTTTGGCATTATAGTTTCGAATCTATTGTCTACATCCAAAATTAAATTAGATCACTGGATAGCTAAAGGATCAAAGAATTCATTACGATAAGCGAGGACTGTGAAGCATTGCACGTGTTGGAGGGGAAAGCGCCGCCATTTTGAGATCATTTTGCTGCGTATCGAGATTTGCAATTAGTATAACTTTTGACTCGGAGAAGCTACGATATTCGTTTAAGTTTTAAACGTTAGCTGTCGTCACAATCTATCGATTGTTTATAAAACATTAGTGCAAAATAGTGACAGTGAATATAATAAGGTGTTAGAATAAGAAAATATTATCAAAAATATATAATGTCTAAAAGCCAAAACCAAATACAGAGATCATATACGGTTGGAAAGGACTTCACAAGAACAATCGAATGGTAATAATAAAACACCATATAACCGAGTCAACCTGTGCCGGGAACGTAAAAGAATGAATGCGGCCGAGCGGATCAACCGAGCGGTGTCAGTACATCTGCAGCTGGGGCGGTTGAAATGCAAGTGGATGATGAAATCGCTTCTACATCGACAACGGACTGTATAGGCATAGATTGTGTTCGATCGTCGATTTGTTTCCTTGATTTCATCCTAAATACATGAATAAAAATATTTTATATAAAAAATATAACCCGTTATGTAAACGTATTCACGTACAATCACGGCCATGTCCATGACACAGCCACATGTTAATTTTTTTTTATAGGCTCAGGTATACATTGAACACTGCTTTGTGACAACGGCCATAACAACCAATTAGTATGCAATATTCATCATTACCTTAAGAATAGTTAATTTGTAAAGACCAAAATAGAGTTAAATAAAAAAAAATAGCCAATATTATTTAAAATGTTTAAAAATGCCCAATTTATCAACCTAAAGTATATAAATAAAATTTACACAAAGTCCTTGTTATACTTTGCGGTCTGAATTGTGTGCGGAGTGGTTTTTTGGGGGGAGCCTCGAAGTGCTTTCAAGTAGGCTAGTGTACATGTTTCAACCATCTTCAGGAATTAGATATTCTACCAGCAATGCTAGTCCAGTATGAATGGCCACCCTGGGTATATATATATATAGTGGTGATACCCCGTATATGTTTAACCATTACTACTGTGAAGGAGTTAGCCCATTGAAGACCGGCACCAAAACTAGTACAGAATACCAGATTAGCCATTCTTTCCCCAAACGACCGGAATAAAAATTATATTCGTTTATTTTCGACTTTTTTTTTTTCTTATCTCTTTTAACACTTTTTATATTCTATAAGTTACTTGTTTTCTCAAATAATAATAACTTATTTCGATCGTATGAACTGTTTATTTCTTTAATGAATGTTTGCAAGAGAATGACGTTAATAGATTGCAGAATTGAGCTGATTTATGCAACTGCAATGACCCCCCAACATTTACTATTCCAGAGAATCGAATATTTTAGAATGCTTTTCATGATATGATGTTACGTATGTTGAAGCAAGCGATATGATAGTGTTAATGGTGAATTCATAAATTTTTGACTTAAAACATATAGCTTACCTAAATTTCCATGTTCAGTCCAAATTGCTACTGCCATATCTTTTTCCTGGGCGCTACAGTCCTGAAAGGACCCAGGACCTCCTCAATCAAGGCTCTCCACTGGGCCTCTATCAAGGAGCCTTCTAATCTCCACCTTCGCACACCCGTTTTCCTTAAATCCTCTTCGACGTCATCAAGACATCTCAGTCTTAGCGTACCTCTTCTTCTGACGCCTCCGGAGGCTTTTATATAAAAGGCGTTTAGAGATTCTGTTATCCACCATCCTCTCCACATTTCCTAACCAACTCAATCTTCCCTTTTCTATGCAACGATGTATGCAACGATATCTGCTTCCACAGAGAGTCTGCAGTACCAAGTTGGTGCGGATTCTCCATCATTCTCCCTCGTTTACTGGACCATATATCTTCCTCAATACTTTCCTTTCCCTTACTCTCAAGGCAGTCTTGCTCTCTCTTGGGTCAAAACCCATCATTCGCTACCATAAAGCACTAGTAATGTAGCCAGCCATATATTGATTAACCAGTTAAGCGTGGAATTTAGTTTTAAAGAAACCCCCACAGTGTGCGTAATTAAAATCAGACAATGACGTGTATACACGTGTCGAACGCAGGGCAAGACAACCAAAAAGTTTACAACGTCCATAATAGTCACAGCAAGCGACTTTTTCTGCAATCTCTGGGGGCTTGAGATTATAGAGCATTCTGTGCTCTTTCTAAATCTTGCACCGCTTCACTTATGCATTGCTCTAGTTAACTAGGAGACGCAAGAGCTTTTGCAAGGAAGAAAAGAGCTTTGAATTCTTGAGCAAAATGAAATCATGCTTGTACTGAGGTCCTGAACCTCTATCTAAGGTAAAAAAAACGGCATTGCACTAGGGTTGAGAGCTTCTATCTGTGTGCGTAATTTTCCCAATCTCTATTGCGGAGACCAAACATGTACCAACCACTTATCATTTGGCTTACTTCTACCAACCCCCTCCGTACAAAATACTTGGCAGTTCTATTGGTAAGATAAAGGAAACATCCCACCGAATAATATTCTTATTGTATTTTATTAAAATTTCGAGTTTTGTATAGTTAATGGCAATTTTATATTTTTCACAACGAGTATACACGTCGAACGTACCGTAATAGAGATTTGGTTTGACGTGTATTGCCTATAAGGGAGGAGGACCCCATATAAACGGAGTTAAGCTACATAGCATGTAACCAAATACAAAGAAAAAATATTGCATGAAAACAGAATAGGATTAACGTAATGTAGCTGTCATTGGGTGTGACATTATAATAGACTAACAAAATTAAAATTCAATTGGATAAATGGAAAAGCAGATAAAAAGCCAGAAGCTAAATCATTTCCTCAATGAAGATAAATGTAACTTATAAAAATGAAAGAAAAATGAATAATAAAGCTTAAGATAGAACGGGAAGATTATTCATTGTTACAAACACGCGCAAATTAAATTACAAACTTTTTGAGAATATACGACAATAAAGTAATCATCATTATCTAATTAAAGACTAATATAATTCGTACAGCGTAAATGTTCTTAATTATTAAGCAATTAATGATATTGGAGGAAAATTGTTTTTAATGTGATAAGAAATATGGCATCTCATGGAAGATATCTTGGAAGTTAGGCGCCACGGTAGCCGAGCGGGTTAAGAGGTGAGACCTGCAAAGCTAATATGCATTGTGGTACTGGGTTCAATTCCCGGCCTTGGCCTTGGATTTTATTAAATGGTTAAATGAAAAATAGTAAAGTATGTTTGCTATTCGCCTCCGTCCGCGACACCTAGTACGTAAATGGTAGTTGGACGTTAGGCCACCTGAAAAAATAGGCGATTACTTTACTTTACTTTACTTTTTACTTACATCTTGGAAGTTTGGGAAACAAAAAGGAGTAGATTACAGATAAGTGGTACGAATCTTCGAGGTACATTACAGTAACATACAGTTATACAGTATTAATAATGTAGGTATTAGGTATTCTTGTAGGTATCCTGGATTGGTTTTCTGTACTTGACAATTTTAATTGAATAAAAACTTTGAAAATGGAAAAGGGAAGATAAAATTGTCAAGATAAGCTCAATCCATTCTGCATCTTCCATTTTCATTAAATTTTAGAAATTCTATATCGTATTTAGTTCTTATTTTTAATATTATTTAGGAGGCAAGCCAGTAATGGCGCTCTTGAGCAAAGACTAACCACCTACATCTCCCAGAAGTACCTCGATTAATAGAAATATGTTTTAAATAAACATTTTTAACTATAGGATGAAAAAGTAACTGCCAATTTCAGTCATATTTTGTATATTATATTAAAATGAATATGTATAATGCAAAATAACTTACAAACATTATTTACCTAGTTGACAATGTCATATTTTACATCATTTAAAGGTTGGTATACATATTATGTATACGTATTATGCTTATTTTTATAATTAACTAAAGAATAGCACATAGTTCTAAACTCGTTAAACGTAAAATCTTTATTTCGAAATTGATACCTATAATGTGAATTTTATATTTTTGAATATAGTTCTTGAATTAATTATTTATTAAATTATACGTTCGCAAAAAAAATAGTACAGGATTTGATGTTTCTGATCAATTATATTCTTATGGTGGGTGAATTCCTTTCATAACGCCGACGCTGTTTTGAGGCCTAATTTTTTGCAGTTAATCACAGATTTCTGCATCTATTTTTAAAATAACCACTATTCATGATATACCTTTCGAAAGGTGTTTGTATGTAGATGTTTTTACATGAGTAGTGCACGTTTTAAACTTATATGATATTTTTGAGAAAAATGGAGTCAAAGTTTTGGCGAAAAAATGGAGAAACTTGCTATTTCTTATGTTTGGACCTCAAAATGAAATACTTGATATTATTATTTTGGAATATAAATTAGCTTATTTAAAAGGAAAATTAACCTTCTTTCTAATGAGCTTATTGAAATTGTTGTAGCTATAATAGTTTGAGAAATATAGGCAACTGTTTGCTAAAAAGTAAGTAATACTTTGAAAAAACATAAAATTAAAAATATCTATAAAACGGAGCAGAATCGAGCCATAGTTTATATGGAATTTTTTGTTGCAAATGATGCCCAGAATCGCCTCCCGAAGTTACGGTAGTCTTATGCTGAACACCCTGTATATTATACAGATTTTAAATAACTAAATAAATTTAAATCAAATCCGTCGTATGTTTATTGTATCCTTGACTGGTTTCGAAGTAGGAAATATAGTGAGAGATGGAAACATCGACATCTCTTCACCAAATTGATTCATCAATCTCTGGGTGATGGACAAAAGACAGGGCAGGATAAAATGTTTACTACAAGAAATAAAATCAACCTAATTTTCAGCACTGCGGTAATAATGTTAAATAAACTTTTTTGTTGATGAAATTTCGTGTTTCAAAGAATATTTTACTGAGAAAGGAAGGTAACTTAAAGATAGAAGAAAGAAGGTTAAGAATCACTATAGTAAACATTTGATAATGTTATCACAGTTGTATAATCCAAGATATATTAGCACATGAAGACAATGAATGTAAAATTCACAGGAGAAGTGAATAATGTTTATACTCCCAAAAGCATTAACCAACTGGGAAATTGGGTGAATGCCTTTTGGCGTCTAAAAACCGTTTCTCTCCAAGAACGGGCAGAAACTTTAGAAATATTCCAAGCGGTTTCATACATTTTAGAAACATTTGCATTTTGTAAATGGGAGGGAAGCTTTGGTGGTGTTAGTAATGGTATACCACTAAGAGTAAATGATGCACCACAATATGGTTAAAAGACCTAGACGATGTAGAGGAACCCTAAGGGGAATACAGCACTATTTTACATGTATCTGTACGCCATTGCTATTTAAGAACCGTTACCCAGTTAACTATACTAGCCCTGTATAACTTAATAAATTTTGTTTAATAGTTATAAATCAAAGTTAATTGCTGTTACAGAAAAGTTGATTTGAAAATTAGTTAACATTATGCTGCCTTTACGATTTATGTACCTATTTCTGTAACGTTCACTAAGTAAATACTAAATCAGCTTATTAGGTAAAATCACAAGTTATGGAATATACCAGCGTTTCACAACCTTTTATTGGCTCGCGTATCACTTAGGTTGTACATCATGTTCAGTGGTGTACCAATTCGTAAAAATGATTGTATTTCGTGAAATTTGTTATTCCCGAGTGTGTTATTTTATTATTATTATCTTTACTTGTATAGAGATACAACGTATCTGTTACAAAGGAGTTCAAGTTCTTGTTCACTTTATAAACCTTGTAAAGTGTAAGATCTTAGTTTCAAAACTGATGGTGGCGAAGTCAAGATCCAGGCAGGCTAGAGTTATTCGACGTTCAGATCGTCGACTGAAGCCACGGGATTAAGGATAATTTACACTTTATTTTTTTAGGTATCCTCACAAAAAATAGTCCATTTGGGTTAAGTCCGGAGATCGAGGTGGCTATTCGATCGGACAATGAGTTCCTAATTACTTTTTATTGAAATTTCTATCCAGGTAACCTCGAACAACTCTCGCATTATGTGCCGGGCAACCATCTTGCTGAAAATACATATCTAGCCGACATTGTAGAGAAACATTTTCAAGCAGAACTGGCAAAATGTCTCTTATAAAAAAGTTAGATACCTTGCACCAGTTAAGTTCTCTCTGTAGAAGTATGGGCCGATTAGTTAGTCAAGATCTAGGCAGGCTAGAGTTATTGGACGTTTCACATCATCGACTGAAGCCACGGGATTAAGGTTACTGTACACTTTATTTTTTAGTTATCCCCGCAAAAAATAGTCCATTGGGGTTAAGTCCAGAGATCGAAGTGGCCATTCTACAGAGAGAACTTAACTGGTGCAAGGTATCTGGTTGTCCGGCACATAATGCGAGAATTGTTCGACGTTACCTGGACAGAAATTTCCATGAAAAGTGCTTGGAACTCATTGTCCCATCCAATGGCCACCTCGATCTCTGGACTTAACCGCAATGGACTATTTTTTGCGGGGATAACTAAAAAATAAAGTGTACAGTAACCTTAATCCCGTGGCTTCAGTCGATGATGTGAAACGTCGAATAACTCTAGCCTGCCTAGATCTTGACTTCGCCACCGTAAGTGCTGCTACAAGCAAAGCGTGGGAGTCCAGAGTTTTGGCTTGCCTATCCGTTGATAGTGCCCAGTTTGAACAGATTCTTAAAAAAAAATAAAGTAATTTTGACAATAAACTGAAATTTATTTTTCATATTTTAAATTACCTTTACTTTTGAAAAACCTAACCGATTTCAAAAAATTTTTTTTTTTTTAGGAGCTCAGATACTACAAAAATATGCAACAAAAAATATAACGTTCCATTTGAAAAACAAAAGTTGGATGCTGTATCTCGAGATACAAGGGTTTAAAAAAATGGGTCAATCACTAAAAATAAACTAGACTAAAAATAATTAAATACGTGTTTTTTATTTTTTCGAAATTTCCCGCCGTTAAAAAAAAAGTGGGTGGAGCATATAACTTTGGTCACCCTGTATATACGAGGGTCGTTTGAAAAGTCCGTGCAAAAATAAAAACTACTTAATTTTTTGGGGTAAACCTTTTTTATTTTTCAACATAGTCTCCTTTTAGGCCTTCGTCCAACGCTGCTCTAGTTTGTTGATCCCTTCCGAATAATAGGATTTGTCCAAGTCTGAAAAATAGCCATTCGTTTCTGCAATCACCTCCTCGTTTGAATAAAATCTTTTTCCCGCCAGCCATTTCTTCATATTGGGGAACAAATAGTAGTCCGAGGGAGCCAAGTCTGGAGAATAGGGGGGATGTGAAACGAGTTGGAACCCTATTTCCATTAATTTTGCGACCACAACTGCTGAGGTGTGAGCTGGTGCGTTGTCGTGATGGAAAAGGACTTTTTTGTGGGCCAATCGTGGGCGTTTTTCTTGCAGCTCGGTTTTCAAACGGTCCAATAACGATGAATAATATGCACCTGTAATAGTTTTACCCCTTTCCAGATAGTCGATGAGGATTATTCCTTGCGAATCCCAAAAGACAGTCACCATAATCTTTCCGGCCGAAGGAACGGTCTTCGCCTTTTTTGGCGCAGATTCCCCCTTGGTAACCCATTGTTTAGATTGTTCATTGGTCTCAGGAGTGTAGTGATGTATCCATTTTTCATCCACAGTGACGAAACGACGCTTAAAGTCCTGCGGATTCTTCTGGAACAGTTGCAAACCGTCCTTGCAACACTTCACACGATTTCGTTTTTGGTCAAGCGTGAGCAATCGCGGCACCCATCTTGCGGATAGCTTTGTCATGTCCAAATGTTGATGCAAAATATTATGTACCCGTTCATTCGAGATGCCCACAGCACTAGCAATCTCACGCATCTTCACTCTTCTGTCATCCATCACCATATCATGGATTTTATCAATGATTTCTGGAGTAGTAGTAACCTCAACAGGGCGTCCAGAACATTCAGCGTCACTTGTGCGCCCATATGGCCACTCCGAAAATTTTGAAACCACTTATAAACTGTTCTAATCGAAGGTGCAGAGTCACCATAATGTTTATCAAGCTTCTCTTTAGTCTCCTGAGGCGTTTTGCCTTTCATAAAGTAATGTTTAATCAACACACGAAATTCTTTTTCGTCCATTTTTTTGAAAATCACTCGACTTCCTCGATTCAAACGAATGCCAAACACAAAGAAATAGACCGATCTGGCTGAAACTTGGTGTGTGTTCTTCCAAGAGATGCTACTAACTAAACATAACCTCGATACGCGCCAGTAGTGCTATCTCTCTGACTTTGCACGGACTTTTCAAACGACCCTCGTATTGATTTAACTGTACGTAGGTCATTTCATTAATTTTGATTAAGTCTTTTTTTCACTGTAAAGAAATAATTTTATACATCAATATTATCAATCCTTTCATCAGATCATCAGCTAAAAAAATTGAATTAGTTTTTGCAAAACTTTAAACTACATTTCCAGTAAAAAGAAAAACAAAAAACATATTTTAGAAAATTAGACACGATAAAATAACATTTCTTTTCTTAGGAATCGCCGATAATAATGAAATTATACTTTAAATCAGAATGTATTTTATGTATTTAAACACCACTAGTATTGATTAGAACCATGACTGTTACTGGAAAGGTCCAGAAAAGGTAATATATATATGCAGGTTTCTGCAATTAAATGTATCTTGAATGTGATTGTAATTAAGATAACATTATGAATTCTAGTCATATGTACCTAGAATCTGCTTATAAGACTACATACTAATTTAATATTAATTAACATTTTACGTTAATAAATTATTACGTCAAGAATGATGCAATAAATTGTTAATGAACGTTATTATTCAACTTATTACGCATATATTTATCCAATTTAACATGTTAACTACGTCATAAGCCATAATGGGAGATGTGATGCTCCATAATGTTCACTATGGCAAGAGTTTTATTGAAAAATAATTCATGTGAAATAATGAATGTTAATTCAATGAATTAATAGGCGATTAAAACATGTGCTGAGGAAAACATGCTGATGGATCTGAGAAATAGGGAGAGCTGCATCTTTTCGGACATGCAGGCTGCACTGAAGGTCCTTGTTTCCTTCAGAACTATCTCTTCCCTGGTTTGGGAATGCAGAAAGGCCCTGGAACTACTGGCGCGGCACAATAAAGTTCGGCTGGAATGGGTGCCGGGTCATGTGGGGATCAAGAGGAATGAAACAGCCGATCAGCTGGCCAGGAATGGATCTAACACTCCTTTCATTGGTCCGGAGCCTGTCCTAGGGATCACCAAGGGTGCAGTTCGGGCGTCTCTCAAAGGCTGGGATCTGGAAAGAGCATGAAAAGAATTTGGTGATGTGTCCCTGAGGTTAAACACAGCAAGACCATGATGCCTTGGCTGTGTAAGCAAATAACCAAACAGGCTCAGTGCTTGGGTAGAAATTAGATTACTCTGATCACAGGCCTATTTACGAGGCACGGTAGGTTCAGGAAGCCGTTCTGTACAAGGTGGGGGCTTATTAGCTCGGTACCGTTGTGCAAGATTGTATCAGGAAGAGGAGGAAACGGCTCTGCTGTTCGATTGTGTCGCAATCAAGCGGTTGCACTGTGAAACCTTTAAAACCTTGAGACCAAAGGTGATAGTAGCGCAAAAAGAACTAGTAGCGAAACTCCTCAACCTCCTTAGTAGGAGAGGTTTCGTCTACTAGATCTAAAAAGGAGGCTAGCACCACAAGCCTCTTTTGGCTGCGGTGCCGTGGAGCGTAGGACCCGTTCCATCCATTATTCTATTCTATTCTAATGGATATATGCTTGTAATTTGCAAAAATGAATGCCCAATAACTTAGATAAGTATGGTTTCCAAAAAAATAAGGTTTTATCTGAAAAAAATGCACCCAACAAATTGAGAAAGCATTTACGCGTATTTTAACCATTTTAGGACGACCTTAGGCTCGAGTATTCCAAGCAATATACAAGGTGATCCATTTAAAACGCACCAATCGCTAATAACTTTTTAGGAAAGCGGAATTTCAAAAAAACCCACGAAGTAAACAATATGTTCTTTTGGGTCTAGTTTTCAAATTTTCCATTCCCGATGCTGTATCTTTATTTTTGGCGGAGTTACGGCCAAAAACCTGATTGGGGTCTCATAAGGACCACTGGTTTAGACAAAGATTATGAAAACTACATAAAAAACCGTGAAAAATGACCCCGTTCGATATCCGTACTATTTGTTGAGATTTTTAAAATCAAAGTTACAATTTTTTCTATTCGTTAACGCTTTTCAATATTCCCAGTTCGAATCCCGCGTATGCAGTCATTTTTATCACTTAAAAAACCATAATACTTTATCAAATAAAGGGTAGTCATACGCGGGATTCGAATCGGGGATCTCCCACTTACAAAGCCACGCTCTTGACTACTAGACGAACACCCGCCCATCCCTGCCAAGATATTCTTACCCTAATCATAGATCAAGAAGTCTTGCATACGAGGTGCATTAAAATGATGTGATGATTGCTTTTATTTGATGATAAAACAAATTTATCCTGATTCACTCACAACCATTATATGACACTAAATGTTTTAAAATCTTCAATTATTATTATTTTTTTACTTTGCGTCACAAATAACTTTTTTTTTTGCAATCAGAGGACCTCCCAAAACTGGTGTATTTCTGGTGGAAAATTAGTATTGAAAACCGTTCACGATTAAGATGAAAATTGTAACTTTGATCTTAAATAACTCGACAACTATTACTGATATCGAAACGGGGTCAACGTCATTTTTCACAGTTTTTTATGTAGTTTTCATAATCATTGTCAAAACCAGTGGTTCTTAATGAACCTTGATCAGGTTTCTGCCCTTAACTCCGCCAAAAATGAAGATACAGCATCGGGGGGTGGAAAATTTGAAAACTAGACCCAAAAAACAAATAGTTTACTTCGTGGTTTTTTTTCGAAATTCCGCTTTCCTAAAAAGTTATTAGCGATTGGGTGCGTTTTAAATGGATCACCTGTATATCAAGAGCAAGCATTTCCTATTAAATTATAAAAGAGCTATAAACTAAAAAGAAAAAATGGAATAGATATTAAAACAGGACAAAATAAAAATAGAATAGATTCCAACTTCTAAAAATTAAAACAAACAATACGAAAGCTAAAACAAAGGATTAAAACCAACAATTCTTTTGCAACTGGTAGATTAAAAAAGTACTGTAGTATCATTTATTGAAAAACTGACTTTCCTTCTCACAATAACTCTCTGTCTTTCTCTCTCCAAGACAGGGGCAGGCATATACATAAATACAAAGAGAAAAAGAGATTTTTTTTAGAGAAAGTACAGAATTGAGAAAACAATATAGCACATCCGATAGTGAAAAATACGCTGAAGGAAAAAAGCGATGGCATTTTTTAAAAAAAATTGTGAACAAGTTGGACAGGCTGTCAGTAAGTTGGCCAAACCCTCTGAAACATGTAGCTAATAAAAATAAAAAATAACTAAGTTCAAACAAATAAAAAAAAAATAATAATAATAAAAAGACAGCAACGTTGAATATTTATTTACTTTTAATTTAAATATATCTCTGCTTTCTTTCCTACGTTAACTTTTCTGTACAAATATTTTTCAAAGTTATTGAACAAAACAAAAAATACTTTTACGTATAGATTTTAAATTGGGTTTGATGGTTTTAATTAAAAAAAAATCTATCGTCCTTCATTGTATCTGTCCGTACGATAATTTAATTGAATTTTTTAAATTTTGGGTTGTTATAATTGACTGGGTTACGAAATTAAGAGGTGTAAAATTTATCAAATTACTGCTGGCTAACAGGACATACTTTGGTTTGCAAGATCATTTTAAAAGTCAGTTACTCTACAGGTTGACTAAGATAAGACTTTATAAGACCCTTATCCTAATCACCTTAACATACGCCTCAGAGTGCTGGGTCACCACCAAAAATGTCGAGCTTGTTCTCCCTTAGGTTAGAATGAAAAATTCTTCGAAGGATGTATGGAGCCATTTTGGATGGCGAAACATGGAGAAGGAGAAGTAATACGCAGAACTAAGGAGTTTGTACAGGGACGTCGAGGTGGTGAGTGGTGGTGAAGCTTGGACGCCTCCGAGGAAATACCACACAAGATAATAAAAGAAAATATATATGGCACCGCGACGAGTGGGCAGACCGAGGTTGCGTTAGAGTGATGGTGTTTCTAAGGATGCAAGAACTCCTCCTTGGTGTCCGAAACTGGATGGTGGCAGCATTGGACCGGGGACAACTGGCGAACTTTGATAGAGGAGGCCAAGATTCGTGCAAGCGCGTTGTTGCGCCAGTTAAGAAGAAGAAAATTTATCAAATACATAGTAAACTAAAAAAATATCAACTTTTTTTGGGAGACAAAGGTTCTTTACTTTGGTAGAACTCAATCAACTACAACTATCTCTCTTTTAGCCTAACATTTTGGGGAAATTGATTCAGTTTTTCAGGGCTAAAAGAGTACATTTTTATAGATTAATGCGAAGAATTGACAATATTAATTCAAATATGTAAAAGTAATTTAACACATCTTAGCAAGATGCATCCGTTACTTTTGGAAAGTACTCAAATTACTAAAGATTTTTTATTTATCCTTTTAATGTAATTTACAACTGTACCTACAGGGTACAATAAGTAAATGTGATGAATATAAATAGCGTGGCGGACGTGAATGACGGTCATCCAGTGAATGACAGTCACCCAGTTGGTCACGGGGCCAACGGCGCCTCAGCCGTCTTCGAGGATTGGAGGGTAGAGTAGTTGAAGATAAGTTTGCAGCTAAAAGGTTGTGATGAAGTGAGTGTTATTGGTGAAAATTTTTATATCGAATTTTGGCAAGTTCGGAGATGAGTGGCATTTGGATATCTGTATGTATTGTGTGGTTGCTAACATTGAATGGAGCGTCTACTATGCGGCAGAGTATTTTTGATTGGAGTGTTTGCAGTCTATTGATGTTTGATTTTTTTAGCAGTTCCGTAAAGTTCGATTCCGTAAAGTCCATATTGGTGGTGAGAAGAGCTGTATAGAGTCGTCGTTTGTTCTGCAGTGAGAGTTTTGAGCGTTTGTCGAGTAGTCTGGCTAGAAGTTTGTATCGTTTGTTTAGTTCGGTACGTTTAAGTCTCGTATGGGGGTTCCAGGTAAGTCTCTTGTCTAGGTACATTCCAAGGTACCGCACATGGTCGGCTGGTGGGATAGGTGTATGATGTAGGAAGACAGGTGGTGGAGTTTGTCGTTTGAGTGTGAAGACTTTGTATTTAGACTTAGTTGGGTTAATTTTTATACGCCAGTTTTCTAACCAAGGTTCTATTGAGTGAAGGTGGGACTGTAGTGAGCGTACTGCGAGGATACGGTCAGAGTGTATGTGGAGAGAATGGCAGTGTCGTCAGCGAAGGTGTAAATAGAGGTATTAAGGTTAGAAGGTAAGTCGGCAGTGTAGATTGTGTAAAGAAGAGGAGCTAAGACACTTCCCTGTGGTACACCAGCAAGGACAGGATAGATGGAAGAGTGAGTAGTGCCTTGAAGAACTTGAAAGAATCTGTCAGAGAGATAAGAGCTGAGTATGAGGTAATAAGTGCTAGGAAGGATGCGTTTAAGGATGAAAATTTGCCATCATTTTTCTTCCTTTTTTATTTATTTTAAATCTTTTATTGAAATAATTGCAATCAGGATAACATGATAACACAATTTGTGGATTCATGAGTGTAGTAGTGACAGTTCCAGTGGTGTCGTTCAATTAACGTGAACAGTTATTAAACTGTTCTCACGAAAAGAGAACTACTCGCTATCTACTCTACAATCTTCTAGAAGGATAACCTTGTAAAGTGGAAGAAGATAGGTGTTCCTTTAAAGAGGTCAGGATGTGTCGCTGTAGAGAATGAAATTTGAGAAAACCACTTAAGAATGAAAGGGATTTTGAGATCATTATGACTTGTGGGCTAAGATGCAGGAAAAAAGAATGGAGCGTTAAGAATTTTTGAGAAGTATTTTTGAGTGTAATTACTGGACTACGTAGAAAGTTGGGACGTCGGTTCTGGTACTTCGACGCCGTATGACCAAATAGGTCACAGTAGCAGAAGGTATAAGATTCTTCTGTTATTTAGATTGAGTTTCGATCGTTTGACTGAAGTAGTATGGCAAAAAGTTTAGTTAGTTTCTTATCTTTTCAGTATAGCCTGGGGTGATACCATTTCAACCGTTTTTGGCTTTTAAATAAAAAAAAAAAATACTTTAAACTCTCTCTAAAAAAAATAATAAAGTTTTAAAAGTACTGCTGTAAGTTCTTGAACAAATAAAAGTTAAAGTAATACGTTTAAAATGATATCTGAAGTTAAATATCTTTTCAATGAAGCCAGTAGTAGAATAGTGTTCCAAAGGCGAAGCTTGTGTTAATAGTAAGAGTTTAAGGAATTGCTGTCAGTGCTTATGACAGTAAGTGTGCTTTCGGCACATATCAGCAGAGTGGGGAAGATGGCGGAAGACGATGTAAGAACATACTTAAAAGGTATATGGGATGAAGGGCTTTTATAAACCATATACTCATCATAAAGACCTTTATACTTTAAAAGTTCTTTTAAGTACACAGGATGCGTTACTTGATAAACTTCTTTACTTTTAAGGTTTTAAAACTGCCTACGATGTAAAAATCAATACTTGCTTATCACGCTGTTTTGGTATCTTTTCTTTTCCCCGTTTTAGATTGTTCTTTTAGAAATTCATTCAATTTTTCTAAAAATTATACTTAGCTTTGATAGTACAATAAGAAAACAATAGCTAAATTTTGCACGCATTCACCTACATCCCTCCTAATCTATAGCTAGATATTTACGTATAAAAAAAGGAACCTCTGGGGCGCATTTATCTAAAAAAAAAATGTTGATCTTCCTTCGCAACTATCGTATATTACCAGAGAATAAAGTAAGGTTTTCACAAAGAATTATAAGTAAGGAAATGAAGACAACCAAACCCGGTGCAAGGATGGTGTAGAACGAAGGACTGCCACACGACAGTGCCGTACAAAGACCGAACCACAGATAAGTATCAAGAATTCTTTTAGTCTAAGTAAAAGTAATAACTGGGCTTACGAGGGATCATCGCTGTAGCTTGCATAGAGCGTCTAAAAAGAAAAGGTTAATATGATAACTGTTGGCAAATATAGTAATAATGATGGCAAGAATAGTTAAAAGTGATGACAACAATATTAATAATGTTGGTTACAATAGTTAAAAGTGATAGCAACAATAGTTAATAGTGGTGGCAACAATAGTAATGATGATGGTAAAACAGTAATAGTGATGACTAGGGAACGGATTCGTATGTATTTACATATTTTTTTCTAGGCAATTTACAGACGTTTTTCAACTAGAAGTATTCATACTGACACTTTTTAAGCCAGTTTGAGTCTACTTTTATTTCACATATTTCCACATATTTGGATGTTATCGCATATTTATACATATTTGATTAAAATAAATAAATATTTCTACATATTTAATCAAAATATGTACATATTTTTTCATATTTTTCATTT
The DNA here is from genome assembly GCF_049639745.1 of Rhodnius prolixus. Classification (NCBI taxonomy): domain Eukaryota; kingdom Metazoa; phylum Arthropoda; class Insecta; order Hemiptera; family Reduviidae; genus Rhodnius; species Rhodnius prolixus. Next base: position 16,385,952 of record NW_027411582.1, on the reverse strand, counting down.
TGGGCATATTTTCATAATTGGGAGGTGGTTGACAGGAACTGTGAACCACAGACTGTAGGGCTGTGAATCACAGTGCGTACAATGGTTATTGTAATTTATACAGAATGCTGCTAAACAGTGACGGGCACTTGTTAGTTCTTTGAAGTTGTCTGACGTTGTCTGTTCTTTCAGCTCGTTCGTTGAAGTGTCCAATTCATTTCGTTCGGTCACTTAGTGTATTCTTTTTTGGGTGAAATGCCACGAACATCGGCCTCAAACAAACAACTGGTTGCTAAATATCTTCGCGAGTTTCCAGCAGAACTTTTTCGAAGTGATGGAGACATTTTGTACTGCACAGCTTGTGACAAGCGCGGTTTCTTGCTCTCAACGTTCCCAAGTCACCCAACATATTGCCACCGGATCGCACATAGAGAATAAAAACAGAAAGAAAGAGAGGACGTCCTATCAAGCCTTCCTTACATTTCCATCATCAAGTAAGTCTACTCTGAGTACAGATCTGTGTCGGGCTTTGGTTAGAGCAGATATCTCTTTCCACAAGCTTAAAAATCCTCATTTCAAAGGATTCATAGAGACCTATATTGGGAAAAAAATGCCTGACGAGAGCACTCTGCGGAAAAACTACCTGGAAGATATCTATAAAGATACAGTAACCAAAATTCGAGAACATATCAAAGATGGACCGATTTGGGTGTCAATTGATGAAACCACTGACGTTGAGGGCAGGTATATTGCCAATGCAGTTATTGGAAAACTTGACAGTGATGCTGATGTGGATTCAAAGCCATTCCTTTTGAACTGTGAGGTTCTCGAAAAATGCAATCATTCCACCATTTCACGATTTTCATAAAAAAAAATGCCCATTTTACTTAAATATTCCAGAAAATATTTTAAGAAAATCACATATTTTCCACATAATTGACGAAAATAAATGCATATTTTAATTAAATATTTGGCATTTTTAAATACATAAAAATCCGTTCCCTAGTGATGACAATAGTACGTAATATAGGGAAGGGATTAGCTATGAGGTTAGCATACTGGACTCCCACGCGGAGGTCCCGGGTTCGAATCCAGCAGCTGACCCTTAGATTTTCTCTTCCTAGGAGCTTCTTACAGCTCACTGTACGGTGATGTACAGTGTTGTCTGTAACGAGAGAACACTGTCCGGAGGCCGGCAGTGCACTGAAAAAAGCTCCGGGCGCCAATAACCTAAGATGTTGACGCGCCCTAAATCATAAAAGAAAAAAAAAACATAGTACGTAATAATGATGGCAAGAATAGTTTAAAGTGATGACAACAATATTAATAATGTTAGTTACAATAGTTAAAAGTGATGGCAACAATAGTAATATTGATGGTAAGTATAGTTAAAAGTGGTGGCAACAATAATTAGTGATGGTAACAATAGTATTGTAATATTATAATAATGGTCACTACAGTTAATAGTGGTGGCAGCAATTGTACTGTTGTAATAATGGTCACTACAGTGAACAATAGTGATGGCAACAATAATTAATAGTAGTAGCAACAATAGTTAATAGTAATGGTAATAATATTAAAATCTACTGTTATCCTTCACTTACTCGGCTTTTCTTTAGCTGCTGAGGTTGCCGTTCAGGCAAGAGCATCTCTTCAACTACTACGGTCATACTAATGTCAGCTGTTATATTCTAGATCTTCTGTAGAAGAGAGCATGGCCTGTTCATCAGCAAAATAAATCGACTATGGGTACCTGTTGTCAATTTTAATTCTCATTCCTTTATCTTTAATAATCTATTCAAACAATGCTGTATCTAAATAAATTTTGAACAATGTCAGTATTTTGTAGCATCACTAATATAGGAGTTGAACTAAATTTTTTGCCAAAAATAAAAACATTTAAAATAAAAGAAAGTTACTGCCGTTCTTAAAATGCTTGTAATCTAAGATGTGGTACTCGAAAAGATAAAAAAGGTACTTGAAAAGATAAGGAAAACGTGAAAGCAAAATGATAAAAGGAAGAAATGAAAACGAAATAATAATAAAAAAAAAAAGTAAATAGACACATAAAAGAATAAAAGTGAAAGCAAGAGGGTTACTAAAGTAATTTTGAAGGATGCTGGGCAATAGAATGGGGACAAACATGGGAACTAGGCAATTCCTACAGTTAGTATGTGGGATATTCGGTTTGTTAAGGTTGGCAAGTTGTGGAAGACCACGTCATAGAGCAATATGAGAGATGGCTGTCAGATAGAAGAGAGAGAGAGAATTTTGGGTTGAATGAAACGAGGCGCCAATTCAGTTGAGTGACATAAATTCTCGTGACTTAGGACTGGATGAGGTTGAATGGAGTCTGTAGAAGCGAGGAAGGGATTGTATGGTGTTGATGAGCTAACCTGACCCCTATCTACCTTGCCACGGAAACCTTCCATTTGAAATATCACCTCACCACGGCCCATTCACATGCTAATATAACACACGCACGTACTATTTTGGTAAAGATGTATATTATGTATACAGATATACTGAGGTAGGCTGTTAATTTCGCTATCTAAACCAACTTCCAGCGTGTGTCGCTTCGCCAACAATATACAGAGAAGTACCAACTCAATTTATAAACATGCAACTATACGTACACCACCACTGGTAAACAAATATTGTAAAAATACAAAAAAAAAAATAAAAGCACAAACATTTGCCTAACGCTGAAAGAATCGTGTAAATAAACAAAATGAAGACAATTGCAATAAATAAGCTTTAATTGTAATTGCCTCAAATAAAGCACCTGGTACCAACCACTCAAGGCAATTTCAACACTCAAATTTCTGTTAAGGCAATTTACTGTAATTGTAATTAAAATATGGTAGTCAATGCTAATTTAATGTTCCCTTTTATTTCTTTGGTAATGTCACAAAGAGGGTAATAGGGATTAGTATTTAGAGCAGATGGATTTCCATTCAACGAGGACTGGGTGCTACCCCAATTTTCATCCTACGTGGTAAGGGCATCCAGTTTGCGAGGATTTGCACTCAGCTCCTTGGCGAGGAACTGTCTTCCATTACAAGAAACGAATCCCCTTCCGCCAACGGTTCGTGAAGTGCTTTTGAACTGGAAAGACTGTCTTAAAAACCACCGCTAGTCAGGGACGGGTGTTGGTCTAGTGGTCAAGAGCGTGGCTTTGTGAGAGGAAGATCACCGGATCGAATCCTGCGTATGGCTACTTTTTTATTTGTTAGAAAAAATTTAATTATAGTTGATAATAATAGTAATAATTGGTAGTTGAAAGTTAAGCCCCACCAGTAAAAATAGGCGATTACTTTACTCTTACTTTAGCCTCCTGCTTGTCAAGGCAATTTAGCAGCATTAAACTTGGATAAAGCCGAATGCACATACCAGTTTATTGTGGCTTTATGCCTTCTTATAAAGCTCGGAAAGCCCTAGTGTTCCGAAGAGTAGATGGGTCCAGCCATTGTAGATACTATGTCAGAAGAAGTAAGTTCAGAAGTAACTAAATTCTAGTTGGATAGCATTTTGCTGCAATCAGAAGGCATAAAATCAAGTAATGCCTATTTTTTTAAAAGTGGTCTTCACGTCCATCTACCAAATTAGTTGTCCTAGGGCAGGGGTCGGCAAACCTCGGCTCTTTTATCCAAATTGTGTGGCTCTTCAGCCTGCCCAAAATATATTGTATATTTTAATTTTATTGAAACGAATGAAAATTCCATTTATTAAAGGTATTTTTTCAAAAATAATTTTAAATGTGATAGGTTCGAAATTTAATAGAATTATACAATATCAAAATAAAGTACTTGATTTATATTGTAAGACTGCTGCCTTTTAATTCGTTAAGTTATTATTTATTTGATTATTTACTTTGCAATATGTAAAAATAAATATATAAAACAATTAAATGTTATTGAATATCATAAAATCATAATTTGTGAAAATACAAATGATCTACAGTTTTTTACTCTATCAACCTTGCGGCTCTTGGTAAGATTTATTAAAATTATTTAAGGAAATATGGCTCTCTACTTAAAATAGGTTGTCGACCCATGTCCTAGACGAAGGCGACTAACAAACGTACTTAAACTATAAAGTTTTCATATTAAACATTCATTAAAATCCAAGACCTAGAACCGCAATACATCTAAGCTTTGTAGAAAATTCCATACATCAATCACCCTCACATCCTAATCCTCTTGTACCACTAACTTACTGCATTGCCTGGAAATTCTCCGAAGACGGTTGAAGCGCCGGTGGCCACGCGATCTTCTAAAAATGAAGTAAGTGAACTGTTCTTCTTTCACCAATGGGTGAATTCTCCCCTCATGCTATTCATGTATTTATACTATGCATCATGTTATATCAGCTTCACTTATTGCAGAAATATACTGCAGTTGTGAAAATAATTAAAGTAAACAAAAAAAAAAACAAAATTCTATATAATACAGTTCTGAATTTAGATTTTATACACACATATTATATAGAGCGAATGAAGTATTTTTACAGCTTTTAATTTTAAAAGAGTACTTAAAATTTTATCTCTGATACTGAAATTATAAAAAGAAAAAAGATAAAATGGAGCAAAGATTATAATAAGGAAAAAATAAAATAAAAAATAAATAAATAAGAAAAATAACAGCTAAAGAGATTACAGAGAGTATGTGCATAAAATCAAGAATTAGAATATGAGATGGTAGAGGTAGTACGTAGGTTTAATGTGTGAAATGAAACGATATTCAAAACGAGTACGGGGCTGGAGAGGTAACGATTTGCTGATTACGTTGTAGTGAAACCTTATTGTTCCTGGAGTCTAGGTATACTGCAAGAAGGAGAAGATTCTTCCCCGTGTATTTGTAATAGCAAATGTAGGTAATATGTATATGTGTGTGTACGTTACTGTAAACATGTGCAGACCGGCTGATAAGGGTTGGGTTTTAGATAGTAGGCGGGATATTTCTGGGATATGGGTAAAAAAAAACTGGGAGGATGGTGTGAAAGAGATGGAAAGATAGAAAATAAAGAGATAGAAGGCAGAGGAAGTAAAAAGATATAGGAAAGGTTGGACACACTGTTCGAGTGTGGTAAATACGGAGGAATCTGACTAAAGGGCTAGGGATAGGGGAACTATAGAGAGAGGATGTTATTTCAGGGTAATTGCACTTTTTGCCCGCAGCTAAAACTTGGGGCAACAAACACTACTACTACTATTACAAGAGAGTTCTGCTAGAGATGGGGCCTCCAGCAAGGGTGGTACTAGTATCGCCCACTCTATTACCTAACGCGAGGAAGCTAACCCAGATTTTGCAAAAGGGTTTTAAACAAATACTCTCCACACGGTTTTGTTGTAAGTGGAAAACAATGAATAGAAGAGAAATGCCATTTGGATGGATTAAACTGCATTCAACTTTTCTATTTCCAAACATCTATGCAATATATAGTACGCATGCAAGGATAATGTTATCAAAAGTACTTTTCAGAGTTTAGAAAATCTGCAGATGAAAGAGAAAAAAATAAATGTGGCTGTGTCATGGACACGGCCGTGTGTTGTACGTGAATACGTTTACGTAACGGATTGTATTTTTTATATAAAATATTTTTTAATTATGTATTTAGGATGAAATCAAGTATGCCTATACAGTCCGTTGTCGAAGTAGAAGCGATTTCATCAACCACTTGCACAATTTCAACCGCCCCAGCTGCAGATGTACTGGACACCGTCGTTGATCCGCTCGTTCATTCTTTTACGTTCCCGGCACAGCTTGACTCAGTCATATGGTGTTTTATTATTACCATTCGATTGTTCTTGAGAAGCCCTTTCCAACCGTATACAATCTCTGTATTTGGTTTTGGCTTTTCGACGCGTGTAGGCCGACATTATATATTTTTGATAATATTGTTTTATTCTAACACTTTATTATATTCACAGTCACTATTTTACACTAATGTTTTATATACAATCGATAGATTGTGACGACAGCTGACGATTAAAACTTAAACGAACATCGTAGCTTCTCCGAGTCAAAAGTTATACTAATTGCAAATCTCGATACGCAGCAAAATGATCTTAAAATGTCGGCGCTTCCCCCACCACCGCGCAGTCCTCGCTTATCGTCATGAATTCTTTGATCTTTTAGCTATCCAGTAATCTAATTTAATTTTGGATGTAGACTATAGATTCGAAACTATAATGCCAAACTGTATCCCCCGATTTTGTTATCATTAGGTTTTTTTGGATTGCCTCCATATGAAAGCAAATTTAAAGACGTATTCACGTCAAAATGCTTGGTGTATGAGTAACCATTAGGGTACACTACCAACAAGATTTCTTAAGATCATAATTTGAGATATTTTTAGTAGAGACTGTCTCTACCACTCAATCTGCCCAGAAAAACAAGATGGCTGAGGTACCTTCAGTTTAATCCAGGATGTTTTTATCATTTCTACAATAACTCGTCATCTACTGTTACTAAACCGTTGCAATAGTGGTAAAACTAATTGGTGGTCTGCGGGGGGCGATCTATTTTACCTCGTGATGCTTCTTTTTCGAAAACAGTGCAGTATCAGGACTTGTAGACTTGAGAACGTCAGGATTGATGTTATTCTCAAATTAACACATCACTTTGCTGAAAAGATTGGCCAAATAAAGTTATCAAGATTGCTGCTCAAATTCTCAAAAGTTCGAGAGCACAATCCAGAACATCATGTAACTCATGCTGAAGAGTGAATAACTCAGGATAGTAAAAGCAAATAGAGCCTAGAGCTCTCTTCTTTAGAGTAAGTAGCCTTTGAATCCTTAGAAAGACTTCCTAAAAGGGTACAAAAAAGATATTAAGGTTTTTTGAAGTAGGGGCCATCCCAGATAACCGGCTACCCTCTTTTCTTACGAGTTTCTCAGAGAACCTGAGTGATCACCAAATACTGAATTTGGGCTATACCCTGGCTGTAGGAATTTAAGGATGTTTCTGGAGCTAAGGAAAGATTATTCCATTCTGCCGGTACCCAGATTCCCGCGGGATTTCCTTGCAATCTAATCTTCTAGTTTTATTCCAATTTTTGGTAAATCTGGAAAAGACTTAGTGGAGGTGGCTGCTTGGGGGATGTAGAGAGATTATTCCTTTCTACCGTGAGGGTCTGTTTTCTCTTCTTAGAACATCACTGGAGCGCTTGGATCAATAGAAAACATGCTTAGAACTTCTTGGGGACTATTTGATTGGAGAGTGGATGTAGAGCACCCACTTTCTGAAGACCTTATTCAGTTGTTCGTATTCACGGAGCATCACGTTCGGCTCTGAGGATATTAGAAGAAATCTGGATGACCAAAAATGGTGCCCGCAGATTTAGGGGCCACCATTTCTAGCCGGTTTCATCAATCATATACTGTTCAAAAAAAGAAGTTCCTTACATCATCATCAACATTATAATCTACAGCGACCCTGGCTGGAACAGGACATGACACATTAAGCCACAAAGTGGATGCAACCAAGATCCCTGATTAGTAAAGTAAAGTAATCGCCTATTTTTTCTGGCGGGGCTTAACGTCCAACTACCAGTTAGGTGTCCTGGACGTAGGCGACTAGCAAACATACTTTACTGTTTTCTTTTTATGAACCATTAAATAAAATCCAAGGCCTAAGACCGGGGAATCGAACCCACAATGCATATTAGCTTTGCAGGTCTAGCCTCTAACCGCTCGGCTACCGTGGCGCCTAGATCCCTGATTAAGGACCCTTAATTCACATTAAACAAAAACTTACCGCTGGTTACAGAAGGATGTAGGAGTAAGGCTCTCCTTACACGCGTCTTTTACTGTTTTGATTTTTCAAATTCTGCTATTTATCACGATTAATCGAACACATTGAATTATTCTCTTCACAATCACTAAATGAACACACGTCATTTAGCACTCTCAAACACACCAATTTCTTAATTCGACCAAATTGAGAGGACCAACGTAAAGAGACAGTAATAATTAACTCTAAGTACTGAACAAACTGCAAAGAAACTCACTTAGTGAATACTTCATCAAGCTTAGAGTTTACCTGTTGGACTTATCCAATTGGATAAGATGGAAACACTTTAACTAAGGTTAATCACTTACTTTTCTAAGACAATTTATTGTCTTTAATTAATTCGAGAAATCGGAAGGAAATAATAATGTATAATGCATTTTTGTCCAATAAAAGTCTCACTAAAATGCATTTTATTCAACAAAAACAATCACCAAAAAGTACACAAATCCGCAAATATCCAACATTTCCTTCATATTTCAGTTCGTAGTTTCAGCCATTTTAGAAATACAGTACAACCTCGATTAACCGGGCTGACTTCCGGCTATACCCACCCCGGAAAACTGAAATCCCGGTTATTACATAATAATACATTATTGTTTCAATGTGGATTTTATCTTCGATAGATAAACAAATACGTTTACGTTTAGCATCAGTTTTCTTGACGGATTCCATTGCGTAAGTGAAATAAAAATTCGACAGAAAGGGGCAAACGAAAGATGTTTTCTTGTAGGACGGAACTGATTAACACTGAAGACTAGCTTGAGATTAGGCTGCTCTCTGGGAAGATTAAAATAATGCCGGTAATTATCCACTATAAATATTTCATATAACCGTGAACTTGAAAAACAACCATTTACGGCACGTAAATCCCACGGTCTTTTGTAACACTGTGGTAAATCCCTTCGAAATTCAGTACGAGGGTCGTTTGAAAAGTCCGTGCAAAAATAAAAACTACTTAATTTTTTAGGGTAAACCTTTTTTATTTTTCAACATAGTCTTCTTTTAGGCTTATACACTTCGTCCAACGCTGCTCTAGTTTGTTGATCCCTTCCGAATAATAGGATTTGTCCAAGTCTGAAAAATAGCCATTCGTTTCTGCAATCACCTCCTCTTTTGAATAAAATCTTTTTCCCGCCAGCCATTTCTTCATATTGGGGAACAAATAGTAGTCCGAGGGAGCCAAGTCTGGAGAATAGGGGGGATGTGAAACGAGTTGGAACCCTATTTCCATTAATTTTGCGACCACAATTGCTGAGGTGTGAGCTGGTGCGTTGTCGTGATGGAAAAGGACTTTTTTGTGGGCCAATCGTGGGCGCTTTTCTTGCAGCTCGGTTTTCAAACGGTCCAATAACGATGAATAATAAGCACCTGTAATAGTTTTACCCTTTTCCAGATAGTCGATGAGGATTATTCCTTGCGAATCCCAAAAGACAGTCGCCATAATCTTTCCGGCCGAAGGAACGGTCTTCGCCTTTTTTGGCGCAGATTCCCCCTTGGTAACCCATTGTTTAGATTGTTCTTTGGTCTCAGGAGTGTAGTGATGTATCCATGTTTCATCCACAGTGACGAAACGACGCTTAAATTATTATTATTGTGTTCTTTTTAAAGGTGCTCAACATCTAAGGTCCTTCGCACCTGACAATGTTGCTGAATGACACTACACTAGCTCATTCTAATCTAAAACTATCATTCTAACAAAAAAACACTCATGCATATAAATACATTCACCCAAATAAATACAATCACACACATTAAATCTAATCGCGATTTGTGATGGAGTACTTGATATTCCTCGCATCACATTAATAACCTAATCTAAGATAAAAACATATTTACATACTTTCATAATTAGAGACTAGCATAGTGTCATATGAGACTATATAAATCTATATCTTTAAGGTATTGCAAGGCTTTCCTTGCATTGTCTTCATTATCGTCCAGGATCTCTTTCATGCTATTACCCATGTTTAACTTCCGCCTAGCCCACGTATATCTGGTACATTCTACGAAAATATGATGGACGGATAGCATTACATTGCAGGTTCCACATATGGGTTGCTGCTCACCTCTAAAGATATAGCCATGGGTTAGCATCGTATGGCCTATTCTTAGTCTTGCAAGTATGACTTCTTCGTGGCGGGACTGTCTACTTGAAGTCATCCATTTTAATGGTGTGGATTTAATACTTCTCAGCTTATTCATTAATGGAAGTGTTTCCCATTCCCGTTTCCATAGCAATAAGGCTTGGGTGCGCAGATAAGCCCTCCAATCCAACGGCAGAACATTTTCCTTTGGGTTACTTATTAAGGCTGCATTCCTAGCGGCCTTGTCGGCGATTTCATTGAATTCAATCCCTGAATGTCCGGGAGTCCATAGGAAAACGACTGTTTTCCCAATTTCAGCACAAAGATGCAGACGTTTATGCACGGTCTGGATGAGTAGGTTGTCTGTATCCAACTTACATATCGCATCCAGAGAGTTTCGAGAATCTGAACAAATTAGAAATTTTCTCTCAGCGGAATCTATTATGTGTTCTAAAGCTTTGAAAATCGCAAAAAGTTCCGCTGTGAAGATACTAGAAATATTGTTCAGTGACCAGCTGTAACTCCTTCCATCTATCACCCAGGCCGATCCCACTCCAGTAGCCGTTTTAGAGCCGTCAGTGAAAATTTGCTTATAATTCACATATTTATTTCTCGTCCTTTCTAGGAACTTATTTCTATAAACGTAAGGAGGCGTATTATTCTTAATATACTTACTAAGAGTGTAATCTGTTAGAGGTCTGTTGAGTACCCAAGGTTCGATCTGCCATGCCTCCAAGTTTACTGTTGTAGGAATCTCGATATTATTTTCGGTACAGAGATTAGCAAAACGTATACCTAGAGGTTTGCTGTTGGTATATGTTCTGTACTTATCCAATAACTCCGGTGTAAAAACGGTTTTACAGCACAAATGGTTTTCCAGTGGTAATAACTTCGCTACATAGTTACACATTAAAACATTTCTTCTAGTTTCTAACGGAGGTTCTCCGCTTTCCGCGTATAAACTGTTCACTGGACTAGTTCTCAACGCTCCAAGCGCCATTCGGATTCCTTCGTTATGTATTGGATTTATTATTCGCAGTAAAGAATTTCTTGCCGAACCATATATTATACTGCCATAGTCTATCTTCGAACGGACGTATGCTTTGTAGAAATTCATCATACTATGTCGGTCCGCTCCCCATTTTGTCCCTTTTAAGACTTTGATTGCATTCAATTTCCTTATACATCTTTGCTTTAAATCCTCAAGATGTGCACGCCAACTTAATTTTTGCGTCTAAAGTTAGTCCTAAATACCTGACTTTACTTTTGCAGGGAATTATTCTACCTTCCAACTTCAACTCTACGGTTGGCTGAGTTTTGCGAAGTCGGTGGAAATGAACGCAATTACTTTTACTTGGCGAGAAGCGGAGACCATTCTTTTTCGACCATTGTTCAAGTTCGTCTATAGCCATCTGGAGACCATCCTCCGCTACAATGAAGCTAGGCGAGCTTCTAAATATTACTAAATCATCTGCGTAAAGCAGTCCGTGTACCGATTGTTCCAGCGAAGTTAGAACGCTATTTATTGCTATGAGGAATAGAATAGGGCTTAAAATACTCCCCTGAGGGACTCCATTCTCTTGGATGAAAGGAGACGACAGGGCTCTCCCAAGGCGGACTCTGAATATTCTCAGTTTTAAGAAATTCTGGATAAATATTGGTAGGTTCCCCCTTAGGTTCCATCGATGCATCTGCTTAAGAAGGCCATACCTCCAGACCATGTCAAATGCCTTTTCTATGTCAAAGAAAACTGCTATGAGATGGTATTTTTTCAAAAAAGCATTCTGGATAGCACTTTCGAGTTCTAAAAGAGGATCAATTGTGCTATGGAAGCGTCTGAACCCAGTCTGATGTTTATCTAGAAGTCGGTTTGTCTCTAGGTACCACGTCAAGCGCTTACTTATCATTCTTTCTAATGTCTTACATAAGCAACTGCTGAGAGTAATTGGACGATAAGATTCGGGCATTGATTTATCCTTTCCTTCTTTTGCGATAGGTATCGTAATGGCTACGCTCCATGCTTTCGGGAATTGTCTACCACTCCATATTCTGTTATAAAACCTAAGTAGATATATTTTGTTTTGTTGAGTTAGGTTCTGTAGAAATTTGTAATGAACATTATCAGGCCCTGGGGAAGTATTTTTGGATTTAGATAAGGATCTCTCTAACTCCCACATTTTAAAGGGAATATTATAATTTTGGTTACATCCCTCTTCAGAAAAATCAATGGCCTGGTTTTCCTCCTCTAGTTTTATGGAGAGAAAGTCCTTAGGATATTTGTCTGATCCAGATACCTTTGCGAATGCTTCTGCAAACAGTTCTGCTTTGTCCAAGTCTTCAGTTTTGACACTACCATTTATGTTTAATCCAGGGATCTGGGTAGTAGACCTAACGCCAATAATTGCCTTAATTTTTTTCCAAATCTCTGAAGAAGGTGTTGACTGCGAAATAGTTGACACAAATTGCCTCCAGGATTCTTTCCTACTTTCCTTTATTATCCTTCTTGCCTTAGATCTTAATATTTTATATTTGGCAAGATTCTCTTCGGAAGCTTGGTTGTAAAATTGTCTCAGAGCTTTTTTTCTATTCTTAATTGCATTTTTACATTCCCCATTCCACCATGGTGCGGGAGTTTTCTTTAAAGTTACACTCGTTTTAGGAATTGAGGTTTCTGCTGCGTCGACTAATACTTTAGTGATATACTCAGCCTCTTCATCGATATTGTTAAATTCTTGGTCTCTAAAATTAGCCATGGAAGCAAATTTCTCCCATTGGGCACGTTTTAGTGACCATCTGGGGACTACAGATAGATTCGCATCTTGATTTGCATAGGAGATCATAATTGGAAAGTGATCACTTCCGCATAGATCCCTGTGAACAGTCCAATCGAGAAGTGGCAATAGCGATGGAGAAGAGAACGCTAGATCTATGGCGGAGAGTGATCCATTACTGCTATTGAAATGTGTAAATTCCTGCTTATTAATTAAGGCAATGTTTTCTTTAACTAATATATCTTCCAGCATTCTGCCACGCGGACTCACGTGGGTAGATCCCCACATGGTATGATGAGCGTTAAAGTCACCTACTATTACATAGGGCGCTGGCAGCGCACGGATGTGCCTAGTTAATTCTCCTTTAGTGACAGGAATAGCGGGTGGTAAGTAGATGTTACAGACAGTAATCTTTGTTGGGATGTACACTGTCAGGTGTATCATTTGGATATCACTAAGTATGCTAACATCGTTTTCGCAGTAGATGTCGTTTCTCACGAAGATGACAACGCCTCCACAGGCTCGGTTGCCTAGAAGAAAGTCTCTTCGGTAAGCTCGAAAACCCTTCAATTTTGGGATATCCTTTTCTCTAAAATTAGTCTCTTGCAGACAAACAATTTTAGGGTTATATCTATTTACCAACAGTTTCAGTTCTTCTAAGTTTCTATAAAAACCGCGACAGTTCCATTGCAGGATCATTTAAAATGTTAAAATTAAATTAAATTCTTTTCATTTTTTCCCTTTCCCTTTCTTTCGAAGGTCGAATACAATTTTTTTCAATTCCTCGAGCTCTAAATTTTCCAACTCTTTATTTTCAACGCTTGTTAAAGAAGAGTTTGAGGAAGCGTTGCTTCTCAATTCCCTCCTGGTTTCCATTTTTTGTTCTACTTTCTTGTACCCACTCCCTCCTATTTTCCTAGGGGGTGAAGAAATAGAATTCATCTTTGTAGTAGGAGAGCTTGGGGTTTTGGGCCGCTTTTTGATTTCTTTCACGGGTTCCCTCGTGACAACCTCCTTGGTTACTTTCACGGGATCGCTCGTGACAACCTCCATCTCACATTGAGCTTGCTCAGCTAGGTCTTCCTGGTTTTCCAGTTTTTTAATAACCTTCTCATACTTATTTTCTAACCTTTCTACACTTTTTGCTAGGACTTCTACTACTGCTGTAAGCCGCGTTATCACGTCTTCAAATTTCTTGGTTTCCAAGCTAGGTGCTTGGGAAACACACTCTGCATAGCTGATTGGTCTAGCTGTTTCAGCTTTCACCCTCTTTAATGCTTCGTTGTAACTGATACATTCTTTTACCTTTAGTTCCTGTATTCTTTTTTCCTTTTTAAAGATTTCGCATTCTGCAGATAGCGGGGAATGAGGGCCTTTGCAGTTTATACATATTGGCGGAGTTGGACACTCATTCTGGTGGATAGGACCCGAGCAGAGCTTGCAGCGGTCCCCAACAGAGCAATTATTTGCAATATGTCCTAACTTCCAACATTTGAAGCATCGTAGAGGGTTCGGAATATAATGCCTTACTGGCAATGACAAGAACCCGGCCGTAATTTTTTCTGGTGGTTGAGATCCCACGAATGTAAGAATAAGTGCAGGGGTTGGTTTCCTTTCATTGAATTGTTGCTTATACAATCTCTTTACTTCAACTACACCCTGCGATCTGGATTCATTCAGTATCTCTTCCTCTGTACAGTTCAGCAAATCATAGCTCGAAATCACACCCTTAGAATAGTTTAAACTTCTGTGTAATTCAACTTTAACGTTTAATCCTTCATACTTATCCAAGGTTAACAATGATTTTGCACGTTCATTTGCAGCACTGGTTTCTATAAGCAGGGAACCGTTACGTAGTTTTTTGGTTTTGGTCCCCGGGCAAACATTTTTTAGGAAAGTGAATACTTTGTACGGCCAGAAGGGCTCGAAGTTTTTTCCTTCGTCTACACAAGACATTACGAAAAATTGTCTTCCCAATCCTGTTTCCGAAAATAGAATTTTCGGATCAACAGCATTATTTTTTTTATATTTTACTAATGGAGATTCTCCATTCTTTGCTGATCCTGATGAAATTTGAGTGTTAGTGGTTGGCAACATAAAGTTCCCACGAGTGGGGACGATCTATACTACCCCTTCGGCAGAGCGCCCTTACCGTCAGGGGGCCTACTTACTCACTGAGTTCGGCCTGGTGCTCAGTGGGGCCGATAAGTGGGCCGATACCCCCGCCCACAAACCTCCCGGCTCGGTACTCACACCGGAATTTAGGGGCGTCTGTAAGTGTAAAATTAGGTGGTGTGTATGTGTGTACATGTGTTTGTGTGTGTGTACGTGTGAATGAGTGAGTTTCAAATGTGTGCATGTGTATATATGTGTGGTATTGAGCTCGGGTTCCGTGGGTGCGCTACACCCATACGACTGTTGTCCAGCCGCCCCTGCGTAGTCCTTTAGTCGCCTTTTACGACATCCTGGACGGGAGCAGGCCTATTCTAATCCCCGGTCCTGCAGGGGCGCGACGCTTAAAGTCCTGCGGATTCTTCTGGAACAGCTGCAAACCGTCCTTGCAACACTTCACACGATTTCGTTTTTGGTCAAGCGTGAGCAATCGCGGTACCCATTTTGCGGATAGCTTTGTCATGTCCAAATGTTGATGCAAAATATTATGTACCCGTTCATTCGAGATGCCCACAGCACTAGCAATCTCACGCACCTTCACTCTACTGTCATCCATCACCATATCATGGATTTTATCAATGATTTCTGGAGTAGTAACCTCAACAGGGCGTCCAGAACGTTCAGCGTCACTTGTACCCATATGGCCACTCCGAAAATTTTGAAACCACTTATAAACTGTTCTAATCGAAGGTGCAGAGTCACCATAATGTTTATCAAGCTTCTCTTTAGTCTCCTGAGGCGTTTTGCCTTTCATAAAGTAGTGTTTAATCAACACACGAAATTCTTTTTCGTCCATTTTTTGAAAATCACTCGACTTTCTCGATTCAAACGAATGCCAAACACAAAGAAATAGACCGATCTGGCTGAAACTTGGAGTGTGTTCTTCCAAGAGATGCTACTAACTAAACATAACCTCGATACGCGCCAGTGGTGCTATCTCTCTGACCTTGCACGGACATTTCAAACGACCCTCGTAAAGCTAAATATTAAATAATAATTTTTTGAAACTTTTATGTTTTGAGTTACGAGGATACATACAAACTTATTTAAAGACTAATTTATACCAACAACTGTTTAGGACTTAAGGGAACTTAAAGTGGATATAATATTTCGTTTTAAGTAAAACCCTACTCGATTACAATTACTCAGTAGAGTAATTGTACCGTTTTTTATTGGGCAGTACATTTTTTGTGGGTTTTTTCTCATTTTTTATTTTTAAATTGCCTTAACATTAAACTAGGGTATTTCTGTGGTAAAATAGGCAATAAATTAGAATTAAAACTATAACATTATGTTACACTATTAGAGAGATAACTACAATTACTTAAATTGTTATGGTAGATATTACAACCCTACATTAATGTTAAAATATAATTCATGACCTGAATATAACCAGGATTCTAGGTATTGGGAAATATAACAATATGGAAAATAATAATGGTACGAACTAGAAGGGATTAGCTGAGTGGTTAGCGAATACTGGCTTTCAACGTGGCGATCATGGGTTCGAATCCAGCAGCTGGGCCTTCAGATTTTTCCCTTCCTAGGAGCTTCTTACAGCTCACTGACTGGTGATGGACAGTGTTTTTTGTCTTTGCTATTACTGTAATCCTCCAAATTCTAAATAATACTAGTTCTTATTCTTTCTGAAGCAAACTTTGTCCCAAGATTCAAAAGCTTGGTAAATGATTCTTCTCCGCTTGGGTTAATGAATCTGTTTGGAAATAACTATTCCAACGACATTATTATAAATCTAAAAAAATAGAGGCGGTCCCAAAAAAATGGTCATGCCTCTAATTAAGTTTGCCTTTAATTATTTCTAGAACAATTCTCCTTCTATATTCAGACTTGGGACCAATTATCATGGGTTTGAAGAACAGACATAGTTGAAGAGATAATGAGATTTTTATCAGTGAAAGGTGGATACTTTTGAATCCTTATCCTTATTCATCCTTAACCAGTTAAGCGTTTTTGACGTGTGTACACGTCAAACCAACTCTCTATTACGGTGCGTTCGACGTCTATACTCGTTGTGGAATATATAAAATTGCTGTTAACTATAAAAACTCGAAATTTTAATAAAATACAATAAGAATATTATTTGGTGGGATGTTTCCTTTATCTTTACCAATAGAACTGCCAAGTATTTTACACGGAGAGGGGTGAAGGGAGTCTGCCAAATGATAAGTGGTTGGTACATGTTTGGTCTCCGCATTAGAGATTGGGAATTAGGCACAGCTCTCAACCTTTGGGCAATGCCGTTTTTTACCTTAGGGAGAGGTTCAGACCTCAGTTCGAGCATGATTTCATTTTGCACAGAATTCCAAAGCTCTTTTCTTCCTTGTAAAAGCTGTAGCGTCCCCTAGTTAACTAGGAGCAATGCATACGTGAAGCGGTGCAAGATTTTGAATGAGCACAGAGAATGCTCTGTAATCTCAAGCCCCCTCAGAGATTGCAGAAAAAGTCGCTTGCAGTGACTATTATGACGTTGTAAAAGTTTTGGTTGTTAAAGCCCTGCGTTCGACGTGTTTACACGTCATTGTCTGATTTTAATTCCGCACACTTTGGCTGGTTTTTTAAAAACTAAATTCCACGCTTAACTGGTTAAAACTTAATAGAAATACAAATGATAAAGTAAATTATGAGACTAACAACATTATACAATTTTCTATTAATCGCAACAACTTAAACCAAATATTCAGTCTTTCACGGGTCACATAGTTACCTTTCAATATTTTTCTCATAAATGTTTTATTTTACATAATCTGATAATTCATTTTGATGGGGGGAAAATAAGTACCAAAATTAATCTAAATAATTAATCCTCAGATTCAGAGAGCAGTTGCAACCTCCTAACTAACCTGGCTTGCGAGCCAGAGGAGGCACCTTTGAAGGCACAGTACATGCTTCACAAGTTGCGTAAAGTTGATAAAAAATAACGCTTAACTGGTTAATTGGTATTTCTAAATTACATGTCCGAATCAAAAGTTACCTGCGTGTTAAACATTGAAATTATTATTAATTTGTATTATCATTTAGTGATCTGTAAACTATTAACATTTAGGATTGGACTAGCGATGACTTGGTATCGCCGAATCCTTGTGGCTGTCCACGAACAAACTAATTTCAATCATCCCTTTGGGCTATCCCCCCTTGAATACTTTGATGTAATCCGTACAGTGAGCATTTTCTTTGCATTCGGCACTTCTTAGCGGACGCCAAATGTTGTATAAATCTAATATCAATCGCGAGTACAATTCAGACTTTTGGATCAATATTAATTGTTTTATTAATTAGAATTGCCCGGATCACGAACTGCAAAGCCAGATTAATTAGTATAGATAGCCTTGGCTTTGCTACCCCCACTTCCGATCGGCTAGAAAATCCATTAGAAAGAATACCTTAAACCGTGCGCCAGTTAATCTAGACTATCAATTCTGCTTTTTCAGCTTCTTAGTTATACTAAATTTCGCCACGACATAGCCGTTTAACAATGTGGAATAAGTGTTTTATTCCTTTATTAAATTTGATGACAAACATTTTCAATATTTAGGATTATACTAGCGAGGATTTGGTCAAATAAAAAACAGCAAAACAGGTCTTTACGCCATTGTTTCTCAAGAGTTTTTTTTTAACAGTGACCTGAGGAAATTTGTCGAAACGTTGGCTTAAAAACGGAGTTGCTGTTTTTTAAAATTTTGACAAAATCATCGCTAGTCCAATTCTAAATATTATTGTAATAGTTTACAGGACACTAAAAGATAATACAAATTCATAATATTTTCAATGTTTGACACCCAGGTAACTCCTGAATCGGGCATGTAATGTAGAAATATCAATTAAGGATGAATAAGGATAAGGATTCAAGATGATCCACCTTTCACTGATGGAAATCTCATCATCTCTTCAACAAATTCTGTTCTTTAAATCCATGAGAATTGGTCCAAATTCCAAGATGAGCAATAACTATCAAAGAATATTTATTCTTTATGAAGAGAACAAAACCTTGACTTCTTCAGAATGATTCAGGACATAACTTTACCCTTTTTTCTCCAGAAAAAATAAACATGGAGTTGTTAGTCTAATACGAGGATGATTTCAAGTACGAGTAGTTACTCTGCCGTCATTCTGGGAAAAATTAAGAAGAATACAGATGTCGCCTATTCTAGTTATTTTACTTTACTAAGATATTTGAAAGTGCAGATTTTCTATTTTAAATTTTCAACATTTTTGAGGTGCCTTAAGTGCAAAAAAAGTGGTTTTTACAAAGGTCATTCTTTCTATCCATGGTATGGTTCCTTCTTAAGTCAAAAACAAACAATTCTCAGCAAGTTCTAATTTTCATCTAAGCTTAAATTTATTTTCTAAATTATTGCTGAATCTGAACTTTTCTTTGTCTTAGCTCTTATGCCTTTCAGCGTCGAGCTTTAGATAGCTTAGGCCTTCAACCATTGGACGATCTCTATTGCTTGCCAATCTCCCGGATAGATGACCTTGTCTGACCCCGCTTTTGTGATAATCGTTCAATGAAGTCCAAATAGCCCAATCTTGGTCTACCTCTTGATCTGCAACCTTCAGATTTGGCCTCCATCAAGCGCCTAATCTTCCCCTCTCCACTTCTCCTGCAGACTTGGCCAAACCACCTCAACTGCCGATTCTTCAACTTAAGTTACGAAGGATTGAATCTTTAAGTCGCTCCTTATTGATTCATGCTGAATTTGAACGATTGCCTTAAAAACCAAAAGCTACGATTGTGTGGGAATTACTTTAGCACTTTTTTGGGGCAATAAATAACTATTAAACACAATTATAATAGTAGGTTCACTGTGAATATTTCTAGCTTAACAGGACGAACAATATAATTTATACTGACACGTTAAACGTTCATACAATAAACAAAACGTTTGCAGAGATAGTTTATGTTGATGCACAACTATTTGGAGTTAAGCTCTAAACATCTCGCATAGTTACTCACAGATTTACATCTAACTGTTTAGTAGCTTGTACAGGGTGAACCCTGTTTTAATCCGAATTCGATTCTGATGATACGGTTAGAAAGACAGATAAATTTCCTAAAAATTGACACCATTTTGAAGCATAAATTATTCTTTAAACAGCCTTAATCTTCCTCCGGAAACTGGGAAAATAAAAGTAATCGAAATTTTTAAGAAAACTCATTAGGCTCTTATGTAATCATTATCAGACCTAGGTGCTGGCACTTTTTATAAAAGTTTCCTTGTCTAATGGGCTTTTAAACGGTATATCATTTTCCAGGATTCCTTTTATCTTCGTTCGAGAAATTAAGTTTATTTTGCAAGAAAACGTGTTCACGAGCACTCAACAGTGTTAGTTTATCAATTGTCAAAAAAAAAATAAAATAATAATAATAATCTGAAAATGTTAGGAAATATATTATCTGAATTAGGTATTAACCAATACAACTAGGTGTCTTACAAATAAACTTCCCTGATCTGTTAGTCTTGGTTTCAAAATTTTCTATTGTACCCTATTTGAAACTAAACAAATTAACCTTCGATTATAAAAATAGCACTTGTTTATTTCATAACATTTTCAGATTTTTTTTATTTTAGTGCAACTTGTAACCTTTGACTTCCTTATTTTAAAACAACCTACTTTAAAATTGACTACCGGTCCATCTAAAAGAGTTTTTAATGAATTAAACAACTTGATAAACTAACACTGTTGATGTGCTCGTGAACACGTTTTCTTGCAAAACAAACGTAAGTTTCTCATACGAAGATAAAAGGAATCCTGGAAAATGATATACCGTTTGAAAGCCCATTAAACAAGGAAACTTTTATAAAAAGTGCCAGCACCTAGGTCTGGATAATGATCACATAAGGGCCTAATGAGTTTTCTTTAAAAATTTCGATTACTTTTATTTTTCCAGTATCCAGGAGGAAGATTGAGGCTGTTTGGAGAATAACTTATGCTTCGAAATGGTGTCAATTTTTAGAAAATTTATCTGTCTTTCTAACCGTGTCATCAGAATCGAATTCGGACTAAAACTTTCTGAGTAATAACATTTCTATTGGAGAAAAGTAATGTTTTTAGAAAAATGTCACTCAAGAACAGTGGGAAATATGAAGTTGGCCAATACGTCATCGAACTCCACTTTAGATGTACTACACCCAGTAGGCCTATTGACAACACTTACTGGTTCACCCTGTTTATAAACCACTAATAGTATTGTTTAAGAGAGCCACAATAGATCTTTCTACACTGTAAACACTTTTTAGATTAAAGAATATTGTCCAATTGAGTGTTTTGTAGGAATAACAAATTATTGGCAGCGATAATTTATCTATTAGTAAAACGTCCTCCCATTATTATTTCACAATCTCTTTCAGATGGCTCGGGGAAAAAAAAGGTTTTTACTAGATTAGTAGAAGCACAAGTGCGGAACCTTCATACCCTACGTCGGAGTCATGAGTGCGCGTCAAACACGTAGACAAGCGGCGGCAAAAACAACCTAGTTTTGTTGGCCGGGAATTTGGTCCGTTTTGCTTGATGACATCTGGTCGGACGTTGTTTAAGTGAAAATCAATGTTTGATCTTTTTTAGTCCAGTCTCTGGCGTTTTGTTTTTTTTATTTATTTTTTTTTTTTCCTTTAGCTCAAATATTTACTAATCACGTTAATTTTGTTTTTTGCCTATCACTAGCTAAAGCATGGTCAGATTTGTTTATTTAACCGAATAATTCAATTTTACTTTTATTTTATTAACTTAGTTTTATTTTTTTTACTTTCA
Source organism: Rhodnius prolixus (assembly GCF_049639745.1). Classification (NCBI taxonomy): domain Eukaryota; kingdom Metazoa; phylum Arthropoda; class Insecta; order Hemiptera; family Reduviidae; genus Rhodnius; species Rhodnius prolixus. The sequence goes on along the minus strand of NW_027411582.1, from coordinate 16,364,379 downwards.
AATTCTTGGCTTAATAATTTTAAAAACAGTAATACAGGATTTATTTTTGATAAAAATATTTACAAGAGATTTGGCAAATTTATAAACATTATTGTTTAGAGAACATTTAAAATCGTAACTAATGTAATTTTAATATTCAAAACAAATCAAAAAAAAATTCATAGAATATTGTTGAACTTTTTTGGTGACTCCTTTGGATCTATTGTGGCTCCCCCAAACTAGAGCTCGCCCTCCAGACTCATACGATTAATCAGACTCTTGGGTAAAGCTCTCAGGCCTTGGTTTCGCTTCCTCGAGATGTAACATCCTTAGCCAGACAAAACACGTGCAGTGCCGTTTCCTCCTCTTCCTGAAAGAACCTACAAAGGCTATCATCTGCCAGGTGCCCATGCGATGCATGTGTTTACTGAGCCAGCAGTGGCCCACTTAATAGACCTACAATTATCCTCACGGCCTTGACGGATTAATTCTGTAGTCAGCCTTGGCGAATAGCCTCTAAAGAACTCCTTCGCCGGTTTCTCAAGCCAGCATTCTTGAGACCTAGTCTGCATCCATAATTTGATGGCCGTACAATTAAGGCACCTGGAGACTCCATACTAGGGTTCCGAGCCAACAAAATGTCCCGCAGAGCCTTTCATGGCCAATAAATCTGCCACTTCGTTTCCCTTATGTCCTGAATGACCAGGTACCCAAACCAGAAAGACCTTATTTTGGTCATTAATTTCCTCCAGGGCAACCAGACAGTCCCAAACCAGCCTTGTATTGACCTGGTAAGAACCAACAGCTCGTAGAGCAGCCTGACTATCCGAAAAAATCACGGCCTTGGAATTAATTATTCCTCGTCCAACAATCTCAGCAGCACAGAACCTAATTGCAGCTAGCTCAGCCTGAAAAACCGTAGCTAGTTTCCCTAGGCTAACCGAAAAACTACATTTCGGCTTCACCCCGTACTCTTCCGCTCCTACGCCTTCCTCTGTTCTGGAGCCATCCGTGTACCACATTGAGTTCCCCAACTAAACAGTAAGGACAGAATACTCATTGTCAATAAGTATAAGGTAAATAACTTTTGCAAACTATTTTTGTTTAATCCTTGGACGACGCTCCAAATTACCCATTGAACTCAAAAGCTTAATATACAACACTATCCTCAAACCTATGTGGACTTACGGACTAGAGCTGTGGGCTTCAGCCAAACCTACAAACATACGGACTGTACAAGACATTTCAGTCAAAACTCCTCCGACAGGTAGCTGACGCTCCTTTCTACGGTGACTAACCTCACTCTTCACCACGACCTCAACATTCCCTTCATAGACTAACTCGCCAAGACTAAATACCAAAAATTCCATACTGCTCTCTCTACTAGTTCTAATCCTCTTGTACAGTCTCTCGCCTCCTCTGACATCTCTAACAATCCTACTCCAGAATCGCCAGTGGACCCGCGACCTCCTTTCAGTCTGGAGACCTAAACGCCATTACTCTCCTACTCATATTCTCCTCATATCTCTTATAGAGAGTGCTACCGCTGGGTAGCTTCTCTCCTCCTGCTCTTCCCGCACCAGTTAATCTCATTCACCTCCTATTTAGGGTGAAGGGACCAGTAATTGACTGCTTAAGAAAAAATTCGAGTTTAAGATAGAATAACTTCCGTTATTTTGGCTCCAGGTGTAGGTTATAAAATTGTACCGCTCCAGTAGGATGTATTCTATTTTATTAATATTTTAAAAGCAGTAAATTCGATCTTTTGGTCAACCAAAAATGATTTTTTTTGTAAGTATGTCAATGACCCAGTAATTGACATACCGAATTTTCGGTGGAACCAGTGTTTGACATGGAGTGGGACCAGTAATTGACATACAAATATATTCATGAAACGACATAAGGTATGCATTCAAAATCACTTTTAAATCTAAATAAATCACCTAAATCACTTTTTCAATTGGATTTATAACAAAAATCGGTCTTATTCATAATTAATTACAATCAGTTTTTAAATAGGCAAACCTAAATAATCTAATATTTTTTCAACCTTACCCTTTTTTATGCAGCTTTTGACGATCAACCCTTACACAACTGTACTACCGGTAACATCACAAACATCACAAAGTCACCAACTCTCCACGAATGTTTGATTTCGCACCTGGTACTTCTCTTGAGGGAGCTTCATTTTTCCTCTGGCCGTTTTCTTTGATGGAATTCTACGGTTTAGCCATTTCCTCCCTTTCTTCTTTGTCATGTGGCTAGGACCCAAAACTGAGGGAGAATGAGAGATTTTCCAACTCCGTTACGTGGGCGTCGTTTTTATTAGTCACGTAGGCCTCGGAAGCTGTTCGGCGATCACGATTATTCCAGTTTGTTGTTCATACATTGTTGTTCTCTACAGAATAATCATTCTGCATGCCCTCTTGAAATAAGGCGTACATTTGCTAATTCATTAATTTAAACATATTTTGTTGGAAGTTTTACTATTTATTTTATGTTGCCGATATTTTTTATCAATGATTTTATTTTACAATGTATTGAATTTTTAATTATAATAAAATTTACCAACTTATCTTATCATTTTCCCAGGAAGTCAATCACTGGTCTCAAACAAAAAAGCTGTAGGACTAGTAATTGACATACATGTCAATTACTGGGCAGATTGCCGTTTCAAGGACCAGTGATTGACAGCCCCATTTTAATCCTCAATGCTTCTTATAATTAAAAAAAAAACTACATAAATGAAATCTACAAGTAATACTAATTATAACAGAACATTGATAACCACACGAATATATGAACAAATAAACGAAAAATAAGAAAAAAGAAAAATTATTTTCTTATCAATCCTCCTTAGCAACGGCTTGTTTTTTCCTTGATTTTGAACTTTTAACACAAATAACCTTCCACTGATACCAAGGAACCTTCCAATAATTAATATTTTTCTGGAACTGCTGCCCAAAGGCTTCTCAATAACGAAATTGAAAGAATCACCACTAAAAACGGCTCATATCCCTTATAATACCAGTTTATTTCTGGTATGTCAATTACTGGTGCCCAGTCAATTACTGGTCCCTTCACCCTACTTATTATATATATTTATACAGATTGTAAATTACAAAATAAAAATAAAATAAATTAAAATCAACCAACCCTAATTTAAAAAAAATAATAAAACCTAAACGTATATATTCGGGGAACAACTCTGTACTTTCCATAAATATTAAGCTAAATTTTCTGAATTTTTCAATTAATAAAGTTATAATTTAATTTTTTTATTTAATTTAGTAAAACGCTGGAACGCGAGTGGAAATTGTAAAATTAAGAAAAGACAGAGCGGCAGAAAATACCTTTCATGACGTAGTGGACTTTAAGTGAAAAACTTTTACTGTTCGCTTTTCAATTCGACCACTTTTCAGAGAGAGAAAATTATAAATAAAGAAAATTCTCCCCACTCCCTTCTTTTAATTTCACCCTCTCGTTGGGGGGAGAGTTGAAGATTTTATAATATCTTAAATTGTCTAGGTATGGGGACAGATTGAAATTTATGTCTGTAAAGACGGACAATATTCTCCTTTTGATAAAATTTAGCAGTTATTTCGTCGGATATTTTAGTAGACATTGTTTAGCGCAGAATAATTTAAGAATTCTTATCTTTAACTTCTCCCTCGTTTATTTAAAATATGCGAGTTATTTATTTGTGAAGATATAACAGCTTTTGAATGAGATTTCTTAAAGAATGATTTCCTTATTATTAATATCTTCAGGAATGATTCTTATTTGTCCTTACGTTTATCTCTTTTTTATATTTTATCCTTCTATCCTTTTTATTTCCCTATTAATCTGTTAATTAAGCAAAAGGAGATGTTGGAATCATGGTTTTTAATTTTAATTTAAATATATTTTGATATGTCAGTCAAAATCAATTTCCGGCAGCTATTTTTATGTATACGAGGTCTGTAAATTAAGTAATGAGACTGATTTATTAAAAAAAATTATTCAAAAAGAATTACAATTCTATATTGTCCACCTTCAAAATAACTTCCTTCTGAAGCCACACAGCGCTGGAGACGTTTCTTCCACTTCTCATAGCAGTGCTCGAACTCCGATACTGGAATAGCCTTCAGCTGGTCGGTTTGAATGTTTTCGACTGTCCCAAAATGAGTTCCCTTGAGGTGATTTTTCAACTTCGGGAAGAGAAAACAAGTCACATGGACTCAAGTCAGAGCGAATAAGGAGGCTGAGGAGCCACAGGAATGTTTTTACTGGCCAAAAAACTCGTTTATTGAAATTGCTGTGTAACAAAGAGTAAAGGCTATTCCAGTATCGGAGTTCCATCTATGATACGTAATCGGTAGTTGGACGTAAAGCTCGCCTGAAAATACCAGGTGTGCCTATAAAATATCGAGACTGTTGCTGCTACAGAAAAACTATGCATGCGCCAAATCCTAACGACCGACAGCTTTGCAGCGTAAAGCCTTCTCTTTCGATTGCAGCGTCCCTCACGTGTTTGTAGAAAAATCTGTCTGACCGGAACCGTCGTTAGTGTAAGAGGTGTTAGTTTCGTTTTGCATGAAAACATGATACTACATATGTAGTAGAGCAACGAATTGTCGTGAAATTTCACATGAAACTGGGTAAAACCGCTACTGAAACTTATCTTTTATTAAAAGAAGTTTATGGCAATGAATGTTTATCACGTGCGCAATTTTTTGAGTGGTTCAAGCGTTTCTAAGATGGCCGAAAAGTCGTCGGAGATAATGACCGCCCGGGTCGCCCTTCCACGTCCCAAACGGATGAAAATACCGATTATAATTAATCAACATTACTACCGTGAGGTGCTTGCTCAACTAACCAACGCTACAAAACTTCTCGCCAGAATACTTGATAAACAATCGAAACTCAACCCACATAGTAACAGAAGACTCTTAGGCCTTGGACGCACAGAAAGCGGTCTGAACGCGGCGGGTAACGATCTCCAACTGAGGCGGTCTAATTGTACTATACAATGTTGCATCGTCTCTGTGAAAGATTTAGGAACCAACGACCCGATTTTTGGAAGAACAAAGGCCATCCGCCTTATTCGCCTGACCTCTTGCCCCATGTGTCTTTTATCTGTTCCCCAAAATCAAATCTGCATTAAAAGGAACACGATTTTGGTCCGTTGAAGCTGTGAAAGAAAAAACGGTACGCGACATGCAGGAGCTCACAGAAAAAGACTTTCAGCACGGTTTCGAACAATGGTAAATTCGCATGGAGCGTTGTAGGGATAGGGGTGGGGGTTTATATTGAAGGTGATAATAACTAAATATGTACTCTTTAACAAAAACTTACAGTTTAAAATGTTAAGTATAAGGGTTGATTAAACGCCAAAAGGTACACAAATCAGCAAGCACCCAACATTTCATTAATTCTTCATTAATATTTATGTAATTTTACTGTATTAATTTTCATTAATATTTTTTAGAATTTATTAGATGTCACAGACCCTTATGCTGGCCATTTTCGTTTACAAAATATATGTTCAAGTAGCACTGTAGATTGACTGTAATATCTAGTTATTTATAATAATCAAACTATTAATTACTGGTTGAAAAGAAAAACGTTATAAAAAAAAATTATGAGGCTAAAAAATTCAAAACTTTTTTTTATCAAAAAATTTAATATGTAATATAAAGTAAATAAGATATATGCATATTTTTAGGACAGCTAATTATTCCAGTATTTTACTAAACCCTTATACAACTGTCCTACCGGACAGTTTTAATAAGTAAAATTAGGGAGACTAATTTAAATTACAATTGAGAAATGAATAATTGTTGTTGAATAATCTACTTGTTATTAACTGTGTGATATTTGTGCTCACGAATATTTCGGTAAGACGAATTCAAGACAGTAGCCTCCTCTAACTTTGTCTTTTTCTACTTTAACATGCATGTACGTATGTGTGATTTATCATAATTATAACAAAAAAATATTATAAATGAAGTGGCCAGCATAAGGGTCTGTGACATCTAATAAATTCTAAAAAATATTAATGAAAATTAATACAGTAAAATTACATAAATATTAATGAAGAATTAATGAAATGTTGGGTGCTTGCTGATTTGTGTACCTTTTGGCGTTTAATCAACCCTTATACTTAACATTTTAAACTGTAAGTTTTTGTTAAAGAGATTTTTGTACCTTTTGGATAGATTTTCCTTTTTGTCTATTTTACAAAGTTACATATCTTCTTTACAGATTTTTTAAAATTTGGAATAAACAATTCTATCATTATAATCTGATAAGGTGTTAAGTCGGAACCGTAACTACCTCTGGAGAGATCTTTTTAAAGAATGATTATAGTTGCGGTCCCCCAAACCATCCTCAATAACAACTTTTTTTGAAAAAGCGTTTTGAATAACATAGGAAGGTATTTGTACGTAAATAGCAAAATTAAACTGCGATTTCAGTACTTCCTTTTAAGAGGAGTAAGAAAAATAAACTGCGATTGCAGTACTTCTAGGCAAAGAGGCAAAGATTTTTTAATCGAACGACAATTCATTGATTTCAATCGGTTCACTCATTGATAATTTAAACGATTGCAGTACTTCCTCTCAGTAGGTGCAAGAGCATCAGCAACGTAGAGGAGCTTTAACCACTTATTCGAGCTGAATTTTCGGAGCAAAATCGGACTAAGCGTTATAGAAATATTGGTAATAATATGGTTTTAGAAAGGGCCTTATTTGGGTGGGGCAAACTCCCCTCCTCATGAGGCACGGCGTCAAGACTTTTAAAGTGCAAATCTGTACAAAATTTCGATTCGAATGACACTTCATTCATGAAAATCGGTTCACGTGTCGATAATTTGAAACGATTGCTACACTGCCCCTTAACAAGTGTAAGAGCTGATCGCCGCTTTAATGTTACGTAGGGGAGCCCTAACCCTAACATCCTACCAAATTTTATCAAAATCGGGCCAAGATTTACAGAGTAATTAGTAATAATAATTTTGGAGGGGGCCTTACATTAAGGAGGCTAACTCCTCCCCCATTCGATGTACAGCGTCGAGACCCCCAAAAGGCACATCTACATAAAATTCCCAATCGAATGACACCTCATTCATGAAAATCGGTTCCAGCGTTTAGGCGCTACGTTGTTTACAAAAAAGGTAACAACAAGAAGAAGAACAAGAACAAGAACATTTTTTGAAAAAGCCGTTTTTGCTCATTTTTGGCAACTTTTTTCTCGATACCTATTAGATCTGGGTTGTTGCAAAAAAATTACAGCTATAAAGGAGGGTTTGCCCTATATTTTAAAGAAAATTTGGGAATTTTATCTTTTGTAGAAAAAGAGAAAAAAATTGTCAAAGTTGGGTGTTTTTCAACGTTACGCTTTTTCGTGCAGTTTTTGACGATCAACCCTTATACAACTGTCCTACCGGACAGTTTTAATAAATTTAAAATAAAATGTTTTATAGCAATAGTCTCGTTAATTAATAGCCACACCTCGTATATAGGCATTACTTTACTCGGTATAATATTAGTTCTGACCACCCCAATCACGTAACTACGAACTAACATCAATAGCAACCGTTAGAGTGAGGTAACAACAGCCAGAGATTTCATAAACAAAAGTCAAATTTGTGGGCACTTTCAAAAGAAATCCCTGGCTCATCTTTGAACTGAACAGTTTTGTTCTTTGATTTCATTATTAAACAATGTCTCCCACTTGAATATTAAGTTAATAGAATAAAATATAAACCAAAAACAGTATTAAACAGTAAAAATAAACTCATTGTCTGTTCATTTATTTCTTTAAAAGTAAATTGCAAGAGTTGGAACATTCAACACAAATACAATTAAAATGCTTTAATTGAATTCAGTAAACGAAGGGCCAAAAGAATGTAAACAAATGATAGACGAGTAGAAAACAGTCCAATAGTTTAAAGTGCGTTGCTGCTGCAAATGAATGTGGAGCAACTGTTGTTGTTGTTGTTGTTGTTGTTGTTGTTGTTTCAGTGTGAACACAAATGTTTTGCGATAGAAGGTATAAAAAGGGCCGCTTGCTGGATCGGGCTACCCTGTGATGGTGAACTACCGAGCCAGCTGTTATCAAACTGTAAACACCTCCATCGTTCTTATCTAAGTTATTGTTTGTTACATTTTAGTGTACATAGATAAGTATATTTTTAATTCGCATCAAATTTTTCACTTTAATAATAATTATTATTCACTTTTAACAAAAAAATTATTTTGGCCATTTTTACTGTATCGTTTTTGTAATCGTGTTCAACTTTTCGTGTTCTTGTAACTTCTATCAAAAAGATTCACTCATAAAAACATTCCAAATTTTATCAAAGAACATCGTTGATTACCATTTTTTGTTTATAGTTTTTAGTATTTTGTGGTATCTAATCTTTTATTTATTTTTACCGTTGACCCGTTTAATCAGTGGTTTAGTTGGATTTTGCAAAGGAAATGGCGGTGTGCCAAAATTTATCAATCAAGTTACAGCTTCTATTGATCTTAATTTTAGACTCATTTTGTTCACAAATAAATAAATAAATAAATAAATAAATAAATACGAAATATAGAATACAGGAACTGTATTCTATAAAAAGCCTTTATTTATATTTTATATTTCATTTTTTAAAAAATGAATATAATGTTGACAAATGAATATAATGAATTTAAAATGTTGACATGGAATCCCCCCAGACTAAACTGAAAAGACAAGAAAACTAACCAACGCTACAAAACTTCTCGCCAGAATACTTGATAAACAATCGAAACTCAACCCACATAGTAACAGAAGACTCTTAGGCCTTGGACGCACAGAAAGCGGTCTGAACGCGGCGGGTAACGATCTCCAACTGAGGCGGTCTCATTGTACTATACAATGTTGCATCGTCTCTGTCAAACAGAATGCGACTAGTCTTTGTTGCGACGACAAGCGTTCTGTTAGTACAAAATTACCGATTTCAACGTGACCGCCTTGCCACCTAGTAATCCTAATTAAAGATTCCAATGTTAAGAAACTTTATTACTTATTTTTTATTTCACTCTCGGGACATACGAAAATACTAGAAGAACTCTATCTTCATGCGACTCCAGTTCGATACATAAGGCGGTGGTATTCCCCTAATTGTTCTCTCTTCTTATTGATTTCATGCACCCAACTTCGTCTTTTCTTCTTTTTGCTTTGCTAATAGCAGAAGGAGTTGTTCTTCGTTTGAGCTTATACTCAATATATAAAAATTAAAACAAAGAACAAGAAAACGCACTACTACTTCTCAAGAAGAAAGCTACCAAACTGGACCGCTCTAACAAAAGATATCGCGTCCTGTGTGACGTCTCCATAGCGCAGACCGCTGGATCGCTGCCCGCATCGACAAACCGCTTTCTGTGTGCCCAAGGCCTTTTGTTACTGCAACCTATTTGGTCATACGGCATCAAAGTATGGGGATCGATTAAGCGTTCCAACTCTCTACGCCTCCAGACGAAAATTTCTTAACGCTCGGTTCTATGTGCCTAACCTCACCATCTATAATGATCTCAAAATCCTTTTCGTCAAAGATCTTGCTAAAACTCTTTTCCTCAAAATTTCATTCCTATACAGCATCTCTTCCTAACCTTCTAATCGAACACCTATCTTCTTCTGCAATACCAGGTGATCTTCCAAGAAGATTGGAGAGAAGATGGCCTCGCGATCTACTCTCATGATAAGAGCAGACCAACATATGTCCAAGATAATGGAGTGACACTACTGGGTGCCTTCTCCACTCGTATATCCTGATTTTTTTTGTATCATGTACCATATTTACTTGTTGCAACAATTGTTGCAGTTGTAAATTTCAATAAAAGATTTATAAAATAGAATATTCCGGTACCAGCCGATGTAGCACTTGCTATAAAGCAAGAGAGAAGTACAACTCCAATTCGTGCACTTTCCACTTTACAATACCAAGAGAGAGACCAAGATATCATGCCCATATATCAATGAAAATATCTTCCGTTACAACTATAAGAGATATATCTAAGGAACATCCTGGCATTAGAAGAGAATAACTCAGGAGACTCTCTCTCTCGAACTGTTTCCGCACTTAGGGTTACTATCACCTTGATTACATTGTATGACATGATTCTCCACTCTGACCAGTCGGTGCTCCATTATCTCGTGTCATTACGATGTAGTTGTGGAAGGCAATAAATCTACCACCTTTACGTGACTCTGGTAAGAGTTATACGTGAGCGCCAAGTTGGCAATGGTATAGCGGTAGTGTTTCCTTCTAATAATTTGGACAGTGACGGGCTAGTAGGGTTCCGTCTGTTTAAAAGAAGATTTAGAAACAGAAAAAAGGCTTTATTTATTTACAAAAAATAAATAAAATAAAGTACATTATCTTTTTTTCTGTTTAATTTAAGGCCTTAAGGCTTTAAGACTTAATTTAAGGTTAAATACACTAGACTTAAAAAAACAGAACTAAACAAACGCTATCGACTACTTAAAAGACTCTTAGACGACAGATCAAAACTCACTCTGGACAACAAAAGACTGATTTATACTTCTATTTTAAAACTCATCTGGGCGTATGGAATAGAGCTGTGGGGTTCAACCAAACGCTCCAATCTCCAAAGGATTCAATCTCTTCAATCTAAAATACTTCGAACTATTGTACACGTCCCATTTTATGTCTCCCAACCTGGACTATACACACTGACCCTAACAATTCCTTTTGTTACACAAGCTGCTAAAACAAGATACAGAAAACTCCACTTCAGCCTGCGATCTCATATAAATCCTCTAGCTCAAAAATCATTCTTCAAAACCTCTTCCTGACAACCCGGACAAGACATCTAAAAAGACAGTGGCCGCGTGAACTCCGCCAATGAAGAGGAGACTAACCATCTAATATTTGGGAGTTTTGGGGGTAACATCTCCACTCGCTACCTTATCATTTGTTACTCGGTTATCAGTTTTATGGATCAGACCACAAAAGAACTATACCTTATTACTGAGGAAAACCAAGTGTATAAGAGAACGAAATTTCATACTAATATGTTGTATACAAAAGGAGATATATAATGGGCCTAATTTCACAGAAAACCATGACCCAAAAAAAATTCATCTCTCAATATCTTCTCATATTATGGATCAGTACACAAAAGAACTAAGCCTAATTACTGAGGAAAAAAAAGTTTATAAGAGAACGAAATTTCATACTAATATGTTGTATACAAAAAAGGATATATAGTGGGCCTAAATTCACAAAAAACCATGACCCAAAAAAAATTCATCTCTCAATATCTTCTCATATTATGGATCAGTACACAAAAGAACTACGCCTTATTACTGAGGAAAAATAAAGTGTATAAGAGAACGAAATTACATACTAATATGTTGTATACAAAAAGAGATATATAGTGGGCCTAAATTCACAAAAAACCATGACCCAAAAAAAATTCATCTCTCAAAATCTTCTCATTTTATGGATCGGTACACAAAAGAACTATAGCTCATTACTGAGGAAAACAAAGTGTATAAGAGAAGGAAATTTCATACTAATATGTTGTATACAAAAGGAGATATATAGTGGGCCTAATTTCACAAAAAACCATGACCCAAAAAAAATTCATCTCTCAATATCTTCTCATATTATGGATCAGTAAACAAAAGAACTACGCCTTATTACTGAGGAAAACAAAGTGTATAAAAGAACGAAATTTCATACTAATATGTTGTATACAAAAGGAGATATATAGTGGGCCTAATTTCACAAAAAAACATGACCCAAAAAAAATTCATCTCTCAATATCTTCTCATATTAGGGATCAGTACACAAAAGAACTACGCCTTATTACAGAGGAAAAACAAAGTGTATAAGAGAACGAAATTTCATACTAATATGTTGTATACAAAAGGAGATATATAGTGGGCCTAATTTCACAAAAAACCATGACCCAAAAAAAATTCATCTCTCAATATCTTCTCATATTATGGATCAGTACACAAAAGAACTATACCTTTATACTGAGGAAAACAAAGTGTATAAGAGAACGAAATTTCATACTAATATGTTGTATACAAAAGGAGATATACAGTGGGCCTAATTTCACAAAAAACCATGACCCAAAAAAAATTCATCTCTCAATATCTTCTCATATTATGGATCAGTAAACCAAAGAACTACGCCTTATTATTGAGGAAAACAAAGTGTATAAGAGAACGAAATTTCATACTAATATGTTGTATACAAAAGGAGATATATAGTGGGCCTAAATTCACAAAAAACCATGACCCAAAAAAAATTCATCTCTCAATATCTTCTCATTTTATGGATCGGTAAACAAAAGAACTATACCTTATTACTGAGGAAAACAAAGTGTATGAGAGAACGAAATTTCATACTAATATGTTGTATATAAAAGGAGATATATAGTGGGCCTAATTTCACAAAAAACCATGACCCAAAAAAAATTCATCTCTCAATATCTTCTCATTTTATGGATCGGTAAACAAAAGAACTATACCTTATTACTGAAGAAAACAAAGTGTATAAGAGATCGAAATTTCATACTAATATGTTGTACACAAAAGGAGATATATAGTGGGCCTAATTTCACAAAAAACCATGACCCAAAAAAAATTCATCTCTCAATATCTTCTCATATTATGGATCAGTAAACAAAAGAACTACGCCTTATTACTGAGGAAAACAAAGTGTATAAGAGAACGAAATTTCATACTAATATGTTGTATACAAAAGGAGATATATAGTGGGCCTAAATTCACAAAAAACCATGACCCAAAAAAAATTCATCTCTCAATATCTTCTCATTTTATGGATCGGTAAACAAAAGAACTATACCTTATTACTGAGGGAAACAAAGTGTATAAGAGAACGAAATTTCATACTAATATGGTGTATACAAAAGGAGATATATAGTGGGCATAATTTCAGAAAAAACCATGACCCAAAAAAAATTCATCACTCAAAATCTTCTCATTTTATGGATCGGTACACAAAAGAACTATACCTTTACACTCAAGAAAACAAAGTTTATAAGAGAACGAAATTTCATACTAATATGTTGTATACAAAAGGACATATATAGAGGGCCTAATTTCACAAAAAACCATGACCCAAAAAAAATTCATCTTTCAATATCTTCTCATTTTATGGATCGGTAAACAAAAGAACTATACCTTATTACTGAGGGAAACAAAGTGTATAAGAGAACGAAATTTCATACTAATATGGTGTATACAAAAGGAGATATATAGTGGGCATAATTTCAGAAAAAACCATGACCCAAAAAAAATTCATCACTCAAAATCTTCTCATTTTATGGATCGGTACACAAAAGAACTATACCTTTATACTGAGGAAAACAAAGTGTATAAGAGAACGAAATTTCATACTAATATGTTGTATACAAAAGGAAATATATAGTGGGCCTAATTTCACAAAAAACCATGACCCACAAAAAATTCATCTCTCAATATCTTCTCATTTTATGGATCGGTACACAAAAGCACTATAGCTTATTACTGAGGAAAACAATGTGTATAAGAGAACGAAATTTCATACTAATATGTTGTATACAAAAGGAGATATACAGTGGGCCTAATTTCACAAAAAACCATGACCCAAAAAAAATTCATCTCTCAATATCTTCTCATATTATGGATCAGTAAACAAAAGAACTACGCCTTATTACTGAGGAAAACAAAGTGTATAAGAGAACGAAATTTCATACTAATATGTTGTATACAAAAGGAGATATATAGTGGGCCTAAATTCACAAAAAACCATGACCCAAAAAAAATTCATCTCTCAATATCTTCTCATTTTATGGATCGGTAAACAAAAGAACTATACCTTATTACTGAGGAAAACAAAGTGTATAAGAGAACGAAATTTCATACTAATATGTTGTATATAAAAGGAGATATATAGTGGGCCTAATTTCACAAAAAACCATGACCCAAAAAAAATTCATCTCTCAATATCTTCTCATTTTATGGATCGGTAAACAAAAGAACTATACCTTATTACTGAAGAAAACAAAGTGTATAAGAGATCGAAATTTCATACTAATATGTTGTACACAAAAGGAGATATATAGTGGGCCTAATTTCACAAAAAACCATGACCCAAAAAAAATTCATCTCTCAATATCTTCTCATATTATGGATCAGTAAACAAAAGAACTACGCCTTATTACTGAGGAAAACAAAGTGTATAAGAGAACGAAATTTCATACTAATATGTTGTATACAAAAGGAGATATATAGTGGGCCTAAATTCACAAAAAACCATGACCCAAAAAAAATTCATCTCTCAATATCTTCTCATTTTATGGATCGGTAAACAAAAGAACTATACCTTATTACTGAGGGAAACAAAGTGTATAAGAGAACGAAATTTCATACTAATATGGTGTATACAAAAGGAGATATATAGTGGGCCTAATTTCACAAAAAACCATGACCCACAAAAAATTCATCTCTCAATATCTTCTCATTTTATGGATCGGTACACAAAAGAACTATAGCTTATTACTGAGGAAAACAAAGTGTATAAGAGAACGAAATTTCATACTAATATGTTGTATACAAAAGGAGATATATAGTGGGCCTAATTTCACAAAAAACCATGACCCAAAAAAAATTCATCTATTAATATCTTATCATTTTATGGATCGGTACACAAAAGCACTATAGCTTATTACTGAGGAAAACAATGTGTATAAGAGAACGAAATTTCATACTAATATGTTGTATACAAAAGGAGATATATAGTGGGCCTAATTTCACAAAAACCCATGACCCAAAAAAAATTCATCTCTCAATATCTTCTCATTTTATGGATCGGTACACAAAAGAACTATACCTTTATACTGAGGAAAACAAAGTGTATAAGAGAACGAAATTTCATACTAATATGTTGTATACAAAAGGAGATATACAGTGGGCCTAATTTCACAAAAAACCATGACCCAAAAAAAATTCATCTCTCAATATCTTCTCATTTTATGGATCGGTAAACAAAAGAGCTATACCTTATTACTGAGGAAATAAAGTGTATAAGAGAACGAAATTTCATACTAATATGTTGTATACAAAAGGAGATATATAGTGGGCCTAATTTCACAAAAAACCATGACCCAAAAAAAATTCATCTCTCAATATCTTCTCATTTTATGGATCGGTACACAAAAGAACTATACCTTTATACTCAAGAAAACAAAGTTTATAAGAGAACGAAATTTCATACTAATATGTTGTATACAAAAGGAGATATATAGTGGGCCTAATTTCACAAAAAACCATGACCCAAAAAAAATTCATCTCTCAATATCTTCTCATTTTATGGATCGGTACACAAAAGCACTATACCTTTATACTCAAGAAAACAAAGTTTATAAGAGAACGAAATTTCATACTAATATGTTGTATACAAAAGGAAATATATAGTGGGCCTAATTTCACAAAAAACCATGACCCACAAAAAATTCATCTCTCAATATCTTCTCATTTTATGGATCGGTACACAAAAGAACTATACCTTTATACTCAAGAAAACAAAGTTTATAAGAGAACGAAATTTCATACTAATATGTTGTATACAAAAGGAGATATATAGTGGGCCTAATTTCACAAAAAACCATGACCCAAAAAAAATTCATCTCTCAATATCTTCTCATTTTATGGATCGGTACACAAAAGAACTATACCATTATACTCAAGAAAACAAAGTTTATAAGAGAACGAAATTTCATACTAATATGTTGTATACAAAAGGAGATATATAGTGGGCCTAATTTCACAAAAAACCATGACCCACAAAAAATTCATCTCTCAATATCTTCTCATTTTATGGATCGGTACACAAAAGAACTATAGCTTATTACTGAGGAAAACAAAGTGTATAAGAGAACGAAATTTCATACTAATATGTTGTATACAAAAGGAGATATATAGTGGGCCTAATTTCACAAAAAACCATGACCCACAAAAAATTCATCTCTCAATATCTTCTCATTTTATGGATCGGTACACAAAAGAACTATACCTTTATACTCAAGAAAACAAAGTTTATAAGAGAACGAAATTTCATACTAATATGTTGTATACAAAAGGAGATATATAGTGGGCCTAATTTCACAAAAAACTATGACCCACAAAAAATTCATCTCTCAATATCTTCTCATTTTATGGATCGGTACACAAAAGAACTATAGCTTATTACTGAGGAAAACAAAGTGTATAAGAGAACGAAATTTCATACTAATATGTTGTATACAAAAGGAGATATATAGTGGGCCTAATTTCACAAAAAACCATGACCCAAAAAAAATTCATCTATTAATATCTTATCATTTTATGGATCGGTACACAAAAGCACTATAGCTTATTACTGAGGAAAACAATGTGTATAAGAGAACGAAATTTCATACTAATATGTTGTATACAAAAGGAGATATATAGTGGGCCTAATTTCACAAAAAACCATGACCCACAAAAAATTCATCTCTCAATATCTTCTCATTTTATGGATCGGTAAACAAAAGAGCTATACCTTATTACTGAGGAAATAAAGTGTATAAGAGAACGAAATTTCATACTAATATGTTGTATACAAAAGGAGATATATAGTGGGCCTAATTTCACAAAAAACCATGACCCAAAAAAAATTCATCTCTCAATATCTTCTCATTTTATGGATCGGTAAACAAAAGAGCTATACCTTATTACTGAGGAAATAAAGTGTATAAGAGAACGAAATTTCATACTAATATGTTGTATACAAAAGGAGATATATAGTGGGCCTAATTTCACAAAAAACCATGACCCAAAAAAAATTCATCTCTCAATATCTTCTCATTTTATGGATCGGTACACAAAAGAACTATACCTTTATACTCAAGAAAACAAAGTTTATAAGAGAACGAAATTTCATACTAATATGTTGTATACAAAAGGAGATATATAGTGGGCCTAATTTCACAAAAAACCATGACCCAAAAAAAATTCATCTCTCAATATCTTCTCATTTTATGGATCGGTACACAAAAGAACTATACCTTTATACTCAAGAAAACAAAGTTTATAAGAGAACGAAATTTCATACTAATATGTTGTATACAAAAGGAAATATATAGTGGGCCTAATTTCACAAAAAACCATGACCGACAAAAAATTCATCTCTCAATATCTTCTCATTTTATGGATCGGTACACAAAAGAACTATACCTTTATACTCAAGAAAACAAAGTTTATAAGAGAACGAAATTTCATACTAATATGTTGTATACAAAAGGAGATATATAGTGGGCCTAATTTCACAAAAAACCATGACCCAAAAAAAATTCATCTCTCAATATCTTCTCATTTTATGGATCGGTACACAAAAGAACTATACCTTTATACTCAAGAAAACAAAGTTTATAAGAGAACGAAATTTCATACTAATATGTTGTATACAAAAGGAAATATATAGTGGGCCTAATTTCACAAAAAACCATGACCCACAAAAAATTCATCTCTCAATATCTTCTCATTTTATGGATCGGTACACAAAAGAACTATAGCTTATTACTGAGGAAAACAAAGTGTATAAGAGAACGAAATTTCATACTAATATGTTGTATACAAAAGGAGATATATAGTGGGCCTAATTTCACAAAAAACCATGACCCAAAAAAAATTCATCTATTAATATCTTATCATTTTATGGATCGGTACACAAAAGCACTATAGCTTATTACTGAGGAAAACAATGTGTATAAGAGAACGAAATTTCATACTAATATGTTGTATACAAAAGGAGATATATAGTGGGCCTAATTTCACAAAAAACCATGACCCAAAAAAAATTCATCTCTCAATATCTTCTCATTTTATGGATCGGTACACAAAAGAACTATACCTTTATACTGAGGAAAACAAAGTGTATAAGAGAACGAAATTTCATACTAATATGTTGTATACAAAAGGAGATATACAGTGGGCCTAATTTCACAAAAAACCATGACCCAAAAAAAATTCATCTCTCAATATCTTCTCATTTTATGGATCGGTACACAAAAGAACTATACCTTATTACTGAGGAAAACAAAGTGTATATTCGTACTTTTGACTTGAATTTGATGCACCCTTTGGACTTGAAATTCTAGGTGGGTTAATTCTTCTTTAATTTCTTTGATTGGGGTAGAATGGTGTAAACCTCGAATAACTACCCTGTAGCTTTTTTCTTCATCCAGCTGATAGCAGTGGAAATCGAAGTTTTCTTCTTGTAAAAAGTTTGCGGTTTTCCTATAGGTTTCACTATCTTTCGTATGTATAACAAGATCATTTGATCGAGAGCGACAGTGAAAATTTTCTTCGCCTATTAATTGGCACAGTTTGTTGTAGAGTTGGGAAAAGTTGGTGATATTTTTATGGATGATGGGTGGTGGTTTCGTAGATTTATCCTGCATAGTTTGACGACTAGTTGACGCGTTCCGTTAGGTGTTTCTAAGTTGCACACGTTCTCAATGTTAGTGTTCTGTTCGGAACTTCTTTTAACTTTTGATGTTGAAGAAGTTATGTTGGGAGAGGTAGTAGTCAATGACTTTTTGTAATTCCTTTCGACAGGTCGAACAGGACGAAAAGAAGTATCGGAAGCAGCCGTAGATGTATCGGATTCAAGAACTGTGTCGTATTGCGTGTTATGCATTTGAAGTTTTTGCATATTGAGAGAAATATTAGAGTTAATAGGTACGGAAGTAGTAGTTCGTGACATAGTGTCCCTTGTAGTGGAAATAGTCCGAGAGACAGAAGAATCAGAAGGGCTTCCGCCACAACCACGCGTGTGACACAGTCTACTATTAAAGAATATGAAATGTATTAAACTAAAAACCAAATTAGCGAAGATTAAGAAAATAAAATGAAGATGAAGAGATTAATTAAATAATAGCGCCACCGTAGCCGAGCGGTTAGAGGCGAGACCTGCGAAGCTAATATGTATTGTGGTACTGGGTTCGATTCCCGGTCTTAGGCCTTGGATTTTATTTAATGGTTAATAAAAGAAATTTACAGTAAAGTATGTTTGCTAGTCGCCTCCGTCCACGACACCTAATTGGTAGTTGGACGTTAAGCCCCGCCTGAAAAAATAGGCGATTACTTTACTTTACTTTTTACTTTTTAGTGTCTTTGTCCAAGTAAATAAAAGATACATATGTACAATATTTGCAATAACATTAATGTTTATCTTAAGAATTTAAGCCAAATAATAGAACTATAGTATTTACAAAAACCTAAGTAATGTTTTAAAAGTTTTTGTTTTTTTGTTTTGACGTGAATACGTCTTTAAATTTGAATCATATGGTGGCAATCCAAAAAACCTAATGATAACAAAATCGGGGGATACAGTTTGGCATTATAGTTTCTAAAATATCGTCTACATCCAAAATTAAATTAGACCACTGGATAGCTAAAGGATCAAAGAATTTATTACGATAAGCGAGGACTGTGACGCCATTTTGAGATCATTTTGCTGCGTATCGAGATTTGCAATTAGTATAACTTTTGACTCGGAGAAGCAAAGATGTTCGTTTAAGTTTTAATCGTCAGCTGTCGTCACAATCTATCGATTGTATATCAATCATTAGTGTAAAGTAGTGACAGTGAATATAAATAAGGTGTTAGAATAAAAAAATATATAATGTCTGCCTATACGCGTCGAAAAGCCAAAACGAAATACAGAGATCATATACGGTTGGAAAGGGCTTCTCAAGAACAATCGAATGGTAATAATAAAACAACATATGACCGAGTCAAGCTGTGCCGGGAACGTAAAAGAATGAATGCGGCCGAGCGGATCAACGACGGTGTCAGTACATATGCAGCTGGGGCGGTTGATATTATGCAAGTGGATGATGAAATCGCTTCTACATCGACAACGGACTGTATAGGCATAGATTGCGTTCGATCGAGACACATTGGGCGGCAGCTAGTGCACGTTTCACTACGACGTTTTAGTTGTAGTTGATTGAGTTCTACCAAAGTAAAGAACCTTTGTCCCCAAAAAAAGTTTATATTTTTTTAGTTTACTGTGTATTTGATAAATTTTCTTCTTCTTAACAGATCTATTTCAATAAACAGTCGGTACTTTACATCCATATCTATATATTTTTTTAATTTATTTTTTTTTTGTCAAATGTTTATATCTGCCCCACTGGTGAGGTTGCCTTTGAACACAATATAAAATAGAAAGAATTGATATTACTTTACTCTGGATCTACCTTCTATCAGTTATTTCTCTCACTACTACATTACTTTCTCTTTTAAATCACTGAAATCTAATTCAAAAATCAAAGAATGACTCAGTTCGGGATGTTGTACCCAAAGTGTGATGGGTTTAGGAAGTTTGAACAAAATATTCGGTTTGTTGCGCTTCTTAATGTAGGTTCGAACCACTTTCCCCTTCTCTGCGATTAAACAGAAAACAAGTCACAAACTTGCCTTCGTCCATAAAAGAAAATATAATACAATTTGTGCAAGCAAATAGATTTTTGTAAATACTAAATTTAAGAATACGAATTCCAAATGTTAATATGGACTAACAATACCTATACCTTGTCCACTACAATCTTCACAATACACTTCCAAAGATGCTACAAAAATTTTACTTCTCACCTTACAAAATAAAACATCCCTCAATTCTGACTTTACCAAACAATGAAAACGAAGGGAAACTCTGTCAATTATACAACAGGTCTACCAACAAAATATGGAGAAAATTACCAATCATAAATGTTTTAAATATTTAGCGAGAAATTAAAACTGTTCAAAAGGTGCCCCTCTATCCTACTAAAATTTATATAACCCAGCTTATCAAGTTATCCTCATTTCAGCCATTTATGGTAATTCTATGTTATTTTATTAATGATTATTTTTAATGTCATCGGTTAACTTTTTAAACTTTAGAAAAATTTATTTAAAGTAAATATTTACCTTCAAATTAATTAGATAAATAGAGAAAGGAAATAAAGGAATCTTTTTGAAAATCAACCTCTAACTGGAGAAAAAGGAATAAAAACACAAAGAAAGGATTTGACTTTAAAAAAAGGCAGGACCTGAATTAAGTTAGGAAAAGGATTTAACCGTAGCGGTTGCCACCTATCTACCATTTAGGAAACGGTACACACCCCCTACAACAGGGTTTGAGAGGTAATCCTTTATCCCCCAAAAACTCAAGTCTAGATCATCTTCTGCGCTACCGCTCTTAAAAATTCTATCCCTAGCAATCCACTTTTATACCCAATTCACGGTCCCATTCGTTCATACCCTAAATAGGGACACCTTTCAAACATTTATATTGGACATCTCTGAAAACTTTGGAAGAAATGGGTATTGATTGTACGAGTTCCCTTGGGACTGATTGAGATGTTCCCTCTGTATATATACGTATATATCTTTTTCTTCTTTTCTTTTATTTCCGTGAATTGACTTCAATTTGATGGTATTGGTTCCATCTTATTCTCAGTTACTCTGTTCGATTGCTGTGTCGATTGTATGGATCCGTACAGTTCATCGATTGATTTTGGAAGCTACGAGAATCCATCTGAATAACATGGCTATAAATCTGAATTCTTTACTTCCCCTTAAATCGAAAGCGATATCCACGTGTATATTTACCAACCCCAGATTTAAATGTATTTGTCACTATTTTACCAATTAATACTTTATCTTTTAATTTTTTTTTGTCCAGGTAAACTTGAGAGGCTTTAAGCAGTGACAAGGCAGGATAAGAAAACATGTTCCTTCACCCTCCGGTCATCTTGCTGGTTATTATCCCCCTAATTAGTGAGCCGAAGAAATCGGGGGTTTCCTTTTAGGAACAATCTTCACGTACCATGTAAGTACACTTTTTTTTTGCTGCGTTTTCCTCACAAGTACACTTCCTGTGTTTCCAATTTGCTTCAAAATAAGAACAACTGTGGTTGGTACCACCCTAAGGAAAAATAGAAAAGCGTTACCTGTATCTTCTTTTTTTTGAAAGTGTAAGAGCGAACAATAGCAATTCCATAATTGGTTTTTCAAACCATACTACTCTTCTTTATTATTAATAATAATAATATAAAAATAAAACTAAATTATTTACATTTTTGTTAGATTTTTTTTTCCAATAATAAAAGCTTATTAAGTATACTTAAATCAACTAGGCGCCACAGTAGCCGAGCGGTTAGAGGCGAGACCTGTAAAGCTAACATCTATTGTGGTACTGGGTTCGATTCCCTGGTTTTAGGCCTTGGATTTTATTTAATGGTTAATAAAAGAAATTTACAGTAAAGTATGTTTGCTAGTCGCCACCGTCCATGACACCTAATTTGGTAGTTTTGGACGTAAAGGCCGCCTTAAAAAAAATAGGCAATTACTTTACTTACGAGGGTCTTTTGAAAAGACCGTGCAAAGTCAGAGAGATAGCACCACTGGCGCTTATCGAGGTTATGTTTAGTTAGTAGCATCTCTTGGAAGAACACACACCAAGTTTCAACCAGATCGGTCTATTTCTTTGTGTTTGGCATTCGTTTGAATCGAGGAAGTCGAGTGATTTTCAAAAAATGGACGAAAAAGAATTTCGTGTGTTGATTAAACACTACTTTATGAAAGGCAAAACGCCTCAGGAGACTAAAGAGAAGCTTGATAAAGAGGTAAAACTATTACAGGTGCATATTATTCATCGTTATTGGACCGTTTGAAAACCGAGCTGCAAGAAAAACGCCCACGATTGGCCCACAAAAAAGTCCTTTTCCATCACGACAACGCACCAGCTCACACCTCAGCAGTTGTGGTCGCAAAATTAATGGAAATAGGGTTCCAACTCGTTTCACATCCCCCCTATTCTCCAGACTTGGCTCCCTCGGACTAGTATTTGTTCCCCAATATGAAGAAATGGCTGGCGGGAAAAAGATTTTATTCAAACGAGGAGGTGATTGCAGAAACGAATGGCTATTTTTCAGACTTGGACAAATCTTATTATTCGGAAGGGATCAACAAACTAGAGCAGCGTTGGACGAAGTGTATAAGCCTAAAAGGAGACTATGTTGAAAAATAAAAAAGGTTTACCCCAAAAAATTAAGTAGTTTTTATTTTTGCACGGACTTTTCAAACGACCCTCGTAATTCAACAAGACTTACTCATGATCATTGACCGTCTGTGGGGTTGTTGTATTTTATGTTAGTAACTAAAAAATAATTTCAACGAATAACCAAAAGAAAGTAAAATAAACAAATCTAATAAAATATAAACAAAATAATTATCTTAATAATTAAATTCTGAAACTAAAAAGAAGCTGTACTTCCACGCATAAATACAATAATTTATTAGACCAGCCCAATCTTTTCCATCCAAATATGAAATAAATTCGATACATTCTAATGTATCTCTTATTCAAAAATTGTATTCTAAATTCTGACAAAATGGGGCAGGAAGCTACAAAATGAAGAACATCTTCAACCTCATTTTTGTTACATAACGAGCATAATCCAACCGGCTGATTAAACATATATTTATTCAAATACAGCAGCTCACCCAGCACTTTCATTGGCCAACCCAAAATGGTTAGCCAGCAGATTGCCCTAAACAAATTTATTGCCTGGCTGTAACTGTTTGTATTAAAACTGTCCGGTAGGACAGTTGTATAAGGGTTGACCATCAAAAACTGCACGAAAAAGCGTAACGTTGAAAAACACCCAACTTTGACAATTTTTTTCTATTTTTCTATAAAAGATAAAATTCCCAAATTTTCTTTAAATCATACTCCAAACCATCCTTTATAACTGTAATTTTTTTGCATCACCCAGATCTAATAGGTTTCGAGAAAAAAGTTGCCGAAAATGAGCAAAAACGGCTTTTTCAAAAAATGTTCTTGTTCTTGTTCTTCTTGTTGTTGTTGTTGTTGTTCTTGTTACCTTTTTTGTAAACAACGTAGCGCCTAAACGCGTGAACCGATTTTCATGAATGAGGTGTCATTCGATTCGGAATTTTATGTAGATGTGCCTTTTGGGGGTCTCGGCCCTGTACATCGAATGGGAGAGGAGTTAGCCCCCTTTATGTAAGGCCCCCTCCAAAATTATTATTACTAATTACTCTGTAAATCTTGGCCCGATTTTGATAAAATTTGGTAGGATGATAGGGTTAGGGCTCCCCTACCTAACAATAAAGCGACGATCTGCTCTTACACTTGTTAAGGGGAAGTATAGCAATCGTTTCAAATTATCAACACGTGAACCGATTTTCATGAATGAAGTGTCATTCGAATCGAAATTTTGTACAGATTTGTACTTTAAAAGTATCGACGCTATGCCTCATAAGGAGCAGAGTTCGCCCCACCCAAATAAGGCCCTTTCTAAAACTATTATTACCAATATTTCTACAAAGCTTAGTCCGATTTTGATAAAATTTTGCACGAAGAAGTGATTAAAGCTCCTCTACGTGGCTGTGAACCACATACACTTACACCTACTAAGAGGAAGTACTGCAATCGTTAAAATTTTCAATGAGTGAACCGATTTACATCAATGAATTGTCGTTCGATTCAAAATCTTTGCCTTTTAGGGAGAAGTACTGTAATCGCAGTTTATTTTTCTTGCTCCTCTTAAAAGGAAGTACTGAAATCGCAGTTTAATTTTGCTATTTACGTACAAATACCTTTCTATTTTATTCAAAACGCTTTCTCAAAAAAATTGTTATTGAGGATGGTTTGGGGACCGCAACTATAACCATTCTTTAAAAAGATCTCTCCAGTGGTAGTTACGGTTCCGATTTAACACCTTATCACAGCATAAGGGTCTGTGACATCTAATAAATTCTTAAAAAATATTAATGAAAATTAATGCGGTAAAATTACTTAAATAATATCAATGAAGTATTAATGAAATGTTGGGTACTTGCTGATTTGTGTACCTTTTGGCGTTTAATCAACCCTTATACTTAACTTTTTAAACTGTAAGTTTTTGTTAAGGAGATAAAGTATATCTGCTGTTGTTCAATACTTTTAACTTGAAACTCTTCAACTCTTCTTGATTATAAAACCCATGAAGAATTAAAACATGTTATAAATTGACAACAATGGAGGAAGGTGGATTTAGCCATTTCTTCAGGGAAGTCTCTGTGTGTCTCCCAGCCTAACAAAACAAACGTGCACTTAATTTGGCACCTCTAATTAGAATTGTCCGGTAGGACAGTTGTATAAGGGTTGATCGTCAAAAACTGCACGAAAAAGCGTAACGTTGAAAAACACCCAACTTTGACAATTTTTTTCTCTTTTTCTATAAAAGATAAAATTCCCAAATTTTCTTTAAAATATAGGGCAAACCCTCCTTTATAACTGTAATTTTTTTGCAACAACCATATAGAATAGATTACGAGAAAAAAAGTTGCTGTAAATGAGCAAAAACGGCATTTTCAAAAATTGTTCTTCTTGTTGTTGTTGTTGTTGTTGTTACCTTTTTTGTAAACTGCGTAGCGCCTAAACGCGTGAACCGATTTTCACGAATGAGGTGTCATTTGATTTGGAATTTTATGTAGAAGTGCCTTTTGGGGATCTCGATGGTGTACATCGATTGGGAGAGGAGTTAGCCCCATATATGTGAAGCCCCCTCCAAAATCTTTATTACTAATAATTATACAAAATATTATTTTTGCAGTGATTGTAGGTTGATTTTATATGCAACTTTCTTTTTTTCAAAAAATAACTAAAAACATTTCTTCAGATTAATTTGCATACGTCTGTTGTAAAGAAGTGTACCTAAGTTTGATTTAAATATTGGAAATTACTGGTAACAATACTTTGCTCTTACTAACTGAATGAGAAACTAGAAGTCAATAATTTATTCAATACATGAACAATAATATTGATACAACAAACTAGAAAAGTTGACCCAAATAAATATTCAAGATATCTGAAGAAAAATTAGTATTCCTTCCAAATAAAACATTCATCTGAAAAAAAAGAAAAAGAGAGAAGCTTGGGAGAGAGTAAAAAAGTTCGCAAGCATAAAGTTCAGCACATTGATTGTAAAGTTTGGATTTAAAAGTTTGGAGAGAAAAAACAGTTTTATACTTTCCTTATTTTCTGCGCAAAATATTTTGTTAACATCATCGGCCAAGTCTCTTCTGTTTTCAAATGTTAAGCTTAGCGTTAAGTGTATTGAATAATTAAATTTGGATAAATTTAGGTTAACTCTAGTGTGAAATTTTGTTCACCATCGTGTTAATTTCTTTGATTTCCACACTCTGCTATTGTTTATTTTTATCCAACATAATCATTCTGTGTGAGTGAACTTATTTCAAATTTTAGCGTAGTTTATAGCAAATTGTGAAATTTCTATTGTGAATCAAGTTTAAGTATGTTCTACAAAGCTACTTCATAATTTGGATCTTAATCAAGTATTTCAACACTAAATCTACGTACTTCAACTTATAATAAATTTAAATTTCCACTGCTTAAGGGATCTGAAATATTTGAGAAAATGTTAGGAAATATTTTAAACAAGTACTTAAACAAAAATTCATATAGTTAGTATTTACTCCAAATTACAATTTCACACGTAACTCTACTGTTGAAAAAGAAAAGACTGTGAATAAGCCTTAACAACCCTTTGAACCCACTAACAGATAATCCTTATATCTGAATTAGGTATTAACCAAACAACTACGATAGGTGTCTTACAAATAAACTTCCGTGAACTGTTAGACTTGCTTTTTCAAAATTGTCTATTGTGCCCTATTTTTAATAGGCCAACCCCCTCTGTATGTCTTGTTGACTATAACAGATGTAAATGTAATAAATAAATAATAATAAAAAAATAATGTACCCTATTTGAAACTAAGCAAATTAACCTTCGATTATAAAAATAGCACTTGTTCGAAAAATATTTCCTGACATTTTCTCAAATATTTCAGAGATCAGAAGTAAATGTTTAAAGTGCAATTTGTAACCTCTGACTTCCTTATTTTAAAACATTCTAATTTAAAAATTGACTACTGGCCCAAGAGTTTTTCAATGAATTAAACAACTTGATAAACTAACACTGTTAAGTGCTCGTGAACACGTTTTCTTGCAAAACAAACGTAATTCCTCAAACGAAGATAAAAGGAATCCTAGAAAATGATATACCGTTAGAAAGCTCATTACACAAGGAAACTTTTACAAAAAAAGTGCCAGCACCTAGATCTGGATAATGATCACATAAGAGCCTAATGAGTTTTCTTTAAAAATTTCGATTACTTTTATTTTCCCAGCTGTTTGGAGAACAATTTATGCTTCAAAATGGTGTCAATTTTTAGAAAATTTATCTGTCTTTCTAACCGTGTTATCAGAATCCGAATTCGGACTAAAACCTTCTTAGTAATAACATTTTTATTGCAAAAAAAAGTAATGATTTTAGAAAAACGTCACTCAAGAACTGTGGCAAATTTGAAGTTGGCCAATACGTCATTGAACTCCACTTTAGATGTACTACACACAGTAGGCCTATGGACATTACTTACTGGTTCACCCTGTATATCAACAAACATTCTCAGCATCCTTGTATGATAACATCATATCACATCGCTAACTTCATCGTATCGTTTTCAAAATTAATCATCCGAGGTAACGTAGTTAGTGTAATTAAGTGTATTATCTAGTGTTATCTCTGTTTACGTTCACTCTATCTTATGTATACATATTTCTAATTCACATATCATTATTAAACTTATTCTCGGCTCTTAATTCAGAGTATGTGCACTATTACGAGGGTCGTTTGAAAAGTCAGAGAGATAGCACTACTGGCGCGTATCGAGATTATGTTTAGTTAGTAGCATCTCTTGGAAGAACACACACCAAGTTTCAGCCAGATCGGTCTATTTCTTTGTGTTTGGCATTCGTTTGAATCGAGGAAGTCGAGTGATTTTCAAAAAATGGACGAAAAAGAATTTCGTGTGTTGATTAAACACTACTTTATGAAAGGCTAAACGCCTCAGGAGACTAAAGAGAAGCTTGATAAACATTATGGTGACTCTGCACCTTCGATTAGAACAGTTTATAAGTGGTTTCAAAATTTTCGGAGTGGCCATATGGGCACAAGTGACGCTAAACGTTCTGGACGCCCTGTTAAGGTTACTACTCCAGAAATCATTGATAAAATCCATGATATGGTGATGGATGACAGAAGAGTGAAGGTGCGTGAGATTGCTAGTGCTGTGGGCATCTCGAATGAACGGGTACATAATATTTTGCATCAACATTTGGACATGACAAAGCTATCCGCAAGATGGGTGCCGCGATTGCTCACGCTTGACCAAAAACGAAATCGTGTGAAGTGTTGCAAGGACGGTTTGCAGCTGTTCCAGAAGAATCCGCAGGACTTTAAGTGTCGTTTCGTCACTGTGGACGAAACATGGATACATCACTACACTCCTGAGACCAATGAACAATCTAAACAATGGGTTACCAAGGGGGAATCTGCGCCAAAAAAGGCGAAGACCGTTCCTTCGGCCGGAAAGATTATGGCGACTGTCTTTTGGGATTCGCAAGGAATAATCCTCATCGACTATCTGGAAAAGGGTAAAACTATTACAGGTGCATATTATTCATCGTTATTGGACCGTTTTAAAACCGAGCTGCAAGAAAAACGCCCACGATTGGCCCACAAAAAAGTCCTTTTCCATCACGACAACGCTCCAGCTCACACCTCAGCAGTTGTGGTCGCAAAATTAATTGAAATAGGGTTCCAACTCGTTTCACATCCCCCCTATTCTCCAGACTTGGCTCCCTTGGACTACAATTTGTTCCCCAATATGAAGAAATGGCTGGCGGGAAAAAGATTTTATTCAAACGAGGAGGTGATTGCAGAAACGAATGGCTATTTTTCAGACTTGGACAAATCCTATTATTCGGAAGGGATCAACAAACTAGAGCAGCGTTGGACGAAGTGTATAAGCCTAAAAGGAGACTACGTTGAAAAATAAAAAAGGTTAACCCCTAAAAATTAAGTAGTTTTTATTTTTGCACGGACTTTTCAAACGACCCTCGTATAGTGCATTTTCCTTCCCACATTGAACATTTGCCTTCTCCACCTTTTGGTAAAAAAAGGCATAATTCTAAGGCTATTTAATTCCTAAATAGTCCTGCAGCAACACATCCTTTGCAAGAAACATTCTACTCATTGCAGTGGAAAATTTGTCTCCTGCATTTTTCGATCAAGTAAGCGAGGAAGCCTTCGTCTTAGGCGGTTTTGGACGATATAGGGGAAGACTTGCGCTGAAATAGTGTAAGAAAATTTCCCCCCCATTAAGGTCAAATAAGATCATCAAAAGTGGGGTAAAAAAATTTAATTTGAAAAATGGACATCGTAATTTTGCTATAAATTTTAATATTTCACAATTTTAACAATGTTAAAGCATTCCAGATAATAACTTTTGTTCATTTTGTGAATCATATTTCAATTAACTGTACTAATTTTGTAAATATAATGCTCGTATAAAAAGAATTAATGATTTCTAATTGCTGATTTTTGAATTATTAATGCTTGGAGGCAAGAAAAATCGCCAAATTTAGATATATTTTATTTTTGGTTAACACTCTATTAGTTAGGATGACAAAGTGAAGTTCTTTGAAATTTTCCACATGTGGAAATAATGAAATCCATAGTTTTTCGTTGGACCAATCTCAGAAAACAAAATTTGTCATAAATAATAACTACATATCTTCTCTTTAATATCTCCATTATTAAAACAACATTCTTCAACTTTTCATAAACTAAAATAGAAATAAGAGAACAAATTCTTTAATATCTTGGTGAAAACGTGAAGAGAAAAATGATTTTTAATAATGAACCATTTTTTAAAAAAGTGGATCTTCATTACAAGTAAACAAAAAAAATGAAAACCATAAAAAAAAAGGCGATATTGGTAGATTAAGCAGGAATTGTAACAAATGGAAATGGTAATCACTTGCTTAAACAATGATTCATTGTCGAAAAGTTTTCTCGGCAAGTTAACTTTGCCCAGAAGAAGGGAGAAAAACCAACTTCTTTCCATGATTGGACACTGCAGAACAAAAAAACTGAACAATGAAGTTAACTTCAAAATAAACTTAGTACCATCAATAAAGGATGAACAAAACAAATTCAGTCCTTTCATTCTTGTCTGTAAGGAAAACATCTATCCTTAGGGATTTAACTAGAATAAAAACATATCAATTTTTGGTTAGTTCTAAACAAGGAATCTACTGATTTATTTGAACGAGATTTAGAAGATATGGCTGCAGGTTATGTTAACTTTAATTATTACAATTCATTACATTTATACGAGGTGTGGCTATTAAATAACGAGACCATTGCTGTAAAACTTTTTTTTATAAATTTATACATATTCAGTTATTATCACCTTCAATGTACACCCCTCTCCAATCCCTACAACGCTCCATGCAAATTTACCATTGTTCCAAACCGTGCTGGGAGTCCTTTTCTGTGAGCTCCTGCATGACACGTGCCGCTTTTTCTTTTACAGCTTCAACGGAGACTGAAATCGTGTTCCTTTTAATGCAGATTTTTCTTTGGGGACCAGATAAAAGTCACATGGGGCTAGAGGTCAGGCGAAAAAGGCGGTTGGCCTAAAACTGGGATGTTGTACTTGGCTAGAAACGTCTTGGACAGACAATGCAGTGTGAGCCGGCGCTTTGTCTTGATGGAGAACCTGTGACTTGGTTCTTCCACAAATCGGGTCGTTTTTTTCCTTACGCTTTCACAGAGTTGAGCAAGTACCACACGGTAGTAATGTTGATTAATTTATAATCGATATTTTCATCCGTTTTGGAAGTGGAAGGGCGACCCAGGCGGTCATCTTCTCCCAAGTCTTCTCGGTCATCTTGGAAACGCTTGAACCACTCAGAAAACTTGCGCACGTGATTAACATTCATCGCCATAAACTTCTTTTAACTAAAAAGATAAGTTTCAGTAGTGGTTTTACCAAGTTTCAGGTGAAATTTCACGACAATTCGTTGCTCTACTACATGTGTAGTATCATGTTTTCGGCAAAACGAAACTAACACCTCTTACACAAACGACGGTTCCGGTCAGACAGATTTTTCTACAAACACGTGAGACGCGGCAATCGAAAGAGAAGGCTTTACGCTGTACAACTGTCGGTCGTTAAGATTTAGCTCATGCATAGTTCTTCTGTAGCAGCATCAGTCTCGTTGTTTTTTGTTCATAGAAAACTAAATCAATGAAATTAAATCTTCTTCTGCAAATCATGTAAAACCGGCATCTTGCCCTACAACCAATGCAGCGCTTTTTTTTTGCTTCAATTGCAAAAAAAAAAAAAGTTAGCTTTTATTTTTTTCTTCGAATCCCTGTGGTTTCTTTGAATAAGGTGCCACGGTAGCCGAGCGGTTAGAGGCGAGACCTGCAAAGCTATATTGTTGGCTTAGTGAGTTCGATTCCCTCAGACGAGGCCTTGCATTTTATTTAATGGTTTAATATGAGAACTTTGTAGTAAAGTATGTTTGCTAGACGCCTCCTTATCACGACACCTAATTGGACGCAAAGCTCGCCGGAAAAAGCAGGCTTTACTTTATTTTACTCATTTTACTTTATTTGAATAACACTAATTACGCACAAATGAAAAAGTAATAATAATAGAAATAAAAGAAATGTAACATGAAAGAGAGCATGATCATGAAAAAGTACCGCCCATACTTTACTCATTTGAACATTTCTCACGTTCCTTTGTGTATTCATTCTCTATCTCTAAATGAGCGGTTATTCTCTCACTCCTGAAATATGTTGACGTAGTACAAATAAAAGCTTTAGAATAAACTAAAATTTGAAAACGTTTACAAAACCACCCGCTTAATGAAATCCAAACAGTGCTGAAATGGCTTAATTTTACGCTCAGAAAAAAAAACTAAAATTAGGAGTTTATAAAAAAATAAATATAAATGTAAATAAAGTATCTGAATCAAAAAAACCTTAATTAGACAGATGGGTTTTTTGTATAAGCCACAAATTTGGGTTACAGCTTTTTCATTTATTTTTCAGCTCTCTAGAAAATTACGGGATTACAAATTATTGTAATTGAATTTCTCTTTCGATTGCAGCGTCTCACGTGCCTGTAGAGAAATTTGTCTGACCGGAACCGTCGTTTTGTGTAAGAGGTGTTAGTTTCGTTTTGCCGAAAACATGATACTACACATGTAGTAGAGCAACGAATTGTCGTGAAATTTCACATGAAACTGGGTAAAACAGCTACTGAAACTTATCTTTTATTAAAAGAAGTTTATGGCGATGAATGTTAATCACGTGCGCGAGTTTTTGAGTGGTTCAAGCGTTTCCAAGATGGCCGAGAAGACGTCGGAGATGATGACCTCCCAGGTCGCCCTTCCACGTCCAAAACGGATGAAAATAACGATTATAATTAATCAACAATTACTACCGTGAGGTACTTGCTCAATTCCGTGAAAGAGTAAGGGAAAAAAACGACCCGATTTGTGGAAGAACAAGTCACGGGGTTCTCCATTAAGACAACGCGCCGACTCACACTGCATTGTCTGTCCAAGACGTTTCTAGCCAAGTACAATATCCCAGTTTTAGGCCATCCGCCTTATTCACCTGACCTGGCCTCATGTGACTTTAATCTGGTTCCCCAAAGTTAAAATCTGCATTAAAAGGGACACGATTTCAGTCTCCGTTGAAGCTGTGAAAGAAAAAGCGGCACGCGTCATACAGGAGCTCATAGAAAAAGACTCCCAGCACTGTTTCGAACAATAGAAAATTCGCAGGGAGCGTTGTAGGGTTAGGGGAGGGGTGTATATTGAAGGTGATAATAACTAAATATGTATAAATTTAAAATAAAATATTTTATAGCAATAGTATCGTTATTTAGTAGCCATACCTCGTATACTATAGTGTAAAACAGTACATTAAACTCTAGATGAAGTATTACTATTGGTACAGTAATGTCCAGTTTGAATATACAAAATTATCAGTAGAAGACTATATTTATTTCTCTATTAATACACTGTAATTGACACTGTAGTTTGACTGTAATATCACATTTTTTTGTATAATTTTCTCTTAATACCAAAGAAAAAATGAATTAAAAACAAAACGTTAATAAATCAATTATTTCTTTTGCAAAAAGTTAAAATTATATCATTAATTTTTGTTAAAATTTAATATCGAAAGAGTAAAATGTGTCCAGGAGGTAATTGAACTACAAAAGCAATTAACACCAGATAAAGAGTTTTTTACCAATTATAAATTATATACGAGGGTCGTTTGAAAAGTCCGTGCAAAAATAAAAACTACTT
Organism: Rhodnius prolixus; assembly: GCF_049639745.1. NCBI lineage: Eukaryota > Metazoa > Arthropoda > Insecta > Hemiptera > Reduviidae > Rhodnius > Rhodnius prolixus. The sequence goes on along the minus strand of NW_027411582.1, from coordinate 16,331,060 downwards.
AATTTTTTGGGGTAAACCTTTTTTATTTTTCAACATAGTCTCCTTTTAGGCTTATACACTTCGTCCAACGCTGCTATAGTTTGTTGATCCCTTCCGAATAATAGGATTTGTCCAAGTCTGAAAAATAGCCATTCGTTTCTGCAATCACCTCCTCGTTTGAATAAAATCTTTTTCCCGCCAGCCATTTCTTCATACTGGGGAACAAATAGTAGTCCGAGGGAGCCAAGTCTGGAGAATAGGGGGGATGTGAAACGAGTTGGAACCCTATTTCCATTAATTTTGCGACCACAACTGCTGAGGTGTGAGCTGGTGCGTTGTCGTGATGGAAAAGGACTTTTTTGTGGGCCAATCGTGGGCGTTTTTCTTGCAGCTCGGTTTTCAAACGGTCCAATAACGATGTATAATATGCACCTGTAATAGTTTTACCCTTTTCCAGATAGTCGATGAGGATTATTCCTTGCGAATCCCAAAAGACAGTCGCCATAATCTTTCCGGCCGAAGGAACGGTCTTCGCCTTTTTTGGCGCAGATTCCCCCTTGGTAACCCATTGTTTAGATTGTTCTTTGGTCTCAGGAGTGTAGTGATGTGTCCATGTTTCATCCACAGTGACGAAACGACGCTTAAAGTCCTGCGGATTCTTCTGGGACAGCTGCAAATCGTCCTTGCAACACTTCACACGATTTCGTTTTTGGTCAAGCGTGAGCAATCGCGACACCCATCTTGCGGATAGCTTTGTCATGTCCAAATGTTGATGCAAAATATTATGTACCCGTTCATTCGAGATGCCCACAGCACTAGCAATCTCACGCACCTTCACTCTTCTGTCATCCATCACCATATCATGGATTTTATCAATGATTTCTGGAGTAGTAACCTCAACAGGGCGTCCAGAACGTTCAGCGTCACTTGTGCCCATATGGCCACTCCGAAAATTTTGAAACCACTTATAAACTGTTCTAATCGAAGGTGCAGAGTCACCATAATGTTTATCAAGCTTCTCTTTAGTCTCCTGAGGCGTTTTGCCTTTCATAAAGTAGTGTTTAATCAACACACGAAATTCTTTTTCGTCCATTTTTTGAAAATCACTCGACTTCCTCGATTCAAACGAATGCCAAACACAAAGAAATAGACCGATCTAGCTGAAACTTGGTGTGTGTTCTTTCAAGAGATGCTACTAACTAAACATAAGCTCGATACGCGCCAGTGGTGCTATCTCTCTGACTTTGCACGGACTTTTCAAACAACCCTCGTATCTCGTAAATAAAGTTGGTATTACTGAAATTTCCTGGAAGAAAAATAACTGATTTTTGTTTTGTTCTGAAATTGCCAAATAATAGGTCAATTATTATTTATATTTAGTGAAGGAAGTTACAATTTCCATCATTACTGAAGGTTGAGGTAGAATGTTTTCTGCAACTGTTTTGCAAGCTACTGTTACGTATGCTTGACAGTAAATTTCACTTCTTTGTATTAATGGTAAAATAATGCAGCCCTAAAAATGTAACAATTCTTTTTTAAATTTATTACTATTAAATATAATTATTTATTTAACATATACGCGATAGCCGTTTAATTGCTGAATTTGTATTGTGCTTTAGAGTTAAATTATATTCTTTTGCTGTTCTATCGCACGCAGAAGATTTCTAGACTAGGTCTCCCAAAAGACTAAGGACTTCTGGAAGTGTTATAGTTAGAGACTGAACGTGTCGCCGTTCCCAGTTAAGTCTGACAATAATCTGTTATTTCCGTCTATATATAAGTTATTTGTCTGTATGTAAAGTCAGTTTTGATGCATAGTACGAAGCGAAGGTCACGTATCATAGTGTAGCGAAGTTGACCTGGGCAGAGAAGAAAGGCCTAGATTGTTCTAGGGGTTAAGCGACCAAAGTCGGTAACAGGCCACCACTGTGTAAACAAAAGGCCGGTCTCTACCTGAGCCGGAGAAGAAAGGGGCTAGATTGTTCCAGGAGTTTAGTGACCGTAGCCTGTAACGGTCCACCCCTGTGTAAAAGCCAGCTAAGAGAGAGGCCGCAGTTGGGGTGGTGGCAGTATGTGTTTTCCTCAGCCAGTGATTGACAGGTGGGAGTGAGACAGACGGAGTTAGAGTGAGACAGAGAGTTGTAAGAGGGCAGCCCCAGTTGGGGTGGTGGCAGTATGTGTTTTCCTCAGCCAGTGAGCGGCAGGTGGTCGTGAGTTAGACGGAGTAGGGCAGTCGCAGTTAAAAGGAGACAGACACAGCTGAAGCAGTTAGTTTTAGAGTCTTTGAGTGAGTTTTGAGTTGGTCTTTGAGTTAGTTTGGAGAGACACTTTGGAAGTGATAGTTTTTGAGAGAGTCAGTGTTGCGGAGTGCTTCGGAGTTAGCCAGTTAGGCGGTTAGTCAGTTAGTGAGTAGAGCTGTGTTAGTGCAGCTGAGACTAGTGCAATTCGGTGCAGTGCGGACCAGTGGTCAGTCGTGGAACAGTTTTGTGGCGTTACGTAGTGAGTAATTAACAGTAAACTGTTGTGACAGTTGTAAATGGTAACTGTAATGAATAGCGTTAGTTGCTGGTAAATGTTAATGTTTTAATAAATCAGGTTATTACTTACAAATTTAGCGAGTTTTATTATTTAATCAAACCCACATATCATTAAAATAACTAGTGGCAGGCACTAGTTGTGTAAGTAAAGTTTTTAGTAAAAAGGTAGAAAAACTTTACAATAGTATAATCGACTACATTGCCTGTAATCGTACTGTAATTGTGTTTTTAGCTGATCTCTAAAGCTCGATGACGTGTACCAGTTACCACACAGTCTTGTTGATAGAGTCAAAGGAAAGTACTGACCGTCATCGTTCAGTGTTCATTTTGTAAAAATAAATTCTATAGACTCCTGTTATGTGAAAGAATCATTGGTAAATTTTATGAAACATAGAGGAAAATAACTGACCTTTAACAGCATTCAGCTTATTGCCGACCATCTGTTTCGCTACAAACGCCGCCATCTTGCTTCTCCGACTCCCTCAAGACAAGAACTCTCTCTAAGACGCTACGACCTCTGAAAATAAAATTTAGCCAAAGGTTATTTATCGTTAAAGAAAATCAACCATAAATTACAGTAGATAATCTTCAATTTATTAAAACTAGAAATAGTTAAGTTTAGCCTAAGATTAAATAAATGGTTTTTTATTATTTTTAACTCTATTTAATTTACAACTGCCTACTGGCAACAAGTAAATAAGATTAGAATACATAGATACAAATGGATAGAAAGATTTGAATGAGAGCCATCCAACGATAACCATCATGAGTCGACTAACACAAGATGCCGTTGAAGTGAATTCGAAGGATGCCCTTCTTTAACATGCGATTAGATGATCGCGAGGCCATCGACGCTTCAGTCTTCGGGGAGGATTCGAGGGTAGAGTAGATGGGAACAGGTTGTGTAAGAGCGGATTGAAGTGTTGGGAAAGTTTGGAATGAAATTTGGTTGCAACAGGATTTGGATAAGTCAAGGATAGTGTGATTGCTTACGTAGAAAGGAGCGTTAATGATGGTGCGTAGGATTTTCTATTGAAGAGATTGGGATACGGTTAAGAATGGTAACGCTTTGCAGTACCGTACAGTTCAAGCTCTTATGTCCAGATTGGGGGCTACTAGAGCTGTGTAGAGTTTCTCTTTGTTCTTTAGAGAAAATTTGGAGCATTTGTCGAGGTATCTTTTGGCCAATTGGTAACGTAAGTGTAGATCCTGTCACTTGAATCGGGTTTGGGAGTGCCCACGTAAGGGCGATTGTCGAGGTAAAGTCCGAGATATCGCCCCTTATCTGGAGAGCGGTGCACATTTGAACAGAATTTACATTTTCTGTTACAGATTGCACAGAATCGTATTATTGGACCTTTTTATTTTGTTTTCTACAACTTTCAAGTCTTCTTAACAGGTCTATATCAATAAATAGTTGGTACTTTACACACATATCTATATTTTTTCAATTTAAAAATGTGTCAAACGTTAATATCTGCCCCACTGGTGGGGTAGCTTTGAACACAATATAAAATAGAAAGAAATGATATTACTTTACTCTGATCTACCTTCTATCAGTTATTTCTCTCACTACTACATTACTTTCTCTTTTAAACCACTGAAATCTAGTTCAAAAACCTAGAATGACTCAGTTCGGGGATGTTGTACCCGAAGTGATGGATTTAGGAAGTTCGAACAAAATATTCGGTTTGTTGCGCTTCTTAATGTAGGTTCGGACCACTTTCCCCTTCTCTGCGATTAAACAGAAAAAAGTCACAAACTTGCAGGTCGGTAGGGCGGCACATTTTAACTGGTGATGTTGAAATGTGCCCCCTCTCCTTCCATAAAAGAAAATATAATATCCAACACTTTTTGCAAGCAAATAGACTTTTGGAAATACTAGATTTAAGAGTAGGAATTCCAAATGTTAATATGGACTAACAATAATAACACCTTGTCCCACCACAATCTTCACAATACTCTTCCAAAGCTGCAACAAAAATTTTACTTCCACCTTACAAAATATAACATTCCTCAATTCTGACTTGACCAAACAATGAAAACGAAGGGAAACTCTGTCAATTATACAACAGGTCTACCACAACATATGGAGAAAATTGCCAATCATAAATGTTTTAAATATTTAGCGAGAAATTAAAACTGTTCAAAGGTGCCCCCTGTTCAAATGTGTCTCCCTCAACCCCTACTCTAGATTGTGCCTAAGTATCTGATCAGTAACTCATTCATTAACAGTTTAATGGTTGGTCTTTCATTTCCAATGCCATAGATATCATATTTCCACAAAAATAGAAAGAAACAGTACTCTCTCAGCATTATCACGTAGATTTCACCATAAATTATTCTCAAACATAATTTTCTCTTCCTATTTTTAAGAAGAAGCATTAATTTTCTCTCACCTTTGCCTTCGCATTCTCAATTTTAAGTTTAGAACTTTTTAACGAAGATTTTACAACCTGACAAGAAGTTTTATGCTAACACCTCATTTTCTCCTTCATAATTAAAATTATTACGCTTAATGAGTTAAATTAATAACGAACTTTTAACAAAATAACTTAATAAATTAAAATAACTTTTGCTTTTACTTTTAAGTACCAACTAATTCAAGTCAATTTATTGCCTACATTTAAATGAATAACAAATTTTATGAGATATGTTGGTGGTACAATTTCTGGTTAAGTTGCAAGGTTTTGCACCCCAGATTATTTTGAAAACTTTATTTTGGATGGTGTTGTTTTGAGAATAAATGCAAAGACAGAATACCGAACATAGATAAAACAACTAGATTAACTAACATTATAGGATGTCAAAGTTGGATGTCCAACTGAAAGTGGTAAATCGAAAAGCTGGGCCACTGTCAGTCTAGCTCTTTGTGCTGAACTAACTCTCTCTTTCAAGACCCTGGACATCATCCAGTGCATATTTAACAACTAACCAAATTACTTTAGGTGGACCTCTCCCTTTAATTAGTTCTGGAGACTGGAAACAAAGGACAAGGTGATAGTGGTTTTCCAAGAGCCTGGACTTCCTTCTCCCAGTGATTTTCATCAAAACCCCCTTCCTTACCGCAAACCAAGCAATGTTAGATCTCTCTCTCTATATATATATATCGTATATATAACAGCGACCACACTTTAACTCAGATTTACTAACTCAGAAACTTTTTAACTTTATCTTCCCAAAATTTATTTCCAAAGTTTACGTGCAGTGTTGACAAATGGAAGTTTAAATTCATTTTATTTAATTAATTCTAAAGTTTTTGCTCACAATTAATTACAATCTCATGCTCTAATCAGGACTAAAAGACAATGAGATCTGCATTATTATTATTTTTTTTTTATTTTTTTGTCGCTGGAGTTCCGCAAGGCAGCATACTAGGCCCCATTCTGTGCACAATCTACTCCTCAGCCATACCTACTCATCCTCAAACTACTCTTCTCACCTATGCTGACAATAGTGCCATCTTATCTACTGACAAAGACCCATTAATAGCTCATAGAAACCTTCAGTCTCACCTCACCTCCTTAGAAAAATGGGGCTATCAAACTGAACGAAACAAAATCTCAGCACATTACTTTCACTCTTCGACGCGTCACTCTTCCTCCAGTCTTTTACAATTTAATTCCTTTACATGTAGTCAACGTCCGCTACCTTCGGTTTTACCTCGACAAAAGACTTACATGGAATCCTCATGCACGACTTAAGGAGAACAGAACTTAGCAGACGCTTCTGACAACTGAAAAGACTAACTAGACAACAGATCAAAACACACTCTGGACAACAAAAGACTTATTTATGTAAGTATTTTAAAGCTAGTCTGGGCTTATGGCATCGAACTGTGGAGGTTCAACCAAACGCTCAAACCTCTCCAAAGGATCCCAGTCCTTGCAATCTAAAATTCTTCGCTCTACAGTAAATGTTTCTTTTTACGTCACCAATCAAACCATTCACACAGACTTATACATTACTTTCGTGGCACAAGTCGCTGAAACATGATACAGATAATTCCATCTTAACCTTCAATCCCATCAAAATCCATTCATACAGCATCTATCTTCCTGAACATTTTTCAGACAACACTTCTAGGCGTCTTAAAAGACAGTGGGCCTCGCGATCTCCTCTCTGATGACCGAGAGTCAATAGAAAGTAAAATTTTATTGGAGTGTTACCGCTGGGTGACTTCTCCACTCTGAGAGTATTATATTAAGTTATGTTGTGTTATTGTTATCATTGTTGCTTATAACGCAATAAAATGCGTTGATTGTAACTAAATAAATGATTAAAAAAACAAAATTGACGCGTGAGTGAATATAAAAACAATTTTAAATAAAACTAATAGCTATTTAATTTTGAATTTATGAATTCCAAATTAATGATTTCATGATAAAGCTATCTTCTCGGCAACAAAAATCCAACGTTAGATTGCAATTTGGGCATCACCATTTTCCAGATTATATCAATCTGGAAGCCAGATAATCTTTGAATCCAATTTGAATTTATTCTTGAGGTGATCTTTCCAAACGTGCTAAACTAAATGTTTGCTGGCCACTAGATAACATTAATGTATCGCAAAAAGATCCAGGTTGCTCAAGTTGAATAGAATGGATACCATTCTCTCTAGAAACCTTTTCCTTTAGAGGATCATACATATTGATAATATTTAAATAAAAAGTGAACAAGTTTAAAATTAAAATCCAACTATAATTTTTTTAATCTTAAAATTAATTAGTGAAAGACAAACAGAATTCAGAATTAAATAAAAAATTAAGCTTGCTTTCTATGTTAAACACGCCGAAAGAATTCTTGATCTGTCTTTCACAACTCCTCTCATATCGCATTTATTTCTTGTTTTACATGACACTTTGAGCCAAAGTAATCAAGATCTTACTACCGGATGGACTGATGGACATTAACAGCCGCTTTCTTAGCGGTGCATCTGCCCTTCATTCCGCTGTGAGCCTTCACTCAATCCATCTTAATTAACCAAGTTGCTTTAACTTCACTTGTGAATGTCGTCCAAAAAAGGGGTAGCCAGAATTGAAGGTTCTGAATCCAGAAAATGGAGACCTTTTCTATTTGTTTGCTTCCTTTGAAATTAGTCATTAAAGAACATTTTAGTTATGGTAAAATATTCTAATTGGTTATTCAATATGGACTTGCCAACTAAAATTTTGCCACATATACCTGCGCACTCGACTGCTGTATTTCCTATTCTAATCTTATCTGTATCTTCTCGGAGAAGTTAAAGCAACAAATTTGAGAATACAAGTGTCTCCGCTGATAGATAAAAAGACCGAAACCGATCAAGGATACGGCGACTAAAAACTTAGATACAAATCTTTAGATGTTAAAGCCTGTTCCAGTTCGATGTCCAGACTGTGTACCATACTTGAAGAACTTAAAATGGTTGGTTCTTTTATTGGATAAAGCTGTAGAAGTCCTTAAAATTAGAGTAAATAAGAAAACAATTATTAAAAAGGCTTCTTCGTATTAAACTGTTTTTTAAATCTTTACCATTTTCTTTACTATTGAACTCTGCGGAAAGAACAAATAACTTGGAGACAACTTACGAGGTCTATAAATTAAGTCATGAGACTGATTTTTTTAAATTGTTTTATTCAAAAAGAATTACAATTCTATATTGTCACCTTCAAAATAACTTCCTTCTGAAGCCACAGAGCACTGGAGACGTTTCTTCCACTCCTCATAGCAGTGCTCGAACTCTGATACTGAAATAGCCTTCAGCTGGTCGGTTGAATGTTTTCGACTGTCCCAAAAGGAGTTACCTTGAGGTGATTTTTCAACTTCGGGAAGAGAAAAAAGTCACAAGGACTCAAGTCAGGCGAATAAGGAGGCTGAAGAGCCACAGGAATGTTTTTACTGGCCAAAAACTCTGGTTTATTGAAATTGCTGTGTGACAAGGAGCATTATCGTGATGCAACACCCACTTGTTCTTGATGTTTGGTCTCACACGAATGACCCTTTTTCGAAGTTTTTCAAGAACCTCTCGGTAAAAGTGTTGATTGACCGTTTGACCTTGAGGTAGAAACTCTTTGTGGACGATTCCGTGGATATCGAAAAAACAAATCAGCATGCATTTGATCTTCGACTTCGCCATCCTTGCTTTTATTGGGCCTTGGAGAGGTTGAAGTGTGCCACTCCATACTCTGGCGCTTGGTTTCTGGGTCGTACTCAAACCCACCTGACTTGAGTCCTTGTGACTTTTTTCTCTTCCCGAAGTTGAAAAATCACCTCAATGGAACTCATTTTGGGACAGTCGAAAACATTCAAACGGCTGTAACCGACCAGCTGAAGGCTATTCCAGTATCGGAGTTCGAGCACTGCTATGAGGAGTGGAAGAAACGACTCCAGGGCTGTGTTGCTTCAGAAGGAAGTTATTTTGAAGGTGACAATATAGAATTGTAATTCTTTTTGAATTAAAAAATTTTAAAAAATCAGTCTCATTATTTAATTTACAGACCTCGTATGTGAGAGACTATTAAATGGCACACAAAGGTAATTTTCGTGTGTATTGCGTTTGTTTGTAACTGAATCTTAAAACCGAACAAAATAATTAATACAAATATCTTTAGCAAACATAAAATAATTAAAATGACGTAATTTAAACAATTTTCAAAGAGAAAAAGGAAAGCAAAAAAAGAAAAATCACGCTGAGAATCCGGGGGTGTGCATAGTTCTCGTTTAAACATCAGATTAAAAGCAATGAATGGAACTCCAAACACTCTCGCATTTCTTTGTAGTAATACAAAACTCCAAAAGGGTTTTACCCTTTACACAGGTAAAAAAAAGGAAAAGCGGTTTTTGGTTTGAGTAGCCAACCAACCCCAAAAAGAGCTAGCAAACATTGGAATGAGGTTATTTTTTTTTTGTTACATACTTTGAAGTCTGGTATATACCTTAAAATGGAAGTTTTGCCCAACCTCCACGTGTACTCAAATATATAGAACAAAGGGTGGCAAAAAACCACTGGTAGGGTAGACCAGAATCTTTTGTTCAAAGACTAGTCCGGAATTTAAATAGATGTACAGTTTGATGATAAATTCCAAAGAATCGTGATGTAAAACTTGAAGATAACTGTTCAAGTTAACTTTTAATAGCTGGGTAATAAATAAAATGGTAATTCGGTTAGATTATCTCTATTTTTGGATAATCTGCGTTATAAAAAGGGATCGTTTATTTTATGAGTAGCAGAACGAATGTTTTTTTCCGTAGAACAAATAATTAAAGACGTTTTATTAAACAAATCTGCATTTATATGCGGACTTATAGTTAGTTAGAAGCATATAGTTTCGGTAAATAGGTAATACCACCAACGAATGTACATTAAATTTGTAGAAATACCAAAATGGTTTATAAAAATAACAAAACATGATTAAGTAACTTTTTATTAAAAAAATAAATTCATATATTTGTAACAATCTATTAATTACAAAAACTAAACTGTAAGCTTACAATATAGTTTACATTTTACTGTATACGAGGTGTGTTCAAAAAGTAACGGGAATTTTTAAATTTCGCGGGTTTGGAGAGTCTGATTGTAAAATTTTTTTTTTATTATGTTGGTACACATGCCCCTGAAGTACGATAAAATTTTCAGTAATATTCATTGTTTACTTCTTAAGTGGCAGCCGTTAAGGTTAGACGTGTTTTTCGAACTTGGCGATTTTTGTTTGTTAAAAAAAATGGATCAAAGAATTTGTATTAAATTTTGCGTAAAAAATGAAATAAAGTGTGTGAAATGTTAATAAAGGCATATGGTGAGTCTGCTATGAGTAAAACAAGGATTTACGAGTGGTATAAGCGTTTCCAAGATGGCCGCGAAAACGTTGAAGATGACGAACGACCTGGACGTCCAAGCACATCAACAACCGATGAAAACGTGAAAAAAGTGAAAGAAATGGTTATGATCGATCGCCGAATCACAATCAGAGAAGTCGCTGATGATGTTGCCATATCAATTGGCTCATGCCATGAAATTTTTTCGGATGTTTTGGGTATGAAACGTGTGGCAGCAAAATTTGTTCCAAAATTGTTGAATTTCGAACAAAAACAGCGGAGAATGGAAGTTGCTCAAGAGTCACTCAATGAAGTCGACAACGATGCGGATCTACTGAAACGTGTTATAACAGGTGACGAAACATGGGTTTACGGATATGTTGTCGAAACTAAGGCTCAATCGTCCCAGTGGAGGCATTCTGGATCGCCAAGACCGAAAAAGGCTCGACAAGTGCGGTCGAATGTGAAGGTTATGCTCACTGTGTTCTTCGATTTTAATGGCATAGTGCATCATGAATTCTTGCCACAAGGTCAAACAATCAATAAGGAGTACTACCTACAAGTTCAACGCCGTTTGCGTGAAGCAATCCGAAAAAAACGCCCGGATTTGTGGCAAAACAATTCATGGATTTTGCACCACGATAATGCACCTGCTCACACTTCATTGCTTGTTCGTGAATTTTTGGCCAAAAACAAAACTTTAACGATGCCCCAGCCTCCATATTTGCCAGACATGGCTCCATGTGACTTTTTTCTATTTCCAAACATAAAGAGAACATTAAAAGGCCGTCGTTTTACAAGCATAGATGACATTAAAAGCGAATCGCTGAAAGAGCTGAAAGCTATCACAAAGATCGAGTTTCAGAAGTGTTTCGAGGATTGGAAAAAGCGCTGGCACAAGTGTATTGTATGCGAAGGGGACTACTTTGAAGGCGACAATATTAATGTAGATGAACAAATAAATATTTTTTTCAAAAAACGAAAATTCCCGTTACTTTTTGAACACACCTCGTACACACGCCATAATAAAGTATTGTATATAATACATATTATAATATTTCACGTTTATAAACTTTAATTTGAATAATTGTTGTTAGAAGCATGTTACTTGGGAGACAATACTGTCCATCACAATGTGCTCTTAGTTTACAGTTCACCTAGTTCAACAAGACAACCATCTTGTGTCACTGCCAGCTATATCTCATCTCGATGATTAATAATATTATTAATAAAAAGCAAAAACTAACTAACAAAAACTTGCTTTGTGTTATCATTTTTCTAAAAGTGTAATTTATACGTAGTATTGGCTTTTATATACGTACTACTAACTTTATTAATTATTATTTTATGTTAGGATGTTGAAGATTTATACTCTATTTTAAAATAAAACGTAATTAGTAACTTCAAAAAAAGGCATGTCTCATATTTCTAAAGTAAAACAAACACAAAAAGGAAGTTAGATCTAATTAAACTTCGCTAGAGCGCTCAAGAATGCAGCTGAGACACTGTTTACGAGTACTACAGTTATAAGAATAGAATAAAATCTGCATATGTTCCTCCATTTTTTAGACAACACTAAAAAACATCTTGATGAAATTCATTTTAGCATGATTGCTACATGTTTGGCCATCACTTCCTTTTAAGTTTTCTTCCATAAAGAATGTTTAGTTTCGCTTTAAGATCATCTTTTGGGTCCAGCTACGAGTACAAAGTATACTGTGAAGCAAGTAATTTGCCCAAAATGAAATTCATTCTCAGTTCATCGAGGGTTCAAGTTTTAGCTAACGAAAAAATATTCAGAATCATGTGTTCTATTAAAAAGAACCAACTAATTGTTACCCAAATATCTCAAAGCTTTCTGGGATAATGAAACAGCAATAAGGAATCATGGGATTCACTTTTCTGCTAACATTTTATCATTTCTTTCAAGTCATAATTAAGGATTAGATGATAATAAATTTGTAATTATCTATTTAAGATATATTGGATTATCCCATCTGTATAATTTTCTGTACTCTTGAGATAACATGTAACTTAAAATAGAAGTGATGTGACCTCCCAGCAAAACGTTTTGTAAAAGAATAAGAAAAGAAAAATTATCTACTTGTAAGAAACGTTGCCGATCACTGAATTAGTGAGTCTGTATTAGTTGTATTTTTCTTTTAAATGACGCATAAAAGAGGCTAATATTTAATGGCTAAAGACACTTGTCATAAATTCTTTTTTTTTCTTTTTTTTTTGGCGCATCAACAGCTGAGGTCATTAGCGCCCGGAGCTTTTTCCAGTGCACTGCCGGCCTCCGGACAGTGTTCTCTCATTACAGACAACACTGTCCATCACCGGATAGTGAGCTGTAAGAAGCTCCTAGGAAGAAAAAATCTAAGGGTCAGCTGCTGGATTCGAACCCGGGACCTCCGCGTGGGAGTCCAGTATGCTAACCTCATAGCTAATCCCTTCCCTATAAATTCTTTAAACCAACTACTTCTAGTTAGGATTCATATTTAAAAATAGTAAGTTATTTTTAGGCTTAATCTTAATGTTGCCTTGAAATATGATAGTTATATTAAACCAATCTTAAAAAAACGCTAACAGTTCAGTAATTCTGTATTTTAAAATAAATGAAAAGAAACAAACGTTACAAATAGTAGCTTTTATTTTTTTTTAAAAAAAGGCGACTAAATGTTAGTAAAAATGTCCTTAATTTGTAGGATTGTTTTTTTATTTTATTTTTAGGTATTTTTGAAGCTAAAATTTGCCTATGAATTTCCCTAAATCCTAAAGGCTAAGCTGTACTCTACAGATACTGCCGATATTTTGCTTGTTTAAGGTTAACTAGAGCGTCGCCATTATACTTATTCTATGTTCACCATAAATTTTACAATACAATGATAAAAAGATCATTACAAATAATTTATTATTATTACTTCGGTGATTTTAAAAAAGAATGATATACACATACACTAGAAGTAAATCTGTGGCAGACAAAAAAATAAAATTTCAGTAAATTCTGTTTTAACCCTATAGTGCATCGTGTTGCATATCTGCTACATAATCTTTAGCTTTGTGCCGGAGAACTCTCCTGGATTTCATTTGAATTAAAATATGATGAATTTATGCCATAACATGTCTAGTGTCAGTTTATAAAAGGTTTATGTCGGTTCTAGAAAGTAATGAGCTAATATAAAGCCAGTAAGTGAAAAAAAGTCAACACGACCGTAGACTGTGGTAAAGACCGCGCAGAAATTACCGTTCTTGTGCCTATTTTATTGAAAATTAACATTTTTAAAAATTTTACTGTGCTTGGGAAGGTTAGTATTTATCTATTATTACTTTATAAATGTGATAACAATTTTTGCTTAGACCAAAAATTGAAAATCATTTGTGTTGCACACGAGGTGTGTTCAAAAAATAAGGTAAATTTTCATTTTTCTTAAAAAATATTTATTTATTCATCGATTTTTATTTTGTCTCCTTCAAAGTAGTCCCCCTCAGATATAATACATATGTGCCAGCGTTTTTTCCAATCCTCGGAACAGTTCTGATATGCACTTTTTGGTATGTCCTTGAGCTCTCTCAGCGATTCGGTTTTTATCTCCTCAATCGTCGCAAATCGCCGTCCTTTCATGGGTCTCTTCAATCATGGGAACAGGAAAAAGTCGCAGTGCGCCAAATCGGGTGAATACGGTGACTGAGACATGATAATGTCATTCAACAATTCCTGAGCGATGCTCATGCGACGGTTTTTTTGATCAAAATTCAACAATTTTGGAACGAACTTCGCTACTACACGCTTCATGCCCAAAATTTCCGAAAAAAAATTGCAGGACATGTGCCAACCGTTATGCCGACAACCTCAGCAACTTCTCTAATTGTGATTCGACGATTCTTCTCAACATTTTCATCGGTTGTTGATGTGCTGGGGCGTCCAGGGCGAGCGTCGTCATTCACATCTTCTCGACCTTCTGTGAAAAGCTTGTAACACTTGTAAACATTTTTTTGACACAGAGTACTCTCACCGTACGCCACTCTCAACATTTCAAGTGTTTTTTAACACTTAATTCCATTTTTTACACAAAATTTGATGCAAATTCGTTGATCCATTTTTTCGACAGAAGAAAATCGCCGAACTCGCAAAACACTTGTCTTATTTATGCCTCTAACATACAAACTAAACATGCTATATAGCTACAACTTTGAAAATATGTTCGAGACAAGTGTACCAACATAAAAAAAAAAGACAATCGAAATTCGAATGTACGTAGCCCGCGAAATTTGAAAATTCACCTTATTTTTTGAACATACCTCGTATATGCAAAATCATGTTATGAGATAATATGTCTTCTAACTTTGTACACAGATATCTGATGATATCAATTCCGTAATTTTTCTTGAAGTTAGAACTATATTAGTACATCTTCTGTCCACAATTTATAGTATAGAACCGAAAGATAAAATTAGACGAATTTGACAGGCTAAGCAAGGAAGTTGATTGCCCGAACGCAATGTATGTCGCAAAAAGAGTACTGAAAGGAACTTGGTGAGACCTTGTGTAAAATAGGCAAATCCATGGCGCCTAAAAGAGGAAGGCCATCTCATTCACTGGACGATACTTTGAGGAGAAAAAAATCTGCATCAGCGAGACCAACAGCTAGCGTCAGAAAAGATGGATTAGATCATTGGCCCTTATGTGATGTGAAACGAAATATATGTAAATTACTTGGTTGCACGGGTTATTCTTATGCAAAGTGCAAGAAGTGCAATTTAAATTTTTGTTTCAACAAAGACAAAAACTGTTTTTATAATTATCATAACCAATAAACTTTATTTCCCATAAATTTTACATTTGATAATCCCATCCTCATTTTACAACAAAATCAATTTTTTAACATGATGTTGCATATATGATACATAACATAAATTTCACTTTCCTGAAAATTACAAGCGACTAATATTTTTTTAAATATTTTTTCGTTGTTTCATATCAAAATATAATTTAAAAAAAAATAAATTTGAAAGAAATAAAAAAATCGTGCATTAGAGGGTTAAAACTAATGAAGAAAAACCAGCGTCCAGAGTCTAGGAGGCGGTGGCAAAGAAATACATTTTCCTAAAAATTAAAGCTTGGGAACTCGGCCATAAAAACAAAAAAAAAAAGCACAGGATTCTCATAATTAGACAAAGAACAATTTTTTTTTTAAATGTTTTATTGTACCAAAGGGAATCCTTTTGTCCCAGATGAGTAAATTTCTTTTGGTGAGGATTTAGGACGCACAAAGAAAAATTACGGTTTGTTTCTTGCTCTTCTAAAAATACAAGAATAAAGAACAAAATACTGTTTAATAAAATTGTTCCCTTTTTTGTTAAAGATAATTATTCATTTCATTTATTATTTTAGAGAAGTTTTCTTTTGTCAATAATATAGT
This sequence comes from Rhodnius prolixus, assembly GCF_049639745.1. Taxonomy (NCBI): domain Eukaryota; kingdom Metazoa; phylum Arthropoda; class Insecta; order Hemiptera; family Reduviidae; genus Rhodnius; species Rhodnius prolixus. The sequence continues at coordinate 16,315,324 of NW_027411582.1, read as the reverse complement.
TTTCTCGGACATAGGTACGAATGCATTCGACATCTAACTTATAGTCTTTATATTAGGTGGGTATTAGGGTGTATCAAAAAATGATGACTTTTAAATTTTAAAGAGCGCCGGGCAGAAAATCAAAGTTGAATTAAAAACAAAAAGTTACGTCCGCAGTAGAGCAAAATCGATTAATATTTAGAGGTCGCTACCATTGAGCAAAAGATTTTGGTTTTGCTTTTTTTTCATTTAAAATCCTTAATTAAATGTTTTGTATCTTTTCAAATTATTAGCAAAACAAGTAATTGTACAAAGTTTATTTAAATATAATTTGCTATAAAGACAATGCAGTTGGAATCATTTTGATGGCCATTTTAATTTCCAAAGTTATGAATAATTAAAGAAGCTGTATTTAAAAAAAAAATATTAAGAATAATATACATTTTTGAAAGATTTCGATTAATTAACGTTAAAATCACTTCATTTTTTATGTGTTTCGTACAGAATTTAAAAAACCAATAATTTTGGTTACCGAAACGTCTAAATTAGGGAATATTTTGCATTTATTGCTATAATTTGAAATTGATTGATTGATAGTAAATTAATCGAAAGTCTACAATGTAATATTTTGGGTGTAATTCCTTACAATGGTAAAATAATTAATTTTTTCTTATTAATTAGGCTCACGACTAAATTCTTCTCCAAAGAGATCTGAGTTACATTTCACTGAAGAGAAGTGAAATAATTAAAAAAGCATATTTTTTAAGAGACGACACAGCCATACTAGCTACAAGTACACATCCCTCATCAGCTTCATACAAGTTACAGACACACTTACATAAAATAGAATCCTGGGCAAAGATGTGGAGGATTATAATGGAACCCACAGAAATGCCAGCATGCCACGTTTACTCTCCGGCGAGGCTCCTGTCCACCTGTCCTCTTCAACAGCAATCCTCTTCCTTCTACAGACTTGGTGCGCTACCTTGGGGCTCTACATAGACAAACGACTCACGTGGAACCCACACACAAGGCTTAAAAGACAAGCAATGACAAAACGTGTGAAACTGCTTTACAGACTGCTTGGACAACGCTCCAAATTGCCCTTAGAACTCAAACGCTTAATATACAGTACTATCCTCAAACCTATGTGGACTTACGGACTAGAGCTGTGGGGTTCAGCCAAAACTACAAACATACGGGCTGTACAAGACATTTCAATCAAAACTACTGCCGACAGATAGTTGACGCTCCTTTCTACGGTGACTAACCTCACTCTTCACAACGACCTCAACATTCCCTCGTACACCAACTCGCCAAGACTAAATACCAAAAATTCCATACTACTCTCTCCACTTGCTCTAATCCTCTTGTACTGTCTCTCGCTTCCTCTGACATCTCTAATACTCCTCGCCGACTGAATTGCCAGTGGCCCCGCGACTTCCTTGTAGTCTGAAGACCATAAACATCATATCCTGTAGAATGTGCTACCGCTGGGCAGTTTCTTTCCTCCTGCCTTTCACGCATCCATTTATCCTTCATTCTCCCTATTTACTCATTGTATATTATATTATACAGATTGTAAATAACGAAATATTATTTTTTTAATTTAGAGCATCATTTAAATTGTGTTGCTAAATTGTAATTTTAAAAATGATATATTTACTTAGATAAACCAATAACTTTAATTATTAACTCCAAGCAACATGTACTCGTAACAGTTCATCGACAGGTACCAAATTAGGCGATCTTCTTGAATCTATACAAAGTCTTGTATAGAGCAAGTTTATAATTAGAATTTTATTCTAAAGTACAATAAAAGACGTTAATTCACATTGTTGACCCAAATTGTAAAGCTGTGGTTTCTCCCGTGTTGTATCTCTCCTCCAGTATGGGCTCTTAGAATTGTTCAGCAGAAAAGATTACGTTACTTTAGTCCAAGCATGCAACATGCAAGCCTCTGTTTGACAAAGCAAGACGATAAATTTCATACTGGTAACAAACTGGCCTAGGGTACTAGACAATTTCTTTTTTCAAAAGAGAGAGGAGAACGATCTATTATGCCCAGGCTGCGAAGTGTAGGACCGTTTTTGATCACAGTTTGAAACCAGAGAAGATAATATGAAAAAAACATAGTTCTAGCAAGATAACCCTAGACCACGTAAAATGGTTTCACCTTACTAAAGGTCAGCACAATTAGGCTCTTTTAACTGCAGTGTCTGGGGAATCAGGTCTCTGCCTAATCTGAAGCAGTTCTCCTTAAATTGCACTTATTATCTAAAGCTAAGGAATTTACTTGTTAATTAAGGAAGATTTTTCTTCTAAATTTGTACTGTAGATTATTTATACAGATTTTATATTTCGTTTACATATTTCTATATTATATAACCTTTAATTCTGCATTCACTTTCATCCGACTCTTTATGTTCTGTTGAATATTTTGTAGATTAAGAAGCTTTATTAGGTATAAGGGTTTGTAGTATAAGGGTTTATCGTCAAAAAGTGCACGAAAAAGCGTAACGTTGAAGAACACCCAACTTTGACAATTTTTTTCTTTTTTTCTATAAATGATAAAATTCCCAAATTTTCTTTAAATTATAGGGCAAATCCCCCTTTATGACTGTAATTTTTTTGTAACAACCCAGATCTAATAGGTTTCGAGAAAAATGTTGCCGAAAATGTGCAAAAACCGCATTTTCAGAATCTTAAATATTATTTAAAGAGGTTATTATAATTTTTTTATATAAACTTTTTTTTTTTTTAAATCTTTTATTGAAATTTGCACCTGCAACGATTGTTGCAACAAGCAAATGTGATTTGATATAATGTCGTGAATGAAGATAGAAGAAGGCACCCAGTGGCAACACTCCATTAACGTGAACAGATGCACTATACTGCTCTTATGAGGAGAGTAGGTCGCGGGGCCATCTTCTCTTCAATCTCCTTGGAGGATTACCTGGTAATGTGAAAGAAGATAGGTGTTCAATTAAAGGATTAGGATGAGCTGCTGTAAAGGAATGAAATTTTAAGAAACCGAGTTTTAGTAAGGTCGTTAATGAAAGGGATTTTGAAGTTATTATGAATGGTGAGATTAGAAATGTAGAATGGAGTGTTAAGTAGTTAGCGTAGCGAGTTGGAACGCTTAGCCGATCCCTATACTTCGATGCCGTATGACCAAATAGGTCACGGTAACAGTAGATATAAGTCTTCTGTTATTTAGGCTGAGTTTCGAACGTTTGTCAAGTAGTCTGGCGAGAAGTTTTGTAGCGTTGGTTAGTTTCTTGTCTTTTCAGTCCAGTATGGGTATTCCACGTCAACCGTTTGTCTAGGTACAGTCCAAGGTAGCGTACTTTGTCCACAGTTCTATATTAACTTGTTTAATTTTTTTTAACTCACTAGGAATATAAATAAAATATTTATAAGTAACAAAATAAACAGAAATTCTAATCAAATTTAATAGTCATAAATATAAACAGTGAAACTTTGCTAATTTTCGAAAACCTCATTTCACACATTATAATTTTATGTATTATATAGTATGTATTTTACTATTAATGTACTTATTATACAGTAAGATTTAGTACGTGTTGCAGGGAATACCTAAATAGGTACGACAATGTTTATAGAAGTGGGAAATGTTGCTGCATGACGCAGTGTGATGTCGTAAACTAGTTCACTGTATTATTCTGCGTTGCACGGCCACGTTTACATGCAGTATTTGTGCAACTGTTGGCGCTGGTAACTGGTTTCGCGATGTTATGTACAGCCGCAAGAGGGATGAGAAGTGATACAGTTTCTATGTAGCCGTGTCATGTTAGAATCTGTTCTACCGTTACTATATATTGCAAAATGACAATTCCTCTTCGAACTTTAGTAATGGCCGAACGTTTTCTTGACTTTCCATTTCTAGTTCTGAAGTTGATTGCCTGTACGTGGTGCCTCCTGCTTAATCTAAATGGTCAACAGTGCCTCAAACTGAATGGGTCCAGGCCATCAGATCGTCTCAGGAGGGACTTCAACCGCGTACAAAACTCTGAAGGTGCTCAGGGCAAGTGTAGAGGCCTAAAGGAGGCAATCTCTCCATTACACTAGAGGACTGTGGGCCAATTCAGATTAAAAGAAATACAAGAAAGGAAAAACTCCGGATTCTCTTTTATGGCATCGACTTGGAAACTACAAAGTATGGTACTTGTACCATGAGAGGTACAGCGAGGAAGTAAGGGGAACTTATCGACGAGAATAAAGGAAACATCTCTCCCAGGTGGTAGCAATTACAGAGACAATCAAGGAAGGCATGGGGCTTAGCAGAAATTGGAGACGTCTTTATCCTTAAACACTTAGGGCTCCAAATACAAGCACCAGTGCCAAGGCAGGATCAAAGTTCCTAGAGCACAAGGATGCCATAGGACAGGGCGAGAAATAGAAGTACATCGCCGTCTTCTAAAGCTTAAAGATCCGATCATAAAGGACCTCCGCATTGCTAGGGAGATAAGGTGGAGACTAAGCCGCCATATGTAGAACGTTAGAGAAGGGCATTTAGGCAAGCCAAAACTCTGGGCTCTCACGCTTTGCTTGTAGCAGCACTTATGGTGGCGAAGTCAAGATCTAGACAGGCTAGAAGTATTCGACGTTCAGGTTGTTTTTTCTACAAACGTTTGGTGTGGAGTTTTAGGAAATCAACTAATCGGCCCCATACTTCTACAGAGAGAACTTCACTGGTGCAAGATATCTAACTTTTTTTAAGAGACATTTTGCCAGTTCTGCTTGCTTGAAGATGTTCCACTACAACTTCGGCTAGATATGTATCGTATTTTCAAAAAGATGGTTGCCCGGCACATAATGCGAGAGTTGTTAGAGGTTACCTGGACAGAAATTTCCATGAAAAGTGCTTAGGGACTCATTGTCCCATCCAATGGCCACCTTGATCTCTGGACTTAACCCCAATGGACTATTTTTTGTAGGGATATCTAAAAAATAAAGTAAAGTAACCTTTATCCCGTGGCTTCAGTCGATGATCTGAAACGACGAATAACTCTAGCCTACCTTGAGCAAAGCTTGAGAGTCCAGAGTTTTGGCTTGCCTATCCGTTGATTGTGCCCAGTTTGAACAGATTCTTTAAAAAAAATAACGTAATTTTGACAATAAACTGAAATTTGTTTTCATATTTTAAATTACCATAACTTTTGAAAAACCTAACCGATTTCAAAAAAAATTTTGTTGTTTTTTTTAGGAGCTCAAATACTATAAAAATATGCAACAAAAAATATAACGTTCCATTTGAAAAACAAAGTTGGATGCTGTATCTCGAGATACAGGGGTTTAAAAAAAATGGGTCAATCACTGAAAATAAACTAGACTGAAAATGATTAAATACGTGTTTTTTATTTTTTCGAAATTTCCCGCCGTTAAAAAAAAAAAGTGGGTGGAGCCTGTAACCATGGTCACCCTGTATATAACTTAGCTTTTTTAAAAAATAATAATAATAAGCCTTGAAACAGAAGTTTATTGTACTTATAAAAATATATTCCAGACTTTCTTTTTATGTCAGATAGAACCTATTTTACACAATAGTTGCAATGGTTTAAAGTCGTCACAAACATACCCTAAACATATAGAACATATGACCCAGTTTTGTAGCATGTTATGTGCATATTTCTTTTGTCGCATGACTGACATATCTTGACAGATATTTTAATCATATTTTACAAGTTATAATGTTATTTTTATACCCATACTTTTTTTTTGTATTTTCTTTTACACGTATATTATTGTACATTTCACACTGCTCGAAATTATCACCGGTGATACTTAATATGTTTGAGGTGTCCTTAATTCTAGAAAATGTTTTAACCTTTCTTTCTCATCCCTTTGCTCTTTAGAAACAACTTCTCGGCCTCAATTGATTGTCCCTTTTCACTATTTCTCATACTTCTTTTTCCCGAATTGTGTTCAGGTCGACCATCGATGAATTTCACTTAAAGAATACCAGAAAAAAAGAAGTAGAACACCAATTAGAAGAAGAGCAAAACCGATTTCGGCCAAAAATAAGCGCTCGCGACACTAGATTCGTTCTTAGGCAGAGATGTTGATAACACTCAAAAACTTCTTTTTTAGATTTTTACAACTGCACAGAAATCAATGCAATAAGTAAACCAGATGGTCGATAATAGAGTGTGCTAAGCCAACAAGCACACATTGTCATGACTAACAGGAACGACGGCCATCCAGCGATAGCAGTCGTAATAATGCCATAATAGCAGGAGAATCACGACTGTCCCACTAGATAGCCGACGCTACATTCTCAGATGGTCGCGAGGCCACCGACGCCTCAACCGTCGTGGAGGATTAGTTGGGAGGGTGGAGGTTGAGAGGTCTTGGACTAAAGGTTTCATGTGAGAGGATAGTTGGGAATGGAATTTTATGTAACGGGATTTGGTGAGGACAGAGACGAAGGGAATTTTAAGGTCATTGTGGATAGTATGGTTAGAGACGTAGAAAGGAGCATTGACTAGGGTACGAAGGATTTTGGATTGAAGGGATTGGATTCGATAAAGGTTCGAGTGTTTGGCTGTCCCGTACAGTTCTATTCCATATGTCCATATAGGGGCTTGTAATGTGTAGTACAGCTGTCTTTTGTTATGTAGCGTCAGTTTTGAACGTTTGTCTAGTCATTTTTTTAATAGTTTATATCTGTTATTTAACTCAGTTCGTTTTAGTCGAGTATGAGGATTCCAGGTTAGTCGCTTGTCGAGGTGAAGTCCAAGGTAACGTACTTTTGTAACGGTAGGAAGAGTAATATGGTTGAAATATATGGAAGGGAGGGTTTTCCAGTTTAGTGTGAAGACTATATGTTTGGATTTTTGTTGATTTACCTTAATTCTCCATTATCGTAGCCAGGGTTCTAGGATATTAATATGGGATTGAAGATGGCGAGTTGCCATGACAGGATCATTGTCAGACGATAAAATGGCCGTATCGTCAGCGAAAGTAAAGGTAGTAAAGCAGTAACGAGAGTAAAGCAGTATTTGGATGCAGTGGAAGGTCAGCAGTGTAAATTGTATAGAGGAGGGGTGCGAGAATACTCCCTTGTGGGACACCGGCAAGAATAGGATATATAGGAGAAAAAGAAGTGCCTTGTACAACCATGAAATATCGATCAGCAAGGTATGATTTTAAGATGAGGTAGTAAGTTGAAGGAAGGATACCCTTAAGTTTCCACAGAAGACCCGGATGCCATACCCGATCAAATGCTTGAGAAATGTCTAGGAAGGCTCCCGGGCAATACTGACTCCGCTCAAGGGAGATTGCTCAAAAACTTGAAACTATTTTGGATCATTCCAAAAAAACCTGCCTTCTCGTACTACTTGAGCAGAAGTTGATTACAAATGGTAGCATTAAAAGTAAGATAAACTCAAGAATTGTTCAGCAGCCAATGTAAGCAGTAAGGAATCAACAAAAAAAAGGTGTTTTAGGGAATCGAGAAATCCGAAAAGATTACGAGAAGGGAGAAGCTGGAAGTATTACCCACAAACCTTATAAAGTTTATAGATTCTAGTCTCCTGAAATGGATCAAATCTTGGATTTACTAACTGCTGTTTCGACGATTTAGTAAACAGAACACAAGAACTCGATATCCTGAAATAGCCAAGGATACAAAGGGAAAAAAGAAGGATTATCTGCCAGGATAACTGATATAATCGGATACTAGTACACCTTAAATAATGCCAAAAGCGAGAGTTCGTTTTCCATCTTTCTGTAAGCCCATTACGGTAGTGGTTGAAAACAAATAAGTAGGTTTAGTAAGTACATAGAAAATCTAATTTTTAATGCGTAAAAGTACATACGAGGGTCGTTTGAAAAGTCCGTGCAAAAATAAAAACTACTTAATTTTTTGGGATAAACCTTTTTTATTTTTCAACATAGTCTCCTTTTAGGCTTATACACTTCGTCCAACGCTGCTCTAGTTTGTTGATCCCTTCCGAATAATAGGATTTGTCCAAGTCTGAAAAATAGCCATTCGTTTCTGCAATCACCTCCTCGTTTGAATAAAATCTTTTTCCCGCCAGCCATTTCTTCATATTGGGGAACAAATAGTAGTCCGAGGGAGCCAAGTCTGGAGAATAGGGGGGATGTGAAACGAGTTGGAACCCTATTTCCATTAATTTTGCGACCACAACTGCTGAGGTGTGAGCTGGTGCGTTGTCGTGATGGAAAAGGACTTTTTTGTGGGCCAATCGTGGGCGTTTTTCTTGCAGCTCAGTTTTCAAACGGTCCAATAACGATGAATAATATGCACCTGTAATAGTTTTACCCTTTTCCAGATAGTCGATGAGGATTATTCCTTGCGAAACCCAAAAGACAGTCGCCATAATCTTTCCGGCCGAAGGAACGGTATTCGCCTTTTTTGGCGCAGATTCCCCCTTGGTAACCCATTGTTTAGATTGTTCTTTGGTCTCAGGAGTGTAGCGATGTATCCATGTTTCATCCACAGTGACGAAACGACGCTTAAAGTCATGCGGATTCTTCTGGAACAGCTGCAAACCGTCCTTGCTACACTTCACACGATTTCGTTTTTGGTCAAGCGTGAGCAATCGCGGCACCCATCTTGCGGATAGCTTTGTCATGTCCAAATGTTGATGCAAAATATTATGTACCCGTTCATTCGAGATGCCCACAGCACTAGCAATCCCACGCACCTTCACTCTTCTGTCATCCATCACCATATCATGGATTTTATCAATGATTTCTGGAGTAGTAACCTCAACAGGGCATCCAGAACGTTCAGCGTCACTTGTGCCCATATGGCCACTCCGAAAATTTTGAAACCACTTATAAACTGTTCTAATCGAAGGTGCTGAGTCACCATAATGTTTATCAAGCTTCTCTTTAGTCTCCTGAGGCGTTTTGCCTTTCATAAAGTAGTGTTTAATCAACACACGAAATTCTTTTTCGTCCATTTTTTGAAAATCACTTGACTTCCTCGATTCAAACGAATGCCGAACACAAAGAAATAGACCGATCTGGCTGAAACTTGGTGTGTGTTCTTCCAAGAGATGCTGCTAACTAAACATAACCTCGATACGCGCCAGTAGTGCTATCTCTCTGACTTTGCACGGACTTTTCAAACGACCCTCGTATTTTCTGCCAAATCATATACCAAAGTTAAAAACTAGAATTCTATATTATAGAAAATGTGTATAAATATTTGAAATGATGAAATGCCATTATAAAAAGTCTAGCCTTTTATGCAAATTTTGGTTATCATTCTAGAGACTCGTATACCATCTACCGAATAAACAGTGTACTAGCGGAAATAATGAAAATTTAATAACGTTGACCTACTAAGTTTCTAGCCATTATAACTAGTGGAAAAATTCATAAGTTAGTCATAAAAATAGGAGAAAAAACTAAAATAAAAATAAGGAAAAAGACTATCTTTGTGAATTACCAGATACTGAATAATTTAAAAGATCTCTCCATTCATCTTAAATTGAGAAGTAAGTGTATATTGGGAATCATCGAGTTCTATTAGGCGAATTTTTTAGCAGGAATATTTATAATATTATTAGCCATATTCATATCTTTGACCGACGTACGAGGAAAGCTTAGATAGATCAAAGTGGAAATGTTGGTTATCTGGGGCAGGTTTACCGCAGAACGAGTAGGTTACCCTAAATAGCATTAGTCAGAATCTTGTTTTCATTAATTATACCACATTTTTTTTAAAATTTGTTTATTTATTTTGCAACTGTATCTAGTAAAATAGGCAAAAGAGATGGGAGAGAAGGACAGCGGAAATACACATGCATCATGTGCGCCAAGAGACGTGAGTGGAGTGAACGGCGACCATCCAGTGATGGAAGCCGTCAATTCGCCAGCTTGGCGAGCTTACACAGCAACCATCCTAGGAGATCGGCGTTATATGTTATAAGATGATCGCGTGGCCACCGTCGCTTCAGTCTGCGTTGTGGATTTGAAGGAAGTGCTTGTAGTAGACATGTTTGTGGATCAGAGAGTAGTAATGACTGTGTAGATTTGAGTGGAGTTTTGTGTATCGAGATTGGGGCTATTTCCAGAGACGAGAAGAATATTTAGATCAGAGTGTATTGTGTTGATTGGAAACGTAGAAGGGTAGCGGAATTTAGAAAAAACCCACAAAGTAAACTATATGTTTTTTTTTTGGTCTAGTTTTCAAATTTTCTACCCCCTGATGCTGTATCTTCATTTTTGGCGGAGTTACGAGCAAAAACCTGATCGAAGTAGCATAAGGACCACTGGTTTTCACAATGATTATGAAAACTATATAAAAAACTGTGAAAAATGACGTTGACCCCGTTTCGATATCCCTAATATTTGTCGAGATATCTTAGATCAAAGTTACAATTTTATTCGTGAACAGTTTTCAATATTAATTTTCCACCAGAAATACACCCGTTTTGGGAGATCCACTGACTGCAAAAAATGTTATTTGTGACGCAAAGTAAAAAAAATAATAATAATTGAAGATTTGAAAACATGTAGTTTATTTTAATGGTTGTACCCACAAATACCCATTTTAAATGGATCACCCTGTATATTTTAAATTCTTTAAAATTAAACATTATATAAAGAGTATTGGTGGGTCATTAAAAATAATTATTAATCAAAAAGAAGCCATTGATTTATTAATGTTAACACTGATGTGTGTTACATAATAACGTTACGCAAATCTAATCTGTTTTAGAACACTGATACTCCACATGTTCTTAAATCGATTACTTATAATTGTATCCCTTTTCTTCACCAATTAGGGTTATCCGCTAGCTTCAGATATTATTAGAAATCCACTTTAAATTAGTAACAACAATCGACACTGCAAACAATGAACTTAAAAAGAGGGCTCTCTAGCATTAACTCTACTAGTGTAATTAGAGCGCTGTTGTTCTACAGGGTGGTGTGGACTGGTAGACGATGATTTTGTGGATCACGAGTATAATTCTGTTTGGCATACAGGCGTCTTCAAAGCAGAGAAATGAAAAATTTTAGTTTAAACAAAACGGGAATTCATTTATTTTTTGACTGGAAAAAAAAATTCAGAAGGTCATTGCAGAGATAAATAACCTGATAAATGAAGGTATTCAATTATAATTATCTAATAACTGATAATTGCATACCAAGCATTCACATGAATCATACGCTTTGTAGCCAAGGTGAATGTCTAAATACAATTCAAGGTCCATTTTATTTAGTATATTCATTCTCATTTATAGGTTTTTTAAAGTATTTGCTACGATGTCTACTACTAAAAGAATATTTTAGTTTTAAACGGCCAATCTCTGGGATTCAATTGTCTGGTTCATATACACCAAAATAAAGTAAAGAAAAGTAAAAGTAAAGTAATCGCCTATTTTTTCAGGCGGGGCTTAACGTCCAACTATCAATTAGGTGTCGTGGACGGAGGCGACTAGCAAACATACTTAACTGTAAATTTCTTTTATTAACCATTAAATAAAATCCAAGGGCAAGACCGGGAATCGAACCCAGTACCACAATACATATTAGCTTCGCAGGTCTCGCCTCTAACCACTCGGCTACCGTGGCGCCTTATATATATATATATATATATATACCAAAATAATATCAAAAATTTTATTGAATTTTCGACTACCTTACTACTCTGTATACCCCAAAATCCAATTGCACCATTCAAAATAGCGTTAGAATTGCTGTCAGAAGATATTATTTTCATTTTTCTAGTCACTCAAAATGTTGTCTCAGTAACAATTAAAAAATTTCAAGAAATCTTTAACTTCAAAGTTGAAGAAAAAGCTTCGTCAAATCGACAAATCGAAAAGATTTGTAGTACAGTTTTTAAAATGTAAAATATCTCCTGAAACAAGGGTTTTTTCAAAAAAATATAACTTTTTTGATGCATTTGAACTATAAAATTGATTTTGAATGAAAAAAGAATGCCTTCAAGATATGAAGCATCCTGTATATTTTATTAAGAAAAATACGTAATCAAGAAAACGTAATCCATAAGTAGACAGAACGGAAGACATACTAACCTTATAATAATGTAAAAAGTATTATAATTTGTCAATAATATTATTATTTTTATTTATTTATTTGCTACCTGTATAAAAAATAAATATACACCAGGCAAATTGTTAATAGTAGAAGTGCAGTATAGGATGCGAAAACTGCCCGGCATAGCCGACGCACACCGCAACCGTAAGGACGCAGGAAGAGAGAAATCAGCCAGTGCTGACACTCTCGGGAATTCTAGTTGTGGAAAGGTCTAGGTTAGGAGATCACGAAGCCAACGTCGTTTCAGACGTCGTGGGGGATTATCAGGATGGGATGATGAGGAAAGAGATTGAGCTGTTGGATTGGGATGACAGGATAGGTTTTTGTGGAAATTGAGGAATCGTGAATGAATTGTTTCAGTGACAAAAGGAATATTTAGGTCTTTGTGAAGGATGATGTTAGTGACATAATAGGGAGCATTTACAATTCGGCGGAGGACTTTTGATTGGAAGGATTGAATGCGGGAGATATTGGAAGGTTTAGTTCAATAATATAAGCTCTGAAGATGACCTAATCCCAAAGTCGAAAAGTAATGGCTGAAATTGGCTGAATTCTTTCTCCTAGAAAAATACCAAGTTTTTTAAAGACTGACTCAGAAATTATAAATATTGTAATCCGTAAAAGTAAGTAAATAAATAATAAAATAAATAGAGTTATTTCAAAGCTAAACAAAATATCCAAACCGGCTTTCATTTCAATGTATGAAGAGCGAAATGAAATTGGAATCCCGCTTCTTGTTTACAACATGAATAAAACATTCGACCAAATGTTTTGAAAGGTTTGTAAGGAAACGGAACAAATAATTATTGTTCCTATACTTTATATCAGGCAAATGTTTTTTTATTATTATATAATATGTAATGTGTGCTGTGTATGACTTAATAATTAATTTAAAGCACGATTTGATTGTATAAATATGTAATTTAGTCAAATATACTAAATTATGCTATTAAAATTAATTTTTGTGCTAAGATAGGAATTTCTGCAGGTTTAGACAGGATAATAGTCCCGTTAAGGAGTAAACCATATTTCTGGTGATCCTGAGGATTGATATAAAGGGCTAAGTTTTCCGAACGAAGGTACTCACCAAGGTTTGGAGACTGTATAAAGGTTTGCAATGCTGCACAGAGTTTGGAAATTTTGCCCAGCGACCAGGTTTTAAATCCCTAATTAGGCAAAAATTATTGTCTTCTTTTTGACTTATAAAAAAATATTGAATGTTTTATAAAATGTAAAAAACCAACAGTTTATCTTCACTTTATTGGTTTATTGTCGCATCAATTTAAATCCAAGAATTTTTTTGTCAAAATTTACATTTTTTATTTTCCCTTAATTGGAAAGGTTTTAGTTATTCTGGAACATATAAAATACAAAATGGCTTCCATCTTCACTCGTTTTCATTCCATTATTTTGTTGGCCACGCCCACAACCAATCATAGATGTCCATAAGGCCTAAATACCACGCCTCCTTACCCATTCTGTAATAGTTCATTCATTATTAACCAATCGTTGAATTTGTTGAGACCTTAAGCTACGCCTATTTAATAACTACTTTATGCCACACCTTTTAACTTAAATCTTCACTTGCCCTAACTTTGAACACATAATCTTAAATCCCATGATATACATATATTATATATTATATATTATATATTATATATTATATATTATATATTATATATTATATATTATATATTATATATTATATATTATATATTATATATTATATATTATATATTATATATTATATATTATATATTATATATTATATATTATATATTATATATTATATATTATATATTATATATTATATATTATATATTATATATTATATTGTACTCGTATTATATTATATTATATTATAGTGTGATAAGATTAACCGGAAATGACAAATTAATTTATAGCTGGAAAGATATTTTAATTAAAAACAATCATGTAGTATGAGCGCCTCTCTGTCTGAAAACAATTTCCGTTCACCTCACACGAATCCAGCTGAAGTCAAAAACAAACAAAACCTTAAAAAAAAAGAAAAAAAAAAAGCTAGAAATCTAATTTGCTTAATTAATAGATACTCCCGGACTTGCTTATTTATAAACAAAAAAAAAAAAAAAATTTTTATTGTGCGGGCGAGTAACCATTGCGGTAAACTTTTAATTAGCAACATCATCACCGAAAGCGGAGAAAAAAACGAAAAACAAGAAGAGAGAAACCATGATGACTAACCCATTAGGTACGATGACTAGTGCAGACTGTGCACATGATGGATAGGTATGCCATTCGTCCATCTATCAACTCCATCCCAGCAGGGGAACAAGTTGCACGCTAACTACCAATAAATTAAATGAAATTAACTCTCCTCGACTTTGTTTTTTTAAATGAATAATTTGTTAAAAAAAAAAAATCAAATATTCGTATACCTAAATATTTTATTTCAATATATTTTTTTATCATGAATGAAATTAAAATGATTTTTACTTATTCACTTATTTTATTAATTGAAATTCTCTACACAAAATAACTTGTACATAATATTGTATATTTGTGTAAATACAGTTATATATTTAGTTACGCACAGTATTCTATATTTTCTCATTTATAATTTATAATGTATAAAATTATTGTTTAAAAAAAAAATCGCGGTTATGATGGATGTTATTGGATGGCCCTAATTCAAATCTTTCCAGCCATTTTTATTTATATATTGTAACCAATCTGATTTACTTGTTATAACCAATAAGCAGTTACAATTTAAATATAGTTGGAAAATATTTTATTCCGCAGTTTTAAAAGAAATAGACAGACTAATTAAATGTTCTTAAAACAGAGGTGTTCTCTCTTCATTTTTTGTAACCAAAACCGTTTTATAACTTCAAACAATTTATTAAATGAAGCAATAAAACGAACGACCGTCAAGTTGACTAATTTTAATTTTAACAACACTGATTTGCATATGGACAAAATTCAGATCGCAACAGATCCATAAATTGGGAAAATATTGAAAGTTGAAATTTTTTTGGGTCATGGTTGGCCCTAAAAAAAAATTGCACCCACTCTATCTTCTATTATAATTATTATATACACTTTGAGTACTTTGAAGAAATTACGGTATTCATTGAGAATAAGGATCTGGCAAACTTTTCTCAGATCAATGATCATAAAGTGGGTCATTTAATAAATCTTTTTTTACTTAGGTTGAAAATATCAAAAATTATGAATATTTCTATATGTGGCACAGCTAGTGCTGCACGAGAAACGAGACCAAGACAGAGACGAGACTTGAGCAACCGAGACCGAGACCGAGATCGAGACAAGATATATATATCTCGTCGAGAAATCTCGGTCTCGTCTCGGTTTTTCAAATATTAATTTTTAGCTACAAAATTATAAAATTGTGTTCTTTATTCATAAATAATCATTACGGGTATTGAATTAATTATTAAAAGATACGATTTTATTATATATGTTCAATATTACTACATCTATTTGACTTCGAATTACATAAGTAAAGTAAGCAAAATAAAGTAATCGCCTATTTTTTCAGGCGAGGCTTTACGTCCAACTACCAATTAGGTGTCGCGGACGGAGGCGACTAGCAAACATACATTACTGTAAATTTCTCATATTAACCATTAAATAAAATCCAAGGCCTAAGACCGGGAATCGAACCCAATACCAACAATAGGTTTGCTGGTCTCGCCTCTAACCGCTCGGCTACCGTAGCGCCTTAGTTAACCAGTTAAGCGTGGAATTTACTGTTAAAAAACCCTGCCACAGTGTGCGGAATTAAAATCAGGCATTGACCGGTGTATACACGTCGAACGCAGGGCAAAACAACCAAAAGTTTACAATAGTCGTAATAGCCACTGCAAGCGACTTTTTCTGCAATCTCTGGGGGCTTGAGATTACCAGAGCATTCTGTGCTCATTCAAAATCTTGCACCGCTTCACTATTACTTATAACAAAAGACAGGCTGTTTAAATGAAAATTACTTAAGTTACGTCAGTACTATATTAGTGATAAAAAGTAAGTAAAGTAAAGTAAAGTAATCGCCTATTTTTTCAGGCGGGGCTTAACGTCCAATTACCAATTAGGTGTCGTGGACGGAGGCGACTAGCAAACATACTTGACTGTAAATTTCTTTTATTAACCATTAAATAAAATCCAAGGCCTAAGACCGGGAATCGAACCCAGTACCACAATACATATTAGCTTCGCAGGTCTCGCCTCTAACCG
Source organism: Rhodnius prolixus (assembly GCF_049639745.1). Lineage (NCBI taxonomy): Eukaryota > Metazoa > Arthropoda > Insecta > Hemiptera > Reduviidae > Rhodnius > Rhodnius prolixus. The sequence continues at coordinate 16,299,043 of NW_027411582.1, read as the reverse complement.
CTCGGCTACCGTGGCGCCCTTTATTAGTGATAATGTTGTATAAGTTAGAAAACCAATAACTAATAACTAATAATCCAATAACTAATTCTCATTATATCAATCCAAATGAATATTTGTGTAAACTTTTCTGATTGAGTTTTGTTTGATAATTTGAAAATACATACTACAAAAATAGCATACTAAATGTAGAAACTAGTTAGCATTATTAGTAGGATTGGTGATGAGGAGCATTGGAAGTAAACAAAGCATTAAGGCTAGCATACACTAGCCAAGCCAATACGAGGAATTTCCGGAATATGAACGATGACTAAAGCATACAGATGAGTGCGTTATGAGTGTGGTTACAACAGCCAGATATGGGGAGCCACAGCAATGGACTTATAAACAAATGAATGCAAATATCGGTGAACACAATTTGGTATTCATGTTGCATTCTAGTAATTCATGCACAGTCGATAACCTTACCATCCCTAAAGGTTATGGGGAAAGCTCGGAGGGGGGGGGTGAGTGAGAAGGATAGTTCTAGCGTTGGTATCCCGATCTAGACGGCAGAGTGGAATTGTTCAATGTGACACTTTGCTCAGCATTCTGATTATTAGATTGGTGGTTGCTAGAATTGGCTTCGCCATTAATTTAAATTAAAGATAAAGGGTTTTATCTTATTTAAAATTAATAAAATTTAACTGCAATAAAATGTCAATGATTTTATTTTCTGTTATAATATTAAACGTTTCTGCACAAAGACAAAATGAAACCATTGTTCTAATTACAGCTATTCTTTTTCATTAAAAATGCTAAAAGATGTCTTTGAAAATGGTAAACCCTGAATTTAAATATCTATTATCTTTATTTATTTAGATGATGACAATCAACTATTTAAAAAGCTAGGGTTCATGTATCCTAGAATAATATAATAATAATCTTAGAATATAAATTTTTTATATATATATATCCTTTTATTGAGATTTACACCTGTACCTACAGGGTACAATAGGTAAATGTGATGAATGTATATATAGATAACGTGGCAGACGTGAATGACGGTCATCCAGTGATGGCCGCCATTCATTAGTCACCCAGTTGGTCACGGGGCCAACTGCGCCTCAGCCGTTTTCCAGGATTGGAGGGTAGCGTAGTTGAAGACAAGTTTGCAGTTAAAGGGTTGGGATGAAGTGAGAGTTTTTGATGAAAATTTTTATATCGGATTTTGGCAAGTTCGGAGATGAGTGGAATTTGGAGATCTGTATGTATTGTGTGGTTGCTAACATAGAATGGAGTGTTTGCAGTCTATTGATGTTGGATTGCTTAGCTGTTCCGTGAAGTTCGAGTCCTTAAGTCCATATTGGATTTTTATATAATTATCAGAGAAATGTTTAAATAGAATGTTATTTTTAAGTACGATGATAATTTTACCATAAATTATTATTGTTATAAATAAGGAACGGATTTTTATGTATTTAAAAATGCCAAATATTTAATTAAAATATGCATTTATTTTCGTCAATTATGTGGAAAATATGTGATTTTCTCAAAATATTTTCTGGAATATTTAAGTAAAATGGACATTTTTTTTAAATGAAAATCGTGAAATGGTGGAATGATTGCATTTTTCGAGAACCTCACAGTTCAAAAGGAATGGCTTTGAATCCACATCAGCATCACTGTCAAGTTTTCCAATAACTGCATTGGCAATATACCTGCCCTCAACGTCAGTGGTTTCATCAATTGACACCCAAATCGGTCCATCTTTGATATGTTCTCGAATTTTGGTTACTGTATCTTTATAGATATCTTCCAGGTAGTTTTTCCTCAGAGCGCTCTCGTCAGGCATTTTTTTCCCAATATAGGTCTCTAAGAATCCTTTGAAATGAGGATTTTTAAGTTTGTGGAATAGGATATCTGCTCTAATCAAAGCCCGTCACAGATCTGTACTCAGAGTAGACTTACTTGATGATGGAGATGTAAGGAAGGCTTGAGATAGGACGTCCTCTCTTTCTTTCTGTTTTTATTCTCTATGTGCGATCCGGTGGCAATATGTTGGGTGACTTGGGAACGTTGAGAGCAAGAAACGCGCTTGTCACAAGCTGTACAGTACAAAATGTCTCCATCACTTTGTGTTTGGCATTCGTTTGAATCGAGGAAGTCAAGTGATTTTCAAAAAATGGACGAAAAAGAATTTCGTGTGTTGATTAAACACTACTTTATGAAAGGCAAAACGCCTCAGGAGACTAAAGAGAAGCTTGATAAACATTATGGTGACTCTGCACCTTCGATTAGAACAGTTTATAAGTGGTTTCAAAATTTTCGGAGTGGCCATATGGGCACAAGTGACGCTGAACGTTCTGGACGCCCCTGTTGAGGTTACTACTCCAGAAATCATTGATAAAATCCATGATATGGTGATGGATGACAGAAGAATGAAGGTGCGTGAGATTGCTAGTGCTGTGGGCATCTCGAATGAACGGGTACATAATATTTTGCATCAACATTTGGACATGACAAAGCTATCCGCAAGATGGGTGCCGCGATTGCTCACGCTTGACCAAAAACGAAATCGTGTGAAGTGTTGCAAGGAAGGTTTGCAGCTGTTCCAGAAGAATCCGCAGGACTTTAAGCGTCGTTTCGTCACTGTGGATGAAACATGGATACATCACTACACTCCTGAGACCAAAGAACAATCTAAACAATGGGTTACCAAGGGGGAATCTGCGCCAAAAAAGGCGAAGACCGTTCCTTCGGCCGGAAAGATTATGGCGACTGTCTTTTGAGATTCGCAAGGAATAATCCTCATCGACTATCTGGAAAAGGGTAAAACTATTACAGGTGCATATTATTCATCGTTATTGGACCGTTTGAAAACCGAGCTGCAAGAAAAACGCCCACGATTGGCCCACAAAAAAGTCCTTTTCCATCACGACAACGCACCAGCTCACACCTCAGCAGTTGTGGTCGCAAAATTAATAGAAATAGGGTTCCAACTCGTTTCACATCCCCCCTATTCTCCAGACTTGGCTCCCTCGGACTACTATTTGTTCCCCATTATGAAGAAATGGCTGGCGGGAAAAAGATTTTATTCAAACGAGGAGGTGATTGCAGAAACGAATGGCTATTTTTCAGACTTGGACAAATCCTATTATTCGGAAGGGATCAACAAACTAGAGCAGCGTTGGACGAAGTGTATAAGCCTAAAAGGAGACTATGTTGAAAAATAAAAAAGGTTTATCCCAAAAAATTAAGTAGTTTTTATTTTTGCACGGACTTTTCAAACGACCCTCGTATGTATCGACTCTGGCTGACGAATAAATATGTGCCATAGAGTATTTTTTAGTTCCCATTTTCTACATTAATTTATTAATAAAATGCTATTAACAAAAACTTAAAAACGCTTAAAAATTAAGCAAAATAGCCAGTAAAAAACAGAGATTGTGTAGAACAATAAATGGGTTCATTATTTAGCGATTGCACAAAAAATGAAGAAAAGAATATTATATTAAAAATTACGTAATATTAACTTTTAAATAAGATGCATATTGGGCACCCTCAAAATCCATTTACCAAACTAAATGTACGATGTACTGCAGCTTTAACGGTAGGCAGTCACGCTAAGCGAACAACCAGCACGCTTCTCTCAGCGAGGATAATAACAGTCTTTTTTTTTCTTAATTCTTCCAACTTAGATTTGATTAAATCAGACATCTAGGAAGTTTTAATGTAATATTTTCTCGGACTTATGATCAATTTTCCTGTAAGAATTTTTTGTTTTTGAAGTCCTTTGATTATGAAGAAAACAATAGGATGAAAGAATAATTGCCATTTCAGTCGTGATACATTTACTCTGCCGAGCTTTCGACCTAGGGACTAGGTCATCTTCAGGGCTGTGGAACACGTTTACAGATTGTTAACAATGATTCTATTAAAATGAATATGTATATAATATAACGAAATTTACAAAAAAAATTATTTACCTAGTTTACAAAGTAATATTTTTACATTACAGGGTTGGTGTGTCTTCTGTCTTGTCTGTTCATGGACTGAGTGTGATCGATCTATGTGTGATATGTGTTAGGTTGTATGGAAGTCAGTGTTGCCAATTGTCAAGTATTTTGTAGTAAGTTTGCGCAAATGTTGTTTAAATTGAATATATAGTTTTCGTGATCGCAAATTGTTAAACTTAGGATGGAAGATTTGCGAGGAATCGGTCAAATAAAACAACTCGTCTTTTTGCCAACGTTTCGACAAATATATTGTCCTCTTCAGGGCCTGGATATTACAAATACAAAACAATTTACAGAGTCAGTAACATAGAAAAAACAGTAAAGATCAGTAATACAAAAATAAACAGTAAAATACAATAAATTCTTTATAATTATTGAAACTTACGTGGCTATGCGGGTTGGTTGAGTTACAAAAACTAAGAGCCAGAAATGGAGAAGCAGATATATATATACAGATATAGCGGGACTTACACGGGAATTTTGGTTGTTTAAATTGTTCGTGTCTTGAAATTTAGACTGTTTTCTGTCTTAGATATGTAAGTATATCATTTCTAGCACTTCCCTTTTTTGTGTGTTGGTTTCTATTTCGTTATTTCATTATATTATATACATATTCATTTTAATAGAATCATTGTTAAATTTCATTACATTAGACATATTCATTTTAATAGAATCATTGTTAAATTTCATTACATTATACATATTCATTTTAATAGAATCATTGTTAAATTTCATTACATTATACATATTCATTTTAATAGAATCATTGTTAAATTTCATTACATTATACATATTCATTTTAATAGAATCATTGTTAAATTTCATTACATTATACATATTCATTTTAATAGAATCATTGTTAAATTTCATTACATCATACGAGGTGTGTTCAAAAAGTAACGGGAATTTTTAAATTTCGCGGGTTTGGAGAGTCTGATTGTAAAATTTTTTTTTTATTATGTTGGTACACATGCCCCTGAAGTACGATAAAATTTTCAGTAATATTCATTGTTTACTTCTTAAGTGGCAGCCGTTAAGGTTAGACGTGTTTTTCGAGCTTGGCGATTTTTGTTTGTTAAAAAAAATGGATCAAAGAATTTGTATTAAATTTTGCGTAAAAAATGAAATAAAGTGTGTGAAATGTTAATAAAGGCATATGGTGAGTCTGCTATGAGTAAAACAAGGATTTACGAGTGGTATAAGCGTTTCCAAGATGGCCGCGAAAACGTTGAAGATGTCGAACGACCTGGACGTCCAAGCACATCAACAACCGATGAAAACGTGAAAAAAGTGAAAGAAATGGTTATGAACGATCGCCGAATCACAATCAGAGAAGTCGCTGATGATGTTGCCATATCAATTGGCTCATGCCATGAAATTTTTTCGGATGTTTTGGGTATGAAACGTGTGGCAGCAAAATTTGTTCCAAAATTGTTGAATTTCGAACAAAAACAGCGGAGAATGGAAGTTGCTCAAGAGTCACTCAATGAAGTCGACAACGATGCGGATCTACTGAAACGTGTTATAACAGGTGACGAAACATGGGTTTACGGATATGATGTCGAAACTAAGGCTCAATCGTCCCAGTGGAGGCATTCTGGATCGCCAAGACCGAAAAAGGCTCGACAAGTGCGGTCGAATGTGAAGGTTATGCTCACTGTGTTCTTCGATTTTAATGGCATAGTGCATCATGAATTCTTGCCACAAGGTCAAACAATCAATAAGGAGTACTACCTACAAGTTCAACGCCGTTTGCGTGAAGCAATCCGAAAAAAACGCCCGGATTTGTGGCAAAACAATTCATGGATTTTGCACCACGATAATGCACCTGCTCACACTTCATTGCTTGTTCGTGAATTTTTGGCCAAAAACAAAACTTTAACGATGCCCCAGCCTCCATATTCGCCAGACATGGCTCCATGTGACTTTTTTCTATTTCCAAACATAAAGAGAACATTAAAAGGCCGTCGTTTTACAAGCATAGATGACATTAAAAGCGAATCGCTGAAAGAGCTGAAAGCTATCACAAAGATCGAGTTTCAGAAGTGTTTCGAGGATTGGAAAAAGCGCTGGCACAAGTGTATTGTATGCGAAGGGGACTACTTTGAAGGCGACAATATTAATGTAGATGAATAAATAAATATTTTTTTCAAAAAACGAAAATTCCCGTTACTTTTTGAACACACCTCGTACATATTCATTTTAATAGAATCATTGTTAACAATCTGTAAACATGTTCCACAGCCCTGAAGATGACCTAGTCCCTAGGTTGAAAGCTCGGCAGAATAAATGATATCACGACTGAAATGGCAATTATTTTTTCATCCTATTGAAACTATGAATCAGTCACCAAAAAGAATGAACAACAAAGATAATAATATTTAATTTTTTCAGAAAGCAAATTATTATTATTATTATTATAGCAACAATAATAATAACGGTTTACTTTCAGCAAATAATGTTTTAATAATTTATCAAAAATTTGATCAAGAAGGTCCAGGGTATGCTAACGGTTACCATTCTTCATCAAATTCTATAATTAATCTCAACATGTCGAACTTTATAAATAAATTAAAATCGCCCAATTAAATAATAATTCACTACGCTTCATTTAAAATTATAAAACTAGGTTACTCAATGAGTTAACCTAGTTTAAAGTCTGTACCTGGAATTAAAAGGTAACTCCTTGAATTATTTGTTTTAATTAAGATGCCATGAATTTATAATTAAAACTGATTTAAAATGTACCAAATTCACAACAAGTGGAATAATCAATGGTCACTGGCAACAAGATGGACGAGTGAAAAAGTTTATAAATAATTAAAAAGATACTTTTATCTCTTCGTCTCTTCAAAAAAAAAAAAGTTTCTATTTTCCCCGTGAAAGGCTTACCTCTTTTTGCAGCGGTGTTCAGAGCAGCTAACATAGAAGTACATTATCTCAAAGGGATGTAACGCTTTAAACTCTTAAATTTGAGAGGAAATAGCTGGCCCATTTCTCATCATTTCCTCTCGTTAAGCGCTTTACTACACGTAAAATGAAATCTAAAAAGATAACTCAGAAATTTGGAACTTACTTTAGATGGCAGATTCAATTTTACAAAATTTTCATTCAACTACTACTTTTTTGTTTCTGCGTTTATTTCTGCTACAATCAGCGCGTTGGCGCTATAAGTAACAGTGATAACAGAACTATGAATTACAGATGTATACGAGTGGAGAAGTTACCCAGAGGTAACACTCCCAAATATTAGATGGTTAGTCGCTCTCTTCACTAGAGAGATCACGCGGCCACAGTCTTTTAAGGCGTCTTGCCCGGGTTAGCAGGAATAGTACTAGAAGAAAGATTTTGAGCTAGAGGATTTATATGAGATTGCAGGCTGAAGTGGAGTTTTCTGTATCGTGTTTTCAGCGACTTGAGCGACAAAAGGAATGTTTAGGTCAGTGTGTGTAGTCAGGTTGGGAGACATAATATGGAGCGTTTACGATAGTTCGATGTATTTTAGATTGAAGAGTGAATCCTTAGGAGATTGGAGCGTTTGGTTCAACCCCACAGTTCTATTCCATACGCCCAGATGGGTTTTAAAATAGTGATAGGGTGAAGTCGGGTGAGATGGCCACCATTTTATTTGGAGGGTGCCTGCAAAATTTTGGTTAGGGCTTACTTTATTATTATTTTTTGTAACCTATAATAATTAGTCTTTTGTTGTCCACAGAGAGTTTTGATCTTTCGTCTAAGGGTACGTTTACAACGGAGCTGTGAGTATAGATGATAGCAGAGATGATAACTGATAGAGTAAAATATAATCGCTGATTAGTGTGCACAACGGAGCTGTGATACATCCAACATGTCCGAGAAGTGAAGAAGAGTTTTTATGTTCAGCAGCAACAAAAAAGTATATTTTAAAGAAAAAACGCTTTAGAAAATATCATGTACATCCCACATAAATAAAAAACGAAGTACTTTGGGCGAATTTCACCATTTATATAAGGCACTTAGAAATTATCCGGATCGTTTTTTTGAATATGTGAGGATGGGTCCACCCACATTCGACTATATTTTAGAAAAAATAAGGTCAAAATTAAGAAAACTTTGGAAAAATTGTCATGGAAATCCTATAACCATAGAAGAAAAACTAGTGATTACTCTTAGGTAAGTAATGGTTTTATTGAGAAAAAACAAATAAATACACATGAAAATAAATGTAAGCACGATTTAAAAAACAAAATATTGTTTAAAATAATAACCAAAAATAATGAGTAAAGACAGCACTAAATAATTTTTCTACGTCCATTTTGAAGCTCCGATACTGGAGTTCAGCTAGCAGAAAAATGAAAAATTCAATTCTATCATCTATGCTCGTTTATAGCAGCGCGTATGAGTCACTAGTCGAAGCTTCGTTGTGCACGCTCACATAGTAAGAATGTACTAGGTTATTCTATAAGCGCTGATGCATCACTGCTATCATCTCCGCTATCATCTATGCTCACAGCTCCGTTGTGAGCGTACCCTTAGAGTCTTTTAAGTAGTCGATAGCGTCTGTTTAGTTTTAATCTTTTTAGCCTAGTGAGGGAAACTACTTCTTAAATTCTGATTAAAGATGAATCAGCAAATTAATGATCCTCTTCCATCAAATTAAAGAATGGTACGAACTTATTACTTATCTTTAATCCCAATTTAAGCAATTAAATTTAATTGAAACTTAAATTTCGTAATAAAATAGATGGTTAACCATAAATATTTCATGTTCACTGTAATTAACTGTGACTGAATCTATTTTTATTTGTATAGACTAGTTCTTGACGTCACAGGTAACTACAAACGTCACTGGAATCTTAAATTCTTCAATATTTAGAATCAAAAGGGAAGGAGAATTTTGGATGAACTCAAAATTTTGAGCCCATTTTCTGCTCTTGAAAGAAGCTTAAAGTAAAAAAAAATCTCCTTATAGCAGTTCTAGAAACCTCGCCTTTTTTACATGTCCAGGTTATAATGTTGAAAGAGTAAGGCTCCTAGTTTATTATCATACCTGGCGTTGAAGCCAGAATGGAGAACGATGTTTAGTCAAAAGTCCAGGTCCTTATAATAAAACCAACCAAAACAACCTTTTGCGGCCCTCGGTAATAAACCAATAACCTTTTGCGGCCCTTTGAGCCCCGCCTGAAAAAATAGGCGATTACTTTACATGTCACGTGATGAAGGGACCACGAAGATAGAAGAAGAGAATATGTATCCGAAGAGATGTGTTAGACTTCCAAAAACTACGATGATGAAATGGAGTAAATGAGAATTGTGGTATCCAAAACTGGAAGGATGTCGCACTAAAATGGACAGAACTGGTGAAATTGGGATCCAGCAGTCTAAGTACCATTTAGTGAGGTATAGCGCCGTGTGTTTTACTTTAGAAAGAATACCATAAAGATATTTTACACGTCACTATGGTTGAAAAAATAATTCAGTAACTGCTTAAGTTATATGATTGCCGTCTTACACGTAGCTGAAAATTGGGTTTAATACCATTCCCTCCTTGCGTGGTATTCGCATAGGCTACCCCTTGTAGAAGAAGACGTGATTGCCACTAAATTGAACTTTGTGTACCCAGCAATTCCGGTGGCTGGTGTTCTTTGGTCCTACTATAAATATCGGTAAGTCGATGTGACCAGGCGGAAGGGGTCAAGGCGTACAAAAGCTAGTGGCTCTGGAGTAAGAGTAGAGAGTTGGAAGTTTGCTGGAGAACTCAAGGGATGGGTGTAAGTGGGTGGGTTTCTACTGGGGGCGCCCTAGAAGCATACTGGGTGAGACCAGTGGGGTTGTACTAGGCGCGCGTAGTGCGGGTAATTCAGTCCATAAATCCGCCGGCAACCCAGTTTCTCTTCTATTCTTATGGAGTATAACTCACCCTGGCAGTTTACTCTCCCAGAGAGTGTGGTATAAAATAGGGCTGTTGTGTTTCTCTTTCTCACAATATCTCGTGTCTCTCCAGCAAACAGCTGCACATTCAAACAGAAACCTACATTTTATAAAAGCTACGGCTCAGTGTATTTCTCTCGTTCTCTTAGCATTCAGTCACGATTCCTTCGACTCCTGGAGCAGAGTATACCCAACCTACTGGACAAGTTTGATCTACTATGATGAATGCCGACTAATAAAAGCCCCTAGGAGAATAGTTCCAAGACCAGTGCGTGGAAAGTGGCTAGCTGCAATGGATATCGCCCTACTAACACCCCAGCAAGAAATTAAATGGGAAATGTTTGCCGCCTGCAGGAATGTCACCTCATCTTATATCAGGAATGTTTAATATCCACTTGTAATTTCCAAACCTTTACCACAACTGCTTCTCATAACACTCCAGAAAGCCACCAGTGGTGAAGTGGTAAAAAAGGAATTTCATATTCATTTTAATATTCCATTATTCTTTGATTTTTTTTTTTTTATTTTATACAATATACGAGAGTATATTGAGGGTACATTGAAACTTCGGTAGGTGATTCTGGGCATCATTTGCAACAAAAAATCTGTATAAACTATGGGTCAATTCTGCTCCGTTGAATAGATATTTTTAATTTTATGTTTTTTCCAAGGTATCACTACTTTTTAGCAAACAGTTGCCTATATTTCTCAAACTATTAAAGCTAAAGCAATTTCTATTGAAATTGAGCTTATTAGCTCATTAGAAGGAAGGATAAATTTCCTTACTCGTACAGGGTGCCCCATTTAAATGGGGTCACTTTTGAAATAACTCTTAAACGAAGGAAGATATCTGAAAAAAACGAACATAAAGTTTGTTGAAGTATTTTCTCTCTAGTTTGTTGATGGTGTTTATTGCCGCCTTACCTCTTAAATCGGAAGTAGAAAATAGCGATTTCCTGTTGAATCCCCACTTTGTACTACTGTATTTAAAACTATTTAAAAAAAAATGAAGAAAAATGCTGTTAATGTTTCACTTCAATGTTTCAATCCGTTGCCGAGATATTCAATCACAAAGATTAAATTTTCGTCGTTTTTTTCCTATTTCTCTGTTTCAAAAACTAAAATTAAAATAAGTAAAAGTAAACTAAAGTGATCGCCTATTTTTTCAGGCAGGGCTTAACGTCCAACTACCAATTAGGTGTCGTGGACGGAGGCGACTATCAAACATACTTTACTGTAAATTTCTTTTATTAACCATTAAATAAAATCCAAGGCCTAAGACCGGGAAATCGAACCCAGTACCACAATACATATTAGCTTCGCAGGTTTCGCCTCTAACCGCTCGGCTACCGTGGCGCCTAAAACTAAAATTAAAAGCGGATTTTCTTATTAATTTCTAATAAATCAAAACTTGAATCCATCAGGGACTTAAAAATCAGGTAAAAAGTATTCATTAGGAATAAACAGGAATATTTTTTTTTGTAATCGATTTTTGTAAATAAACTGGATTTTTGTTTAATGATGTTTTACTTATTAATTATTTTAATTAATAAAATACACGTTTGCGAAAAATCGTACTGGATTTGATGATTCTGATCAATTATATTCTTATAGTAGGTGAATTCCTTTCATAATGCCGACGCTGTTTTGAGGCCTACTTTTTTGCAATTAATCACAGATTTCTGCATCAATTTTTAAAATAACCACTATTCATGGTATACCTTTCGAAAGGTGATTGTATGTAGATGTTTTTCATGCACGTTTTAAACTTATATAATACTTTTTGAGAAAAATGAAGTCAAAGTTTTGGAGAAAAAATTAGAAACTTGCTATTTCTTATGTTTGGGCCACAAAATGAAATATTTGATATTATTATTTTGGAATATAAATTAGCTTATTTGAAAGGAAATTTAACCTTCTTTCTAATGAGCTTATTGAAATTGCTTTAGCTTTAGTAGTTTGAGAAATATAGACAACTGTTTACTAAAAAGTAGTAATACCTTGAAAAAACATAAAACTAAAAATATCTATAAAACGAAGCAGGATAGAGCCATAGTTGATACAGATTTTTTGTAGCGAATGATGCCCAGAATCACCTCCCGAAGTTTCAACCATTTCTCCGAGTACACCCTGTATATTACATTTACGAAATTGCATTTTAATAAGAACATTACAGTAATTAGACTTTAACTTATAGTCTAAGGGGCTTGTGGAACAAAAATGACTTGATTTAAAGTTTCACTAACATTAAGTAATTTTGAATTGTCAAAAGATTGTTAAAATGTTTCATAATCATCGTATTTACGATCGAAACATCAGTGAAAAAAAAAGCTGAAGGACTTTTGTTTTTTAAATATTAATCAACCACTCAATCAAATTTATTTGTTTTAGGTAGAAATCGCTGTTTGATTTGATTGATTTTAAAGATTATAAAAAGGTGATTTTAAACTGAAAATTCTTCTCCTAATAAAGTTATTTTATTAATTCTGCTGTCTTATGCACGATTTGTTAGAATTTTACTTTTAACAGAAGGAAACTTCAAAATGGCGTGCTATCCTCTTTAAAAATCATGCTGGATTGTAAAAGTAAAAGCTCAAGTTACCTTAATTTAATTAAATTTTACTCCGTCTATCCAACAAACTTTAATAAGTAAAACAAAATTAATCTAGTACAGAACGTGAGGTGAAAGAGTAGATATTTATAAAATAATTAAAAACAACGTAATCGCACACTCAAAGATCCTGTGTATATATACATATATAAAGACATGGTAAGGTTGGTCCCCCCCAAAGTCGTTAAGCTATTTATGAAGAGATCAGATCAATACAGAACGGGTCAGTAGACCATTGGGTTTAAACCTGTCCCATCAAGAGATCTCTCCCCCGTTCTGTTATTGGTTTGACGTTAAATTAATGAATTGATGGCCTCTACTTGGATAATCGTTAATCCAATAATGGATATAACTCCGGATGAGAAGCTAAGCTACTGTTGTTGATAGCTGGCTGGTGGAAAAAGTTGTCATAAATCGATTTAACGATTTAATTACGTTTTGTTTTGGAAGCGACTTAATGGCGTTTTGATTTTTAGTGTAGTAATTCAACAAATAGAAAACTCAATCCGATTCTTTCAATAAAATGATTTAAAAATACAATTCCAAAAATATTCTTAAAGAAAACAAGTTATAATTCAATAAGAAAAAGGTAAATCATGATTGTAAACCTCCAAGACAAGTGTAAGTCGACAGCAAGAGTGGTGCGAGGCGGTAACGTAAATGAAATCAAGGACGGATAAATGCAAAGATCTTAGGCACTGAGGAGCTAACAACATTCTCAACCGTTTTTTACATCATCAATCAAATGTAAATTGTAATCTGGATCCTGTAAAATATGTTTTACATCCCTGAAGATGACACTAGATCCTAGAACGACAGCTTGGCAATAAAATTAAAATATTATAACAGAAATTGACAATAATCTTTCTTCTTCTTCGATTAATGAAATAGTCACCAAAAAAGATGGTACAGAACTCAACTGAAGTTATCAGAACTCAAGGTAGATTTACATCTTTAGTTATCTACGAGCGATATTTAATTTACATCAATAACTGCTAAGAGTTTTGCTAGCGACAAAACAATAAGAATATTGTACAGAGCTGGGGGTTAGATAGACACTCAATCTGTTTGCAATTTAAAGAAATGTGAAACTTGAAAACACTTTTTACTAGAATGCCCTAATTATAGCCCATTCAGGAAACGTTATTTATCTGAGTTAACTGCCAATAAAGACGATATTCATTGGCTCTTAAACATTCAAAATAAAAACCATTTAGACAAAATGTATTTTTTTATAGAAGCAGCCCTAAAATTAATGACATTCTGCCTAAATGGATGAAGAAAAAACATACATAAGTAATAGGACCAAATTAATTTCATTAAAAATAAATTTTAAAGTTTAAGTATTATTAATTTTATTGGGAATATTTTTAAAACGATAATATTAAACGTAAATCTCTTTACAAATTAATGTAAACAAAACAAAATAACCTCAACTAAGAACTTAATAATTGTAACAATAAACAAATGAATAATAATTACAAGCACAAACAACTAACTAATCTGTAAATAACAATTAAAATAACTTTTGCGATGTTTGTTTTCGATTTATTTCATTTTATTTTTGTTTGTTCTTGTGAAAATTATTTATTCCTTTTATTGCTAGTATTATTAATATTCATTTTTATTTTTAAGTGGCCACTACAGTTATTATTATGTTTCCTACATTCCATTTATATTATGATTATTATTTTATCATTTCAATTCCTTTCTGTTCTTATTTAGCTTGTATGTAGCAATTTTTAAATACCCAACTGTTTCCCTAATTGTCAAATTTTAAATGATGGTGGAAAGATTCTTTTTCAAGAGGAGACCATAGAAAGATGAACATTTTAAGAAAAGTATGGTTAAGAAATTAAAATGTATAATAGATACAACTAGAAACGTGTGAAGTGATAATTGGCAAGTGAGGGGCACTTTTGTATTTCCTCAAGAAATATGGTGGTATCTAGCTTTCAACGCGAAAAAAAATAAAAGTTTTTTATTAAAAGTTTGTAAACAAAAGAAAATTACGCCTTAAAGTCAAGAAGTCTATGTCAGCTGAGGAATGCTCAAAATTATAGGTAAACGAAAAATATTAAGGACAAACTTTCCATGTTGAAGAAAAACAAAAAAGGAAAAAACAATTAGAAGTTTTAAATTGGTTAGAGAGGACCAGGAAAAGTTTTGAAGATGAAAGGAAGATGGCAGTCAAGTTCTTTCTAGAGAAGTAACTAATATTGAGTAAGATGGTTGAAAGTTTACCAATCACTGGTACTCCAAGGCTACAAGTTGTTCCAACCAATTATTTCACCTTTTCTTTTAGGTTTAGTTATAATTTTATTCGACTTAAACATTATTTCTACTTCTTAGCATTTAGCAAAGAAACCAACTCTGGAATATAATTGACATGAGCTATCATTGTTAGCAGTACATTTAATTAACCAAAGAAACTGATTAGATTGTAGATTCATACTCAGAACAAATGATACTAACAGATGGAAGATTAAAATATGCGGATGCGACCATGAAGTCAAGTAACGTGATGCAATCTATACTGGTCGATGCAATCCATTACAATAAACATTATCAAGTACAGCACAACTTACATCAATCACTTCTATGTTCTACAATTTATACAAATTCCAAGGACATAATTCCTGCTTTCTATTTCTTCGTACGTAATTAAGGATGAGTATGTTACGATTAGAATGTGCAAAACTATACTTATAAAATGTCTATTATGAAAAAGTAAGTTTTGTAAAATAATAAATACTAAATACGTATTCGTTAAACAATTTTTTCTTTTTCAAGCTACAATATTAATAAAAATAAACTAAAATAGGAAGTTAAAATAAAACAAGAAAAAATAAACGACAATATTAAATATAAATCTCTTTACAAATTAATGTAAACAAAACCAAATAACCTCAACTAAGAATTTAATACTTGTAACAATAAATAAATGAATAATATTTACAATCACAAACAACTAACTAATCTGTATATTACAAATAAAATAACATTTGTTCGTTAATTCACCTGCTTTAGACGAACTAACTTTGTAATAAAACAATGATTGAGTCTGATTTGAACTATAAACAACTTTCAGAGAATCCGAATCCTTCCAATCAAAAGTCCATCGTCATATTTACAAAGTTCAATGACTCCAAATTAATGCGTGTTCACATATAATATATCAAAATGTTTCATAAATAGACCCGCTTTTTTGTTTAATTTTAATCGAACAATTAACAATTAATTTTGTAATTTTTTTTTGTTTAATTTTTATAATAGTTTACCAATATCGTTGAGAAAAAGAAATTAACATTACATTCCTGTTAGCCAATCCTGGTTATCGTCCTGTGACCACAGGTCATATCAGGCCTTCTAGATTTCCAATGTGCAACACGGAAATAACTTATTTATTTAATTTATGTTATACTACAAGTACTATTGCAGCAAAAAAAAAGTTTATGAAAAGAAGAAACAAATGTTTATGTTATCACCAGTTGCCAGCATTCGAATTTACTTATCAATTTAGATTTCAATCAAAGATAAAAAGATATTTTAAAAATGAACATGCTTAGTTAAATTGTGCATCCTTTTTTTTCTGCTTAAAAATTTAGCCAAATCTCCAAAATTGTAAGAGGAGTTGATAGAATCATCTCCAAATATGAGGAACATAGAATTTAAATCCGGAAATCGTAACTTTTTCTTTACGGAAGAAGAGATATTTGAACTCTGTTTTGAATTAGGGTACGTTCACAACGGAGCTGTGAGCATAGATGATAGCGGAGATGATAGCAGTGATGCATCAGCGCTTATAGAATAACCTAGTACATTCTTATGTGAGCGTGCACAACGAAGCTGCGACTAGTGACTCATACTCGCTGCTATAAACGAGCATAGATGATAGAATTGAATTTTTCATTTTTCTGCTAGCTGAACTCCAGTATCGGAGCTTCAAAATGGACGTAGAAAAATTATTTAGTGCTGTCTTTACTCATTATTTTTTTAAACCGTGCTGACATTAATTTTCATGTTTATTTACTTGTTTTTTTGTTTTTTTTTCAATAAAATCATTACTTACCTAAGAGTAATCACTAGTTTTTCTTCTATGGTTATAGAATTTCCATGACAATTTTTCCAAAGTTTTCTTAATTTTGACCTTATTTTTTCTAAAATATAGTCGAATGTGGGTGGACCCATCCTCACATATTCAAAAAAACGATCCGGATAAATTTCTAAGTTCCTTATATAAATAGTGAAATTCACCCAAAGTACTTCGTTTTTTATTTATAGTATGTACATGATATTTTCTAAAAAGCGTTTTTTCTTTAAAATATACCATTTAGTTGCTGGTGAACATAAAAACTCTTCTTCACTACTCGGACATTTTGCATGTATCACAGCACCGTTGTGCACACTAATCAGCGATTATATTTTACTCTATCAGTTATCATCTCTGCTATCATCTATACTCACAGCTCCGTTGTAAACGTACCCTTAAGGGCAATAGTGTACAGGTTATTAACAGGCATTCCTTCAGTTTATTTATTATTTTTTCTAAGAAAGAAACAGATTGCGAAGAATTAAACATGCATCCATAATTGCTGTCCAAAATAATGTAGAATATTCTTAGAATAACTTAACTATGTTTGTAATTCTTACTTAACTACTTCCTAATGTTGTTATTTACTAATAAACTTCGTATTTTTATTAACAATCTTATTTTAAATTTGTAATTCAATTTGATTTCATTAAATAACATAGTTATTCAATATTCTAGGATGAGCTATTTACGACGAAATCTTTTAGGTCTTCGATTCAGTATATACTAAAATATAGTACCTTCGGATTTGTTACTTAAAGTTATAATTTTTATTTATTATTACTATTTTTTTTACGGCAAACAAAGTGATAGCAGTTAAAATTGTAATTAAAGTAAAAAATATATAATTATATGTGGGTTTTTTTTATAATAGAAAAGAATAGCAATAATAAAAGTTCCGAATTCATAAAGTAACTTCACTCTAAACAAAAACTTCGATTACAAATGAGAATTCATTTGTTTTATTTATCTTCTTTAAACAAAGAATAATTGGCTCGCCAAAAAACAAAAACTTGAGTTTTCTTGTGAAAATAAGAAAGATACGTCAGAAAGAAAACAAAACTTAAAAAAAAAAAAAAAAAATGTTATATTCCATTTGTAAGATGAGAATTGCCCCATCCGATCCATGTTGAATGTATTAAGTTTTCCAACTTATTTTTCACAATTCCCCTTATTTCTGTTTCTCTCTTTTTTCTTTTTTTTTCTTTTAATGAAAGAATAATTTTCCAACAAAATGAAAAACTGAATAGGGCACTAGAATAATAAAACAAAATAGGAACGAACAAAGAAACAAAACAAAAAAATTAAGATTTTAAGAAAAACCCTTTTGATGGGATTACACATTGTAGCAGTCTACGCTTAAGTATTCTTTCCACAATGACGTCATCTACTAAACTTTACCCGCTACGATTCCTCTGACAATACCTCCACATTCAAACCAGCGGGGGGGGGAGGGCGGTCTGTAAAACAAAGTTTTATCAGAACAAAAATGAGTTTCACTTGTCTAATACAACCAGAAATTATATTTTTCGACAATATTATGACCTACTTTTGTAATTCATTTTTACTTTAATTAAACAATAACATTTGCTATGAACAGCCACCCTGAAATGTAATATTCGCTAAGTACATTATATTTTTAATGTTGGTCACCCTGATTAAGATAACCTTAATTTACCAGCTGATCTGCCTGGCCAGTTAACGGCGGCCATCTTTAACTCGTTAATAACGTGTCTTTATTTATGTGATTTTTTAAGTGAATATTAGTGCGTGTTAAAGTGAAGTTCGGTTTTATAAATTGTGTTTAAGTTATACTTATTGCGTATACTTTTCAATCAACTATAAGTTACAATTAGCATTCTTGATTTCCTGAAGTTGGTTTTTGGGAATGGATTTCTAACCACCTCATCGCCTTAGGGTACGTTCACAACGGAGCTGTGAGCGTGCACAACGAAGCTTCGACTAGTGACTCATACTCGCTGCTATAAACGAGCATAGATGATAGAATTGAATTTTTCATTTTTCTGTTAGCTGAACTCCAGTATCGGAGCTTCAAAATGGACGTCGAAAAATTATTTAGTGCTGTCTTTACTCATTATTTTTGGTTATTATTTTAAACAATATTTTGTTTTTTAAATCGTGCTTACATTTATTTTCATGTGTATTTATTTATTTTTTCTCAATAAAACCATTACTTACCTAAGAGTAATCACTAGTTTTTCTTCTATGGTTATAGGATTTCCATGACAATTTTTCCAAAGTTTTCTTAATTTTGACCTTATTTTTTCTAAAATATAGTCGAATGTGGGTGGACCCATCCTCACATATTCAAAAAAACGATCCGGATAATTTCTAAGTTCCTTATATAAATAGTGAAATTCACCCAAAGTACTTCGTTTTTTATTTATGGGATGTACATGATATTTTCTAAAGCGTTTTTTCTTTAAAATATACCTTTTCGTTGCTGCTGAACATAAAAACTCTTCTTCACTACTCGGACATGTTGCATGTATCACAGCTCCGTTGTGCACACTAATCAGCGATTATATTTTACTCTATCAGTTATCATCTCTGCTATCATCTATACTCACAGCTCCGTTGTAAACGTACCCTTAAACTTTACATGAAAAAGTGAGAGCAATTATTGAAATATGGTAAAGTTCATTGATTCCATTAACAGATTCTGATTCTTTCAAACTGTTACTTACATAGATCAGATCTGAACCAATTCAACAATTCAATTTTTTATTTTTCTTGCAGTTATAGTTAAGAAAAGATATTTATTTAACATAAGACTATTTTAAGACTATATCATGACCGCAATAAATGTTTATGTTTCTTTAACTGTTATTCTTCTCGCTCGGTTACAATATGTTACAATATAACATTTGTAATTGGAAGATATAAAACTTCTTTGGCTTTAATGGAACAGTTCTCACGCGAAATAATTTAATGTAATGCAAATATTCTGGTTAATTTTTAAAAACACTTCTTTTTTTTATCATTTCCGTTTGAGATTTTTTAAACCCAATTTATACACTCTAGTTTGCACTGAGTTGAGTTCTTATTTAGCTCAAAGTAAATAATAATAATTATTCTGTGAAGAATTATTTTTATAGACTTGTGATTAGAATGAAAGTATGATAGACCTATTTCACGAAGTATTAGCAAGTTCTAATATTTTAAACACCACACGAGAAGAAGATGTGGCAAAAATTATTTATAAAAAATAAATAAAAAGATCTTTGAAAAATTATATACAGTTAACGACCCAACTATAAACCTTCACGTCTGACATATAGTTTCTTCTCTTTTATTATGCATTAAAATTACGTCAGAAATTCTTTTTATGTAAGCAATAAAACACAAGAAGCACGCTTCAGAACTTATATTACGTTCAAAAGAATTTTTTTAAAAAAATAGATAAAAGAATATGAAATGGTTTCCCAAAGGCAAACACACTAGCGTCTAGGTACCTAATATAATCTGAGGATCTTGTAACAGTTATGTAAAGGTTTTATGTTAAGGTTAGCTCGTTTAAACAACAGCACAATCTTGAACCCTACTAACGATTGTTTCGCTTCCTTTTTCATACCTATTCATGTCTAGGTTATACATACGCATGTATACAATGTAATAATGATTCTTATCTTGACGTCATAATAACTTCGTAATATGTGCTAGAAAGTTATTGCCTCAGTTATGCTAAATTGAAATATAAATCTTAAGTAGTCTATAGTAATAGTAATGACAAGATTTATGCTAAAGTTGAACATCTTAACCATCGCAAAAAAAAAATAATATAATTATCCAGCACAATTTGGCACAACACATGTTTCAGCAATTGATTTATTATAAACTGCGCTCAATTTAACGAAGAGCAAGTTTCAGTGAATCTTAAATTTGTTAATGTTGCAGTTAGCAGATTGAATACTCGTATTTTTTTTCAATATTACGTGATCCCCTCAACAATTTGGTACCACATGTATCCAAGAAATCAATTTTTATAACACCATGTTTAAGAAAATAGTCCGAGAAGTTATAAAATAGAGAATTTTTCTTGCAGTTATAGTTAAGTAAAGATATTTATTTAATATAAGACTATTTTAAAGACCAATAAATGTTTATGTTTCTTTAACTGTTATTCTTTCCGCTCGGTTATAATATGTTACAATATAATAGTTGTTCTTGGAAATTGTTATATCTTGATAACTTTTAGCATTTTCCTGAAGCGAAGGTGGTAGTGTTCATTTACTAATAGAATGGCTTAGTTTATTTTTCTCCATTTTGGGCGTTTAATAATAATAAGCATTCACGGGGAAGGTATTAGCTATGAGGTTAGCGTATTGGATTCCCGGGTTCGAATCCAGCTGCTGTGGCGCTTAGGTTTTTTTCTCTTCCTAGGAGCGTCTTATAGCTCAAATGTCCGGTGATAGATAGTGTTGTTTGTGACGAGAGAACACTGTCAAGAGACCGGCAGTGCACTAAAAAAAGCTTTGGTACCAATAATCTCAGATGTTGATGCGCCTTAAATCATTTAAAAATAATATTAATAATAATCATAAGCATTCCTTTTTGATGAGTTTTTCTAAACAACGAATTGAGCAATTAAATCCTAATTGGAGCCTAAATAAATCGCATTAAATTTTTGAACCGGATTTTCTAATTTTTAGGGTCCCCTAACCCAGAGTAAATATGGAAAAAATTTCTTTCTGTTAATGAATAGCCTAAAACAGACCCAAAAGCTTGTTAATAATAAGCACAAAAAAAGGTTGTTTCTTTTTAAGGCTCAGGAACAAGCGTAGTCGAGGGAAAATTTACACTGACCATACAGAACAATAGGCAATCAAAACAAACACAATTTTGAGAAAAAATTGAAAATCTAAAATTTGGTTTCAACAAACTATTTCTCTCTTAGGCGAAACGAAAAGGAAATATAAAACAATTCCACTAGAAAAGATGTACAATATTCAAAATTATTTATGCATCATCTAAAATGTGCAAAACTTTTTAGAACGGTCAAATATGAAGTCTAAAAAGCAAGACAGAGTCTGTAAAATGGAGATAAAATTTTATTGCTGATACAATCGCTATTCTCGCGTGATCATACAAGTATATGTTGTCATACTAAGCCGTACTTGCAAGTAGAGAAGAACTTGTTTATTTTATTTTTTGGAATTGATTATATCATCAGTTATGTCATCTAACACTACAAATTACTTCATAGCAATATTTGACTCTTGAATAGTATTGCAACTGGTATCGAAATAAAACTTTGATATCAAAAGTTTTTAGAATTCATAAACTGTATTAGAATTTTTTGACGGGTAATCAGTATAAAAGGAAAGCAAATTGTATGTTTTTTTTTTGTATAAAAAGTTCAAAGTAAAATCTCTTCTCAACCAACAGCAGCGCCATCTTTTCCACCTGTTTAGTTCTGATTGAATCTTCAAATAATTTTTATGTATAAAGTAATCGCTTACTTTTACAGGCGAGGCTTAACGTCCAACTACCAGTTAGGTGTCGTAAACGGGGGGGGGGGCAGAAAGCTCATAATTTACTATAAACAAATTTTTTTCTAACAAATAAAAAGTAGTCATACGCGGGATTCGATCCGGTGATCTCCTTATCACAAAGCCATGCTCTTGACCACTAGACCAACACCTGTCCCTGATTTTAAGTATATATAAATCACCCATGAATGGATGATGTGAAAAACACTTCTTTCCAATTCAATCACCCAGCATTAAAAAAAAAATCATCAACGATTTCTATACAGTTTCTTGATGATTATTCTCGCTGATCATCTTTTTTCCATTTTGCTGATGTTCGTTAAATTTCGTGGTTCCATCTCAAGAGAAATAAATTTTTCGTTTTAGTACAAAAGTTCAGTGTTTACATTCTTTTAATAGTAGTAATTAATTTAATAATTATATTACGACGATGTTTCCAATTTTTCAATTTCGTGTTATTTTCAAAAGAGGTTTTGAGTTCCATTGAATCCGAAAAAAGTGTGTTTTAGAAAATGATTGGGTTCAAAACCTAAAAATTGCTCGAAAGTAAACAAAAAGTAAAGTAATGCCTATTTTTTTAAGGCAAGCTTTACGTCCAACTACCAAATTAGGTGTCGTGGACATAGGTGACTAGCAAACATACTTTACTACAAAGTTCTCATATTACACATCAAATAAAATCTAAGGCCAAGCCCGGGAATCGAACCCAGTACCAACAATACATACTAAGTTTGCTGGTCTCGCCTCTAACAGCTGGGCTAACGTGGCGCCTCAATTAAATAATATAAAGTTAAGTATGTATCTCAATTTGGTCAATATGGCTGCCAAACCTTACAACTTGCAAGCTATAAAAAAGTTCCTTCTATTCATTCTTCGCAGAATCATAAACGCACCTTACAAAGTAAGTGTATTGGGTATTGATCGTACCTAATATCAAACGTTAAAGTTTCCTATCTCAATAAAGCAAATAAAATATAAAGTTAAAAATAATATTAGGATGAGCAGAGAAATCAACATAAACAAAAGAAAACTATTGCATTTATCTGATCTTTAGATTTTATGCTTAATAATTTTTCAAACAGAATTACTTTTGGAGCAAGAAAATTGGTTGCTAAAAAATTTGAAAGGAAATAAGATCTAAGCTGTTGGAGAATTTTACATTTGAAAAGAAAATGCAGTATTAAGAACAGGAGCATATCATTGCAATCAAATATACATGTGGATCGCTTTTAAATCAACTTTTGTGCATTTTATTCAGCAAAGACGTATTTGAGATTTGCTAATATAAAGTGTATGCCTGCAAATAAATTAATCATTAATCAAAAAGAGTTAAGTGTTAGCAGAATTTTTGTGTATTACCTAGGTTATTGTAGATCCTTAGCTACAAGAGGATTATACGAGAGTCGTTTGAAAAGTACGTGCAAAAATAAAAACTACTTAATTTTTTCGGGTAAACCTTTTTTATTTTTAAAGATAGTCTCCTTTTAGGCTTATACACTTCGTCCAAAGCTGCTCTAGTTTGTTGATCCCTTCCGAATAATAGGATTTATCCAAGTCTGAAAAATAGCCATTCGTTTCTGCAATCACCTCCTCGTTTGAATAAAATCTTTTTCCCGCCAGCCATTTCTTCATATTGGTGAACAAATAGTAGTCCGAGGAAGCCAAGACTGGTGAATAGGGGGGATGTGAAACGAGTTGGAACCCTATTTCCATTAATTTTGCTACCACAACTGCTGAGGTGTGAGCTGGTGCGTTGTCGTGATGGAAAAGGACTTTTTTGTGGGCCAATCGTGGGCGTTTTTCTTGCAGCTCGGTTTTCAAACGGTCCAATAACGATGAATAATATGCACCTATAATAGTTTTACCCTTTTCCAGATAGTCGATGAGTATTATTCCTTGCGAATCCCAAAAGACAGTCGCCATAATCTTTCCGGCCGAAGGAACGGTCTTCGCCTTTTTTGGCGCAGATTCCCCCTTGGTAACCCATTGTTTAGATTGTTCTTTGGTCTCAGGAGTGTAGTGATGTATCCATGTTTCATCCACAGTGACGAAACGACGCTTAAAGTCCTGTGGATTCTTCTGGAACAGCTGCAAACCGTCCTTGCAACACCTCACACGATTTCGTTTTTGGTCAAGCGTGAGCAATCGCGGCACCCATCTTGCGGATAGCTTTGTCATGTCCAAATGTTGATGCAAAATATTATGTACCCGTTCATTCGAGATGCCCACAGCACTAGCAATCTCACTCACCTTCACTCTTCTGTCATCCATCACCATATCATGGATTTTATCAATGATTTCTGGAGTAGTAACCTCAACAGAGCGTCCAGAACGTTCAGCGTCACTTGTGCCCATATGGCCACTCCGAAAATTTTGAAACCACTTATAAACTGTTCTAATCGAAGGTGCAGAGTCACCATAATGTTTATCAATCTTCTCTTTAGTCTCCTGAGGCGTTTCGCCTTTCATAAAGTAGTGTTTAATCAACACACGAAATTCTTTTTCGTCCATTTTTTGAAAATCACTCGACTTCCTCGATTCAAACGAATGCCAAACACAAAGAAATAGACCGATCTGGCTGAAACTTGGTGTGTGTTCTTCCAAGATATGCTACTAACTAAACATAACCTCGATACGCGCCAGTAGTGCTATCTCTCTGACTTTGCACGGACTTTTCAAACGACCCTCGTAGGTATTGCTACGCACAGGTAAAAACATTAGGTAAAATCGTAAACATTGCCCTGTTCTTTGTAATGCAGATCGTGTTCTTAAATTATTCAAATAAGGTTCCAAAAAATTTCTATCATCTATTTATTTATTTTTCAAGTTAAATTGTCTCAATATTAAATAAAACATCGCAAATAATTTTCCAAATTATTTACAATTCATTAAGCTGATTCCCTTTATCAAAGCCATTTATTTACACTCACGTAAACATACTATTTGATTGGCTAAGCTGTTAGTCAATTGGCCACACTTCCAATTACATATACCTCTCTCTACCACCTCTTTCCACAGAGTTATTACCCTACCTAGGCTGTGCGTATAAACCTCACCTCCAACATAGTTAATATATACCTGAGTGACATTAATTTCCCACTTTAGATAGATAAATACCGATGTGTTATCAAGGATTTTAAAGAGCGTGTTGGGAAGTAATATAAGCTTAACGTTACCTCTTTATACAATATTTAAGTTGAAATAGCTGTATTTAATATCCAAGGTATTTATTTGTAAATAAGCATTGCTAACTATATTTTGTTTGTTTATACGATATCATATAAATTTTGTTACCTTCTCTTACTGTTACAAGTGATAGTATTGCTGTGAACGTTTTTTACTGTAGCACATGGGGGGCCCCAAGGTAATTTCTTGGTGGCCCACGATGCACTGAAATAAAATGAAAATAGAAAATGTTTTTTTATGAAGTAAATAGCGCTTAGGAAAGGTTCGAGGCAATATCGTACACCCATTCCCAGTTTCCGTTAACTACTTGAAGACGAGTATGCTCGTATACACTAAATACAGAATATTATCTATCTAAATCTACGTAAATTGCAATTACAAAGTGACAATGGAAGTAGTGTTGTAACTGTAATGGAAGTAGTGTTGTAATTGTAATGGAAGTAGTGTTGTAATTGTAATGGAACTAGTGTTGTAATTGTAATGGAAGTAGTGTTGTAATTGTAATGGAACTAGTGTTGTAATTGAAATGGAAGTAGTGTTGTAATTGCAATGGAAGTAGTGTTGTAATTGTAATGGAAGTTGGAATTTTGCCTGAGACTATGCAATAATTCCAGAAGTGACTCTGCCAGCCATCAATGTACACGTGGCCCAGGGTCTTTCCTAGGGGGCCTGTAGGCTTGTATAAACGCGCTGACTTAGTTCCAGCGACGTTCGGAAGACCATATGTCGGCCACTCACAGTGGAATTCCAGAATGATTCGGTTTTTTAAAAGGACGAAGTAGGAATTCCCAAAAATATATTCTTATTTAGGGTGAGAAATACTCAAAAATCTATTTCAACTATGCCGACTATGAAATCAAACAAAATGACATACAGATCAAAATTGACTGGATAAACATCTATCTACCTTAATGAAGATTGTCTGTTCTCAGTTTCCGAATCCAAATATTGTAAAACTAGGAAAAATTTTGCAAATATGTTGTGGCCCGCATGAATCTAAGTCAAGTGTTTGACTAGTGATTTAATTGACACCCCCTGCTATAGCAGATAAGGTAATATAAAAACGATCGTATATTTTGTGCCTAGGTATTGGATTATTTAATTGTGAGCTCAATTATACGGTATACCTGAGATTACCGTTGTATTTCCCCTATTATCCAGTAGCAAATCATGTGGTTGCCCTTTGATTACAATCCAAGGTTTATTTCTGGATCAATTTTTTGATTTCCAAGAGATTATGAATTGAAATGGTTAGCAGAGCTCAAGGAATAGATGGTAATATCAATTTAACTGTTACTCCAGCACGATCGCGCTTCCTTTTCTTTAAATCCCCAAGACATCAGCCAAGTAGATGCTAAACAAGATTGGGGCTAAGTAGCAACCCTGTTTTTCAGGCATTTCGTTGACTGGAAAACAGAGGATAATTGTACGAGATTCCTTGATTGAGACAACGGATAAACGAATCAAAATTCAGGGTTTCTTTCCCCTACAACTTAAAACAGATCTTTAGAAGTAGAATGGAATCAAACAACTCCCGCAAGCTCACAAAATAAAACCAAGATTCATTGCACATAAAAAGAGAAATAAAAATACAACAAGGGGAAAAAATGAAAAAGAAAAAATAACTGATCTTTTAGTCAAATTAAAAACTTGAAGTTATTAAATTTTCAGCTTATAACAGAAAGGAAATAACTAGAAAAAGAACATCAAGTGTTGAGAAATTATTGAGCGTAAAATTAGCAGTGAATTGTGTCAGTTTGCAGGCTAACTGCTAAATGAAAGCTTTGTATAATATAATACAAAATAGAAGATATGTGCAGAGTATATACGATGTTATATATGTATGTTCTGTTTGTGAGTATATACATATCCTATTTATGATTTTATGTGTGTCTTTGTATGTGTAATAGTGTGAAAAGAAGTGTGGAGACCTTGATGCGATGACCTCATTCTAGCGGTAGTTTGAGATACGATGAAGCGGAGAGGGAGATGTTCCCATTCATGTATACCACACATATACACAACTAAACACTGTACTCACAAACACAAATACATGAGAATTTAATATAGAGATACACAAACAAGTCTACAAATTCAATCAACTACAAATACCAATTATACAATAAAAATAAATTAAAAAACTATATGAAGTTCAATTAATTTTAAACCACACTGTACAGTATTCTTTAAAACATAAATACATATGTTCCATTTTTCTGCAATTGCTAAAATAATGGGCCCATTGTTATGCTGAGTTTAGTTCACATTTTCATCTAGTTTTTTAAAGTATTTTTATTCTAAAATTTGTTAAGCCATACGCCGTGCGAATTCGTATAAAGTTTTTAGGGATGTAACATTTATTCTAGTGGAAAATTACACTCTAATTTCTTTAAAGCTCTACCAAAGAAATATCTCTGGTTTATCAACGAAGAAATCTAAATTACAATGAGGTTTAAATGTTTTTGATAATAAAGAAAACAATTTGGAACAGTTTGCTTCTAAATTCAATTCGCAATAAGGTAACATATCTGATTATTAGGATGACAAAAAAAAAATGCTAATTTCAGTAATACGAGGTGTGGCTATTAAATAACGAGACTATTGCTGTAAAACATTTTATTTTAAATTTATACATATTTAGTTATTAACACCTTCAATATACACCCCTCCCCTATCCCTACAACGCCCCATGCGAAAATAACATTGTTCGAAACAGTGCTGGAAGTCTTTTTCTGTGAGCTCCTGTATGACGCTTGGCGCTTTTTCTTTCACAGCTTCAATGGAGACTGAAATCGTGCCCCTTTTAATGCAGATTTGACTTAGGAAAACAGATAAAAGTCACATGGGGCTAGGTCAGGCCGAATAAGGCGGATGGCCTAAAACTGGGACTGTTGTATTTGGCTAGAAACGTCTTGTCAGACAATGCAGTGTGAGCCGGCGCGTTGTCTTGATGGAGACCCCCGTGACTTGTTCTTCCACAAATCGGGGTCGTTTTTTTCCTTACACTTTCACGGAGTTGAGCAAGCACCTCACGGTAGTAATGTTTGATTAATTATAATCGATATTTCCATCCGTCTTGGACGTGGACGGGCGACCCGGGCGGTCATCATTTCCGACGTCTTCTCGGCCATCTTGGAAACGCTTAAACCACTCAAAAACTTGCGCACGTGATTAACATTCATCGCCATAAACTTCTTTTAATAAAAGATTAGTTTCAGTAGAGGTTTTACCCAGTTTCATGTGAAATTTCAGGACAATTCGTTGCTCTACTACATGTGTAGTATCATGTTTTCGGGCAAAACGAAACTAACAACCTCTTACACAAACGACGGTTCCGGTCAGACAGATTTCTCTACAAACAAGTGAGACGCTGTAATCGAAAGAGAAGGCTGTACGCTGCACAGCTGTCGGTCGTTAGGATCTGGCGCATGCATAGTTCTTCTGTAGCAGTATCAGTCTCGTTATTTCCACCATACCTTGAATTCCAACGGAGATCTCCCAGGTTAGAGAATCCAGCTACACCGGCACTAAGAATTTTCACTTCCTAGAGACTTCTTACATCCGATGAAGGTCCGGAAGCCGCAAGTGCTCTGAAAAAAGCTCCGAGCGCGAATAATCTCATTTATAGACGTGCCTTAAAAACAATAATAATAGTAATAATAAATAATCATCATATTTTCTCTTCCTAGGAGCTTCTTACAGCTCACTGTCCGGTGATGGACAGTGTTGTCTGTAACGAGAGAACACTGTCCGGAGGCCGGCAGTGCACTGAAAAAAGCTCCGGGCGCTAATGACCTCAGTTGTTAATGCGCCAAAAATAAAAAAAATAAAAAAAAAAATTAAAAAAAAAAAAATCATCATCATCATCATCTTCATCACAATAATAATACAGACATACAAGCCACGCGAAAATGGTGTAGAATTTAAAAAACCTCACTTTTCTGATTAAGGCAAGCATTTTTATGAAATTTAAAATTATTTTATTTAGTATATAAAATAAATTCAAGCCTGAGCGCAATATCATTCAAAATTTTATTGCAGTAATATAACCGCATTTTCAGAGAAGTGTTGCTTTACTTTAATGTCCATAAAAGCTAATTATGAATTATTAAACGGGGATATACCGTTGAGAAGTTATGTTTTAGGTATTAAGTATTAAATTTAGCAAACCTACATTGACTAATTACTCTTTAAGTATAAAATTGAGTATTACAAGTAATATTGAGTACAAATGCTGCAAAAGGAAAGACAGATACCTGAAACCTCAGCGATTCATTACAGATAAGAATGCACAAAACAAAAATGTACAAAATATAAAAAGTACAAAGATGGACTTCGCACCAGAATACGAATCTCACGAAGAAAAAAAAATTAGAATTGGAGTTGAAATAATTAAACAAATTTATAGTTACATGGAAATGACCACCATTTTTTACACAATAATAACACGTGCATTTGGCTGCATAACATTTTTGCAGTATAGTATCTAAATGAAGGGTGTTGAAGACACACAATCTGTGTTATTCGCTTTAATAGTAGTAATACCTATATTTTCAGGCGAGCTTTACGTCCAGCTACCAAATTAGGTGTCGTGGATGGAAGCGATTAGCAAACATACTTTACTATAAAGTTATCATATTGCATATTAAATAAAAACCAAGGACCAGACCGGGGGAATCGAACCTACTAAACCAACAATACTTATTAGCTTTGCGGGTCTAGTCTCTTAACACGCTCGGCTATCGTGGCGCCTTACTCGCCGTAATATTATTATTTCTATTTATATAATATCTCTTAGTTCACTCACAATGACTAGACATTAAGAGGTAAAATAAAAATAATAATTAAATAACCATAATATCGTGGAATCTTAAGAAAAATCCGCATTATTAGAAAGAAAGATTCTGAAACGAAGAATTGAAGAATTTTATTAAAAGGATTAAAATCCATATTATAGAACCAAATGTGCAATAAGCGTAAGAATTTGTGGATAATATCGTTGTATCTATTTTTTTGTAATCTAAAAATTCACAAATTTATTAACGTGGTATTTCTAGCTGAAAGATTTGGTAGAGTTTCTATCGCAGATTAATAGAAAAGCAAAAAAAAACATCAGTGAAAGAAATGATATTTTGATGAAATACCATCAAAATTTTAAAAAAGGATTTTAAGAAGATCTTTTTAGATTGTTAAAGATCTTTTTTTTTAAGGGCAACCTGTTTTAAAATTTATAAATTAGGAATGAAAAATATGATTCTCATGTTAGCTGCCGCAGGGCTGTTCGCTAATTATGTGATTATTATTTTTTTTCTTGTGATTCTTTTTTATTTTTATTTTTTTGGGGCGCCATAAAATTAAAAGATACTTCAGGTTTCTGAACTTTGTTAAAAACAGTTTTTTGTTATTGTTGATTTCATTGCACAGATGAATAATGATAGATAAAAACCCCTCACAAATCAATTTTTAAATTTGAGAAACTCTATAATTTTATTAAATGAAACAATAAATTTCTTCTTCAAAACTTATTATATTTTTCCAATTGAATAGAGTTTTAAAAAAAAATAAATAAATAAAAATAAAAATAACATGAGGAAATTGAGCTTAAGCATGAAACGGTAATGTTACCGTGTAAAGGCATGCATGTTCAAGCTTGTACTAAGTTCGTAATGAATTATAAATGAAAAATCAATGGGCGAAATGCCAGTACAGAACAATGACGTGCAATGTTCGTTATACTACTGACATGCCCCCTAACTCTTGGGCCAATAAGCATATAACAAGTATAAAAATAATAAAAATAAAAAAACTTCAAAATCAATACTTTAAACTTTTTATTTAAAAAAATATAGCTGAAAACAATAAACGACAATTAGAACCATAAAAACGTATCGTGATAATATGTGGTCATCTATTTTTTGTCTCTGTTTAATCAGTAATAAAATGTTTGATTTATAGCAGTTTTTTATTACTCTTTAAACACCAATGTACGTTTGTTTACCTTTTTTTTTTAAATACTTTTATTAAGTATTTATGGGAGTTAGTTTATGGAGTTTTATCTGCGCTTATTAAGTTAGAAAACCTTACCATGAATAATTTTATTCATTTGATTCATTCGTAATTGTAAGAATTATTAAAAGAATTGATGAATTAAATATCGATACTATGTTCTTAATTATTACTTTATTATTTTGGACGAAATAATGCTGTGTAATGAGAGGCGCCACGATAGCCGAGCGTGTTAAGAAACTAGACCCGCAAAGCTAAGATGTATTGTTGGTTTAGTAGGTTCGATTCCCCCGGTCTACCCTTAGATTTTTACTTAATGTTTAATATGAGAACATTTGTAGTAAAGTATGTATACTAATCGCCTCCGTCCATTGACACCTAATTTGGTAGTTGATAAAGCATGGCCTAAAAAATTAGACAATACTTCGCTTTACTTTAATACTGTGTATTACTTGACTATAATTCAATTCACAAAATACAAGCAGCCAATTAGGTTTCCACAAAGCATTGCTTCTTATGAAAAGATTTTGAGCGAACAGTCATATGTTGAAATTGTCGATTCGGGAGCTAGTAAATAGACGGCTAACGCAGAGTCATTTTCTATACGCTTTGAAGTGAATCGCTTATGCAAATTTGAAAACGATCAAAAATAAAATCAATCTTGCTTGCATTAAATTAGGGAATCAACCATTTTTATTTGAAGAATTGTTAATGAACATTTATTCCAGGCAAGTTATTTGGGTTTTAGATAGATAGGGTTTCCCATTGTATTTATTCATTTTTTTTATTTATTAAACACTGTTTCGATACAATTATGTATATAACAGTGGGATTGACCCATATTTACATTTCCAAACATACCTATGAAAGTTCAAAATTATGGTACAAAATTAGAAATAACTAAAAACCATTCTCATAAACAAAAATTAAATTAACTTTCCTGTTAACAATAGAAAATAAAGTAAAAAGAAATAATAATTGTAATTATATCTTAAAGAACTATAAATTATATATTTTTAAATAATTTTTATTTAGATTAGATCAAGTGATCTGTTCATTAATACTGTTATATTTAGATTAGATCAAGTGATCTGTTCATTAATACTGTTATATTTAGATTAGAACAAGTGATCTGTTCATTAATACTGTTATATTTAGATTAGATCAAGTGATCTGTTCATTAATACTGTTATCAATTAAATAAAAAATTCCTAAATTTTAATGAATTAATTATATTGATTATATAAATTATATTGATGTCCTAAATGGACGGTTACTTTGGATAGGGTTTCCTCTAGAGTTGTAAAAGAACCGATATAGAGGAAGCGGAAGAACCATGGATTTTTACCTGAGTGTATGGAGTTTTAGTTAAATGAATCAAACAAAAACCAATATTGTTTTTCCGGCAAATCTTCGATTTCATATTTTGCACAAAATGTGCAAATCTGTCTAATATCTTCTCAGTAATATGTCTTATGTTATATCCAGGTTATCATGTTTTTTCAACGTAAAAATAATTTTAAAAATGCTTAAAGTCAAATCATTTTTCTCTTAGAAAAAGTGAAAATAAGTAATTCTATGGTTAAAATAATAAAATTGAAAATATTTAATTATTTATTTAAGAATTTCAAGTTATTTAAGCCTAGACTCTCCAGAAATTCGGTGTTCGTAGTAGGTGTTCGATGGTAGACAAAGTTGTGGTCAAAGTATTGACTAAGAAAGGGTGTCTGAGGACCGCAGGGAGATCAACCCTACTTTAGCAAAGGTGTAAAGAGGGTCAAAGGCAGGCTCTTTGGAAAATTACCTGTAGCCCCACAATAGCAAGCCCTCCCTCCATTCTATGGCCCTAATTTAGTAGGTCACGTTGAAATTGTGACTAACGGAATAAAATGTCTAGTTTCCTTTATAAGCCAAATTTATATTTTACCGATAAACAAGAAAAAAAGAAGGTTTTATAATATAAGAAAGAGCAACCTCGTTGAATTAAATTTTCAATTTGAAATAAGGAAATTTACTGGACGATATCACAATAAATCCATACCTTTAACCATCTCTTACTAAATAAAGAAAGTTGTTTAAACTGTCAAATTTTTGATTTCATGTTACCATATTCGTTTTCGTGAGTCCGAAAAAGTCCATTCTATTACTTGGATAAAATTTAGAAGGATTTAATCGGCAGTTAAAATTTCAAGATCGATTAAAACTATACAGGGATTTTATTTTAGGACGGCTCAAATGCATTTCATGCTTAAACGGTTGATCTGACCGAAAAATGGTAGAGGAAAAATTTGTTGCTCGTCACCTCTAGTTTCAGAATATGTGACTTGATTTTAGATTCCTGATCGCGTACGCGGCTGACGAGAGACCGAAAGTGACGGTTCGCAGGTAGCCCCCATTTTCATATACACAGTTTTAAAGAGTATAAAAAGTTGTGAAAGAAACCGGAAACCGCAATTCGATATCTTCAAAATTAAAGGTTCAAGGCCATTTCAAACTATGATGTTTTAAATCATATTTCAATTTTTTAACTTGTTATCAAAGAGAAAGAAGAGCAAGTGATAGGTCATTATGTATTTTTTCATCCCCTTTCTACTAAAAATATTGCCAAGGCAGTAAAGCTGGTATTTTTCTTAATATCGGGTAATAAGTCGTTTTCCGAGTGATTTTTCTAAGAAAAATCAAATGTTAAGAGCTTTAGATGTTCTCAAGCATACACAAAATGGCTAAAAATTAATTTTACATCTGTTACAAACAAGAAGGTTTAATAATTATTTGGTAATCTTGGGAGAGTTGCGTTTAATTACCAAAAAAAATTGGAAACCTCCTGCCACATATTTAAGTGATTAATATCATTCATGTAAAGGATCAAACATATTCCTTAATTTATCAAATAATGCATTTTTTCAACTTGTGAAGCATGTACTGTGCCTTCAAAGGTGCCTCCTCAGGTACAGAGAGCAGTTGATAACTTCCAGGCTAAACTGTCTTGTGAGTCTGACGCGTACGCAATCAGGAATCTAAAATCGAGTCACATATTTTGAAACTAGAGGTGACGAGCAACAAATTTTTCCTCTACCATTTTTGGCTCAGGTCAACCGTTTAAGCATGAAATGCATTTGAGCCGTCTTAAAATGAACACCCTGTAAAAGCATTTCTAATACGTAGAATTTGTTCTTTCTTTTAGGCATTTTTAGAAGGTCTTTTATCGATTTGATGTCGATAATTAACTCAGATACTGCATATTTCTACTCTGATTCAGCTTCATATACCAGCCAATTAAAATAATAAACTTCAAAGAGCCTAGACTTCCGGCATTATTTATATTTTAATATCAGAAATGATGGAAAATATCTTCATCGTCTTTTACCTCTTCGATAGCTAAATTGCAAAACTTGGAGAAGTATTTTTTGTGCATAATGTTCTCTCTTCAAATCCGGCAATCCCCCTCGTATCTTTACAAATCACTGTTACAAATCTAAAATTGACAACTGACTTGTCTGAATTAGGGTTAACAACTAAGAAAGGTTATTATTCAAGGCAGTATATTCTGAAATTAACTCCCAGTAAAAGGTGTAGCAGCTTTTAAAAGCAAATATTTGGATTTATATTCTTTTTAACACTTTTGAGTTAACAATAAACAGATTTTAATGTTCTTTTAATTTATTAGTTCTTGTTTCAGCACATCATTATCTTATTATTTAAATTTTAAGTTTTAATGTGCAATCCTACTCCGAGAACAGAAATAAATATTCTTTCTTTGTTATTGTTCATATCTCTCACATAAGCACCAACTTTCCGTCTGGAAGAACGAACTAAAAATAGGAAATATATAACAAGGGATAAACTTTTCCGAGACCATAGATTGTTGGCAATTACCATCATCAAGGGTTATAGAACGATTTTTTTCTGTTCTTCAATCAATATAGGAGTTTGTGTAACCTATCTTATAGATAATTGAATTGAAAGCAATCTATAAGAAAGGGGAAATTGAGCAATTTAAGACGAAATACCATAAAGAAATCTTTATATTCTGTTTCCTAATAGATTTCCTGAAGATTTCCTTCTTTGTCAGAGCTTTGCTTTGTAGATTTAAAAGTCTCAGGATTACCAACAAACCATATTTATAGATAAAAGCAAAATGGTCGTAAAATGGGAGCAGTTTTTTCCTAGACTTGCATAATATATTATACAGTTTAGATTAGTTTTTAATCAAGTTGTATGTAGAATGTGCCAAGAGAACTCAAAATAATAATCAAGATTCGTGAGATTGACAAAAAATGCAGAAATCTTGTATCTATTTTTGGAGCCAATGAAGGAGACAATAAAGTTTTAAAAGTACTAAGTACTTATTCAAGTTTTGTCTCTTATCGATGAAGGGTTTTACCTTCGGCAAAGTGGAAATCAAGACGCGAATTGACAGGAAAGGGAAGCTTCAATGGTTTGAGAACACAGAAATAGCTTAACAACAAATTCCAAAAAAAAAAAAATAATAACTCCATCAAGAAGCTCTGCTAAAGTGGGACCAGAAATAGCCTGAGTTTCTGACGAAGAAGTTTGTAAATGTCAGATGTAGACTGACTCTAACTTAAAGGATAACATTAAACGTCCCACAAAAATGTTATAATTGCATGACCATATATCAGGATCAGGGTCTCAAAAGATTCCAGATCATAATAGAATGGGTCATGCCCCTTTAATAATGAGTCACGACATACTTTTGGTCCATCTCGTAGAGAGCTCACTTGATTAACTCTTCTTCCGCCAAAGCTATTTAATATCTCTTTTTAATATTGCGAGTTCCCTTGTGATCCAGTATCGAAATAAAACCTAATAATTTCATAGAAACCTTAAACTATAATGGAAAATTCTCAAATTAATCAAGTCTTATTATAAAGTACAAAATTGTTGAAATTACAATGTAGCTACGCAATTTTTGGGTCATTCAAAACTTGTTTTATTATTTACCGCCAATTTCTTCGCAACAATTGCACTCTGAGACGCAGCTTACGGGATGTAAGAAGCTCTTAGGAAGAGAAAAACTAAAGGGTCAGCAGCTGGATTCGAATTCGGGATCTCCGCGTAGGAATCTGGGCACGCTAACCTCGGTGTTAATTCCTTTGCATTCTTGTTGTTAAACGTGTTATTATTGTTGTGTGAATTATAAATTAAATATTTTTATATGATTTAATTACTAAGATTCATTCAAAAGTTTACTATTAACGTGTTAAAACACGTGTACTATCGTCAAGAATGTGTAAAATATATTCCTTCTTCGTCAGATGTACAAATTGGAAAGGGAAAAATTCAAGCCATGAGCATAGAACATTATTTTCGTCTTCAGAGGACCTAAAAAAACATGTTTTTGAGAGAAAAACTCAACTTCGACAATCGACATTAGCCAATTTTCTTGTTTCTTCGACTAAGAAAAAGTAAAATAAAATAAAAACACAATAAAAAAAAGAAATGACGATATATATACAAAATACATGATAAATAAGTGCTCTAGATAAAAGATTCTATACCAGCAACCCAAGGCAGTATCTGTAAGCAATTTGTCTACGCCCTTTAACAAGATAGCAATACAAGATCAACGCCATTCTATTTTACTCTTTAGCAACACCAAAAAAGAAAAAGGATATACTCAGTCGCAATTTCAAATATTCCACGCCTTCTCATTTCCTCTTTGCCATCTTAACAAGAAAAGAGGATGCTAGCAAGGATGAGAGAGAAAAGGAAGAGGGGGAAAGGATCTAAAAGAAAAAAAAGGATAGTAAGGATGCTGCAAAAAAATAATAATAACGAAGACGAATAGAATTCTTGAATGCATTCTCTCGATTTTATTTTATCTAAATCACCATTTAGGAATACAATAAACGACTATTACAAAGAGGATAACAAACGGTCCTTTTTTTTTTTATCCTGCGGAGTAATCTCTCTATTCCTTCTTCGGCAATAATAAAGGATGAAAAATTGTTACAGAATTCATTTGTTTCATTTAATTTACGATTTTATCTGTCTATATCAATAAAAGATTTACTGGTTTAGAGAGCGATGAACTATATTGAAAAAGGAAAGCTTTCCTGAAAGATACTTAATTTCCTTTTTTCATGGAGACCCTCTTTTTTTTTTAACTTCCGATTTCCTCAGAGAGGCGCCAAAAGCTTTTCCAGGACTAAATCTTGAAGGCCTGACATCGTGCGTCTGTATTGATCGGGTTGCTGAAGAAAAGTTTTCTTTTAACCGTTATTGGCTTTTTTAGACCACACTCAGCGAAATACTCTTCAAAGGACGATTTTTCGGTTTACGAGGGTCGATTGAAAAGTCCGTGCAAAGTCAGAGAGATAACACCACTGGCGCGTATCGAGGTTATGTTTAGTTAGTAGCATCTCTTGGAAGAACACACACCAAGTTTCAGCCAGATCGGTCTATTTCTTTGTGTTTGGCATTCGTTTGAATCGAGAAAGTCGAGTGATTTTCAAAAAATGGACGAAAAAGAATTTCGTGTGTTGATTAAACACTACTTTATGAAAGGCAAAACGCCTCAGGAGACTAAAGAGAAGCTTGATAAACATTATGGTGACTCTGCACCTTCGATTAGAACAGTTTATAAGTGGTTTCAAAATTTTCGTGATATGGTGATGGTGCGTGAGATTGCTAGTGCTGTGGGCATCTCGAATGAACGGGTACATAATATTTTGCATCAACATTTGGACATGACAAAGCTATCCGCAAGATGGGTGCCGCGATTGCTCACGCTTGACCAAAAACGAAATCGTGTGAAGTGTTGCAAGGACGGTTTGCAGATGTTCCAGAAGAATCCGCAGGACTTTAAGCGTCGTTTCGTCACTGTGGATGAAACATGGATACATCACTACACTCCTGAGACCAAAGAGCAATCTAAAAAATGGGTTACCAAGAGGGAATCTGCGCCAAAAAAGGCGAAGACCGTTCCTTCGGCCGGAAAGATTATGGCGACTGTGTTTTGGGATTCGCAAGGAATAATCCTCATCGACTATCTGGAAAAGGGTAAAACTATTACAGGTGCATATTATTCATCGTTATTTGACCGTTTGAAAACCGAGCTGCAAGAAAAACGCCCACGATTGGCCCACAAAAAAGTCCTTTTCCATCACGACAACGCACCAGCTCACACCTCAGCAGTTGTGGTCGCAAAATTAATGGAAATATGGTTCCGACTCGTTTCACATCCCCCCTATTCTCCAGACTTGGCTCCCTCGGACTACTATTTGTTCCCCAATATGAAGAAATGGCTGGCGGGAAAAAGATTTTATTCAAACGAGGAGGTGATTGCAGAAACGAATGGCTATTTTTCAGACTTGGACAAATCCTATTATTCGGACGGGATCAACAAACTAGAGCAGCGTTGGACGAAGTGTATAAGCCTAAAAGGAGACTATCTTTAAAAATAAAAAAGGTTTACACCAAAAAATTAAGTAGTTTTTATTTTTGCACGGACTTTTCAAACGACCCTCGTATTTGTCCTTCTAAGATATAAATACGAGGTGTGGCTACCAAATAACGAGACTGATGCTGCTACAGAAATAAACTATGCATGCGCCAAATCTTAACGACCTGCACAGCTGCACAGCGTAAAGCCTTCTCCTTTGATTACAGCATCTCACGTGATTGTAGAGAAATCTGTCTGACCGGAACCGTCGTTTGTGTAAGAAGTGTTAGTTTCGTTTTGCCGAAAACATGATACTACACATGTAGTACAGCAACGAATTCCCGTGAAATTTCGCATGAAACTTGATAAAACCGCTACTGAAACTTATCTTTTATTAACAGAAATTTATGGCAATGAATGTTTATCACGTGCGCAAGTTATTGAGTGGTTCAAGCGTTTCCAAGATGGCCGAGAAAACGTCTGAGATGATGGCCGCCCGTGTCCAAAACGGATGAAAATATCGATGATAATTAATCAACATTACTACCGTGAGGTGCTTGCTCAACTCCGTCAAAGATTAAGGAAAAAACGACCCGATTTGTGAAAGAACAAGTCATGCTTACACTGCATTGTCTGTCAAGACGTTTCTAGCCAAGTAAAACATCCCAGTTTTAGGCCATCCGCCTTATTCGCCTGACCTGGCCCCATGTGACTTTTATCTGTTCCCCAAAGTCAAAGTCTGCATTAAAAGGAACACGATTTTAGTCCTTTGAAGCTGTGAAAGAAAAAGCGGCACGCTTCATGCAGGAGCTCACAGAAAAAAGACTGTTTCGAACAATGGTAAATTCGCATGGAGCGTTGTAGGGAAGGGGAGGGGTGTATATTGAAGATGATAATAACTAAATATGTATAAATTTAAAATAAAATGTTTTACAGCAATAGTCTCGTTATTTAATAGCCACACCTCGTATTACTTATAGTAAATGTATTTTTAGGCCATTTCCATTGCTTTTAAGAAAATGAATCTTATTTCAACAAGTATCCTTCTATTTTTGACTATAAAGAGGTTCAAATAGATGGTCACTTCCTCCGAGAGATCAGTAGAGGATATCACTGTTTCAGATTCTCAACTATTTTCACATCATGGTCATTGGCTAGCTATTATATCCACTACTTCCCGATAAATTCAAACGAAAATCGTAAGGTGAAAATAACTTTAATCTTTGAACAGAACACACTTTTAATTCTTTTATTCGGCAAAAGGGTTTGCCCTATATTTTAAAGAAAATTCGGGAATTTTATCTTTTATAGAGAAAGAGAAAAAAATTGTCAAAGTTGGGTGTTTTTCTACGTTACGTGCACTTTTTTTGTCGATCAACCCTTGTACAACTGCACCACCGGTCAGTTTTAATTAATAAAATTTAAAAAACAGATGAAGATTCAAGGTTGACGTAGTTGGAATTGGTTAGATTGCTTAGATTTTGGAGTCCAAATACCATTTTTAGAAGTGAACTATAACGCAAGAGGATGCATCTCTTTTGTTATAATTTACTAACATTCGTAAATCTTCACCAATATGAGCGTTTACTATGACTGCTTGAAAAATAAAATAAAATAACGTTTTTTAAAAAGCATTTTGCTTCGAATCACCAAAAATGGATCCTGTATTTTCGAAACCATCTGGCAAATAATTCATAAACGCCAGGAAATAACCCAGGATCTAACTTACAAATCCTTGTGGTACTTCCGATATAGCTTCTATCCCAACATAGTTCCATTCCATTTCATGAACTGGTCTATCTTCTCCTCAAATACGATGAAAACCAAAAGTGAGTAATGGGATAGTGAATCGCAAAAACAGTTCCAATTTCTTGAGCAGCCAGAAGATAACATTAAATTTCTTGACTAAGAAATTTCTTGAACTAAGCAGATTATTTCTTCCAAGAAATGAGTTCAAAACCGATTTTTACTCTCTTTTTTTTTAATAATTTAGAAAAACATGGATTTTCGACGTTGATTTTGTAATATTTTTCTGCAGAATATTTATGATATTCTAGGGAATCTCTAGAGGTTTAGTTTTACTTTGAGAGATAATAAACGTTGAAGTAAGTTTTTACTTAATCCGAATCATAAATCTTAATAAAATTGTAACTTTATTTATTTTTTTAAATTTTTTAGAAGATTAGTTTTAGGATCTTTGGATGGAAAGGTTATGGAATGGTTTCCCCATAAGGTTATTTTCGATTTGATTGGATAGATGTGAATCTAAACAAAAGCTAGTCTGTAGTTTTTATCATAGACACACGGCTTTACATGTTGTTTTTGCATTATCACAGAGTGGCCTTGGATAGATATTGTCGTCCCTCACTGAGTTACCAATAATAGTAACAATAGCTGAAAGGAAATATACTATTTTAATTTATTTATTTTTAAAAAAACAAGGCCGCACAGATCATTCCCCTTAATAAGCTAAAACCCAGCAATAATTAAATCTAATTTCCTTAAATCTAGCATGAATTTTACAACGTCATTAACAATCTACTGGAATCTAATTGCACATTTAAACTTGGTAGGGTATTAAAGCGAAGTGCTTCTGATTGTTCCATCGAGAATAAGACCCCCTGGTACGACCCTATAACTTAAGACAGTAATCTGCAGCTAGGGAACTTTTGCATGACCTATTAATTTCCTAGATCCTTTTTTTAAAAGCTTCCGTTCAACATTAACCTTAAATTGTAATTGTTTTTTGTTATATTCTTCTGCAAAGGACAAACAATTAAGAGTTCTAATGTTTAGGTTACTTACATGACAGCGTACTTATGCAATTATCACCGAAATAATGCAATCGTTTCATATTCTCCAACTTACCAGAAAAATTCTAAGCTCTCTTTTTTTATTTTTTATTAAAGTACACAACATCTAATCAATTTGAACCATTAACAATAATTACTTTAACCAATCAGTTGCGTATTTCAGCGAGCCAATCAATTTGGACCATTTCAATTATTTTAACCAATCAGTTGCGTATTAAAACGAGCCAATCAATTTGTATTATTACAATTAATGCACATTCTACCAATATTTCCAATAATCATGCAAATATTAGAGTATATTACTTAAGATTACACTTATTACCGATTAACCAACACTAGCTTATTCAATTTCTATTTTCGAAGTCTAACCTAATTTGAGTATATTACTGTATTATCTATCAATCTAATTATTACTTATTATCAACTATCCTATTTATAAACCGGCTAACTTATCCTAACTTAAGCTTATAACGAAACTGTAACTTAGAGAAACAGCGAAATAGTGTTGTGAGTAACAGCCGACGATAATACGTCCTGTCATCCGATAATAAACTTCGACGAAAGCCTTGCTTCTCTGATAATTGCTCGAGTGAGCGAAGAAAAATTATCGCACTAACGGTATTTCATTAGATAAGTTCACAAATATACGTATATATTTTTCTTAAGTAATTAAAATACATTTATACAGTTAAATGTTAAGTTATTCTTATAAATTACAGTTGATAGGATAGTAGTATAACCTAACAATATCAGCTGTTTTTATTGATGACGTACAACGATGTTTTAAGCTTCTGATTGGGTGAATCATTCCAATGGAAAAAATTGATTGGCTGAAATGGACAAAGTAATTTATAATAATAACAGAACATTTAGTTGAAAATATTTATTTTACTTACACAAAGAGAAAAAAATAAAATGCATAAAACCCAAATTCTGTCTGTTTTAAAAAGAATCTACTTTTTAAATATTGCTTATTATTTAGCATATGTTGCTCTAATCTTTTATATTTTCGTGAAATAATCTACAAATTTTCTGCGATTTTCAGGGGAATATTAACTCTTACTTTCACGCAAATTTGGAAATGTAAATGCATCCTTCAGCAACAGCAAAATAAATAAAAAATTTTGTAAAGTAGTAAAAATAATCAAATTTTACGTGAACATACCCAAGGGCGTAAATGTGGGTTCGTCAGATTACAGTAAAATAAATAAGGCTACTAAAATATGGTGTTAAATCCATTTGTTAGCGAAGGCAGTTTGGTACTTTGATGAAGGAGGCTACTTTGCAACAGTGGCTGGTACAAAGATAATAATCATGAATGTCCGCTAGATGACAGTCCCCTTTTGGTTTTGTCATTGTATACATTATGTGCGCAGAAGTTGTGGAAATGGGAAAACCAGGAGTTGGTAGCCTATGATGGTGAGGGGTGGAAGGGTGGAATTGTTGATAACGAAAGGCTGACGTAGTCGCTTTCGCTTATCTTCGACCAGCATTTTGTTAGCCTCCTTTGTTTCTATACTTGTTGGTAGAATCTAAAGTGGCTTCCACAACTCCCCACCTATCTCTATGCCTTCTACTTTAATGTCTAGAAGGAGGTTGTACTCTGTGGAAAGGAAGGTCAATAGTTGCAAGAGAATTTCCCTTACTATTGAATGAGCCACCTCCACCCTTTTCCACTCAGTAGTTGAACTCCGGAAAAGTTAAAAACCTTACCTCGTAGATATGATTTTCTATTCACTTACCACTTTCATTAAGTTTTGTCCAAATATAAATTATTCTGAAAGATGTGGAAGCTTAAAATAGAAACAATTAATCAAATCTTTGATACACAGACTTACAATTATTCATTTAAAATAGTGCATTGTTTTACGAATTAATTTCACAATGTTAATTCGATTTTTCCCTCTAAATATCGCTTCAAAACGGGTTTTAGCCATTAAATATCTAGAATGATGTTCTAAAGTTGTTATTAGAAAGAATATTGAATAAAAATTTACCGCCAAAACACTCCCTTGAAATCGTCTCTTTTTAAACTTTACCGCCGATGGCGGTGAAGCAGAATCAAAAAGAAAGCGCTAAGAATTCGAAATAGAATTTTGAAAATGAAAGTAATTTAACTTCTATGAATAAGTTTAACGAGAAACAAAAGAGATTTGCCCAAAAACTTTTTTTCAGGGAAGGTGTAAACCAAACCACACAATTAAGACTTTTGAACTAACTTTGAACCAGGTACTTTAGCAGCAAAAGTCAAAGTCTATTTTCAACCTTAGTACAGAGCAGTTGTTATACCATTTTCTCTATTTAGCTCAATATTTAATATTAATAAATTTTCTCTTATTATAGTAATTAAATTGGAGTAAATTATTTTAAAAATTCTTTTGATTCCTCTGTTTCAATTACAATTCTCGATTCCTTTGTTTCAATTACAATTCCTCTGTTACAATTTCAATTCTTTAAATAAATTAATCGCTCGAGATAAACTTATGGTCCACAAAGGACCAGAAATGGACTTAGCCGCTTCGTCAGGAATCTTGACGCCATTACGATTATCCCATCTAATACGTACAACATTTACACTGACTTTCTAAGCGCCTAGAAAGATCTTTAAAAAAAGTGAAGCTTGCAAAGGTAATTGATATTTCGAACCCACTGGAAATCTTTAACTTATAGTCATGTTTTTCTAATCTCGCTTACATTTATTATATTATGCAAAAAAAAAACCTACTGATTCTTAAGGAAGCCTCAATAAATATTCAGGGTCGAAGTAAATTTGGTTTATTATAATGGTAAATACCTGAAAACATTTAAATAATAATAATGTGGCTTATTGCCTATCACATTTTAACTAATGAAATGCAAATAGAACTTAAGTTACCTAAAATTAATGATAAA
This sequence comes from Rhodnius prolixus, assembly GCF_049639745.1. NCBI lineage: Eukaryota > Metazoa > Arthropoda > Insecta > Hemiptera > Reduviidae > Rhodnius > Rhodnius prolixus. The sequence continues at coordinate 16,254,616 of NW_027411582.1, read as the reverse complement.
TAAAAAAGTAATAGCCTAGTTTGACTGACAAGATTAAAAAAAATAACCTGGATTCAATGCCAAATGTATAAAAATATTATATGAACATTAAACATGCCCAAATTACATATGATTTATACAATAATAAGTGAGTGAACAGTGGTAGAAAATTCAAAAAGAATTAGACATGGCAAGCAGGAGTTATAAGACAAAAACAGAGGGTGAATGAACGTGGCGAATAAATACTGATAAGGAGTCGGAAATTGCACAAACGTGGTCGAATTTGTTTATTTAGAACTGTTCTAAGGAAAGAAATGCAATGTTCGAAAGGATAAAAAAAAGTAGATATGTTGGAGGAATCGAATTGGGGAAATTAATAGATGTAAATAAGGTTTTTGGTTCTTTATAGTGTGTATAAACTATCTATAATTGCAAATTTCGAATCACATAGTTTCAAGGTATGGAAAAATACGGAGAAGAAAGAGTTGAAAATTCTCTATGGATTGCAAGAGATGCAAGGATGATAACAAGAATTTGTTTTAGAGCTGCTCTATGGAAAGGAATACAAAGTTCAGAAGGACAAAAGCGGATCTGTTAGAGAATTTGAATTGGGGAAATTAATAGATGTAAATATGATTTTTGGTATTTTATAGTGTGTATAATGTATTTATAATTGCAAATTTCGAATGAAATAGTTTCAAAGTATGGCAAGATTTTGAAGAGTTAAGAATGTTTCGAAATAAAAGAAGAAAGTGAAAAATAAGTAATTCCTCATTAGTTGGGAGTAATTCCTCATTAGTTGGGAGTAATTCCTTATTAGTTGGGAGTAATTCCTTATTAGTTGGGAGTAATTCCTCATTAGTTGGGAGTAATTCCTTATTAGTTGGGAGTAATTCCTTATTAGTTGGGAGTAATTCTTTATTAGTTGGGAGTAATTCCTTATTAGCTGAGAGTAATTCCTTATTAGTTGGGAGTAATTACTTATTAGTTGGGAGTAATTCCTTATTAGATGGGAGTAATTCCTTATTAGTTGGGAGTAATTCCTTATTAGTTGGGAGTAATTCCTTATTAGCTGAGAGTAATTCCTTATTAGTTGGGAGTAATTCCTTATTAGTTGGGAGTAAATCCTTATTAGTTGGGAGTAATTCCTTATTAGTTGGGAGTAATTCCTTATTAGTTGGGAGTAATTCCTTATTAGTTGGGAGTAATTCCTTATTAGTTGGGAGTAATTCCTTATTAGTTGGGAGTAATTATTCCTTATTAGTTGGGAGTAATTCCTTATTAGATGGGAGTAATTCCTTATTAGTTGGGAGTAATTCCTTATTAGTTGGGAGTAATTCCTTATTAGTTGGGAGTAATTCTTCATTAGTTGGGAGTAATTCCTTATTAGTTGGGAGTAATTCCTTATTAGATGGGAGTAATTCCTTATTAGTTGAGAGTAATTCCTTATTAGTTGAGAGTAATTCCTTATTAGTAGGGAGTAATTCCTTATTAGTTGGAAGTAATTCCTTATTAGTTGAGAGTAATTCCTTATTAGTAGGGAGTAATTCCTTATTAGTTGAGAGTAATTCCTTATTAGTTGAGAGTAATTCCTTATTAGTTGAGAGTAATTCCTTATTAGTTGGGAGTAATTCCTTATTAGTTGGGAGTAATTCCTTATTAGTTGAAGGACGTTGCTAACAGAAGAGCAACTCAAGAATATTCCAATTAAACTGAAATTCAAGTTTTATTTAAGAATACCCAAACGTAGATATATATAAGGTAAATTACCAACTATTACTTTTTCATTTATACAAAGTCCGTATTTATTTGGTAATATCTGATAATCTTCCACAATCTGATGCTACATCAAAAAATAAGTATACTTTAACGGTACATTTATTTCAATAAGAACTAACCAGATTTAATTATGCCGAGCTGTTTAATAACTTCCAGCATCAAAGGAGCCAATGTTGGGCTAAAAGAGACCCTGGGAGAAACCTTTGAAGGAAACATTTAGAAGAAGTATCTTAATAAGAAGTGGGTCTTCTGAGATGAACATTTTGTCAAAATTAAAAATTTTTCTTTAACTTTTACTTTATTTGAATAGGGAAAAAAGTCTGCTTACAGGAAAAAGACCACTTAATTAATTACAGAATTTTCATATTGAATTTATGTTATATTTAGTCATCCAAAAGAAGTGAACTTTTAATTAACTGCAGTTACGCTAGTTATGCAGTTCACACTCTACTAACCATATCCAGTAAATCAGCAACCCGTTTAACTTTGATTAAACTTTTTTTTTTGAATAAAAGTAAATTTTATGAATACGACCAGTTCTAATTCTAATAATAATTAGAAAAATAATTCAAACAAAATTAATATTTTAATTTGCTAATTTCAAACAAATCGCTCATCGTTTTAGGCTGCCATTAATTTTATGAATAGAATATGTACTGACTCAACGACATTAAAATAAAATGTAAGATGTTAAGATTAATAAATTTCCAGCCCGAGGAATATTGCGTTTTAAAATTTCCATACTTAGTGTTTGAAATTAGCCATGTGAAAACACAGGTGTAGTACGTATAATTTAATTAAATAAGGCCACATACAGGTTAGAATTGCTAATTACTATAAATCCGCTATATTACCGGGTCAAATGAATAATAAAATCTTAACTAATTTTAATTTTACTATACGTACTTTTGAGATCCTATTTCTGCAAGGACAATAGGAGGTGTGGCTATTAAATAACGAGACTATTGATGTAAAACATTTTATTTTAAATTTACCATTGTTCGAAACAGTGCTGGAAGTCTTTTTCTAAGGGCTCCTGCATGACGCGTACCGCTTTTACTTTCACAGCTTCAACGGACTGAAATCGTGTTCTTTTTAATGTAGATTTGACTTTGGGGAACAGATAAAAGTCATGTGGGGCCAGGTCAGGCGAATAAGGCGGTTGACCTAAAACTGGGATGTTGTACTTGGCTAGAAACGTCTTGACAGACGCGCGTTGTTTTGATGGAGAACCCATGACTTGTTCTTCTACAAATTGGGTCGTTTTATCCTTACTCTTTCACGGAGTTGAGCAAGCACCTCACGGTAGTAATGTTTGATTAATTATAATCGATATTTTCATCCGTTTTGGACGTGGAAGGGCGACCCGGGCGGTCATCTTCTCCGACATCTTCTCGGCCATCTTGGAAACGCTTGAACCACTTAAAAACTCGCGCACGTGATTAACATTCATCGCCATAAACTTCTTTTAATAAAAGATAAGTTTCAGTAGCGGTTTTACAAAGTTTCATGTGAAATTTCACGATAATTCGTTGCTGTACTACATGTGTAGTATCATGTTTTCGGCAAAACGAAACTAACATCACTTACACAAACACGTCAGGTTCCGGTCAGACAGATTTCTCTACAAACACGTGTGACGCTGCAATCGAAAGAGAAGGCTTTACGCTGCCCAGCTGTGGGTCGTTAGGATTTGGCGCATGCATAGTTCTTCTGTAGCAGCATCAGTCGCGTTATTTAATAGCCACACCTCGTATTAGCCTCAAATTGAAGTTAAGGAGTGTCTGTTGTTTTTGTAGAACATATTATTTTATTTTATATTGAAAATAAACATAAACTATTTTACACAGTGTATTATGGATACGTAAAATACTTTTAAACTTATCTTATTGTTAGTGTACCGCCAAATTTTGAAATTGTTTAAAGTGTGCCGCGACCAAAAAGTGATTGAGAATCACTGGACTAGACTGTTCATTTTTATAGAATTGAGGTTTGGACTCTCAAGATAAAGATTCAAGACCTACTGGAGATATGGCTAGTTAGACTAGCATCTTGAGAACCTCTTGGGTTGACAGGGTAACCCGAATATAAATTTCTTGCAAGATCAAGAACCCAACGGGAACATTTAACCACCAACAAAAGCTAGGATGGTCGAATATACCTAGGCCATATTCTAGGAGAGATGAAAAGTATATAATCTTCTCCAACTGATTATGTAGGAACGAATTGTGGTGACATCGCGGTGTGAAGCGGAAACAGTTTTTACTGGCTGAGGACTGGACAAGCATATTATGGAGTACGGGAAATCTCTTTCACGGGCCGTGAAAACCGGATACATCACATGAAGAAGAAGATTCAAACTTTACCATACTTACTCTTCTATCCGTTCGAAAAATAAATTAACACCATATTGTGCTAGGTTTTAAGTTTTGCTGGGGATACCTTCTATGAAGTGCCCCTAAAATTGAAGTGTTCCCCCCCAAAAAAAACAATTGGACTATGTGTACTCCACTCAGAATGTTTTATGGAAATTTTATGTTCCAGCAAAATGATGCGACCTATTTTTTTAGACTATTTTTGGACCACAAAGCAAAGATCAATAGCGTTGCATTGTTCAGTTTGTGCTTAATATTTCCGTTTAGATTATTCGAATTAACATTGCAAATGTGTTTACTCGATTATGATGGCCAGTTTCCCAAATCATACGAGGGTCGTTTGAAAAGTCCGTGCAAAAATAAAAACTACTTAATTTTTTGGGGTAAACCTTTTTTATTTTTCAACATAGTCTCCTTTTAGGCTTATACACTTCGTCCAACGCTGCTCTAGTTTGTTGATCCCTTCCGAATAATAGGATTTGTCCAAGCCATTCGTTTCTGCAATCACCTCCTCGTTTGAATAAAATCTTTTTCCCGCCAGCCATTTCTTCATATTGGGGAACAAATAGTAGTCCGAGAGAGCCAAGTCTGGAGAATAGGGGGGATGTGAAACGAGTTGGAACCCTATTTCCATTAATTTTGCGACCACAACTGCTGAGGTGTGAGCTGGTGCATTGTCGTGATGGAAAAAGGCTTTTTTGTGGGCCAATCGTGGGCGTTTCTCTTGCAGCTCGGTTTTCAAACGGTCCAATAACGATGAATAATATGCACCTGTAATAGTTTTACCCTTTTCCAGATAGTCGATGAGGATTATTCCTTGCGAATCCCAAAAGACAGTCGCCATAATTTTTCCGGCCGAAGGAACGGTCTTCGCCTTTTTTGGCGCAGATTCCCCCTTGGTAACCCATTGTTTAGATTGTTCTTTGGTCTCAGGAGTGTAGTGATGTATCCATGTTTCATCCACAGTGACGAAACGACGCTTAAAGTCCTGCGGATTCTTCTGGAACAGCTGCAAACCGTCCTTGCAACACTTCACACGATTTCGTTTTTGGTCAAGCGTGAGCAATCGCGGCACCCATCTTGCGGATAGCTTTGTCATGTCCAAATGTTGATGCAAAATATTATGTACCCGTTTATTCGAGATGCCAACAGCACTAGCAATCTCACGCACCTTCACTCTTCTGTCATCCATCACCATATCATGGATTTTATCAATGATTTCTGGAGTAGTAACCTCAACAGGGCGTCCAGAACGTTCAGCGTCACTTGTGCCCATATGGCCACTCCGAAAATTTTGAAACCACTTATAAACTGTTCTAATCGAAGGTGCAGAGTCACCATAATGTTTATCAAGCTTCTCTTTAGTCTCCTGAGGCGTTTTGCCTTTCATAAAGTAGTGTTTAATCAACACACGAAATTCTTTTTCGTCCATTTTTTGAAAATCACTCGACTTCCTCGATTCAAACGAATGCCAAACACAAAGAAATAGACCGATCTGGCTGAAACTTGGTGTGTGTTCTTCCAAGAGATGCTACTAACTAAACATAATCTCGATACGCGCCAGTGGTGCTATCTCTCTGACTTTGCACGGACTTTTCAAACGACCCTCGTACTTTTAACAGACTAAACTACTTCTAGTTCTTTTTTTAATTACTATTACTTTATCTAACGCTGTTTACAGGGATTAATTGTTTAAAAAGTCCCTTTAATCCGAAAAAAGTGATTTTTTTTGTTTTACAAAATTGACGTATGAGCAGCTTAACTCAAACGCATAAAACCGCACTAATTTTAAATTTGATATTTTAGAATCACACCTGTTTTTATACATTTTTTTTTAATATAATCAGCCAACCAGAGGTCTCACGTCAATGAAACCATTTTTTCAGTTTATTTATTTATAATAATAATAAATTCCCAACAAAAGTGCCAGTTTTGTATAAAGAATGGTTTTTTCAGAGTGTATACTAGGTTTTTTTAAAAAAAATATGTGGCTACATCTTTTAAATGAATTTATTTTTTTTGGTCACATATTTATTATTTTTTCATTGACCACTCACTGGTGAGCTCAAGTTTTATTTATTTTGGGGCTTCTTCAAGTTTTATAAAACGTAATTCGTTAAATTGTAAGACGAATAATTTATGCCAGTAATCTTTTTTTTCGTGTCAGTGAATACATTAATCATTCACATTTTATTTACTTTAAAAGTTTAGAATTTACTTTTATTTAAAATTATTTTAAAGGTTCTATAATGGCTTCCCAAATTTACCTGATCTTTTTTTTAGAAAACTAGTTACAGAGATCTGAATAAATTAGAAAAATTTTAGTGTACACTAATCAAATTCAAGCAAATTTTTCAAAATTTTGACACAAAATATGCGACGAGATTGTTAACTTGGCTTGCGCAGCGTTGGGCGTTGTACTGCCCTATAATGTTCTCAAGAGAAGGTTATGAGGGTGGAAGAGAGTTTTTCGCCGTTTTACCACGATCTTGTGTTCTCTTGGTCTTTATCAAAAGACCCTTATCCTATTGTCCAAGTAAAAACCATTTTGAGCATTCAATATCCACTGTCAATCAAATAACACCACCATCACCATAGCAAGTAGTATTCCGATGAATCCAACTTGCCAACAGGATCATTCATGACAGCCTAGACGTTCTCACAACCTCCCAAGAGCCACTTCTTCTTGTGGTTATTCCCACTTTTCTCAAGGAGACTTGGAATCACTTCTTTTCGTCAAATAATCACCAATACAATAATCAAAACATTTTACGTCCTTTAGAATTTTCTAGACTATCAACAGTATTTTATCTAACAACCCTTGTTCATCAAAGAAACATCCTAAAGGAAACTCTTTTTTGGTCTCCAGGACAGTATTTATCCTGTTCACAAGACAACAAAAACGCCAGACTGTCGTTGCAACACAATTAAAATAAGTAAATCGAGTTTCCTAGAAATAAAAACCTAATTAAAAAATTTATTTTTTACAAAAGTCGATGATGTGAAAAACGGTGTGTCTGCAATTCATAAAATAATATTGTTACAAGTAGAAACTTTACTTTTGTAATAACAATTGATTTATTCAAGGCATCGTCTTCCGTCAAGCGTGATCAGTTAACTATAAAGTTTGTTACATCCGTTTTGTATATACTCGTACTTTTACGTTTTTAGATTGCATTAATTAATTGCATCGATTATTTGATTTCAGATTCTTTAACCTCATTTCTTGCGAGGGCATTTTAACGAGAAAAAAGGCAGAAAATTAAATTAGCCGATAGATACAAAAATCTAGCCAGAAAACTAAGATGAAAACCTCTAGATTACTTCTTGCAAATACCCAAAACTGGCGGTGATTAGAGCGCTGCTTACGACGCTACGAAAACCTCGCTGGAACTTATCATATGAAGGTAGTAAAAACTTGGCAATGAAATCCTGTTACTGAAACATAGGTTTTCCAAAAAGTAGGAGCTATGGACATTTGCCCTATTTATCGTTACATCCAGATTCCTTGGATTGGCAATGAAATCCTGTTACTAAAAGGAAGGTTTTCGAAAAAAGTAGGCGTTATGGACATTCTCCCTATTTATCGTTACATCCAGATTCCCTGGATTGGCAATGAAATCCTGTTACTGAAAGGTAGGTTTTCGTAAAAGTAGGCGACATGGACATTCGCTCTATTTATCGTTACATCCAGATTCCCAGGAATTGGTCTTTTCTTTCAGATAGATTGATTCAAACTTATACTTTCGACCATTCTTACAGTGCAAAGTTACCTTCAATGGAAGATTGGTTAATGACAGGTCATTCTTGCATTTGGTGGTGTCCTATGAGAAGTAGGTAATCGTTTTCTAGGCCGATAGTTTTTTGCAAATCGGTTTGCTGTGAGGATTCGTAACTATACAGTAAAATGGTCTGCATATTGTTCGCAGAGACAGGCAGCAAGGAAGTCGATGAACTCTTGGGTTACCACCCCTAATAATGGTGCTAGAAAGTTCTAAACGAATCTTCTACTAAAGATGTTCTTCTAGTCTGGGTTTTGGATTATATAGGGATTTCGGGTAACCAAAAAAAAAAGGTGGACAGGCTGTGGCCACATTGAAAGACAATCTCTCCTACATCAGGCCCAAACCCGCTGTTGGCTAGCTCATTTCATAAATGTAAGTCGGGGTTTCTGGGTGTAGACAGCCTCGCAGCATTGATCCTGGGCTGCCGAAAAGCCAAGATTTTCATTTTGAGGTCCTTATAGAGCCGGTACTGAGATTTGGGAATCACTCATGGGCATCACTCAAACACTTGATTGTTCCCTTCACTGAACATTCTTGTATAAGACAACAACCATTAAAAAAAGAAGGGTCTTTCAGCCGAAAGAAGAAATACCCATCCATCTTAGGATCTACAATCTGGATAAACTGATGATAAAGAAAGTTAGCTCTGTAGTTGCTCGATTTATTCGGGCAGCTGTATATCTAAGGTAACTCATATAAGAGCGGTAACTGGCCCAAATGGTCTTTTCATAGCTTAGGGTTTTCTTTCCACTGATGAATACTAATAACTATTAACTCACAAATAATTGAACCTTTTGGGAAACATGCCCGATTACACTTTTCACCTTATGGTCCACAATTTCTTCAATGAAAATCTGTTATAGATGTTTTATTTAAAAAAGGGGGCGAGTGTCGGATGGTCTAGTGGTCAAGAGCTTGGCTTTGTGAATGAGAGTTCACCAGTTCGAATCCCGCGTATGGCTACTTTTTATTTGTTAGAAAAAATTTGTTTATAGTTAAAGTACACCCCGGTCCACAACTAATTAGTACGTGGAGTTAAGCCCTGCCTGATATTTTATTTAAAAATTTAAGGTAATTCTGCAGCTAAACATATTTTCGATAATGTTGTTCATGAAATTATGAAATTTAGTTATTTATTAATGGATGAACTGATATTAACAATAAAATTCATAAAAGCTTAACTAGAAATCAGTCAAGAATAAACAGAAAATACTCTTTCCAAAAGGCCTGCATCTACAATGAAGTTAATGAAACATTTGTGAAATTAAACGTTGCTGAAATATCAATGTCTATAGATAATGAAGTTTGTTAACAATTCTAAAGTCTGTTTTGTCTAGGCGGACAAAACATCCCATGGAAAATTAAATTTAGCAAGAACTGATAAGAATAACTATAGATTTTCTGCCCTTTCGTATAGACATGACCTAATTGTGATGTGAACTTTAAACCTTTTTTGCTTAGATAAAACAAAAATTTGTACGTTTTAGAACTGTTATTATAAATTTACGAATGTAATTTTTTTAATGCGAATACTGAAATTTAAATTTTAAACAAAGATAATTGAAGCTTTTTACTTAAATTATAACGCTGAAATGAATGAGATGATTTAATATCAAATATTTGAGGGGTTTTTTAAAATAAATTATTTAGAATTTCTAATAAATATTTAAAAAAAAAAGAGAAAATGAAGTTTATTTTGAATATTTTTTTTAAGAATAAAAGAACATCGTTAGAATAATTGATGTTGGCAATGGCCGAGAAGACAATTGGATAAAATCTCCGCAAAATTGTTTATTACTTTCTTTCATTCGAATGATTAGGCACAACAGAAATCCAATTTTGGATTATATATCATCACTATAAGAAATTCCTCTATCCGAATTAAGAAGGCAACAATAATCCTAATAAAATTAATCCTAATTTCTCGAATTTAAAAAGAAAATAATTGTTTCCAGTTTTGATAAATACAGTGAAAAAAAAATACCATTTTTATATATAAATAAAAAAAAGAAGATAATTCCGATTAAGATCGATAAGAAGATCGATACTAACTATAAATTATGACGCCAGCAGTATTACCTTCCAGATAATAGGGCTATAAACTTCAATCTCATTTTTCAATTGGAATTTCTTTTACTGTTTTAAGAGATAGTTTTTTCCTTTTTAAGACTACGTCAAATTTTATTAATGGATTTCACAAATGGATATTTTTTTTTAAAGGAAATACAATATTTTTTGTCTTCTGAGTTTAATTAAACTATTTTGTTGGTTAAGCAAAAAAATCTGGAAACTCAAGACTTTTAAAATTTTTGATTAATCTGTATTCATAATTTTCAAACAAGATTAAGCAACAATAATTGTAACTTTTCAAATATTATCCCAATGGAATTATATTAATAAAATTTGGGTAAATTATTGCCCCCAAGATTCTATTTCAAGTATAAATTTGAGAAGAGAAATGTAAAGATTAAAAAAAAAAATCCCCAAATTTGAGGTGGTTGGTCCACCGGAAGTACAATTAATTGAATGCTTATTCATTTATTTATTTCAAATTTAGTTTAATGTGTTTTTAGCGAAAGTTATGGCCACAAGAAGACGTATAGGTGTCACAAACGTCGTATGAGGTATTCGCACCTCATTTTGGTCCATTGTTTTTTAAATTATCTTATACAGGGTGAACCAGTAAGTATTGTCCATAGGCCTACTGTGTGTAGTTCACCTAAAGTGGAGTTCAATGACGTATTGGCCAACTTCATATTTTCCACTGTTCTTGAGTGACGTCACTTTTAATTTTTTTTCTAAAATCATTACTTTTTTCCAATAAAAATGTTATTACTCAGAAAGTTTTAGTCCGAATTCGATTCTGATGACACGATTAGAAAGACAGATAAATTTTCTAAAAATTGATACCATTTCGAAGCATAAGTTATTCTCCAAACAGCCTCAATCTTCCTCCGGATGCTGGAAAAATAAAAGTAATCGAAATTTTTAAGAAAACTCATTAGGCCCTTATGTGATAATTATCGGACCTACGTGCTGGCACTTTTTATAAAAGTTTCCTAGTCTAATGGGCTTTCAAACGGTATATCATTTTCCAGGATTCCTTTTATCTTTGTATGAGAAATTACGTTTGTTTTACAAGAAAACGTGTACACATTTGCACAATTGCACTTAAATATTTGAGAAAATGTTATTTTTTTTTTTTATAAAAATAGTACTTTTTTAACTTATTTCCTAACATTTTCTCAAATATTTCAGAGTTAAGATTTTTTTTTTAATTTTTATTTTTTTAAAATTGCAATTTGTAACCTTTGACTTCCTTATTTTAAGACAGCCTACATTAAAATTGACTACTGGTAAACTAACACTGTTGAGTGCTTGTGAACACGTTTTCTTGCAAAACAAACGTAATTTCTCATACGAAGATAAAAGGAATCCTGGAAAATGATATACCGTTAGAAAGCCCATTAAACAAGGAAACTTTTATGGAAAGTGTCAGCACCTAGGTCTGATAATGATCACATAAGGGCCTAATGAGTTTTCTTAAAAATTTCGATTACTTTTATTTTCCTAGTATCCAGGAGGAAGATTGAGGCTGTTTGGAGAATAACTTATGCTTCGAAATGGTATCAATTTTTAGAAAATTTATCTGTCTTTCTAACCGTGTTATCAGAATCGAATTCGGACTAAAACTTTCTGAGTAATAACATTTTTATTGGAAAAAAGTAATGATTTTAGAAAAACGTCACTCAAGAACAGTGGAAAATATGAAGTTGGCCATTGAACTCCACTTTAGATGTACTACACACAGTAGGCCTATGGACAATACTTACTGGTTCACCCTGTAGACTGATTGATTGATTTTTAAAACAGATTTTGACTAAATTAATTACTTTTTAAATCTGTTCGTTATTATTGAATACACATATTTAAATTAATTTTTTTGTCCAGATGAAAAAAGAAAAAGATAATAAATGGTTTTCTGGATTCTGCAAAAATTTATGACGTTGATTATTACTAGTGTTATTGGGGCGTGGCTGTATGCTAAACCATAGCTCATAAATTATTCTAAAGCATCAACTACACTAACTACTCTGGTGAATTTTACAAAAAAAAAAAACGAAAAATCAATAAATTATTAATTAAAATTTGTAATAATCAAAAGTCATATGAGTTTACACAACAAGATATTGTGTCTGTCCGTTGGTAATCAAAGTTACAAGCTACTAACACTGGAGGTAACCAAATTCTATACCGTGTTTGGTCCCTGTTCGTTGAGCCCCTTAGGGTAATCAAACCCGGGGAAATCAGCTGCTCAGCTGAAAATGCTGCTACGCTGTTCGTCCCACGCAAAATTTTCAATAAACATCATAAAATCAACCATGTTTGTTTATTTAGATATTTTTAATGAACATAAAACATGAATTTATTGAAAAGAATATTCAAGTAGAGATATTTTTTTTTTATTATTAAAAAAATCTGCATTACGAATACAACTTAATTTGAGTTATAACAATTTTTGTTTAAATTAGGGTGCGTCCTACAGCTGTCGTTTTTTTTTTAGAGCTTTTCTACCTGCCAACCGTCAGACAGTTGTTCTCTCATTACAGACCACTATAAAATTACATTCAGAATTTTAAAGAGGACGTATTAACAGTACAAATTTTCTATTTTTACAGTTTATAGTTCTCATCTAAAGTAAAAAAAAAATAGTTTTTACTATTCTAACCTCGCCAGTCTAAATTTAAAACAAAAAATCGCACAAAGTTATTTTACGTTTAGATATCACCAGAGGATGGAAACACAGCCAATCGGGAGCTTTCATGACAGATACACCAATGAAATGGCATTTTAGTATTCATTATAGAATTAAAAGAGAGTCGTTGATTGGGTAGTTTCAATTTATTCAACTATTTATAGTTTTTCTTTTGGCGATTTACTTGAAAAAGTTTCTAGCAATGTTCACTTCAATTTGATGTACACATAAAATACACGTAAATAGGCTGTTTTATTTAAAACATTAAAAATATGAACCTAGTTCAGTTGGCTACACCTCTCTTGACATTAAAATTTTATTAAAGTAAACAAATCAAATTTTAAACCCAATTCAAATTGTTTTTAAATTTCGATATTTACGATTTTCATTTTTTCTGAAATTAATAACTTCACAATTTTTTTTAAATAACTTTTTATTAAGAAACTTTAATAATAATGATAATAATGAGGCAACTTTTTCAATTAAATAACAGATCTACAACAAACAAAAAACTTAGCAAAAAGATGTTTTTCTAAGCAATAAACCCAAGTATATAATTTTCACTCATAACTTAAGGATTTAATCCTATAAAAGAAAATGGATCAACAATATATATATATATATATACAAATATAAACAAAGAGAATAAACATACAAATATCATACTTCCTAATACAACATGAAAATACTTGAAATACTATTAACAAGCTATTCACAGACATGCTTTAGTGCAGAATAAATAATAATAATACTTATTTTTTGCGAACTAGAAGAGTTATAAATATTATATTTATAATTCTAAAAATATTTAGAATTATTTATAAGAAAAATATTTATAAGATATTATAAAAATAAAACTGAATACAAAATATGAACCGCTGTGAGATATATGTACATGTGCTCGCTTCATATTTACCACAGTATGGGTGGTTGTTTTTATTTACTTCTCAACCATTATACAAGTAAAAGATGTAAAAAAAAATGGAAAAATTTAAAAGAATTCTATAAAAAAAAAATGATAGAAAGAGGCAAAATATTGTGAAACATAACATTCTTTTGGTTAATACGTCGTCGCAAATAAACCGCTCCTTCGGTTACAGAATTTTAAATTTATGCATGCATAAATAGCAATTATTATTTAAAAGAATTTTTGTTTTTTCATAAAAAAAAAAGAAGAGTGTTTATTAGTAAGTGAAACTTTCTTGTAAAAAAAATATGTGCTCATTAAATTCATTTTCTAAAAAAAACAAACACGACTTACCAAATTAAATAATACTGGTTTATTTAATGAATTTTGTATAAAACGCTGGCAAATATTCCTATTATAGATTTTTGTAAATGTCTTTAAAACAAAACAAAAAAACAATAACTAATAAACAAAACAAAAACTGATATGAAACTAAACTACAAACACTAAATAAAACAAAGAACAAGTTTATAAAAACAATAACAACAATAACTACACTTATAAACTAACTAAAGCAGATTAATAAATACACTTCAAAACACAAACACGTTGATTTTCAATTTTTTTTTTTTAAAGATTTACCTGTAATTTGTCGGTCGACTGGACTAAGTTAGGAACAATTTTTTTTGTAGTTTTTTCTGTTTTATAGTTTAATGTGTGATTGATGAATTTAATCGTTTAAACTTTTCATAAATTTAAAAGGGAAAACACGTATTATAAATGTGTGTACTGCATATGCTATGTTTATGTACAGAGTGTTTTGTCTTTTCTTTTTTTTAAAAACTTTTCTATATGTCAAGAAAAAATAAATAAATAACTGAATTTAAAAAAAAAGGAGCATATATAATATATGTATACGTGTATATATAGATATATGTATAATGAATACAGAGAGAGATAGAGAAAATGAGAGAGAGGGAGCGAATAGCGATGTAATGCTACTGCCGGGTCTAGGTGGCCACTGTCGTCAGGTCAGCTGTATATCAGCTGCTCCTGCGCAGTAACACTCAACCAACATACAACTCCCCCCTCCATTTCAACCCACTAATACTTTACTAAAGTTTCAATGCCTTTTTACAAACGAACACCAAGTATTATAGTATTAAAATAAATAATATATTAAAATAAATATAAAATTTTATAGCGCATGCATGCATTGCAACTACAATACATTATTCAAGTTTGCATGCTTCTGTTGGGATTATTAGTTTTACGTTTTCCACGTATTTTTATTTGTTTTATACTTTGTTTTTTCCTGGTTTCTAGTTTCAGAATTCAAAAGTTCTGCTTCTGAGGTTCCTTAGAACACTTAGAAGCTACGAATAATCGATGCACTTCTTCGTTACGCTTGGGGTAACACTTCACACCTCACCATACCAAATACTTACAAACACCTTCCTTTAGTTTAAGAGGGTTCTTTGGAGTTTATAAAACCTCCTAGAGCACATAATAACTTCCCCCCAAGCCTAAATCATTGGATAATGGGCATCACACTTAATCAGCAGGAATTTTCAAGTATACTTCATCTTTCTCTACAGAATCTGCAGATGCCAATACGTTTTCGCCTCAAGTTTTTTTCTCAGTCCAGTGAGAAGACCTGCCCAATTTGTGGGATTCATATTTTACTCAGAGGAATATCAAGTCCTCCACTTCAACTATATGTAAGACGGTTTTCAAAAACAGATTTTATTATTCTGTAAAGAATATAATTTTATAAATAAATTAATACAAAACATTAATGCATACATACATAAATAATTAAAACAATAAAATACCTGTAAAGAATAATTAAATTACTAGTGATATTTCACCGTCGTTAAACACTATGAAAAACTGTAACGTAAACACTCTAAAATGACGCTAAACCTTCCTAGACTATAACCTAACATTCAGGCTGTGTGGCGTTGTCGGCAGCCCCCCTCTGATGGTAGTTTTACAAATATAATGTCAATTTTTTGTCTTTGTTTAGTTTGGAACTGTATTTATTGGTCAGTATTACTAGGTTAGAGCTTACATTTTCGACCGATGTAACAGCTTAATCAGTTCAATGTACCAATTTTATAACTAAATGGCAAAGAACTTATGGTTATGTGTCTTTTTTTTCCATGAAGAATGTCCCTAAATATATCAGAAACGTCGAACTAATGAAGTTTGAAAGGAAAGGAATTGGTTCAGTTGATTCTGGGTTCAAATCAAGGCGCGCTACTCTTAAATTTTACTATTCCTAGGGGCTTCTAAAAAATCACTGTGTTTGATAAGTCAGTGTTTCTTTAGCGAGAGAGTATTTCAGCATTGTTCTGATAAGACTCCGGGAGTCAAGACTGGATGTTAATGCGCCTTAAATTAAAATAAATAAAATAAGAGTTCACATTCAATAAGTTTTGCCTAGAACATAACCTTCTCCTGAGGTAAACTGTGAGATGATTCCTAAGAGCTTCGAAAATAGACCAGGAAAAAGCGGTGAGACTTGTGATAGTGCTGAAATATAAATTTTATAATTAATTGAATCGAATTAAAATTAGCCAAGACAGATAATCCAATGAACCAACCAACATTTCGTTTTTTTCTTTTTTCTTCAATTAACGCTGAATGCTATTCCCTCGAGTTTCAATTAACTAATCAATTACACTTTGATTACTTGGTCAAACCAGTTTCATGGTCAAATTATAAACTATGTAAATGACTTTAAAGGGGATTTACTGCCTGTAATTGATCATTCGGTAGAATAATTATATATTTTTTTAAAAAAATCCAACTAGTATTCGGTGCCAGATTATTTAATTATAATCTAGCAATAATGTAGGAGTAGCGAAGGGCGTTGTTTTTTAAGTTAACTGGTCTGCATTAATTTTTTGTGGGTAAGGGGTCATTGTGGTACAAAAGAGAATTAAATTGTTGATACACTTGCAAAGGAAGCCACCAATAGTGGGGAAATGGCTAATTATAAATTACCACACACCGATATCAAGGGTATAATTGCAAAAGCAGCACTACAAAAATGGCAGACAGATTACAATAATGGTGATAAAGGTAGATTCTATAAAACTATGGCAGATCAGTTACCTAGACAACCATGGTTTAAGGGAACTGTCACTAATAAATGGGTTGTTACGACAATAAGCAGGCTGAGAGCGAACCACGCGGTGTGCGGATCGTATCTTCACAGGATCAACAAAAGGATTGCAATCAACATTGCGTAGATTGCAATGAGGAGGAGGATTTCAAACATTTAATAATGATATGTCCACGTTATGTGGTAGAAAGGAAACGAATGTTTGACGATATATACAGGTATTTAGATGCACCATTTCGCTACGAAGACATTATATTCTCCACCAACATTTATGTGCTTAAGTCGATAGCAGAGCTAGCAATGAAATATGAATGTATTTAAAAGCTATAGCCGAATTAGAATGAATGGAAGAAAATGCTTAGAGAAGGATTACGGGATTTTAATTTCAGTTAAGCTATAAGGATGGCCGGAATATAGAGTACTGATCCATCCATTAGTTGTAAGGTTTATGTAAATAGCAGTATATAGTAGAATGATGAATGTGTGAAGCGAATGTATTTGTAGGTAAGAATGGAGAGTGAGTGATATTCTAGTGATAAGCACCTAGACGATGCTGGCTGTATGGCGGTAGCCAATGCCAAAAAAAAAAAGAAAAAGTTAACTGGACTGAAGTAACGAGAGAACACTAACCAGAAAAGTCAGGCTTTGATCAGAATATCAGGCGCTAATGACCTCAGATAATAAAGTGTATATTTAAAAAAAAATTAATTGTAAACAACACTAATGGAATCTTGAGTTCAGTACAGATTATAGTGGCCACTAGACTTCTAGCGGTATCCCTGAAAACCATACGGTACGGAAAACCATCTTCGCCTGTAACAGTTTGGTAAGTGGCATTCGACGTCTGAAGGTTGTGGAGTAACCGCCGGACAATGCTTGTGTCCTTCTCTTTTCAGGACTTTAAGGATAGGAGAGCTTGATCTTACAACAAAATGGTATCATGGAATCCTGAACTATTCCTTTGCAAGGTTCTCCTACCTACGTTCATGTTTTTGGAAAGATTTCGTGATGGTCGAGATCTTACAGTGATGGAAGACTAGAGACTCTATTTCTTTATCGCTGCCTCTCTGGACGTGTATTCTGTCGGAGGAGGATGGTCTAGTTTGCTCTGAAAATTGTCCCAACATAAATCTGCCTGAAGGCTCCTCTCATCTTATACAACCTAGACAGCTCAAAAAGTTTCTTTGATTCTTTACAGTTAAAAACATTCAGTTCCCGTAAAAATTCAGTTCAGTTATCAAACAATCTTGTTTTTAACGAGCTAAACTTAAATCTCAACTAGACTTAAAATACAATAAACGAGAACGAGGATGCAATCAAACTAACAAACAATAATAATGTTGCAAAACCATTATTTTAAAGAAAAATATTAGTTAAAATAAACAAACAAACTCATAAATTTATTAGTTTCATGTTCGGACTATTAAACAAAATGTATAATACATTAACAACTATCAAAACAACATAATTTTACAAACAATTTGTTATCTTTGTTTATGTTTTATTAATATGTTATATATATTTCAAAATAAAAGCAAACATTAAACATAAATACTTGTTTGTTATAATCGAAGAACTCAGTACATAAAGGTTATATACCCAAGAACAAAAGAAAAAGTTGTTTTAGCAAAGATAAACATTTCTTTGTAACTTAACAAGATTTAGTTGATCACAAAGCTTGCATTTTCTTCTGGCTTTTCCCCTTATATTTGTTTATATATTTCTATTCTTGGAAGCTTTCAAATTAATGTTATCTTACAAGGTTGTCGTCTATTCACTTTCAAAAAGATTTTTTAACTTACTTTTTCTTCTATAATTGGAACTAAGTTCAAAATAATAACATTAGAAAGGTTGATTTTTTTAAAGTCCATTTTTAAAAGAATTCAGCGTATTTTAAAAAAGGATTGCCTAATTATAGAAAACAAAAGCTTATGCATTCATTAAGCGCCAATCATGAAGCATGCAATTGTCGAATTCGAGTACTACGTAGTTGAATTCGAGTGTTTCAATCGATTTGTTCCGATAAAGCAAATTAATATCTGCAATTATCAGATTATATTTCTATACAGATAATTAGAAAAGTAGCACTTATACATTAGTTTAGTTTTGATTTTTTTTCTGTTTACTGTATTTTTAGTAAAGTTAATAAACAAATGTATGTTTTAAGAGTCAAATGTTGTCATCTTTAAATTATAATTAGGTAAATTGAAGTTGAACCATATTTGCGTCTTATCAGATAAATATTGTTAGAATATCAAAATATCTCTTTTCCTCTTAAAATTAAGAGTTTCTTTTTTGTGAATGATTGATTTTTGCCTCTAAATAAAGCTCCTTATTACAAATTTTAATTCAGACCACCAATTTTACTTCATTTGTATTATTGAACTGCCAGTTTCAATCTACTACTAATTTGTTTTAACAAAAGGCTTGCCTACTGTTCGGAGTCATTTGCAAAAATTTGAATAACTCATTTAACACTTTGTTGCTAATGATCAACAGCGCCTACATAATTACAACTGTAGGATATAAATTAAAACCTTTGTAAAACATAATCTAGATTTTTTTTTTTTTTATTAAATTTTATAACTTAAAAATTTGTGAGCAAGATGTTTCCACCAAGTAGTTTTGAAATAGTTCTTATAATTAAGTTTTGTGTCTATTTATAAAAGCAATTCTATTTTGTGTTTACATAATAGAACAAAACAAAAACAAATCACAAATCCATATCGGCTCAGCCTTGTAAACGTAGACAAATTTCATAGAATTTGAAAACACGAATGAGGCAACATAAGCACCACAACAGAAAACAGAACACTGAAGAATCAAATAGACAGATTACCTAGAATTTTATTTAAAGACTGAACTGAATAAATGCAAGAATCATAACGAGGGAATCTAAACCAATTAATTGTAAACTTGACAGAACTTACAACACCCACCAATCACGTAATCAAAACTCAAAGTTGGTAATATAATTAAAATGGTAGTAGTAATATTGACGCCATAGTTGTAATAATAGACAGTTCATTAGAGAAGACATACATTTCTGATGAAATGTTTTGCCATTATATGAAAACGATTTCTGAAACCAACGAGAGTTCTGAATATAAAAATAAAAGGCTACCAAGAGATGGTAGACATACAAAATAATTAGTGCTGCTGTTGGATGTACCAAGAAAAATATACATACAACGATATCTAATTAAAAAAAAAATACAATCATTTTATAAAACAAATTGATGTATTTTTTTTTTGCCTTTCTAATTGTGGAAGTATTACAGTTTCCTACTGGTACAACTAGAATGCGCTAATTTCAAGTGAGTAAATAAATAAACCCAAGTGATAAGAGGTAAACTTTTTCTAGGGTGGGAATAGTCAAAAAAGATGAAACGGGCTTGAGAGGTGGAGGAAAAAAAATATAAAAAAATTGTTTGCGAAGCTAAAAGAGGAAATGATAAGAGTCCTTGCAAACTTTTAGATAGGATAGTATTTTGACGCAACAATTCAGCTTCGCATAACTTCCTTTTAATAGCGTAGTTGTAGAAAAAAGCAGTCGTTCTTGTGATGACATTAACAAACAAGTTTTTGCATCTTATTATAGCAGCGTTCTTTTAAAAAATTTTCTTCTCTTAACCCATGATTTTCTTTAGGAAAAAAATATTTAAAAAAAAAAGCTGAGTGCTTCTTTTAAATAATTATAATAATCATTTTCTAAAAATATAAATAATTAAACTTTCTTGATAAAAAAGAATGATGAATGAGAAATGATGATGGGACACACGTATTATGTTGGGTTTCCTGAAAAAAACGTGTAATAGCATATTGTAAAGAAGTTGACCTGAGCAGAGAAGAAAGGCCTAGATTGTTCTGGGAGTTGGCTGACCAAAGTCTGTAACGGTCCACCACTGTGTAAACAAAAGGCCAGGCTTTACCTGAGCCGGAGAAGAAAGGGGGCTAGATTGTTCTAGGAGTTTAGTGACCGTAGCCTATAACGGTCCACCACTGTGTAAAAGTAAGCTATGGGAGAGGCCCCAGTTGGGGTGGGGGCAGTATGTGTTTTCCCCAGCCAGTGAGAGGCAGGTGGGAGTGAGACAGACGGAGTTGGAGTGAGACAGACGGAGTTAGAGTGGGGCAGTCCCAGTTGGAGTGGGGGAGTCGCAGTTGGAGTTGCAGTCAGTCACAAGTTGGAGAGAGTCAGGGAGTTGGAGTTCAGTAGAGTTAGCCAGTTGGGCGGTTAGTCAGTTAGTGAGTAGAGTTTCGTTAGTGCGGTTGAGTTAAAACTTTACAATATATTTGTTACGAAATAACAGAATAGTCGCAGAAATATTAAAATTGCTGTTCTGTTTTAGGACGACAATTTAAGCTTCATATTTTAAGATTTTGGCCGAAATTATTTCACAGAATAAATCCTACTACAAACAAAAATTATAGAAATTTATAAACACTAACAAATATGGCGCTGAATAAAGCAATATGACAACAATATAACTGCCGTAATGAGCCAAGAAACTGTTCGATCAGTAAGAAAGTATGGTTTACTGTAGAAGTAGAGACGACGGAAGCAATCATCTAGAATATGGCCATGAAAGGATAGCAAAAAAAGTCTTTCTATCTCCGCAGTACATACCCACTAATTACAGCTTTACTAAGAAATAGTAACATACACAACTCTAATTGGACTACAAATTGTCTGGACTTCTTGAGGTTCAGCTCCCTGGGGAAATGTATTTATTTCCAACTGTTACTCTAATTTTATTTTTTTTCTTGTTCCACTAAATTCCAACTAATTAATTGAAACTCTTCCCTAATATAACACAATTAGTTTGTTTTTTTTCGAGAAAGTATTTGTGCTTCTTTGGTTAATGATTTCCAATTTGTCTATAACTGATTGGTATTATTAATTGGGCAAAAAGTATGGCCTTGTTTTCATCTTCATAAATCCTTTAACCCGTTTGCATCATAAGGAAGTATTATAAAGAAGGTCCTTATCAACAATTTTTTTTTGTTAATTATATGTTATTCATATTATTGTTCATGCTCTCTCGTTGTACTACTCCTTCACAGCATTATTTGTAAACACAATTTTTATATAAATAAAATCGATATTAAAGGTCGTGTCATTTAAAGTCAACAAATATAAACCGAATTACTACTTTCATCTGCAACAACCTCCATTTCTTTTTTCTAGCTAATGAATAATGATAGTGACCAAAACAAAAATGAGCGAACAGTTGTATACGCTACGATGATAGTGGCCAGTAAAATTAAGCGTATATATACGCTACGGTGATAGTGGCCAGTAAAACAGCGTATATAATATACGCTACGATGATAGCGGCCAGGATAATTGAGTGTAAATATACGCTACGATGACAGTGGCCAGTAAAATTGAGCGTATATATACGCTACGGTGATAGTGGCCAGTAAAAACAGCGTTAATATACGCTACGATGATAGTGGCCAGGAAAACACTCAGACGGTCTTTCGACCATGAGTCATGTCTGTCAGTCTTTTTCTAATGTGCAAAATTATTGTATATAGTTATTGAAATAAAGACCTTTATTATTATTATTATTATATTATTAGTGGCCAGGAAAATTGGGCGTAAATGAACGCTAATGATGCAAATGGGTTATGGGTGTCCAGAAATGAAAGGAGTTCAAGATCACTAGATGCTCCTAATACCTTTGTTCAATCTAGCAAGCATATAAATGTAATACACAACTTGTAGATGTGGTAATCCTAACTTATCCGACTTAGCTACTAAACCATGATCTTAGTATAGCTTACAGATTTCTTCAGTTTTGTATGATTTAACGCTACTCAAAGTGACTTTTCATCCAGACTTCTACATCCTAATTCTCTTACCAATTCTGCATTTTTAACCACTATCTTGTCTCGAATAAAGCCTAAAATGCTATGGCTCACATGCTAGCATGAAGCCACGCCTTCCCCCACACCACTATTAAGTTGTGAAGGGGTAAGAACTTGACCAGTACCTCAGTCTAAGGACAGATGAAAAGTCTGAACCAGAAATTGATTCGGTGAAGAAACAATAGGTTGTGACTCTTCTAGAATCATTTGCTTCTGTGATAATCACAAGTAAAGTTGTTAACTTAAGTATAGTAGAAACTGTATTCAGTATTTATTTGCATTTTTCAAACTAGATAAATATATTTTTTCTGCAACCATGTAGGGAAGTTTTCATTACTCAATTAAAATCAGCTGTGTAATGCCCAACTTCCCACACTAGTGGGGGGGAAATTCCCATTAGTGTCACTTTCCGCACAAGTGAGTGGAAAAACTTTATTGTGCTTCCTTGATATAAGAAGTTTTGTTATTAACATAAATATTTTCTGTAAAACTCTAATAAGCTTATTTAAATTTATTTTATTTAAATAATTAAAAAACGAATATTAAAAAATAAAATAAAAATTGAAAGGAATATAGAAATAAAAATAATACTTTAATAAATAATTAGATATTTTTAATTATAACAGTTAAAAAGGTTATAGTGTTACCTTATAGAAATTTAAAATGGATTCTAGTGATTCCTGTTTAGAAAACACTCCTCCATCAATAAAAGAAACAGCAGAAAATGTAATAAGTAATGTAAATGCGTAAGTAATGTAAATAATTGTAATATAACAATAAATGTTTATAATAAATAAATTACTTTTTGTAGACTGTAAAAATGAAATTTTTAATTTTATTAGTTAATAAATGGTTGCAGAAAAAATATAATATTTAACTCTAGTGTAAAGTATTTTCCTCACTCTCGGCAATTTGCACTTGCACTCGCATCGCTTCGCTCGCTCGTGCGTGCAAACCCTGCCTCGCGTGAGGAAAAGTACTACTTTCCACACTTGTTAAATAAATAACTATTTTATTATTTTAAAAACAAATACACCAGTTAATCAAATTTGCTTTATTATTTATGACCATGATTACACGTGTTTTTATAAATGCAAGTGGTTCTCATTGCCTCTAGAACCATTAAGATATTCTCTGTGGTATTAGAATATATTTAAGTATTTCTCTACTTAATGGTAGGCTAGTAAATGTATGTTTTAAGTCTTCAAGAGATAGTAGTAAAAGAACTAACAGTAAATAGTTTTCTTTCATACGTTACATGCCTCTTATATTAGTTATTCATTTTTATGTGTTATATTTTTATTTGTAGATTTCCAATGCAAATTTTTTTTGCAACACTGAAAAAATTATAATGCGAAAATCAAAAGCATTTGAGCCTTTTATTGTTGATGATTACATAAAGAATATGGGGAAGTATTTGATTAAAGTTAAGTTGGAATCTAAACGACTCTTGACACAATTTTAGATTAAAGCTTTCACAAGTAAAGAAACGAATTTAGATTTTATTCTAGAGACTTTAAGTAGATATTAAAGTTATCGACATTTGAAGTTTATTAGTAAACAGTAATAATCTTTTCAGTTTATCAATTTTTTAGTTTACAGAATTACGTATAGAATGCGTAAAATAGAGGGATCCATGTTTCTTACCAAGATAGGAGAGTTTAAGCCATTTAGACTTGTCTTAAAGCAGTAATTTCCTAAATAATGTATATATGTAGTCTTATGTAACGATTACTTGCCTCCTTTTCCTACCATTTCTTGCTGAAAAACATGAATTTTTTTTAGTTCATAAACATTCGGGAGGTTTCAGCTCCTGAAAATCCAACTGAGTTCCCTCTGTGAACATGCTGTACTCTAATTACCTTTATGCAGTTTCATTTTCAGAAGATAATAATTACAAAACAGGTTTTTGTGAAATTAATGTAGTATTTTTTTTATAGTCTCGGTGATCAAAATTTTATACTTTTTGTAACCTTTTAACCTTTTACATGCTATTCTACGCCTTCAAAGCGGTACGACCAACTAGAATAGTGTTTATGAAAAAGTTCTTTACAAAGAGAAACTGTTGATGTATACATAAATGAATGGAGAATGTTGGTAGTATAAAGGTAATGCTTGTTGGGTCTGTATAGGTAAGATTCACAAGATATGTAGTGGCTAGCCTTTTTTTCCCCCTAAACCCCTTCAGCCCTACAAGTCCCAATTTAATGATGAACTCCCTGAATGAACTCTTTCACTATATAGTATAGCCTTCACTACAGTGTTCAGTTATAAAGGGCACAGAACGCCCTTTTTCTTTCTACCAACTCTAGCAAGTTCATTCAGTTTTCATGACACTGGTTATTGTTCTCATCTGGCCACATCAACGTCCTAAACCCACATATGGAGTAAATTGTGAACTTCTTCACACTTGCCCCTTCAAAAAAAAAAAATGTTTTACTTCTTCTACTTCTCCTCTCTTTTGCCTTTTTACTATCTTCATCCTCCGCGGAGCTTTACTGTCCTTTAATAAAGAAAGAAGTTTTCATGTAACCACAAAATATGTTATAAATTATTACACAGTAAGTAGATTACTTTTGTTCAACTTTAACTTCTAGAGTTGCAGTCTACAACTTTAAATAGAGTTATAGTTTTTAAGTAAAGTTACTTTTGTGTATTACATTTTGTAACTTATTTTTAAAAATTTTCTCACTTAAATTAAAATATTACTTTTTTTATTTTATTTAACTTGAATTTCAATTAAAAAGAATAGCACAAAATACAAACATTTGTACTTTATTGCTGTAAGACGAGTTAATAACTTTTTTGTGATTCTTTTTCTTTTTTACTTTATTTATTTTCACAACTGCAGTATAATTCTGCAACAAGTGAAGCTGTTACAACATGATGCATAGAATAGATACATGAACACATGAGAGGAGAATTAACCCATTGGTGAAACTCCCAAAGTGGTATAGTTCACTATTAAAACTGTCCGGTAGGACAGTTGTATAAGGGTTGACCATCAAAAACTGCACGAAAAAGCGTAACGTTGAAAAACACCCAACTTTGACAATTTTTTTCTCTTTTTCTATAAAAGATAAAATTCCCAAATTTTCTTTAAATCTTACTCCAAACCCTCCTTTATAACTGTAATTTTTTTGCAACCACCCAGATCTAATAGGTTTCGAGAAAAAAGTTGCCGAAAATGAGCAAAAACGGCTTTTTCAAAAAATGTTCTTGTTCTTGTTCTTCTTGTTGTTGTTGTTCTTGTTGTTCTTGTTGTTACCTTTTTTGTAAACAACGTAGCGCCAAAACGAGTAGATAAGTCGTCTATTCTGTAGTGAGAGTTTTAGATCGTTTGTCAAGAAGTCTAGAGAGAAATTTGAATCGTCTGTTCAGTTCTTTCCGTTTGAGCCTAGTATGTGGATTGCCAGGTTAGGCGTTTGTCCATGAAGAGTCCCAGTTACTGACCACAATCTGTTGTGGGAAGAGGAGTGAGGTTTAGGTAAACGGGTGGAAGAATAGGTTGCCTTCAGGAGAATGTAATGTAATTACATTTGCTTTCATTAATTTTAATTCTCCATTTCTTTAGCCAAGGGCTCAAGAGATTCTATATGGGATTGGAGGGAGCGATAGACAAGGACCGGATCTTTATGAGGAGAGAGGATTGCCGTATCATCGGCATAAGTAAAAAAAGGAAGGTATGAGGATTGGTAGGAATATCAGCAGTGTATATGGTGTAGAGTACAGGCCCAAGGACACTCTCCTGGGAAACATCTGCACGAACTGGGGTAACATGAGTAGGGATTTCCACAGACGACACTTAAAAAGCGTCCAGTAAGGTAAGATTGAAGGATGAGGAAAGTATATGTACTTGGTAGGATGCTCTTGAGTTTAGAGAGAGCAATCCCCGGGAGCCAGACGCGAACGAAAGCTAGAGGAACGTCGAGAAAAACTCCCGGGCAATACTGTCCATTCTCAAGAGAGGTTGAGATTACATTTGTGATTCCTAAAAATAAAAAAATTAAAAAAAGAAACCTCTGGCCAAGCAAGATATGTATATTAACAAATTATAAAATCTTTATTTTATCCATCCGAAGCACGCATCTTTATTGTATAATTAAAACGCAAGAAAAATTATCATTTATTTTCTAAACTTAATCTCTTTTCAGCTTAAACTTATTTTATTTTCAGCTTGAATTTGAACTATTTACAATTTCTTGCAGCTTGCAGGAGTAAGGTGCTGTATCAGTTTTCGAAATTGTATTTTCAACGAGAAATATCAGAAGTTTCATTCAAAAACGACAACAGAAATATGTTAGAAATATCCTGAAGATAAACCAGCCAATTAATGAATAAAATCAATCAACCAATCCAGCAGATTCAACTGTTAATTCAACATTTATTTATGGCGAATAAACTTCTTAATTAAAGCTTGAAGTTAACTATTAAAATTGAGCAAATATTCCTTTGTTAGCAATGGGCAATTTACGAGTATTACCTTCTCTCTGTATTTGTCTATATTTTATATCTATTTCAAACTTTTAAAATATCTGATAAAAGTTTATAAAAAATTGAAACAAAAGAAAATTGCTAGATGGGCATCAATAAATCTAATTATAATTATAATAATCATAGTAAAAAGAAGGTAGAAGAATTCAACGATACCAAAATTTCAGTTGATTTCAATGATTGATAACAGAGACACTTGTTTAATTTAACTACACACTTTGGTTAAAGGTTTTATAAACCATTTTGGTAATTGTTTTGGTTATAGCTATTAATAAAAGTTGTATGATTTTACTTATACTTTATTACAACAGACTAAGTTTTAGAAGTGTGCCCAGGCATGGTTCTTGAATTCCAAATTTGAAGTAAATCATCTGAGCGAAAGAACCATTTTATCGAATAAATTTTGTGGTTTTTAATTATTTTGTATTGAAATTTGTATCATTTAAATTGTGGTTTGATTATTAACAAAGATTTTTATGTGTGAAATATACCAACAAGATGTGGTGTATAAATGACGAACTGGGTCCTGGATGAACTTTAAATGTCCTTTGGATCTCCTGAAGGAAGAGTAATGATACTCTGGAATTGGTACAACTCTTCAATACAATCATTTATTCTATTTCTTTCTAATGCTCACACTTTCAACAGAAAATAGACAGCTGAGAGACCGCAGATGAGCCCATGTTACTCTGTTCACTCTCAATCGCATAAAAGTAGGGTATCATTTATAAATGCCCAAGTTCTTTTAAATTTAGTAGTTGTAGTACAACTTCTGAAGAAACTGTCTGTACTAAGAGTGAGGAAATGTTAATAATAACGGCAGTGCATTTATGATTATGATTGTAAATAAAAGGGTTTTTTAATTTTTTTCAAAGAAACAGTTAATATAATCAATAGAAGTTTTAATTTACATTAACGTTTAACGAAATACCGATACCCAGTATTACAATTTTTCTCGTTTTAATGAAAAAGTACCTAGGATTAATATCTGAAAAAATGCAACCGAGTTATTATCAAAGTTTAGGTATATATTTATCACTTGTGTCAAACCTATAAAAGAATTGAAACGCCTAAAATACAGAATATTTCCCACGCTAGTGGAACCACATTATAATGTATAATTGTTTATGTATTTTTTCATCCCCTTTCTCCAAAAAATATTGCCAAGGCAGTAAAGCTAGTATTTTTCTTAATATCGGGGAAATAAGTAGTTTTCCGAGTGATTTTTCTAAGAAAAATCAAATGTTAAGAGCTTTCGATGTTCTCAAGCATATAGAAAATGGCTAAAAATTAATTTTACATCTGTTACAAACAAGGTTTAATAATTATTTGGTAATTTTGGGGAAGCATGTACTGTGCCTTCAAAAGTGCCTTCTCTAGTTCGCAAGCCAGATTATCCAAGAGGTTATCAACTGCTCTCTGTATCTGAGGAGGCACTTTTGAAGGCACAGTACATGCTTCACAAGTTGAGTAAAGTGCATTATTTGATAAATTAAGGAATAAGTTTCATCCTTTACACGAAAGATATTTGATCACTTAAATATGTGGCAGAAGGTTTCCAATATTTTTGGTAATTAAACGAAACTCTCTCAAAATTACCAAATAATTATTAAACCTTCTTGTTTGTAACAGATGTAAAATTAATTTTTAGCCATTTTGTGTATGCTTGAGAACATCTAAAGCTCTTAACATTTGATTTTTCTTAGAAAATCACTCGGAAAACGACTTATTTCCCGATATTAAGAAAAATACTAGCTTTACTGCCTTGGCAATATTTTTAGTAAGAAGGGGATGAAAAAATACATAAAAATGACCTATCGCGTGCTCTTCTTTCTCTTTGATAACAAGTTAAAAAATTGAAATATGATTAGTAAATACCAGATTTTGAAATGGCCTAGCACCTTTAATTTTAAAGATATCGAATTGCGGTTTCCGGTTTCTTTTCTAACTTTTTATACTCCTTAAAACGGTGTATATGAAAATGGGGTCAACTGCAAACCCTCACTTTTGGTCGCGCGTCAGCCGCTTATGCGGGCAGGAATCTAAAATCAAGTCACATATTCTGAAACTAGAGGTGACGAGCAACAAATTTTTCCTCTACCATTTCAGATCAACCGTTTAAGCATGAAATGCATTTGAACCGCCTTAAATTGAACCACCCTGTGTATTGATGACCGTAAAATATTAAATTAAGGATTCAAAATTGGCGAGCAATCGGTCCAAATAAAAACAACAACTCGTCTTTTTACCAACGTTTCGACAAATATATTGTGCCTTCTTCAGGGCGTGTCTATGCGGGTTGGTTTAGTTACAGAAAACTGTGTTTTTATTAGGACCTATTGCTCGCCAATTTGAATCCTTAATAAAATGATTAATTTTTATCTACAAACATAAGAAAACATTTTTTTGTAATGGTTCTCTTGAACATTAGCCTAAGTGACGACCAATTGAAGGCTTTATCAGAAAGAAGGCTCGCAGATAAATAAGTGTACCTGGCCGGAATAGAAACCATGAACCTCATTATGCAAATTCTACTACACAAAGGAAAAATGAAACTTGAAAGCAAATCTTTAAAAGAAGAAGAGACAAATTTTTTGTTTATTGAGAAACAGGCAATCTTCCGTCAAGTTCTCCGTTGTTTTAGCTCTGCAAAAAAGGCTTGTAGTTCTTAAACGTGCGCTCAGATTTTATGGTTGATTTAAAAAACTTAAGGACTGAAGTGATAATTTTATCAAGCATTCTTTAAATGCGAAATAATAATAAATAATTAAAGTTAAACCCTGTAAAGATTTTAATAAGTGGAAAAGGCGAAATTGCTTTTTACAACTTAGTTACTTAGCATTTTAAAGGCACTTAACGTTTTTAAATTAAAGATGACTTAGCAAAATCTACTTGTAGAGAAAACCCTAAAAAATTAAAGTACATTGGTAAGTTACCTCCTTTAAGACTTGCAAGCAGCCCGAAACAAAAGTAATTAATTTATCTGTAGTGCCTTTAGAGTATTTAGAAGGCTGATGTGAATATTTCTAAAAATGTTTCAAAAATGTAAATTTAAACTTTTTCAACGTTACATTTTTCGTTTTGTTTTAGCACATAGCATTGTTAACAGACTCTATTTGCAAAATTTTAGTACCCATAGTTCAGCGTTTCCCAACCTGTGGTACGCCTACGTAACAGGATTAAAATTTTCTTTCATGGAGTATTTTCCAAAACCCGAAAACACAAATGATAATTGGGATTTCAAACCCCTTTTAGAATTAGAATTGCTCATTAGAATGCTTATATCACAAAACTAATATTTCTATAATAAAACAGGGAACATTTACACTTAACTGATTTAAATAAAGTAAATAACATTATGTTTTGATATATTTTGGAATTCACAAAATTTATTACAAAATGTTGGTCAACTATATTTAGATAAATTATGTTACTAAATTTAACATCAATAATGTCATTTATACAATCAAACCCCAAAGATCATTGTTTAATGTGCAATAAGAACGAGCCGGAAACATTGTCCAGTCTTTGAAAGTTTTAGAATCCCACTCCATATAAACAGATATAATAATCCTAAAGAAGAATTTTGTAAATTAATTAATAATTTTGAAGAGAAAAATATGTACACAATTTTTAATTATTTAAAAAAAGTTTTAAAACTAAGATCTTACACTTTACAAAGTGAACAAGAACTCCTTTGTAACAGATACATTGTATCTCTATACAAATAAAGATAATAATAGTAAAATAACGCACTCGGGATAAGAAATTTCACGAAACTCGAACTCCTTTTGTAACAGATACATTGTATCTCTATACAAATAAAGATAATAATAGTAAAATAACGCACTCGGGATAAGAAATTTCACGAAACTCGAACTCCTTTTGTAACAGATACATTGTATCTCTATACAAATAAAGATAATAATAGTAAAATAACGCACTCGGGATAAGAAATTTCACGAAACTCGAACTCCTTTTGTAACAGATACATTGTATCTCTATACAAATAAAGATAATAATAGTAAAATAACGCACTCGGGATAACTAATTTCACGAAATGCAATCATTTTTACGAAGTAAAATTTAGCATGATGTACTACCAAGTGGTACCCGAGCCAAAAAAAGTTGGGAACGCTGCCTTAGTGAATACTTGAATTAACTAAATGTTCAGTATTTTTTAAAACATTGAATCTACTTAATTGAATTGCCTTCAAAAATTGTCTGAACGTCTTCTTTTTTTAAATAATATAAATTAAATAAACAGTAATATTTTTAGAATTATTACAGAAGGAAACCTTCAGGTTGAAATATTTAGGATGGAAACAGTTTCATTTTAAATTAACCACTATCATACAGACCGAGCCGCATTACCTTGTACATTAAGTACGTACGTATGAAGATTGTGGTTTAGATGGGAACAGCCAGTGGACACGCTGAGTTTCAAGCTTCTCCTATTTTCACAAACTACTTCAGCACCTGGCACAACTGGTGCGAATTACAATTTGCTAGTGTGGATAGAGACCAGTGTGGGTAAGCAAGTTAGAACACTCCACCATGCCTCGTTCTCTATCCCCCAGTTCGCTAGCCACTAACGTTTTCCAACTGTACCCACTCTCTTAGCCTTCGTCCACTGCAGTAAACAGAATACCATCCCCGGGGCGTTCTCTACATAGCACCAGGTTGGACTTACCAGGCAAACACTTACAACCCTAATCAACATAACGACACGACTCGTACCCTGCCAACTAATCCTTTATATATATATAAAAAAGAGGTTATAGATCTTGCTTTTAAATTAAGTAAGTGTCTAATGTTCAAACATTTACAGTTTTTATTTGTACTTTTCAGAATTCCTGAAAATGTGTTCATTTTTAAGAAATGAAGCTTAGAATTTAGATTATTATTCGCATACCACCAACCAGCAACTCGCATACCTCAGGTTGGGAAACGCTGCCCTAAAATAAGGTGAAACAGAGAGAACTAAAACGGATTTTAAAATATTCTTTTATTTCTTTTTAAGTTGAAAATATGTTTGTAAAGTTCACTTGTACTGTATTAAAAACAAATCAATATTCTCTCAGTACTGATAAAAAAAATATATATATATATATAAACGATCGAAAAAGAAAAGTATTATAAAAATGTATAATGAAATATTTTAGTCGAATATATGGGTTAATAATTTAATAAAAACTTATTTGTTTAATATTATGCGGTCGAAAAAATAAAAATAAATATTGAAACCACAAACCGAAATACCGTTATCAGGAATCTGTGCTCTTATTGGAATGCATATAGGGGTTTAAAATAATGTAATAATCTTCTCGGAAGCGCGCAGTATGGTACTATTGGAATTCGGTGGGAATACGAAAATATAATAATAAAACTTAATTGCTACAATTGGTGCAAGGAATGAGGTTTAAAATAAATTTTAATTTACTTTTTAATAGGTAAACCCGTTCGTTACTACATTTTGTACAAATTCATAATCTGCATTGAACAATTCCAAATTGTGAAACTGATTTGAAACTGGAATATAACATCCATATCATACGAGATGTGTGTGGCCATTAAATAATGAGAATATTGCTGTAAAACATTTTATTTTAAATTAATACATATTTAGTTATTATCACCTTCAATATACACCCCTCCCCTATCCCTACAACGCTCCATGCGAATTTACCATTGTTCGAAACAGTGCTGGAAGTCTTTCTCTGTGAGCTCCTGCATGACGCGTGCCGCTTTTTCTTTCACAGCTTCAACGTACTGAAATTGTGTTCCTTTTAATGCAGATTTGACTTTGGGGTACCAAATAAAAGTCAAACATTGGGGCCAGGCGAATAAGGCGGATGTTGTACTTGGCTAGGCACTGTTCTTGACAGACAATGCAGTGTGAGCCGGCGCGTTGTCTTGATGGAGAACCCCCGTGACTTGATCTTCCTCAAAATCGGGTCGTTTTTTTTCCTTACTCTTTCACGGAGTTGAGCAAACACTCATACTATAATATTGATCAATTATAATCGATATTTTCAACCGTTTTGGACGTGGAAGAGCGACCCGGGTGGTCATCATCTCCGACGTCTTCTCGGCCATCTTGGAAACGCTTGAACCACTCAAAAACTCGCGCACGTGTTAAACATTCATCACCATAAACTTCTTTTTATCTTTAGACATTTCTTAGAATTTGCAACATATTCTCTGTTTTTGCGATGTGGATGTTTTAACATCCTTACTAACTTATTAGTCGTCATTATTTCAAATTGGTGATTTATATTTGAATTTGAATAGTTGATAAGGCATGTTTAGGTAATTGCAGCACATGTTAAAATAATACTGTTTTGCGTTAATAGAGAGATATAAAGCAAAGTTAGAATTCATGAACTAATTTTTGTATTTCACTATTAACGTTGGTACTTTTATATTTTTATTTGTACTGTTTCTTGACTTCTTTCCTGCAGTCCAAGCTAGAGGAAATAAGTAAACAGAGGCTGAAGTGATGTAAATATGACATCTCCAATTGGTATCCGTCTTTACAGAAATCTTGTCAATTGCAGGTTGAAATGACAAAACCAGTCACCCAGTCAATTAAGTTATTTAACGTTCAGCAAAACAAGCGCATACTGGGAATGTTATTGTTTCCAAAATAGCTGAACTGTTTTTGTACGGGAATTGAAAACAAGAATCCCAATTTCAAACCCTAGAATTCTCCTAACATTTGCTGGTTTAAAAGTGCCTCAATTTAAGGAATTCTTTCAGGAAAATTCTTTCTGATCACAAAATTTGATTCAAATTCTTCAACTGGAAATAATACTTTATTTTGTTTAAATAGATTTACTCTTTTTCTGAGCCATTATAGAAACATTACAGTTAAAATTTTCAATGAACATTATGGTATACACATTTCATATATCTAAATTTTTTTCGAATCTTTTACAAGAAAATTTGTTTTTGGAAAAGAAATGGTTTTCATTTTAATCTAAAGTGCAATATCTGCGAAACTGCCTAACATTAGTAAGTAAGAATTATAGAATTATACGTATTAAACAAGTCCTAATTGGTTGAACACTTTTTTTTTTAAATTTATTTAGTTACAATCAACGCATTTTGCGTTATAAGCAACAATAACAATAAATAACATACACATATCAGAGTAGAGAAGTTACCCAGCGGTAACACTCCAATAACATTCTCCATTCTACTGACTCTCTTCATCAGAGAGGAGATCGCGAGGCCACACTGTCTTTTAAGACGAAGTGTTGTCTGGAAATGTTCTGGAAGATAGATGTTGTACAAGTGGATTGTAGATGTGTTTGAATGTTAAGATGGAATTTTCTTTAACGTGTTTTCAGCAACTTGTGTTGCACGAAAGGAATGTTCAAGTCTGTGTGCCGTGGTTTGATTGGTGACGTAGAAAGGAACGTTTACTATAGAGCGAAGAATTTTAGATTGCAAGGACTGGATCCTTTGGAGATTTTAGCGTTTGGTTGAACCTCCACAGTTCGACTCCATAAGCACTGACTGGCTTTAATATACTTACACATACGAGGGTCGTTTGAAAAGTCCGTGCAAAGTCAGAGAGATAGCACCACTGGCGCGTATCGAGGTTATGTTTAGTTAGTAGCATCTCCTGGAAGAACACACACCAAGTTTCAGCCAGTTCGGTATATTTCTTTGTGTTTGGCATTCGTTTGAATCGAGGAAGTCGAGTGATTTTCAAAAAAATGGACGAAAAAGAATTTCGTGTGTTGATTAAACACTACTTTATGAAAGGCAAAACGCCTCAGGAGACTAAAGAGAAGCTTGATAAACATTATGGTGACTCTGCACCTTCGATTAGAACAGTTTATAAGTGGTTTCAAAATTTTCGGAGTGGCCATATGGGCACAAATGACGCTGAACGTTCTGGACGCCCTGTTGAGGTTACTACTCCAGAAATCATTGATAAAATCCATGATATGGTGATGGATGACAGAAGAGTGAAGGTGCGTGAGATTGCTAGTGCTGTGGGCATCTCGAATGAACGGGTACATAATATTTTGCATCAACATTTGGACATGACAAAGCTATCCGCAAGATGGGTGCCGCGATTGCTCACGCTTGACCAAAAATGAAATCGTGTGAAGTGTTGCAAGGACGGTTTGCAGCTGTTCCAGAAGAATCCGCAGGACTTTAAGCGTCGTTTCGTCACTGTAGATGAAACATGGATACATCACTACACTTCTGAGACCAAAGAACAATCTAAACAATGGGTTACCAAGGGGGAATCTGCGCCAAAAAAGGCGAATACCGTTCCTTCGGCCGGAAAGATTATGGCGACTGTCTTTTGGGATTTGCAAGGAATAATCCTCATCGACTATCTGGAAAAGGGTAAAACTATTACAGGTGCATATTATTCATCGTTATTGACCGTTTGAAAACCGAGCTGCAAAAAAAACGCCCACGATTGGCCCACAAAAAAGTCCTTTTCCATCACAACGCACCAGCTCACACCTCAGCAGTTGTGGTCGCAAAATTAATGGAAATAGGGTTCCAACTCGTTTCACATCCCCCCTATTCTCCAGACTTGGCTCCCTCGGACTACTATTTGTTCCCCAACATGAAGAAATGGCTGGCGGGAAAAAGATTTTATTCAAACGAGAAGGTGATTGCAGAAACGAATTTTTATTTTTAGACTTGGACAAATCCTATTATTCGGAAGGGATCAACAAACTAGAGCAGCGTTGGACGAAGTGTATAAGCCTAAAAGGAGACTTTGAAAAATAAAAAAGGTTTACCCCAAAAAATTAAGTAGTTTTTATTTTTGCACGGACTTTTCAAACGACCCTCGTATAAGTCTTTGGTTGAACATTCAGAAGGAAAATACTGTACCTGCATTTAATTAAATATACGTATAAATACTCGTAAATCTAAGTTTTATTATAAATATAACTCTATAATAATGGCTGATTTGCTAAGCTCAACAGGCCAAAAACAAGGAAAGAAAACTATAATATTTTATAAATATAATTCTAAGACTTTTATTAAAGTCACTTCAATAAAAATAATTCGGTCAAGAAATGACACTAAGATTTAGCAATAAACATCATTGCAGTTGTCATAACCAGCTGGTCAAAATGTTACTTGTTGAGGAATAATTTCTATTAAAGATGTTGATTTAGTGCAAAAGGTATAAATAGAATGTCATGCACAATGACAGACCTGGACAGTGCAGGTGAAATTGGAACGTAGTTTTAGCTTAAAGCTCTCCAGTGGCCAAAACTTATCTCTCAGTAACGTTTTAGACGGAGACCCAAGGTAAAGGACACAGGATAGCCCAAGATAAGTTGCTGACCAGTTCACCCTTTCCGCTTTTACAGTCCCTTTAGGGCGCTCAGGTTCTCCACCTCACTTGAACAATATTACAAACTGCTGAAACTGGCAACTGACAACCTAACTTACATATCCTTCTGGTCCTCTAATTTAGTTTCTACTTATTAGCGCGTATTGATTTCATTCTTACTCAATATTAAACTGGACAAAATCTGTAGTGTACCACACACTACTTTATCTTACAGCTAGGTTACATAGAGGAATTTCGAGAAACAAGCAATTTTGAAATAGCAAAAGTTCGGCTTTGAGAATGAATATATTAATCTTAATCGCACACTTTATTTATAAAAATAAACTCGGCTAATGAACAAAAATGCTCCATTAACAATTAACATTGCACGCTGAGCTGGGGTTGTCAGTTGTCCCAGAATTCGATCACTACTATGTCAGAGATTCGATTGAATGCAGAGCTTATTCGAGAAATAGATTATTGTTCGCACTGTTAATGCTGCAAGAAGGTAAATGTTTAACAATAATTTGTTTAAGTTTGGAAATTGTAGGAGCATTTTACTGAGGCTCCTGTCAGCTTGACATGGCTGTCAGCAAGCCAACTCCTCTTTATTGTTGATAGCACAGTAATATTCTCTATTTATTTCTGTTATTAGTTTCTCTGGTAACAGTGGAAATAACAAAAGACTGCAATTAGCTTGAAATATTTACTTATTTTAGAATTTTGATAGACGTTATACGAGAACCGACTCTGTACTGATTCGGAAAACCTGCTAAGTTTGTCAGTCTCTCTGTAGCGATAAACAACAGATATAGGATACGCAAAACCGCTGCGGCCGCCTCTAATAAGCAAGGGATTGGACATTTCTCATTGACCATGGTTGCAACGAAGAAAAGGCTGACAGATCTAAAATTTAATCCTTTATCTTGTACGAGGTGTGGCTATTAAATAACGAGACTGATGCTGCTACAGAAGAATTATGACAGACAGCTGTGCAGCGTAAAGCCTTCTCTTTCAATTGCAGTGTCTCACGTGTTTGTAGAGAAATTTGTCTGACCGAAACCGTCGTTTGTGTAAGAGGTGTTAGTTTCATATTGCCGAAAACATGATACTACACATGTAGTAGAGCAGCGAATTGTCGTGAAATTTCACATCAAAACTTGATAAAAACCGCTCCTGAAACTTATCTTTTATTAAATGAAGTTTATGGCAACGAATGTTTATCACGTGCGCGAGTTTTTGAG
The DNA here is from genome assembly GCF_049639745.1 of Rhodnius prolixus. Taxonomy (NCBI): domain Eukaryota; kingdom Metazoa; phylum Arthropoda; class Insecta; order Hemiptera; family Reduviidae; genus Rhodnius; species Rhodnius prolixus. Next base: position 16,216,965 of record NW_027411582.1, on the reverse strand, counting down.
TGGTTCAAGCGTTTCCAAGAGGGCCGACAAGACGTCGAAGATGATGACCGCCCGGGTCGCCCTTCCACGTCCAAAACGGATGAAAATATCGATTATAATTAATCAAACATTACTACCGTGAGATGCTTGCTCAACTTCGTGAAAGAGTAAGGAAAAAAACGACCCGATTTGTGAAAGAACAAGTCACGGGGTTCTCCATCAAGGACAACCGGCGCCGGCTCACAATGCATTGTCTGTCAAGACGTTTCTAGCCAAGTACAACATCCGCCTTATTCGCCTGGCCCCATGTGACTTTTATCTGTTCCGCTAAAGTAAAATCTGCATTAAAAGGAACACGATTTCAGTCCGTTGTAGTTGTGAAAGAAAAATCGGCAAGCGTCATGCAGGAGCTCACAGAAAAAGACTTCCAGCACTGCTTCGATCAATGGTAAATTCTCATGGAGCGTTGTTTAAACATCTCATGGATGTTTAAATTTAAAATAAAATGTTATTCAGCATCAGTCTCGTTATTTAATAACCACACCTCGTATATCTCTCTAAAAACTTGTGAATATGTCATTTTGTAGGTAGCCCCGGCAAACACGGTTAACTTGGACCTTCCTGCGCGCAAGCAATTTTTAATCACAATGACAAAAAATACAAATAATATAAAATAGAAATTTGTTTAAAATATTGACATTATTCTGAAAAAGCAATTTTATTATTGGTACTTACGACAGTGACTATTTCATTTCAATTTATGAGAGTAGATGTACATTGTATAAAGTGTAGTTTGGCTGGTGTGACAGTACCACATCAAAGTAAACCCTACTGCTTATTAAAATCTGCATGTTTTGGGGGTGGATATTTTGTCAGCTTTAATCTTTGTGAAATTGTGGAACTCACCAGTTTCTGCGCATATTTCAATCAACAATCCAAAATTATTCGTCCAGTTATTACTATTCAAGCAGTATTATTAATTCAGTTGAATAGAGCTTCAATTATAAAGGTTGATTGAAAATTAAAATTTATTTCAAAGATCTAATTATTTAGCGTTTGTCCCTTCATTTATCTGATTTTGAAGTTGAATATACAGGGTGTCCCAAGCTAATATATGGATGACGACATTTTCTCGGAAACTAAGATAGCTAGAAAAAAACTAAAAAATACGTGTTCCCTTAGTTTTTTTGTAAGAAATTCAAATTTAATTTGTAATTTTTTTTTCGTTGCTTCAATGAAAATTGATATCGTAAAAATATCCAAAATAAACGTGTTTTGAACGTTATATTTCCGGTTTCATACTTCTAATGTAATGCAGAATCAAAAACGTTAATGAAATAATTTCCTGAAGTAAAAGAAAGTAAAATCTAGATCATTGAATGAAAGTGCAAGAGCACCATTTTATGTACTGGATAACTGTGCTTTTATTGGTGAGGGAGTGGCTTACGGTGTCATACGTCATCAGCTACAGCCCGCCCACTTCACACATCCCGTTCGCCAATGAGAATAGCCAATCGTTTTTGTTAATTATTTCTAGGAAAAATACCATTTAAATTTTTTTTACTAATTTTTCCCCCATAGGTATTTGATAAATTATCGAATAATGCAATAAAAATTGATATCGTAAAAATATCCAAAATGAACATGTTTTCAACGTTATATTTCCGGTTTCATACTTCTAATGTAATGCTGAATTAAAAACGTTAATGAAATAATTTCCTGAAGTAAAAGAAAGTAAAATCTAGATCATTGAATGAAAGTGCAAGAGCACCATTTTATGTACTGGATAACTGTGCTTTTATTGGTGAGGGAGTGGCTTACGGTGTCATACGTCATCAGCTACAGCCCGCCCACTTCACACATCCCGTTCGCCAATGAGAATAGCCAATCGTTTTTGTTAATTATTTCTAGGAAAAATACCATTTAAATTTTTTTTACTAATTTTTCCCCCATAGGTATTTGATAAATTATCGAATAATGCAATAAAAATTGATATCGTAAAAATATCCAAAATGAACATGTTTTCAACGTTATATTTCCGGTTTCATACTTCTAATGTAATGCAGAATCAAAAACGTTAATGAAATAATTTCCTGAAGTAAAAGAAAGTAAAATCTAGATCATTGAATGAAAGTGCAATAGCACCATTTTATGTACTATTGCCAATTAAATGCAAACCACAATCTTTGGTAAGTAAGTATATACTTTCTTGGACAGCAAAATCACTGTAGACTCAGTTAATAAGTCTGAGAAAGAGTCAATTTTTATTGAGAAAAGCAAAAAGAATTTTGGTTCAACTGCATAGTGTTCAAGGATTTGAGGTTTATTGTCATGAGTATTAAAGGTCTACTCAGGAAACGCCATCAAGGAGCTAAAGTGGATAGTTTGACCAAAGAGGATGCAACAACTATAACCTATCAATTTCCTGTAAACGGAGAACTCTATTACATATGATTGAGGAACTAGCATCTCTATATTATTGCAACAGATGGGATGGAAAGTGTGTATTGGCAGAAAATAGCTAGCTGACCAAGAAGTTGTAACTGACAGAAGAAGGAAATTGGATAAGCTGGTCCATTGTTAAGCGGTCCAAAGAAGTTATGCTTGCAAAGCTTCAAAAATATTAACTACCTAGCTTGTTGCAGGAGATAGACCATAAAGCATAATGATCTACAACAGTGGGAAATTCGAAGTAGCCGATCAAAGATTAGCGGTATTGTGTAGAGAATAGTCCAATAGATTATCTTTAGACATTTCTTAGAATTTGCAACATATTCTCTGTTTTTGCGATGTGGATGTTTTAACATCCTTACTAACTTATTAGTCGTCATTGTTTTAAATTGGTGATTTATATTTGAATTTGAATAGTTGATAAGGCATGTTTAGGTAATTGCAGCACATGTTAAAATAATACTGTTTTGCGTTAATAGAGAGATATAAAGCAAAGTTAGAATTCATGAACTAATTTTTGTATTTCACTATTAACGTTGGTACTTTTATATTTTTATTTGTACTGTTTCTTGACTTCTTTCCTGCCGTCCAAGCTAGAGGAAATAAGTAAACAGAGGCTGAAGTGATGTAAATATGACATCTCCAATTGGTATCCGTCTTTACAGAGATCTTGTCAATTGCAGGTTGAAATGACAAAACCATTCACCCAGTCAATTAAGTTATTTAACGTTCAGCAAAACAAGAGCATACTGGGAATGTTATTGTTTCCAAAAGAGCTCATCTTGTTTTTTGCAGTACTTGAAAACAAGAATCCTAATTTCAAATCCTAGAATTCTCCAAACATTTGCTTGTTTAAGAGTGCCTCAATTTAAGGAATTCTTTCAGGAAACAGGTAATACTTTTGACAGACTTCACACGCTTAAGGATACAGTTTACCTCCTGAAAAATCATTTTTCGATGTTTGTAGTTAATAGCCCTCATTCTAAATGTTAAAAATATGAAGTTCTGTTAATGATAATATTTGCAAAACTCTTGTTGAAACTTATAAATCCCATCAAATAATCTCATTCTAATTAATTAGGATTTCGCTTTAGAGTTTGCAAAATTCTTAGGTGATTACTATATGCTATATATTATACAACACTGCTGTCCAAGGATAGCCGAGGATGCTTTCGCTAAAGCCTATTCTTCCAGCTCTGACCCTACGACAGCTTTTAAAGCTAAGTATGTACATATATTCGGCGGGGCTCCTGTTCACCTGTCCTCTTCAACAGCAATCCTCTTCCTTGTACACAGATCTGGAGCGCTACCTTGGGCTCTTTACAGACAAAAGTCTCACGTAAAACCCGCATACTAGACTTAAAAGACAAAGCAATGACGAAACGTGCTAAACTACTTTACAGACTTCTTGGACGACGCTCCAAATTACCCATTGAACTCAAACGCTTAATATACAGTGGTATCCTCAAATCTATGTGGACTTACGGGACTAGAGCTGTGGGGTTCAGCCAAACCTACAAACATACGGACAGTAAAAAAACATTTCAGTCAGAACTCCTCCGACAGATAGCTGACGCTCCTTTCTACGGTGACTAACCTCACTCTTCATAACGACCTCAACATTCCCTTCATAGACCAACTTGCCAAGACTAAATATCAAAAATTCCACACTGCTCTCTCTACTTGCTCAAATCCTCTTGTACAGTCTCTCGCCTCCTCTGACATCTCTAACAATCCTACTCCAGAATCGCCAGTGGCCCGCGACTTCCTTACAGTCTGAAGAACTAAACGTCATTATTCTCCTACTCATATTCTCCTCTTCACATTCCCCTATCTCCTATAGAGAGTGCTACCGCTGGGTAGCTTCTCTCCTCCTGCTCTTCCCGCTCCAGTTCATCTTATTTACATCCTATTTACTTATTGTATATATTTATACAACTTGTAAATTACAAAATAAATTTAAAAAAAAGAAATGTATATATATCCACACTTAAAACAAAATAGTAATGACGAATTAAATTGAATTCTTTAAAGAATTATTTAAAGAAACAGATTGTTCTGCGACGAGTGGATAACTCAAAGACAGGAACCAAACAATCGGAACAAACTGCTTCAGCGACTGGCTAATGAAATTCAAACTTCTGGAATACAAATGACTGATTTTCAGCTGCTAATCAAACCAATATGAACTTTTACAGACTTTGAACTGTGCAATTCAATCAAACGTTGAAATCCTTAGAAGATTCAAGCCATCCAATTGAAGGGCTAAATACTCCTTAAGATAACAGATGCTCTCTATTCAGTTTATCCAATACTACCCTTTACTAAGAACTCTATACACAGAAGATTCTGTTTGTTTTTGCATTTTTGCTTTAATCCTTTCAAACCAAAATCTCGCCTACTCAGGCTATTTCAGCCAAATTAGCTGGCGCCTTTGCTGCGCTCCGTGTCTATCACCATCACTAATCGTCAGATCCACACGAATCTTGAAGAATGTGAGGTACAATGTTCAAGACACACCAAATTTATAATTCAGCATTAATAAACAGACTGTAAGTTGTTAATATTTTTTGTTTTAAGTATGAAACTTGAGCCTTTCATCCATTTTTCCCATTTTTGCATTATTTTATTTCTAAATATAGTAAATTGTTTACAAGTTATTCATCTGAAAAACCACAAATTTCAATTTTGTAAATTTAATGAACGCTACCATTTCCATTTCAAAAGCAAGTTTAAATTATCCAACTATATTGGTTTCTACTCTCCTTTTAAACAAAAATCATTCATAATGAAAATGTTATTGACACGCCTATTTCTGGTTTCAAGGACTACTAAAGCAATTTTTAATTAAAAAAAACTTGAATCAATATCACCAACTGTGGGATATTGGAAATGTTTTCATGACAACTCGACGTTGAGGAAAATATTAAAAATGAATCAAGGTGTAAGATGCCAATTTCCTTTTAGTTTTTGTTCAAATCTTAGAACTTCTTTGTTAAAAAAAAGAAAAGTCCTAGTAAATTTATAACAATTAATGAATTCCATAATGACTCACCAGCTTTCCAGAAAGAGATATAATCAGTACCGAAAGATGGACATCGTTATCTGATTCCTACATTTGGAACCCACGACTAAATTGGATGAAAATATCGATTATAATCAATCAAAATTACTACCGGTGAGGTGCTTGCTCAATTCCGTGAAAGAGTAAGGAAAAAAACAACCCGATTTGTGGAAGTACAAGTCACGGGGTTCTCCATCAAGACAACGCGCCGGCTCACACTGCATTTACTGTCCAAGACGTTTCTAGAGCTAAGTACAACATCCCAGTTTTAGGCCATCCGCCTTATTCGCCTGGGACCTGGCCCCATGTGACTTTTATCTGTATTCCCCAAAGTCGAATCTGCATTAAAAGGAACACGATTTCAGTCTCCGTTGAAGCTGTGAAAGAAAAGGCGGCACGCGTCATGCAGGAGCTCATAGAAAAAGACTTCCAGCATGGTTTCGAACGATGGTAAATTCGCATGGAGCGTTGTAGGGATAGGGGAGGGGTGTATATTGAAGGTGATAATAACTACGCATGTAGTAGAGCAAAGAATTGTGAAATTTCACATGAAACTTGGTAAAACCGCTACTGAAACTTATCTTTTATTAAAAGAAGTTTATGGTGATGAATGTTTATCACTTGCGCGAGTTTTTGAGTGGTTCAAGCGTTACCAAGATGGCCGAGAAGACGTCGGAGATGAAGACCGCCTGGGTCGCCCTTCCACGTCCAAAACGGATGAAAATATCGATTATAATTAATCAATATTACTAATATTACAACATTACGTGAAAGAGTAAGGAAAAAAAAAGCCCCCATTTGTGGAAGAACCAGTCACGGGGTTCTCCATCAAGACAACGCGCCGGCTCACACTGCATCGTCTGTCAAGACGTTTCTAGCCAAAGTACAACATCCGCCTTATTCGCTTGGCCCCATGTGACTTTTATCTGTTTCCCTAAAGTAAAATCTGCATTAAAAGGAACACGATTTTAGCCCGTTGAAGCTGTGAAAGAAAAAGCGGCAAGCGTTATGCAGGAGCTCACAGAGAAAAAGACTTCCAGCACTGACTTCGATCAACAGTAAATTCGCATGGAGCCGTTGTAGGGATAGGGGAGAGGTGTATATTGAAGGTGATAATAACTAAATATGTATAAATTTAAAATAAAATGTTTTACAGCAATAGTCTCGTTATTTAATAGCCACACCTCGTACTGCAGTGAAATACTGAAATAGAAAGGCACAGAATTTGACCAATGGTAACCTCAATTAGAATGGGAACCTCCAATCTGTAATTACTTTTCTCCTAATAACAATGCCTGCAAATAAATAATCGAATTAAAAATTTAAAAAAAAAACAAAAAAAATGTAAAATTACTACTGTTTTTCCATCCAATTATCCATAATGGAAAATGGAATAGAATACTAATAACGTTAGTTGCGCAGAAACTGGCCTCAAACACACTTTAACATATATATAGTTATATTATATGTAAATATACAACTTGTGTACATTTAGCCTGGCATAAACTAACTGTCTGATGTTTGTAATGTACAAACGGTTTTCTATCATCGCATGCAACCCACCATATATACGCAACATACGCTCTTGTTGCGTTTAATCAGCACAATTAGCATGCAAGGCGCAGTTTTATCTTATAAATTAATTTCTTTTAATCTCTCTTTCAACTCATTATTTAAATATTTAAAAAGATATTGCATTCATTAACTTTTACTCAAACGTTTTGTCAATATTGTGAGTTTTATGATATATAAATTCAATTAAAAATTATCGAATGAGTAAAGTGATATTTTTTTAAATAAAAAATCTAGTATTATCTATAAGAGTGCTCAGTTTTTGGCAACTGAATTGAGATTGTAAAAATATTTAACACTCTTGATGAATATTATTTCATTTTCATTTATTTATTTTCAGCATCCGCATTAAAATTTGATTACAGAATGTTTTTATAAAGAACAAATATACAGGGTGGCCAGAGTGGGAAATTTCGAAAAAATAAAAAACGCATATTTAATCATTTTTAGTCTAGTTTATTTTCAGTGATTGACCCATTTTTTTAAACCCCTGTATCTCGAGATACAGCATCCAACTTTTGTTTTTTCAAATGGAACGTTATTTTTTTTTGCATATTTTTATAGTATTTGAGCTTCTAAAAAAATTTTTTTGAAATCGGTTAGGTTTTTCAAAAGTTATGGTAATTTAAAATATGAAAAACAAATTTCAGTTTATTGTCAAAATTACGTTATTTTATTTAAAGAATCTGTTCAAACTGGGCACCACCAACGGATAGGCAATCCAAAACTCTGGACTCCCACGCTTTGCTTGCAGCAGCACTTATGGTGGCGAAGTCAAGATCTAAGGCAGGCTAGAGTTATTCGGACGTTTCATATCATCGACTGAAGCCACGGGATTAAGGGATACTGTACACTTTATTTTTTAAATAACCCCACAACAAATAGTCCGTTGCGGTTAAGTCCAGAGATCGAGGTGGCCATTGGATGGGACAATGAGTTCCTAAGCACTTTTCATGGAAATTTCGTGTCCAGATAACCTCGAACAACTCTCGCATTATGTGCCGGGCAACCATCTTGTAGAAAATACATATCTAGCCGACATTGTAGAGGAATATCTTCAAGCAGAACTGGCAAAATGTCTCTTTTTAAAAAAGTTAGATACCTTGCAGGTTGGTTGAGTTACAGGAAACTTGTTTTTCAACCAACATAGCATAGCCACGCCCTGAAGAAGGGCAATATATTTGTCGAAACGTTGGCAAAAAAAAGACGAGTTGTTGTTTTTATTTGGACCGATTCCTCGCCAATTTTGAATTCTTAAGTTTATAAAGAATGTTTTGATACCATCGTCTATTATTTAATCTAGACCAACGCTCTTAATACGTCCGATTATATGCGTTAGCTCCTGATGGAGAGATAACTAAAAAATAACTTAAATTTTAAAAAGATTTGTAGATTAAAAGAACGATTGAAAACAAAACTATGATACCTAAATCTAAAAACGGTGAACCAATCATGCCCAAACTATTAAATTAATGAAAATGAGATGTGTATAAAAAGTACGTATTAAAAATATTCTATATAATATTAACATTTAAAAAAAATGAATAAAAAATGAAATAGCTGTTAAAAAATCATTTAACTTTTTCCCTGTAATAAAATTTTTTCAATGTTATTTAAAAAAAATATTAAAAGAAAAAGTTGAGACAAACTGTGGTTGAAAGGTGTCCCTAATGGGTTCCTTAAGTTTCTTCAGTCGAAGATAATTTGAATAGACAGGAATTGAAAAGTGATGTCATTTTAATAAAACTTAAAATGGAAAGACATTTTCAATTTTAGAAAACGGGTTATTTTAAAAGTAAACTGAATTAATAAGGGAATAAATATTTTGTACCTTTCTTAGCTAAAAGTTATTTTAGTTTTTTACTTTCACTTTTTTTTTAGTTTATTTTTTAACTTTACAAAAATTACAAAAATGTTTAATTTGTCCTCAGCTGTGTAAGATTGTGTTTTAAGTACTGCCTTTTTTCTGTCCGCTTAGTTGAAATTAACTTTAGACTGAAATTAATTTAGAATCTCATACCAAGTTGTCAAAGATTCTTGAGGAACCTCTCTCTTTGTCACAAACACAATAAAAAAGAAAACAGGTATAATATCACAAGGCTCATCAAAAAATCCAATCAAGAAGCATCCTGAAAATCTCTTATTGGGCTTCGGCAAAACATTTCAGCCATATTAGAAAAAGAAAGGGTGAAATGATCAAGAAATATGTTTTAGTCAGATGTTAGGTGAAAGAATGTAAAAAATCCTCTCTCTCTATCAAGAAATTTAGAGGTTGTGCTCAGGCACGAGTGGCTAGAGCACCCTAGAGAAAAAATGGTGGTAAAGTAAGTAAAGTAATCTCCTATTTTTTCAGGCAGAGCTTAACGTCCAACTACCAATTAGGTGTCGTGGACGAGGGCGGAAGCTCATACTTTACAATAAAACAATTTTTTCTAACAAATAAAAAGTAGTCATACGCGGGATTCGAACTGGTGATCTCTCACTCACAAAGCCATGCTCTTGTCCACTAGACCAACTACCGACCATGGCGGAATGTTCTATAATTATCATTATTATTGTATTATTATTATTTTTTTTTATTTTTTTTATTTTTTTTTTTTAGCGCATCAACAGCTGAGGTTATTAGCGCTCGGAGCTTTTTTCAGTGCACTGCCGGCCTCCGGACAGTGTTCTCTCGTTACAGACAACACTGTCCATCACCGGACAGTGAGCTGTAAGAAGCTCCTAGGAAGAGAAAATCTAAGGGTCAGCAGCTGGATTCGAACCCGGGACCTCCGCGTGGGAGTCTAGTATATGCTAACCTCATAGCTAATCCCTTCCCTATATTATTACTATTATTATTATTACACTTATAGAGCTGCTCACCCAGGCTAGAAAGTTAATCTAGTTGCAGAAGGATGTTCTGGGGAATAGCATGGCTAAGGCACTCGTTAAACGGGCTTGGCGCGAACGATGGTTGGCTGATACCCGCGGTCGATGGACAGCTAGTCTCATCGGAGATCCTGCAGCTTGAGCGGATAGGAGACAAGGCGAGATAGACTACTACCCAACCCAGTTCCTAACCGGCCATGGTTACTTTTGCTCGTATCTGAGCAAAATGGGTAAGGTAGCCACAAAAGATTGTATTTTTGGGTATTCTGCTCAGGATGATGCGAACCACACCTTCTTCGGATGTGAAAGATGGGCGGAGGAAAGAACTGGTCCGCTTTCACCGCACAACATAATGGATACTCTGCTGGTTAGCCTAGGACCTATGGGAGGAAGTTACCTATTTTGTTAGGGTCTGTGCTAAGATCAAAGAAGAAGGAGCTAGACCGTCGATAAGATCTACGGCCCAGACAAGTTGCTAATTCACAGATAGTTGCATTCAATACGAGGCACCACCCTGAAGTAACACTTTTGGCGGTTCCGGGGTGGACGTTATGGCTGAAGAGGAGGGGGTTTTTTAGTGGGTGGAGCCCCTACACACCCAGTCTTAATCTGGAAGGTGCCTGAGGCATTTTTCCCCCTCGGATAAAAAAAAAACTATTATTATTACGATTATTAATATACGAGGGTCGTTTGAAAAGTCCGTGCAAAGTCAGAGAGATAGCACTACTGGCGCGTATCGAGGTTATGTTTAGTTAGTAGCATCTCTTGGAAGAACACACACCAAGTTTCAGCCAGATCGGTCTATTTCTTTGTGTTTGGCATTCGTTTGAATCGAGGAAGTCGAGTGATTTTCAAAAAATGGACGAAAAAGAATTTCGTGTGTTGATTAAACACTACTTTATGAAAGGCAAAACGCCTCAGGAGACTAATGAGAAGCTTGATAAACATTATGGTGACTCTGCACCTTCGATTAGAACAGTTTATAAGTGGTTTCAAAATTTTCGGAGTGGCCATATGGGCACAAGTGACGCTAACGTTCTAGACGCCCTGTTGAGGTTACTACTCCAGAAATCATTGATAAAATCCATGATATGGTGATGGATGACAGAAGAGTGAAGGTGCGTGAGATTGCTAGTGCTGTGGGCATCTCGAATGAACGGGTACATAATATTTTGCATCAACATTTGGACATGACAAAGCTATCCACAAGATGGGTGCCGCGATTGCTCACGCTTGACCAAAAACGAAATCGTGTGAAGTGTTGCAAGGACGGTTTGCAGCTGTTCCAGAAGAATCCGCAGGACTTTAAGCGTCGTTTCGTCACTGTGGATGAAACATGGATACATCACTACACTCCTGAGACCAAAGAACAATCTAAACAATGGGTTACCAAGGGGGAATCTGCGCCAAAAAAGGCGAAGACCGTTCCTTCGGCCGGAAAGATTATGGCGACTGTCTTTTGGGATTCGCAAGGAATAATCCTCAACGACTATCTGGAAAAGGGTAAAACTATTACAGGTTCATATTATTCATCGTTATTGGACCGTTTGAAAACCGAGCTGCAAGAAAAACGCCCACGATTGGCCCACAAAAAAGTCCTTTTCCATCACGACAACGCACCAGCTCACACCTCAGCAGTTGTGGTCGCAAAATTAATGGAAATAGGGTTCCAACTCGTTTCACATCCCCCCTATTCTCCAGACTTGGCTCCCTCGGTCTACTATTTGTTCCCCAATATGAAGAAATGGCTGGCGGGAAAAAGATTTTATTCAAACGAGTAGGTGATTGCAGAAACGAATGGCTATTTTTCAAACTTGGACAAATCCTATTATTCGGAAGGGATCAACAAACTAGAGCAGCGTTGGACGAAGTGTATAAGCCTAAAAGGAGACTATGTTGAAAAATAAAAAAGGTTTACCCCAAAAAATTAAGTAGTTTTTATTTTTGCACGGACTTTTTAAACGACCCTCGTAAAAACCCCTCGTGAAGAGTTGAAAGTTTGCTCATAAGAACAATCCAAGGCTTTTGTTCTGTTTCTCCTGATTATATTTCACAATGTTTCAATTTTGTGTAATTAATAAAATGATTTAGCGTTTATTTTAAATTTCAAATGTTTCATTTTTTCTTAGAGTGAGAGAAGAAAGATAACAATCAACAGCTATACATTGTTTGATAATGAATTTTTAACACCGAGTGAATTGTGCGAGAAATTAAAAAATAATCAAATTAAAAGAAAAAATTTGTAAACAGAATTTCCATTACCTGGCCTTTTTGTTTTCTACAGTTTTTCCACAAAAGAGTTAATGGTTTTTCCAGGGGAAAAGTGAGGATTGACTGTAGAACTGGAACTGTTTTCTGATCATTTCCACTTGTGTCTGCATGAAACGTCAGGACAATTTTTCCCTACTACGGTGTTAAAAGTTCTCCGTCCGTATTTCTAATCAAAATGATTTTGATAAAACTTTAATAATTTCTCTTTTTATCCATTCCCTTACATTTATTTCTTTTTTTTGTCTGTCAGCGTAGTTGTTCCCTGCGGCTATTGAACAAGATATAACTGTAATTAACTAAATCATCATTTTTCTGGTCCAATAGATTGAAAAGAAAAATCTATTTTCCTTTCTATTCAGTCTTCTCTGAAAAAAAAATATAAAGTTTGTGTTTTATTTTTATATTTTAAATTTTATTTGGAAATTCTTTGTAATAAAAATGATACCGAAACCTAATAAACCTTTACACCTTCCAACCTCTTACCGACCTATTAGTTTGCTACCGATTATGGGAAAAATATTAGAAAAACTTCTACTTAAACGCATCTACCCTATTCTGGAATCTGCGACTGTAATTCTAACACATCAGTTTGGCTTTCAACGACAGCACAGCACTATTCAACAGTGTCACAGAGTAGTAGACGCCATTGCTTCCTCTCTGGAGCGGAAACAATATTGCTGTGGGGCCTTTCTAGACGTGACTCAGGCCTTTGATCGAGTCTGGCACCCAGGACTATTGTGGAAGTTAAAGAGTGCTCTTCCATCAACTTATTACTTGATTATACTATCATTTCTTACCGACCGTTTCTTTAAGATAAGTTGTGGATCTGCCTCTTCCGACTACTCTCTGGCACGGGCTGGTGTACCTTCTCTATACTGTGTACACATCTGACCTACCAACTGACTCAAACACACTGCTCTGCACTTACGCTGACGATACTGCTATTCTCTCTTCTAACTCAGACGCCACTACAGACTCCTCTCATCTACAATATCATCTAAACAAACTTGAACCCTGGGCCAAAAAGTGGAGAGTCAAATTCAATACTCAAAAGTGCGAACAGATAACTTTTACTCTGTGTCGTAATTCTTGTCCCACTTTAAATTTTAACTCAATTCCTCTTCCTTCTGCTAATTTAGTTCGCTACCTTGGGATGTACATCGACAAAAGACTAACGTGGAATCCGCACACTAAACTGAAAAGACTAGAACTCAACCGACGAAACAAATTACTGTTACGACTAATTGGCAGACAATCCAAACTACCATTGGAACATAAACGACTAATATACAACAGTGTACTTAAACCGATCTGGACTTACGGACTTGAGCTGTGGGGTTCAACCAAACATTCCAATTCACAAAGAATACAGTCCTTCCAATCAAAAATTCTCCGACAGATTACAAATTCACCATTTTATGTGTCTAACTCTACTCTCCATAACGATTTCAAAATCTCATACATAACTGACGAATCTAAATCTAAGTATAGAAAATTCTTTGACTCTTCCATTCTGTAACAATCCTCTTGTTCTAAATCTCGCCTCCACAACGATTCCAGATCGTCCTCCACGACGACTGAAACGCTGTTGGCCTCGTGACAATCTCCAGTAATGTAAGAAACGCCAGCGAGAGTGTTGCCGGTGGGCAGCTTTTTTTTTAAAAAAAAAAAATTATATTTTATCAACTTTTTTGTTTTTTTTTTAAGAATATATCCTTTGGGGCTCAGCCAGAGCTTCAAATATTCGATAGAATCCAATCCTTCGAGTCAAAAACACTCCGTAGAATCGCAAATGCTCCTTACTTTGCATCAAAACTCTGCCTTGCACCGAGATTTCCTTGTTCCCTAATGTTTCAGCAGCTTCAAGATCCCGTTACATTAAATTCCACACATCAGTCACAACACATCCTAATCCTCTTGTACCACTAACTTACTACATTGCCTGGAAATACTCCAAAAGACGGTTGAAGCGCCGGTGGCCACGCGATCTTCTAAATGAAGTAAGTGCCAGTGAACAATAGTGAACTATTCTTTCTTTGGGAGTTTCATCAATGGGTGAATTCTACCCTCACGTTACTCATGTTTATTATACTATGCATCATGTTGTAACAGCTTCACTTGTTGCAGAAATATACTGCAGTTGTGAAAATAAATAATGTAAAAAAAAATACAGCAATACTCTTCAAGTGGTGTAAAAATGAAGAGTTATTATTAACAAAAAAAGTTTCAGAAAACTACATGTTTTATTTATAAAATTATTACTTATTCTTTATAAAGCACCACGGTAGCCGAGTGGTTTAGAGACGAGGACCGTAATGCTAATATGTTTGTGTTGTACTGGGTTCGATTCCCGGTCTAAAAGTCTTGGATTTTATTTAATGGTTAATTAAAAGAATTAATTGTAAAGTATGTTTGCTAATCGTCGCCATCCACGACACCTAATTTGGTAGTTCGATGTTAAAGCCTGTCTGAACAGAAAATAAACATTACTTTACTTACTTTATTGACTTATTTGTATTTAGTTAACATTTTCTGTATGTTCTATTTTAGGGGCTGCTGTTGGAAAGAGTGGTAGTTACAAGATTTAAACGGGTTTAAGGAATAACTTCTAAGGCAAAACGCTAGCCTGGTGGCTAAAGATGCAACCCTTAAAGCTAAAACCCTTCAACCCTTGAATTTTATTTACAAGTGTTAATATGATTTGAAAACGTTTAAGATGAAAGATTTGAAGAAAACTTTGAAAGTGATGGAAAGCCATTCTTGTCGTAGAGAAAATGAATGAGACAAATGTTATACAGTCGAACCTCTCAATAACGGACACTGACGGGGGAAAGCAAAGTGGCCGCTGTTTGGAGGTGGTCGTTAGAAGGAAGTAGGCAAGTTTCATTATGAAAAGATATGGTTTTTTTTGCCAAACATCTATTTAAAAATTGTTTATTATTAATAGTTTTAAAAACGTACATAATTGCATAATTATTGCAGCTATATGATATGCATCAAGTTTTTCTTAATTATCCAAAAAAATTATCAAAACACTACATATTATTGACTTATTTAATAATTTTTATAATAATCATCACATGTATTCATAACAATAATAATTTATGGTAAAATTATCATCATACTATCATCTCTTATTAGAAAAATAGAAAAAACCTTTCGGCAAATTGACGATGGCTCGATTTGGTTTTTGCAAAATCTTCCAACACATTTATTTTCTCTTCTAGAATTAACCACTTTCGTTTGAGAGACATATCGGAAAAAATAATATCGTTCGTCCAAAGTTATATTGAAAAATGATTAAAATGGTACAAGATGTATGGAGCTTATATGGGAAACTTTAGGAAAAACCAGTAAAAAAAAAAAAACTTGAGAGGGGATAATTATTTTTATCACCGCATCAAAGGAACTTTTAATAATAAGGTGGCCGTTGGTGGGAGGTGAAACATTTAATTCGTTCCCTAAAATCAATGTCCGCGGTCGCTCTGTAGAGTGTCCGTTAGACGGAGGTTCTTTTATATAGACAAGTGTATAGGGGTAAAACGGGGAAATCCAAAAACTGTCCGAAAAATGGAGGTTGTCGCTAGTGAGAGTGTCCCTTTATTGGAGGCTCCACTGTATATGGAAGAAAATAAACAATAAGAAATTTTGTGGCTTCTAGCTAAATATCTTAAGCAGATTTGTTCTTTGGCTTCTACAAAATGTTTAAAATATTTCAGGTAAGAGTTTAGAATGGATGATTTCAGAATTGTGAGAACAAGGAGCTATGCCAATAGAACATTTAAACGTCTGTATCATGTTTTTCTTGCAGGCAATCAAGGTGGTTGTGGCTCAGACCAAGAAGGATCTTTTTGGAAGATATTTCTGCCTGAAACCATATTGGTAGATCAATAAATCTTTATGACCATACTTTTAACCTGATGATTGTTATGATATGGAAAAACTACTGTAAATTACTGACGGGAGCGATCGTAGATATTTTCTCAGACTATCCTAATACCTTTTCGGTTGAGAAAGAATAAACAAAAACAACAAAAAGAAACGTTGCTTAAAATTAAACAAAATTTTCAATAAATTATAAGACATTTAGATTAGTAATAGAGTTAATATCTTGGGTATAAATAGAATCTCTCTTCCAAAGAGAAACCTGTACCACAAGTGGAAGAAAAATTATTATTGGAGTATAATAAAAATAATAAAAAAGCGAACCATTTGTTTCAAGGCTTCGATTTAATAAACTAGCTTAAATGAGCACCAGTTGAAGCTAATAAAGGGTGGTGTAAGGAATTTATTCACAGCTGAGAGTGCATTATAGCAAATATAGCATCGGATATTGCAAAAACATTCCTGTTTCTGCTATATTAATAAGCTATTCTGCCTTGTAAGTCACTTGATAAATGTTATTATTCATGATATCAACTTTGTTTTGTTTGTTATTTCATTGCATCTGCTTATCATTTATAAAATTTTTATCGTTTTCTTTATAAATTTATACACTGTGGAAATATTTTAAAGTATTGTATTAATGTGTAATAATTTTGGTTGTTTATTAATTTTGTAAGTTAATTTTTTGTCTTTATTTGTTTTCATTTTGTGTTGAACTTGTAGGTTTCTATAACCTGCCGACATTTTGTTCAATCATTATCGAATTGTTTTAATATCGAACAATAATAATCGAATAATTCTTAATAATGGAAACAAATTTTCCAAATCGATCAAAGACGTTTGAAAAGACATAATTAAACCAGATTAAATCGTAGTGACGTATTCTCTATATATTTAACTCAAGCGTTGTGCGCATTGGAATTCTTTTTATTTATTTTTTTTAAATCACTTTGAAAAATAAAAGTCCAAAATTCTTACGATGGGTGGACAAGAGATGAGATGACAGCAAAAAGATCAGGAGGCCAATGAACAGAAGTTACGTGATCAGGTTTATGGTTTATAACTGCATGCGGGACAATGTTTCTATGTTTAGCAAATATGGGCAACTCAAGATGGCAGCCCTGATTTTTGTGAGATCTTGTTGATTTTTGTTTAAACTTAACAATTAAATGTTTTTTTGGGGGTTATTGGTTATTGTTTTGGGTTATTGTGTTAGATTATGTTTTTGGATTATTTATAATTTACTGCAGAAAAGATATATAACAATTATTTGAGAAACCATTATCATTTATTGGCCCGGAAAAGGCTCTGCCGGGACACTTAGTTGGTCCGGAGCCCTGTTTTAGGGGTTTCGAAGTGTGTTAAGACTGCGGCCATTAACTTATGGGTGCAGTGTAGGTCTCCAAGTGTGGTGGAAGGAGTTCATCAGAGGCTATTCGCCGAGGCTGACTGCAGAATTAATCCGTCAAGGCCGTGTGGGGAATATAAGGATAATTGTAGGCCTATTAACTAGGCCACTGCAGGCTCAGAAAACACATGCAAAAGCCTTGCGCCTGGCAGATGATAGCCTCTGTAGGTTCTGTTAGGAAGAAAAGGTAAACGGCTCTGTACGTGTTGTGTTCAGTGTGAGGGGCTTGTCTGGACTTCTCGGGGAGGAAAAACCAAGGTATGTGAGCTTTACCCACAAGAGTCGCTCTCCAGCATTAAGAGTCTAATTAAAAGGACAGGTATGGAGGGTGAGCTTTAGACTGAGGGGAGCCACAATAGATCCGAAGGGGCGAAGTGGCGTAGGCCTTGAGGCCGCCCTAGACTAATCTAAGGTTCCTCCTTCCCCTAACCCCAAAAATCAGATAGTAAAGATGCCATTTTACCAGAGAAAAAAGATGTTAAATGAAAACTGGCAAGATCTTTACATTTTTATGTAAGGATGATCTGGTACATCGCCACAATTGAATTTAACTTGCTCCTTAGTAAAGCTTTTAAAGTTTACGTCGCATAAATCCGATTTTTATTATTTTAGAAAGAATATAAATGATTCTCTTCATTATTGTTCAATCATATTTTTTATTTTTAAATTACACTTTTTCCCAAAGGAATACATAACCTTATCCAAGTTTATATTCTATCATTTATTATTGTTCTTCTATAACAATGGCGCTACCAAAAAAAGAAATAATAATTTTTAAAAAAGAGATGATACAGCCTAAAATTGTCTAGAGTAAGATATATCGTAAATTTCTCATTGTCATAATAGCGTATTCACTCAGACTGGATAGATAGCTTTGAGACAATCCCTACGACTTATGTATATATAGAGAGAGTACGAGAGAAAGGATTTCCCTGGAGTGCAGATCACGTACTACCCTGGACGATGGGAGATGATTGCCGTTCCTACTTCTGCCACCTTCTTAGCCCTACTACCGCCATTACTCATCTTCT
The DNA here is from genome assembly GCF_049639745.1 of Rhodnius prolixus. Taxonomy (NCBI): domain Eukaryota; kingdom Metazoa; phylum Arthropoda; class Insecta; order Hemiptera; family Reduviidae; genus Rhodnius; species Rhodnius prolixus. Next base: position 16,198,433 of record NW_027411582.1, on the reverse strand, counting down.
GTGCCCAACCTACCAGAACGAGTATTATTTGCGTGTGACGCAGTGTCTATTTCCTTCTCAGATTGCTTGCAGTTATTAAATGGTTTAAATTAAGCTTCTATAAATTAAGATAGATTTTATTTTTTTTTAAATCTTTTATTGCAATTTACCACTGCAACAGTTGTTGCAACAAGCAAATATGGTGAAAGAAAAAAGAAATAAAAGGAAATCATGAGTGGAGAAGGCACCCAGTGGTGTCACTCCTGTAGCGTGCTTTGCTCTCACAATAAGAGAAGATCACGAGGGCCACCTTCTCTTCAATCTCCTTAGAGGATTACCTGGTAATGTGGTGGAAGATAGGTGTTCTATGAGAGGGTTAGGATGAGCTGCTGTAGAGGAGTGAAATTTGAGAAAACGAGTGTTAGCAAGAACCTGTAATGAAAGGGATTTTGAGGTCATCATGGATAGTGGAGGTTAGATACATAGAACGGAGCGTTAAGAAATTTTCGAAGTATTTTTAATGCCTGGAGGCGTAGTGAGTTGGAAACGCTTAGTCGATCCCCCATACTTCGATGACCGTATGACCAAATTAGGGTCGCAGTAACAGTAGATATAAGAGTCTTTTCTTTTGTTATGTAGGTTAAGTTTCGAAAGTTTTTGCAAGTAGTCTGGCGAGAAGTTTTGTAGCGTTGGTTAGTTTCTTGTCTTTACAGTCTAGTCTGAGGGATTCCATGTCAACCGTTTGTCTAGGTGCAGTCCAAGGTAGCGCACTTTGTCCACAGTTAGTATACAGGAGTTTGGTTCAAGATGATGGGAGGTAGGATTTTCCGTCTGAAAGTAAATACCATAAATCTTGATTTCGTAACGTTGGTATTGATTCTCCATTTGAAAAGCCAGTCCTGTAAGTGTAAATCCTGTAAATCCGAATTAAGATAGATATGATTTTTATTTTTAAGATGTATATTTTTGCATTACGTACGAGTATTTTAGTGATTTCTTTTCAAACATAATATGTTTAGCGTGGCGTACTCCATCTTTGCTGATGATACTGCAATCTTATCTCCTCATTCCGATCCTCTTATCGCTACAAGAGCTCTTCAAACGCACATCAACCACTTACAGGACTGGCTTAAAAAATGGCGAATCAAAACTACCGTTACCAAATCAAAATATATAGTATTTACTTTAAGACGAAAAATCCTACCTCCCATCATCTTGAACCAAATTCCTATACCAACTGTTGACAAAGTACGCTACCTTGGACTGCACCTAGAAGCAAACGGTTTACATGGAATACCCCAGACTGCACTGAAAAGACAAGAAACTAACCATTGCTATAAAACTTCTCACCAGACTACTTGACAAACGATCGAAATTCAACCTAAATAACTCCAACTATTGTTTAATGAGAGTATGGGGATCGACAATACGTTGAAACTCTCTGCGCATCTACTCCATTTACAATCAAAACTACTCCAGGAACTGGGACGTGTGTTGGTCTAGTGGTCAAAAGCTTGGCTTTGTAATTGAGAGATTACCGGTTCGAATCCCGTGTATGACTACTTTTTTATTTGTTAGAAAAAATTTGTTTATAGTTAAATTATGAACTTCCGCCGCCCCCCCGGTCCACGACACCTAATTGGGTAGTTGGACGTTAAGCTCCGCCCTGAAAAAAAAATTGGCGATTACTTTACTCCAGGAACATTCAAAATTCTCCGTTTTCATGTTTCTAACACTCACCATCCATAATCACTTCAAAATCCCTTTCTGTAAAGAACTTGCCAAAGCTCATCCTAACCTTCAAAATCGAACACCTATCTCCTACCCCAATACCAGGTAATCCTCCAAGAAGATGGCCTCGCGATCTACTCTTATCGTGAGAGTAGTGTTGCAAGTTCTCACGGTAATAAAGGGGGACACCACTGGATGCTTTCTGCACTCAAATAATCGCAGACATTATGTTAAAATGTACCTCATTAAGTTGTTGCAAATGAAAGAAAGGTTAAATTTGCTGCTAAAGTTATTATAATGTAGAAAATTCCAAAACAGAATGTACATTTTACAATCTCAGGTAAAATTATTTTTGTTTTGAGGATGACTTTTTCGATTTTCTCTGAAATAAAAGTATTTATTTGAATAGTTTTCCGGATGGGATTCGTTTTGGGCAATTTGATTTACGAGTTAAAATATACACTTCTTTGTCAGCGCTGGGAAATCAAAGTAAAGAAAAATCTTGTCAGTTTTCTTACAAGATTTTTAAATATAATTTACATACTAACATAATATGAGCCAGCTTCTATAAGAAATATGAAATTTTAAACAATTAACGCTAAAATTTACAAAAAAAATTAACGATAAATAAGGGGTATTGTTCAAAATTTTGGGTTATAGCTGAACTGTCGCTGCCAAACAGCTAATCAGTGATATGATGGTTAATAATGTTCATCAGAAGTGCCACTGGAGCAGAATGACTATCAAGGCGTGATACAAAGATAAAGTCTTTGAATACACACCAGGACTACCTCGGTTTCCTTTCCAATGGCGTTCACTATACTATCTCATCCTGCCAGTTTAATCAATACAATGTTTAAATCTATTCCACTTGTTTTTGCAAAAAAGATCTCTACTTATATTAAGGATGTATTTCTTAAGGACTGTACCAAAGAATTAAAAATTTCCTTCAAATTAAAGTTTTTTAAATATATAGGGTGATCCATTCAAAACGCACCAATCGCTAATAACTTTTTAGGAAAGCGGAATTTCGAAAAAACGTACGAAGTAATTATATGTTTTTTTTTGTCTAGTTTTCAAATTTTTTAATCCTGATGCTGTATCTTTATTTTTGGCGGAGTTACGGCTAAAAACCTGATTAAGGTTTCATAAGGACCACTGGTTTTGACAATGATTATGAAAACTGCTTAAAAAATTGTGAAAAATGCCGTTAACCCCGTTTCGATATCCCTAATATTTGTCGAGATATTTAAGATCAAAGTTACAATTTTATCTATTCGTTTTCAATATTAATTTTCCACCAGAAATACACCAGTTTTGGGAGGTCCTCTGACTGCAAAAAATGTTATTGGTGACCCAAAGAACAAAAATAATAATAATTGAAGATTTTTAAAGAATGTAGTGTGATGTAATGGTTGTGGGTGAATCAGGATAAGTTTGTTTTATCATCAAATAAAAGTAACCATCACACTATTTTAATGCACCCCGTATGCAAGACTTCTTGACCTATGATTACGATAAGAATCTCTCGCCAGGGTGTTGTAGTGATCAAGAGCGTGACTTTGTTAGTGGGAGATCCCCAGTTCGAATCCCGCGGGTGTAGTCATTCACAATACTTAATACATCAAAAAACTTTTTTAAATAAAATGTAGTCATACGTAGGATTCGAACTGGGGACCTCTCAATTACAAAGCCACGCTCTTGATCACTAGACGAACATCCTGGCAAGATATTCTAACCGTAATCATAGGTCAAGAAGTCTTGCATACTGGGTGCATTAAAATGATGTGATAGTCACTTCAAATTTATCCTGATTCTCCCTTAACCATTGCATTCTCTATATTCTTTAAAATCTTCAATTATTATTATTATTATAGTTCTTTGCGGCAAAAATAATATTTTTTGCAGTTAGAGGACCTCCCAAAACGTGTATTTCTGGTGGAAAATTAATATTGAAAACCGATCACGAATAGATAAAATTGTAACTTTGATCTTAAATATCTCGAGTAATATTAGGGAAATTGAAACGGGGTTAACGTCATTTTTCACAGTTTATTATGTAGTTTTCATAATCATTGTCAAAACTAGTGGTCCTTATGAAACCCCAATCGTTTTTTTTTGCCCGTAACTCCGCCAAAAATAAAGGTACAGCATCGGGGGTGAAAAATTTGAAAACTAGACCAAAAAAAAACAAATAGTTTACTTCGTGGGTTTTTTTGGGGGGGATTCCGCTATCCTAAAAAGTTATTAGCGATTGGTGCGTTTTAAATGGATCACCCTGTATATTTGGAAAGACACAAAATTACCTAGAACGCAACTGTCTTAGTGAACCCAGGCTTGGAACACAATGCTTCTGCCAGCCATTACTGTCTTTAGCCTTCATTCTTCACCGTCTAACTCCCGTTGAGATGAGATCATCTTGGAAAAAAGTCCAGCCCCAATACAAGCCTTTTCGGCGAGCTTCACCGAGCCGTCCATAGGGTAGCTTTTTAGACAGTTTGTTCTTCTACATTCTCTCCATCTGATGACCCTAACCATTGGAGACAACCTTTCTTTATAAATTTCATGATATCTTCTTCCTTTATATAGCTGGCTAAATTATTTCTGATTCTCCACTGACCGTACACAATGCATGGGGACCAGTAATCTTTCTTAGTAACCTTTTAATTCTTAGTATCTTTTCGCTCTTTTCAGCAAATATTCTCGTCTCTTCAGCATATTATGACCTTCGCTTCCCCGTGGCAAGTACTCCTTAAGCAAACGCAGCTGATCGTGCTTTCATTTCAGCGCTCATTTTATTTCTATTTATGAAAACCGCTTTCCAGATATTCAACTTCTCAGGCAAAATAGTTTGATTCCTGGCTGGACACTTGATTTTAATTGTTTAGACATTCTACAGAAAATTGCATCAAACTTATTTAACCATTTAAATGGACAACGCAAAGTCCCAGTAAGTGGTTATTAAGGCATAACCTCACTATAACCTTACTGTGTTCGTAACCATGGTTAATAACAAAAATAAATATGAAGTCATCGTAACAGCTAGTTTGTAGAGAAGTTATCTGAATTAATATATTTTAATGACTGCAAAAAATAAATGAATAAATAAATAAAAATGGGAGCGCTTGAATATTCTATTCATAAAATTTTATATTTTAAATAAATTTACTCTTCTCCCTAATGGACGCTTTTAAAGCTTGGTACACGGCATTATTTTATTTTAAGATACCAAAGAGCGATAGGAATCGGCCATTTTATAATGTCGCTAACAACATGTGCATTCCCTATACACTACTTTCTCACCAGTTTTATGTCTGGTATATAGGAGGCAGTGGACAACTAGATGGGAAACATGAGAGAAATATGATAAGGTTTTTCTCTTTTTCAAGTGGTACATTTAATACAACAGCAATCAGCTGCAATGAAAGTAGATTAGATTTGGCCATTTAGATGGTAAAAATTAAATATTCAACCGACGATACCTGTTTACTCACCGATTGTACACGCATTTCTTTGTATGTGATCTGAAATAGCAATTGGATTCTTTTATTTTTTTTTTTTTTGTATTATTCAATTTTGAAAACTGTCCACGTACGCTTTAAAACCTAAAAATAAAAGAAGTTAAATAAAATTGAGTAATCGCCAAACATTAACCTTAAATTTTTACAATACAGATTATTTTAATGTGTAAAGCAGTATTGTTTTAATTTCTTTCCATTGTATTTCTACAGTTTTCTCTCATATTTCTGCTAAGTTTGTCTTTTAATTTTTTGTAAACTGTATGATTATTAGAAAGTGTTGAGCTTTTTCTTTGTGCCGTTGGCTTAATAAACAATCTTTACAATGATGTAAATGCATCTCAAACTTTAGAGACACATTAAAAATGATATATTAATATTCGCCTTGGTTTTATTTAATAAGAATGACACAAACAATTATTAACAATTAACTTACAAAATCGTAATAATTTTTTTTTGGCCTCTTTTTTGGCATAGGCTTCCGCCATACAGCCAGCATCGTCTAGGTGCTTATCACTAGAATATCACTCTCTCCATTCTTACTTATAAATACTGTAACGAAGTTGACCTGGGCAGAGAAGAAAGGCCTAGATTGTTCTAGGGGTTAAGCGACCAAAGCCGGTAACAGGCCACCACTGTGTAGACGAAAGGGCCGGTCTCTACCTGAACTAGAAAGGAAAGGGCTAGATTGTTCAAGGAGTTAGTGACCTGTGTAAAAGCCAGCTAAGAGAAAGGCCTCAGTTGGGGTGGTGGCATATGTGTTTCCCAGCCAGTGATTGACAGGTGAGAGTGAGACAGACGGAGTTGGAGAGAGACAGAGAATGGGAGGAGGCGGCTCACAGCTGAGTGGTGGCAGTATGTTTTCTCCAGCCAATGAACGTCAGGAGGGCGTGGAAACTTGTGCTCAGAGAGTTGGAGGAGGGCAGTCCCAGTTGGAGGGAGGCACGCAGTTAAAAGGAGGCAGACACAGCTGGAGAAGTCAGTTCTCTGTCAGTTGTTAATCAGTTTTAAGGAGTTCTTAATGAGTTTTAATCAAGTTATTGAGTTATTAGAGTTTTAGTCAGTTCTGAGAGTTTTAGAGAGTTTAGAGTTCAGTTAGTGTTGGAGTTAGTCTTGGAGAGTCAGTGTTGCGGAGTGCTTCAGTGGTAGCTAGTTGGGCAATTAGTCAGTTGATGAGTACAGCTGTGTTAGTGTAGCTGAGACTAGTGCCATTCGGTGCAGTGCGGACCAGTGGTCAGTCGGGGAACAGTTTTGTGGCGTTACGAAGTGAGTAACAGTAAACTGTTGTGACTGTTGTAAATGGTGACTGTAATGAATAGCGTTAGTTACTTGTAAATGTTAATGTGAGTAATGTTAACGTGTTAATAAATCAGGTTATTACTTACAACTTTAGCGAGTTTTATTATTTAATCAAACCCACATATTTAAAATAACTAGTGGCAGGCACTAGTTGTGTAAGTAAAGTTCTTTCTTAGTAAAAGGACAAGAAAAACTTTACAATACATTCACTTCACACATTCATCCCTCTACTATATACAACTATTTACATAAACCTTACAACTAATGGATGGATCAGTACTCTATATTCCTGCCATCTTTATACCTTAACCGAAATTAAAATCACGTAATCCTTCTCTAATCATTTTCTTGCATTCATTTTATAACTTTTAAATACATTCATATTTCATTGCTAGCTCTGCTATAGATTTAAGCACATAGATGTTGGTGGAGAATATTATGTCTTTGTAGCGAAATGGTGCATCTAAATACCTGTATATGTCGTCAAACATTCGTTTCCTTTCTACTACATAACGTGGACATATCATTATTATATGTTTGAAATCCTCCTCCTCATTGCAATCTATGCAAAGAGGAGAGAGGACCTTTTGTTGATCCTGTGTAGATACGATCCGCACACAGCGTGGTTCGCTCTCAGCCTGCTTATTGTAGTAACAACCCATTTATTAGTGAGAGTTCCCTTATAAACCATGGTTGTCTAGGTAACTGATCTACACACAGTTTTATAGAATCTCCCCTTTATTACCATTACTGTAATCTGTCTTTGGGTAGGTTATTATTTATTTATCTTTATCTACACTTTTTGTTTTTAATGTGTTTATTTTTTTTTGTTACATGATTGAGTATTTGACTTGTAACTTTAGAATCTATTATTAAAACTGTCCGGTAGTACAATTGCATGAGGGTTGATCGTCAAAAAAGTATAACGTTGAAAAAGCACCCAACTTTGTTCAATTTTTGTCTATTTTTCTATAAAAGATAAAATTCCCAAATTTTCTTTGATATAAAGGGCAAATCCTCCTTTATAACTGTAATTTTATTGCAACATCGCAGATCGAATAGATTTCGAGTTATTTATTAATAAGTAAATGAGTAAAAGTGGCCTGATTTTGATAATCTATTTGCATATCTGGAAAGATGTGATTTTTACTGTTATTGTAGGGAACTTCAGTATAATAAAGCATTTCTCTCCCATACTCAAATGTTCTTCCTACCAATTACTATTACCAAAGAGTAACTACTTAACAATGAACTTCTAATTTTCAGGAGGAATTAGGTATTGAAATGAGTATTCTGGTCTAGTAACACTTAAAAGTTACAAGATAAATGCAATAAACATTAAATGCACTTAAATTAATAATGTTTACTTTAGATCTTTTTCTGAAAAAAGAAACAATATTTATGATAATGAATTGAAGTAGGCGTTTTAATAAGTTTTTTGTAAAAAAAACTATAATAATAATAAGAATTAATTATGGCTGAAATATTAGGACTTTAATTGCAGTTAATGAGTTAATGCATTAAGAGAATGCACCAGATTTATTATATTTCGATGAGTTCTAAAGGTGCATTTTCTGTTAAAAATCATAATAATAGAAAAATCTGTACGATGCAATTCTCTGAGAAAGTGAATTATGCACCTTCAGTTTCTATAAAGCCCAAAACCTTTCTTATTTGAATAAAACGTAAAGAAAAACAACAGAATATGGACAAGGAAAAACAAATATATGTTCTAAATTCTAAGTGAAGGATTATTTAAGAAGTTGAGTTTAGATTGAATGTAAAATAATTTATAAATACGAGTTTTGTGTGACAGCATTGTGAAAATCTTTGTTAACATATTAGCATTTTAGTTAACAGTTCAACAACTTTACAAGATACTTTTCTAACATTGTCTTGTATATAAACACACTTGAAACTCGACAACATTTACAGGCCTTACAATTTTAGAACATCTTTGTTCAAACTTGGAACATTATAACAACAATATTACCTTCAATATTTGCGAAGCAGATGCATTAAATGAGTATTCTTGAATTTAAAAGCTACTTTTGTTTTTTCGACTGCTAAAATTTACTTTCATGATAATGTGCATGTTTATTGTGGGGAAACTTTTAATGCGTCAAGAAAGACATTTTCTATCTCAAGTAGAGTCGATCGATGATCGAAACGGGCATCCTTTCGATTCACTTCAATCCTGAGTATGACCTATAGTTATAATTGGATGACCCTAATTCAAATATTGTAAGCCAATTTTGCTTATTAACAATCATGATTTGTTTAATTATTATTAATAGACATTTATTTTGTAAATTCAATAAAAAGAGATTTAAAAATAGTAATTTCCTTTAGCAACTCGCCGCTGTCCACCGACACCTGGTCGTAATTGGACGTAAAACTAAACTAAAATAGTTTTTTGTAACTTAATATTTCGGAAGTCTCCCTTTCCATGTGTGTTAAAAAGAAATCATGTTTCTGTCACGAACAATTTGCATACCTAACTAGAAATCTCTCCAAAGAAGTCACGTGTGGTCTGTGTTGGAATTATAATTTAAAAAAGCATATATTTAAAAATAGATATATTTAAACATAATTTGAAATAAGAATTAAGATAAAATCAAACATTTTTTTTATCAATTAATAATTTTTGTAACCATTATAGGAAGATATATTTCATTTTTGAAATATTTACTTATTTTTGGTAGCTGAATATTTGTTTGGGCATTTGGCCAGTCAAACAGTTCGTTACACACGCTTAGATACAGCCTTACAGTTAAATCATCTGGCAGTACAATTAGCTTATAATATATACTTTATTATTTTGGAGAGCATCACATCTTTAAAGAGTTTAAAAATTTTTGGAACATTGTTCTTATACAGGGTGACCAGAGTTATATGCTCCACCCACTTTTTTTTTAAACGGCGGGAAATTTCGAAAAAATAAAAAACACATATTTAATCATTTTTAGTCCAGTTTATTTTCAGTGATTGACCTATTTTTTTAAACCCCTGTATCTCGAGATACAGCATCCTACTTTTGTTTTTCAAATGGAACGTTATATTTTTTGTTGCACATTTTTATAGTATTTGAGCTCCTAAAAGAAACAAAAAAATTTTTTTTGAAATCGGTTAGGTTTTTCAAAAGTTATGGTAATTTAAAATATGAAAAACAAATTTCAGTTTATTGTCAAAATTACGTTATTTTTTTTAAAGAATCAGTTCAAACTGGGCACAATCAACGGATAGACAAGCCAAAACTCTGTACTCCCACGCTCTGCTTGTAGCAGCACTTACGGTGGCGAAGTCAAGATCTAGGCAGGCTTGAGTTATTCGACGTTTCAGGTCGTCGACTAAAGCCACGGGATTAAGGTTATTGTACACTTTATTTTTTAGATATCCCCCACACAAAATAGTCCATTGGGGTTAAGTCCAGAGATCGTGGTGGCCATTGGATGGGACAATGAGTCCCTAAGCACTTTTCATGGAAATTTCTGGCCAAGTAACCTCGAACAACTCTCGCATTATGTGCCAGGCAACCATCTTGTTGAAAATACATATCTAGCCGACGTTGTAGATGAACATCTTCAAGCAGAACTGGCAAAATGTCTCTTAAAAAAAAGTTAGATATTTTGCACCAGTTAAGTTCTCTCTGTAGAAGTATGGGCCGATTTAGGTGATTTCCTAAAACTCCATACCAAACGTTTGTAGAAAAAACAACCTGAACGTCGAATAACTCTAGCTTGCCTAGGTCTTGACTTCGCCACCATAAGTGCTGCTACAAGCAAAGCGTGGTGTCCAGAGTTTTCGCTTGCCTATCAGTTAATTGTGCCCAGTTTGAACTGATTCTTTAAAAAAAATAACGTTATTTTGACCATAAACTGAAATTTGTTTTTCATATTTTAAACCACCATAACTTTTGAAAAACCTAACCGATTTCAAAAAAAAATTTTTTTAGTTTTTTAAGGAGCTCAAATACTACAAAAATATGCAAAACAAAATTATAACGTTCTATTTGAAAAAACAAAGTTAGATGCTGTATCTCGAGATACAGGGGTTTAAAAAAAATGGGTCAATCACTGAAAATAAACTAGACTAAAAATGATTAAGTACGTGTTTTTTATTTTTTCGAAATTTCCCGCCGTTTAAAAAAAAAAGTGGGTGGAGCATATAACTGTGGTCACCCTGTATATCTTATGTATATCTTAAGCAATGGTACCATTCTTCTTCTTGAACGGCGATCAGAGAATTTGACAACCACCAAACGGTACCATTATTTTGTCCAATTTTTACAAATTTAAAAAAAGAAATAATGATTTTCAATCAATAAATATCACCTGGTGATTACAGATTATTTTGGAGGAGATAAAGAAAATAAATTATCTAGTTATTCATGGAATAATACGAGTTCACGATTACCAGAACCAATATATAGCGATGATGACTCTGCCTAACTAAATGAACATTTTGCAAGCAAGCTTTGGAAAAGCACGTACCGAACAGCAGCTATAGACTTAATTAAAATAGCAGACGCTAGTGTCTGGCCCGTGCCTGCGCTACCCACCGATCTGTTCTGATCTCGCTGAATATAACTGGCCGAGCCGCCTTCTCCCATCACAACGCACAGAAACTAATCTCTCATATGAAAATTCCTAAGCTAGAAAGTTCTTACTTCTCGTATTTTCCAGCGGGGCTATAGTCTTCTTCGTAAACACAGCATTATTGAAGTGAAAATTATTAAAGTAATGCCCAGTATTAGTTAAATATTAAAGGAAATACATATATTGAGAAAATAATTTGAAGGAGAAAATAAACAAGTTCGAAATTACGCAATGCTAAATAAGAGAATATTGCACAGTAACTGTAATTGTACTTATTGCTTATAAAGACTTGGTCTCACAGCAAGAGGTTGATTTATACATAGCTTAGTCTAAACATAAAACGAGTAGCGGAGAGGGGAGGCACATTTGAACAGAATTTACATTTTCTGTTGCAGAGTGCCCAGAATCGTATTATTGAACCTTTTTATTTTGTTTTCTACAACTTTCAAGTCTTCTTAACAGATCAATATCAATAAACAGTTGGTACTTTACATACATATCTATATTTTTTTAATTTAAAAATGTTGTGTCACATGTTAATATCTGCCCCACTGGTGGCGTTACCTTTGAACACAATATGAAATATAAAGAAATGATATTACTTTACTCTGAATCTATCTTCTATCGGTTATTTCTCTCACTACTACATTACTTTCTCTTTTAAACCACTGAAATCTAGTTCAAAAAATCAAAGAATGACTCAGTTCGGGGATGTTGTACCCGAAGTGTGATGGGTAAGGAACGGATTTTTATGTATTTAAAAATGCCAAATATTTAATTAAAATATGCATTTATTTTCGTCAATTATGTGGAAAATATGTGATTTTCTTAAAATATTTTCTGGAATATTTAAGTAAAATGGACATTTTTTTTTTATGAAAATGGATTTTTTTGGGGGGGGAGGAGTTATAATTATTTATACAAGAAAAGAACATTTTTACAATTTATAATAATTTATTAGGAACAAAATAATTTGTTTTTACAAGTTATAATGATTTATACAACAAAGAACATTTTTACTATTTATAAAAAGATGTGTTAAATTTTCAATTTTGAAAACTTCACTCTTCGAAATTGTTTGCAACCACATGAAATCTTTATAGATATCTTCCAGGTAGTTTTTCCGCAGAGTGCTCTCGTCAGGCATTTTTTTCCCAATATAGGTCTCTAAGAATCCTTTGAAATGAGGATTTTTAAGTTTGTGGAAAGGGATATCTGCTCTAACCAAAGCCCGACACAGATCTGTACTCAGAGTAGACTTACTTGATGATGGAGATGTAAGGAAGGCTTGATAGGACGTCCTCTCTTTCTTTCTGTTTTTATTCTCTATGTGCGATCCGGTGGCAATATGTTGGGTGACTTGGGAACGTTGAGAGCAAGAAACGCGCTTGTCACAAGCTGTGCAGTACAAAATGTCTCCATCACTTCGAAAAAGTTCTGCTGGAAACTCGCGAAGATATTTAGCAACCAGTTGTTTGTTTGAGGCCGATGTTCGTGGCATTTCACCCAAAAAAGAATACACTAAGTGACCGAACGAAATGAATTGGACACTTCAACGAACGAACTGAAAGAACAGACAACATCAGACAACTTCAAAGAACTAACAAGTGCCCGTCACTGTTTAGCAGCATTCTGTGTAAATTACAATAACCATTGTACCCACTGTGATTCACAGCCCTACAGTCTGTGGTTCACAGTTCCTGTCAACCACCTCCCAATTATGAAAATATGCCCAAAATGAAAAATATGAAAAAATATGTACATATTTTGATTAAATATGTAGAAATATTTATTTATTTTAATCAAATATGTATAAATATGCGATAACATCCAAATATGTGGAAATATGTGAAATAAAAGTAGACTCAAACGGCTTAAAAAGTGTCAGTATGAATACTTCTAGTTGAAAAACGTCTGTAAATTGCCTAGAAAAAAATATGTAAATACATACGAATCCGTTCCCTAGTGATGGTGAACAAAATATTCGATTTGTTGCGCTTCTTAATGTAGATTCTGCGATTAAATCAAAATAAGACACAAACTTGCAGGTCGGTCGGGCACATTTTAACTGTGATGTTGAAGTGTGCCCCCTCTACTACCATAAAAGAAAATATAATATCCAACACATTTTGCAAGCAATTAGACTTTTGTAAATACTAGATTTAAGAATACGAATTCCATTTATTTATTCGAGTTATTTGGCCTTGTACGAATGAAATGTTGAGGTTATTAAGGTTAGTCTCGTAGAAAGAAGCATCAACTATCTATCGACGACAAAAGTTTTAATTGGAATGTCTCTGTACAGTCCATATGTTTTTGTAGGTTTGGATGAACCCCACAGCTTTGTAGTCCTCAAGTCCACATAGATTTGAGAATAGGAAAAAATGTCTACGATTAAATGCTTTTGTAAAAATGTTAACTATAATCTTTACAAATAATTGTAAGGCGCACAGGACAATATACTTCTTTTACCGTTGAATCAAATAATCAAATTCACGAGTCCCATTATCTTAGATTTGCCTTTACGTGAATGTTGTATACGGAGCTAGTTGGTACATTGAATTTACTAAATGTTGGGTCTGTGAAGTCTGATTAAATAGAACAGTTTTAGAAAAAGATTTTATTTGGCAAAATTGGTCTGGTTTATCAACCATATTTTTTATCCCTAAAGAAGTTTTACAAGCTTACCTAGCTAGCCATCAAGGAAGATCGTAAGCAAGTTCTATTCTTCGATAAAAATTTATATAATAACAATTTTGTGAGTAAAAATAAGGAAATGGGCGTTATGTAAATTTCAGATAAGTTTCTCCTTAATAGAGTTATATAAAAATATGGATAACGCGTTCCATAAAGTCAAGATGCTATCAGGGTAACCACACTCAATACCTCCAGTATGTTAGGGTTTTTTTAACAAAAATGTAACAAATGGTCGAGCATTTTCACTGGAGTAGATCTTTTAAGTAATTCATTTTGAGTTTTTTCGAGTCTTAATCTTGGAAGAAGTATTTTGTATGACAGATTTCGAAACTACAATATATTTTTATTGTATGTACATTGTTATTACTTACTTACTTACTCTAGGACTATAACCATCCATGAAGGACCCGAGCCCCAGCCACTACAGCTCTCCACCTATCTCTGTCTCTGGCCGACGTTCTCCATCACTGCTGACCAAGGGCCTCCAAATCGTCCTGTACATCACTCAACCATCCAAGTCGGCGCCCTACTCCTCGGCCTTTACCCACCAAGGTATCCACACAGCGCTTTCCTAGGACCTCTTATCTCCTCCATTCGGTGAAAATATCCCAGCCATCGCAGTCTACCAGACTATCTAGTGGCTCCTATATCTGGCCCACCGAACAGTTCAACGACCTCTCGATTCGTCCTGATTTTATAACCATCTTGCGTCCTTACAGGAAAATCCTTCTTAATACTTTTCTTTCCCACCTGCACAACCTTTGTTCGTCCGCTTTGGTTAATACCCATGCTTCTGAACCGTAGGTAACAATTGGACGCAGTCTCGTCTGGTAGATTCTTATCTTTATTGCTCGGGACAAGCATTTCCTTGAGAAAACTAGCTGCAGCGCCCAGAGACATCTGTTACCGGCAGCGATTCTCTCACATAGATCTTCCCTAACACCGTTATTAGAAGTTAAAACTGCCTCCAAGCGCTTAAATTATTTCACGCCTTCAAAAGAGTACTCCACCACTCATAGGTACCAGAATATTCTTCTTCTCCTTGTATTAACCATATACTTGATTTTCTAGTAGTTTACCATTAAACTAAATTCCTTAGCAGCCATATCCAGCTCCAGAGAAGCTAATTTTAGCTCCTGCTGCGACCTTGCCAGTATTGTCACATCATCGGCATAAGCTATTACTTGCACCATTTCATTAAAAGATTGCCACTAAAACTGGTTGACAACCTCCTCATAATAGCCTCTAACACTATGTTAAACAATGTCGGTGACATCGGGTCTCAGACCTGAGTTTATTCTAAATTCTCTGGAGGTTTTCCCTTGGATTACTACTTGTCCATAGTTGCAGGCTAAGCACATTTTCGACGAACCAAATCAATTTCTCCGGATATCCCAGTTCTCTTGTACATCGAGAGAAATCAGCTGCACTAATCCGATCATAAGCCATTTTAAAATCTACAAAGAGAGAGTGAGTATCCACATTAACTCATAAAACTTTTCAAATATGGCCCTCACTGTGAAAATATGATCCATCCATCTTCCCGGTCTGAATCCACTTTGGTAGATTACCCAACAACTACTTCTGACCTTTCCATTAATCTTTTATTGATTATAGTTGCCAGAATTTTGTATGGGACATACATATTGTTATTACGCTCTCTAAATATGAAAGAAAATCTGGAATGTAACGAAAATGAAATTAAAGTAATCGCCAATTTTTTCAGGCGGAGCTTAACGTCTAACTTCCAATTAGGTGTCGTGGACGGAGGCGACTAGCAAACATACTTTACTGTAAATTTCTATTATTAACCATTAAATAAAATATAAGGCCTAAAGACCGGGAATCGAACCCAGTACCACAATACATGTTAGCTTCGCAGGTCTCGCCTCTAACCGCTCTGCTACCGTGGCGCCCCGAAAATGAAATTAGTGCCAAAACGGATAACCAAGTTCATTTTTTGTTTTTTAAGTTAGTCCAACGCTGTGCGGCCTTATCCAGTCGCCAAATTGTGCTGGCTGTTGTAAGTCCGATGAAACTGTGCGGCACTTTGTTGAGGTGTGTCCCGTTTATTCTAAAACTAGATTCCTCGTCTTCGGTAGGGTAAATGTTTCCCTACCGGAGATTTGTGACATCTGGTAATCTTTATCAGAACTCTCTAGGTTTATTCCAGTGCACTGAGGCGATTGAGTCGCCATGCTCCCTAGTGTCCTGTTACTACTTTATTGGTTTATTATATTAGCATCTGGCAACCTTTAGCCGGATTTGTTGTTTCTAAAGCCCCGGTAACTCTCATGAGATGAGTGGTGGGCGGGGAACAATGGGCATTTTGGATTGCCTGCGTTCCTTCCCCTTTCTGGTGGAACCGCCCTTCTAAAGCAATCTCTTCGCTGATCATGCTACCTCTCTTTACAATCACGAACTCAGCTTCTAGACCCCTTTAAGAATGTCTGTCTTAATGGAAAAGTGGTATACCAAATTTAAGATAAAGGAGAACGTTCGATTCCCGGTCGAATGGCGAATTTTACCGGCGGCCGTGCACTAAAAAAAAAAAAAGGTAATTTTGTTTTAATGATATTTAATGCCCGTCGAAATTAATAACAAGTCTCCAGGAATTGAGGCTCTGTGGTCGCCAGTTCGAGACTCAATAAGAAACCATCATTAAGCTCATTTTTTTAATTAAATGAATTGTAGAAATAACAAGGTTACCAACCTATCTTTATATTCAGTTAAAAATCATTAACAAAGTTTTACAACTTATTATTGTATTATTTCCTGTTTTTTTTTACACGAAAAACAACAGACGAGTGCATGGAACAGCCATGGTTCGCATAAAACACTTTAGAGAATCACTCAGCCATTCAATAAACACAAACACACTGTCTAGTAAAAGTAACCTGATGTGTGCCAAAACTTTGATGTAACCTAACCACAGGCAAACTCGTAACTTATCATACGCACGCGCATGCCATACGAAACACACAATACACTTTCTGCCAGAGTAACAGCTTACCATGGAACAAACACTGACTTCCTAGTGAGTAACTATAGAGAGCTTTCAGGTTATACCAGCTTTAAGCTTTCAACTTTACTGTACAAATCTACACACAAATTATTAGTGCTCAAGTATTTGCATAAGCGTGCGCCATGTTTGGAAAGTGTGTTGCAATTAGCCGTGAAAGAGAGTAGGTAATTAAAATTTTGGCCGAATTCTTCCATCATTTAATCGCCTTGTTTCCAAAAATTACAGTAATTCAAATCTTATTATTATTTGACAATTAATAACAAAACAATTTATGAATTGTTGGGCAAAAAAAGAAAAATATGGGAAAGCTCCATTTGAAAAGACGACATTGAATTGGCGCCGAAGTTGCCACTTGATAGTGTCTCTGGGTCGAATACGAGTTGGCAGTTAGCCATTGGACTAGACGGGTAAATGGCCGTCTCACTTCCAAACCTGTTTACACGATCAATGTTGTACCAAAATTCTACTATTTTTACTTAAAAATAAAAAAAAAAAGTCTAGTCTAAAAATAAATAACATTTTGTGCTCGTAATTTATTTTGCTTCTATTTCATGAGTAAAAAAGTTAACAGCCTTGCTTCATATCCAACGAGGTGTTATTTTAGAAAAAATATAAATATTTTAAGATTCTGTGTTTTTAATGTCAGTTTTTATGGATTTTGATATGATTTTATGGATTTGGGTATTCTTTAAAATCTTGTGATCCCCAAAATTAACTACAGTCAGTTCTTTGTGGTGCATTTATTCAACTGTATCGATCTGCTGTATCGATTAGTTTGATTATTAACGTTAATAGTGGAACTTCTTAGTTACAGCATTACGTAAAAGTTTTTCTTGTCATGGATGCATTTAAAGTTCACAGTAAATTCGTGTAGCAAAATTGTTGTTTTCTTTCAGTGAAACCAACACACGCTATGCATTTTTAGATCTATGTAGCGGTGAGGGGGGCCCCTTTAAAACAGTTTTAATTTCTCGCCAAATATTTAAAACATTTATGATTGGTAATTTTCTCCATATTTTGTGGTAGACCTGTTGTATTATCGATAGAGTTTCGCTTCGTTTTCATTGTTTGGTAAAGTCAGAATTGAGGATTGTTATATTTTGTAAGGTGGAAGTAAAATTTTTGTTGCAGCTTTGGAAGTGTATTGTGAAGATTGTAGTGGACAAGGTGTAAGTATTGTTAGTCCATATTAACATTTGGAATTCGTATTCTTAAATCTAGTATTTACAAAAGTCTGTTTGCTTGCAAAAAAGTGTTGGATATTATATTTTCTTTTATGGAAGGAGAGGGGGCCCATTTCTACATCACCAGTTAAAATGTGCCGCCCTACCGACCTGCAAGTTTGTGACTTTTTTCTGTTTAATCGCAGAGAAGGGGAAAGCGGTCCGAACCTACCATTAAGAAGCGCAACAAACCGAATATTTTGTTCAAACTTCCTAAACCCATCACACTTCGGGTACAACATCCCCGAACTGAGTCATTCTTGATTATTGAACTAGATTTCAGTGGTTTAAAAGAGAAAGTAATGTAGTAGTGAGAGAAATAACTGATAGAAGGTAGATTCAGAGTAAAGTAATATCATTTCTTTCTATTTTATATTGTGTTCAAAGGTAACCCCACCAGTGGGGCAGATATTAACATCTGACACCAAATGTTTAAATTTAAAAAATATAGATATGTGCGTAAAGTACCAACTGTTAATTGACATAGATCTGTTAATAAGACTTGAAAGTTGTAGGAAACAAAATAAAAAGGTTCAATAATACGATTCTGTGCGCACTCTCCCCTTCTTCCTGAGTTGCAGCTATACATTCTACTAGGGGCCCGTCAAGGATTCGGCCAAAAGGGCAGAGATCTTGAAAGCATGGAATTTGAGTGCTTCAATGATGTACTCCACTAAGAAATGAAGTGGTTGTTGAAGCCAAAGTGTACACAACAGGTAAATCACTAGCTGCAGGTCCCTCACGCGATGCTAATCGCTTCTATATCTTTGTCTTAAGATCGGGGCAATAATAGATTCTAATGTTGTAATTTTTCTCGTGACATCAAGACAGTTTGCAGAACCTTAGAAACCTTTCTTGTGGTATCCTTTAAATGCCCTGTGAGGGCGGACTTTCAGAAAATGAGCGCTTAATAAAGTGGACAGAGGATGGGTTAAGAGGGAAACCACGCGGAAAAGTTTGCAACCCTAACCAATCTTTTCTTGCTAAACTTGTCATTCGCAAGTTGTAGCCAAAAACCATCCCTGTAAAACAACTGTACACTTAGTTTTTTTTTTTTAAATTAAGAAGACGTAATTGAGTATGGCAAATTGAATTTTCATTTAGTTTTACTTAAAGCAAATAAGGAAATAGAATAGAAAATATACAAATAACCGAGGGGAAAAAACCAAGAACATTCTATTAAAAAACAAATTATTCGCCTAAACGCTGACCTACATAGTTAAAAAGTTGTGGTAAATGCTTGTAAAAGTTTAAATGATAAATAGCCTTTAAACAATTGAACAGAAACTTTAATAATTAATTACAATCCTTTTTTAAATTAATTTATTTATACGAGGGTGGTTTGAAAAGTCCGTGCAAAGTCAGAGAGATAGCACCACTGGCGCGGATCGAGGTTATGTTTAGTTAGTAGCATCTCTTGGAAGAACACACACCAAGTTTCAGCCAGATCGGTCTATTTCTTTGTGTTTGGCATTCGTTTGAATCGAGGAAGTCGAGTGATTTTCAAAAAATGGACGAAAAAGAATTTCGTGTGTTGATTAAACACTACTTTATGAAAGGCAAAACGCCTCAGGAGACTAAAGAGAAGCTTGATAAACATTATGGTGACTCTGCACCTTCGATTAGAACAGTTTATAAGTGGTTTCAAAATTTTCGAAGTGGCCATATGGGCACAAGTGACGCTGAACGTTCTGGACGCCCTGATGAGGTTACTACTCCAGAAATCATTGATAAAATCCATGATATGGTGATGGATGACAGAAGAGTGAAGGTG
The DNA here is from genome assembly GCF_049639745.1 of Rhodnius prolixus. Classification (NCBI taxonomy): domain Eukaryota; kingdom Metazoa; phylum Arthropoda; class Insecta; order Hemiptera; family Reduviidae; genus Rhodnius; species Rhodnius prolixus. Next base: position 16,178,589 of record NW_027411582.1, on the reverse strand, counting down.
CGTGAGATTGCTAGTGCTGTGGGCATCTCGAATGAACGGGTACATAATATTTTGCATCAACATTTGGACATGACAAAGCTATCCGCAAAATGGGTGCCGCGATTGCTCACGCTTGACCAAAAACGAAATCGTGTGAAGTGTTGCAAGGACGGTTTGCAGCTGTTCCAGAAGAATCCGCAGGACTTTAAGCGTCGTTTCGTCACTGTGGATGAAACATGGATACATCACTACACTCCTGAGACCAAAAAACAATCTAAACAATGGGTTACCAAGGGGGAATCTGCGCCAAAAAAGGCGAAGACCGTTCATAATCTTCGGCCGGAAAGATTATGGCGACTGTCTTTTGGGATTCGCAAGGAATAATCCTCATCGACTATCTGGAAAAGGGTAAAACTATTACAGGTGCATATTATTCATCGTTATTGGACCGTTTTAAAACCGAGCTGCAAGAAAAACGCCCACGATTGGCCCACAAAAAAGTCCTTTTCCATCACGACAACGCACCAGCTCACACCTTAGCAGTTGTGGTCGCAAAATTAATGGAAATAGGGTTTCAACTCGTTTCACATCCCCCCTATTCTCCAGACTTGGCTCCCTCGGACTACTATTTGTTCCCCAATATGAAGAAATGTCTGGCGGGAAAAAGATTTTATTCAAACGAGGAGGTGATTGCAGAAACGAATGGCTATTTTTCAGACTTGGACAAATCCTATTATTCGGAAGGGATCAACAAACTAGAGCAGCGTTTGACGAAGTGTATAAGCCTAAAAGGAGACTATGTTGAAAAATAAAAAAGGTTTACCCCAAAAAATTAAGTAGTTTTTATTTTTGCACGGACTTTTCAAACGACCCTCGTATTTTTTAAACATTTGATATTTTTTAATGTGAAAATTATTCTCCAAACACACAACTATACTGATACTGGATACTACAATTATAACTACCTCTTCTTTTTTTTAGAAGAATTGTAATTAAAAAGGGATTTAAATTAATTAAATTTGATTTTTAAATGATTCAAGAAAAGTTAATTATTTATTTTCTCTTATTTCACTATAAAGTAAAGTAATTGAAATAGTTTTGAAACACCTTGCGATCACAGCCAGAACATTTAATTTAAAGAGTCTATATAGTGTAAATGAACGGATGCGGAAAACAAATATCAATATCAATTTGTGTTTGTTAAATACAAATAAAATAAAATAAGAATGGAAAATGGAAAACATATGAGAGAAGACAAGGAAGTGTGAAATTACTTGAAGAGCGAAGACATTAATAGTGGCTAAAAACAAGCCAAGAAATAGTAAGATGGAAGATGAACTTGAAAAGTTTTAGCTTTTAATAACATGTTGTTATACATGGCATGTTCTAAAGAAACTTAAATGTTAAGCTCGCTTCCATACACAATAGGAAAATGGGTGTGAAAACTTTATAAAGCTTGCTTTAGTATTGAGTTGTTAAACAATAACATAACCTTACTATTGTATACAATACATCTACAATACATTTTGTATAACCTTCTTCTTTGTTTTTTTTGTTTTTTGCAATTTCTGACATACAGTTTCTAACAGAGCTTTGAAATAAGTTAAGAAGCCCTTCGTCAGAAACAAAAATTTTTCGTCAAATTTGGTGAAAACTTACAGCACTTAAGCTGCGATTCTCGTGGTTCTTTTTCAAACTTTTGTCCTCCACGACTCATTTTCTCATCACAGTCGTGTTATCTTAATCCTCGACATTGACCCTAAAACAATCAGTTACTCAAATCCATTATTTATAGCTCTACTTGGACCAACGATTGACTTGTGCACCATCATACTAGACTCAAACTGACTGAATTGAGCCACAGGTGCAGAATCTGAAAGAAACTATTAGACAAATGCTCTAAACTCACTTTCAACTATACGAAATGTGGCTATTAAATAACGAGACTATTGCTGTAAAACATTTTATTTTAAATTTAAACATATTTAGTTATTATCACCTTCAATATACACCCCTCCCCTAACCCTACAAAGCTCCATGCGAATTTACCATTGTTCGAAACAGTGCTGGAAGTCTTTTTCTGTCAGCTCCTGCATGACGCGTGCCGCTTTTTCTTTCACAGCTTCAACGGAGACTGGAATCGTGTTCCTTTTAATGTAGATTTGACTTTGGGGAACCAGATAAAAGTCACATGGGGCCAGGTCAGGCGAATAAGGCAGTTGGTTGTACTTGGCTAGAAACGTCTTGACAGACAATGCAGTGTGAGCTGGCGCGTTGTCTTGATGGAGAACCCCGTGACTTGTTCTTCCACAAATCGGGTCGTTTTTTCCCTTACTCTTTCACGAAGTTGAGCAAGCACCTCACGGTAGTAATGTTTGATTAATTATAATCGATATTTTTATCCGTTTTGGATGTGGAAGGGCGACCTGGGCGGTCATCATCTCCGACGTCTTCTCGGCCATCTTGGAAACGTTTGAACACTAAAAAACTCGCGCACGTGATTAATATTCATCGCCATAAACTTCTTTTAATAAAAGATAAGTTTCAGTAGCGGTTTTATCAAGTTTTGATGTGAAATTTCACGACAATTCGTTGCTCTACTACATGTGTAGTATCATGTTTTCGGCAAAACGAAATTAACATCTCTTACACAAACGACGGTTCCAGTCAGACAGATTTCAGATGCTCAGCTGTCGGTCGTTAAGATTTGGCGCATGCATAGTTTTTCTGTAGCAGCATCAGTCTCGTTATTTAATAGCCACACCTCGTATTACACTCTACCAGTTCCAATATGGGACTTACGGACTTGGAATTGTACGGGACTATCAAATGCATAAACCTCAATCCGCATTCAACCCTTACAATCCAAACTATCCTCTCATTCAAAATCCACTCATGCAAGCCCTGTCTTCCTCAATTCCTCCCACAAACCCTCCTAGCTGGCCGCGCGACCATCTAGCATTCCCTAACGCTGCAAGCGTCTATAAACGGCTATCACCTCTGGATGTCCGCCGATCAAGAAATCAAGCCAGTGTATGTGCCCTGGAGCTAAATCAACGCACATACTTTAGATTCTATTCATTATTTTTACTTGTTTTACTAGCTGAACAGTTGCAAAATCTTTAAAAAGATTTTAAAAAACTTGGTAATAGAGTTCTAAAACCTGTGAATAAAAGTAGCTTTTTATACATACGAGGGTCGTTTGAAAAGTCCGTGCAAAAATAAAAACTACTTAATTTTTTGGGGTAAATCTTTTTTATTTTTCAACATAGTCTCCTTTTAGGCTTATACACTTCGTCCAACGCTGCTCTAGTTTGTTGATCCCTTCCGAATAATAGGATTTGTCCAAGTCTGAAAAATAGCCATTCGTTTCTGCAATCACCTCCTCGTTTGAATAAAATCTTTTTCCCGCCAGCCATTTCTTCATATTGGGGAACAAATAGTAGTCCGAGGGAGCCAAGTCTGGAGAATAGGGGGGATGTGAAACGAGTTGGAACCCTATTTCCATTAATTTTGCGACCACAACTGCTGAGGTGTGAGCTGGTGCGTTGTCGTGATGGAAAAGGACTTTTTTGTGGGCCAATCGTGGGCGTTTTTCTTGCAGCTCGGTTTTAAAACGGTCCAATAACGATGAATAATATGCACCTGTAATAGTTTTACCCTTTTCCAGATAGTCGATGAGGATTATTCCTTGCGAATTCCAAAAGACAGTCGCCATAATCTTTCCGGCCGAAGGAACGGTCTTCGCCTTTTTTGGCGCAGATTCCTCCTTGGTAACCCATTGTTTAGATTGTTCTTTGGTCTCAGGAGTGTAGTGATGTATCCATGTTTCATCCACAGTGACGAAACGACGCTTAAAGTCCTGCGGATTCTTCTGGAACAGCTGCAAACCGTCCTTGCAACACTTCACACGATTTCGTTTTTGGTCGAGCGTGAGCAATCGCGGCACCCATCTTGCGGATAGCTTTGTCATGTCCAAATGTTGATGCAAAATATTATGTACCCGTTCATTCGAGATGCCCACAGCACTAGCAATCTCACGCACCTTCACTCTTCTGTCATCCATCACCATATCATGGATTTTATCAATGATTTCTGGTGTAGTAACCTCAACAGGGCGTCCAGAACGTTCAGCGTCACTTGTGCCCATATAGCCACTCCGAAAATTTTGAAACCACTTATAAACTGTTCTAATCGAAGGTGCAGAGTCATTATAATGTTTATCAAGCTTCTCTTTAGTCTCCTGAGGCGTTTTGCCTTTCATAATGTAGTGTTTAATCAACACACGAAATTCTTTTTCGTCCATTTTTTGAAAATCACTCGACTTCCTCGATTCAAACGAATGCCAAACACAAAGAAATAGACCGATCTGGCTGAAACTTGGTGTGTGTTCTTCCAAGAGATGCTACTAACTAAACATAACCTCGATACGCGCCAGTAGTGCTATCTCTCTGTCTTTGCCGGACTTTTCAAACGACCCTCGTATTTTGATCCAAAGAATGTCCAAATCTAGAAAGCTTTAAATACGAGTTGATTCGGCCACCATTATTTTACATTTTTATAAAACTTTTCTCCATTTTTATTAGACTTCAAAACCAAAACAAACCACAAAAAAATAGATGATGATAATATTGAAATTATTTTAAGACAATCAAATTATTTATTTTAACTTGTTTACAGAAAATGATACAATATAAAAGTACTTGGTTCAAAATCAATAATACTGTTCACTTCATTGAATCCAAATACGTTAGCCACTCGTAATATGAGTGGTGATATTTTTAATTAAATGGTATAGCCAATAAATAAGTACGTAATGTATTGCAGAAATATTGGATTTTTTTATCAGAACAAATTTCATCACAAGTGAATTTTACTACTTCAAAAAAATATCAATTTTATTAGACGATTTTTACAGCAATATACCAATCAACAATTGAGTACCATCACTGAAAAACTGATTGGTTGAAATCAATCAATTTTACTCTTCAAAAGCCAATACGAGTCAATTCTTTCTATAGCAAAAAAATATTTCATACTATGAAATAATTGGAAACAAATTGAGATTCAGTTTTACTGCAACCATGTAAATTATCAAACATTTATTTCTGTCAGTAATAGGGAAATTTTCCATTTGAACGAATCACTTAAAAGATCCATTAGCAAAACGAGGAATTTAGAGGGTTTTGCCTCTAATTATATTCATTTTCATTTTCTCATTTAATTTGTAATTTATCTTCTTAGATGCCAAAATACTAGTGTATCTTTTTGGCTCATTGGCAGTGTAAAATAGTAGTAAAGCTACGTATTCCATTGTTCTCTGGGGAAAAAAGTGCCATTGTTTTATAATTGTTAAATTGTTGGTACTGCTCCTAGGAGCAGTATTCAGAGCTAAAGTCAAATTGACGAACAAAACAAACAATCCTCCTTCTAAAAACCTACAATATATTTTGTTTAATACGACTATGAAAATTGGTGTCCTTTAGGACTATCCTGTTTCAACGTTAAACCTTTATACCAGCTAGAAAACACTCTATACTACCTTTCAAACTTATTTGTGAAAAACTAAATATTTAAATTAATTTTGTCATTTATAATAATTTTAACAACTTTTTATTTTCAAGTATATAGGCTTAATCTAGACTGTATTTAAAGTAATATTAGTTATTAAAAACAAAGAAAGAATATTGCCAATTTCAATAATAATTTTTTATAATTTTTGCCAAGCTTTTTCGATCTAAAGAGTAGGTCATCGTCAGGGCTTATGCTATTTATTTTAATATAAGGCGCATCAACATCTGAGGTTATTGTCACCCGGAGCTTTATTCACTGCACTGCCGTACTCCGGACAACACTGTGAATAAGAAAGTGAGCTGTAATAAGCTCCTAGAAAGAGAAACTCTAAAGAGCGTAGAAATGGAAGGCTTACGCTATTACCAATTATAACATTTTTTTTTTGACATTATTATATCTTAGGTTGATATATTTTTTATATTCTGTATTAAAGGTCACAGTATGTTCCGAAAAAATAACTGTGGCTGTGTCATGGACACGGCCGTGTGTTGTACGTGAATACGCTACTGGCTCTTCAGGGAAAGTATTAAGAAGCAGAGGTAAGTGTTTTTGTTTTGTTAGCTTCAATGAGCACAGAAACCATAGACGATCACACACATCACACTTATGTCCGAATGGATTGTTGACAAACGTCGGTAGTGAAACGTGCACTAGCTGCTGCCATATGTTTCTTCATAATCGACGATCGAACACAATCTATGCCTATACAGTCCGTTGTCGATGTAGAAACGATTTCATCATCCACTTGCATAATTTCAACCGCCCCATTTGCAGATGTACTGAACACCGTCGTTGATCCGCTCGGCCGCATTCATTCTTTTACGTTCAAGGCACAGCTTGGACTCGGTCATATGGTTTTTTATTATTACCATTCGATTGTTCTTGAGAAGCCCTTTCCGACCGTATACGATCTCTGTATTTGGTTTTGACTTTTCGATGGCTATAGGCCGACATTATATATTTTTGATATTTTTTTATTCTAACACCTTATTATATTCACTGCCACTATTTTACGCTAATGTTTTATATACAATCGATAGATTGTGACGACAGCTGACGATTAATACTTAAACGAAGATCGTAGCTTCTCCGAGTCAAAAGTTATACTAATGGCAAATCTCGATACGCAGCAAAATGATCTCAAAATGGTTGAGCTTCCCCCTCCACCGCGCGCGATGCGTCACAGTCCTCGCTTATCGTAATGAACTCTTTGATCCTTTAGCTATCCAGTGGTCTAATTTAATTTTGGATGTAGACGACAGATTCGAAACTATAATGCCAAACTGTATCCCCCGATTTTGTTATCATTAGGTTTTTTGGATTGCCTCCATATGATAGCAAATTTAAAGACGTATTCACGTCAAAAATCTCACTCTTAAATAAAATAATGTGTACAAAGATTATTTAAAAATTCAGGGCCTTATTAATATACTGGTTTTGAATTTACTGGTACCACATTAAACGCGGTGTAAGAATGTAGAAAAATTAAATTCACCTTACGTCTTTCAATCTTCTAAAACAATTTTTTTTTCTTAGAATCATTTCCTTTTTACCAGAAAATAAATAAATAACTCAAAAGCAAGAAAAAATCACTTTGAAAATATCACTTGACTTTAGTGCCGCAGGCTTGTGGGGACATATTAGTTGCTGCTGTGAAATACTACTAGTAGTGTGGATAGGCGATAAAACGTAACTGGGGAGCAATGGTTTGGAAAGTAGGTCGAATGAAACGTCCGTGTAAGGGGTGGTAATTTTGGTTTGGTGTTTTGGGGTGTATATGTGTGTCTGTGTGTGTTTATAGCAGAGAGAACTGCGATTAGTTACTAGGCAGAACTGGGCAGGTAACACTCCGGGAACATTGTGGAACAAGTCGAGGCACCTATTTTAGATACGGGCTTTTAACCACGATGTAAAACTCACTTAAAATAATATATTATTATGAAGATAATAACCATGTATACTAAATTATTATTATTATTATATTGAAATTTGATTATCTTATATGTAATCAATTTAATTCTAAACTTAAATTTGTAAATCTTTGTTTTGCTTATTTGAAAAACATTGTTAATTTCATATGAAACATGATTATTCTCTATTTTTGATTTCACAATGGCTGAAATGTGTAGTATCTTGTTGCACGTACAAGGAATTTACAATTATTTCATATTATAAACTATAAAATTGGAGAAATTATTTTAAATTACGAATTTTAAACTTAAATATGAATGTTGGGACAAAATGATGGATCAATTAGGTGGAGTCAGAATTACCAGATGTCCCGTCATCTCTCGTTAAAACGAGGTACATTTTACCTCAGGAAATAAAAGAACCAGCCTTTCTAAGAGGGAGGTGAATCAAATTTAAACACTGTCAAAGAAATAATGCAGTTAGTATTGTGTCCACTTGAAATGTTGTCTCTTTAGACTGACCAACAATCCTTCCAACTATGGAACTAAACAGGAACGTTTCTGGTTTGAAAATATATACGAGGTGTGGCCATTAAATAACGAGACTATTGCTGTAAAACATTTTATTTTAATTTTATACATATTTAGTTATTATCACCTTCAATATACACCCCTCTCCTATCCCTACAACGCTCCATGCGAATTTACCATTGTTCGAAACAGTGCTGGAAGTCTTTTTCTCTGAACTCTTGCATGACGCGTGCCGCTTTTTCTTTCACAGCTTCAACGTACTGAAATTGTGTTCCTTTTAATGCAATTTGACTTTTGGGGTACCAGATAAAAGTCAAACATTGGGGCCAGGCGAATAAGGCGGATGTTGTACTTGGCTAGAAACTTCTTGACAGACAATGCGGTGTGAGCCGGCGCGTTTTCTTGATAGAGACAACCCATGACTTGTTCTTCCACAAATCGTATCGGTTTTTTCCTTACTCTTTCACGAAGTTGAGCAAGCACCTCACCGGTAGTAATGTTTGAATAATTATAATCGATATTTTCATCCGTTTTAGACGTGGAAGGGCGACCCGGGCGGTCATCATCTCCGACGTCTCCTCGGCCATCTTAGAAACTTTTGAATCTCTCAAAAAACTCGCGCACGTGATACAACATTCATCGCCATAAACTTCTTTTAACTAAAAAGATAAGTTTCAGTAGCGGTTTTACCCAGTTTCATGTGAAATTTCACGATAATTCGTTGCTCCACTATACGTATAGTATCATGTTTTCGGCAAAACGAAACTAATACCTCTTACAGATTAGTGTAATTAGTGGTCTGCATTAACGTTTCCTTTTTACTAATTTTCTTTTAGCGCATTGATGACTAGTTTCCATCTGTGAAATAAGCCCCCATTATTTTGTCTAATGACGTATGTTGTTATGTATAGATTCAGAAAGGAGGTTACGACATGTAGAGTAAAAGAAGTAGGAGTTATGGTCTGCTTAAGTTGCAAGTACAGAAGTATTGAATGTGGTTTATGTCGTTAGTGTAATCGTATGTAGAACAGGTCTGAGAACTGATCCCTGAGGAACCCAAGCCTTGATATAACGTAGATTTTAAATTCAGTATCTTATACTATGAAAGAGATCTATTTTCTATCTAGCTAACCTCTAGTTTTTCTTTTCATCATTTACTATGTTATCTTAAATTATTGCCAACCACGATTTGAAACAGAAGATTTAACTTATCTCGAAGAGTTTTTACTGTATATTTTTTGAGTTTTCGTTTTTAAGAACAAACTGAAAAGTAGCAATATAAATTTTATCTTTGAAATCACGAAATTAGCTTCGTATAATAATCCATAAAATAAGCAAGTTACAGAAGAAGACAAACCAGTATGTAATAAAACAAAGTATTAGAAAAGAACTTTTCACAATCTAAACAATAACTTTCAGATAAGTTTTCCACACCGCGGAGTTCTTTTAACCTACTTCTTGTAGCTGGAGAAGTTACAAAAAATAGTTATTTATTTAACAAGTGTGGAAAGTAGTACTTTTCCTCACGCGAGGCAGGGTTTGCACGCACGAGCGAGTGAAGCGATGCGAGTGCAAGTGCAAATTGCCGAGTGTGAAAAAATACTTTACACTAGAGTTAAATATTATATTTTTTCTGCAACCATTAGATTTATTAACTAAAAAAATTAAAAATTTCATTTTTACAGTCTACAAAAAGTAATTTATTTATTATAAATATTTATTGTTATATTACAATTATTGGCATTAGTAATAAAAGGTTGGTTTGAAGACTTATTTAATGTAAGATTTGAATTTGAACTGGTGGAAGTACTAGGGAGTGACTGATTAGTTGAGAAGTGGGGTTGCCCTTGTAGAATCAGCTGTGCAGTGTTCTGTTTGGCGGCCATGGATCTTTCTATATAACCTTCTGCTATTGTTGAACTTTACCAACCTCCATGTTTTTTAACTTGTATCAAGTCGCCTCCTTCGTTGGCTAACAGTGATGCTGAAGTTCGACGGAAAGCATGTCCAGTGTATCTTTGAAAATTGTCTTTTTTTAAATATTTTGCTATTCTTGATGGAATTTTAGAAATGGTATTTATACCTACTGGCTGTATATTACATTTACCATGGTTGTACCCAACAAGTAGCCGAGGATGTTTAGTGTGCTTGGGTCTGAGGTTAATATATTGTTGAAAGATCTGTTTAAAATTATAGAGACCTACTTCATTTGAAATAAAAAAGGTACGTTGTACGTTATTTTTTGTGTTAGGAATATTTATTGTTATAAAGTCTTCTAAAAATTTAATTTGACTGAGTTCTAATTGTACTAGCTCACAACTCCTACAAGCCCCAGATATTCCAATAACAAAAACTACTTTCATCATTAAAAACATGTCATTTGGTGCATCATGTAAGATTTGTTAATTTCTTCTCTAGTAAATATTTCTGATTTTTTTGGTATGTAATATTCAGATTTTCTTTTTATATAAGTTTTAAGCTTTTTATATTGACTTATGTCTAAATTATCATTAATGTTTAAGGTAGTTTTTAACATGGAATATACAGACTACAATGTTGATGAAATTTCATCAAAGTAAGCTATAAGTATATTTTCTGATGTGTTTTTAACTTTTTTGTCAGTGCACCATTTCTTAAAATTATTGAAACAACTTGTATAACGATCTTTCGATTTTTTTGGTAATAAATTACTTATTACATTTTCTGCTGTTTCTTTTATTGATGGAGGAGTGTTTTCTAAACAGGAATCACTAGAATCCATTTTAAATTTCTATAAGGTAACACTATAACCTTTTTAAATTTCTATAAGGTAACACTATAACCTTTTTAACTGTTATAATTAAAAATATCTAATTATTTATTAAAGTATTATTTTTATTTCTATATTCCTTTCAATTTTTATTTTATTTTTTAATATTCGTTTTTTAATTATTTAGTTACGTTAAATAAGCTTATTAAAGTTTTACAGAAAATATTTATGTTAATAACAATACTTCTTATATCAAGGAAGCACAATAAAGTTTTTCCACTCACTTGTGCGGAAAGTGACACTAATGGGAATTTCCCCCCACTAGTGTGGGAAGTTGGGCATTACACAGCTGATTTTAATTGAGTAATGAGAACTTCCCTACATGGTTGCAGAAAAATAATATTATCTCCATATTCACATAATCTGTTTAATATAAAAAAAAGATAAATTTGTGAAAAAAAAAAAAAAAAACGAAAGCAATACGAACAATTTGCCTTGTAGGAAGATATCACCAAATACCAGTTTCCATATCATATTAGAATGGCTATAATTGTTTGATAGACCTCAATTATCCACATGGACCGCAATATCAAACCAACATACCAACATTCTGGTATCTGTGTACGCAATATAACTAGGTAAATCCTAGAATACATCTAGCACATAGTATCATTCAATAATCCCCAGTATAATTCTCCTCTTCACCATTATGGAATGTGGATTAATTATTGTAATTATTTTGTTTAATATCATTTATTAAGTTTAAATAAATGAAATAAAAACATGTAACACTCTATTTTTTGCTATTTAGTTTGAACTCCATCAAAGTTGGAGTTTTTTAAAATATTTTCTATAATTTTTTTTTTTAGTTTATTCTTTCAAATAATTTTGAATAAATAAAATAATTGCCATTTCAGTCGTGATACATTTATTCTGCCGAGCTTTCGACCTAGGGACTAGGTCATCTTCAGGGCTGTGGAATATATTTACAGATTGTTAACAATGATTCTATTAAAATGAATATGTATAATATAACGAAATTTACAAATACATAAGGTAAGTGGGGGGGAAGATGCCACACTTAACACTTATTTCCGTTTTGTAGGAAACTGGGTTATCGAAAAACAACACCAAATGTATCAACGTCAAGGTTGTTTTCTATTCTTTAATTACATATATATATTAGTATATTTAATTAAATGCAAAACCGATAAAAGTGCATTTGAATGAAATTTGGCAAAACTGGCATCTTCCCCCATCATATGGGGAAGATGCCAGTTGATGCGGGAGAAGATGCAACAATATCTCAAGATATAAATTGAGAAAGAAAAAATTACAAATTTAATGTTAGGTAAACAGCAAAATATTCTCATTAAACACTGAGGGGAAGGAACACCGAACAAAAGACATTTTTTGTTTAATTTTTAACATTTTTTGCAATGCAAATTGTCTTTGCTGCAAATTTCATGTAGCCATCTCTTGCATGTTATGCATTGAAGCCAATCGCATTTTGGGCCCTTCCTATCATAAAAATATCCTTTACACTCAATACAAAAATCATCGTCCTCCTCTTCAATGTCACTCTCACCACTGGTCATTACCAAATTATCGGGAGCGGAGGATGCTGAAGATGAACTGTCCTTCCTTTTCTTTTTCTGCTATACTTTTCCCCCTTTTTTCGTCGGCAGAGTAGCCTTTCTTCTCATTGCCTCCCGTTTCTCCACCGTCGTAAGGACTTCAGCAGTTTGTTTCTTTCTTCGAGTTTGCTTGGGTTTCTGAAATCTGGGGATAGGACTAATTTCTTCAAAAGAAGTGATGGCACCGCTGCTGCTTGTTGAAGCTATTGCCAGAGGTGCGTTAACTTCTTGTATGGCATTCAAATTTTCTTTCATATTCTCAGAAATGGTATAAGCATGTTCTGGAATTTTTTGCGGATCGTATGGATAAATTCCGCATGCAGAAAATCCCAGGCTGCCATTTCCAACAGTGGCTGCCCTATTCCACGCGGCGCTCAGCAAACACCCAGATTGAAGTCTGGTGATTCTGCGTCCCGGGTTAGAATGGATCCAGTTGTTAAGGGCCTGCTGCCAAAAAGTTTTGTCTTTGATTTCTATTCCCTATAACATGATATTAGTTAGTTTTCCTTTTTATTTAATAGTTTTTATTGCTGGGTCAATATGACCCGAGGTGACGGCTTATGGCACTTCACATAAGGTGACGGCTCAAGGGTTAATAATATTAATGTATTATACAAAAACTATATTTCGTGTGTCAGTAATTGTATTATATTGATTTAATATTATAAAATATATCACTATAATGTAATAATGAATGAGAATCAATATGAAATTGAAACACTTCAATAGGTGGCATCTTACCCCAAGCACTGGAGGAAAACGCCACATAGGTTTATTTTTGTACTAAGGCTTCAATCATGTTGTTTCAAGCTAACACGTACTCACCAAGATGTACACGACACAAATATCACGGAATTATCACGTTTAATCTAGTCAATCCGTCACCAAACCTTAAGTATCGACAACGAAATATTATAATATGGTACTCACCAAGTTCAAAGAGTTGAATTTTCAGTTTAACGACGATTAAACTAGATATAAATAGAAATACTCACAAGCACGGTATTCACAGTTGTTTACTACACACTTTTACGTAGGAATTGCTGTCATCCAGTTGTAGATATGCAAAATCTGAGGATACTTGCATCTTCCCCCAACTGGCATCTTCCCCCCAGTTACCTTATCTGTGTGTGATATGTGTTAGGTTGTATGGAAGTCAGTCTTGCCAATTGTCAAGTATTTTGTAGTAAGTTTGCGTATATGTTGTTTTAAATTGTTCGTGTCTGTTTTGAAATTTAAACAGTCTTTCTGTCTTAGATATGTATATCATTTCTAGCACTTTCCTTACGACACAAAACTAAAAAAGAACACCACAGCACTTTCCTTACACAGTACAGAAAATCATCACACTTTCGATTTCCCCAAACACAAAGATACTTAAATCAGAAACCAACACACAAAAAAGGAAAGTGCTAGAAATGATATACGTACATATCTAAGACAGAAAACAGTTTAAATTTCAAAACAGACACGAACAATTTAAACAACATATACGCAAACTTACTACTTGACAATTGGCAACACTGACTTTCGTACAACCTAACACATATTACACACAGACCATGAACAGACAAGACAGAAGACATACCAACCCTGTAAATGTAAAAATATTACTGTGTAAACTAGGTAAATAATTTTTTTGTAGATTTCGTTACATTATACATATTCATTTTAATAGAATCATTGTTAACAATCTGTAAATATGTTCCACAGCCCTGAAGATGACCTAGACTCTAGGTCAAAAGCTCGGCAGAATAAATGTATCACGACTGAAATGGCAATTATTTTTTCATCCTATTGAAACTATGAATCAGTCACCAAAAATAATGAACAACAATTAACATTACGTTTTCCTATTTCAGTTCTAGATTAGTCTGTTTCTGAGGCTAGTGGTTTACCCTCAAAATGCCGGCTATATACGAGGGTCGTTTGAAAAGTCCGTGCAAAGTCAGAGAGATAGCACTACTGGCGCGTATCGAGGTTATGTTTAGTTAGTAGCATCTCTTGGAAGAACACACACCAAGTTTCAGCCAGATCGGTCTATTTCTTTGTGTTTGGCATTCGTTTGAATCGAGGAAGTCGAGTGATTTTCAAAAAAATGGACGAAAAAGAATTTCGTGTGTTGATTAAACACTACTTTATGAAAGGCAAAACGCCTCAGGAGACTAAAGAGAAGCTTGATAAACATTATGGTGACTCTGCACCTTCGATTAGAACAGTTTATAAGTGGTTTCAAAATTTTCAGAGTGGCCATATGGGCGAAGACCGTTCCTTCGGCCGGAAAGATTATGGCGACTGTCTTTTGGGATTCGCAAGGAATAATCCTCATCGACTATCTGGAAAAGGGTAAAACTATTACAGGTGCATATTATTCATCGTTATTGGACCGTTTGAAAACCGAGCTGCAAGTAAAACGCCCACGATTGGCCCACAAAAAACTCCTTTTCCATCACGACAACGCACCAGCTCACACCTCAGCAGTTGTGGTCGCAAAATTAATGGAAATAGGGTTCCAACTCGTTTCACATCCCCCCTATTCTCCAGACTTGGCTCCCTCGGACTACTACGTATTTGTTCCCCAATATGAAGAAATGGCTGGCGGGAAAAAGATTTTATTCAAACGAGGAGGTGATTGCAGAAACGAATGGCTATTTTTCAGACTTGGACAAATCCTATTATTCGGAAGGGATCAACAAACTAGAGCAGCGTTGGACGAAGTGTATAAGCCTAAAAGGAGATTATGTTGAAAAATAAAAAAGGTTTACCCCCAAAAATTAAGTAGTTTTTATTTTTGCACGGACTTTTCAAACGACCCTCGTATTTATAAGAAAGAAAGTGATATTCTAGTGATAAGCACCTAGACGATGTTGGCTATATAGCGGAAGTCAATGCCAAAAAAAGGCAAAAAGTAAAAACATAATTGTAAAATACGAAAATGAAAAATACTACAAACAAGAAAACATAATAAAACAGATCCTTTCTTAAAAAAACGAAAATAAAACAAAACTATAACTGGTTACACAGATTTCCTAAACTCTAGACAGTCAATAATAAATTTATGGACACCAATAATACTGAAATTTGTTTGTTAATAATTAATACATTTTTCAGCACTTAGTGGGAGTTATTTTGAAAGGAAACCTTTGCCTTATTGTTCGGTAGCCTGGACAACTGATAAATAATATGAGCCTAATTCTCGTGTTTCATAATTACATAAGGGCCAAAGTTCAAGGCTTTTAGCATAAATAACACACAAGTTGTCTGAAGCCATACTAATTTGACTAATCACCTTCGTAATTTCAAATGGTACATTGAGCTTTAAATATGAATTAAATTTTTTTGCTTATCAGCTATCAAACTATAAACAGAACTATAAGTAGAATTATTAATTCTAACCAAATATTCGAAGAATAAATTTGGTTTCAGGTCATACAGTATTCTTTTCTTTAAATTTGTCTACACAGGGCAGCATTCTTGGTCCTATTCTCTACTCCATTTACACTTCAGACATACCAACAGATCCTAACACTACACATCTCACATACGCAGATGACGCCGCCTTACTGTCCTCTAATCATGATCCTGTTCTTGCTCACAGAAATCTGCAGTCACATCTCTCCTCATTAGAACAGTGGTTCAAGAAATGGGCTATTAAGCGTAAAGAAACTAAGTCGCAAAACATCACCTTCACTCTTCGTCGCATTACTCTTCCTCCAGTCTTCTATAACCTAACACCTCTACCAGTAGTGAACGTTGCCCGGCTACCTTGGGCTTTACTTAGACCGAAGACTTTCTTGGAACTCCCACACTAGGACTTAAAAGAACAGAATTGAATAGACGCTATCGACTACTTAAAAGACTCTTAGACGACAGATCAAAACTCTCTCTGGACTACAAAAGACTGATTTATACTACTATCTTAAAACCCATCTGGGCGTATGGTATAGAGCTGTGGGATACAACAAAACGCTCCAATCTCTTCAATCTAAAATACTTCGAACTATCAGTAAACGCTCCATTTTATGGACTCCAACCTGACTATACACACTGACCTTAACATTCCTTTTGTCACCCCTTGTTGCTAAAACTAGATACAGAAAACTTCACTTCAACCTGCAATCTCATATAAATCCTCTAGCTCAAAAATCTTTCTTCTAGAACTCTTCCTGATAACCCGGGACAAGACGCCTTAAGAGACAAAGTCGCCTCGTGATCTCCTCTCAAGTGAAGAGAGCGACTAATATAGCCTTGGAGTGTTACCACTGGGTAACTTCTCCACTCGTATACCTCTGTAATTCATAGTTCTGTTATCACTGTTACTTATAGCACCAACGCGCTGATTGTAGCAAAAAAAAAAAAATCTGTGGCTGTGTCATGGACGCGGCCGTGTGTTGTACGTGAAAACGTTTATGTAATAGGTTATATTTTTTATATAAAATATTTTTATTTATGTATTTAGGATGAAATCAAGGAAACAAATCGACGATCGAACACAATCTATGCCTATACAGTCCGTTGTCGATGTAGAAGCGATTTCATCATCCACTTGCATAATTTCAACCGCCCCAGCTGAACTGATGTACTGGACACCGTCGTTGATCCGCTCGGCTGCATTCATTCTTTTACGTTCCCGGCACAGCTTGACTCGGTCATATGGTGTTTTATTATTACCATTAGATTGTTCTTGAGAAGCCTTTACCAAACGTATACGATCTCTGTATTTGGTTTTGGCTTTTCGACGCGTATAGGCCGACATTATATATTTTTTTATTCTAACACCTTATTATATTCACTGCCACTATTTTACACTAATGTTTTGTATACAATCGATAGATTGTGACGACAGTTGACGATTAAAACTTAAACGAACATCGTAGCTCCTCCGAGTCAAAAGTTATACTAATTGCAAATCTCGATACGCAGCAAAATGATCTCAAAATGGCGGCGCTTCCTCCTTCACCGCGCGCGATGCGTCACAGTCCTCGCTTATCGTAATGAATTCTTTGATCCTTTAGCTATCCAGTGGCCTAATTTAATTTTGGATTTAGACGATAGATTCGAAACTATAATGCCAAACTGTATCCCCCGATTTTGTTATCATTAGGTTTTTTGGATTGTCTCCATATGATAGCAAATTTAAAGACGTATTCACGTCAAAAAAAAAAAAAAAAAAATGTCTATTAAGAAGGCATCCTCTTTATACCTCAACCATTCTAAAAAAATAATTCTTTATCTGGGATACCGAGTTATATTTTAGAATTTTAGCATTTCAGCTGTCCATTTGTAGTACTCGTAATTTATTGTAACCAATATTATTATTGTAAGTTTTATTTGAGAATGACTCCAACAATGGCAAGTCAATTCTGGGTAGAAGTAACTTGTTAAAAAAGCATAATTAAAACCAACTGCAATCTTGTCTTAATTGCCTTTTATTATTGCGCCATTATGAAATATTATTATTACATCCAAATGTTTGTATCAAATTATGTTTGATCGCAACAACCAGATTTACTAAATATCGACAATCAAAGAGAGAGAAAAGCTATTGGAAATTTTCTGAGTGAATTC
Organism: Rhodnius prolixus; assembly: GCF_049639745.1. Taxonomy (NCBI): domain Eukaryota; kingdom Metazoa; phylum Arthropoda; class Insecta; order Hemiptera; family Reduviidae; genus Rhodnius; species Rhodnius prolixus. The sequence goes on along the minus strand of NW_027411582.1, from coordinate 16,160,641 downwards.
AGTTTATTGAGTGGCGAACGTTAGCGTATTGGTCCAATCTGAATGGTAGATGTTACGAGCACATACTATACTTGACTAAGCCATTTAGTCCCCCTAGTTGACTACGTGTCAAAACCTGGTGTCAGCTACTTCTAGTTTGGACACAGAACAGTACAATCATTGCTTTAAACCATAGCTTGGGAAACTCTTTTTCCATTTTTATTTCTGGAACAATTTTCGTGGATAAGGTTTTCTCGTTTTTTTTTTTTTTGTTTTTTTTTTAATAAAAAGAATATTTCCTTTTCCTCTTCTACCTTTCATTGATACTTCTATTCCCTGAGGAATTTTTGTTAAATTTGAAGGATATTTTAAAATCTAGGCGCCACAGTGACTGAGCAAAGCTAACATGTATTGTGTTAGTGAGTTCGATTCCCCGGTCTTAGGCCTTGGATTTTATTTAATGTTTAATATGAGAACTTTATATTGTAAGATATGTTTGCTAGTCGTCTACGTCCACGACACCTAGTATGCGTTCCACTAAGCGCTCACAAAGATCAAAATATACCTTCAGCCGTTCCACTTGAAGACCGCGATCGTTGTGGTCGAGGCGAAAACGTCACTAATGACGTCATTATTTTCGCTCCCGCGAAAGCTCACAACGTCCCACATTATGGAGCTGTGTCGAAGTGGGCGTTCAGAAATTTGGCGCAATTTTTAAAAGCAAAGATGGCGACCTTTAAAAATTATATCATGTAAATGAAAGTATTATATCATGTAAATAATAGAATGTGTTTCTCGAAAGTCTAAAAAAAATAATAATAAAATGAAAATTACTTATCCCTTTACATACTAAATCACTGAATAACGACCAATTATACTTTGATAGTTAATAATACGTGGCCTAAGTTTTCGCTTTTCACTATTGCGATTTTGTAAAATTGCATTCCACTTTTCATCGAAACTAGATGAAGAACATTATTACATTGCATTAATAAATATCCTACTGTTGCCTCAAAAGACATTTTAATTTTATTTAAACGTAAATTTTATAAATACTCCACGAAAATGTAATATAAAAATTGAATTATATTCAGGGTGACCAGAGTTATATGCTCCACCCACTTTTTTTTTAAACGGCGGGAAATTTCGAAAAAATAAAAAACACGTATTTAATCATTTTTAGTCTAGTTTATTTTCAGTGATTGACCCATTTTTTTAAACCCCTGTATCTCGAGATACAGCATCCAACTTTTGTTTTTCAAATGGAACGTTATATTTTTTGTTGCATATTTTTATAGTATTTGAGCTCCTAAAAAAAACAAAAATTTTTTTTTTAAAATCGGTTAGGTTTTTCAAAAGTTATGGTAATTTAAAATATGAAAAACAAATTTCAGTTTACTGTCAAAATTACGTTATTTTTTTTTAAAGAATCTGTTGAAACTGGGCACAATCAACGGGTAGGCAAGCCAAAACTCTGGACTCCCACGCTTTGCTTGTAGCAGCACTTATGGTGGCGAAGTCAAGATCTAGGCAGGCTAGAGTTATTCGACGTTCAGGTTGTTTTTTCTACAAACGTTTGATGTGGAGTTTTACTTTAATCAACTAATCGGCCCATACTTCTACAGAGAGAACTTAACTGGTGCAAGGTATCTAACTTTTTTTAGGAGACATTTTGCCAGTTCTGCTTGAAGATGTTCCACTACAACGTCGGCTAGATACGTATTTTCAACAAGATGGTTGCCCGGCACATAATGCGAGAGTGGTTCGAGGTTGCCTGGACAGAAATTTCCATGAGAAGTGCTTAGGGACTCATTGTCCCATCCAATGGCCACCTCGATCTCCGGACTTAACCCAAATGGACTATTTTTTGTGGAGATATCTAAAAAATAAAGTGTACAGTATCCTTAATCCCGTGGCTTCAGTCGATGATCTGAAACGTCGAATAACTCTAGCCTGCCTATATCTTGACTTTGCCACCATAAGTGCTGCTACAAGCAAAGCGTGGGATCCAGAGTTTTGGCTTGCCTATCCGTTGATTGTGCCCAGTTTGAACAGATTCTTTAAAAAAAATAACGTAATTTTGACAGTAAACTGAAATTTGTTTTTCATATTTTAAATTACCATAACTTTTGAAAAACCTAACCGATTTCAAAAATTTTTTTTTGTTTTTTTTTAGAAGCTCAAATACTATAAAAATATGCAACAAAAAATATAACATTCCATTTGAAAAACAAAAGTTGGATGCTGTATCTCGAGATACAGAGGTTTAAAAAAATGGGTCAATCACTGAAAATACACAAGACTAAAAATGATTAAATACGTGTTTTTTATTTTTTCGAAATTTCCCGCCGTTTAAAAAAAAAGTGGGTGGAGCATATAACTTTGGTCACCCTGTATATATTTTTAATATAAGTCAACTTTACCAATAATTAATAAAGTTTATTATAACTGCATATTAACGGGGTTAAAATTAAAAAACAACCTCTTCAAGCTTCTGACTTATTTTCGAGGTCGCCATTTGTAATGTTTACATGAACGGTTAAAACGCCCCATAGTCCATTCCACTTGGGTTTTAGATTGTAACGTTCGCAAGCAAGTGGAAAGGGCAAAACCGTGAGCGTGATCGTTGTGAATGCTTAGTGGAAAGCACCCCTAATCGGTAGTTGGACGTAAAGCTCACCTGAAAAAATAGGTATTACTTTTAGAGGATATTTTTAAGAACATTACAAAAGATTTTCAAATTAAAAATAACTGAGTCTTATTTTAAAATCTTAAATAAATAAAATATAAGCTTATTTTACTTCTCTCCTTAATCCGCGAAACAAAGGAAAACATCTGAAATAACTTTTGATTAAAAAACAAAGATTTGTTCTCAACTGAAACAAAACGGAACAAAGAAACTGTAGTAGCAAACTGTAGTATTTTTTTCCTTTCACATTATAACTGGAATTTATTAAATATTAAAACTAGGTTATTTTTGTTATTGTAAAGGATTGAATAATTAAAGTAGCAATTACTGTATATACAACAAATATGGCCAAGCCTTGAATGGTGGAAAATATCATATTAAATTTTCTACTCCAATTGAAATTTAGCATTTCAAATATAAAATTTAATTACACATTTTTGTGAAATTAATTAATTTAATTGGAGGTTTAAAATAAATAATTATGTTCTTTGCATTTAATTAAAAATATTTGTAATTCACTTATTTTCCAAAATTGAGTAAATAACTACACTAATGAAGTTTAGCAAAGATTGAATAGGTTTTGACTTTTCATATTTCTAGATATTATTATTAATGCTGATTACTAAAATATCTTTTTTCTGCAACCAGGTAGGAATGTTCTCATTACTCAATTAAAATCAGCTGTGTAATGCCCAACTTTACCTCACTAGTGGGGAAAATTCCCATTAGTGTCACTATCCTCACTAGTGAGTGGAAAAACTTTATTGTGCTTCCTTGATATAAGAAGTTTTGTTATTAACATAAATATTTTCTGTAAAACTTTAATAAGCTTATTTAACGTAACTAAATAATTAAAAAACGAATATTAAAAAATAAAATAAAAATTGAAAGAAATATAGAAATAAAAATAATATTTTAATGAATAATTAGATATTTTTAATTATAACAGTTAAAAAGGTTATAGTGTTACCTCATAGAAATTTAAAATGGATTCTAGTGATTCCTGTTTAGTTTTTTTTTTAGTTAATAACCCTAATGGTTGCAGAAAAAATATAATATTTAACTCGAGTGTAAAGTATTTTCCTCACACTCGGCAATTTGCACTTGCACTCGCCTCGCTTCGCTCGCTCGTGCAAGCAAACCCTGCCTCGTGTGAGGAAAAGTACTACTTTCCACACTTGTTAAATAAATAACTATTCTTAAATTATAATCTTTCTTTTCTTAGCATTATTTTATGACTGTTCAGAAATAATTAAAACTTTGATACGTGTAAACTACAACCTTTAAGAAAGAGAATTCAGTGTGACAGACAGGTAAAAAGAGGCAATTATCCTGTGAGTGTGATTCGTTTTGTTAGGCGTCAGATGGTTCGGTGAATAAAAAAAAAAAAACTGTGGCTGTGTCATGGACACGGCCGTGTGTTGTACGTGAATACGTTTACGTAACGGGTTATATTTTTTATATAAAATATTTTTATTTATGTAGTTAGGATGAAATAATGTGTCTCCATAATCGAGGATCGAACACAATCTATGCCTATACAGTCCGTTGTCGATGTAGAAGCGATTTCATAATTCACTTGCATAATTTCAACCGCCCCAGCTGCAGATGTACTGACACCGTCGTTGATCCGCTCGGCCGCATTCATTCTTTTACGTTCCCGGCACAGCTTGACTCGGTCATATGGTGTTTTATTATTACCATTCGATTGTTCTTGAGAAGCCCTTTCCAACCGTATACGATCTCTGTATTTGGTTTTGGTTTTTCGACGCGTATAGGCCGACATTATATATTTTTTTATTCTAACACCTTATTATATTCACTGTCACTATTTTACACTAATGTTTTACATACAATCGATAGATTGTGACGACAGCTGACGATTAAAACTTAAACGAACATCGTAGCTTCTTCGAGTCAAAAGTTATACTAATTGCAAATCTCGATATGCAGTAAAATGATCTCAAAATGGTGGCGCTTCCCCCTCCACCACGCGCGATGCGTCACAGTCCTCGCTTATCGTAATGAATTCTTTGGTCCTTTAGCTATCCACTGGTCTAATTTAATTTTGGATGTAGACGATAGATTCGAAACTATAATGCCAAACTTTATCCCCCGATTTTGTTATCATTAGGTTTTTTGGATTGCCTCCATATGATAGCAAATTTAAAGACGTATTCACGTCAAAAAACTAAATCCGAATGTTTATCACATGCAAGAAGAAGAAGGAAAGCGATCCTTTGCTGGCCCTGATCACGTTGGGTTTTCTCTAATTCGTTGGATAATTCCAATAGGCTATGATGGGTGTTTATGTAGGTAATCATGATCGGAAGCATGCGGTGAAGACGAGTCTTTGGAACCACAGACAATTCTCTGCTTTTACTTTCCACCAAGAACGGCCATTGCTTGTAATAAGCAACGCTGCGGATGGTCATATCTGTAGTATTTCGGTGGCAGCAAGTTGCCAGCAACGTTTTGCTACTCCGAATGTAAAATGGAGGGCGCTTTGTTGATCTGTTAGTTTCCTTGCTTTGCTAACTGTTCTGCAATAGGAAGGGATTGAATTGGAGAACTCACGATATCCTCGTGCTGCTAAAACCTTTTGATCTTGAACGTTAGGCCAAAACTACAAAATGTCTCAGATTTCTCCTTCAAATCTTGAGCCCACTTTGCTCACCAACCTCCGCACAGTGGATCTCTGCGCCCTTCATTAAAATTCCACTTCCATCGCTCGCAAATCTGTACCTCTAACCATAATGGAGTGTGTATAAGCATATTGAGAGTTTCCAACGCAAGGGCTGGTTAAAGGAAGAAGTATCCTTGCACAAAGATAGAATCAGGCATGTTATGGTTTTGATGTTCATTGAGTAAGATAAAGAGGCTCATAGAAGATAATCTTTGTTTGTTTTCAGTCGGCTTAGCATAAAAATCAGGACACAACGTTCAAATTGAATTTCTTTCAGATGTTACTAGGTAAAGACTTTATACTTTAAAAGGTACTTGAAGTTAGCATCATAAAAGAAAGAATCATTCTTCAGCTCGCTCCAAACCAGCTTGCCTACCATATTCTTCCAGATGAGCTTATAGCGATACTAAACTTGATGATAAAGCTAAGATTCTGGCCACAAAAAACAGGCAGTCTGCACCGCTCATTAATCGAGTCTAAATAGTAGCAGTTATAAAAAGACCTATTTAGCAGCATGACTACAAACTAAATACAAGTCTAAATCTTCAATAACTCTAAAATATTTTTTGACGGAATCATATTCAAAAGAGTCGCCTATTTCGCTATTTCGTCGTTTTAAGAAAGCCTACTTCACCAATTGTAGTAACCTTCCAGTTCTGTTTGATTTAACCAAGAATTTTAGTGAAAGCTTCTGGGTAAAGTATGATAGAGAGTATGGAGATTTTACTTCTTCGGAAATCGGGTGATTCGACCAAATTCAGGCGTAGAAGACATCTATATCATTTTCTACTTCGGTACCATATTTCAATCTGTTATTGTAATTGCTTATGCATGAGACTATTTGTAATTTATTCAGTCCCTCATGCTTTCACAATCTGTCATCTTTGCAAACTCCCAATTCCCTTATACTTCAACTAAATGCTAGGAGACTAGAATTTAGATACATTTTGCGGGAATCATGGAACATATTACGCTACTGAAATGATAAGCTTCATTTTTTTTTGTTTAAAGATTCACATATTAAATCTAATGTTAGATAGCATTTGGCATATTATTTAAACAATTAATTATTCAGTATTTAAGGGAATTAAATTCAAGCGATTAACAAATGGTACAAAAGTTTTGTGGAGAGGCTAGAGCAACTAATGATAGATAAGGTGGCTCAAACTAAGACAATTGTCACCTATACTCCAGCATCTAACCTAGAATTCTATGCCGACAGTTCTAATTCATAGTCTGATTCTCATCTCACACAAACTGTTGTCTATTTAGGTTAAATAATGCATGAAGACTTCATCCGTTTTATCATCTTTTTAAACTTAAAATTTCTTAATATTTTACACAAAATCAGGAATAGGACGCTTTTACTATAAAGGATGTTCAGCATAAGACTATGGTAACTTCGGTAGGCGATTCTAGGCATCATTTGCAACAAAATATTCCATATAAACTATGGCTCGATTCGGCTCCGTTTTGTAGATATTTTTAATTTTATGTTTTTTCAAGGTACTACTACTTTTTAACAAACATTTGTCTATATTTCTCAAACTATTAAAGCTACAGCAATTTCAATAAGCTCATTAGAAAGGAGGTTAAATTTCCTTTTAAATAAGCTAATTTGTATTCCAAAATAATAATATTAAATATTTTACTTTGTGGCCCAAACATAAGAAATAGCAAGTTTCTAATTTTTTCCAAAAACTTTGACTTCATTTTTCTCAAAAATATTATATACGTAAAAATCGTGCACTATTCATGAAAAACATCTACATACAATCACCTTTCGAAAGGTATTCAATGCATTGGGGTTATTTTAAAAATTGATGCAGTAATCTGTGATTAATTGCAAAAAAGTAGGCCTCAAAACAGCGTCGGCATTATGAAAAGTATTCACCTACCATAAGAATATAACTGATCAGAATCATCAAATCCAGTACGATTTTTTGCAAACGTGTAATTTTTAGTTTAAAAAGAAATACTTATTCAGTAGAGCACAGAGAAGCCTAGAGAATAGTTTAGTACGGCTTGAAACTAAAAGTAGATTTATCTGAAATTTTAATTAAGTTACAGAAAAAAAAAAAATTCACTTTAGAGAACTTCATTCAAAATTCATTAAACTGAAGCGTTTTGTACTAATGGTTCTAATGGAGAAAATTGGTTTGCTTGATGAGTTGCAAAAGTTTTACTGCGTTTAATCAGAAATTATTGATTACCTTTACTGACTATTTGATGGAGCTCAAAAGGAAAGAAAAAATCAGCTAAATAATAAAACAAAAAGCAATGAGTGTAAATTATTAATTTACAAATTCAAAGTACTCTGAATGAAAGAGTTAATGGTTACTTTGTGAACACCACTCTCTCTCTCAAAAACTTTGCTTTGCTTAATTCTATAAAAGAGAAATTATATACATGTAGTTTGAACACTTCTCTAACTGGAATTCTCTACATTTTAAATTCACATTTTTTATTCTCTAGCACAGGATTTTAATAATAACAGTATGCAGCTAGTAAAACTGCATGTTTGACTCTTATTAACAATATACAGATTAGGAACATCAGCTGCATTCGTACCAGAAATCTCCATTTGGAAATCCAGTAAGCAAAGCACTGAGCTAACCCATTATTATTATTTTTTGGCATTGGCTTCCGCCATACAGCCAGCATCGTCTAGGCGCTTATCACTAGAATATCACTCACTTTCCATTCTTACTTATAAATACATTCGACTAACACATTCATCCCTTTACTATATACAACTATTTACATAAACTACAGCTAATGGATGGATCAGTACTCTATATTCCTGCCATCCTTATAGCTTAACCGAAATTAAAATCACGTAATCCTTCTCTAATCATTTTCTTCCATTCATTCTAATCGGCTATAACTTTTAAAAAACATTAATATTTTTTAGCTAGCTCTGCTACAGATTTAAGCACACAGATGTTGGTGGAGAATATTATGTCTTCGTAGCGAAATGGTGCATCTAAAGTACCTGAATAAGTCGTCAAACATTCGTTTCCTTTCTACTACATAACGTGGACATATCCATTATTATATGTTTGAAATCCTCCTCCTCATTGCAATCTACGCAAAGAGGAGAGAGGACCTTTTGTTGATCCTGTGAAGATACGATCCGCACACCGCGTGGTTCGCTCTCAGCCTGCTTATTGTCGTAACAACTCATTTATTGGTGATAGTTCCCTTAAACCATGGTTGTCTAGGTAACTGATCTATACATAGTTTTATAGAATCTCCCTTTATTACCATTACTGTAATCTGTCTGCCACTTTTGTAGTGCTGCTTTTGCAATTATGCACTTGATATCGGTGTGCGGTAATTTATAATTAGCCATTTCCCCCACTATTGGTGGCTTCCTTTGCAAGTTTGTCAACAATTATTATTATTATCAATATTATTGCGTTTCAATATTGGATCTGGAATAGACCATAATCATCATTATTCTGTATACTGTTTTTTTTTTAGAAAATCGCAGTAAAATGAAAAAATCCAATCTGGTAAGTGGATTTTTTGTGAGAAGAATTTTGATCACCAAAAACGTTCCTCTGATAGGAACAAATCGAAATGTGAAGTAAATTCTAGCAAATGTTCATTTTTGAGATATTTTGTAACCACACATTATCATTTTCTTTAAAAAAAACACTTCAGGGGGCCTCAAAAAGAAACACTGTTTCCATTAAATATGAGATCAAAATCAATAGTAAATTGCTTTAAAATCGAAACAAAATATAATCTTACCTGGTTACTTTAGTTCTATCTCTCAATTGATGATATTGCATACGTTCAGTTATTGCACATTGGTTTTGATGAATTCTTTAATATTGCACTGAAATAAAACGAATAAACCATCATATACAGATCCAGATGGCCAGGTGTAATATTATTTGCCTTCTTTATCACCCAGTGCAACTTTATTGAATACAGACAGGTGTACCTATTGAATTTCCTTTTGTAATAAGAATGCTATTGCGAAGATAGTAGAACCTTCAACTTAGAGCCATAAAAATGTAAAACAGTATAACCAAATCGTATAATGTAAGTAAAACAGAGTTACACTATTTTTAGTAGGCCATCAAAATGGAATTACTAGCAGTTTAAGAGTAATGAATTACCTCCAGAATGTCATCGTCCTACATTTAACAGGTTACTAAGTTCGAAGCTGGAAAACAAAAACAAAACTTTTATTCAAACTATTTAAAATGATATTCTTTTTTTACATTTCTTTAGTTTTAATGTTTTCAAACTATTTCTTCAAAGAAAATTTTAGATTATTTTCTAGCATAAAATAAAATTGTACAATTTCTTTGTATTATTTCTTATCATTTTGACAGCCTAATTCCAGAATTCAAAAATATTTTTTTGAGGCAGCAAAAAAGTAATTACGAGGGTCGTTTGAAAAGTCCGTGCAAAAATAAAAACTATTTAATTTTTTGAGGTAAACCTTTTTTATTTTTCAACATAGTCTCCTTTTAGGCTTATACACTTCGTCCAACGCTGCTCTAGTTTGTTGATCCCTTCCGAATAATAGGATTTGTCCAAGTCTGAAAAATAGCCATTCGTTTCTGCAATCACCTCCTCGTTTGAATAAAATCTTTTTCCCGCCAGCCATTTCTTCTTGTTGGGGAACAAATAGTAGTCCGAGGGAGCCAAGTCTGGAGAATAGGGGGGGATGTGAAACGAGTTGGAACCCTATTTCCATTAATTTTGCGACCACAACTGCTGAGGTGTGAGCTGGTGCGTTGTCGTGATGGAAAAGGACTTTTTTGTGGGCCAATCGTGGGCGTTTTACTTGCAGCTCGGTTTTCAAACGGTCCAATAACGATGAATAATATGCACCTGTAATAGTTTTACCCTTTTCCAGATAGTCGGTGAGGATTATTCGTTGCGAATCCCAAAAGACAGTCGCCATAATCTTTCCGGCCGAAGGAACGGTCTTCGCCTTTTTTGGCGCAGATTTTGGTGTGTGTTCTTCCAAGAGATGCTACTAACTAAACATAACCTCGATACGCGCCAGTAGTGCTATCTCTCTGACTTTGCACGGACTTTTCAAACGACTCTCGTAATAGTATATTCTTTAATACACTATGTTATAATTACGAATAACCAACATCAACTATTAATTTTAATGATTTTGTCACCAATAATTTTAAAGTAATAAAAGGTTCTCATGAGGTGTAGCCAACATTCGAGGTGTGGCTATTACATAACGAGACTATTGCTGTAAAACATTTTATTTTAAATTTATACATATTTAGTTATTATCACCTTCAATATACACCCCTCCCCTATCACTAAAACGCTCCATGCGAATCTACCATTGTTCGATACAGTGCTGGAAGTCTATTTCTGTGAGCTCCTTCATGACGCGTGCCGCTTTTTCTTTCACAGCTTCAACGGACTGAAATCGTGTTCCTTTTAATGCAGATTTGACTTTGGGGAACCAGATAAAAGTCACAAGGGGGCCAGGTCAGCCGAATAAGGCCTAAAACTGGGATGTTGTACTTGGCTAGAAACGTCTTGACAATGCATTGTGAGCCGGCGCGTTGTCTTGATGGAGAACAAATCGCGTCGTTTTTTTCCTTACTCTTTCACGGAGTTGAGCAAGCACCTCAAGGAAGTAATGTTGATTAATTATAATAGATATTTTCATCCGTTTTGGACGTGGAAGGGCGTCCCGGGCGGTCATCATCTCCGACGTCTTCTCGCGGCCATCTTGGAAACGCTTGAACCACTCAAAAACTCGCGCACGTGTAAACATTCATCGCCATAAACTTTTTTTAATAAAAGATAAGTTTCAGTAGCGGTTTTACCAAGTTTTGATGTGAAATTTCACGATAATTCTTTGCTCTACTAGTAGTATCATGTTTTCGGCAAAACGAAACTAACACCTCTTAAACAAACGACGGTTCCGGTCAGACAGATTTCTCTATAAGCGCGTGAGTCGCTGCAATCGAAAGAGAAGGCTTCACGCTGCACAGCTGTCTGTCGTTAGGATTTCTGTAGCAGCATAGAACCTTTAAGGTGGAGCATTCTAAGGCAGTTTTAGGGGAGGTTCCCTCTAGTGTCGTTTGTATAATAAGTAGCCTAATTACCTGTGTAATTTTTTCCCCCATATTTAAGGCGCTTCATCATTTGAGGCCATTGGCGATCTGGTAGCTTTTTTGTCAGTATTGAGTCAGACAACTGTGCTCCTAGGAAATTCAGTACGCTTAACATTGATTGAGTTAATTCTTTCCTTCTGTACGTTAACAGGAATTAAATGAAATTCCTGCTTTGAAGTAAATCGATTGAATGGATGCGCGGAATTTTGTGGTTTCTAGCGATTTTTCCGCACCAAATACTTTTCGAGAAAATTCTATTACCTAAATTGAAGTAAAATAAAATCATATGTATTTCTACACATCTAGTTTTTCTTTTATTGAATATTATTTACAGACTTTTCCTTTTGCTTTTTTCAGTTTAACTGAGCGTATATATATGGAAAAGAAATAGGTGAAATTGATTCGAACGTGTTCAACTATATATTGGGTGAACATATTTCATGAGAAACAAACCAAATTTCTCTTTTCTCTTTTACAAGCAGGAAAAAGCCTTGTGTTCAATCAGTGAACGGAAAATTGTGCACGCCCATCAATACAACAAACATTCACTAGGACGTTGACAAAACCCCGATCCAGATTCCACTCACACCCAGCCGCTTCAATGTCCTGGGCGTTTCCATGTTGCCCGAGACAAGTCCTGACGAATGAATAAAGCAAACTTTTGCCTCTCCGTCCACACACACACTCATATTTACTCTGTGCCCATAGTAATCATTGTCGTACGTACTGCCGAACATCCTCCCACGAGGTAGGTGGATAGAATAAGAGTGAAGGTGTTGTACAGTGAAAAATGGATCGAAAGAAGAACAAGAAGAGTGCGTTTTTGCCCCCTGCGTGACGAAGAGCTAGGGGGAACTATTGTTGAATCGATGTAGAACTAGTCTAGTTTACACTGCGAGAACAATAGCGTAGAAAAATAGTTACAAAAGAGAGATAGTAAAAAAAAAAACACATACTTTATGTCAAAAAGCAATAGTTTTTTTTGGCGTTACATCGAAAAAAACCTAGGGCACACAACAGTACTGTCCCCTAAAACGTCATTCACTATATCATATCAGTTCCCATAACCGTGTTCCTGTTTGTCCCCACTTTCATATCAAAGAGGAAGAGGTATGTCATTCAAATCAACAGCGCAAGTGGGTAAAAAAACACACATAGAACCAGGTATCTATCCCATCAGATCTCCCCGTGAAAACAGAATAAAAAACAAAAAGCCTTCCTAGAGACCAAAAAACAGGACAACCTATAAATAAAATATAATCTCATAATAAATGGTTCAATAATATTGTAACAGGAACTTTTCTAAACATTGATTAATGATTAATTACAACTTTATGTATATACAATATATTGCAACGGCGCCATTCTTTGTAAATTCAAAATGGATTCTTTGTTTTTTGTCTATCGTTTATTTTTGTAGTACAAAGAGCACTTTGGTGCTATAAATAACAAGGATAACAGTGAACAGTAGAAGTAGACGATTGGAGAAGTTACCCAGTGGTAACAGTCCAAAACACTGAACTATTTAGTCCACTCCCATCACTAGAGAGGAGATCACGAGGCCACTGTCTTTTAAGACGTCTTCTTAGGTTGCCAGGAAGAGTTCTAGAAGAAAGATTTTGGGCTAGAGGATGTGCAGGTAGAAGTAAACGAGTGGAGAAGTTACCCCCAGTGGTAACACTCCAAAACATTAGACTGTTTGTCACTCTCTTCACTAGAGAGGAGATCAAGAGGCCACTGTCTTTTAAGACGTCTTGTTGGATTGCCAGGAAGAGTTCTAGAAGAAAGATTTTGGGCTAGAGGATTCGCGTATGATTGCTGGTAAAAGTAAAAGAGTGGAAAAGTTACCCCTATAATAACATTCCAAAACACTGAACTAATAGTCACTCTCTTCACTAGATAGGAGATCACGAGGCCACTGTCTCTTAAGGCGTCTTGTTGGATTGCCAGGAAGAGTTCTAGAAGAAAGATTTTGTGCTAGAGGATTTGCGTATGTTTGCAGGTAGAAGTAAAAGAGTGGAGAAGTTACCCAGTGGTACCGCTCCAAAAAATTAGACTGTTAGTCACTCTCTTCTCTAGATAGGAGATCACGAGGCCACTGTCTCTTAAGGCGTCTTGTCGGGTTACCAAGAAGAGTTCTAGAAGAAAGATTTGGAGCTAGTGGATTTGTATATGATTGCTGGTTATATTAAGTTACCCAGTGGTAACATTCCAAAACATTAGACTGTTAGTCACTCTACACTAGAGAGGAGATCACGAGGCCACTGTCTCTTAGGACGTTTTGTTGGATTGCCAGGAAGAGTTCTTGAAGAAAGATTTTGAGCTAGAGGATTTGTGTATGATTGCAGGTAGAAGTAAAAGAGTGGAGAAGTTACCCAATGCTACTCCAAATTTACCCAGTGAAGTTACTACAAAATACTGAACAGTTACTCTTTCCATTGGAGACGAGATCACGATCATTTAAAACGTCTTTTCGGGTTGCCAGATAGAGTTCTAGACGCAAGATTTTAAGCCAGAGGATTCGCATTTTATTGCAGTTTGAAGTGAAATATCACTGTATTAGGTTTTCATGACTTGGGTGATAGAAGGAATGTTAAGATCAGCGTATATAGTCCAATTACGAGGGTCGTTTGAAAAGTCCGTGCAAAAATAAAAACTACTTAATTTTTTGGGGTAAACCTTTTTTATTTTTCAACATAGTCTCCTTTTAGGCTTATACACTTCGTCCAACGCTGCTCTAGTTTGTTGATCCCTTCCGAATAATAGGATTTGTCCAAGTCTGAAAAATAGCCATTCGTTTCTGCAATCACCTCCTCGTTTGAATAAAATCTTTTTCCCGCCAGCCATTTCTTCATATTGGGGAACAAATAGTAGTCCGAGGTAGCCAAGTCTGGAGAATAGGGGGAATGTGAAACGAGTTGGAACCCTATTTCCATTAATTTTGCGACCACAACTGCTGAGGTGTGAGCTGGTGCGTTGTCGTGATGGAAAAGGACTTTTTTGTGGGCCAATCGTGGGCGTTTTTCTTGCAGCTCGGTTTTTAAACGGTTCAATAACAATGAATAATATGCACCTGTAATAGTTTTACCCTTTTCCAGATAGTCGATGAGGATTATTCCTTGCGAATCCCAAAAGACAGTCGCCATAATCTTTCCGGCCGAAGGAACGGTCTTCGCCTTTTTTGGCGCAGATTCCCTCTTGGTAACCCAATTGTTTAGATTGTTCTTTGGTCTCAGGAGTGTAGTGATGTATCCATGTTTCATCCACAGTGACGAAACGACGCTTAAAGTCCTGCGGATTCTTCTGGAACAGCTGCAAACCGTCCTTGCAACACTTCACACGATTTCGTTTTTGGTCAAGCGTGAGCAATCGCGGCACCCATCTTGCGGATAGCTTTGTCATGTCCAAATGTTGATGCAAAATATTATGTGCCCGTTCATTCGAGATGCCCACAGCACTAACAATCTTACGCACCTTCACTCTTCTGTCATCCATCACCATATCATGGATTTTATCAATGATTTCTGGAGTAGTAACCTCAACAGGGCGTCCAGAACGTTCAGCGTCACTTGTGCCCATATGGCCACTCCGAAAATTTTGAAACCACTTATAAACTGTTCTAATCGAAGGTGCAGAGTCACCATAATGTTTATCAAGCTTCTCTCTAGTCTCCTGAGGCGTTTTGCCTTTCATAAAGTAGTGTTTAATCAATACAGGAAATTCTTTTTCGTCCATTTTTTGAAAATCACTCGACTTCCTCGATTCAAACGAATGCCAAACACAAAGAAATAGACCGATCTGGCTGAAACTTGGTGTGTGTCTTCCAAGAGATGCTACTAACTAAACATAACCTCGATACGCGTCAGTAGTGCTATCTCTCTGACTTTGCACGGACTTTTCAAACGACCCTCGTATATTCGTAAAAAGAAGCGTTTACTATGGATCGAAGTATTTTAGATTGTAGAGTTTGAATTCCTTGGAGATTGATGCGTTTGGTTGAACCCCACAGCAATATTGATGGGGTTTCAAAATTAGTCTTTTGTTGTCTAGATACAGTTTAGATCTATCGTCTACGAATCTTTTAAGTTATCGAAAGCGTCTGTTTAGTTTTGTTCTTTTAAGCCTTGTTTGTGGACGAAATTAATTTTAAATTTAGGATTCAAGGCTTAAAATGAAAGCAGAACTTTTACAATCATACTAATATTGCTATTTTCAATTCCATATAATCTAATTATGTTCAGAAATAGCTTATAATTTTTATTGAAAATACAATACCGCTGTTGTATTTACCTAGTAAAAAAATAATTTGTTAAAACTTTGCCATTGACTGAAATATAAAGATAATATTTTGTAAAAAAATCGCTATCTTTGGTGACAGTCAGACCAACCTTATCCTGTAGGACGTGTACTGTTTTCTTAGTTACAAAGTGTTACATCTTTATGAGGAAAAGACTACTAACTCCACTGAGGGGTAACTGAGGAAGTCAAATGGTGTCCATCCCTGCAATTTATTTCACTCTGTGAACTTGTCACTCATTTGTATTTCTTATATTATCAACAGCTTCAACACTGCAAAGCTTTTACAGTAGAAGTAAGTAAAAGAGTAAATTTAAATGAAATATGTGTGTGTGTTAGTTACTGTGTGATGAATGTGAAAAAATAAAATAAAACGAAGCAAAAAAAATGTGGAATTCGATGGGAATAAAGAACCAAAAATAGAAGGGTACAACGGCATTCAGAACGGAGTAATAGTCGTATGAAATAATTGAGTTAGCGGTGCCGAAGTGTGGGGTTTGGACGTCCCACTGGAGTTGGCTCAGTTTTCTTCTAGCCCATTTATTATTCGACGTACAAGTTCCCTCAGAAATGTCATTAACTGTAGGAGAGATATGTCCTCTAGTACACAAAAAAAGAACCCTAACGGCACATATTTTATATATTAGGAATTCACTTTTGTTGATTAAGTTTTCTCAATTCTCTGTCTAATAACTCCAGCAAAATGGAGGAAATATTTTAATTTCAATTACAAATTTTCTATTTGAGTAATTAAAGGGATGAATTGGTGGAATTTTACCTCAAATTTAGTTAGCTCTGCGTGTTTAATTTAATTTTCTGAATGTGAGCTACACAAATTACAGTTAGCTAAAACTTTTAATTGCTAACTCATTAAAAGTTAAGCCCAAAATCATGAACAAGAAGTTAAGTTAGTTGCTAGAGCAATCTCAATTTATTTTAGGCCAGTAGAAATCGAGAATCAATTTATTTTACAGTCTTTTTGAAATCAACGTTTGACAGGAATTCTTTTTCAAGTCCTTTTTAGGCTCTCTTTTAGGCCTAAAAGAACAGTGGAACGGCTATTGTTAACAGAATTTTTTTGAGGTTAATATATCAAGAAGAGCTAAGAGGCAAGGCCTAGACCGGGATACGAACCCGGTACCACAATAAAGAGAAAGACTTAGAGGAAGGCCACAAAAATCAAGGAAATAAGAACTGAAGAATATTTAATATTTTGTTTGTATCTTTTATTGGAATTTACCACTGCAACAGTTGTTGCAACAAGCAAATATGGTAAAAGAAAAAAGAAATAAAAGAAAATCATGAGTGGAGAAGGCATCCAGTGGTGCCACTCCAGTAACGTGCTTTGCTATACTGCTCTCACGATAAGAGTAGATCACGAGAGGCCATCTTCTCTTCAATCTCCTTAGAGGATTACCTGGTAATGTGGAGGAAGATAGGTGTTCTATGAGAGGGTTAGGATGAGCTGCTGTAGAATGGAATGATGAATTTGAGAAAACGAATGTTAGCAACATCTGTAATGAAAGGGATTTTGAGATCAATATGGATAGTGAGGTTAGATACATAGAACGGAGCGTTAAGTTTTCGAAGTATTTGTGACTGTAATGCCTGGAGGCGTAGTGGAGTTGGAACGCTTAGTCGATCCCCCATACTTCGATGGCCGTATGACCAAATGGGTCGCAGTAACAGAAGATATAAGAGTCTATTGTTAGGTAGATTAAGTTTCGATCGTTTGTCGCTGTAGTCTGGCGAGAAGTTTTGTAGAGTTGGTTAGTTTCTTGTCTTTTCAGTCTAGTATGGGGACTCCATGTCAACCGTTTGTCTAGGTGCAGTCCAAGGTAGCGTACTTTGTCCACAGTTGGTATAGGAGTTTGGTTCAAGATGATGGGAGGTAGCATTTTTCTCTCAATAGTAAATACTATACATTTTGATTTCGTGACGTTGGTTTTGATTCGCCATTTGAAAAGCCAGTCCTGTAAGTGGTTGATGTGTGTTTGTAGAGCTCGTGTAGCGATAAGAGGATCGGAATGAGGAGATTTAATATTTAATATAATGATGGTTGCACTACCTTCTTCAGGGTCTGTGCAAAAGGAATATTACACTAATATAAATCGAAAACCATAAAAAATATATAAGAAATTAAAAAAATAAAATAAAATATTTATATAAAATAAAAATAAATATATTTCTAAATCAATTTAAATATAAATCAATATAAATTTAATATAATACTGAAGAATGGTTGATCGTAATGCAGAAGTTTAAATCAATTGCAATCATAATGCCGTTTAAAAATTCTATTCTAAGCATGCGTGGGTCAAAAAAGTATTCATACACCAAGTTTTCTTACTTTATCTACTGAACTTTTGTTTCTAGGATGACTATTTCTTCAGCACTGAAATAGAAGATAGTAACAATGAATTTAATGCACTCATTTTCTTTTATAAACATGTATATATTTAAAAAGTTTAAGACAAGTTCTACTGATAACGCAAGATGTTCTGGGAGGCCGAGAAAAGTTTCTGTGAGAGGAACGCGCAATCTGGTGCGGCAAGTTTCCAACAATCCCGTGATAAGTGCACGCCAACTCTCGGAAAGCCTCGCGTCAACTTCAGGGACCCTTGTTACGCCATAGACATCCGAAAAACGCCTATATGCAGCTGGCTACTAAAGTAGAATTGCAAGGAAGAAACTATTCATTATTGAAATCAATAGGATGAAGAGACTGGATTTCGCTCGGAAGTTGGTCAATAAGCCGCTGGAATTTTGGAAAAATATTATCTACTCTGATGAGAGTTAATTCAATATTTTTGGATCCGATGGACGAAAGTTTGTTGGGAGAAGGCGTAATAGAGAACTTGAAGCAAAAAACATAATAAAAACTGTACAGCAAGGAGGAGGCTGTATGATGGTATGGGGCGGCTGCATGAGAGCTGTGGGAGTAGGAGAACTTGTCGTCATCGATGGAATTCTTAACGCTGAAAGGTACGTGGATATACTCCGCCATAATTTAAGCAAAAGTGCTGGTAAATTGGGGATCGGTAGCACATACTTCTTTCAACAGGATAACGATCCCAAACATACAGCCCCAAAAACGAAGAAATGGCTGCTTTATAATGGCCGGAAACAACT
Organism: Rhodnius prolixus; assembly: GCF_049639745.1. Lineage (NCBI taxonomy): Eukaryota > Metazoa > Arthropoda > Insecta > Hemiptera > Reduviidae > Rhodnius > Rhodnius prolixus. The sequence continues at coordinate 16,141,737 of NW_027411582.1, read as the reverse complement.
TGTCACCCCTCCACAGTCTCCGTATATCAACCCTATTGAAAATTTATTGTCTTATTTGGAGAGGAAAATTCGAAAATTGAAATGTTCTTCCAGAAAAGAGCTCTTAACCAATTTAAAACAATTATGGACAGAAATCACATCTCAGGAGACACTAAACCTGGTGGAATCTATGCCAAGGAGGCTTCAGGCAATAACAAAGGGATTGCTTACAAAATATTAGGTCTTTAGTTTTGCGTTAATTATAACATTCAGACTGAGTGTATGAATACTTATTTTGCAGACAATAAATTATTTTTCTGCTTTTTAATTAATTCTTTATGTTTATAAAAGAAAATGAGAGCATTAAATTCATTGTTACTATCTTCGATTTCAGTGCTGAAGAAATAGTCATCCTAGAAACAAATGTTCAGTAGATAAAGTAAGAAAACTTGGTGTATGAATACTTTTTTTGACCCACTGTACGAGGGTCGTTTGAAAAGTCCGTGCAAAAATAAAAACTACTTAATTTTTTGGGGTAAACCTTTTTTATTTTTCAACATAGTCTCCTTTTAGGATTATACACTTCGTCCAACGCTGCTCTAGTTGGTTGATCCCTTCCGAATAATAGGATTTGTCCAAATCTGAAAAATAGCCATTCGTTTCTGCAATCACCTCCTCGTTTGAATAAAATCTTTTTCCCGCCAGCCATTTCTTCATATTGGGGAACAAATAGTAGTCCGAGGGAGCCAAGTCTGGAGAATAGGGGGGATGTGAAACGAGTTGGAACTCTATTTCCATTAATTTTGCGACCACAACTGCTGAGGTGTGAGCTGGTGCGTTGTCGTGATGGAAAAGGACTTTTTTGTGAGCCAATCGTGGTCGTTTTTCTTGCAGCTCGGTTTTCAAACGGTCCAATAACGATGAATAATATGCACCTGTAATAGTTTTACCCTTTTCCAGATAGTCGATGAGGATTATTCTTTGCGAATACCAAAAGACAGTCGCCATAATCTTTCCGCCCGAAGGAACGGTCTTCGCCTTTTTTGGCGCAGATTCCCCCGCGGGAGTGTAGTGATGTATCCATGTTTCATCCACAGTGACGAAACGACGCTTAAAGTCCTGCGGATTCTTCTGGAACAGCTGCAAACCGTCCTTGCAACACTTCACACGATTTCGTTTTTGGTCAAGCGTGAGCAATCGCGGCACCCATCTTGCGGGATAGCTTTGTCATGTCCAAATGTTGATGCAAAATATTATGTACCCGTTCATTGGAGATGCCCACAGCACTAACAATCTTACGCACCTTCACTCTTCTGTCATCCATCACCATATCATGGATTTTATCAATGATTTCTGGAGTAGTAACCTTCACAGGGCGTCCAGAACGTTCAGCGTCACTTGTGCCCATATGGCCACTCCGAAAATTTTGAAACCACTTATAAACTGTTCTAATCGAAGGTGCAGAGTCACCATAATGTTTATCAAGCTTCTCTTTAGTCTCCTGAGGCGTTTTGCCTTTCATAAAGTAGTGTTTAATCAACACACGAAATTCTTTTTCGTCCATTTTTTGAAAATCACTCGACTTCCTCGATTCAAACGAATGCCAAACACAAAGAAATAGACCGATCTGGCTGAAACTTGGTGTGTGTTCTTCCAAGAGATGCTACTAACTAAACATAACCTCGATACGCGCCAGTAACTCTGATTTTGCACGGACTTTTCAAACGACCCTCGTATGCCAAGGAGGCTTCAAGCAATAATAAATGCAAAGGGATTGCTTACAAAATATTAGGTCTTTAGTTTTGCGTTAATTATAACATTCAGACTGAGTGTATGAATACTTATTTTGCAGACAATAAATTATTTTTCTGCTTTTTAATCAATTCTTTATGTTTATAAAAGAAAATGAGAGCATTAAATTCATTGTTACTATCTTCGATTTCAGTGCTGAACAAGTAGTCATCATAGAAACAAAAGTTCAGTAGATAAAGCAAGAAAACTTAGTGTATGAATACTTTTTTGACCCACTGTAAAATAATATTTACTTTGCTTTTTCCTTTTTGAAAAATGAACAAACTCTGATTTCATTTTCACGCACAATTATATTTTAAATTAATTACCAGAATTCTGTCAGGTAGTTTATTTTGCCCCAACTTCAGCAGATAATTTTTCTGTTCACTTCTTTTTAAACAGAACGAAAATAACCTCTCTTAATTAAATTTCACCTAGTAGTTGTTTAACAGGCCTATTTGAAAACAGAAGCATTTCATTACTTTAATTACAGAATTTTTCAAAAAAAAAAAAAATGTTATTCATTTTCTAGCCCACACACAAAATATATTTCTTAGTGGAATATTTAAATTTCAATTTAATTAAAAAAATAATAAATGAGAGTGGTAAGTTTAATTTTTGTCACCAGCTGATGAAAATTAATTTCCTAGTAATCAGGGTGACCTATCGGTAAAGGGAAAGAGAGGGGAAAAAAACTGTCCCTGAACTGAAAGGGCAGCATTGGTAATCGGGGTGTCAGATCTTTTAAGATAAATGAACTTTAATTAATAATTGTTTGATTAATTTTGTTCCCTTTCGATGTTCACCAGTAAACAGTGTTAAAATAGTTCAAACAGAGAATTTATTATTTATTATTTCGAACCTCAGAGGGGGGGGTTTTATTAAACCAAAACAAAAATCTTTATTTTATCGTTTTACGCCAAACACTGGCCGATATCTTCTTGTCATGCTTATTGAATTTTGAAAATAAGCTTTTGTAAACCACCAATTTGTCATCTATACTTTAATAAATTTGATATACTGTAGATCCACACTAAAACTAGAGTACAATCCACTCTTTAACCATTTACTTTAAACCATTATGGACTTCAAAAGGGTTGAACTATGAGGTGCTGCTAAGTATTCAATCTTTTTTAAGAATCCAAATCTAATATTGAAAAATCCACAGCCCAATAGTAACTAACCGAATCATATATTATGATCTTAATATTACTTTGTTTTTTGGCGTAACCTTAATACGCTACAAGTAATTCCACAATAGTAAAGTAATGCCTATTTTTTCATGCAGACTTTACGCCCAACTATCGATTAGGTATCGCGGACAGAGGTGACAAGCAAACATATTTTACTGTAAATTTCTTTTTTCTGCAACCATGTAGGAATGTTCTCATTACTCAATTAAAATCAGCTGTGTAATGCCCAACTTTACCTCACTTTGTGGGGAAAAATTCCCATTAGTGTCACTTTCCTCACTAGTGAGTGGAAAAACTTTATTGTGCTTCCTTGATACAAGAAGTTTTGTTATTAACATAAATATTTTCTGTAAAACTTTAATAAGCTTATTTAACGTAACTAAATAATTAAAAAACGAATATTAAACGATAAAATAAAAATTGAAAGGAATATAGAAATAAAAATAATACTTTAATAAATAATTAGATATATTTTATTATAACAGTTAAAAAGGTTATAGTGTTACCTTATAGAAATTTAAAATGGATTCTAGTGATGCCTGTTTAGAAAACACTCCTCCATCAATAAAAGAAACAGCAGAAAATGTAATAAGTAATGTAAATACGTAAGTAATGTAAATAATTGTAATATAACAATAAATGTTTATAATAAATAAATTACTTTTTGTAGACTGTAAAAATGAAATTTTTAATTTTATTAGTTAATAAATCTAATGGTTGCTCGGCTACCGTGGCGCCTACCTCCACAATAGCTCATCTGAACACCATAGTCCATTAGTCTTTCCGAACTATCACACAGAAATCCTCCTAATCTAAAGCGGCAACGGCCTTGTTTGTTATTCCATTGATTTTTTTTTTGAGGTTAACTGTATTAATCCGGCATTTTGGCGTTGTCAAGACTAAATAATGAAACCAAAAATTGACATAATCAAGTAGTGAAGAGGGGGCCCCTTTGAACAGTTTTAATTTCTCGCCAAATATTTAAAACATTTATGATTGGCAATTTTCTCCATATGTTGTGGTAGACCTGTTGTATAATTTGACAGAGTTTCCCTTCGTTTTCATTGTTTGGTAAAGTTAGAATTGAGGAATGTTTTATTTTGTAAGGTGGAAGTAAAAATTTTTGTTGCAGCTTTTTAAACCTAGTATTTACAAAAGTCTATTTGCTTGCAAAAAATGTTGGATATTATATTTTCTTTTATGGAAGGAGAGGGGGCGCACATTTCAACATCACCAGTTAAAATGTGCCGCCCTACCGACCTGCAAGTTTGTGACTTTTTTTTTTTTTGTTTAATCGCAGAGAAGGGGAAAGTGGTCCGAACTTACATTAAGAAAAGCAACAAACCGAATATTTTGTTCAAACTTTCTAAACCCATTACTTCGGGTACAACATCCCCGAACTGAGTCATTCTTTGATTTTTGAACTAGATTTCAGTGGTTTAAAAGAGAAAGTAATGTAGTAGTCGAGAGAAATAACTGATAGAAGGTAGATTCAGAGTAAAGTAACATCATTTCTTTCTATTTTAAATTGTGTTCAAAGCTACCCCCACCAGTGGGGCAGATATTAACATTTGACACAACATTTTTAAACTTTAAAAGTTGTAGAAAACAAAATAAAAAGGTTCAATAATACGATTCTGTGCACTCTGTAACAGAAAAAGTAAATTCTGTTCAAATGTGACCCCCTTACCCCTATAATTGATTAACTGAAATCAAAACCAAGTTGTTAAGGTATATCTGGATGAAAGCGGGAATATTTTGTGAACGATTTGCGATTTTGTCAAATTATAAAACATCCAACTTCTAGAGAACTATGAGTATCATCAGACCTTGGGAATTACCCCAATTGATTACAAAAAAAAAAAATTTGCTTACTGTTGGCAAACCTGAGATTTACAATTTAGCCAGCTCTAAAGCCGAAAGTGAAACTAAATTCCAATTTAGATAGCCTAGTGGTTTTATAGATTTGGTGATGAGAGAATAAACGATATTTGGGTTTTACTTAAGCACATAAATTAGTTTGTTGAAGCAAGTCTTTAACAGAATTTGTTTTATGTTTACAAATTGCTATTGAGTTAGCATTTTTTTTTCCTTCCCTGTGCTTTAGCCTGTTAGATTAAACTAAAGACTACTGTAATAAAATGCAGGCTTCTGACAGCGACAGGTCAATTAATGTATAACCTCTTCCCTCTTAAATATATTTCCCTTTCAGCTTTATATAGAATCTCATTAAAAACAAGAAGATCGCTTTTGTGCACTGATTGGAGTGCCACATACTTCATTGTTCTTGTCATCTTTTCTCATAACAATCTATCTGTGACGCCATTGATCTTCCTTCACAAACTTTTCTCCTTACCCCGCACCGAGAGAACTAGCCTCTGTTTAGATAGTTATCCAAAAATTGTTAACCAAATCTATCAAGCTAAACAGGATGAACCAGTAAGTATTGTCCATAGGCCTGCTGTGTGTAGTACATCTAAAGTGGAGTTCAATGACGTATTGGCCAACTTCATATTTTCCACTGTTCTTGAGTGACATTTTTCTAAAATCATTACTTTTTTCCAATGAAAATGTTATTACTCAGAAAGTTTTAGTCCGAATTCGGATTCTGATGACACGGTTAGATAGACAGATAAATTTTCTAAAAAATAGACACCATTTCCAAGCATAAGTTATTCTCCAAACAGCCTCAATCTTCCTCCGGATGCTGGAGAAATAAAAGTAATCGAATTTTTTTTTTTGCTTAAGTGCAATTTGTAACTTTTGACTTCCTTATTTTAAGACAATCAACTTTAAAAATTGACTACTGGTCCATCTAAAAGAGTTTTCAATGAATTAAACAACTTAATAACTAACACTCTTGAGTGCTCGTGAACACGTTTTCTTGTAAAACAAACGTAAATTCTCATACGAAGATAAAAGGAATCCTGGAAAATGATATACCGTTTGCAAGCCCATTAAACAAGGAAACTTTTATAAAAAGTGCCAGCACTTAGGTCTGATAATGATCACGTAAGGGCCTAATGAGTTTTCTTAAAAATTTCTATTACTTTTATTTTTCCAGCATACGGAGGAAGATTGAGGCTGTTTGGAGAATAACTTATGCTTCAAAATGGTATCAATTTTTAGAAAATTTATCTGTCTTTCTAATCGTGTAATCAGAGACGAATTCGAACTAAAACTTTTTGAGTAATAACATTTACTGGACCCCAGGTACAACTGGGTAACACAAGTTGACGAACTGCTTAAGATAACGGGCTGCTCAGAACTGATTAAACTGAACCAGATAGATGCAATATCAAAGCGGTGTATAAATCAGGCAGTATTAATGGCCAAGAAACATCTTCGGGAGAAAGACTTGACACTCCTCAGCGAGTCCAATTTTAGTACTTTTTACAAAAGCTTCACATTAGTTGATGGGCCGCAGCCGTACCTCTTATTGCACAATATTCCATTCAGGATGATCCGAATGATAGCCGAACTAAGATTAGCGGGAAGGCACTTTGTAAAATTCATTTTAAAAAATAATGTGTGCATGGTTAAGACTGATCTGGTTTGCGAATGTTGTGGAGTGCCTGATGATATGGTGCATATACTCTTGCATTGTCCTAAATATCACGACCCAAACCAATATCCTACATTTCCCGACTTAAATTATTTAAATAGGTGTGAAGTGATAAATTCTTGTACTTTATTAGAAAAAATATTAACTCTTAGAGGTTACAAATAATTTCGGCTTACCTGTTTTAAATTTTCAGTAAAAGTCTTAAATTTATACATTTCTATTTACTTTGCAATTGGATTGTATATTTACAAAAAAATAAAATAAAATAAAAAACTACTCTTGTAACCAGCTGAGCTGTATACAATAAAATAAATAAATGGCTAATCTATAGAATAGCGCCCCGGGGGCGTGGCCTGTTTATTTTTAGGGGGTGGGAAGTACAGCGCACCTACCGGTGAAAATGTAAACTACTTCCCGCGAATGAACTGTTTCGGATTGTGCGAATTTCGTAACGCTTATGTTTCGCACGCATGCGCAGTACACTTACTGCATAGCAACTGCTTCCTGTTTAATGTATTAATAGTTCCCGCGAGTGCTCTGTATGTGACCTGAGGTGCCGTTTTTTTGTAACTTTATGAGTATGAGCGTTTTAAATTTGCAGTTTTTTTTTAAATTAAAGCATGAGTGTAGTGTGAATGAGGTTGGAGTTCGACAGGTATACCCTCCTCAGGAAAAGGACTCCACAGAATAAGGTAAGTTTCTTTTGTGTTGTTCTGTGTAATTATCGCAATGAATCTTGTGACACAAATAAAAAAATTGAGGGTGATTAGGTAGGTTAAGAGGGGGGTATGGGGGGCAAAGCCCCCCATTAAGAAAAAATCAGGGGGTGTGGGGGCGAAGCCCCCATTAAGAAATAAAGAAATAATTCGAAGTGATTCTGATTCGCTGTTACCATATAACCCGCTAGATTTAAGTGTAAATATAAAATAAAGAAATAGTTTTATATTTATATTTGAATATGGCGGGTTCTATAGTAACAGCGAATCAGAATCACTTCGAATTAGGCCACGCCTCTGGGGTGCTATTCTAAAGATTTACCAAATAAATAAATAAATAGAGTAATAACATTTTTATTGGAAAAAAAAGTAATGATTTTAGAAAAAAAAATTAAAGTGACGTCACTCAAGAACAGAGGAAAATATGAAGTTGGCCAATACGTCATTGAACTCCACTTTAGATGTACTACACACAGAAGGCCTATGGACAATACTTACTGGTTCACCCTGTATACGATACTCCATTGTAACATATCATCGTCTAGAGTCTAGACAGAAGTGAGCCTAGTTCTAAAAACATTAACCCTAATTCCAAGTTATAAATCTAAAGACTTTGACTCTTGTAATACCACTTAAAATTGCATCCATCTGGACGCTGGTTAGATCTTTTTTAGAGGATGCTTGTTCTATGTTGGCTGTGAACTCAACTAGGGATTCCGTTCATCTTATATTAAAATCATTTTTCCTTAACAGTCTCTTGTAAATCATCCATTCATCATAAATCATCATTTATGGTGAATCAATTGGATCTGTTCGCATGTTATAACTTGTTTGAAAAATTAAACAGTGAAACCCTTTTACAAGAATAGGATTGCAGACAGTGATGGCAACCTACCGGTTCGCGAGAAACCGTTTTTTTAAAATTATAAAAACCTTAGTGAACCGGTTATTACAAAAATAATTGAATTACTCTGACTTCAGTTTTGAATCGTACGCCATGCCCTGCAATGTTGACAACTGTAGGCTGCCTAAGTGGGAAGCCGTACAAAATTGTACGAAAGTTCAACGGATCGAAGAAAAAAATGTGGACACGGCCGTGTGTTGTACGTGAATACGTTTACGTAACGGGTTATATTTTTTATTTAAAATATTTTTATTTATGTATTTAGGATGAAATCAAGGAAACAAATCGACGATCGAACTCAATCTATGCCTATACAGTCCGTTGTCGATGTAGAAGCGATTTCATCATCCACTTGCATAATTTCAACCGCCCCAGCTGCAGATGTACTGGACACCGTCGTTGATCCGCTCGGCCGTATTCATTCTTTTACATTCCCAGCACAGCTTGACTCGGTCATATGGTGTTTTATTATTACCAATCGATTGTTCTTGAGAAGCCCTTTCCAATCGTATACGATCTCTGTATTTGGTTTTGGCTTTTCGACGCGTATAGGCCGACATTATATATTTTTTTATTCTAACACCTTATTATATTCACTGCCACTATTTTACAATAATGTTTTGTATACAAACGATAGATTGTGACGACAGCTGACGATTAAAAAACTTAAACGAACATCGTAGCTCCTCCAAGTCAAAAGTTATACTAATTGCAAATCTCGATAAGCAGCAAAATGATCTCAAAATGGCGGCGCTTGCCCCTCCACCGCGCGCGATGCGTCACAGTCCTCGCTTATCATAATGAATTCTTTGATCCTTTAGCTATCCAGTGGTCTAATTTAATTTTGGATGTAGACGATAGATTCGAAACTATAATACCAAACTGTATCCCCAGATTTTGATATCATCAGGTTTTTTGGATTGCCTCCATATGATAGCAAATTTAAAGACGTATTCACGTCAAAAAATTTCTTAGCAAAAGCGTGTACCATTTTCGGATTATAAAACTACTAGCAATACAACGGCCTCACTGATCGATGAACACTGGTTAAAAGTATTTTTGTGAAAAAAGTAATTAGCCCAGTAACCAATTAAAAATACAGAAAAAAAGGATTGGAGCAAAACAAATCCTAATTGATTTAATTATCACTAATAATCAAACAATCAAAGGCAATCAAATAAGCAAATAGCATAATTTGCTTTACATAACAATTGCAATTAGTTAGCATTTATTAGCTTTGGAAATGCATTTGGTCATTTTTTTTTAATGTACGATTACTAATTAACCTGCAGGAGAACGTACCTTTTTTTGTTGTTAGAATTTACAATCACAACAAAATCAAATGTTTTTTAAATAAATATCCCAAATAATTGTACTTTCATAAGAGAACGAAATTTTTTTTTTTTATTATTATTTATCCTTTTAATGTAATTTACACCTGTACCCACAGGGTACAATAGGTAAATGCGATAAATGTATAAACAATTAACGTGTCAAACGTGTATGACGGCCATCCAGTGATGGCCGCCATTAGTCACCCAGTTGGTCACGGGGCCAATGGCGCCTCAGCCGTCTTCGAGGTTTGGAGGGTAGCGTAGTTGTAGACAGGTTTGCAGCTAAAGGGTTGGGATGAAATGAGAGATTTTGATGAAAATTTTTATAACGGATTTTGGCAAATTCAGAGATGAGTGGAATTTGGAGATCTGTATGGATTGTGTGGTTACTAACATAGAATGGAGCGTCTACTATGAGGCGGAGTATTTTGGATTGGAGTGTTTGCAGTCTATTGATGTTTGATTTTTTAGCTGTTCCGTAAAGTTCGAGTCCGTAAAGTCCATATTGGTGGTGAGAAGAGCTGTATAGAGTCGTCGTTTGTCTGCAGTGAGAGTTTTGAGCGTTTGTCGAGTAGTCTGGCTAGAAGTTTGTATCGTTTGTTTAGTTCGGTACGTTTAAGTCTCGTATGGGGGTTCCAGGTAAGTCTCTTGTCTAGGTACATTCCAAGGTACCGCACATGGTCGGCTGGTGGGATAGGTGTATGATGTAAGAAGACAGGTGGTGGAGTTTGACGTTTGAGTGTGAAGACTATGTATTTAGATTTAGTTGGGTTAATTTTTATACGCCAGTTTTCTAACCAAGGTTCTATTGAGTGAAGGTGAGACTGTAGAGAGCGTACTGCGAGGATAGGGTCAGAGTGTGTGGAGAGAATGGCAGTGTCATCAGCGAAGGTGTAAATAGAGGTATTAAGATTAGAAGGTAAGTCGGCAGTGTAGATTGTGTAAAGTAGAGGAGCTAAGACACTTCCCTGTGGCACACCAGCAAGGACAGGATAGATGGAAGAGTGAGTAGTGCCTTGAAGAACTTGGAAGAATCTGTCAGAGAGAGAAGAGCTGAGTATGAGGTAATAAGTGCTAGGAAGGATGCGTTTGAGTTTACATAGTAGACCTTCGTGCCAAACTCGGTCGAAGGCTTGCGATAAGTCAAGGAATACTCCAGCGCAGTATTGTTTTCGCTCGAGTGAAGAAGCGATGGTGTCTATAACACGATGGGCCTGCTGGATCGTCGAGTGGCAGCTACTGAACCCAAACTGATGGTCCGGTATAATTCCGAGAGATTCTGTAATTTCGTGGAGGCGTGGTAACAGAAGTCTCTCGAATATTTTGCTCAAGAGAGGCAGTAGGCTTATCGGTCGATAAGAAGAAGGTAGTTGAGTCGGTTTGTTGGGCTTAGGTAGCATTCGAACTGTAGAAAATTTCCAGAGTATAGGGTAGTAAGTTGTTCTGAGAATAGAGTTGTAAATAGTAGTGAGGAAGACTAATGCTTTTTTGGGTAGTTAGAGTAGGATGTTGGCAGTAATTAGATCGTAACCAGGGCTCTTTTTTTTGTTGAGATTAGTAATGATTTGCTTGACTTGGGTGGGTGTAATGGTTTTGGAGGCATAGAAAGAGGTAGAGGTATGTCTAAGTCCCTAATAACGTCTTGAATATGTTGTGAGTTGAGAACGTCAGGATGCGGAATGAAGACAGTGGAAAGGTGCGTTGCAAGTAGGCTTTCTCCGAGTCACATTTAGCCCAGGAACCGTCAGTAGTACGAAGAGGAGAGGAGGTAGGTTGAAATTTTAGAATACGTCTAGTGGCAGCCCAAAGGGAGTTGTCTTTATATAGAACGAAATTAAAATTATAAATTGGATTCTATTACTTCATTAGATAAATATTTGAAGATTATTCATTTATTTTTAATAATAACTACAAACAACTAGAGGAGAAGGTGGTAATATGGGACGGGATTGGAATTTGGGACACCCTTGTTTTTGTGAAACCCTGTAGTGTTATCTGTTAGTTTTTGGTGCCTTACTACTCTTTGGGGTAGGCTTTGTCTGCTGCAGAAGGCAGCGCCGTCAATCGAGTGGCAGCTTTGTCCAAGAGAGGGCCGTGTTGATTTTGTCAATGCTAAAAAGTTTTCTTAAGGTTGATTTTCCTCTGCTTTTGGTTAATACCGAGGAAAGTTAGAATAATCTCCCTTAGACATTAAAAATGTAGAAAGTAGAGAGTTTTAATGGCCAGTATTATGGATTTCAAATATTGAATGTATATTGGAAAAAAAATGAGGTTATATTGTACGCGGTGTATGGTGGTATTATGGGGACAGCGTTGTCCAATATAACAACCTCGTTAATCGTCTGCCAAACAAGTGTGAAAAGTGGCAGGATCCCAAAGTCAACACAGCATCGCCTATTATCAAAACAAACAGATTCTGATGTTTCAGTTTCATCAGGTGAATCGGATCTGCCCACTCCACTCCAAAATTCGACACCAGATAATGAAGATGCGGATTGCATTTTTTGCGGAGAAAAGTTCAAGAACTCAGAAAGCCCGGAGAAATGTGGATTGAGTGCATTGTTCGTTGTCGTTGGGCTCATATGGAATGCACTCACTGCGTGTGAATAGGAGTCATTTGTTTGCGATTTTTTGTGTCCAGTCCACACCTATCATGTCTTGACATTTCTCTAAGAAAACTGATTACACCCTAATTTTTATCCCTTAATGTACGATAATTGTGTACTCTTTTACAATTCATGGAAAAACGAGATCATTAGCTATAATTATTATGTGTGTCCCCATATTACGGACCACACATTCTGAAAACCCAATATGGCACCACCACAGACTTTTTCAGTGTAACTCCCAGACTCCTTGCTGTAATCCCACTCAGGACTCCAAATTTACAAAGACAAATAATGTTATGTCTACGATTTTACTTCAAAGTAGATTTTAAATTCAGTAGTGTTCAAAATAGGTAAGGTAAAAAAAGTCTGTCCCATATTACCACCTTCTCCTCTACAGTGTAATTCAATAGTAGGTTAACTATTTCTCAAGTAATGATAGTTCTGAGCAATAAGTTTGATTTATATAAAGAAGATTTATGTAATAATAAGTAAAATAGACAAACATTAATTAAAATTGAATGAATAAGTAAGGTACAATTCATCAAGACATTCCTTTGGTGAAACAGAGTTGAAAAATAAACGACCGGCTTCACTACTGGTTGTAAAACCTAATAACTGGTTTTAAAAATAAACATATTATCAACCATTTTAATTGATATTAAAGTATTATTTTTAAGTAATAAATTATTGTTAATCCTTAATTAATAATTATTGTTAAGAAAATATAATTTTTCTGCAACCATGTAGGGAAGTTCTCATTACTCAATTAAAATCAGCTGTGTAATGCCCAACTTCCCACACTAGTGGGGGGAAATTCCCATTAGTGTCACTTTCCGCACAAGTGAGTGGAAAAACTTTATTGTGCTTCCTTGATATAAGAAGTTTTGTTATTAACATAAATATTTTCTGTAAAACTCTAATAAGCTTATTTAAATTTATTTTATTTAAATAATTAAAAAACGAATATTAAAAAATAAAATAAAAATTGAAAGGAATATAGAAATAAAAATAATACTTTAATAAATAATTAGATATTTTTAATTATAACAGTTAAAAAGGTTATAGTGTTACCTTATAGAAGTGTAAAATGGATTCTAGTGATGCCTGTTTAGAAAACACTCCTCCATCAATAAAAGAAACAGCAGAAAATGTAATAAGTAATGTAAATACGTAAGTAATGTAAATAATTGTAATATAACAATAAATGTTTATAATAAATAAATTACTTTTTGTAGACTGTAAAAATGAAATTTTTAATTTTATTAGTTAATAAAAGGTTGCAGAAAAAATATAATATTTAACTCTAATGTAAAGTATTTTCCTCATACTCGGCAATTTGCACTTGCACTCGCATCGCTTCGCTCGCTCGTGCGTGCAAACCCTGCCTCGCGTGAGGAAAAGTACTACTTTCCACACTTGTTAAATAAATAACTATTTTCATGTACCTCTTTTATAAAAACAATGTACCTACATATATCTTTGTTTTTTAGTTAAATTAGGCTCTCTAACAGACATATTTTCATAATTAATAAAATACAAAATAGAAGAACAAAGCTTACAAGAGAATTTAGATAATTATGTAATAAGTAATACTGTGGCCATTGGTTTAATAACAATACCTTTTGCCATTCCACTGAACTTAATAATTAAATAATTCAAGCACCCATTGAAATACTTAGCTTGCCCTTAATACAAAGGGAAACTTATTATTTATTGTAATATTTCATTCTTCCTTATTAATTATGGTCTGCTTCTTTGAACTTTGTATTTTACCTAATGAACTCTTACTTTTTAATGATACAAAGCAAAAAAGTAATAATAATAATTACCAATGTATAAAAAGAAATCCAATATATATTTTAGATAGGGTGGGTTGAATCTGTCGAGTATTGTTCATCTTTTTTTGGTGACTGATTCAATGTCTAAACAGTTAGGACAGAAAAAAGGACCAATCTTTGATGTTAATGTAAGCAAAATATTGTAATTGTCAAAAAGCAAAAAACCTTGAAGATGAGCTAGTCCCTATGACTAAAAGCTTGGCACAAAATAAGTCGAAAATTTAATTGAAATTGACTAAAATTGGCAACAATCTTTCTTCTTTTTGGATATAATTGGAGTTTTAAAAAAGTAGGGGATAGGGGGCCCCTTTGAACAGTTTTAATTTCTCGCCAAATATTTAAAACATTTATGATTGGCAATTTTCTCCATATGTTGGTGGTAGACCTGCTGTATTGTCGATAGAGTTTCCCTTCGTTTTCATTGTTTGGTAAAGTCCAGAATTGAGGGATGGTTATATTTTGTAAGGTGGGAGTAAAATTTTTGTAGCAGCTTTGGAAGTGTATTGTGAAGATTGTAGTGGGACAAGGTGTAAGTATTGTTAGTCCATATTAACATTTGGAATTCGTATTTTTAAATCTAGTATTTACAAAAGTCTATTTGCTAGCCAAAAGTGTTGGATATTATATTTTCTTTTATGGAAGGAGAGGGGCCACATTTCAACATCACTGTAAAAAAAGGGCCCTACCGACCTGCAAGTTTGTGACTTTTTTTTGGTTTAATCGCTGAGAAGGGGAAAGTGGTCCGAATCTACCATTAAGAAGCTCAACAAACCGAATATTTTGTTCAAACTTCCTAAACCCATCACACTTCGGGAGTACAACATCCCCGAACTGAGTCATTCTTGATTTTTGAACTAGATTTCAGTGGTTTGAAAGAGAAAGTAATGTAGTAGTGAGAGAAATAACTGATAGAAGATAGATTCAGAGTAGAGTAATATCATTTCTTTCTATTTTATATTGTGTTCAAAGGTAACCCCACCAGTGGGGCAGATATTAACATTTGACACGACATTTTTAAATTAAAAAAAATATAGATATGTATGTAAAGTACCAACTGTTTATTGATATAGATCTGTTAAGAAGACTTGAAAGTTGTAGAAAACAAAATAAAAAGGTTCAATAATACGATTCTGTGCACTCTGTAAATGTATAAATTCAAATTTCTTTCCTAAATTGTAAATTCCAATTGTATTTTGAAGTTATTGCTATTATTTTGAAGATTATTTTTGCCAGTGAAATGAATTTTTTTGTATTCTAAGGTTTTTAATTTTCGCATTTTACAAAAGCTGGCAAATATAATTTACATTATCATTGATACAGTAAATGTACTAAATCCACCGTTAGTGCTTTTATATATTTTAATCAACTAGATGATCTCTTGTAAAAGAGTTTTATGTAAAAATATAAAACCAAGCGTGTGGAAAATTATATAGCACCTTTCATAGTTTTCTCCAATACCTGCAAATATTGGAAAAACTTGCTGTTGGGAAGCTTTATCAAATTGTTTTGCTGAAAAGAGTGTTTGCATCTTTCAACTTTATTTAATCGTTTTTAATCAAACGTATCTTTGCACGTGATTTAAAATACTTATACTTTTTTAATTAATTCATTAAATAAACTTTATTTTAATTATATTTTGATTGAAAACGCAAAATAAAAAAATGTTATACGCTATGAGACTGTAATGTTAAGTCCATGGGTTGAGTAGCCATTGACGACTGTCCAGAGTTTAAATCGATAGCTACCACTTCTTTTTCGGTCTTCTTGCAGTTTTTAGCTTGCGGTTTAGATTTACTACGAAAGAGATGTTGTGTTGTACTGTATCATAAAACGTTTTGTTATTTTGATTCAATTATTTCAATGGCAAAATGTACTTTAATTACATGTCCAAAGGACTTTAGTGTAAGCTATGAATTGTAATATGCTGCGACAGAAATGTGTTAAGTAAATAGGGTTAGTTGAAATGTCTAAATTCGGTTATAAGGTTGAAAGGTTTTGCTGCTCACAAAACTTCATAACTGGCAGCCATTTTAGTCTAATTATGGTTGGTGTAAATTAGTATTAAGTTTTCAGAGGTTGTCTTTTTGCTTTATACTAAATAATTCTCACTTATTGAAATCTGTAATTTTTTAAAGGTTTACCTTTAAGGATAATGCATGGGTTCTAAGTGAGGTGATTGGATTTAAGATAAGTCTAAGGCAGCGTTTCCCAACCTTTTTTGGTTCGCGTACCACTTGGTAGTACATCATGCTAAATTGTACCACTTCGTAAAAGTGATTGTATTTCGTGAATTCCGAGTGTGTTATTTCATTATTATTATCTTTATTTGTATAGAGATGCAATGTATCTGTTACAAAGGAGTTCCAAGTTCATGTTCACTTTATAAACTTTGTAAAGTGTAAGATCTTAGTTTCAAAACTTTTTTTTAAATAAATTTAATGTTGCTTGGATAGAGCTTACTCATTACAATCAGTCTCTTTAAGCAGATTTTTACATAGTTATCATTTAAGTTCTGTCACATGATAATTCTATTAAATTTTCTTTATCTTTTATCGATAATGATGTAGCTTTTCCTAAATTTTCTTTATAGAAGGCGGTTTGAAATCTAATTATCATTTGTGTTTTCCGGTTTTGGAAAATACTCCATGAAAGACAATTTTAATCCTGTTAAATGTGCTGTTATACGTATTTTCTAGTATATCTTGAGACAGACTTAATTTATTCCTGCAAATATTAACAACTTTATTGTACAATATTATTAATTAAAATCATTTTTATGAATTATAGGAAAAAAACGTATCTATGATATTTTTTATGTCCGCCATTATTAATTATTTTTCGCGTACCACAGGTTGGGAAACGCTGGTCTAAGGTATCGAATAACAATTCTTCTGTGGAAACATAGTGAGTCCTGATTATTGATTTTGATTCTTGATTTCAAGCACCCCATAAGCAGTGTCTGCAATGGGAGTAGGTTCTATATTGTTAGGTCAGTATGTCTGGATAGAATATCGTTAGCAAATAATGTTGCAAATACGAGTTTGTAGGAGAGATTTATGTCGCTTGTTTAAGAGGATACCAAGAGACCTCCTTATGGAACGCCAGTTCTTAGTAGAATAAATGATGGGCACTATGTTCCTTTCTCAAATAAACCTGTCAGTTCCAAAGTAGGACAGATTGAAGTTAAAAAGAAACCCCAATGGAAATCTAAAAATGTATTTGTTCCTTTAAATATTTATTGTTATCCCACTTTGCACCGTTCAAAAAATAAAGTAATATTTAGTTCTTCTAAACTATCCTTTGAATTTCTACCAACTTAAAGACATGCAGTACAATACAATATTTTGATGGCACTTGATTGGTTGATAAGTAAATTTTGCGTTGTGTAGTCTGTTTAAAAGTCATAATTATAATTTTGACATTTTAATGGATCCCTAATTATTGTAATAAAATGATAGTATAGGATGATATAAATGTGCATGGGCTGTCTAGAAAGTAGAAATGATGTAAAGGGTTATACAGTCGAACCTCTCAATAACAGACACTGGCGGGAGAAAGCAAAGTGGCCACTATTTGGAGGTGGTCGTTAGAAGGAGGTAGACAAGTTTCATAATTAAAAAAAAAAAAAATGTGGCTGTGTCATGGACACGGCCGTGTGTTGTACGTGAATACGTTTACGTAACGGGTTATATTTTTTATATAAAATATTTTTATTTATGTATTTAGGATGAAACAATGTGTCTTCATAATCGACGATCGAACACAATCTATGCCTATACAGTCCGTTGTCGATGTAGAAGCGATTTCATTATCCACATGCATAATTTCAACCGCCCCAGCTGCAGATGTACTGACACCGTCGTTGATCCGCCCGGCACAGCTTGACTCGGTCATATGGTGTTTTATTATTACCATTCAAATGTTCTTGAGAAGCCCTTTCCAACCGTATAGGATCTCTGTATTTGGTTTTGGCTTTTCGAAGCGTATAGGCCGACATTATATATTTTTGATAATATTTTTTTATTCTAACACCTTATTATATTCACTGTCACTATTTTACACTAATGTTTTATATACAATCGATAGATTGTGGCGACAGCTGACGATTAAAACTTAAACGAACATCGTAGCTTCTCCGAGTCAAAAGTTATACCAATTGCAAATCTCAATACGAAGCAAAATGATCTCAAAATGGCGGCGCTTCCCCCTCCACCGCGCGCGCGATGCGTCACAGTCCTTGCTTATCGTAATGAATTCTTTGATCCTTTAGCTATCCAGTTGTCTAATTTAATTTTGGTTGTAGACGATAGATTCGAAACTATAATGCCAAACTGTATCCCCCGATTTTGTTATCATTAGGTTTTTTGGATTGCCTCCATATGATAGCAAATTTAAAGACGTATTCACGTCAAAAATGTAGTTTTTTTACCCCAAACATCTATTTAAAAATTGTTTATTATTAATAGATTTAAAAACGTGCATAATTGCATAATTATTTAGCTATATGATATGCATAAAAGTTTTCTTAATTATCCGATTTGGTTTTTGCAAAATCTTCCAACACATTTATTTTCTCTTCTAGAGTTAACCACTTTCGTTTGAGAGACATATCGGAAAAAATAATATTGTTCGTCCAAAGTAATATTGAAAAATGATTAAAATGGTACAAGATGTATGGAGCTTATATAGGAAACTTTAGGAAAAACCAGTAAAAAAAAACAAAAACTTGAGAGGGGATAATTATTTTTATCACCGCGTCAAACGAACTTTTAATAATAAGGTGGTCGTTGGTGGGAGGTGAAACATATAATCCGTTCCGCAAAATCAATGCCCGCGGTCGCTATGTTGAGTGACCGTTAGACGGAGGTTCTTTTATACAGAAAGTGTATAGGGGTAAAACGGGGAAATCCAAAAACTGGTCCGTAAATGGAGGTGGTCGCTAGTGAGAGTGTCCTTTATGGGAGGCTCGACTGTATTTACTGTTGAAATGCAGTCAAATCACAGCCACAAAACCAAAAATGTATGCATAAATCCAAGATTGCTGAAATCCACTAATTTATTTTTAATTAAAAAGAATGGCGGGCTATATTAATTGCTGTAATAAGAAAAATTAAGTACTAAGTTCTAATAATAAAATTTTATATCACTTTTCGTTAAAATTTAAGGACATTTTTTTACTCACCACGCCTGTACACACCCTTAAAACCCTGAAATCAAAAAAATAAATATTCATTAACATAATTACACAGACATTTCCAAAGAATCAAACCACACACAAGAGACCTGCAGGTTATGTGTGGTAAAATTTGAAGATGTGGAAGATCTGCCTGATCATAATATTCTTGCTGTAACACTATAAAATACATAGAAGAGACAACATTATTGGACTAATCATTGCAACTTTAATAAAAATGTAGGAAACTGGCGTTGAAATTGGGGATAAAGAAATTGAAATATTTTTGAAATCATGATTATTTAGTAACGAACTGTGTAGGTTTTAACTATTGTTTTTTCTCCTTTTTTACAATATAATGTAAGAAGATTCTTACAACTTTCTGTTTAGAATTGTAAATACAAGCTTCTGAAGCCTCATTAGCCTGAAGGGCACACGAAGAATTTGTTTATTTTGTTTCATAAATAATTTTCTTGTTCATTGTCTAGCGAAAAAGCAAAAAACTTTTATATGATTATTTATTTATGTTTTCGTCTACCTTGCTGTAAAGTGCAAATAATTCTTTTTTTAATATACATTTTGAGTGTATATGTAAGTACTATGCCATATTTAATATGGGCCCTCAAATAAAAACAAGAAAGAATCGATTGTTTGATCGGAAAGGTATCTTGTTTACGACTAACTAGATAGGGCCTAGGCTATAAGAATAACAGTTGATTAACCTACATAGGAAGTACGCATAAAAAACTGATAAGCCAGCTGGCTCTAAGCGATAGTGGTTCTTTGTGAGTTTTGGTTGAATTTGGAACGATTTTATTTGTCCTAAATCCTCAGCCAATCCAACGACTTGGTAAACAAAAAATTTTTCTTTAAGAAGGCCTATTAAAGACTACATTATTTGATAATTAGTTGACTTTAAAGAACTTTTATATACCCAAAAAAATTTTAATTCTCAATATCTTCTCAACTAACGGATCTGTACTCAAGAAAACTATAGCATACTACTCAGTAAAACAGAGTGTGTAAGAGCACAAAATTACATACGAATAATCTGTTGTTTACTGTGGGACTTATAACGGCCTCATTTCACAGCAAAACCATGACCCAAAAAAATTTCAATTCTCAATATCTTCTCAACTAACGGATCTGTACTCAAGAAAACTATAGCATACTACTCAGTAAAACAGAGTGTGTAAGAGCACAAAACTTCATACGAATAATCTGTTGTTTACAGTGGGACTTATAAGGACCCCATTTCACAGCAAAACCATGACCCAAAAAAATTTTAATTCTCAATATCTTTTCAACTAACGGATCTGTACTCAAGAAAACTATAGCATACTACTCAGTAAAACAGAGTGTGTAAGAGCACAAAGTTTCATACGAATAATCTGTTGTTTACTGTGGGACTTATAAGGGCCCCATTTCACAGCAAAACCATGACCCAAAAAAATTTCAATTCTCAATATCTTCTCAACTAACGAATCTGTACTCAAGAAAACTATAGCATACTACTCAGTAAAACAAAGTGTGTAAGAGCACAAAATTTCATACGAATAATCTGTTGTTTACTGTGGGACTTATAAGGGCCCCATTTCAATGCAAAACCATGACCCAAAAAAATTTCAACTCTCAATATCTTCTCAAGTAACGGATCCGTACTCAAGAAAACTATAGCATACTACTCAGTAAAACAGAGTGTGTAAGAGCAAAAAATTTCATACGAATAATCAGTTGTTTACTGTGGCAGTTATAAGGGCCCTATTTCACAGCAAAACCATGACCCAAAAAAATTTCAATTCTCAATATCTTCTCAACTAACGGATCTGTACTCAAGAAAACTATAGCATACTACTCAGTAAAACAGAGTGTGTAAGAGCACAAAATTTCATACGAATAAGCTGTTGTTTACTGTGGGACTTATAAGGGCCCCATTTCACAGCAAAACCATGACCCAAAAAAATTTCAATTCTCAATATCTTCTCAACTAACGGATCTGTACTCAAGAAAACTATAGCATACTACTCAGTAAAACAGAGTGTGTAAGAGCACAAAATTTCATACGAATAATCTGTTGTTTACTGTGGGACTTATAAGGGCCCCATTTCACAGCAAAACCATGACCCAAAAAAATTTCAATTCTCAATATCTTCTCAACTAACGGATCTGTACTCAAGAAAACTATAGCATACTACTCAGTAAAACAGAGTGTGTAAGAGCAGAAAGTTTCATACGAATAATCTGTTGTTTACTGTGGGACTTATAACGGCCTCATTTCACAGCAAAACCATGACCCAAAAAAATTTCAATTCTCAATATCTTCTCAACTAACGGATCTGTACTCAAGAAAACTATAGCATACTACTCAGTAAAACAGAGTGTGTAAGAGCAGAAAGTTTCATACGAATAATCTGTTGTTTACTGTGGGACTTATAAGGGCCCCATTTCACAGCAAAACCATGACCCAAAAAAATTTCAATTCTCAATATCTTCTCAACTAACGAATCTGTACTCAAGAAAACTATAGCATACTACTCAGTAAAACAAAGTGTGTAAGAACACAAAATTTCATACGAATAATCTGTTGTTTACTGTGGGACTTATAAGGGCCCCATTTCACAGCAAAACCATGACCCAAAAAAATTTCAACTCTCAATATCTTCTCAAGTAACGGATCCGTACTCAAGAAAACTATAGCATACTACTCAGTAAAACAGAGTGTGTAAGAGCACAAAATTTCATACGAATAATCAGTTGTTTACTGTGGCAGTTATAAGGGCCCTATTTCACAGCAAAACCATGACCCAAAAAAATTTCAATTCTCAATATCTTCTCAACTAACGGATCTGTACTCAAGAAAACTATAGCATACTACTCAGTAAAACAGAGTGTGTAAGAGCACAAAATTTCATACGAATAAGCTGTTGTTTACTGTGGGACTTATAAGGGCCCCATTTCACAGCAAAACCATGACCCAAAAAAATTTCAATTCTCAATATCTTCTCAACTAACGGATCTGTACTCAAGAAAACTATAGCATACTACTCAGTAAAACTGAGTGTGTAAGAGCACAAAATTTCATACGAATAATCTGTTGTTTACTGTGGGACTTATAACGGCCTCATTTCACAGTAAAACCATGACCCAAAAAAATTTCAATTCTCAATATCTTCTCAACTAACGGATCTGTACTCAAGAAAACTATAGCATACTACTCAGTAAAACAGAGTGTGTAAGAGCAGAAAGTTTCATACGAATAATCTGTTGTTTACTGTGGGACTTATAACGGCCCCATTTCACAGCAAAATTATGACCCAAAAAAATTTCAATTCTCAATATCTTCTCAACTAACGGATCTGTACTCAAGAAAACTATAGCATACTACTCAGTAAAACAGAGTGTGTGAGAGCAGAAAGTTACATACGAATAATCTGTTGTTTACTGTGGGACTTATAAGGGCCCCATTTCACAGCAAAACCATGACCCAAAAAAATTTCAATTCTCAATATCTTCTCAACTAACGGATCTGTACTCAAGAAAACTATAGCATACTACTCAGTAAAACAGAGTGTGTAAGAGCACAAAATTTCATACGAATAAGCTGTTGTTTACTGTGGGACTTATAAGGGCCCCATTTCACAGCAAAACCATGACCCAAAAAAACTTCAATTCTCAATATCTTCTCAACTAACGGATCTGTACTCAAGAAAACTATAGCATACTACTCAGTAAAACAGAGTGTGTAAGAGCAGAAAATTTCATACGAATAATCTGTTGTTTACTGTGGGACTTATAAGGGCCCCATTTCACAGCAAAACCATGACCCAAAAAAATTTCAATTCTCAATATCTTCTCAACTAACGGATCTGTACTCAAGAAAACTATAGCATACTACTCAGTAAAACAGAGTGTGTAAGAGCAGAAAGTTTCATACGAATAATCTGTTGTTTACTGTGGGACTTATAACGGCCTCATTTCACAGCAAAATTATGACCCAAAAAAATTTCAATTCTCAATATCTTCTCAACGAACGGATCTGTACTCAAGAAAACTATAGCATACTACTCAGTAAAACAGAGTGTGTGAGAGCAGAAAGTTACATACGAATAATCTGTTGTTTACTGTGGGACTTATAAGGGCCCCATTTCACAGCAAAACCATGACCCAAAAAAATTTAAATTCTCAATATCTTCTCAACTAACGGATCCGTACTCAAAAAAACTACAGCATACTACTCAGTAAAACAGAGTGTGTAAGAGCAGAAAGTTTCATACGAATAATCTGTTGTTTGCTGTGGGACTTATAAGGGCCCCATTTCACAGCAAAACCATGACCCAAAAAAATTTCAACTCTCAATATCTTCTCAAGTAACGGATCTGTACTCAAGAAAACTATAGCATACTACTCAGTAAAACAGAGTGTGTAAGAGCAGAAAGTTTCATACGAATAATCTGTTGTTTACTGTGGGACTTATAACGGCCCCATTTCACAGCAAAACCATGACCCAAAAAAATTTCAATTCTCAATATCTTCTCAACTAACGGATCTGTACTCAAGAAAACTATAGCATACTACTCAGTAAAACAGAGTGTGTAAGAGCACAGAATTTCATACGAATAATCTACTGTGGGACTTATGAGGGCCCCATTTCACAGCAAAACCATGACCCAAAAAAATTTCAATTCTCAATATCTTCTCAACTAACGGATCTGTACTCAAGAAAACTATAGCATACTACTCAGTAAAACAGAGTGTGTAAGAGCAGAAAGTTTCATACGAATAATCTGTTGTTTACTGTGGGATTTATAAGGGCCCCATTTCACAGCAAAACCATGACCCAAAAAAATTTCAACTCTCAATATCTTCTCAAGTAACGGATCCGTACTCAAGAAAACTATAGCATACTACTCAGTAAAACTGAGTGTGTATGAGCAGAAAGTTTCATACGAATAATCTGTTGTTTACTGTGGGACTTATAAGGGCCCCATTTCACAGCAAAACCATGACCTAAAAAAATTTCACTCTCAATATCTTCTCAACTAACCGATCTGTACTCAAGAAAACTATAGCATACTACTCAGTAAAACAGAGTGTGTAAGAGCAGAAAGTTTCATACGAATAATCTGTTGTTTACTGTGGGAATTATAACGGCCCAATTTCACAGCAAAACCATGACCCAAAAAAAATTCAACTCTTAATATCTTCTCAACTAACGGATCTGTACTCGAGAAAACTATAGCATACTACTCAGTAAAACAGAGTGTGTAAGAGCACAAAATTTCATACGAATAATCTGTTGTTTACTGTGGGAGGTATAAGGGCCCCATTTCACAGCAAAACCATGACTCAAAAAAATTTCAACTCTCAATATCTTCTCAAGTAACGGATCCGTACTCAAGAAAACTATAGTATACTACTCAGTAAAATAGAGTGTGTGAGAGCAGAAAGTTTCATACGAATAATCTGTTGTTTACTGTGGGACTGATAACGGCCCCATTTCACAGCAAAACCATGACCCAAAAAAATTTCAATTCTCAATATTGTAATGTTTTTCCCAAAAACTTTACTTTCACAACTAGTGCCTGCCACTAGTTATTTTAATAATATGGGTTTGATTAATAATAAAACTCGCTAAAGTTGTAAGTAATAACCTGATTTATTAACACATTACCTTTACTCACATTAACATTTACAAGCAACTAACGCTATTCATTACAGTCACCATTTACAACAGTCACAACAGTTTACTGTTACTTACTCACTTCGTAACGCCACAAAACTGTTCCCCGACTGACCACTGGTCCGCACTGCACCGAATTGCACTAGTCTCAGCTACACTAACACAGCTCTACTCATCAACTGACTAATTGCCCAACTAGCTACCACTGAAGCACTCCGCAACACTGACTCTCCAAGACTAACTGATAAACTTGACTAATAACTATAAACTCTAATAACTCCTTAAAACTTGCTTAAAACTGCTTAAAAACTTAATTGAAACTGACTTCTCCAGCTGTGTCTGCCTCCTTTTAACTGCGTGCCTCCCTCCAACTGGGACTGCCCTCCTCCAACTCTCTGAGCATAAGTTTCCACGCCCTCCTGACGTTCATTGGCTGGAGAAAACATACTGCCACCACCTCAGCTGGGAGCCGCCTCCTCCCATTCTCCGTCTCTCTCCAACTCCGTCCGTCTCACTCTCACCTGTCAATCACTGGCTGGGAAACACATATGCCACCACCCCAACTGAGGCCTTTCTCTTAGCTGGCTTTTACACAGAGGTGGACCGCTACGGCTACGGTCACTAAATTTGAACAATCTAGCCCTTTCCTTTCTAGTTCAGGTAGAGACGGGCCTTTTGTCTACACTGTGGTGGCCTGTTACCGACTTTGGTCGCTTAACCCCTAGTACAATCTAGGCCTTTCTTTTCTCCTCAGGTAGTGACTGGCCCTTTTGTTTACACAGTGGTGGCCTGTTACCGACTTTGGCCGCTCAACCCCTAGAACAATCTAGGCCTTTCTTCTCGCCCAGGTCAACTTCGTTACACTGCCCCCCTCTTAGAACTGTTCGTCCCGAACAGAAGTCTCCATCGTGATGTAGGGCAGCAATCGGTCCAAGTGTACCACCTTCATCTTGGATCTGGGCGTGCGTTGGATCTCGAACACCAGGTCGTTGAGCCGTGAGACAATGGTGTAAGATCCTTCCCAGTAGCTTAGGAGGTTTTCTCTTTTTGCGGACACGTTTGTACGACCAAACTTTCCCACCTCTCTGGAACGTTCTTCCGATGGCCTGCCTGCCATACAAAGTCCTCGTCCGGCCACCCTCCTGTTTCATTCTATCGTGTACCTGTCTACGTGCAGCTCTCCACTTATGGCAAAGGTCCGCAGCACAGCTATCCACGTCCACTTCGTCCGTTCCTAGGCTGCCAATTAAAACGTCACAGCTATCCACCCTTTTCCGGGTCGTCGAAGCTCCCAGCCAAACACAATGCTTGCAAGCATTCGCTCTGTGGTCTCTGGAACTGCTGATCGGTACGCCATCTTTAGGGGAGGCGTATGTTCATCCCAGTCCCCCGGATGTTCATTCCCCAAAGACCTCTGATGGCCTTCTAGGGTCCTGATGCTTCGCTCTACCATGCCGTCAGAGTGAGGGTGTAGCGGCGTCGTCCTTGTCCTCCTGACGCCGAGGATCTGGTAGACCGTCGATGCTGCAGCTGCCGTTGACGCGTCCTGATCTGCTACGCCGTGGGCCTCTGCCCACTTACTGAAGTGGTCCCTCGTAAACAGGTTACAGCGCATTCTTCGTCTGTAATCAGGAGAAGGTCCTGCCATATCGCTGGCTATCCTCTTGCACGGAACTCCAACCTTGTATTGCCTCAGGGCACCATGGGTTTCGCGGCTGGGTCCCTTCCTTGCTACCCACTCGGTGCACCGTCTAGCCCAGTCTGCACCATCTTCCTGGTAGCCTACCCAAGAGAACCGCTGCTTCCGCTTGGCCCATGCCCTCTTCACTCCAAAGTGACTCCCGGCGATACCTTCGTGAATTTCCGCTGATAGCTCCTCTTCCTTTCTCGATGCTAGCAGGATTACCCGTTTCCCCTCTTCTTTGCTGTCCACCCTTTTCCGGGCTGGTTCTTCCTGACATTTGAGCACAGACACAATGTTCTCACCCTGGAGTTGTTCCTCCCTGGTCGCTTCAGTGCTACATTCCACTCCTGGTTTAACAATAGTTCCCTTACCTTGGTCTTGCTCTTCCTGTCCGCTGCAGTTTTCAATTCTTTCTTCTTCCCACGCAGCTTTCTGAACTTCTACATGGCTACGTCCTCGTTTAAACTGGTCACCTTCTAAGTCTGACCTGCTATCTGCATCATCCTTGCTTCCTTCATGTTCCTCTTGTACGTTCTTTGCTTCTTGGCCCTTGTTTGGTCCGGCCTTCATTCCTTCAGGTATGTCGTTTACTTCTCTTTTTATTTCACCTTTTATTCCGTCATGGCCTGTTTTCATCTCGTTCCGCCAGTTTCTCATATCTTCTCTCATTTCGTCTTTCCACTTCCTATGATCTTCTTTTATCTCCTTCATCATTGCTATTAACTCTTCCATGCTGGGCTTCTTAGTACTCACGGGCATACAACACTCGTCGGTTTTCTAGAACTTCCAGCAATTTACCCGATCTAATAAAATCAACACTTACTCGTCTAGCAGTTTTACTATATCCCACTTCTGACACCAATGTAATGTTTTTCCCAAAAAAACTTTACTTACACAACTAGTGCCTGCCACTAGTTATTTTAATAATATGGGTTTGATTAATAATAAAACTCGCTAAAGTTGTAAGTAATAACCTGATTTATTAACACATTACCTTTACTCACATTAACATTTACAAGCACCTAACGCTATTCATTACAGTCACCATTTACAACAGTCACAACAGTTTACTGTTACTTACTCACTTCGTAACGCCACAAAACTGTTCCCCGACTGACCACTGGTCCGCACTGCACCGAATTGCACTAGTCTCAGCTACACTAACACAGCTCTACTCATCAACTGACTAATTGCCCAACTAGCTACCACTGAAGCACTCCGCAACACTGACTCTCCAAGACTAACTCATAAACTTGACTAATAACTATAAACTCTAATAACTCCTTAAAACTTGCTTAAAACTGCTTAAAAACTTAATTGAAACTGACTTCTCCAGCTGTGTCTGCCTCCTTTTAACTGCGTGCCTCCCTCCAACTGGGACTGCCCTCCTCCAACTCTCTGAGCATAAGTTTCCACGCCCTCCTGACGTTCATTGGCTGGAGAAAACATACTGCCACCACCTCAGCTGGGAGCAGCCTCCTCCCATTCTCCGTCTCTCTCCAACTCCGTCCGTCTCACTCTCACCTGTCAATCACTGACTGGGAAACACATATGCCACCACCCCAACTGAGGCCTTTCTCTTAGCTTGCTTTTACACAGAGGTGGACCGCTACGGCTACGGTCACTAAACTTGAACAATCTAGCACTTTCCTTTCTAGTTCAGGTAGAGACGGCCCTTTTGTCTACACTGTGGTGGCCTGTTACCGACTTTGGTCGCTTAACCCCTAGTACAATCTAGGCCTTTCTTTTCTCCTCAGGTAGTGACTGGCCCTTTTGTTTACACAGTGGTGGCCTGTTACCGACTTTGGCCGCTCAACCCCTAGAACAATCTAGGCCTTTCTTCTCGCCCAGGTCAACTTCGTTACAATATCTTCTCAACTAACGGATCTGTACTAAAGAAAACTATAGCATACTACTCAGTAAAACAGTGTGTGAGAGCAGAAAGTTTCATACGAATAATCTGTTGTTTACTGTGGGACTTATAAGGGCCCCATTTCACAGCAAAACCATGACCCAAAAAAATTTCAACTCTCAATATCTTCTCAAGTAACGGATCCGTACTCAAGAAAACTATAGCATACTACTCAGTAAAACAGAGTGTGTAAGAGCAGAAAGTTTCATACGATTAATCTGTTGTTTACTGAGGGACTTATAAGGGCCCCATTTCACAGCAAACCCATGACCCAAAAAAATTTCAACTCTCAATATCTTCTCAAGTAACGGATCCGTACTCAAGAAAACTATAGCATACTACTCAGTAAAACAGAGTGTGTAAGAGCAGAAAGTTTCATACGAATAATCTGTTGTTTACTGTGGGACTTATAAGGGCCCCATTTCACAGCAAAACCATGACCCAAAAAAATTTCAACTCTCAATATTTTCTCAAGTAACGGATCCGTACTCAAGAAAACTATAGCATACTACTCAGTAAAACAGAGTGTGTGAGAGCAGAAAATTTCATACGAATAATCTGTTGTTTATTGTGGGACTTATAACGGCCCAATTTCACAGCAAAACCATGACCCAAAAAAAATTCAACACTCAATATCTTCTCAAGTAACGGATCCGTACTCAAGAAAACTATAGCATACTACTCAGTAAAACAGAGTGTGTAAGAGCACAAAATTTTATACGAATAATCTGTTGTTTACAGCGGGAATTATAACAGCCCAATTTCACAGCAAAACCATGACCCAAAAAAATTTCAACTCTCAATATCTTCTCAACTAACGGATCTGTACTCAAGAAAACTATAGCTTACTACTCAGTAAAACAGAGTGTGTAAGAGCAAACAATTTCATACGAATAATCTGTTGTTTACTGTGGGAGTTATAACGGCCCAATTTCAAAGCAAAACCATCACCCAAAAAAATTTCAACTCTCAATATCTTCTCAACTAACGGATCTGTACTCAAGAAAACTATAGCATACTACTCAGTAAAACAGAGTGTGTAAGAGCACAAAATTTCATACGAATAATCTACTGTGGGACTTATGAGGGCCCCATTTCACAGCAAAACCATGACCCAAAAAAATTTCAATTCTCAATATCTTCTCAACTAACGGATCTGTACTCAAGAAAACTATAGCATACTACTCAGTAAAACAGAGTGTGTAAGAGCAGAAAGTTTCATACGAATAATCTGTTGTTTACTGTGGGATTTATAAGGGCCCCATTTCACAGCAAAACCATGACCCAAAAAAATTTCAACTCTCAATATCTTCTCAAGTAACGGATCCGTACTCAAGAAAACTATAGCATACTACTCAGTAAAACTGAGTGTGTATGAGCAGAAAGTTTCATACGAATAATCTGTTGTTTACTGTGGGACTTATAAGGGCCCCATTTCACAGCAAAACCATGACCTAAAAAAATTTCACTCTCAATATCTTCTCAACTAACCGATCTGTACTCAAGAAAACTATAGCATACTACTCAGTAAAACAGAGTGTGTAAGAGCAGAAAGTTTCATACGAATAATCTGTTGTTTACTGTGGGAATTATAACGGCCCAATTTCACAGCAAAACCATGACCCAAAAAAAATTCAACTCTTAATATCTTCTCAACTAACGGATCTGTACTCGAGAAAACTATAGCATACTACTCAGTAAAACAGAGTGTGTAAGAGCACAAAATTTCATACGAATAATCTGTTGTTTACTGTGGGAGGTATAAGGGCCCCATTTCACAGCAAAACCATGACTCAAAAAAATTTCAACTCTCAATATCTTCTCAAGTAACGGATCCGTACTCAAGAAAACTATAGTATACTACTCAGTAAAATAGAGTGTGTGAGAGCAGAAAGTTTCATACGAATAATCTGTTGTTTACTGTGGGACTGATAACGGCCCCATTTCACAGCAAAACCATGACCCAAAAAAATTTCAATTCTCAATATTGTAATGTTTTTCCCAAAAACTTTACTTTCACAACTAGTGCCTGCCACTAGTTATTTTAATAATATGGGTTTGATTAATAATAAAACTCGCTAAAGTTGTAAGTAATAACCTGATTTATTAACACATTACCTTTACTCACATTAACATTTACAAGCAACTAACGCTATTCATTACAGTCACCATTTACAACAGTCACAACAGTTTACTGTTGCTTACTCACTTCGTAACGCCACAAAACTGTTCCCCGACTGACCACTGGTCCGCACTGCACCGAATTGCACTAGTCTCAGCTACACTAACACAGCTCTACTCATCAACTGACTAATTGCCCAACTAGCTACCACTGAAGCACTCCGCAACACTGACTCTCCAAGACTAACTCATAAACTTGACTAATAACTATAAACTCTAATAACTCCTTAAAACTTGCTTAAAACTGCTTAAAAACTTAATTGAAACTGACTTCTCCAGCTGTGTCTGCCTCCTTTTAACTGCGTGCCTCCCTCCAACTGGGACTGCCCTCCTCCAACTCTCTGAGCATAAGTTTCCACGCCCTCCTGACGTTCATTGGCTGGAGAAAACATACTGCCACCACCTCAGCTGGGAGCCGCCTCCTCCCATTCTCCGTCTCTCTCCAACTCCGTCCGTCTCACTCTCACCTGTCAATCACTGGCTGGGAAACACATATGCCACCACCCCAACTGAGGCCTTTCTCTTAGCTGGCTTTTACACAGAGGTGGACCGCTACGGCTACGGTCACTAAATTTGAACAATCTAGCCCTTTCCTTTCTAGTTCAGGTAGAGACGGGCCTTTTGTCTACACTGTGGTGGCCTGTTACCGACTTTGGTCGCTTAACCCCTAGTACAATCTAGGCCTTTCTTTTCTCCTCAGGTAGTGACTGGCCCTTTTGTTTACACAGTGGTGGCCTGTTACCGACTTTGGCCGCTCAACCCCTAGAACAATCTAGGCCTTTCTTCTCGCCCAGGTCAACTTCGTTACACTGCCCCCCTCTTAGAACTGTTCGTCCCGAACAGAAGTCTCCATCGTGATGTAGGGCAGCAATCGGTCCAAGTGTACCACCTTCATCTTGGATCTGGGCGTGCGTTGGATCTCGAACACCAGGTCGTTGAGCCGTGAGACAATGGTGTAAGATCCTTCCCAGTAGCTTAGGAGGTTTTCTCTTTTTGCGGACACGTTTGTACGACCAAACTTTCCCACCTCTCTGGAACGTTCTTCCGATGGCCTGCCTGCCATACAAAGTCCTCGTCCGGCCACCCTCCTGTTTCATTCTATCGTGTACCTGTCTACGTGCAGCTCTCCACTTATGGCAAAGGTCCGCAGCACAGCTATCCACGTCCACTTCGTCCGTTCCTAGGCTGCCAATTAAAACGTCACAGCTATCCACCCTTTTCCGGGTCGTCGAAGCTCCCAGCCAAACACAATGCTTGCAAGCATTCGCTCTGTGGTCTCTGGAACTGCTGATCGGTACGCCATCTTTAGGGGAGGCGTATGTTCATCCCAGTCCCCCGGATGTTCATTCCCCAAAGACCTCTGATGGCCTTCTAGGGTCCTGATGCTTCGCTCTACCATGCCGTCAGAGTGAGGGTGTAGCGGCGTCGTCCTTGTCCTCCTGACGCCGAGGATCTGGTAGACCGTCGATGCTGCAGCTGCCGTTGACGCGTCCTGATCTGCTACGCCGTGGGCCTCTGCCCACTTACTGAAGTGGTCCCTCGTAAACAGGTTACAGCGCATTCTTCGTCTGTAATCAGGAGAAGGTCCTGCCATATCGCTGGCTATCCTCTTGCACGGAACTCCAACCTTGTATTGCCTCAGGGCACCATGGGTTTCGCGGCTGGGTCCCTTCCTTGCTACCCACTCGGTGCACCGTCTAGCCCAGTCTGCACCATCTTCCTGGTAGCCTACCCAAGAGAACCGCTGCTTCCGCTTGGCCCATGCCCTCTTCACTCCAAAGTGACTCCCGGCGATACCTTCGTGAATTTCCGCTGATAGCTCCTCTTCCTTTCTCGATGCTAGCAGGATTACCCGTTTCCCCTCTTCTTTGCTGTCCACCCTTTTCCGGGCTGGTTCTTCCTGACATTTGAGCACAGACACAATGTTCTCACCCTGGAGTTGTTCCTCCCTGGTCGCTTCAGTGCTACATTCCACTCCTGGTTTAACAATAGTTCCCTTACCTTGGTCTTGCTCTTCCTGTCCGCTGCAGTTTTCAATTCTTTCTTCTTCCCACGCAGCTTTCTGAACTTCTACATGGCTACGTCCTCGTTTAAACTGGTCACCTTCTAAGTCTGACCTGCTATCTGCATCATCCTTGCTTCCTTCATGTTCCTCTTGTACGTTCTTTGCTTCTTGGCCCTTGTTTGGTCCGGCCTTCATTCCTTCAGGTATGTCGTTTACTTCTCTTTTTATTTCACCTTTTATTCCGTCATGGCCTGTTTTCATCTCGTTCCGCCAGTTTCTCATATCTTCTCTCATTTCGTCTTTCCACTTCCTATGATCTTCTTTTATCTCCTTCATCATTGCTATTAACTCTTCCATGCTGGGCTTCTTAGTACTCACGGGCATACAACACTCGTCGGTTTTCTAGAACTTCCAGCAATTTACCCGATCTAATAAAATCAACACTTACTCGTCTAGCAGTTTTACTATATCCCACTTCTGACACCAATGTAATGTTTTTCCCAAAAAAACTTTACTTACACAACTAGTGCCTGCCACTAGTTATTTTAATAATATGGGTTTGATTAATAATAAAACTCGCTAAAGTTGTAAGTAATAACCTGATTTATTAACACATTACCTTTACTCACATTAACATTTACAAGCACCTAACGCTATTCATTACAGTCACCATTTACAACAGTCACAACAGTTTACTGTTACTTACTCACTTCGTAACGCCACAAAACTGTTCCCCGACTGACCACTGGTCCGCACTGCACCGAATTGCACTAGTCTCAGCTACACTAACACAGCTCTACTCATCAACTGACTAATTGCCCAACTAGCTACCACTGAAGCACTCCGCAACACTGACTCTCCAAGACTAACTCATAAACTTGACTAATAACTATAAACTCTAATAACTCCTTAAAACTTGCTTAAAACTGCTTAAAAACTTAATTGAAACTGACTTCTCCAGCTGTGTCTGCCTCCTTTTAACTGCGTGCCTCCCTCCAACTGGGACTGCCCTCCTCCAACTCTCTGAGCATAAGTTTCCACGCCCTCCTGACGTTCATTGGCTGGAGAAAACATACTGCCACCACCTCAGCTGGGAGCAGCCTCCTCCCATTCTCCGTCTCTCTCCAACTCCGTCCGTCTCACTCTCACCTGTCAATCACTGACTGGGAAACACATATGCCACCACCCCAACTGAGGCCTTTCTCTTAGCTGGCTTTTACACAGAGGTGGACCGCTACGGCTACGGTCACTAAACTTGAACAATCTAGCACTTTCCTTTCTAGTTCAGGTAGAGACGGCCCTTTTGTCTACACTGTGGTGGCCTGTTACCGACTTTGGTCGCTTAACCCCTAGTACAATCTAGGCCTTTCTTTTCTCCTCAGGTAGTGACTGGCCCTTTTGTTTACACAGTGGTGGCCTGTTACCGACTTTGGCCGCTCAACCCCTAGAACAATCTAGGCCTTTCTTCTCGCCCAGGTCAACTTCGTTACAATATCTTCTCAACTAACGGATCTGTACTAAAGAAAACTATAGCATACTACTCAGTAAAACAGTGTGTGAGAGCAGAAAGTTTCATACGAATAATCTGTTGTTTACTGTGGGACTTATAAGGGCCCCATTTCACAGCAAAACCATGACCCAAAAAAATTTCAACTCTCAATATCTTCTCAAGTAACGGATCCGTACTCAAGAAAACTATAGCATACTACTCAGTAAAACAGAGTGTGTAAGAGCAGAAAGTTTCATACGATTAATCTGTTGTTTACTGAGGGACTTATAAGGGCCCCATTTCACAGCAAAACCATGACCCAAAAAAATTTCAACTCTCAATATCTTCTCAAGTAACGGATCCGTACTCAAGAAAACTATAGCATACTACTCAGTAAAACAGAGTGTGTAAGAGCAGAAAGTTTCATACGAATAATCTGTTGTTTACTGTGGGACTTATAAGGGCCCCATTTCACAGCAAAACCATGACCCAAAAAAATTTCAACTCTCAATATTTTCTCAAGTAACGGATCCGTACTCAAGAAAACTATAGCATACTACTCAGTAAAACAGAGTGTGTGAGAGCAGAAAATTTCATACGAATAATCTGTTGTTTACTGTGGGACTTATAACGGCCCAATTTCACAGCAAAACCATGACCCAAAAAAAATTCAACACTCAATATCTTCTCAAGTAACGGATCCGTACTCAAGAAAACTATAGCATACTACTCAGTAAAACAGAGTGTGTAAGAGCACAAAATTTTATACGAATAATCTGTTGTTTACAGCGGGAATTATAACAGCCCAATTTCACAGCAAAACCATGACCCAAAAAAATTTCAACTCTCAATATCTTCTCAACTAACGGATCTGTACTCAAGAAAACTATAGCTTACTACTCAGTAAAACAGAGTGTGTAAGAGCAAACAATTTCATACGAATAATCTGTTGTTTACTGTGGGAGTTATAACGGCCCAATTTCAAAGCAAAACCATCACCCAAAAAAATTTCAACTCTCAATATCTTCTCAACTAACGGATCTGTACTCAAGAAAACTATAGCATACTACTCAGTAAAACAGAGTGTGTAAGAGCACAAAATTTCATACGAATAATCTGTTGTTTACAGTGGGACTTATAAGGGCCCCATTTCACAGCAAAACCATGACCCAAAAAAATTTCAACTCTCAATATTTTCTCAAGTAACGGATCCGTACTCAAGAAAACTATAGCATACTACTCAGGAAAACAGAGTGTGTGAGAGCAGAAAGTTTCATACAAATAATCTGTTGTTTACTGTGGGACTTATAACGGCCTCATTTCACAGCAGAACCATGACCCAAAAAAATTTCAACTCTCAATATCTTCTCAAGTAACGGATCCGTACTCAAGAAAACTATAGCATACTACTCAGTAAAACAGAGTGTGTAAGAGCACAAAATTTCATACGAATAATCTGCTGTTTACAGCGGGAATTATAACGGCCCAATTTCACAGCAAAACCATGACCCAAAAAAAATTCAACTCTCAATATCTTCTCAAGTAACGGATCCGTACTCAAGAAAACTATAGTATACTACTCAGTAAAATAGAGTGTGTGAGAGCAGAAAGTTTCATACGAATAATCTGTTGTTTACTGTGGGAGGTATAAGGGCCCCATTTCACAGCAAAACCATGACCCAAAAAAATTTCAACACTCAATATCTTCTCAAGTAACGGATCCGTACTCAAGAAAACTATAGCATACTACTCAGTAAAACAGAGTGTGTAAGAGCACAAAATTTTATACGAATAATCTGTTGTTTACAGCGGGAAATATAACAGCCCAATTTCACAGCAAAACCATGACCCAAAAAAATTTCAACTCTCAATATCTTCTCAACTAACGGATCTGTACTCAAGAAAACTATAGCTTACTACTCAGTAAAACAGAGTTTGTAAGAGCAAACTATTTCATACGAATAATCTGTTGTTTACTGTGGGAGTTATAACGGCCCAATTTCATAGCAAAACCATGACCCAAAAAAATTTCAACTCACAATATCTTCTCAACTAACGGATCTGTACTCAAGAAATCTATAGCATACTACTCAGTAAAACAGAGTGTGTAAGAGCACAAAATTTCATACGAATAATCTGTTGTTTACAGTGGGACTTATAAGGGCCCCATTTCACAGCAAAACCATGACCCAAAAAAATTTCAACTCTCAATATTTTCTCAAGTAACGGATCCGTACTCAAGAAAACTATAGCATACTACTCAGGAAAACAGAGTGTGTGAGAGCAGAAAGTTTCATACGAATAATCTGTTGTTTACTGTGGGACTTATAACGGCCTCATTTCACAGCAGAACCATGACCCAAAAAAATTTCAACTCTCAATATCTTCTCAAGTAACGGATCCGTACTCAAGAAAACTATAGCATACTACTCAGTAAAACAGAGTGTGTAAGAGCACAAAATTTCATACGAATAATCTGCTGTTTACAGCGGGAATTATAACGGCCCAATTTCACAGCAAAACAATGACCCAAAAAAAATTCAACTCTCAATATCTTCTCAACTAACGGATCTGTACTCAAGAAAACTATAGCATACTACTCAGTAAAACAGAGTGTGTAAGTGCTCAAAATTTCATACGAATAATCTGTTGTTTACTGTGGGAGGTATAAGGGCCCCATTTCACAGCAAAACCATGACCCAAAAAAATTTCAACTCTCAATATCTTCTCAACCAACGGATCTGTACTCAAGAAAACTATAGCATACTACTCAGTAAAACAGAGTGTGTAAGAGCAAACAATTTCATACGAATAATCTGTTGTTTACTGTGGGAGTTATAAAGGGCCCCATTTCATAGCAAAACCATGACCAAAAAGAATTTCAACTCCCAATATCTTCTCAACAAATGATTGGCTATTAAATAACGAGACTTATGCTGCTACAGAAGAACTAGGCATGCGCCAAATCCTAACGACTGACAGCTGTGCAGCGTAAAGCCTTCTCTTTCAATTGCAGCGTCTCACGGTATTTTAGAGAAATCTGTCTGACCGGAACCGTCGTATTGTGTAAGAGGTGTTAGTTTCGTTTTGCCGAAAACATGATACTACACATGTAGTAGAGTAACGAATTATCGTGAAATTTCACATGAAACTAGGTAGAACCGCTACTGAAACTTATCTTTTTTAAAAAGAAGTTTATGGCGATGAATGTTAATAAACGTGCGCGAGTTTTTGAGTGATTCAAGCGTTTCCAAGATGGCCGAGAAGACGTCGGAGGTGATGACCGCCTGGGTCGCCCTTCCACGTCCAAAACGGATGAAAATATCAATTAAAATTAATCAACATTACTTGCTCAACTCCGTGAAAGAGTAAGGAAAAAACTACCCGATTTGTGGAAGAACAAGTCACGGGTTCTCCATCAAAACAAGGCGCCGGCTCACACTACATTGTCTATCAAGACGTTTCTAGCCAAGTACAACATCCCAGTTTTTGGGCCATCCGCCTTATTCGCCTGACCTGGCCCCATGTGACTTTTATCTGGTTCCCCAAAGTCAAATCTGCATTAAAAGGAACATAATTTCAGTCCACTGAAGCTGTGAAAGAAAAAGCGGCACGCGTCATGCAGGTGCTCACAGAAAAAGACTTCCAGCACTGTTTGGAAGGGTTAGGGGAGGGGTGTATATTGAAGGTGATAATAACTAAATATGTATAAATTTAAAATAAAATGTTTTACAGCAACAGTCTCGTTATTTAAAAGCCACACCTCGTATTATAATAATTTGAGTATATGGGATGATATAATGAAACAACGTTAACATACTGTTTATTATCGCCTCTGGGTTTGATCTGAAAAGTTTATCATAATAAAGGCCTTTTAGACTAAACATGGCCGTATTTTATCCAAATTTATTACATAATGTTTGCAGATATTATATGTTTAAGTTCTATAAATAGCCTTTTAAATAAATAAGGTATAAGTTTATTTTCATGTATATATTTTAGGCTTTATATGTTTTTCTTAATTCCATGGATTTTATTATGGACCCTTAATAGGATTTCCAGGCGTTAAATAAATAAATATAGTAAAAGTGAAATGTTAAGCTGGGCTTTAGTTTACTTACATTCTTTCTCATTGAAATGCAAATCTAATCCACTTACGGATCAGCGAATTTTTCAAAAAAAAAAAAAAGAAAATCCTTTTTTGATACGAATAAAATGGGTAATTTTTCATGATGATCCATTTTTTAAAAAAAGGATTTTGTCCACATAGATCTATCTTCGGAAAATGTGGTCCAACATGTTGGGTTCTGTGAAATGAAACTTAAGTCTTCAAAAGTTTATTTATTTAGAAGTTTGAAGCCTTCATTGTAAATTCTAAAATGTTAAAACAAAATTCATTAAAATTTGATTAAATTTTAACCAGTTAAACGTGGAATTTAGTTTTAAAATCCACCCCACAGGTGCGGGATTAAAATCAGACATTGACGTGTGTATCGTACACAGTCGAACGCAGGACAAAACAACCAAAAGTTTACAATAGTCATAATAGTTACTGCAAGCGACTTTTTTCTGCAATCTCTGGGGGCTTACAGATTACCAGAGCATTCTGTGCTCATTCAAAAAATCTTGCACCGCTTCACGTATGCATTGCTCCTAGTTAACTAGAGACACAAGAGCGTTTTACCAAGGAAGTAAAGAGCCCTGAATTCTGTGCAAAATGAAATCATGCTCGTACTGAGGTCTGAACCTCTATCTAAGGTAAAAACGGCATTGCACAAGGGTTGAGAGCTTCTATTTGTGTGCCTAATTCCCCAATCTCTAATGCGGAGACCAAACATGTACCAACCACTTATCATTTGGCTGACTCCCTCCACACCCCTCCGTATAAAATACTTGGCAGTTCTATTGGTAAGATAAAGGAATCATCCCACCAAATAATATTCTTATTTTATTTTATTAACATTTCGAGTTTTTATAGTTAATGGCAATTTTATATTTTTTACAAGGAGTATACACGTCGAACGCACAGTAATAGAGATTTGATTTGACGTGTATTCACGTCAAACACGCTTAACTGGTTAATTTTATTTCTTCGTTTGGGAGCTAAACTAAGTTATTTTCTTTGAAAATAGCGTACTATTTAAAAAACTGTTATTTTATGTATTAAGTAAGTAAATAGATATGATGCATAATATATTTAATATTAGAGAAAGAAATTTGACAAATACGATCAGTAATTATTTGAAAATTTCACTTTCATTTGTTTGATCGGTCAGCAAAGATATCTCTGAAAGTATATGAAGGGAGTGATTGCGGTCAATAGGAATGCGATGACCGAATATAGAAAAGTTCTTCTTTGTTGGAAGGGTTATCAGTAGGGAACGGATTCGTATGTATTTACATATTTTTTTCTAGGCAATTTACAGACGATTTTCAACTAGAAGTATTCATACTGACACTTTTTAAGCCGTTTGAGTCTACTTTTATTTCACATATTTCCACGTTATCGCATATTTATACATATTTGATTAAAATAAATAAATATTTCTACATATTTAATCAAAATATGTACATATTTTTTCATATTTTTCATTTTGGGCATATTTTCATAATTGGGAGGTTCCTGTCAACCACAGACTGTAGGGCTGTGAATCACAGTGGGTACAATGGTTATTGTAATTTATACAGAATGCTGCTAAACAGTGACGGGCACTTGTTAGTTCTTTGAAGTTGTCTGATGTTGTCTGTTCTTTCAGTTCGTTCGTTGAAGTGTCCAATTCATTTCGTTCGGTCACTTAGTGTATTCTTTTTTGGGTGAAATGCCACGAACATCGGCCTCAAACAAACAACTGGTTGCTAAATATCTTCGCGAGTTTCCAGCAGAACTTTTTCGAAGTGATGGAGACATTTTGTACTGCACAGCTTGTGACAAGCGCGTTTCTTGCTCTCAACGTTCCCAAGTCACCCAACATATTGCCACCGGATCGCACATAGAGAATAAAAAAAGAAAGAAAGAGAGGACGTCCTATCAAGCCTTCCTTACATCTCCATCATCAAGTAAGTCTACTCTGAGTACAGATCTGTGTCGGGCTTTGGTTAGAGCAGATATCCCTTTCCACAAACTTAAAAATCCTCATTTCAAAGGATTCTTAGAGACCTATATTGGGAAAAAAATGCCTGACGAGAGCGCTCTGAGGAAAAACTACCTGGAAGATGTCTATAAAGATACACTAACCAAAATTCGAGAACTTATCAAAGATGGACCGATTTGGGTGTCAATTGATGAAACCACTGACGTTGAGGGCAGGTACATTGCCAATGCAGTTATTGGAAAACTTGACAGTGATGCTGATGTGGATTCAAAGCCATTCCTTTTGAACTGTGAGGTTCTCGAAAAATGCAATCATTCCACCATTTCACGATTTTCATAAAAAAAAATGTCCATTTTACTTAAATATTCCAGAAAATATTTTAAGAAAATCACATATTTTCCACATAATTGACGAAAATAAATGCATATTTTAATTAAATATTTGGCATTTTTAAATACATAAAAATCCGTTCCTTAGTTATCAGGATAGAACATTCTGTGGAAACGTTGACAATATTTAAAAAAAAAAAAATATTTTAATGATTGGATTGAATACAGAAAAGATTTGGAACATTATGAATCCTAGAATTTGATTCTTAAATTCTTCAATTAAACGCTACCTTATTTCTGCCTAAAAACAATTACTATAATATAAAAAATAGCATGTAAAGTTTAGAAATAATAAAATGAAATCATTGACAAGTTCTGTGCAGGTTATAGGTTAGTTCTTGTAGTCAATCTTTTTTCGGTCCGAGTCAATGGTACCAACCTTTTTTAGTTTTTAGAAAACTGTAAACGAATTTGTCGGCGAACTCTTTTTAAGTTGGTACTTTTAGACATAGAATTATATTTAGCCGCAGAGTATCTTCTGGAGTTCTCGAGTATTTCCAATGGTCTAATTGGTTTGTTACGTTCTTTTCAGTTGGATGAGATTTAACGTTAATGTTTATTAGATTAAACGTTTCAGTTTCAGCCCTAGAATGTGGGGTTGCTGCTTTGATCATATTTAGTTAAAGCTTTGATCATATTGCCTACTGTATTAATTTAATTTCATTCTCTGTATTATAAATTTATTATACCATGATTCTGGAAGTTGATTTAGTTCCACGGAATTCTGTAGAACAAAAGTAGATCAATGTGAATGAAGTTAGAAGGTCCAACAGCACAATTTGCTGGGCCGCCCTTAAAAATATTTTTCAAAAATAAATATAAAACGTTTCTAAATGAAATAATAATAAAATCTTTTATCTGTAAATAAATTTTGCGTAAGGAACAAAACCTTAATTTCTTAAAAGTAGGACAGCATGTTTTCCGTTATTTTCAATGTCGCAATACGTACATTGGAAACATACATTTACTTGTATTCCTTTCATGTAACCAGGTGTAAGTGGCTATCTCTTATTTCTAAAAAAATAAATAACTTTGTTGTACAACTGCATTGTTTTAGGTGGTTAACGCCATTG
The DNA here is from genome assembly GCF_049639745.1 of Rhodnius prolixus. Lineage (NCBI taxonomy): Eukaryota > Metazoa > Arthropoda > Insecta > Hemiptera > Reduviidae > Rhodnius > Rhodnius prolixus. The sequence goes on along the minus strand of NW_027411582.1, from coordinate 16,100,130 downwards.
CCAAGTTCTTGTTGCTTGTTTGCGAAGGTTTGTGGTTTAAGTTCACACGACGATAATTTGAAATGATTGCAAAACTTCCCCTTTATTAGGTGTAAGAGCAAACTGTCGCTTTACTGTTACGTAGGAGGAGCCCTAACCCATTCATCCTGCCAAATTTCAGTACTTCCTTTTAAGAGGAGTAAGAAAAATAAACTGCGATTGCAGTACTTCTCCATAAAAGGCAAAGAGGCAAAGATTTTTTAATCGAACGACAATTCATTGATTTAAATCGGTTCACTCTTTGATAATTTAAACGATTGCAGTACTCCCTCTTAGTAGGTGCAAGAGCATCAGCAACGTAGAGGAGCTTTAACCACTTATTCGAGCTGAATTTTATCAAAATCGGACTAAGCGTTATAGAAATATTGGTAATAATAGTTTTAGAAAGGGCCTTATTTGGGTGGCGCAAACTCCCCTCCTTATGAGGCACGGCGTCGAGACTTTTAAAGTGCAAATATGTACAAAATTTCGATTCGAATGACACTTCATTCATGAAAATCGGTTCACGTGTCGATAATTTGCAACGATTGCTATACTTCCCCTTAACAAGTGTAAGAGCTGATCGCCGCTTTAATGTTACGTAGGGGAGCCCTAACCCTATCATCCTACCAAATTTTAACAAAATCGGGCCAAGATTTACAGAGTAATTAGTAATAATAATTTTGGAGGGGGCCTTACATAAAGGGGGCTAACTCCTCTCCCATTCGATGTGCGGCGTCAAGACCCCCAAAAGGCACATCTACATAAAATTCCGAATCGAATGACACCTCATTCATGAAAATCGGTTCGCGCGTTTAGGCGCTACGTTGTTAAAAAAAAGGTAACAAGAAGAAGAAGAAGAAGAACAACAACAACAAGAACATTTTTTGAAAAAGCCGTTTTTGCTCATTTTCAGCAACTTTTTTCTCGAAACCTATTAGGTCTGGGTGGTTGCAAAAAAATTACAGTTATAAAGGAGGGTTTGCCCTATATTTTAAAGAAAATTTGGGAATTTTATCTTTTATAGAAAAAGAGAAAAAAATTGTCAAAGTTGGGTGTTTTTCAACGTTACGCTTTTTCGTGCAGTTTTTGACGATCAACCCTTATACAACTGTCCTACCGGACAGTTTTAATAATTTTGAAGGGGGGCTTTACATACATGGGGCTAACTCCTCTCCCATTCAATGTACAGAGCGTCGAGACCCCCCAAAAGGCACATCTACATAAAATTCCGAATCGAACGACACCTCATTCATGAAAATCGGTTTGCGGGTTTAGGCGTTACGTAGTTTACAAAAAAAGGTAACAAGAGCAAGAACAATTTTTGAAAAAGCAGTTTTTGCTCATTTTTGGCATCATTTTTCTCGAAAACTAATTAATCTATATTATTACGAAAAAAAAGTTACAGTTATAAATCGAGGATTTGCCCTACATTATAAAGAAAATTTATCTTCTATAGAAAAAGGGGAAAAATTTTTTAAAGTTGAGTGTTTTTCAAACGTTACGCTTTTTCGTGCAGTTTTTTGACAACTGTCGTACCAGACAGTTTTAACTAATAAAGCAAACTTAGTCGTCAATATTAATCGAGACAGGTGTAACTCGATGTAATATCAGAGCTATTGTATCGTTATTCGTTATTACTGCAACAGTCACTGTTTTTGCATGCCAAATTGTGTTTATTTTGAGTGTAAAGTGTTTTCTTAATAGTTTGGTGACAACACTCGTCCTCGTGCAATATCATTTTCAATGCTACTCCACAAATTACCCAACTTCAAATTGCAATTAATAAAGTAATTACAACTACAAGTTCCAAAAAATTACAACATAATTAGCCAAGCTAAAATTCAATTAGAATTAACACAGTAGATAACAGAAAGAAGCGCTCAAACTAATAAAAAGAGCTTACTTTTAAAACAAAGAGAAAAATACATTCACGGAAAGATTACTTTAAAATAAGAAAGAGAAAACTGTAGTTATCATTATCTAATTAAAAGATTGCCCCAGTTGATTAGCTCTACTTCTTGATGAACTTAAAAACAAGAATAAAGGAAATAAAAAAGTTAGCATTGTTAGAGTTGATAATAGAATGAACTTTATTATCATTTATCATTTTAAAATAAATAATCCTTTCTTTTTCAGATTTAACTTCCCAAATAAACAAATATACATTACAGAAAAGTATAACGTAACTAAACATTAGTTATCAACAATTAATGTTTACTAGAGTGTTTCAAAAAATGATGACTTTTAAATTTTAAAGAGCGCCGGGCGGAAAATCAAAGTTCATGTAAAAACAAAAAGTTTCGTCCGCAGTAGAGCAAATCGATTAATATTTAGAGGTCGCTACCATCGATCAAAAAATTTTTGTTTTGCTTTTTTTTTTAATAAAAAATCCTTATTAAATGTTTTGTATCTTTTCAAATTATTAGCAAAACATGTAATTGTACAAAGTTTATTTAAATATAATTTGCAATAAAGACAATGCAGTTGGAATTATTTTGATGGCCTTTTTATTTTCAAAGTTATGAATAATTAAAGAAGCTGTATTTAAAAAAATATATACAAGGTGAACCAGTAAGTATTGTCCATAGGCCTACTGTGTGTAGTACATCTAAAGTGGAGTTCAATGACGTGTTGGCCAACTCCATATTTTCCAATGTTCTTGAGAGACGTCACTTTAATTTTTTTTTTTAAATCATTACTTTTTTCCAATGAAAATGTTATTACTCAGAAATTTTTAGTCCGAATTCGATTCTGATGACACGATTAGAAAGACAGATAAATTTTCTAAAAATTGATACCATTACGAAGCATAAGTTATTCGCCAAACAGCCTAAATCTTTCTCCGGATGCTGGAAAAATAAAAGTAATAGAAATTTTTAAGAAAACTCATTAGGCTCTTATGTGATCATTATCAGAACTAGGTGCTGGCACTTTTTATAAAAGTTTCCTTGTTTAATGGGCTTTCAAACGGTATATCATTTTCCAGGATTCCTTTTACCTTCGTATGAGAAATTACGTTTGTTTTGCAAGAAAACGTGTTCACGAGCATACAACAGTGTTAGTTTATCAAGTTGTTTAATTCACTGAAAACTCTTTTAGATGGACCAGTAGTCAATGTAACCTTCGACTTCCTTATTTTAAGACAGCCTACCTTAAAATTGACTACTGGTCCATCTAAAAGAGTTTTCAATGAATTAAACAACTTGATAACTAACACTCTTGAGTGCTCGTGAACACGTTTTCTTGTAAAACAAACGTAATTTCTCATACGAAGATAAAAGGAATCCTGGAAAATGATATACCGTTTGCAAGCCCTTAAACAAGGAAACGTTTGTAAAAAGTGCCAGCACTTAGGTCTGATAATGATCACGTAAGGGCCTAATGAGTTTTCTTAAAAATTTCTATTACTTTTATTTTTCCAGCATCCGGAGGAAGATTGAGGCTGTTTGGAGAATAACTTATGCTTTGAAATGGTATCAATTTTTAGCAAATTCATCTGTCTTTCTAACCGTGTCATCAGAATCGAATTCGGACTAAAACTTTCTGAGTAATAACAATTTTACTGCAAAAAAGTAATGAAAAAAAAAAAAAAATTAAAGTTACGTCACTCAAGAACAGTGGAAAATATGGAGTTGGCCAATACGTCATTGAACTCCACTTTAGTTGCACTACACACAGTAGGCCTATGGACAATACTTACTGGTTCACCCTGTATATTAAGAAAAATATACATTTTTGAAAAATTTTGATTAATTAACGTTAAAATCACTTCATTTTTTATGTGTTTCGTACAGAATTTAAAAAACAAATAATTTTGGTCACTGAAACAACTAAATTAGGGAATATTTTGCATTTATTGCTATAATTTGAAATTGATTGATTGATAGTAAATTAAAAATTACATAAATAAATGGTAGTATTTCCAGACAATGCAGTAAGTTGGGATACTAGCGGATTAGGAAGTGAGGTAATTGAAGTTTAGAATTTAATGTACCGGGATCTTGCAGCTTCTGGAACATTAGGGAACAAGGAAATCTCGGTGCAAGGTAGAGTTTAGATACAAAGTAAGGAGCATTAGCGGATTCGACGGAGTGTTTTTGACTGGAAGGATTGGATTCTTGTAGATATTGGAAGCTTTGGCTGAGCCCCAATGTTCCATTCCGTAAGTCAAGGCAGATTTCAGTATCATAGTGTAGATAAGTCGTTTATTGTTTAGTGAAAGCTTAGATCGTTTATCAAGATGTCTAGAGAGAAGTTTGAATCGTCTGTTTCAGTTCTTTCCGTTTGAGTCTAGTATGTGGATTCCAGGTTAGGCGTTTATCCATGAAGAGTCCTAGGTACTGAACACAATCTGTTGTAGAAAGAGGAGTCAGGTTTAGGTTAAACGCTGGGAAAATGTAAGGTAATTTAACCTGCTTAAAATTCAAGAAACTAAACCACAATATTTTGACAAAATATTTCTGAAAAAAACCTCAATTTAAACCGATCACTTTAATTTCTCAAACTATTAGAGAAAGAGAAAGTAATTAAAACCAGTAATGGAAATTAATTTTGTAAAAAAACCAAATTCCCAGAAGATTTTAGGTTAACATTTATTGCAAATGAAATCTTAACAAAATAAGATTGGATCGATTGTCCCTAACGTTCTTCAATGCACATGAGAATATATGTGAGGTTCACTAGCTGCGGTTTTTTCATCTTGGCTAGTGGTTTTTAGGGGTCTAGATTTGTTTACGAATGTGTGTATGTATTTGGTAGATAGACAAATAGCATACCAGTTGGCGGAGGATACGCTTGAAAATAGACCAGGTAGAAGTTACAACGTAGAGGATGTTAACTATGAAGAGTAGAGAGGTAGGGCCAAGCTATCAGTACACCTGCTGCCATCTGCTATAGTCATTATTCACCCAAAGAATAAGGTACTTTACTTTATCGCCATATATTTTCTTCAGTCATCTTCAGCACTTTTATAATAATATATTTAGAAGTTATATTTATTTATTGTTTAAATAAATTGAATTTCTTAATTTCTGTCTAATTTTATATATTTTGTGGGGGGGGGGTTGAGTAGATTAATTATTAATTACATATTATTTTTAACCCTATAGTGAAGTAACAATCGATTTAATCGAAGAATGAACATAAACTGAACAATGTGTACTTCATACTGTTAAATTAAACTAAACTTAAATCAGATGTCCAAAAACAAACAAAATCTGCCATGTTCGTTGGTAGACGCATTTTTTATTGTATTTTTGTTAAATAATTATTAATTCATAATTACTAAATTACTAAATCAATGCTTGAATAACGCTTACAATCAATCTAAGTTAAATAGTGTACTATTTTTACTATTTACGGTCTGTGACATCTATTAAATTCCAAACAATATTAATGAAAATTTAGGCGCCACGGTAGCCGAGCGGTTAGAGGCGAGACCTGCGAAGCTAATATGTATTGTGGTACTGGGTTCGATTCCCCTGGTCTTAGGCCTTGGATTTTAAATTTACTGATTAATAAAAGAAATTTACTGTAAAGTATGTTTGCTAGTCGCCTTGTCCACGACACCTAATTGTTAGTTGGACGTTAAGCCCCGCCTGAAAAAATAGGCGATTTCTTTACAATTATTTAATGATTTTTTTTGTGCGTTTATTTATGCTACAATCAGTGCGTTAGCGCTATAAGTAACAGTGATATCCGAGTGACAAATGATAAGGTAACGAGTGGAGAAGTTACCCAGTGGTAACACTCCCAAACATTATATGGTTAGCCACTCTCTTCACTGGAGAGGAGATCATGAGGCCACTGTCTTTTAAGGCGACTTGTCGAGTCGTCAGGAAGAGTTCTAGGAGAAAGATTTTTGAACCAAAGGATTGATATGAGATTGCAGGCTGAAGTGGAGTTTTCTGTATCGTGTTTCAGCAACTTGTGTGACAAAAGGGATGTTAAGGTCAGTGTGAATAGTCAGGTTGGAGACATAAAAAGGAGCGTTTACGATAGTTCATAGTATTTTAGAGATTGAATCTACAGATGCAATTCCGGCTTGATTCTGATGCACCTAGATTTAGAAATGCTTTTCGATAAGCAGAAATAAGGAAAGAAAGAAAAACGTTATGAATAATCAACTTGTTTTTCAGGTATCCCCAAAGGAAATAGTCCATAGGTGTCAAATCCGGTGAGAGAGGTGGCCACTGAATAGCCTCCGTGATGAATATAACACCATCAGGCATGTAAAGAGATATCTCGATAGGAAATTTGATGGGCTATCAAAAAGCATTTCTAAATCTAGGTGCATCAGAATCAAGCCGGGATTGCATCTGTAGATGAACTAAAGCAGAGAATAATAGATACCTGTAACTCGGTTAAAGCCGAATCTATTTCTTTGGCAGTAAGGGACAATTGGCAGGAAAGTGCATGTCTATGCATCTGTAATGGTGGACGCCATTTCGGGCATGATCTGTAATATTAATGAGGAGTGAAATTTATAATAAAATAGTACTTTTCTTCTTATTTAATCAAAAAACCGTTAAAATATTATCATTTTGACGTTTATTATAAGAATCATGTTTTCATTCATAACTTGTAAAATATCGCTCACAGAAAAAAATCGTTCAAGTAAATTTTTCTTTAAAAAAATAGAGGAATCTATTTCTGAAATAAGAACCGCACCTTCCCTATTGAAAAAATGAAGTTGGTGCCTGTATCTCGCTTCTGGCAGCACCAAAAAAAATTTACAAAGTAAATTTGGATTCCTAACAAAAAACTAAGGGAACACGTATTTTTTAGTTTTTTTCTAGCTATCTTAGTTTCCGAGAAAAAGTCGTTATCCATATAGCTTGGGACACCCTGTATACAGACAATGAGACCGTTCCTTATTCTTAAATGACGAATTAGAGGTAAAATTAGGTTTCTTTTTACTTAGTGTTGCATTAGTATTATATTTACAACACCAATCTCACCCTCAACGAAGTGGAAAGTAAAATTGTTTGTCTTCTCTAGAAAGCACTGGAGGATCTGGAACGTAATTAGATCATACCCGAAGATTTTTTTTTAAAGAGGAATCACATTTAATTAAAATTGCTCTTGGAGTTAATTAAAATAAATCTTGATGAAATGTTTAGAACACGAATTTAATATAGCTCTAAAAAAAGAAGATATATTTAGATTTAGCAGCTAGTTATTTTTCTTTGGTGACAGCCGATGAGTGCTGATTGTAGATACGAATGAAAGAAGCATGTAAGCTATCATAAAATTTAACGTACTTGAAATGGAGATGAAGTTTATGTAAGTATCAAAATAAGCTGTGCTTACAATGTTAAGGAAGAGGGAAAAAAGAGACCGAAAAATATATACAGACTGTGTGAATTGAACCGTCTCCGCAAAGCTATTGCTATGCAGGTGGAAATTCCAGCTTTTCATATCGGAAAAATGTTTGGCATTTTAACAATAGTAACCACGCGAGGAAAGTAAATATACTGGTTACAGAGATGTAAGATAAAATGAAACACCTTGAATTGGTAAGAAAGATAATCTATGCAGGTATAGTAAAGAATAGTTTCCATGGAAACCGTTTCATTTTAAAACTGACGTAGGAAAAATGATGAACTCAGATAAGCACAATTCTCATGGTTTTAATTATAGTTATTTATTTAACAAGTGTGGAAAGTAGTATTTTTCCTCACGCGAGGCAGGGTTTGCACGCACGAGCGAGCGAAGCGATGCGAGTGCAAATTGCCGAGTGTGAGGAAAATACTTTACACTAGAGTTAAATATTATATTTTTTCTGCAACCATTTATTAACTAAAAAAATTAAAAATTTCATTTTTACAGTCTACAAAAAGTAATTTATTTATTATAAACATTTATTGTTATATTACAATTATTTACATTACTTACGTATTTACATTACTTATTACATTTTCTGCTGTTTCTTTTATTGATGGAGGAGTGTTTTCTAAACAGGAATCACTAGAATCCATTTTAAATTTCTATAAGGTAACACTATAACCTTTTTAACTGTTATAATTAAAAATATCTAATTATTTATTAAAGTATTATTTTTATTTCTATATTCCTTTCAATTTTTATTTTATTTTTTAATATTCGTTTTTTAATTATTTATTTACGTTAAATAAGCTTATTAAAGTTTTACAGAAAATATTTATTTTAATAACAAAACTTCTTATATCAAGGAAGCACAATAAAGTTTTTCCACACACTTGTGCGGGAAGTGACACTAATGGGAATTTCCCCCCACTAGTGTGGGAAGTTGGGCATTACACAGCTGATTTTAATTGAGTAATGAGAACTTCCCTACATGGTTGCAGAAAAAAGTATTTTTGTCTCAACTTGGAAGTTTTACTGGATATTGTGGCTATGTAAAGTGGGAGTTTATTTAAAATAATAATAATTCATGATTTAATAATATGGCTCATTAGTCAGATACCAAACAGTAAACGGCACACTGGAAATGAGATGCTCTCATTTCATTTTAAAACTGACGAACTATGGCTCAACTAGTGCTGTAATAACAACACTATTACAATCCTAGAAAAATACAAGTTTTCGTGGCAGGCTGTAACATTGATAACAAACCAAATCATTCACCTGACTATACCGTTCTCTGACAACACAATTAACTACAAGTTATACAGTAGCAATGAATCTTCAAGACAAAGAAATTATTTATTTTAATGCCAAGAAGTGCCGGTAATTCAGGCAAAAATTGTAAATCCCTAACTAAAAGAAAGTGATTAAAAGCCCCTCTAAATGAGATTAAAGTTACCAAAAACTAAACAGCCAATAAAGAAGAACGAAAGCTGTGACATATTTTACTAATTCTCTATCTTGAATCCTCTTGAAGCAAGTTAACTCCAGTCTTCCATTGGTCAAGCTAGATAATTGCATTGCTTTAATTTTTAATATTTGACTAGCCTATTTTTTGTGTTAATATTTGTGTTTCGTTGTTAATTTTATATATTTATCAGAGCAATTGGAAATTAGGGATAGTACTTAATGTGTGTTAAAGAAATATAGTTTTGTTATTAACTGGGAAAGCTAACTTTTAATGGGCGCATTCAGCAGACAAGAGCGCTACGGAACTATCCGCTGAATGGCTCACTTTTAGCATCGCTCTCACAACATGTTGTGGGAGCGGACGCCATCTTATGGAGCGGAAATTTTCTATGCTCCTTCGACGGAGCGGTGATCGCTACTAGCAAAGTACGTGTATTTATAAAAACAATTTTGAAATTTTTCCAATTTTTTTGGTAATTAAACGCAACTCTCCCAAAATTACCAAATAATTATTAAACCTTCTTGTTTGTAAGAGATGTAAAATTATTTTTTAGTCATTCCATGTATGCTTGAGAACATCTAAAGCTCTTAACATTTGATTTTTCTTAGAAAAATCACTCGGAAAACGACTTATTTCCCGATATTAAGAAAAATACAAGCTTTACTGCCTTGGCAATATTTTTAGTAGAAAGGGGATGAAAAAATACATAAAAATGACCTATCGCGTGCTCTTCTTTCTCTTTGATAACAAGTTAAAAAATTGAAATATGATTAATAAATACCAGATTTTGAAATGGCCTAGCACCTTTTAATTTAAAAGACGAGTTGTTTTTTATTTGACCAATTCCTCGCCAATATTAATTCGAAAAAAGGTTATATTAATAGCAGAGCGTTCAGAGAAATAAAGCGCTCCCTTCGGGAGCGATCTTGTAGCGCTCTTGTCTTCTGAATGCGCCCAATGATATATTTTAATAAATTGCGTGACATTTGTATTAATGCATAGAGTTAAGTACAGAGGCTGGAATCAGTGAACGAGTTGTTGGAATCGATTCCAAACCTGGAACTGATTCAAATCCAACGACTCCAAAGACGGACTCGTTCTGCCCATCACTATTGAAATTGGTATGGAGGGCCACCGCCAAGCAGAACTGATGAAGTGTGGTTTGGTTTGTGTTTTATTTCATTATAGGAATGTAAGGTTATACTAATTTAACTTATAATTAATTTTAAAGCAACGCCATTATAAATTTTTGTATTTTTTGCCACGGCACACTACTACCGTATAGGTTGGGAAGCATTGCTGTAGACACTCATCACTGGTCATACCTTGTTTCAGCCATTACTTCCATAGAATTGGTATAGCTGATTCGGGCTAAATGCCCATTATAAAGAATATGGAGACTTAATATGCCCCAATATAGTAATATCCATCATGAATCATGGACACATCCTCGCTTATAGCTCCCGGAACTGCAATTTGGTGGAATAATAAAAGGTTAAAAAAATTGTTAGAGGTTAAAGCATAAAGGAGGACAAACTACAAAGAAAGTTTTTATCAGAATTTTAATTCTGAACACTTGGTAATAATTCATCAGAGAGGTTTGGTTCTATAGAGATGAAACCTCCCTCTTGAAAGGGAGAGGTTATGTTATATGTATATATATATTGGGTTAGCGGAGGTCGAGTGAGACATATTGTCCCAACGTGCAAACTTTTCAAGTGTGTATGTGGCTTGTAAAAACGAACATTCTGTGTACAAAGTATTGGTAAAGAATTGCTGGAAAACTTTTTCGTGCTAACCATCGAAAAATATAGCAATTTATCATTCTCAGCAGCACCATCCCTCCAGCCATCTTTCTTTTCAAACACTGCTCCAGATTATGTCATTTTTTTTTTTTTTTTCTATCTCTTTCACTTTTCTACCTAAATTATTTCAGAATCTTGTTGAACAACATGAGAAGCGCCTCCTGTCTGCAGTAAAAAAATGAAAAAAGGTTGGTTAAAAATTAAAAAAAGATATTAAGGAAGAAAAAAAAGAGAGGAGAGCTTTGGTTACCCTTATATTAAAAATCCACACAAAAGACATAACATGAACCTTACAAATATTTGTTTAAGAATAATTCATTATACTTTTAAAAAAGATAAAAAAAAATTGTGTATACCTACAGACAGGTACCTAATTAGATCACATAAAATGAAACAATTAGTAATTATTAAACGAAAATAACTAAGTATAGGTGCATTGCTATAGATTTTGAAATTAGGAGTATAGTATTACGTTTCATTTCATTTTGAAACAATTTAAAACATTTTATAAATCAGTCTAGAACAGACTGTCCAATAGATTGTTCTCATCGAAATACGGGTGTGGCTATTAAATAACGAGACTATTGCTGTAAAACATTTTATTTTAAATTTATACTTATTTAGTTATTATCACCTTCAGGGGCGGCTTAACCTATAGTGCAGGGTGTGCAATGCACACGGGCGCCGCGGTGCTCCCTGAGACAGCTAAGAGCATCGTCTTGGACCATCATGGTACAACAATGATGTGACAGAAGCGGCCAGCCAGCGCGGTGGCGGCAGTTATCAAACGCGAGCGCCCTATGGGCGGCTTCTTTTTCGAACATTTTGTTTCAACTCGAAATTTCACGTATTTAAAGTTTAGAAGCGGCCAGACAGCGCGGCGCCGGTAGTGCGGCGGTGTCAAACGCGAGCGGCTCCTTTTTCGACCATTTTGTTCAACTTAAAATTAACTTTCTTGTTACGACGGCAAAGTTAATAGTTATAGCCGCGGGAGGGGGGGGGGTCAGGCCCAGGAGGCGCCAGGGTTTCATTGAACACGGGCGCTACAAAAGCTAGAGCCGCCCCTGATCACCTTCAATATACACCCCTCCCCTATCCCTACAACGCTCCATGCGAATTTACCATTGTTCGAAACAGTGCTGGAAGTATTTTTTTCTGTGAGCTCCTGCATGACGCGTGCCGCTTTTTCTTTCACAGCTTCACAGCGGACTGAAATCGTGTTCCTTTTAATGCAGATTTGACTTTGGGGAACCAGATAAAAGTCACATGCGGCTAGGTCAGGCGAGTAAGGCAGACTGGCCTAAAACTGGGATGTTGTACTTGGCTAGAAACGTCTTGACAGACAATGCAATGTATTGATGAAGAACCCGTGACTTGTTCTTCCACAAATCGGGAAGTTTTTTTTCCTTACTCTTTCACGGTAGTTGAGCAAGCACCTCACCGGTAGTAATGTTAATCGATATTTTCATCCGTTTTGGACGTGGAAGGGCGACCCGGGCGGTTATCATCTCCGACGTCTTCTCGGTCATCTTGGAAGCGGCTTGAACCACTCAAGCACGTGATTAATGTTCATCGCCATAAGCTTCTTTTAATAAAAGATAAGTTTCAGTAGCGGTTTTATCAAGTTTTGATGTGAAATTTCACGACAATTCGTTGCTCTACTACATGTGTAGTATCATGTTTTCGGCAAAATGAAACTAACACCTCTTACACAAACGACGGTTCCGGTCAGACAGATTTCTCTACAAACACACGTGATACGCTGCAACCGAAAGAGAAGGCTTTACGCTGCACAGCTGACGGTCGTTAGGACTTGGCTAGAAACGTCTTGATAGACAATGTAGTGTGAGCCGGCGCCTTGTTTTGATGGAGAACCCGTGACTTGTTCTTCCACAAATCGGGTAGTTTTTTCCTTACTCTTTCACGGAGTTGAGCAAGTAATGTTGATTAATTTTAATTGATATTTTCATCCGTTTTGGACGTGGAAGGGCGACCCAGGCGGTCATCATCTCCGACGTCTTCTCGGCCATCTTGGAAACGCTTGAATCACTCAAAAACTCGCGCACGTTTATTAACATTCATCGCCATAAACTTCTTTTTAAAAAAGATAAGTTTCAGTAGCGGTTCTACCTAGTTTCATGTGAAATTTCACGACAATTCTTTGCTCTACTACATGTCTAGTATCATGTTTTCGGCAAAACGAAACTAACACCTCTTACACAGTACGACGGTTCCGGTCAGACAGATTTCTCTAAAATACCGTGAGACGCTGCAATTGAAAGAGAAGGCTTTACGCTGCACAGCTGACGGTCGTTAGGATTTCTGTAGCAGCATCAGTCTCGTTATTTAATAGCCACTTTTCTTTCAATACCGGCCTCAAAGCAATATTCTCTCGTTACAGAAACGAGACAATGCTTTCTATCACCGGACAGTGGTGTTGTAAGAAGAAGCTCCTAGCAAGAGAAAACTCTTAAGGCTTAACAGCTGGATTCGAACACCGGATATCCTCGTGGGAATCCAGTATGTAACCTTAAAAAGAGAACAATTTATTCTGAGTCCACAACGGCAAGACAAAAGATAAACTAGAATAAAATTGGATTCATTAATCTTAAGCCATTACTTTACCAATATGTGTACGCAAAGGTTTTGAAGTGTACACATGTAATGACTTAATAGAAACAAAGTAGTATAAATTTTGCTATATAAAATGTTCAAATAAAACATGTTCTTACCAAGTTTTAGGCGAGAAATTCTATAATAAGGGCCAGAGAAGTTGTTGATTAAAGTTCTAAAGTTAGTTGAAATGTTCAACAACATGTTAGTAGCTTGCAATCTTACAATGATTAATGAAACAAGCAACCAATTTCTGAAACACTGGAAGTATCAAAACTATTGTTAAAGTAGTCTAAGTGCCATCTTATCATTTAAATAGGTCTAAATCATATTTTTGGTAGATTAACGGCAGAAAATTATTTAAATTATCCCTGTCTGATAATCAAATCAAACTTTTTAAACGATAACTAGAATGAGTGTTCTTCGAAACTCTTTTTTGGAACCAAGAATTTAAATATATGATTGAAGAAACTCCTTAAATTCATTTAAACTTCAGATAGAGCACAATTCGTTATAATTTATCATAAATAAATTTTGGTATAAATGGTATCTAATTTTATGTTTACAGAAGTCTCAAGTGAAAATGATTCTCAAATTTGTCAACGCTAGTTCTGTAATTTTTCCCAAGGCCCGAGTTAATCTGTTAAATAGGCTATAGCACTAGTTGACAGTTTCATTAACATTAATAATCTTTTACAATCACACACAGCTGAGATAATTATTCATCTTCCTTTTAAAAAAAAGTGCTAACTTAACTTGTTGAACATCTGATTCCCTTCTTAACAAACGTTTAGAGATGCTATTGAATAATTACTACAGATTCTTAATAAACTTACTAAATCTAAAGAATTAATCTCCATCGACAAAAATAATTGTAATAATTCCTTAACAAGATTCTTTTGACAGCTAACCTTACTAGTTAGCTTAAAAGCTTGCTAATTTGAGTTGCATGAATTAATATATAATTGAGGTGTGGCTATTAAATAACGAGACTGATGCTGCTACAGAAGAACTATGCATGCGCCAAATCTTAACGAGCGACAGCTGTGCAGCGTAAAGCCTTCTCTTTCGATTGCAGCGTCTCACGTGTTTGTAGAGAAATCAGTTTGACCGGAACCGTCGTTTGTGAAAGAGGTGTTAGTTTCCTTTTACCGAAAACATGATTACTACGTTTGACGTGTTACGTGTATACTCGTTGTGAAAAATATAAAATTGCCATTAACTATACAAAACTCGAAATTTTAATAAAATACAATAAGAATATTATTTGGTGGGATGTTTCCTTTATCTTACCAATAGAACTGCCAAGTATTTTATACGGAAAGGATTGGTGGGAGTCAGCCAAATGGTAAGTGGTTGGTACATGTTTGGTCTCCACATTAGAGATTGGGGAATTACGGACACAAATAGAAGCTCTCAACCCTTGTGCATAGATAGAGGTTCAGGACCTCAGTACGAGCATGATTTCATTTTGCTCAAGAATTCAAAGCTCTTTTCTACCTTGTAAAAGGTCTTGCGTTCCTAGTTAACTAGAGCAATGCATACGTGAAGCGGTGCAAGATTTTTGAATGAGCACAGAATGCTCTGTAATCTGTAAGCCCCCCAGAGATTGCAGAAAAAATGCTTGCGTCGTTGTAAACTTTTGGTTGTTTTGCCCTGCGTTCGACGTGTATACACTGTCATTGTCTGATTTTAATTCCGCACACTGTGGGGGGTTTTTTAAACTAAATTCCACGCTTAACTGGTTAATGTAAGTTTATGAAGGAGTCCACAAGCTTTAATGTTGAGAAATTAAGGAGGTAGCCATTGTATATAGAAAAAATTATGATTGGTTCATTGATAATTTCAAATTGGTGAAAAAAATATATAGTACAATATATAAGGACAAATAAAACCCAAAATATCTATAGAATAATGGGTGAAAAGTGGAATAGCAGTCCAAAGATGGCCGACATAGGAGAAGGAGATGGTACAAAGTACAACAATATTTCAGAGTGCTTTTCAATTAATATAAGAAGAATCTCTCTTGTGTCCTCGACGTTCATCGCTCTATTCTGCGCACTGTCATTCAATTGGTATGAGGTGCTGGAGGTTTTCAACTCATTCCTGATCATTAGAGTCCATCTTGATGCCAGGCTACATACCTCCTACCTCTTCTACCACGTTGGCCTACCACTACAACGGCCTCACTTCTCCAATATTCCCTTAACTTAACTTCTCCCCTTCTTCTCAAAAATATCTTTTGTACATTCTTCTCCTCCGCTCTTCGCACGTTGTACAATATTCTCTCCAATATTAACCATGGGGTAGGAGCAAGTGAGAGGGCCCAGTTGTGAAAGACAAAGAAGAGTATTGTGACCATGCCTTGCTTTAAGGAAACTAGAACCAAGGAAGTGGTGATGGTGTTAAGAGGAGACGCACTACGTTACTAAAGAGAGATGTTCCTCAAACCCATGGAGCCAACAAGGAGTACCAAAGTGTGTTTTAGTATGAGGAACCAAAGTCAAAAGACATTGCCTTCAGGGAAATTACAGTTAATGCGCCGTTATTGCTCCTTTCCAAGTGTAGACAAGGAGGATAGTACGGACTGGCGGTTGGGACCGAATTATTATAGAGGTACAAGAAATGGTTATCTAGACGTAGAGAGGGTTTTAGGATGGGGAAGAATAGATAGAGTACAAGCGCTGAAGCACATAGAGGGATATAGTTGCTTCCTCAATGCTTACTAAGCAGGAGAAAGGGAAATCGGTGGTGGATGGGAGAATTCAGGTCCCGTTGAGGGTAGAGAAGGACGAGGGATGATGAGATGCTGCCATATTAGAATAAATTGCTCTGGGAATTGGCCAGATGATGATGTTCAATAGATGCTCTGTCACAAGCACTTATTTTACTTCTTTTTTTAAAAAATTTTCTTTGATTAAAAATATATTAAAAAAAAAGGTAATAATCATTTCTTCAACTTACGATTCATCAACAAATTGAGTACACATTTAAACTTTACGTAACAGAAATGAGATCACAAAACCTCACACAGATTCAATTACTAATCGATTAAACTTTTAATTACAATCAAATCAATAAACAAACCTCAACATCATTGAATTTTTGTTGAACGTTTAGTTGTCCAATAACAAGCCAGAAACCATGACATCAATTTTTGTATTTCCATCTAATTCTCTGAACGTTCGGGCAACCATTTGTTTGTTTTTTAATTATAAGAGATTGTTATTGTTATTTGCAGATAGTACAGCAAGTTAGTTGCAAATGATTGGAATTATTTTTTTTTTTAATCATTTATTTAGTTACAATCAACGCATTTTGCGTTATAAGCAACAATAATAACAATAAATAACATTCACTCTTATCAGAGTGGAGAAGTTACCCAGCGGTTACACTCCAAAAAACATTCTAAATTCTACTGACTCTCTTCATCAGAGAGGAGATCGCGAGGCCACACTGTCTTTTAAGACGTCTGGAAATGTTCTTGAAGATAGATGTTGTACAAGTGGATTGTGATGTGTTTGAATGTTAAGATGGAAATTTCTGTATCGTGTTTCCAGCAACTTGTGTTGCACGAAAGGAATGTTCAAGTCAGTGTGAATGGTTTGATTGGTGACGTAGAAAGGAGCGTTTACTATAGAGCGAAGACTTTTAGATTGTAAGGACTGGATCCTTTGAACCCCACAGTTCGATTCCATAAGCCCAGACTGGCTTTAATATAGTTACATATAGGGTTGGCAAATAAGTTCGTTCGGTTTTTGAGGGTGGAATAAATAAAATTTTTTTTGATACACAGTATAAATTTTAATCAATTGTATATTGACCATTCTTATTGATAACTTCTTGCCATCTTTCCACCAACTTCATTATACCACGTTCGTAGAACGTCTGTGGCTTATCGTCGAAAAACCAATCCAAATGTTTTTTTGACAGTTTTCTCATTATCGAAAGTTTTTCCTTTCATGGAGTTCTGCAACTATCAGAATAAATGATAATCAGAAGGTGCCAGGCCCGGTGAATACGGAGGATGAGGCAAAACATCCCAGCAGTTAATACCGAGTTGTCAATGACGTATGCGGCCTGGCGTTGTCGTGGTGGGAGACGACACCTTTGCGATTTGCCAATTCTGGACGTTTTGTGCGGATTGCATGGTCAAGTTGGGTTAACTGCAAGCATTATGCAGTTGAATCAATTGTTTTGCCTGACGGTAACAGCTCCTAATAGATGATACCTTTATAATTCCACCATACGGAGGGCATAATGTTCTTCGGATGCAATTCCGCCTTCGTGCTTGTTTGCGGCGGCTCACTGCAGTGCTTCCATGATCTTTTACGCACTACATTATCGTAGACGATCCATTTTTCATCTCCCGTTACCATCCGCTTTAAAAATGGGTATTTTTTTGACGTTTCCGCAACGAATCGCAAATGGATATGCGAGTGGCTAAGTTGGTCTCGGTTAATTCATGCAGTACCCAAACATTGAGCCGAGAAACGTATCCCAGCCGGCGCAAATGATTTTTGGAGCTCGTATATGATATGTTAAGTGCTTTTGCTATCTCTCTCACCGATTGGCATGGATCTTTATCGATTACGCCCTTGTCATCATCTGAATTAATCTCGGTCGGGTGACCGGAGCGGGGCGCATCATTAATGTCAAAATCTCCAGAACAGAAATTGACAACTCCAGCGTGGAATGGAGAAAGAATAGTTCCTACCTTCACTATAAAATGTATCGTCATTTAAGTATGATTTCAAAATGAGGAAATAGGTGGCTGGAAGGATGGTGTAGCTTCCAGAGAAGTCCAGTGTGCTACACCCGATCGAAAGCCTGATCAAGAAACACCCCAGAACCACACTGATTGGAATGCATTTCGAAAAAATCCCACAGAACATTGAAAATCGGGGTGCAATAAAGCCAAACATAATCTCTAGAAAACAGATTGTTTTATTTTATATTTGATGCAAGGTTGTTGGATAATAAGCTTCTTATCGAAACATACCCAATTCCCCAATAATAAAGTCTCAAAAAATAAATAAATCTCCAGTAATAAATAATTATTCTATCTTAGGCACACATTCCCAAGCAAGCAACTTGAGGTAACTGTGACAAACAAAATTTTAGTAATCTGACATCCACGTTGTGATATCTCTCCTCCTCCACAGCGAAACTTTGCATATTGATGGTTCCATAAATGATGGATGAAAGAATAGCAGAACACATCATCGTTGACGTTCATCAGAAATCTCGTCGCTTCTTTTTTTCCTTTATAAATGATCGATGAAAGAAGAATCTCCAGTCTAATCTCCATAGCAACTGCCATTTAGTGAAACAAAAATCTGTACTTTACTTTTTATTGGTCGGAGAGAAATTAGAGATATGTGTACACAAGTTGTAATCGATATATCACTTAAAAGTTCAAATTAAGAGAAAAATAAAAAAAACTGGCTGTGTCATGGACACGGCCGTGTGTTGTACGTGAATACGTTTACGTAACGGGTTATATTTTTTATATAAAATATTTGTATTCATGTATTTAGGATGAAACAATGTGTCTTCATAATCGACGATCGAACACAATCTATACCTATACAGTCCGTTGTCAATGTAGAAGCGATTTCATCATCCACTTGCATAATTTCAACCGCCCCATCTGCAGATGTACTGAACACCGTCGTTGATCCGCTCGGCCGCATTCATTCTTTTACGTTCCCGGCACAGCTTGGACTCGGTCATATGGTTTTTTATTATTACCATTCGATTGTTCTTGAGAAACCCTTTCCAACCGTATACGATCTCTGTATTTGGTTTTAGCTTTTCGACGCGTTTAGGCCGACATTATATACTTTTGTTAATATTTGTTTAATTCTAGCACCTTATAATATTCACTGTCACTATTTTACACTAATGTTTTATGCACAATCGATAGATTGTGACGACAGCTGACGATTAAAACTTAAACGAACATCGTAGCTTCTCCGAGTCAAAAGTTATACTAATTGCAAATCTCGATACCCAACAAAATGATGCGTCACAGTCCTCGCTTATCGTAATCAATTCTTTGATCCTTTAGCTAGCTATCCAGCGGTCTAATTTAATTTTGGATGTAGACGATAGATTCGAAACTATAATGCCAAACCGTATCCCCCGATTTTGTTATCATTAGGTTTTTTTGGATTGCCTCCAAATGATAGCAAATTTAAAGACGTATTCACGTCAAAAAAAAAAAAATGGAGAATCTGCTAAATGACAGTTTCATCAATTTCAATTTTCTCAAAAACAATTTCAATGATTAACTGCAAAGAAAACCACCAGCAATTTTAGGAGCCACATTGGATTGACAGCAAAGAGAATTGTTAGATCGTTTGTAATCCAGCGTCATAACAAAGTACGAGGGTCGTTTGAAAAGTCCGTGCAAAGTCAGAGAGATAGCACTACAGGCGCGTATCGAGGTTATGTTTAGTTAGTAGCATCTCTTGGAAGAACACACACCAAGTTTCAGCCAGATCGGTCTATTTCTTTGTGTTTGGCATTCGTTTGAATCGAGGAAGTCGAGTGATTTTCAAAAAATGGACGAAAAAGAATTTCGTGTGTTGATTAAACACTACTTTATTAAAGGCAAAACGCCTCAGGAGACTAAAGAGAAGCTTGATAAACATTATGGTGACTCTGCACCTTCGATTAGAACAGTTTATAAGTGGTTTCAAAATTTTCGGAGTGGCCATATGGGCACAAGTGACGCTGAACGTTCTGGACGCCCTGTTGAGGTTACTACTCCAGAAATCATTGATAAAATCCATGATATGGTGATGGATGACAGAAGAGTGAAGGTGCGTGAGATTGCTAGTGCTGTGGGCATCTCGAATGAACGGGTACATAATATTTTGCATCAACATTTGGACAAAGCTATCCGCAAGATGGGTGCCGCGATTGCTCACGCTTGACCAAAAACGAAATCGTGTGAAGTGTTGCAAGGACGGTTTGCAGCTGTTCCAGAAGAATCCGCAGGACTTTAAGCGTCTTTCGTCACTGTGGATGAAACATCACTACACTCCTGAGACCAAAGAACAATCTAAACAATGGGTTACCAAGGGGGAATGTGCGCCAAAAAAGGCGAAGACCGTTCCTTCGGCCGGAAAGATTATGGCGACTGTCTTTTGGGATTCGCAATGAATAATCCTCATCGACTATCTGGAAAAGGGTAAAACTATTACTGGTACATATTATTCATCGTTATTGGACCGTTTGAAAACCGAGCTGCAAGAAAAACGCCCACGATTGGCCCACAAAAAAGTCCTTTTCCATCACGACAACGCACCAGCTCACACCTCAGCAGTTGTGGTCGCAAAATTAATGGAAATAGGGTTCCAACTCGTTTCACATCCCCCCCTATTCTCCAGACTTGGCTCCCACGGACTACTGTTTGTTCCCCAATATGAAGAAATGGCTGGCGGGAAAAAGATTTTATTCAAACGAGGAGGTGATTGCAGAAACGAATGGCTATTTTTCAGACTTGGACAAATCCTATTATTCGGAAGGGATCAAAAAACTAGAGCAGCGTTGGACGAAGAGTATAAGCCTAAAAGGAGACTATGTTGAAAAATGAAAAAGGTTTACCCCAAAAAATTAAGTAGTTTTTATTTTTTCACGGACTTTTCAAACGACTCTTGTACAACGCACTGTGCTATCTGAAATTTTTGTTTTGTTATTGTTTTTAAAGATATTTTTCCTTGTAAACTCAAAAACCTCTTTAACATTCGTTAAAAAAACATTATTTCATAATCAAAGTCGCGCATCCTTTATTACAAATTCGACAAAACCACAAAGTTTTCTCTTATAATAATAAAGTACACCTTAAACACTTAGTTTTTCTCTTTGTTATTGGCCTCTTGAGCTAGAAAATCAGCCATTTAAATTCTTCTTTCGAAGCTTCTTTAGTATTCTGAATATTTATAGAGTTATCTTGTTGTTTGTTATGAACTCAAAGAGTTCGGTGTAAATGCTGCTATCATCAGATGCCAGAATAGTACTTTTAATTGGCAGGTAACGGACATCTAGTCGCTATCACAGTCCTCCAACAATCGTTCTCTTCCTTTAGAGTTGTTAGCACATTCCAGGATTAGATGGTTGTGGCGTCTGCTATTATTCCAGAAGTACGTACAGGAACACTGGTGAGATGTTTCCACACCAATCCCCTGGATAGATGGTGCGGTGAATAATTGTGATTAAACCGCATTCTAATGACTGCGCTAACAAATTTCCTATTGTTGTTCTTATATCTGTAAAACCAAGGTCTTTTGGGAGACACTAGATTGTATGGCTGTGTAAAATTGGCCTTTTCTCGCCTTTGACAATTCGTATATCCGCTGCCATTCCGGTATAGCACTCCACTTTTGCATAATTTTTAATATCGGAGACTAACATTGAGTATGGAGATGTATGTTGTAGGGAGATCGCATCCTTGGCTTCATCCATCCACGATTTCATTTCCTCTCAGACCTGTGTGGCCACTTAATCCAGATTAGATTAGAATAGGACATAGAATTAGAGGGTGAGACCTGTATTCCAAAAAAATGCAATTTAAATAAAGAAGTTCATTGTACCGATCTTATGAGGCTCTAGAAAGAAGTCTAGAACTAGCCACCAGTCGTTTTACGTAATTCTGTCCCTCTATTCTTCAAGTACCAGAGGTAACGTATCGCAAACAAGCGATTGCCACACAACCAGACTGGATGAAAGAGAACTGGATCTACACATAGTGGAAAACCCTATGTTTGATGACTTCTGAGCGTATTGTGCCCTATAAAAAGCGTAAACACTGATATAATTTACAGTTTGCAGGTTTTCTTGCTTAAACACAGCTATCGTTATCTAAAAATTGATCGATTATCAATTATTTTTTTTTTTTTTTTTTTTTTTTTTTTTTTTTTTTTTTTTTTTTTTTTTTTTGGCGCATCGACGTCTGTGGCCATTAGCGCCTGCTCACAGTTTCTTTTCTCACATGAAGGCCACTAGAGCTGGGATGGTACCCTATTGTCCTATCGGGCTGCCACACACATATCTTGCTCAGCAAGGCAGGGTGGAGCCTAGGCAAACGGAAGCAGACCGCGCTCCCCTCTTACATCATCGGTCTAGCCGACGAGGGGGAATGCGATTTGGCCGATGGTACCATCCCTTATTTTCATAAGCTGACGTTTATCCAAAATTCAGGCAATTAAAAGTACTTTGGGTTTTGCTTTAACTATTAATAAACAAAATTGTAACGATTTATATAATAATACATAATAATATACAAATACATTATATATGACATATGTAATAACGCTTAATCTAGATTATGTACATAGTCTATCCTAAGGAGGCTATTTCGTAGAATCTAACTCAAGTGTGCAGTACTTTTAACAAATGTTCCTGCACACTCTAAAAGTGACCTAATCCTAAATGAATTTAAACCTAAGGGGGGGGGTTGAAATACTTTTATAAATTTCTTTCAACCCCGAATTAAAAAAAAAAACTAAATCTAACATTCATACCAACATTCTCGCAATAAATACACGTACACTGATAAAATCATTCATGCCAATAAATACATTCACGCCAATAAATACTTTCATGCCAATAAATACATTCACGCCAATAAATACTTTCATGTCAATAAATACACTCACGCTATTAAAAAGAACATCCTACTCATTCACACAAGGGGAAAGTACTCGATATTCCTTTCCCCTTTATAAGAACTAAACTATAAGCTAACCTAATCTATACCTAAATTTTATTATACTAATTTATATTTTTTAAGAAATCAAATAGCCTCCTTACATAAGGAGAACCCTCTTGGAGAATTGCGCGCTGGTCATGTGGCAGACCTGCTGTTTCTCTCTGTGTTCGCAGTGCCTGACACCCTTCCAACACGTGCGACACTGTCAGCCTTTCTCGGCATCTCGGGCACCTCGGCCTTCTTTCGGCAATGAGGAGGTACCCATGTGTCACACGTGTATGCCCAATCCTTAGCCTCGTTAAAATTACAGATTCATGCCGCGGGTAGTTCTCGACTTTAGCATTTCGCACACATGGTTTAAATTCTTTAAGTTTTTCGTCAATATTATCCCACTGACTTTGCCACTTGTTATTTATAATATTTTTCATATATATTTGTAAGTCAGTGGGCCGAACAAGGATAGTATGGCTAGTTTGTGTAGAAGCTGCTCGTTTTGCAGCCTCGTCCGCCCTTTCATTTCCGGACACGCCAATGTGGCCCGGCACCCAGGCGAACACCACCCTTCGACCATGTGTGCTTAGCTCGGACAATAAATAGTATATCTTCATGACCATTGGGTCTGTCGAGAATCTATCCCGGAGAGCCATTATTGCACTTAAGGAGTCGGTAAGTATTAATGCTTTTGTGCAATAATTTCTTTTAATGAACTCTATGGCCTGGCAAATAGCATAAATCTCAGCCGTGTACACGGTCGCAAAATGCGGGAGTGTCCAACTGAGGGTGACTCCCTCCGTGTACAAGGCACTTCCAACTCCGTCGTTTACCTTCGAGCCGTCTGTAAAGATCGGTCGGTAGTCATAATAAAAGTTTAAAAGCTCTAGAAGTCTTTGTCTGTAAACGACGGGTGGTGTTTCATCTTTTTTAAATATTGTCAGGTCCATGCGGACGCATGCGGAAGGTAATGTCCATGGTGGGGAAGGCGAGAAGCCCCAATCCATCACCGAACACAATTGCACTCCTTCCGTGTCTAAGAGCTCTTTGGCCCGAACCCCGAGTGGGCGCGTCCGCGAGCGTTGTCTTCTAAATTCATCTTCATGTGGGCTCTCAAATATGGCAGGAAACAAAGTATGAAAACGTTTTCCCCATATTCCGGCAATGTAGGTCAGGGTGAGCTGCTCTCTCCTCAGCTGAGGAGGATGCATCCCTGACTCCACATAGAGGCTTTGCAAAGGACTAGTCCGGAAGGCGCCTGTGAATAATCTAATTCCTTCGTTGTAAATTCTATCTAATAATTTCAGGCGAGACTTGCGCGCAGAACTATACACTGGGGCTCCATATTCTAACTTGGAACGGGTTAAGGAAATAAAAATACTTTTCAAGATTTCCCGCTCCGTCCCCCATTTGTATCTTCCAAGGAACTTCAATAAATCGAGGGTTCTCCTTGCTTTAGTGCTAATGTAATCAATGTGATCCTGCCAGGTCAACCTACTATCAAATACGAGGCCCAGGAAACGGACACTTTCTTTATAGCGGATCGGTGTGCCATCTAGTACCAGTGTCGGAGGATTACAGTTCCGTCTTAGGCGACAAAAATGAAGGCACACGGTCTTAGTTTCAGAGAATTTAAATCCGTTCCTAGATGCCTCTTCAGCCACTCTCTCTACAGCCTGCTGTAGGGTTTCCCCGACCTCATCGATATCACTACCTGATAAATAAATAGCGAGGTCGTCAACATATAAGGATACTTGTAGTGGGTCACCTACAACTTCAGCAAGGCTGTTTACCGCTATCGTGAACAACGTAACGCTCAATACCGACCCCTGAGGTATGCCATTTTGTAGTTCATGTGGGTCCGATCAATTATTTATTAAAAATATTTCTTATAGAATATTATAATGATCGTAAATTCACTTTATAATTAATAACTTTAACAACATACAATTAATTAAAATTATCTTAGATTAAATTTAAACAATATTCTCAAAGTGTTATATCAAATAAAATGACATTGAAGTAAACATTATCTAACAAGTAAAGGAATATATAATACTGTTTATTTGTCGTCGCTATATATAATGTTAAAAGCAAGCTTGACATCACACGTGACTACAGAAAATTTGTCAAAGAGAAATTTCATGTAAGGTTCACCAGTTCATGTACACGAAAGACACGCCCCACATCTTGTCAAATAAAATAAAAATATAAATAAAATTACAGTTTCTCTTATATACAGGGTGTTCATTTTAAGACGGCTCAAATGCATTTCATGCTTAAACGGTTGTTCTGAGCAAAAAATGGTAGAGGAAAAATTTGTTGCTCGTCACCTCTAGTTTCAGAATATGTGACTTGATTTTAGATTCCTCGGAAAACGACTTATTTCAATTTTTTAACTTGTTATCAAAGAGAAAGAAGAGCATGCAATAGGTCATTTTTATGTATTTTTTCATCCCCTTTCTACTAAAAATATTGCCAAGGCCGTAAAGCTAATCTTTTTCTTAATATCGGGAAATAAGTCGTTTTCCGTGTGATTTTTCTAAGAAAAATCAAATGTTAAGAGCTTTAGATGTTCTCAAACATACTCAAAATGGCTAAAAAATAATTTTACATCTGTTACAAACAAGAAAGTTTAATAATTATTTGGTAATTTTGGGAGAGTTGCGTTTAATTACCAAAAGAATTGGAAACCTCCTGCCACATATTTAAGTGATCAATATCTTTCTTGTAAAGGATCAAACTTATTACTTAATTTATCAAGTAATGCACTTTACTCAACTTGTGAAGCATGTACTGTGCCTTCAAAAGTGCCTCCTCAGATACAGAGAGCAGTTGATAACCTCCTGGCTAACCTGGCTTGCGAGTCTGAGGAGGAACCTTTCAAGACACAGTTCATGCTGCAAAAGTGCATTATTTGATAAATTAAGGAATAAATTTGATCCTTTTCATGAAAGATATTGATCTCTCAAATATGTGGCAGGAGGTTTCCAATGTTTTTGGTAATTAAACGCAACTCTCTCAAAATTACCAAATAATTATTAAACCTTCTAGTTTGGAACAGATGTCAAATTAATTTTTAGTCATTCCATGTATGCTTGAGAACATCTAAAGCTCTTAACATTTGATTTTTCTTAGAAAAATCTCTCAGAAAACGACTTATTTCCCGATATTAAGAAAAATACTAGCTTTACTGCCTTGGCAATATTTTTAGTAGAAAGGGGATGAAAAAATACATAAATATGACCTATCGCGTGCTCTTCTTTCTCTTTGATAACAAGTTAAAAAAATTGAAATATGATTAAAATTACCAGATTTTGAAATGGCCTAGCACCTTTAATTTTGAAAATATCGAATTGCGATTTCCGGTTTTTTATACTTTTTATACTCTTTAAAACTGTTTACATGAAAATGGGGGTCAACTGCGAACCCTCACTTTTGGTCGCGCGTCAGCCGCGTACGCGGGCAGGAATCTAAAATCAAGTCACATATTCTGAAACTAGAGGTGACGGACAACAAATTTTACCTCTACCATTTTTTGCTCAGAACAACCGTTTAAGCATGAAATGCATTTGAGTCGTCTTAAAATGAACACCCTGTATATAAAAATAAAATGGGAGTCAGTCAAAAAAGTAGAGAAAGCAAGAAAAACGATGGAGAGAAATAATAATACAAAAATCATATCCTAAAATTCCATTCTGTTTCAATTTGTCGTTAAATATTTATTTTTCATATTAATTTCTCTTTTATGTTTTCATAAAATAGAAATAGAGTTCAGAGAGATTGTACCTGTTACAAAGTCAGGTTGGTTCTATTCTAATATAAATTACAAAATTGTAACAAAGAATAGAGTAACCTTACATCATATATTCAATGTACCATTCATTTTGAAAAAAAGGTATTTCTGTGTAATTAACTTAATTGCATTAATAAAAGGGTTGTAACCGTCCAAAATGTGAAATCTTTTTTTAATTGAAATGAAACCTTTATTGCTTATAGAGATTACAGATCTCATAGCAATGGTTGACCTTTCTAATTTATAAAAACAAAATTTATTGTAGATTTCATACAACATGAATTAAGTAGTATATATTAATAAAATGAAGTAAAGAAAAAGTATCAGGTGATTAGGTCTTTAAATTTGCTATCATATGGAGGCAATCCAAAAAACCTAATGATAACAAAATCGGGGGATACAGTTTGGCATTATAGTTTCGAATCTATCGTCTACATCCAAAATTAAATTAGACCACTGGATACCTAAAGGATCAAAGAATTCATGACGATAAGCGAGGACTGTGACGCAATGCGCGCGGTGGAGGGGAATCATTTTGCTGCGTATCGAGATTTGCAATTAGTACAACTTTTGACTCGGAGAAGCTGCGATGTTCGTTTAAGTTTTAATCGTCAGCTGTCGTCACAATCTAAAAGACATTAGTGTAAAATGGTGACAGTGAATATAATAAGGTATTGGAATAAAAAAATAAATAATGTCGGCCTATACGCGTCGAAAAGCCAAAACCAAATACAGAGATCGTATATGGTTGAAAAGGGCTTCTCAAGAACAATCGAATGGTAATAATAAAACACCATATGACCGAGTCAAGCTGTGCCTAGGAACGTAAAAGAATGAATGCGGCCGAGCGGATCAACGACGGTATCCAGTACATCTGCAGCTGGGGCGGTTGAATTTATGCAAGTGGATGATGAAATCGCTTCTACATTGACAACGAATTGTATAGGCATAGATTGTGTTTGATCGTCGATTATGAAGACACATTGGGCAGCAGCTAGTGCAGGTTTCACTACGACGTTTGTCAACAATCCATTCGGACATTAGTGTGATGTGTGTGATCGCCTATGGTTTCTGCGCTCATTGAAGCTAACGAAAGAAAAACACTTACCGCTGCTTAATAATATATTATTATTATAATATAAAAAAAATAAACCCTTACGTATAAACGTATTCACGTAAAACACGCGACCGTGTCCATGACCCAGCCACAGTTTTTTTTTGGTTGTTTTTAACGTGAAAATATACACGTCTAAATTTAGTTAAATATTGCAGATATAACTGATCTACTTCAATAGATTTAGATTTAGATGGGCGGGACGGGACCTATACCCCACGGTACCGCAGCCACAAGAGGCTTATTGTGCCTTCCCCCTAAATCTAGTAGATGAAACCTCCCCTTCTAAGAAGGTTGAGGGCTTTCCCTACCAGTTCCTTCTGCGCTATAATCTCCTTTGGTCTCAAAGTCCCAAAGATGTCGTAGCGCTGTCTCTCAATTGCAACGCAATCGAATAACAGGTGAGAGGCCGTTTCCTCCTCTTCCTGGCACTATCTGCACAACGGTTCCGAGCTAATAAGCCCTAATTTGTGCAGGTGCTTTCTGAACCTACCGTGCCCTGTGAATAGGCCCGTAATCAGAGTAATCTGATTCCTGCCCAAGCCCAAAGTCTCTTTGGTTCTATGTTTGCACAGCAAGGGCATAACACTCTTGCTGTGTGTGACCCCAGGAAGCATCACCCAGTTCTTTTCGTGTTCTCTCCAGATCCAATCTCTGAGAGCCTCACGAACTGCACCCGTAGTGATCCCCAGGACAGGCTCCGGGCCAATGAAAGGAGTGTTGGCTCCATTCCTGGCCAGTAGATCAGCTGTCTCATTCCTCTTAATCCCCACATGACCCGGCTTTCTAACCGAACTTTATTGTGCCGAGCCAGTAGTTCTAGGGCCTTTCTGCATTCCTAGACCAGGGAAGAGGTAGTTCTGAAGGAGTCAATGGCCTTCAGCGCGGCCTGGCTGTCCGAAAAGATGCGAACCTCCCTATCCCTAAGATTCATTCGCAGATTTTCCTCAGCAAAGGTTTTTATAGCAAAGACTTCGGCCTGAAAAACGGTGGCATATCTCCCAAGAGCACTCTCAAAAAGTACCTCAGGTTTAGCCCCATACACTCCAGCTCCGGTCCCGCAGGCCATCTTGGAGCCATCTGTATACCACATGGCTTCCTTCTGGCACTGTTCTGTCCAGTTTACCTCCATTCAGTCCTCGATCTAAGGATCACCTGAAATGGAGTCTCAAAACTGTATTTAGGACAGACACTGTCCCCAACCATGTCTATGACCGGAATTGAGTTGACCTTGTCTGTAATATTCATATGTCCAATAGAGGAGCTAATGCGCCTCCATTCTCCATTTCTCGCCAGTGTATACGCGCCAGCCCTTGCCTCCGCCTGAATAACAAACTGAAGCGGAGGCAACCCCAGCAGTACCTCCAGCGCAGCAGTAGGGGCACTAATAAAGGCCCCTGTAATTAACATACAGGCCAACCTTTGTACTCTAGCAAGAGCCTTTATGACTTCAATAAATAATTCAAAATCTTAAACCCAATAAGAATTATCCACTTTTAAGTTATTTCTTTTTGATAAAAGCATAAATTTTAAATTAAAATACCTACCGTTTTAAAGAGCACAAGGTGTTCTGTTAAGATATGTGTAAACAGGTAACAACACAAAACATGCCTTAAAACGCGTGCTATCAACCATGTAGATACTCATTTTAGTAACATTAATGGGCTAAGTTTTGAAAACTTAATAGATTCTAAACAGCATTCTCATGTAATGAAAGTGAAGATGCAAAAGCACGCTTTTACCACCACCCAAAACTACTGACTCCTTTACACGCACAAGGTACATCACTGTTTTTCAGGGAGGACACGTTTGTTAGAGTAGTTAAGGCCGTGTTACTAACTTAATCACGATTCTAAAAGACTTAACGTAGCTCGGGAAATCTCTGGTTAATGTATGAGTGTATGTTCTGCGAAGTTTTTAGATTTATTTTCATCAAGAAAAACCTTTTTTTATTTGCTTAACTCTGTTTTCTTTTGTGATGGGCATTACCTTTAGCTACTAGTGTCTACTATAGTTTTCAGTAGCGTTGACGACACTTAGTATTGCTATAAATGTTTTGTCCGTAAATAGGGAAAAGTGAGACAAATTTTGTTTGAGTTCTGTAAACAGTAGAACTGGATAAGTACTTAACAGTAAAAAAGAACTTTAAACTTAATGAACTTAAGAAAGTGTTCTGCCGTTATAATAATCCAGAGGTCGGCAACCTACTATTTTAAGTAGAGAGCCATTTCTTCTTAAATAATTTTAATAAATCTTACCAAGAGCCGCAAGGATGATACTGTTAACAACTATGTAGATCATTTGTATTCACAAATTATGATTTTATGATATTCAATAACATTTAAATGTTTTATATATTTATTTTTACATATTGCGAAGTATATAAACAAATAAATAATAACTAAACCTGTTAAAATGAAAAGGCGGCATTCTTATATAATTACGTACTTCATTTTAATATAATTCTATTCAATTTCTAACCTATAACATTTGTTTATTTATTTTGCAACTGCAATACAACAAGCTGAGCGAACGACGACCATCCAGTGATGGAAGCCATTAGTTCGCCAGATTGGCAAGCCTTACACAGCAACCATCCTAGGAGATCCGGTCTTATACGAGGGTCGTTTGAAAAGTCCGTGCAAAAATAAAAACTACTTAATTTTTTGGGGTAAACCTTTTTTATTTTTCAACATAGTCTCCTTTTAGGCTTATACACTTCGTCCAACGCTGCTCTAGTTTGTTGACCCCTTCCGAATAATAGGATTTGTCCAAGTCTGAAAAATAGCCATTCGTTTCTGCAATCACCTCCTCGTTTGAATAAAATCTTTTTCCCGCCAGCCATTTCTTCATATTGGGGAACAAATTGTAGTCCAAGGGAGCCAAGTCTGGAGAATAGGGGGGATGTGAAACGAGTTGGAACCCTATTTCCATTAATTTTGCGACCACAACTGCTGAGGTGTGAGCTGGTGCGTTGTCGTGATGGAAAAGGACTTTTTTGTGGGCCAATCGTGGGCGTTTTTCTTCCAGCTCGGTTTTCAAACAGTCCAATAACGATGAATAATATGCACCAGTAATAGTTTTACCCTTTTCCAGATAGTCGATGAGGATTATTCCTTGCGAATCCCAAAAGACAGTCGCCATAATCTTTCCGGCCGAAGGAACGGTCTTCGCCTATTTTTGGCGCAGATTCCCCCTTGGTAACCCATTGTTTAGATTGTTCTTTGGTCTCAGGAGTGTAGTGATGTATCCATGTTTCATCCACGATGACGAAACGACGCTTAAAGTCCTGCGGATTCTTCTGGAACAGCTGCAAACCGTCCTTGCAACACTTCACACGATTTCGTTTTTGGTCAAGCGTGAGCAATCGCGGCACCCATCTTGCGGATAGCTTTTTCATGTCCAAATGTTGATGCAAAATATTATGTACCCGTTCATTCAAGATGCCCACAGCACTAGCAATCTCACACACCTTCACTCTTCTGTCATCCATCACCATATCATGGATTTTATCAATGATTTCTGGAGTAGTAACCTCAACAGGGCGTCCAGAACGTTCAGCGTCACTTGTGCCCATATGGTCCCTCCGAAAATTTTGAAACCACTTGTAAACTGTTCTAATCGAAGGTGCAGAGTCACCATAATGTTTATCAAGCTGTGGATTTGAAGGAAGTGTTGTTGTAGACATGTTGTGGGATCAGAGGGTTGTAATGACTGTGTAGATTTGAGTGGAGTTTTGTGTATCCAGATTGGGGCTATTTTAGAGACGATAGGAATATTTACATTAGAGTGTATACGAGTGCATACTCGTAGTATGATTGGAGGCGTAGAAAGGAGCGTTAACTATTGTTCTCAGGATTTTAGACTGTAAGGTTTGAAGTAGGTTGATGTTCGATTTTTTGGCACTTCCGTAGAGCTGTATTTCGTACATCCATATTGGGGCAACTAGAGCGGTATGTAGTGTTCGTTTGTTTGTCAGGGTCAGTTTTGATCGTTTGTCGAGTAGTCTTTTCAACATTTTATACCTCCAATTGAGGTCAGTTCGTTTGAGTCTCGTGTGAGGGTTCCATGTAAGTCGTTTGTCAAGATGTAGTCCGAGATATCGTACTTGGTTAGTAATTGGTACAGAAGTATTGTGGAAGGAGAGAGGAGGGAGAGTTTTCTTGTTTAGAGTGAATACTATGTATTTAGATTTCAATTCATTCACTTTGATTCTCCACTTTTGCAGTCAAGGCTCGAGAAGATTTAGATGGATTGGAGTGCACGGCATGCTATTACAGGATCCAGATGAGGTGATAGAATTGCAGTGCGGTCGGCGAATGTGAAAGTAATTGTAGTCGGGTGAGTTGGTAAGTCAGTAAGTAAGCCACCTTACTTTATATTCTCTATACTGCTGCCCTATAATATTTAAAATTCTTTTTGGAAAAAAATATCTTTACTTTAATAAATGAAATTTTCATTTTTTTCAATAAAATTAAAATATACAGTTTATTTTGGACAGGCTGTAGAGCCACACAGTTTGGACAATACGAGCCGCGAGTTGCCGACCCCTGCAATAATCCATCTTCCTCCGATAGCCAGGACTTAGGAGCATAAGACCCTCCAAGGCATCCATTTAGGAGCTGTGGTGTATATACTAGGCTGGATTTTGGGGAAAATGATCCCAGAAGGGCTACCGCTGAAAACCACATCTAAAGTCTTTCCTTAGTTCGCTCTTTATCCTGTATGACCATCATTCATTTCATTGATCATTTTTAGGCAAAGTATTGTCCATTAATGTAAATATAAGTCATAGTAAATTTACTTTAATAGTTTTATTACCAATTGATTAGAATCATTAAACGTGTTTGACGTGTATACACGTCAAAACAACTCTATTACAGTGCGTCCGACGTGTATACTCGTTGTGAAAAACATAAAATTACCATTAACTATAAAAACTCGAAATTTTAATAAAATACAATAAGAATATTATTCGGTGGGATGTTTCCTTTATCTTACCAATAGAACTGCCAAGTATTTGTATAAGCCAAATGATAAGTGGTTGGTACATGTTTGGTCTCCGCATTAGAGATTGGGGAATTACGCACCCAAAAATAGAAGCTCTCAACCCTTGTGCAATGCCGTTTTTACCTCATAGATAGAGGTTCAGACCTCAGTAAGAGCATGATTTCATTTTGCACAGAATTCAAAGCTCTGTTCTTCCTTGTAAAAGCTCTTACGTTCCTAGTTAACTAGAGAAATGCATACGTAAAGCGGTGCAAGATTTTGAATGAGCACAAAATGCTCTGTAATCTGTAAGCCCCAAGAGATTGCTGAAAAAGTCGCTTGCAGTGACTATTATGACGTTGTAAACTTTTGGTTGTTTAGCCCTGCGTTTGACGTCATTGTCTGATTTTAATTCCGCACACTGTGGGGTTTTTTTAAAAAAAACTAAATTCCACGCTTAACTGGTTAAAGTTCACACGTAGTATTTTATATTATTATTATTTTGGTTGGATGCTGTCACACTTTGTGCAAAAATTATCGCTAAATTTGCTCTTTTACTGTTGCGGTGAGCTTTGCATATAGACAAGTCATCACACAGGACCCACACATAGCCTAACAAAGATGGTAAACAAGGGACTTTCCTTTGCATTGTTCGGCTGATCTTCTTTACATCTCCCTAGACAGATCCTTTCCCTTGATTCACTATGCATGTGGGTCACAACTAAGCCCATCTTATGCCCTTGAGTTCTACTTTTTTTGGGGGGAATACCTTTTTTTCTTTATGCTTATACATTTTTATCTTTGCTAAAATAGAATCTATGTTATTATTCTTTCAACCTCCTTTATAAGGTTTTCAAAATGCATACTCTCCAGGATGCAGTAGTATTTTCTTTTTAAGTTTGATAAATCTATATTATCCTTAAACCTGGAGCAGTTAGGGGCCCTTAAAACAGAAATTCCTGGCCCCCCAAAAAAGTTGATGTCAAAATTTGACACAATTGTAACATTTCCTAACCTTAAAAGAAAGCAAAAATACGTCTAATCTCTGATCTTTGGAAAAAAAAATGTACTGACTTCGATTTTTTGTAAACTTAGGGTTCACTTTAAATTACTACTTCTAATCGATGGCTGTGGTAGATAAAATGGTGAATATTATTCCCCTTAAGGAAAGATGTACAACGGAACAATATTTAATAGGTCAAGGCAGTACCTGGCTTATGCAGATGACATAGTACTTTTAGGAAGAATCTTAAGGGCTCTGGAGGAGTGCTATGATCAATTGGAAAACAGTGCCAAGGCTGAGGGTCTGTCCATTAATACTGACAAGACCAAGTATATGCTATGCTCTAGGCACGATAACCGAATCTGCAACGCTCCTTCTGTGATGTTAAGCGGAAGAGCGTTTGAAAATGTACAAGCTTTTAAATACTTGGGTGCCATCTTCACTAGAGAAATGGACGTCAGAAAAGAAATTAAAGAGAGGTTGGCGGCCGGAAGTAGGTGCATGTTTACTTTAAACAAGATCCTTAAATCCAGAAATGTCTCTCGAAAACATAAAATAAAAGTCTACAAGACAGTTATCCGACCGATAGTTCTTTATGCTTCGGAAACTTGGATACTGAATGAGAGTGAGAGCAATCAACTTCTTGTGTGGGAAAGGCGTGTGTTACGTAAGATTTATGGGCCAAATCTTATAAATGGCTCGTGGAAGATAAAAAGTAACACGGAACTGAAAGAACTGTTTGCATCGCCGGATTTGGTTGCCGAGGTAAGGAGCAAAAGATTGGCATGGCTGGGACATTTGGAAAGAATGGACGAGGATCGAGCACTGAAAAAGCTTTTCCGGAATTGGCCAGAAGGAAGGAGGAAAGTGGGAAGACCTAGAAGGAGATGGTTGGAGGATGTGGAGGAAGACCTCAGAAGGCTTGGTGTGAGGAATTGGAGAAGAAAGGCCACAGATAGAGAGAACTGGAGGCAAATTACTAAGGAGGTCAAGGCCCTTCAAGGGCTGTAGTGCCAAAAAAAAAAAAAAAAGGGAAGATGTACGATTATTCCCTTCTCAGGCAATCACGGCGATTTTGCGAATACCCCAGTCTAACACTAAAACACAACAAATACTTATAATGTCACCCACAACTAAGTGTCACAAAATGCTTATGGTCTTCCACATGAACCATAATCATTTAAACAACTTAACTATAAGGGCGAGAACAGCATTAAGTAGCTTAGGGTAACATCACTTATCTCAGAGCTATACAAAAAAAAAAAAACAAAGTAATAAAGTTTTTACATATTGCAAAGATAGTCACAAAAATATTAATTGCTTCCAACCAATCATATGTTGAAAAATCTTATAACTTAAATCTCACAAGGTTATGATGAGAGGAGAAAAATTGATGCCAATTTAATACGAAAATAGATGGATGACGCACATCATTCAAGATGTGATGTGTGTACGACATCCATCTAAAATATTCGTCAATTTAAAAAGAAAAAAAAATATAATGTATTAGCCAAGCGTTTGCTTAAACTTCCATCATGCCATTTCTAAAATTTAATTTGAGATTTAAATAATTAAATAAACTGAAATATTAAAGAATTTTATCACAGAACAGATTATCTTTATTTCTTAAATAATTAGATCGATTGGACAAGGTTAGTGAACGTCTAAATATTAGGTTATATACAATATACATATGTATACTTGGTTACACTGGTTATGCTTCCATAAAATATGAATCCACAAAGAAAGAAAGAAGTAAAGATGCAGCAGTCATTAGAGGAAATCTGCACCAGTGCACTATAAGAAGCAAATTGGATGTACTTTTATCTGCAACGAGGCGTTAAAAAAAAAATAATTCAATAAAAGCTACACAATAAATCAGTTTGAATTTAAAAAGGTTTTGAGACAATTAAAACAAAAAACTAACAACCAATTATTGCTACTGTTTGATTAAAGAATTCACTGATGCCATCTGGTGCCCTAATTTCGAACTGAAGTTAGATTAGTTAGTTATTTTTTTCTCGTAGCTATCTGTATTTGCTTTAATCAGGAAGAATTTTTATTTTTTGGATTTGTAGACTAAAACTTCTTCAAACAAACTCTGGAATTTTCCAATATTATGGTTATAAAATATGTTGTGAAAAGCATCACTGTAAAATTTTAGTTCAATTAATAAATTTTTAGTAACATTTTTCGATTTCTTTCCAGATATATATAAGTAACTGTTTGTGAAAAAAGATGTTTATATTTCTCATCAAACATCGTTAAAGAAATATTAGGAGTAGATTACTTTTGGTAACATTATTTTAGAGAGATGAGGATTCCATTAACCTAACAGTTAAATTTTCATTTTCAATTAAAGCAAAGATCTGTCTATGTCAGACACAAATAACATAAAGATGTAAAACTAATTTTAATTTTTCACCTCACTATAACTGACACGAAAAATTACTTTTTTTAAAACTCAAATGTAAAACAATTTATTAAACCAGAAAGCAGTGATTCTCTTGTCTAGACTTCAAACAGAACAAAAGTTTCTGAATGATCAGTATCAGAGCATTTAATAAACATTTTTTTCAGTTCAAAACGTAGTGAAAGTGCGTCTTATCTCTCTGATAACTCCTTTTGGTCGCTGAAGACAATCATAACTAGAATGTAGAACTAGATATTAATGCAGTTTAAACGAACATGTAACCCAAACCGAAAGATAGGTAGATGTATCACCAATTTCTTTATTTGTGACTTTTTGGGGTGAGCAATCATGCTAACACGTTCAACCCAAAGCGATCACTAAGTTGAAATATCCTTGCTTGGAGGCAGGATGCAAAAATTTCCATCCCGTGGTTTAATACTTTTTATTAAATTACTGTATTTTAATGCTAAACTATTGCTTGCATTAAAATACTGGATAGAAGCAATGTTTTACTTTTTGGTTAGCTAAAAACTTTAATGTTTAAACAGTAGCTACAACACTGATTATTAATATTAAGCTTGTTGTTTGTTTTTTTAAAAAAAAAAAAAGTCCAGTTTAAACAGCTGGTTTATACCATAATCATCAAAAAACATTTTGTTTAAATTATTAATTACCAAGGGTCTTTTACATTTCTACATGTAAGAACAAAATAAACAAAGCAAAACTTTTATTAAAAATAATTACAAAAATATCATTATCTTCTAGCCTTGAAATATTTTAATCAATATTTTATTGAGCCAATGTGAGAAGCAGAAGTAGATTTTATTGAACCAATACAAGTGAGA
Organism: Rhodnius prolixus; assembly: GCF_049639745.1. Taxonomy (NCBI): domain Eukaryota; kingdom Metazoa; phylum Arthropoda; class Insecta; order Hemiptera; family Reduviidae; genus Rhodnius; species Rhodnius prolixus. Next base: position 16,063,022 of record NW_027411582.1, on the reverse strand, counting down.
AGCAGAAAATATTACCAAATTATTCGTTACCATTAGACAAAATAATACAACCATTTTCCCTGCATGAACACTTGTACAGTTTGGTGTGAGGTTTAGTGGAGTGAATGGCATTGCGGTTGGATATAATGGGGTGGACATTGTATGTGGGCACCATCCAAATGGATATCTTACTAGACCCATATATACGTATATATTTGACCCATTTAATGATTATTGCTTGGGTACAATTATGGGTCACAGCAATTGGGTTCCTAGATTGCTAAAAAAAATATAGTTTATTAATGCCCAGCTGGCGATCCCTTATACAAAAAAAATATTCAACGAATCTTATTGCTATCCAATGATAAATGAAATGTTTAATTCAATCAATAAGTTGGTAATAGAATTAACTTCATTTAAGAAATAAAAACATCATTTGATAAGCAGCATTATATTAAGAATATTACAATACGAAGGTCGTTTGAAAAGTCCGTGCAAAGTCAGAGAGATAGCACCACTGGCGCGTATCGAGGTTATGTTTAGTTAGTAGCATTAGAACAGTTTATAAGTGGTTTCAAAATTTTCGGAGTGGCCATATGGGCACAAGTGTCGCTGAACGTTCTGGACGCCCTGTTGAGGTTACTACTCCAGAAATCATTGATAAAATCCATGATATGGTGATGGATGACAGAAGAGTGAAGGTGCGTGAGATTGCTAGTGCTGTGGGCATCTCGAATGAACGAGTACATAATATTTTGCATCAACATTTGGACATGACAAAGCTATCCGCAAGATGGGTGCCACGATTGCTCACGCTTGACCAAAAACGAAATCGTGTGAAGTGTTGCAAGGACGGTTTGCAGCTGTTCCAGAAGAATCCGCAGGACTTTAAGCGTCGTTTCGTCACTGTGGATGAAACATGGATACATCACTACACTCCTGAGACCAAAGAACCATCTAAACAATGGGTTACCAAGGGGGAATCTGCGCCAAAAAAGGCGAAGACCGTTCTTCCTTCGGCCGGAAAGATTATGGCGACTGTCTTTTGGGATTCGCAATGAATAATCCTCATCGACTATCTGGAAAAGGGTAAAACTATTACTGGTGCATATTATTCATCGTTATTGGACCGTTTGAAAACCGAGCTGCAAGAAAAACGCCCACGATTGGCCCACAAAAAAGTCCTTTTCCATCAGGACAACGCACCAGCTCACACCTCAGCAGTTGTGGTCGCAAAATTAATGGAAATAGGGTTCCAACTCGTTTCACATCCCCCCTATTCTCCAGACTTGGCTCCCACGGACTACTGTTTGTTCCCCAATATGAAGAAATGGCTGGCGGGAAAAAGATTTTATTCAAACGAGGAGGTGATTGCAGAAACGAATGGCTATTTTTCAGACTTGGACAAATCCTATTATTCGGAAGGGATCAACAAACTAGAGCAGCGTTGGACGAAGTGTATAAGCCTAAAAGGAGACTATGTTGAAAAATAAAAAAGGTTTACCCCCAAAAATTAAGTAGTTTTTATTTTTGCACGGACTTTTCAAACGACCGTCGTAAGTACGTTCTGAATTTTTGGAGTTCAATTAGTTAAAATATTGTTTTAAACGCTTGTGACCATTTTTGCGTTATGCTGCCCTTAAGTCAAAGCATGTAAGTTAATGCAAACTTTCTATATTTTACCTGCACCAAGTTATAAAATTCTATTTCCTTATTTTTATAGAAAAATTCTTAAATAAATAAAATAAACGCATTGAAATCATTTAAGTTTCTTTAGGCTTAATATATTATCTGTTAATTTAGTTAAACTTTATTTAAAAGTAAATGAATCCCTTGGGTGAATTAAGTCCCCCAAGTACACCATCCCAGAGTGCAAACTCCCTGAATCCCAAAGCGTCTGAATGTTTAAGAACTGTTACAATGTTCAGGTTGGTATTCACAGAGTGAAGTGTACTCTACAATTCCAGCAAGATCTATCTAACGTATGTTGAGCTTTTGTTTTTGTATTTGGGTTTCTTGTTTTATTTTTTTTAATATTAAAATGGATCAATTCTTTAGGAATTTTTTATGTTTTGTTTACGTTATTTTACAAAATGGAATTGAAATGAAATGATGAAATGTATATGATAAATTAGTTCTGAAAGGAGACTGTAGATGTCACCAGTTTACAGGTATTAAGATAGATTTTATTTATCTTAGAAAAAAATGTGTTCTACAACGACATCAAATGTTTGCTGCTAAGCCCGGCTTGAAAAATAGACATTATTTACTTACTCCTAAGCTTATAGCCAACTTTTTTTTTGGAAAAGATTAAGCTTATTTACACATCACAATTCAGAGTTTAGATTTAATAAAAACAAAATATGTAGTGAAAAATGACTTTTTCTTCACTTTGCTCGAAGCTTATACATTTTTTTCAAGCTCCAAATTTCAAAACATGTTTAGTTGTAACTAATATTATCTAGATTAAGAAACTGTAAATTACAAAAAAATGACTTATTTTATTAAGGAAAGCAAAATCTATCCACAACTATTTTTTTTTTGTAAATGAGAACTTAATGTCATTTGAACAAATTGAACTACATCATCAACTCTCGGCAGACTAGTTTTGGGATAAACTTGTCATTTGATTCAACGGATTTTCCTAATTCACATGTCATTGTATCACTGTCAGTTGTCCGAGTGGCTAACATCAATCACTACCGTTTGTAGAAAATGAAGCTGGGAATTTATAGATCTGGGTTTCCCCTTGTATACTTATAGTTTCTATTGGCTTAAACTTGTATATTTTGTTTTTTTTTCTTTTTTGTTTTAATAAGATTGATGATCTTAGCTTAGGGAAATACAAAACCAATACATATATCTATAGAAAACAAAACAATCCTTCAAATTCAACCCATTACAACTCACCCAGACCAAATGAACTCCACAGCAGCCCTTTAACCTCGTAGACCCTTATCAACCCTTACAACCTCCTGTTACTCTAATTCAATATTGACTCCTCATATTTTTATTTTTGTTTTTAACTTCCTTTTACTATATTAAACAAAATAAAAGCAGATTTTGGGGTTTTCCACGGTGATATCCTCATTCTTATCTAAATATCCTTCTTCATTGAAACTATCCAGTCACTTTACATCAATTTTCACATAGTACCTAGTATAACTTGAACATTCTCTGCGACGCCTAAACCTCGTGATCTCCTTTCCTATGCCGGGTTCTTTATACAATTTTTGTGTATACGTATTTATAATATAACAAAAACTTACAGTTTAAAATGTTAAGTATAAGGGTTGATTAAACGCCAAAAGGTACACAAATCAGCAAGTACCCAACATTTCATTCAAGCTTAGTTGATATAATTTAAGTAATTTTGCTGCATTAACTTTTCCTTCACATTTTTTAGAATTTATTAGATGTCACAGACCCTTATGCTGGCCAGTTCATTCATAATATTATTTTGTTATAATTATGATAAAATGTATATTATATCCGTTTTTAAATAGGTACTTTATTTTAACTCTATTCCGAATTATTCTTCGGATTTAGCTTTAATTTGCTTTTTATTCTGAGATGTCACATATATATGCAAAAGTAGAAAAAGACAAAGTTAGAGTCGGCTACTGTTTAAATTTAAATCACGGATTTAAAAGAATATTTCAGTGTTGAATTCGTTTTACCGAAATATTCGTGAGCACAAATAACACACAGTTAATAACAAGTAGATTATTCAACAATAATGATTCATTTCTCAATTGTAATTTAATTTAGACCCCCTAATTTTACTTATAGTAAAATACTGGAATAATTAGATGTCCTAAACGTATGCATATCTCATTTATTTTATATTACATAACATATATTTAACATTGTGAGAAGAACAGCTACATTGAGAGTGTGATTGAAGAAAACTATATTATTTGCGATAAAGCCAGATAATTATTACCTATTATTATAAACGTTTGACTACTACATAAAATAACAATTACTTTAATCGAAGAATGAACTTAAACAGACGATTTTTATTAAAAATAAAATAATCGAAATCATTGATGTATGTTGGTGTAAGCATTTTTTTAAAAAAGTTTTTGAATTTTGTAGCCTCGTAATTTTTTTAATTTTTTATAACGTTTTCTTTTTAACCTGTAATTAATAGTTTGATTATTATAGATTAATAGATATTAAAGTCAATCTACAGTGCTACTTGAACAAATATTTTGTAGATGAAAATGGCCAGCATAAGGGTCTGTGACATCTAATAAATTCTAAAAAATGTGAAGGAAAAGTTAATGCAGCAAAATTACTTAAATTATATCAACTAAGCTTGAATGAAATGTTGGGTACTTGCTGATTTGTGTACCTTTTGGCGTTTAATCAACCCTTATACTTAACATTTTAAACTGTAAGTTTTTGTTAAGGAGATTTTTGTACCTTTTGGATAGATTTTCATTTTTGTCTATTTTGCTAAGTTACATATCTGCTTTACTGTTTTTTTTTAAATTTGGAATAAGCAATTCTATCATTATAACCTGATAAGGTGTTAAGTAGGAACCGTAACTACCACTGGAGAGATCTTTTTAAAGAATGATTATAGTTGCGGTCCCCAAACCATCCTCAATAACAATTTTTTTGAGAAAGCCTTTTTATATAAAATAGGAAGGTATTTGTACGTAAAAAGCAAATTTAAACTGCGATTTCAGACCTTCCTTTTAAGAGGAGCAAGAAAAATAAACTGCGATTACAGTACTTCTCCCTAAAAGGCAAAGAGGCAAAGATTTTGAATCGAACGATAATTCATTACTTAATGTAAATCGGTTCACCCATTGATAATTTAACGATTGCAGTACTTCCTCTTAGTAGGTGTAAGAGCATGATGGCACTTCACAGCCATATAGAGTAGCTTTAATCACTTCTTCGTGCTAAATTTTATCAAAATCGGACAAAGCGTTATAGAAATATTGGTAATAATAGTTTTAGAAACGGCCTTACTTGGGTGGGGCAAACTCCCCTCCATATGAGGCATAGCGTCGAGACTTTTAAAGTGCAAATCTGTACAAAATTTCGATTCGAATGACACTTCATTCATGAAAATCGGTTCACTTGTCGATAATTTGAAACGATTGCTATACTTCCCCTTAACTAGTGTAAGAGCAGATCGTCGCTTTAATGTTACGTAGGGAAGCCCTTACCCCATCATCCTACCAAATTTTATCAAAATCGGGCTAAGATTTACAGAGTAATTAGTAATAATAATTTTGAAGGGGGCCTTACATAAAGGGGGCTAACACCTCTCCCATTCGGTGTACAGCGTCGAGACCCCCAAAAGGCACATCTACATAACATTCCGAATCGAATGACACCTCATTCATGAAAATCGGTTCACGCGTTTAGGCGCTACGTAGTTTACAAAAAAGGTAACAACAACAACAAGAAGAACAAGAACAACAACAATTTCTGAAAATGCCGTTTTTGCTCATTTTCGGCAACTTTTTTCTCGAAATCTATTAGGTCTGGGTGGTTGCAAAAAAATTACAGTCATAAAGGAGGGTTTGCTCTATAATTTAAAGAAAATTTGGGAATTTTATCTTTTATAGAAAAAGAGAAAAAAATTGTCAAAGTTGGGTGTTTTTCAACGTTACGCTTTTTCGTGCAGTTTTTGACGATCAACCCTTATACAACTGTCCTACCGGACAGTTTTAATAGAACTGAGGAACCATTATTAATTGCAATTAAATAGATATAGGACGGTCAAAGATTGAAATTAAACACTTATATCAACTGACAAATTACGACTTTACAAGATGCCTTCATTGTGTTATCTTTGCGTAGCTTATCTTCTTGGTAAAAACCTTAAGGTTGTGTTTTACCGAAAACATGATATTACACCTGTAGTAGAGCAACGAATTGTCGTGAAATTACACATGAAACTTTGGTAAAAACCGCTACTGAAATTTATCTTTTATTAAAAGAAGTTTATGGCGATGAATGTTTATCACATGCGCGAGTTTTTTGAGTGGTTCAAGCGTTTCCAAGATGGCCGAGAAGACGTTGGAGATGATGACCGCCCAGGTCGCCCTTTCCACGTCCAAAACGGATGAAAATATCGATTATAATTAATTAACAATTACTACCGTGAGGTGCTTGCTCAACTCCGTGACCAGTCATGGGTTCTCCATCAAGACAGCCGGTTCACACTGCATTGTCTGTCAAGACGATTCACTAGCCAAGTACAACATCCCAGTTTTAGGCCATCCGCCTTATGCAGCCTGACCTCTGGCCCCATGTGACTTTTATCTGGTTCCCCAAAGTCCAAACTGCATTAAAAGGAACACGATTTCAGTCTCCGTTGAAGCTGTAAAAGAAAAAGCGGCACACGTCATGCAGGAGCTCACAGAAAAAGACTTCCAGCATAGCTTCGAACAATGGTAAATTCGCATGGAGCGTTGTAGGGTTAGGGGGAGGGGTGTATATTGAAAGTGACAATAACTAAATACGAATAAAATGTTTTATAGCAATAGTCTCGTTATTTAATAGCCACACCTCGTACATATTTAGATTAACTTAGTTAAAAATAGAATCTTATTGCTTATCGCCTAATAGAATTTCATTATGATAGTTATTTGCAAAGAGAACTCTTTTAAGAAGTAGCTAAGTTTTTCTTCGAATCATTGCAAAGCAAATGGTTTTAAGTTACCCATTTAAAAAAAGAAGAAGTGATTCTACGTATACATCTGTGTACACACTACAATGGCTTTGCAACATTCTATCGGCTTTTCTATTATTGTAAACTTTACCATTTACAGTAAGTCTACAAATTTAAGAAGTAGTTAACATGGGAATGAGATAGTTTAACGCTTAACTAAAAGTTCAAAGTGCTATTTCTTTTTCTATTGTTTGAATTGTGTTACTATTTATGTATAGAAGTTGTCTATGATGAAGTGAGTGCAATTTATTGCTTTCAGAACTACTCTAGTAATGATAAAATTACACTCCTTTTACACTATTGAAAGAAAATGTTTTATAAGCATTACAAACTTGCAGCTTCTTTCATGGTACGTTTCTTTGTTTGTTTAGCTGCATGTATTCCAGTATAAAGACCACGTTCTATGATCATAAAATTTAACTTTTTAAATTAAATAGAAGCGTTTTGCCCAATCTACTTTTCTTTAAAAAAACAATCAAAAATTTTGTGAATTAATTATTAAAACCATTAATTTAAACATTTCCTGCAGCCAAGTCACTTCTTACACGTAGAGCAGAGTGGGCATTTTTACTGAAACCTCCCCTAAACTATAATCAAAACAAACTTAGAACCCGAATTGACTTTAGTGTTGTAAGAAATCACTAGCGATTAGAAATTTCACTCACTTTGGTAAGTGTGGGTCTGTTATTGGGTAAAAAAATCTCTAGCTGTTATAAAAGAATGTCTCATACGAGGTGTGGCTATTAAATAACGAGACTATCACTATAATGCTCCATGCGAATTTACCATTGTTGGAAGTCTTTTTTTCTGAGCTCCTGCATGGCGCGTGCTTCTTTTTCTTTCACAGCTTCAACGGAGACTGAAATCGTGTTCCTTTTAATGCAGATTTGACTTTGGGGAACCAGATAAAAAAGTCTCATGGGGCCAGGTCAGGCCTAAAACTGGGATGTTGTACTTGGCTAGAAACTGTTCTTGACAGACAATGCAGTGTGTGCCGGCGCGTTTATCTTGATGGAGAACCCCGTGACTTGTTCTTCCACAAATCGGGTCGTTTTTTCCTTACTCTTTCACGGAGTTGAGCAAGCACCTCACCGGTAGAAATGTTGATTAATTATAATCGATATTTTCATCCGTTTTGGACGTGGAAGGGCGACCCAGGCAGTCATCATCTCTGACGTCTTCTCGGCCATCTTGGAAACGCTTGAACCACTCAAAAAACTCGCGCACGTGATTAACATTCATCGCCATAAACTTCTTTGTAATAAAAGATAAGTTTCAGTAGCGGTTTCACCAAGTTTTGATGTGAAATTTCACGACAATTCGTTGCTCTACTACATGTTTAGTATCTTGTTTTCGGCAAAACGAAACTAACACCTCTTACACAAACGACGGTTCCGTTTCTTTCAATATTGCTAAGTCCAGCTATACCTTTGAAACTTAAGCGGACTTGCAATAATAACTTAGAATTGCTTAAAGAATGTCTTAGATTGCGAGGAAGGTAAAATAAAGGTTTTGCTCAAAATCCATCAATCTTTAATTCAACAACTAATTTTTATTTTGAATCTCTCTTAGCCTATTTTACGTTAAGCTTCCGTAAAAGTGAAATTTAAAATTTTACTCCCTCATAAACTCCCTCAGAATTGTTGCTTTTGAGGAGGTTAATCAATCGTAACGCATGATGGTTCAATCAGTGGAATTGAGTTAGCTAGTGTTTTAAAGGACATCATTGAGATTGCGAAGATATTTCTCTCTTCTTTGCTGTAAAAACACGAGCAATAATAATCGTGAAGTTCTTTTGGATTGTTCGTGTCCCACATTATTTTTATATTAACGGATTGCCCTCTCGATTTCGACATTGTCCAGGGTGATCAAGGTTTTAATTCGAAACTATATGATTTGCGATAGTTATTTTTATAAGTTCAGCGACATGTTGATGTCTTTGAATCGAATCCTCTTTTTTGATTCTTGAGGTTTGGGCTAGGTCCTTCTTCTTTAACTCTTGAATTATTTGAGGGCACTTTTGATTTCATAGCCAAATACACCATAAATTTGGTTTTACTATCTTTTTTACTTGCGGGATTCGTGCATCGAACAAAATTTTTTTTGTTCCTAGGATCGATTTCAGTACGAAGAGTTTTACTAAATCAAGAGAGTATTCACACTTTTTCTTCGTTATCTAAGTTCGCAACTGGTTGCATAAATGTTTAAATTGGTCTTAATTCAGTAACCTAACTGAGACTTAATTCAGTGACAATTTAAAGAATATTTTCATTTGTCGGATATCAGTTGTGTAAAGATTTAGAAACGAGTGAAACTTGTTTTTTGGTACAGATGTTGAAGGAAGAGTACTTCTTAAGGAAGAAGGTACTACAGAAGGTATAAAGGATGAGTGAGAAGGATGGTAAACAGGATCTTTCTCCAGCGGAGCCCTCTCTCCTTTCTCTTCAGTTGATTTGCTGGAGTTAGGAAAGGCGAAGAGCGCCACTATGGGCGAGACTGCGATGGTTGAGAACAACTCCCCATTCCTAATGACTAAACTCTTGGCATAATGAAGGAGTATCCTGCTTGAAACCCACTCTACATCCACTTCCTTGCAACCTGCCAAACCTTTTCTTGTTTCTAGCCTCCGCTAATATAACCTTGCTAAACTATATTCCCTTTTTAACTTTATTTCTTCATCTAACTTCTTTTTATACATATCCTGGCTACCCGTCAAATTTAAACTAAAATCTTACCTTTGCCATTTCATTTATTTTACTACGATTCTTTCTCTCCGTTTGGCATTTCACATTCTACCAAAACTTTAGAATCTTAAAGGGAAACTTTTGACTGTAAATGAGATAAACTTACTGTTGAATTTCAGATTTAATATCATTCAACGAATTTTTATAAAATTAATGAATAAATAATTTAACACAAATCGAAACTCACAACTAAAATCAACGTCAAACGATGATTGAACAATCGATATTAACTTACTTTTTGGGGGGGAGCGAGATATTGCTGCTCCCCTCCAATAAGTTAGCCAATCAAAATTAGTAAGAAAATTATCATCTTGTGAACAGTAATACCAGGCTTATTTATACTTAATGTTCCTTTCAAATAGCCAAAAATATTTCTTTTAAACTTAGTGTTGAGAGAACTACAGTTAATTTTGATGGCCAGTCGGTTTGTAAAGTTTGTAATACTGATAAAGAGGATATCTTACATTATAATGTGTTTCAAATTTTTTGGACAGTAATTTTAATTTAAATGAATTTGTAATATTACAACTGCAATATAGAGTGAAAATGCATAAACTTACGTACATACATTGAATTTTAAAATTAAGGATTCAAAATTGGCGAGGAATTGGTCCAAATAAAAAACGAAACAACTCGTATCTTTTGCCAACGTTTCGACAAATATATTTCCCTTCTTCAGGGCTTGGCTATGCGCTTCCGTCTCTACCGCGCGCGATGCGTCACAGTCCTCGCTTATTGTAATGAATTCTTTCATCCTTTAGCTATCCAGCGGATTAATTTAATTTTGGATGTTGACGATAGCTTCGAAACTATAATGCCAAACTGTATTCTCCGGATTGTTCTTGAGAAGCCCTTTCCAACCGTATACGATCTCTGTATTTGGTTTTGGCTTTTCGACGCTTAGAGGCCGACATTATATATTTTTGATAATATTTTTTTTATTCTAACACCTTATTATATTCACTGTCACTATTTTACGCTAATGTTTTATATACAATCGATAGATTGTGACGACAGCTGACGATTAAAACTTAAACGAACATCGTAGCTTCTCCGAGTCAAAAGTTATACTAATTGCAAATCTCGATACGCAGCAAAATGATCTCAAAATGGCGGCGCTTCCCTCTCCACCGTTCGCGATGCGTCACAGTCCTTGCTTATCGTAATGAATTCTTTGTTCCTTTAGCTAGCCATTGGTCTAATTTAATTTTGGATGTAAACGATAGATTCGAAACTATAATGCTAAACTGTATCCCCCGGATTTTGTTATCATTAGGTTTTTTTGGATTGCCTCCATATGGTAGCAAATTTAAAGACGTATTCACGTCAAAAGAAAAAAAAAATACCAGGTTATCATCCTGGTTACTTGCTGTCAAACTCAAAGAATACAAATAAAGTATAGGATGTACCGTGTGTTCGCGATTATAATTTAGAGCAGACTTTGAAAATTTTTACAAAAGCAATAAGGAATATTATTTTCCCTTCAAATCAGTCCCGTGAGATGAGGCAGTATCATTGCTTCAAATGTTTTATGGAACATCTATGCAGCTCTTTGTCACGAGCAAATAATTTTACTTTAAGAAAAAAATGTATTAGAAACTTAAGCACTTAGGAATTTTTACTTAAACAACGTTTTGATACAAACAAAATTAATGGACAAAATTAGAACCCAAAATCTAAACAAAACTGACATAAATAACAGCTTAGTTAAATATAGGCCTCTTGTGTCTGCTGACGAAGTCTCACATTTATATTAAGCTGGTCCCATTGTCTTCTTTATGTGGTTTACCCTCTCATGATGAACACAATAACCTTCTGTATTAAATCTTTTGGACCTTTTTTTTCTGTCTACTAAATACCAGACACTGTTTAATAACAGTTTTTAAAATAATAAATTATTTTAAATTTCTCAAATGCTCTTAGCATTTTCTCTGATTCTGCAGCTGTTACATCTTTTTGTTTTAATTGACTTTATTTTCCAGTTAACCATTCTCGAAACTTATCTTACAAAAATCTGAAACTATTTCAATGCTTTCTCAACAACAAAGAGATAAAGGCGTCGCTTTAAAATCTACCCCATTTTATGTAGAGGTTAAACAAGGTAAGAAGACAGAACTTGGGAAAATAGGAATAATGGTCCTGATTATCTGCCAATTTTCTTAAATGAAATTTACGATGGTTATTTCAGCTTATAAAGAGTATACGTTATTAGTTTCCCAATAATTAAGATCCCTGAGCACAACAATTTATTGTTCTAGCAAGTTTAGAAGGTGGAAACAACTTTTACTAAAAACAAATTGAAAAACCCTGAAGGAATTTACTTTTTATAAGGCTTATAATATGGAAAAAAATACATGCAAACCTCGAGAGCCAGTCGCGTGGAGAAGGACAAATCTAGTTAAGCAATCACAGCTTCCCAACGTGCAGAGATTTTAAATATCTAGCGTCACTTGTTACAAACAATAATGACATAACCGCAGAAATAAAGGCGCGAATAGCGGCAGGAAACAGATGCCTCTTCGCTATTCAAAAAGGTTTTGCGGTTTAAGGATTTGTCCCGCAAGGCTAAGATAATAGCCTATAAAACAATAATCAGATCCATCGTCACATACGACAGTGAAACCTGGGTGTTCAGCAAGGAAAGTGAAAAGATACTCGGGGTTTGGGAAAGAAAAATATTAAGAAAGATATTTGGCCCGAAGTGCGAGAATGGCCGTGACTGGAAAATCAGAAAGAACCACGAATTGATGGAATTGTTTGGAGAACCAAACATAGTTGCCCAAATAAAGAAGGGGAGATTGAGATGGTTGGGGCACGTGGAGAGGATGCCTGCGGGAAGGGTGCCCCGAAAACTGTTAAATGAAAACCCAGGAGGCAGAAGAATTCGAGGGCGTCCTAGACTTAGATGGCTAGATGATATAGATGAAGACCTTCGTCGGGCTGGAGTAAGAAGATGGCCGCCTTAAGGCCGCAGACCGGGACGAATGGGGACAACTTGTTGAGGAGGTCCAGGTCCTACTTTAAGGACTGTCGAACCAGATAGTAAGTAAGTATAATATGGAAAAAATACTGTGAATTAAGGATGGTTAAAAAATAGCAAAATGGAATCTAAACAGAGCCTTTTCGCTGAAGTAAGCACCTTTAATAGAATTTTTCATAAATAAATGGAAAAATCTAAGTCAGTAATGGACAAACTCCGGCCCAGTGAAAGGTTCAATCCAGCCCGTCACATATTTTAAAATAACAATTACACCTGCCATGTAAAAATTTAAAGTTTTTAATACGAGTTGAAAAATTGAGGGTAATATTGCGAATTTTGGAGACAAGCTTAGGAATTATGGAAGATAACTTGTGGAAAGTTCATGGGGAATTTGAAAGAAGATTTCAAGACTTCAAGTGCAATTGAAAAAGTTTTAGATATTTTCAGTATGCCTTTTTAATATAAACAGTGAAGTAACCTTACCGAGCAGCTTGAGTTAACTGAACACCAATCAAATAATCAACTATTATTTATAAATGTTCCGAAATTAGAGTTCTACCAGAACTTGTCGAAATCCAGGTTTTCCCAAATTTAATTATCTCATGCTCAGAGAATTTGTTGGAATGTTTGCATCTCCATATTACTTGTTAACTGCTTTTTACCAACAATGAAACTTAGAAAAAGCTGTGTAAGAAATAGATTGTTGAATGAACCAACTAAATTCACTCTTAAGAATAACTACGTCCCCAATTAGAACCAAACTTATTGCGGAACTATTATCAAAACACTCGCAGCTACATACATCGCATTAGTTTAATTTTGATATTATAAAAATGTCTAAACTTACTCACTGTATTTTTTTTAAATAAAAAAATTATTATGGCCCGTCAAAAGGTTTTCCTTCTTACTAATTGTTAGCCGGCTCCTAAAAAAGTTTGCTTATCACTGATGTAAGTTGTGAATTTATATGTTTGCAATCACTGTTTAAAGTTAAAATTAAATCTTAGAAGTCGTTTTAGAGGACATTTTTAAAATACTGGGAACAAAACTCTTTAGCAAAGTGGCACTTTCTGACAGCCAATTGTATTTTTCACTTTTTTTTCGGACACAAGGGACCTCAAAATGGTTATTACTGGAGCAATTTAAAATCCAAAATCTACATGATTACAATACTTTGTTTGGAATACTTAGTAGAGTAAGGAAAAGTTAAAATAAGTCTTGTAACTACTCACATGAATTTTTCTTACAACATTTCTTATACTAACCTAACCTAACCTAACCTAATCTAACCCAATATTACCTAACCTAACCTAATCTAACCCAATATAACCTAACCTAATATAACCTAACCTAACCTAATATAACCTAACCTAACCTAATATAACCTAACCTAACCTAATATAACCTAACCTAACCTAATATAACCTAACCTAACCTAATATAACCTAACCTAACCTAATCTAACCCAATATTACCTAACCTAACCTAATCTAACCCAATATAACCTAACCTAACCTAATATAACCTAACCTAACCTAACCTAATATAACCTAACCTAACCTAACACAACATAACCTAACCTAACCTAACACAACATAACCTAACCTAACCTAACCTAACCTAACATAACATAACATAACATAATGTTAGGTCAAATGACAAAACTCACTTATAGCTCTGAGTTCTAATGCTCAAAAACTATCCATTAGATGGAGTGACATTTGAGAGGGAAGCCATTTCTAAAAAAAAAACAAATTTCACGAAAAATAGCTCCGAGCCAAACTAAGGAGGATCTTAAATACCGGTGAAATGTTCTCCTGATGTTCATTCTATTTCAAGTAAACTGCATTTCTAGCACTAATCTAAATCTTCACAGAATGTTTATGAGTAATTCTTTAATATACAAAATATACAATACAATAAAAGAAAGTCAGTTTTATGTAATAAATCCAATGAGTTTAGATATTGCAAAGATTTGGTTTTATAAGAAGCCAAGGGTTGGTGCATATTGAATGAAATCTTAGAATAGAATTGAGAGGGTACAAGCTTGGAATGGCGAGCGTACGCTACAAATAACGCTGAGACGTCATATTAAACAATTCGTCTTGTTTACAATATCCTTGTATTGTTTCTCATAATATATTACCGAGAATAACTATTCCTTTTTATGAATTCATTTATATACATTTATGCATAACATATAAATTTGTAATATATATCAAAAAAGGGAAATGGGTAAATCTAAATTTCTAAACCAGTCAGAGTTGCAGAATTTGTTGGACAGATTTAATACTTGTAGTTATTTTATTTGCAGTAATTTTTAGAAAATATTGATCCAAATATAACTTTGCAGTGATGGTGAATAATTAAGACATTTTTCAACCATCATTCTCTGCATAAATCACTTCCATTTGTTGTAAACTGCTGATTCTTCTTAGGTAGAATGATTTTAATGGGAATCATTGCCTGGAATTGAAACCTCTTTAAATGAATCCAGCGTGTTACCAATCTAATGGCAGTCAGTAGAAGAAAACTTACAGTTGTTAGCAATAAAGGAAAGAAGCCATCACGAAATGAATTTTTAGCTGTTCCGTAAAGTTCGAGTCCTTATTGGTGTGAGAAGAGCTGTATACTCGTAGAGTCGTCGTTTGTTCTGTAGTGAGAGTTTTGAGCGTTTATCGAGTAGTCTGGCTAGAAGTTTGTATCGTTTGTTTAGTTCGGTACGTTCAAGTCTCGTATGGGGGTTCCAGGTAAGTCTCTTGTCTAGGTACATTCCAAGGTACCGCACATGGTCGGCTGTTGGGATACGTGTATGATGTAAGAAGACAGGTGGTGGAGTTTGACGTTTGAGTGTGAAGACTATGTATTTAGACTTACGAGGGTCGTTTGAAAAGTCCGTGCAAAGTCAGAGAGATAGCACTACTGGCGCGTATCGAGGTTATGTTTAGTTAGTAACATCTCTTGGAAGAACACACACCAAGTTTCAGCCAGATCGGTCTATTTCTTTGTGTTTGGCATTCGTTTGAATCGAGGAAGTCGAGCGATTTTCAAAAAATGGACGAAAAAGAATTTCGTGTGTTGATTAAACACTACTTTATGAAAGGCAAAACGCCTCAGGAGACTGAAGAGAAGCTTGATAAACATTATGGTGACTCTGCACCTTCGATTAGAACAGTTTATAAGTGGTTTCAAAATTTTCGGAGTGGCCATATGGGCACAAGTGACGCTGAACGTTCTGGACGCCCTGTTGAGGTTACTACTCCAGAAATCATTGATAAAATCCATGATATGGTGATGGATGACAGAAGAGTGAAGGTGCGTGAGATTGCTAGTGCTGTTGGCATCTCGAATGAACGGGTACATAATATTTTGCATCAACATTTGGACATGACAAAGCTATCCGCAAGATGGGTGCCGTGATTGCTCACGCTTGACCAAAAACGAAATCGTGTGAAGTGTTGCAAGGACGGTTTGCAGCTGTTCCAGAAGAATCCGCAGGACTTTAAGCGTCGTTTCGTCATCGTGGATGAAACATGGATACATCACTACACTCCTGAGACCAAAGAACAATCTAAACAATGGGTTACCAAGGGGAAATCTGCGCCAAAAATAGGCGAAGACCTTTCCTTCGGCCGGAAAGATTATGGCGACTATCTTTTGGGATTCGCAAGGAATAATCCTCATCGACTATCTGGAAAAGGGTAAAACTATTACAGGTGCATATTATTCATCGTTATTGGACTGTTTGAAAACCGAGCTGCAAGAAAAACGCCCACGATTGGCCCACAAAAAAGTCCTTTTCCATCACGACAACGCACCAGCTCACACCTCAGCAGTTGTGATCGCAAAATTAACGGAAATAGGGTTCCAACTCGTTTCACATCCCCCCTATTCTCCAGACTTGGCTCCCTCGGACTACTATTTGTTCCCCAATATGAAGAAATGGCTGGCGGGAAAAAGATTTTATTCAAACGAGGAGGTGATTGCAGAAACGAATACTATTTTTCAGACTTGGACAAATCCTATTATTCGGAAAGGATCAACAAACTAGAGCAGCGTTGGACGAAGTGTATAAGCCTAAAAGGAGACTATGTTGAAAAATAAAAAAGGTTTACCCCAAAAAATTAAGTAGTTTTTATTTTTGCACGGACTTTCGTGCACTAACACGACCTCGTAGTTAGGTTAATTTTTATACGCCAGTTTTCTAACCAAGATTCTATTGAGTGAAGGTGGGACTGTAGTGAGCGTACTGCGAGGATAGGGTCAGAGTGTGTGGAGAGAATGGCAGTGTCTCGTCAGCGAAGGTGTAAATAGAGGTATTAAGGTTAGAAGGTAAGTCGGCAGTGTAGATTGTGTAAAGTAGAGGAGCTAAGACACTTCCCTGTGGTACACCAGCAAGGACAGGATAGATGGAAGAGTGGAGTAGTGCCTTGGAGAACTTGAAAGAATCTGTCAGAGAGATAAGAGCTGAGTATGAGGGTAATAAGTGCTAGGAAAGATGCGTTTGAGTTTCCACAGTAGACCTTCGTGCCAGACTCGGTCGAAGGTTTGCGATACATCGAGGAATACTCCAGCGCCGTATTGTTTTCGCTCGAGTGAAGTAGCGATGGTGTCTACAACACGATGGTCCTGCTGGATCGTCGAGTGGCAGCTTCTGAAACCCAACCGATGGTCCGGTATAATTTCGTTTGCTCAAGAGAGGCAGCAGGCTTATCGGTCGATAAGAAGAAGGTAGTTGGGTTGGTTTGTTGGGCTTAGGTATCATTCGAATTGTAGAAAATTTCCAGAGTATAGAGTAGTAAGTAGTTCTGAGAATAGAGTTGTAAATGGGAGTTCGAAGTTTAATACCAAAATTTTGAAACAGTAATTAATCTTTTGTTCAAAAAAAAAATAAAATAAAGGAGCGAATATAATAATAGAAAAAAAATTAAATGTCACCCTTGAGAAAAATCACGATTTAATTTGAAAGTAAAAGAGTCAAGTCATTAGGGATGCCAAATTCCAACCCCTTGCTCCATTCAGTAGCGGCGATGGTAAAGACTCTCTTTTTTCTTAAGCCCATACTAATAAAAAGAAGTAGAAATTGACTTGGTTAACTGGTCGTTTTGCATTACCATTATTTAGTTTAATGATTGTGAGGGAAATAAGAAGAGGGGTTAAGTTTATCTGTGTGCGTGCGCGTCTGAATGGTTAGGGGTTTTTTTGGCGGGGAAGCCATTGAGAGTATGAAAAGCACACCAAACTCTACGCAGAGAAGTGTATAAAGATGAAGGTTTTAATCTGAATAAAACAAGAGTATTGTCTGAGTAAGATGGCGTAAAGTCAAGGAGGAGTGGATGTTCCTGTTTAAAGGTGCGAAGGTAGGACAAAGTTTACTATCCTGTTCCTGAGAAAGAGAGAGGGTATGAGAGAAAGAGAGAATTGTGTGTCCTGGGAAGGTGATCCTCCTAGTTATAATAGGACTGGCAAAGAAGAGAGGTTGTTCCTTATCCCCTTTTGTTTTGTAAGGATTCTTTATGAATATGCATAAGATTGGAAGAAAACCAGGAATAATTCTTCAGAGGTTATCAAAGGTTATCAACAAGAAGCCAGTAATCAGCTTTTCAGATATCAACACTACAATTACCATATTTTCTATTTAAATATGTTAGAAGACAATGGTTTCCTTAATAAGTAATCATTTTTAGAGATAATCAAATAGATTTATAGCTTAGTAAAAATTAAATTAGAAGTTATTACGCTTTTTGCAGTAGCTTTTCTTGAATTTTGGTCCAGAAAATATGAAGTTTATTATATTTTTGTTTTGTTTTAACATACGCTAACAAGGACATTGTGCAATTAGTACTTTAATCGATAATAATTAAATATTCTATCGATCGTAACTAACATAAAAGAATTAGCCAACATTTTCAAGCACGAAATTACGAGCATGGAAATTCGATTATCGATTGCAAAATTAAATACAATTATTAATAAGCATTCATTATCGTAATGATTTCTTTGATCCTTTAGCTATCCAGTTGTCTAATTTAATTTTGGATATAGACGATAGATTCGAAACTATAATGCCAAACTGTATCCCCCGATTTTATTATCATTAGGTTTTTTGGATTGCCTCCATATGATAGCAAATTTAAAGACGTATTTACGTCAAAAAAAAGGCTCGGGTTAGTTAAAGAATGAAATAAATTTTACATTTATTCAAAGTAAAAATAAAGCCATTTTAAAGAATGTGCCGCAGGTAGTTTACTTTTATGGTTAGCATTTCATTCGCCGCTGACCGTTCCTAAGATTTGTGTTGGGAACACTGCCTGGAATCAAGGAACGAAACTTGCCTTAATCATGGAACGAATAGAATGGGTATAATGACTTGTATTTTGAAAAACAATAAACATTAGAAATGAAGTTGTAATTGTTGTAATTGTCGTACTTGTTCATAACAAATATTTTTATTATTCCAGTTTCCCTGTAACAAAAGATGATCATAAATTTTGGAAACCAGAAACGTTATGGTGCTTTGAAATGAAAGAATAATAACTGCAACTTTTACAAACAGTTTTTTAAAATATAATAAAAATGTTAAGCACCATTTTTTTTTATTTTCCTAGTATGCTTGACACAGGTAAAGCTGATGGAAATATTTGTAGAGGGGAATAATCCCAAGTAAATTGTAGGGTATATAGAGTGGAGGAGGGGAAATGGGTCAGGACTTTCAGGGTACTACAATTCCAGTATTAGGATGTATGTCCTCAACAATTGTTGGAAGTGAGCCAATAACAGTTTAGGGATGTAACAACAACATACATTCACTGACACACATTTACTTACACACACAAATGCACAAAGATCTTCTCAACTTATCCGCTCAAACTATCGACCAGATCTGATAAGGGATGAGGATTATATTCTGGAGTACTTCTATAGAGTCTGCCATACAGAGATACTTTGCCGAAGATAGGTATTATAATACTAGTTACACAGATTATCAACATATCTGTTTAAGCAAACTGTAAATTAAATCGGTTATAATACAATGTTATTATATTTTAACTGGTTTATTATATTTATAACGTTTTAATTAAATAATTCAACCCTTTATCACCAATGTAAACTTAAAAACACTAATGAAACTAAACTTTATTGTATTAACTTTGCTACTATATTGACAATTTGATTGTTATCTTAAGAACAAAGTTAAAAATAGCGCCCTTAAAAAACTACCATAGTAAAAGAAGGAGCTGTAGGCAAAATGAGCCTCAGCGACGAAGAAAGTGAATCGGATGATAGTTTTTCTACCAAATCATCAATGACCACCACCAAGGCGATCACCAAAGAGGCCAAAAGAATTAGCGCGACTGGGTGCTCACCGCCCAAAAAGAAGACGAAAAAGAAGAAGCTTACAGCTACTGTAAAAGTAACCAAATCGACAACAAAAAGTGGGCCGACTTCAATGAGCACTGCAATGCTAACCGAGGTTAGCTCTTTACCGGCCACCGCAATATCTGCCCCTCCGGGCATTATCTCCGAAAATAAATTCGAAAACTTAAAAGACGATGACACAATGGAAACGAATACCACGGAAAAGCCACAAAAAGAATACAAACCTCCTCCAATTTACATCAAAAACCTTCCATATAATTCTGTAGAGAAATCACACTTTTAGTTGGAGCCAGCAACTACACATACGCAAAACGAACCTCTCAGGGACCATTTTAACCGCGCTAATCGTAGAATCCTACAGAAGCATTGTTCATTATCTGAAAGATAAGAAATATACATACCACACTTACCAATTAAAACAGTACAAACCCTTCAGAGTGTGGTGATTCGTAACCTTCACCACAGTGTCCCAGCTGAAGATATTAAACAAGAAATTGAAGCGCAAGGACATAAGGTGAGAAATGTCTCATTAGTTTACCACCCAATAACAAAGTACCCGCTGCCTCTGTTCTTTGTGGATTTAGAACCACAAAGCAACAACAAAGAAATATTCAACCTTAGAGCAGTATTGAACACCATTGTCCGCGTCGAAGAACCTTATAAGCAAAACAATATTGTGCAAAGCAAACGCTGTCAAGCGTACGGCCATACCAGAGGTTACTGCCAACATGCTTCCCGCTGTGTAAAATGTGCAGGAGCCCATCTCACAGCCGAATGCGCCAAAAAAGCAGAAGACCCACCTAAATGCATTCTGTGCCTTGGACCACATGTGGCGAGTTGGGTAAGGATGCACTGTCCACAAAGAATTGCAACAGAAGAGAAAGCCGGAACCAGTCTATAATCACCCGTCTGCACTGAGAAGGCAACAGGAATCGAACCACGCTCCTCAGCTTCACTCTTCATCTCTGCAGCTTGGAAGAAAGGCTTCAGTACCAAACACCAGTACCCTAAGCTATGCTGAAGTAGCAGCTGGACCATCTTCTCTTCAATCTCAAACCCAAGCTCCAGTCACAACCATTTTTCCAATCGACATTACATCAACACTCAACTCTTTCATCACTGACTTGAAAAACCTGGTAACTCCACTACTTTCGCTTCTCACCTCGCTAGTCAATAAACTACTTCCTTAAACTCCTACTATGGCTCACACTCAACATTCCTTAACTATACTTCTTTGGAACGCTAATGGACTAACTTCACGACGACATGAAATGGACATTCTTCTCCATGAGAAAAGAATTGACATTGCGCTGATTACTGAGACCCACTTTACAAGCAGATCCTATTTCTTCATAAACGACTACATTATTCACAGAACTGACCATCCAGGAAACACAGCTCACGGAGGGACCGCCATACTAATTAAAAGCACTATACAACACAACCACACTCCTAATGAATTTAAAACAATTAAGTGAATCAAAGTATTACGACTACATTTTCTAAAAATTAGAATTTCAATTTGAAAGTGTAATTTGCGCTTCGAATTAATAATTTATTCCGAATAATTATTTTATTTTGCGAATCCCGATAGAAGGAATTGTTTAGGTAAAGATTGGAGTTTCTCAAAGTTTTGATCAAATTAGCATTTGTTAGAATTTTTTTTTTTTTAGAATATACAGGGTGGAGCAAAAGGTATGAACCGGTTTTAAAGGGATGTTAAACAAAAACAATTCAACTTACAGAAATTATGTTAATATTGTTTAATTCAGTACAGAATCTAGTTTTTTACATTAAGTTTGAAAGATGATATCACGTAGGTGGCGGCAGTCAGCCACGATGCACTCTTGAAGGCGAATTCTGAAGTTTTCAACCGCTCTTCTGCACATTTCGATGGGTATTGCCGTAACTCCTCGAAAAAGTAAGGACCAATAATCCCAAATTGGGATACTGCACACCATACAGTCACTTTTTTTAACATCGTCCACATACCCAGGAAGAACTTAAGGACAGAATCAGAGAGGAAGTTACGGCAATACTCATCGAAATGTGCAGAAGAGCGGTTGAAAACTTCAGAATTCCCCTTCAAGAGTGCATCGCAGCTGACGGCCGCCACCTACGTGATTTCATCTTTCAAACTTAATGTAAAAAACTAGATTCTGTACTGAATTAAACAATATAAACATAATTTCTGTAAGTTGAATTGTTTTTGTTTTACATCCCTTTAAAACCGGTTCATACCTTTTGCCTCACCCTGTATGTACGTATAAGCTAATATCAAAAGTTAATAAACGCTGTCCGATGGTATTCAAAGTTGGTTTTGGTAATGGGCGCTTTGTTGCCCAAAATGGAATCATTTTTTTATATTAATGTTTCTAAATGAGTTTTAAGTTTTGGATAAAATGTTACTCTTCAGAGTGACCAAGAGCGCAACTGGTGGAGAAAAACAAAATTAAAAGAGAAAAATCATGCCCGCCTGTAAAAGCATGTTTAATATTATTTGTTGTCTAATAATTGCACATATTTTCAGTTACAATTTTGAAATCATGTTTTTGCATTTGTTTTTTTCATAAAGCGATAAATGTTGGGATATACCACACCCTCTTGCTAACAGCGCTCCCAGACCGTAAACAGTTTATAAAAAGGTAGACGACGCAGAAGGTACGCCATTTTTCATGGGATTTACTAATCCAGGGGAAAACGTTTATAGCTTTTTGTAATCCTTTAAGCTGATCTATTCAACTTGGAGAGTTTAAACAGTTCATAGCACATGATTTATAAACTAATGACCTTAATATACCATCTCTCTAGAATAAAAAAGAAAAAAGGAATTTAAAAAAAGATAACAGCCCTTAGTACTTCTACTTTTAAAGGAACTAAATAGAAGAAAAACGAATTCAATCATGACCTAATCATACAAATAATTATTAGATTATTATTTAACTATTAAAATAAATATAAATAATTTAGGTAAATTTAAGTGTATGGTATAGGAGTGGCAACACTGTTGATGTTATGTTATGTTATGCCTTACGTATTAAGTGAATTAACTAAACTTATGTTAGATTGGTGTTTATTTCAACCCTTAAGTATCAACATACATAATTGTTTTGTTTTTATTTTGTTCTATCATTTTTACAATAATAATAAATATTATTAAACCTATTAATTGGCATCATCTTTGAGTAGTTGCATTAAAAAGAGAAAGAGAGAGAAAACAACTCATTGTTATGATAGAAAATGATGATTCGCCATCCATTGATGAACAAGAGAAAGTTGCATCTTCAAGTAAAAAAAATGTAAATACAGATGTGGCCATTTTATTCTAGAGCTAAAGGGGCGTGGTGTGACGTATAAACGTGTAGGCGTGGTTATACAAACAGTTCTTGCTTCTGATTGGCTTTTCAACCATCCAACTTTTCACGCGTCCATCTTTCGTTGTGATTGGTCAATTCTTTATTGCTAATAATTTATTGGAAGCAAATGATTTCAATTTTTTTTACTATTTTTTCAATCGTAGGTATTTGATGAAGAATCAAATTATGCAATAAAAAAGATCTTAAAGGAAAATTTGAAATAATGATTTTTTCATTGTGGAGAGACAAAATAAAGATGTAGGTCGGTCACATTTACCTATTATTCCACCATTTTCTAGGTTTAGTTGCACGTGGTTGTTAATCAATGGTAAAAAAGTTTGTTTTTAAATGCTCAAACTTTCTTATTACAATTTAAAAATTCTTAGGTAACGTCGGTTTTACAAATTCCACTTTCAAAATAAATTTTTTTTAATCTTATTTCACATTTAATTTTGTTCTAGAAAAACTTCTAACGAACTCGTACGAATATCAGACTTACCTAGATAGATAAGTACGAGTATACAGATGTATCGTGGCCATAAAATTCAGGCCTTAAGTACATTTTGGAAGACGCAAATTTTAATTTTTAGGTTTTATTTTTTTCAAAAAATATTTTGGGTTAGCACAGCCTTGGACCATAATACGAACCTGTTTTTACGATATCTTTTTGGGTTAAATTCTCTATGTTTTTTTTTGTAAGCTAAGTACAAATTCGGGTCGATGGTATTTTTATATCTTCTCACCCTTTTACATTTTCTTAAACGACCCCTAATTTCAAAATCTCTTACCTCAAGACTCCTGAAGATGCTTTTATGAAAACTGTGGTTAGCTAATCATATTTTCCACGAATTTTATTAAAATTAAATTCAACCAACTGTAGAATATTACTAACCAGACTATCCATCTATTGAATCAGTGCGTTCAAAACTAATATAGCGCAAATACTTATCACCATAGTAACTAACCACCAGAACGTACTCCTTAACCATAGACCCAATTAAAAGCAGCTTGTTACTAAAACCCAATCTACTTTGTCCCTTTACTATCTTCTACAGCCTACCCTGCTAGATACATATAAACTTAATAAAGTCGTGAAGACTTTCCACCATCTTCCAACGTGCCGCGTCCCCTTTTCTGGACACTAATCATGTATATCCTTGCCCTATAATCCCTCCTTAAAACAAGAAGAACTTTGCCTACACAGAGTAGTGGTGGTCGGATACAGATAGAAGTTATAAGCAAGGAGAAGAGGATGAAATGAACCCAATTTCTTATACCCTATTACCAGCTATTGTTCCCAAAATAAGCAATATAACTTCTTCATATGATTAGGTTATCAAAGTCACGAAGTTTGACGACAACAAATTAGCTGTTAATCAGATTCTTTAAACATAATTATCTGTTTCTTGGGATAAGTCAATTAATTCAGGAATTAAATGTTAATATATTTCTAACGAAGTTAAATAATAATTCGAATCTATTTTTTCTTTGGCTTTCTTATTTTAACGAGAAGACTAGTAATAGTTTAGAAGTTTAGCAGTTGTCTTCAAGGAATATTTAAGAATATTTTGATTATTTATTGAGAACTCCGCTTTGCAAGTTAGCTTCAATTTAGCTTTAATTTCATTCCTCCAGCGGGAACGTTCCAATCCCAAAGCAGTCTCCTTCAAACACTTCCTGAAATCCTTAACGCCAAGTCTCCAAAGAATCGTTGCTCTCAAGAATCAATTTGCGTCTTAAAAGCCAATGATTTTCAGCTACCCACAGATCCATTGTCTGAAAGGATATCATTGTTAACTTCCAGACTTTAAGCGTCGTTTCGTCACTGTGGATGAAACATGGATACATCACTACACTCCTGAGACCAAAGAACAATCTAAACAATGGGTTACCAAGGGGGGAATCTGCGCCAAAAAAGGCGAAGACCGTTCCTTCGGCCGGAAAGATTATGGCGACTGTCTTTTGGGATTCGCAAGGAATAATCCTCATCGACTATCTGGAAAAGGGTAAAACTATTACAGGTGCATATTATTCATCGTTATTGGACCGTTTGAAAACCGAGCTGCAAGAAAAAGCGCCCACGATTGGCCCACAAAAAAAAGTCCTTTTCCATCACGACAACGCACCAGCTCACACCTCAGCAGTTGTGGTCGCAAAATTAATGGAAATAGGGTTCCAACTCGTTTCACATCCCCCCTATTCTCCAGACTTGGCTCCCTCGGACTACTATTTGTTCCCCAATATGAAGAAATGGCTGGCGGGAAAAAGATTTTATTCAAACGAGGAGGTGATTGCAGAAACGAATGGCTATTTTTCAGACTTGGACAAATCCTATTATTCGGAAGGGATCAACAAACTAGAGCAGCGTTGGACGAAGTGTATAAGCCTAAAAGGAGACTATGTTGAAAAATAAAAAAGGTTTACCCCAAAAAATTAAGTAGTTTTTATTTTTGCACGGACTTTTCAAACGACCCTCGTATATAAACTAATTATTTTATGACAAGTTCAATTCCGAAAAATTCACGCTAAATTACTTGGATGGGTTATTTCAGAACTGTTATACTAACATATCCTTGAGCATTTACTAAGCTATACGAAGTTTGCAACAGTTGGTATTATAGTACTTTTTAAGTAGGAAATGAAAAGAAAACACATTTTAGATGCATTTAAAAACTGCATTTAAAAAGACCTTAAACTTTGTAAATGAAAAATGTGTAAAATATTCAATTGACTTGGATTAAAATTCAATATACTCCATTAATTTAATGGTATAACATGTAGGTAAATATAATAAAGATTTGTTTTTTGGATATTTATCCAAAATCGTTTTCGACAGAAAAATAATAATAAACACAATTTTACCAAAGACTTTGTATTCCTACTTTCAAAAAACAATGTTAAGGATTTCATTAAACTTTTTTTTCCTC
The DNA here is from genome assembly GCF_049639745.1 of Rhodnius prolixus. Taxonomy (NCBI): domain Eukaryota; kingdom Metazoa; phylum Arthropoda; class Insecta; order Hemiptera; family Reduviidae; genus Rhodnius; species Rhodnius prolixus. Next base: position 16,036,953 of record NW_027411582.1, on the reverse strand, counting down.
TCCAATATTCTCAGGAAGGATTTCTTTAAAGAGGAAATGACGTACGATTTATGTATGCAAGTAAAAAAAGGAAGGGGAACTGACAGCTCCAGGGAGTGTCAGAGCGGAGGAGAGTGGATGTCATCAAAGGGAATATGTCTGCGGCAAAAAAAAAACCTAATGCTAATGTAAACTTATTTCATAACTTAGTTCCGTTATAGAAGGTTAGACAGCGTTACAATCTTTCTTTACAGATTTTCTTCAGTCACTTTACATTTCAATAAGTTTTTCTTTAAGAGAAAATATGTTGGTAATGGAAGTAAGAGAAACTGAACGATGAGAAAAAGTGGTTAATTTAAAATACGAGGGTCGTTTGAAAAGTCCGTGCAAAAATAAAAACTACTTAATTTTTTGGGGTAAACCTTTTTTATTTTTCAACATAGTCTCCTTTTAGGCTTATACACTTCGTCGAGAATAGGAGGGATGTGAAACGAGTTGGAACCATATTTCCATTAATTTTGCGACCACAACTGCTGAGGTGTGAGCTGGTGCGTTGTCGTGATGGAAAAGGACTTTTTTGTGGGCCAATCGTGGGCGTTTTTCTTGCAGCTCGGTTTTCAAACGGTCCAATAACGATGAATAATATGCATCTGTAATAGTTTTACCCTTTTCCAGATAGTCGATGAGGATTATTCCTTGCGAATCCCAAAAGACAGTCGCTATAATCTTTCCGGCCGAAGAAACGGTCTTCGCCTTTTTTGGCGCAGATTCCCCCTTGGTAACCCATTGTTTAGATTGTTCTTTGGTCTCAGGAGTGTAGTGATGTATCCATGTTTCATCCACAGTGACGAAACGACGCTTAAATTCCTGCGGATTCTTCTGGAACAGCTGCAAACCGTCCTTGCAACACTTTACACGATTTCGTTTTTGGTCAAGCGGAGCAATCGCGGCACCCATCTTGCGGATAGCTTTGTCATGTCCAAATGTTGATGCAAAATATTATGTACCCGTTCATTCGAGATGCACACAGCACTAGCAATCTCACGCACCTTCACTCTTCTGTCATCCATCACCATATCATGGATTTTATCAATGATTTCTGGAATAGTAACCTCAACAGGGCGTCCAGAACGTTCAGCGTCACTTGTGCCCATATGGCCACTCCGAAAATTTTGAAACCACTTATAAACTGTTCTAATCGAAGGTGCAGAGTCACCATAATGTTTATCAAGCTTCTCTTTTGTCTCCTGAGGCGTTTTGCCTTTCATAAAGTAGTGTTTAATCAACACACGAAATTCTTTTTCGTCCATTTTTTGAAAATCACTCGACTTCCTCGATTCAAACGAATGCCAAACACAAAGAAATAGACCGATCTGGCTGAAACTTGGTGTGTGTTCTTCCAAGAGATGCTACTAACTAAACATAACCTCGATACGCGCCAGTGGTGCTATCTCTCTGACTTTGCACGGACTTTTCAAACGACCCTCGTAAATGTTAAACAAGTTACAATGGTAATTTCCCTAAATACAAATATCTAGGTTCTGATTCGTTCTCGGATTGGATTCTGAATCGTTCATCTCTCACTCCAGTCAAACTAACTAATGTTTACCTTCGATTCATTTCAAGCATTAACAATCCCGCATAAATTATGTAAATGCACTGAGGGTGCGTTCCACTAAGCGTTTACAATGATCACGCTCACGACCGCGGTTTTGCCCGTTCCACTTGCTTGCGAGCGTTACAATCGAAAACTCAAGTGGAATGGACTATGAGGCGTTTTAACCGTTCATGTAAACATTACAAATGGCGACCTCGAAAATAAGTCAGAAGCTTGAAGAGGTTATTTTTTAATTTTAACCCCGTTTATATGCAGTTATAATAAACTTTATAATTATTGGTAAAGTTGACTTATATTAACAATATATATACATATAATTCAATTTTTATATTACATTTTAGTGGAGTATTTATAAAATTTACGTTTAAATAAAATTAAAATGTCTTTTGTGGCAACAGTAGGATATTTATTAATACAACGTAATATTTAATGTTCTTCATCTAGTTCCGATGAAGAGTGGAATGCAATTTTACAAAATCGCAATAGTGAAAAGCGAAAATTTAGGCCACGTATTATTAACTATCAAAGTGTAATTGATGGTTATTCAGTGATTTAGTATGTAAAGGGATAAGTGATTTTTCATTTTATTATTTTTTTTTTTAGGCTTTCGAGAAACACATTCAATTATTTACATGAGATAATACTTTCATTTACCTGATATAATTTTTTCAGTCGCCATCTGTGCTTTTAAAAGTTGCGCCAAATTTCTGAACGCCCACTTCGACCCAGCACCTTAAGGTGGGGCGTTGTGAGCTTCGCGTGAGCGAAAATAATGACGTCATTAGTGACGTTTTCGCCACGAACGCGGTCGTCATGTGGAACGGCTGAAGGTACATTTTGATCGTTGTGAGCGCTTAATGGAACGCACCCTGAGTAAGCATTGCAAGAAGCAAAACTAATTAAAAAAAATATTAGCTCAACTTGTTGAAAAAGAAGTATAGTATATATTTAATGCAAAAAATTTTAAAGTTTGGAATTTACAAACAAGACAATTCATAAAAATAACGAAAGGTTATAAAAACAGAAATATAATTTATCTTCTTCTAGCCTATAAAACTAAAAACAAAGAAGTAGATTATACTATAATAATACATAAAAATAAAAGAAAGGAGTATTTTCAAATAATATTATAATAACGCATAACTTGGATTTATGTGTTTGCTTTTATTCGAAGAATAAAAATGTATGATTTTTTTTCCGGTTTTGCGAAGAGTTATTCTAGGCTATTATTATGCATAATATTCCCTCCTTATATTTATTTATTTATTTTATACACGTATATTCTCTTTATTATAATCATCTTCATTATGAGCTGTAATAATTAGATGATTAATTAGATGATTTCATTCTTTTTTGGTTTTTGTTTTCGTAGAGTATCATTTTGAAGGAATGCGTCTCATAGAATTCACCGAAGGGATTTTAAAATCTGTTTTCCCATAAATGCGATAGCAAATTTAATCTGAGAACATTGTTTTAACCTTAAACCGTAAAATCCTTAACGTCATAGTTTTCAATCACATTTTCCGCACTGCTGTTACTCAAGTCTGTTTTCTCAAGTCTCTTCTTGGACAAACGATTAACTTGGAACCCATCATACTCCATTCAAACGAACTGAACTGTAACATAGATACAGAATGTGAAAGAAACTGTTAGACAAACGCTCCAAACTTACTTTTAATTAAACAACACTCTACTAGCTCCAATATGGATTTATGGATTTGAACTATATGCCTACCATAGTCAATGCTCCCTTTTTGCATTTCAAACGTCACCATCCATATCGATTTAAAAATTCCTTACGTTTCCATCAAAGCCAAACGGCGTTATCTGACAATTTCATTCCAAATGCCATCTCTTTCAAATCCACTTATCCAAGCCCACTCTATCTCAATTCTTCCCCCACAAAACCTCCTAGACGTCGCTTTAAGACCTATTACGGCAGTAATAACTGGAAGGCCGCCCTCAATACCTGGATGGAGCTGACGCTAAGTCAACGCACATATACTTTAGGTAGGGTAAAGTCGGGTGAGATGGCCAATCGGGAGAGATGGCCAACAGCCGAAATTTAACCGAAATGTCGTCCGATGGCGCTGCGTGACCTCTCAAGTGATGAACGTTCATGTTTGACTACAGTGAGTTCGTTTTGGTCTGCGTCAAAGCGTTATTAATTAACTCAGAGAATAAAAACATTATCGTCTCAACAAAAAATTTTATGACAGTTGCATATTGCGTGCTGCAGCGAATGTATGTGTCGAAATTTAGTGTTGTTTTCCACATATTAAGAGAATAAGAATAAAAAAATGTTTCCCTTAGCATTTTTTCTGAAATTTTTTCCTTATCCTTATATTTGCGAGCGTATGAAGTTACAAAAAAAAAAAAATAAAGTAAGCGCAGCCCTTATCAAAATTTTGCAGGCACCCTCCAAATAAAATGGTGGCCATCTCACCCGACTTTACCCTACTATTCATTATTTTTACTTGTTCTTCAAGCTGGAACAGGTGCAAAAATTTTTTAATAAAAAAAAAGAAGTAGTTTTTCAAACATTATATGAAATCAAGTTCATTAATTGTGAAAATCGTGAAAAAGGAAAAAAAAATAATGGAAAAAACCAGGCGAATATATAGCACCAGGACAAGGTTGACTGCATACTAATGGTTGTGTAAATGAGCTTCAACCATTTCATCAAGTCTCCGTCATCTAACTTCCTGGCCTAGAACGTAGCGAAAGCAAATGGTATAATTTTAACTCACCAATTTAGGCCTCAACGTAGTACTATAGAGTTAGGAAATCTCTAAGCTCAGCCTGCCTATTAATTAACTGTTACAGTAAATTAGTAATTAGGCCGATCGATATTTGCCGAAACCTTCTCCAATCTACAGTAATAATGACTCCTAAAGGCAGTAACTATCACAGAATTTGAACTAAGAAATTCATTTTTTATTTAACGTTTCAAATTGGGAAATATCTATTGTGATGTTAACCTCGTGTGCCTATTTCTTTCATTATTTATTAATTTTTAATGTTAGTTGTCAGGTAATGATTAAAATTTAGGAAACTGTCTGTGAGAAGTTAAAAAAAAAAATTATTGATCCGAAAATTGATTAATTAAAATGTTTTAAAGTTTTTTTTTATGATCTGAGCTCATTATACGAGGGTCGTTTGAAAAGTCCGTGCAAAAATAAAAACTACTTAATTTTTTGGGGTAAACCTTTTTTATTTTTCAACATAGTCTCCTTTTAGGCTTATACACTTCGTCCAACGCTGCTCTAGTTTGTTGATCCCTTCCGAATAATAGGATTTGTCCAAGTCTGAAAAATAGCCATTCGTTTCTGCAATCACCTCCTCGTTTGAATAAAATCTTTTTCCCGCCAGCCATTTCTTCATATTGGGGAACAAATAGTAGTCCGAGGGAGCCAAGTCTGGAGAATAGGGGGGGATGTGAAACGAGTTGGAGCCCTATTTCCATTAATTTTGCGACCACAACTGCTGAGGTGTGAGCTGGTGTGTTGTCGTGATGGAAAAGGACTTTTTTGTGGGCCAATCGTGGGCGTTTTTCTTGCAGCTCGGTTTTCAAACGGTCCAATAACGATGAATAATATGCACCTGTAATAGTTTTACCCTTTTCCAGATAGTCGATGAGGATTATTCCTTGCGAATCCCAAAAGACAGTAGCCATAATCTTTCCGGCCGAAGGAACGGTCTTCGCCTTTTTTGGCGCAGATTCCCCCTTGGTAACCCATTGTTTAGATTGTTCTTTGGTCTCAGGAGTGTAGTGATGTATCCATGTTTCATCCACAGTGACGAAACGACGCTTAAATTCCTGCGGATTCTTCTGGAACAGCTGCAAACCGTCCTTGCAACACTTCACATGATTTCGTTTTTGGTCAAGCGTGAGCAATCGCGGCACCCATCTTGCGGATAGCTTTGTCATGTCCAAATGTTGATGCAAAATATTATGTACCCGTTCATTCGAGATGCCCACAGCACTAGCAATCTCACGCACCTTCACTCTCCTGTCATCCATCACCATATCATGGATTTTATCAATGATTTCTGGAGTAGTAACCTCAACAGGGCGTCCAGAACGTTCAGCGTCACTTGTGCCCATATGGCCACTCCGAAAATTTTGAAACCACTTATAAACTGTTCTAATCGAAGGTGCAGAGTCACCATAATGTTTATCAAGCTTCTCTTTAGTCTCCTGAGGCGTTTTGCCTTTCATAAAGTAGTGTTTAATCAACACACGAAATTCTTTTTCGTCCATTTTTTGAAAATCACTCGACTTCCTCGATTCAAACGAATGCCAAACACAAAGAAATAGACCGATCTGGCTGAAACTTGGTGTGTGTTCTTCCAAGAGATGCTACTAACTAAACATAACCTCGATACGCGCCAGTGGTGCTATCTCTCTGACTTTGCACGGACTTTTCAAACGACCCTCGTACTTTTACAACTCACCACTCAGGCACTGCTAGAATGAATTTAAATAATAATAATAATAATAATAATAATAATAATAATAGTAATAATAATAATAATCCAGCAGCTGACCCTTAGATTTTCTCTTCCTAGGAGCTTCTTACAGCTCACTGTCCGGTGATGGACAGTGTTGTCTGTAACGAGAGAACACTGTCCGGAGGCCGGCAGTGCACTGGAAAAAGCTCCGGGCGCTAATAACCTCAGATGTTGATGCGCCAAAAAAAAAAAAAAAAAAAAAAAAAAAAAAAAAAAAAAAAAAATAATAATAATAATCTTATATAAAAATGTACATAAATAAACAATATTGTTGATCAATGAAACAGAAAAGAATATAAATCCAATATCAATTCAAAATAAAATAAATCAATATTATTAAAAAGAAAAAGAAAACATTTCTTAAAATAATAATGAATAATTATCAATACAACTACAGTTAAAAATGCTCTACTCAGGTATTTATAGAATGAATTTAAATTAAAATTATTTTACACAAACATTTAATAAATATAACTTTTATTATTTGATTGAAATTTAACCAATAATTTACTAAAATTGAAACGAAGGGTAAAACTTTCCAATATAACATCAATTTCTCATGGACTAACAATATCTTTTTGCATAGACAAAAACAAATATAAATACATCTACAAATACTGTTAACAAATTATTTCAAACCCACATAAACAGTTTACATCCACAAAACAAATAAATCAAACGCTATGCTCATTAAGTTTTGTTTCCAGTACTGTTTGGTATGTAACTCTCCATGGGTCCAATTCCAGTAGACGGTCTGGGGAAAATAGAGGAGGGTAATCTGCTCTAATATTGACTCAACTTATATATATATATATACGTATATATACAACATAAACAAGCAACAAAGCAATAATTCGTTGGGTTTTAACAAATAAAAAAAAATTATTTAGCAACGTGTTTATATTTATATTTTACATTAAAAAAAAAAAAAATACGAACAGCTTATTTGACGTAAAATTTTAATTAACAATTTATACAAATAATCACTTTTGCAGGCGTGATAATTAAACAACTATTCATCGATTGGCTTTGACAAATTGTTGTTTGCGAAATAATCGATAGTGCAATAGTAGCAAAGAAGGTTAGGAAGGTTAGGAGGAGTTAGGAGACTGGAAATTGTGTTTGAAGACTTTAGGAAACTGTGGCAGGAGTTATTACAATTTTTGGTGAACATATACGATTATTTGGCAGAAATATCTATTTAAATATTACACAAACAAATAATGAAGCAATTAAAATAATTCTCTATCTAGTTTAGGTATCACAACGCTGTATTTTATAATTGGGAGTGCATTTTCTTCTTTTTTTTTAATTCTTCGCCAAAGGAAGTGAACATTAATGACGTATATTGACATAGAGATGACCTAATCTTATGACGATACCATCTTCTGCGCTGCCATGATCCATAAACCCAGGTAAGCCATAACAGTTATTTTATGGATTTAACCAAACCATGGTCACAGCTACAGTAAAGGTGAGGGGGACCCTTTGAACAGTTTTAATTACTCGCCAAATATTTAAAAAACATTTATGATTGAACATTTTCTCCATATTTTTTATTGTTAATAGAGTTTCCCTTCGTTTTCATTGTTGGTAAAGTCCAGAATTGAGAAATGTTATATTTTGTAAGGTGGAAGTAAAATTTTTGTTGCATCTTTGGAAGTGTATTGGTGAAGATTGTAGTGGACAAGGTGTAAGTGTTAGTCCATATTAACATTTGTAATTCGTATTTTTAAACCTAGTATTTACAAAAGTCTATTTGCTTGCAAAAAGTGTTGGATATTATATTTTCTTTTATGGAAGGAGAGGGGGCACATTTCTACATTACAGTTACAATGTGCCGCCCTCCCGACCTGCAAGTTTGTGACTTTTTTTCTTTGGTTTAATCGCAGAGAAGGGGAAAGTGGTCCGAATCTACATTAAGAAGCGCAACAAACCGAATATTTTGTTCAAACTTCCTAAACCCATCACTTCGGGTACAACATCCCCGAAACTGAGTCATTCTTGAGTTTTGAACTAGATTTCAGTGGTTTAAAAGAGAAAGTAATGTAGTAGTGAGAGAAATAACTGATAGAAGGTAGATTCAGAGTAAAGTAATATCATTTCTTTCTATTTTATATTGTGTTCAAAGGTAACCCCACCAGTGGGGCAGATATTAACGCGATACAGGGTGTCAATGAATACTTTCTTATTATAGGAAACAACTTTTATTGCAATTACTATCAACAATAATTATAATACAATCTGCTATTGAAACATATGTTACCCAAACTAAAACATTGATAACTCAACTTCGATCCCTTACATCTCCCTCTTTTAATTCGCTACTTTAAAGTTAAGAACAATCGTAGTCTTTATATTTTTCTGGCCTTTTAACCTTCCTTATGAATCGTCTATTCCGCCATAGTTCTCCTCCCTTATTCATCTTTACATCGTAAGATTTATCCTATCACCATGGTTTCCTTTTACTTTGCCTGGCTCCCATCTTCCTTCCCTCTGTACCATCACCTCTTCACCCTCCTGTAACATTGGTAACTCCTTCTTCCCTCTGTTATAGTAAACCTTCTGCATCTCATGCCTCTTCTTAAGAGCTTCTCTGATTCCTTCAAAGTTCCTATGTATAGGATTGTAGGGCAAAAGCCCCCTAACTTTACGTCCAAATAGTATCTCTGCCGGTGACGGTAATTCCTCACTAATTGGTGTGTTTCTATATTCTAATAGACATAGTTCCATCTCTTTTTTGTCTTCGCTCGCCTTCTTCATCATTTTCATTATTGTTTGAATGTGCCTTTCTACCATTCCGTTTGACTGAGCATTGGTCGGGCTAGAGCATCGGTGTTCAAAGCTCCATTCCTCTGCAAATCTTCCAAATTCTCTTGAATCAAATTGTTTTCCACCATCTGACCTTACAATTTTTGGGATACCGAAACGTGCAAACACAGTTTTCAATAAGTTGATTACTCCTTGACTGCTTAATGAATTCAATACGCTTACTTCCACGAATTTTGAAAAGTAATCCACTATTAATAAATATGATTTTTCGTTGAACGCAAATAAATCCACACCAATAAGCTCCCATGGTCCCTGAGGTATCTCCAGACTTTGTAACGGTTCTCTAATATGTGCCTTTTGGTACTTCATGCAGACTGTACATTGCCGTACGAAATTTTCAATATCATTATTTATGTGCAACCAAAACACACACTCTCGTGCCCTGTATTTACATTTTTCTATTCCCAAATGGCTGTAATGTATTTTTTGTAACGTATCCTTCTTGAGGCTTTCAGGAATTATGATCTTATTATTTTTTAGCAAAATTCCATTTACTTCTGTTATGTCCTCTTTTAGATCCCAGTATGGCTGCATTTTATCATTGAGCTCCGTTTTTTCTTCTGGCCAGTTTCCTATGAGCCTTTTTAATTCCCTCAAACATGGATCTTTGCTTGTCTCCTCTCTTATTTGGTGCCACCTTTTGTCTGATATTGGTATGAAGTTATTAATTAGATTCACCTGAGCCACCAAACTGTTCTCTATCCATTTATCAAAGACGTTGTCTTCTTTCGCTCTCGTTCTACTCAAGGCATCTGCTAGTAGTAGGTCTCTTCCTGGTGTATATATCACTTGTATATCATACTGCTGTAAGGCTATTCTCATCCTTTGCAATCTAAACGGGCACTTTATCAATGGTTTCCTAAAGATTGTTTCTAGAGGTTTGTGGTCTGTTTCAACCACTACTTCTGATTTTCCGTATATGTATTGGTGAAATCTGTGGCAGGCAAAGACGATGGCAAGCATCTCTTTCTCTATCTGGGCATAATTTTGTTGCGTTTCCGTCATTGATTTGGAGGCGTATATAACGGGCAAATTGTCTTGTAACAGCACCGCAGCGACTGTATCTCTGGAAGCATCAACTGTTAGTCTACAAGGTTTTTTCCTATGGTAATACTGCAGGACTGGCTGACTGGTCAACATGTTTTTTATCTCATTCAGGGCCTTCTCTTGATCCGAACCCCACTGCCACGCAACATCATTTTTTAGTAGTTCCCGTAATGGTGCCGACACCTTTGCAACATTTGGCAAGAATTTTCCAACGTAAGTCACCATTCCCAGTATTCTTTGCAACTCTTTCTTGTTGTTGGGTGTCTCTATTTGTATGATCGCTGCAATTTTATCTGCATCCGGTTGTACTCCCTTAGCCGTTATGATGTGACCCAAAAATTTTACCATGTTCTTTGCGAAACGACATTTTTCTATATTAAATTTTATGTTAGCGTCTTGTGCTCTTTGCAACACACTCATCAGAATTTCATCATGCTCCTTTGCCGATTTGGCATAAATTAACAAGTCATCAATATATGTTATTATCCCTTCAATTCCTCGAAAAATATTCTTAAATCTTTTGTGGAAAACTTCCGGTGCACAGGAAATGCCGAATGGTAATCGCTTGAATTTATATCTTCCATTTGGCGTAGCAAATGTGCATAATTCTGAACTTCGTTCGCTTAGTTTTACTTGATAAAATCCTTGTGAAGCATCCAGAGTGCTGAAAATATTTGCACCCGCTAGTCTGCTCAAAATCTCTTCTTCCGTTGGCAGATCAATGTACTCCCTTTCAATATATTTATTTAAATTCTGTGGATCCATGCATAATCTCACATTGCCATTAGGTTTCTTTACTATTACCACAGGATTTACCCATTCAGTGGGTCTGTCCACTTTCTCAATTATCTCCAGCTGTTCTAATCTGCCTAACTCTTCCTCTAATTTATCTATGAGGGCAAATGGTATCTTGCGCGCAGTATGAACTACAGGATTATAATCCTCTTTTAACTTTATGTCAAATACCTCTGACATGCAACCAATACCTTCGAATACTCTTTTATATCTATTTACAATCTGTGTGCAATTATCCTGTCTAATTGCGCTTATGCGACGATCTATAAGATTTAATTTTTCGGAAGTTTTCAATCCTATAATTGGTGAACTATTGTTATTTCTTGTTTGGACGACATAAAACTCTTCGTTAGCTACAAAATTATTTTTCGTCTTGAGCTGTAAGTAACATTTCCCTAGCACATCTAATTCCTCATCATTGTAAGTGGTTAACTTAGCTTCCGTCTTATACAGAACTCCCTTGTTTGGAATTTTCTCATAAATATGTTTAGGTAATACATTAACCTGAGCTCCTGTGTCTATCTTAAAATTGATGAACACATTTGGTTGAACCTCAAATGGAACTTTCCATTCCACCATATTAATCCCCTCAATCGTAATGGCCTCCAGCCACAGACGTTCAGTTTCATTTTTGTTCCTTTCTTTAAGTTCTTTTATGGCTTTTCCTTCTGACTCACAACACCTCGCAAAATGGTTCATTCTATTACACAGATTACAGGACTTGCCAAATGCTGGACACTTATTCGCCAAATGAGTTAGACCACAATATCTACAGTTAATAGTAGTTTTTTCTTTTCTGGCAATGAAACTATTTTTCTTATTATAATTTTTTAAAGCATCCACACATGCTAAATTTTCGAAATTTTTCATCTGAACAACTGTATTCTCATGTAATTTGCAAATGTCTATCACTCTCTGTAAAGTAATATCGCCTTCCTTCAAAAGTTTTTCTCTTAATTTATCATCTTTTAACCCACAAATTACCCGTCCTCTGATGAGTATGTCTTCCATTTGTCCAAATTCGCAGGATTGGGCCAAATTCCTCAATTCTGCCACATATTTTTCTATATTTTCCTCCGCACTCTGATTACGCGTAAAGAACATGTGTTGTTCGAAAACAACATTTTTTTTCGGCAAGAAGTATTGATCAAATTTTTCTATTAAGCTCTCAAAATTATCAGCTTCTTTTTTTTGAAATTTAAATGAATTGTAGACTGGCAAACTTTCTGGTCCTAAGGCGTGTAATAATAAAGCACACAAACGCTTACCCGAATTCTTACTTGATGAAATGCCACTGGCAGTGACATAGATCTGAAATTGTTGTTTAAAAATTTTCCACTTATCAGTAACATTTCCTTCCCAATTGAAACCCGTCGGTAATTGTAGATGTAATATGCCATCTTCCGACTGCGCCATGTCAATGAATACTTTCTTATTATAGGAAACAACTTTTATTGCAATTACTATCAACAATAATTATAATACAATCTGCTATTGAAACATATGTTACCCTAACTAAAACATTGATAACTCAACTTCGATCCCTTACACAGGGGTTTAAAAAGATTGGTCAATCACTGATAATACGATATACAGCTCTTCTCACACCAATAAGGACTTACAGACTCGAACGTTACGGAACAGCTAAAAATTCATTTCGTGATGGCTTCTTCCCTTTATTGCTAACAACTGTTAGCCATAATGTACCCGTTCATTCGAGATGCCCACAGCACTAGCATTCTCACGCACCTTCACTCTTCTGTCATCCATCACCATATCATGGATTTTATCACTTTATGGGTCAATCACTGAAAATAAACTAGACTAAAAATGATTAAATACGTGTTTTTTATTTTTTCGAAATTTCCTGCCGTTAAAAAAAAAGTGGGTGGAGCATATAACTCTGGTCACCCTGTATATGTCTAAAATTAATTAGGTAAGTCATATATTGAAGGCAGTTGATAAATTTCTTTAAATAAAAGTTTAATTTAAATACAACTATTTCCATATGAGTCCACTTGGTCCACTTAGATGTTCAAAAAATCTATTGCTAACTAATTATATCTGTTTACGAACCTTAACAACATAAATCAGCAGTTACACACGTTAGATCTAAATACTGTTATTTATAAAATTTAGGCGGATTTTATGTGAACATTTGACTTTCGAGTGTTTTCAATTGAAAATGCAAACGATTGACCTCATATTTTGATTCAGATTTTGGAAAAATTTATCAGGTAGGGTCTGGCGAGAATTTTATATAAGTGACTGTGGAAGGAGCGAGCATTTATACCAGGTTTTAATTAATTTTGTTTTAGAACGCACTTGTTTTTTTTTTTTTTGAAATCCATATACGAGGTGTGTTCAAAAAGTAACGGGAATTTTTAAATTTCGCGGGTTTGGAGAGTCTGATTGTAAATTTTTTTTTTTTATTATACACATGTCCCTGAAGTACGATAAAATTTTCAGTAATATTCATTGTTTACTTCTTAAGTGGCAGCCGTTAAGGTTAGACGTGTTTTTCGAGCTTGGCGATTTTTGTTTGTTAAAAAAAATGGATCAAAGAATTTGTATTAAATTTTGCGTAAAAAATGAAATAAAGTGTGTGAAATGTTAATAAAGGCATATTGTGAGTCTGCTATGAGTAAAACAAGGATTTACGAGTGGTATAAGCGTTTCCAAGATGGCCGCGAAAACGTTGAAGATGACGAACGACCTGGACGTCCAAGCACATCAACAACCGATGAAAACGTGAAAAAAGTGAAAGAAATGGTTGTGAACGATCGCCGAATCACAATCAGAGAAGTCGCTGATGATGTTGCCGTATCAATTGGCTCATGCCATGAAATTTTTTCGGATGTTTTGGGTATGAAACGTGTGGCAGCAAAATTTGTTCCAAAATTGTTGAATTTCGAACAAAAACAGCGGAGAATGGAAGTTGCTCAAGAGTCACTCAATGAAGTCGACAACGATGCGGATCTACTGAAACGTGTTATAACAGGTGACGAAACATGGGTTTACGGATATGTTGTCGAAACTAAGGCTCAATCGTCCCAGTGGAGGCATTCTGGATCGCCAAGACCGAAAAAGGCTCGACAAGTGCGGTCGAATGTGAAGGTTATGCTCACTGTGTTCTTCGATTTTAATGGCATAGTGCATCATGAATTCTTGCCACAAGGTCAAACAATCAATAAGGAGTACTACCTACAAGTTCAACGCCGTTTGCGTGAAGCAATCCGAAAAAAACGCCCGGATTTGTGGCAAAACAATTCATGGATTTTGCACCACGATAATGCAGCTGCTCACACTTCATTGCTTGTTCGTGAATTTTTGGCCCAAAACAAAACTTTAACGATGCCCCATGTGACTTTTTTCTATTTCCAAACATAAAGAGAACATTAACAGGCCGTCGTTTTACAAGCATAGATGACATTAAAAGCGAATCGCTGAAAGAGCTGAAAGCTATCACAAAGATCGAGTTTCAGAAGTGTTTCGAGGATTGGAAAAAGCGCTGGCACAAGTGTATTGTATGCGAAGGGGACTACTTTGAAGGCGACAATATTAATGTAGATGAATAAATAAATATTTTTTTCAAAAAACGAAAATTCCCGTTACTTTTTGAACACACCTCGTATCTCTGTGCAAGTTGACAATAGCAAGAATTATTATTAAATGAAAATAAATTAACCAGGGCTGTGAAAAATGAGGAATTTTACCTAAAACTTTGATGTACAACCATTACAAGAGTAGCGGATGATATGGCAAATGAAGCAACGAACGACAAGTCTGTTTATTTAAATGAGCCAGCCAAGCGTACTCCATCGGTGTAGGTATCACCAGGCAGTTTGATGTGTAAGGCAAACAATAATAGGCTGACGTTATCTCTATGCCTGCAAAGAGAATACACCATCGGCAGTACAGCCCAACAATCTGCCTGATTGTACTTATACCTTATAGAGTGAATATTGAATACCTCATACTCTTCCAACAGAATAAAGGACCGAATCCAATTTCCTGCTACTACCTTTCTCTTCGTCATATTCTTCTACGCCTTCCGCTCCTCTAACAGTACTGTCTTATTTTGCCCTCCACTTCACTCTTTCTAACCTAAGAGCCTAACACAAGAGCAACCATTCACAAAAAAAAAAAAAAGCTCACTTCTTTTACATTCCACAAGGAAACTCCTTATAGTATTTCCACGTTGAACTTTTCTCATACAGGCCCCGGCTCTTTACGATGATCACTTCTTTCCGAAGAGTTAATTTTAGGGCAATCGAGGTTTTCTGAGACAAGAAAATTGTTCTAGACAAGAAAAGCTGCCATTTCTAGATTGTGTATGACACCAAAGAGGAAATTCCTTTCTTTAAGTTGAAAAAAAAGAAGAAAAAAAATCAATCCTCTTTTAAGTTAATGCAAAGAATTTAAAAAAAGCTTCGCGAATCTGTTCTGCATGAATCATCAAAATGATTTAAGGGGTTTGAGGAAGGGGCTCTTTTTTGTTGAGCCACTTTTTAATTTCTCTTCCTGCAACAAGATGATGTACGAGGAGTGGCTGTTAAATAACGAGACTGATGCTACTACAGAAGAACTATGCATGCGTCAAACCCTAAAGACCGACAGCTGTGCAGCGTAAAGCCTCCTCTTCTATGTAGTAGAGCAACGAATTGTCGTGAAATTTCACATGAAACTTGGTAAAACCGCTACTGAAACTTATCTTTTATTACAAAGAAGTTTATGGCGATGAATGTTTATCACGTGCGCAAGTTTTTGAGTAGTTCAAGCGTTTCCAAGATGGCTGAGAAGACGTCGAACATGATGACCACCCAGGTCGCCCTTCCACCTCCAAAACGGATGAAAATATCGATTATAATTAATCAACATTACTACCGGTGAGGTGCTTGCTCAATTCCGTGAAAGAGTAAGGAAAAAAACGATCCGATTTGTGGAAGAACAAGTCACGGGTTCTCCATCAAGACAACGCGCCGGCTCACTCTACATTGTCTGTCAAGACGTTTCTAGCCAAGTACAACATCCCAGTTTTAGGCCATCCGCCTTATTCGTCTGACCTGGCCCCATGTGACTTTTATATGTTCTCCAAAGTCAAATCTGCATTAAAAGGGACACGATTTCAGTCTCCGTTGAAGCTGTGAAAGAAAAAGCGGCACGCGTCATGCAGGAGCTCACAGAAAAAGACTTCCAGCACTGTTTCGACCAATGGTAAATTCGCATGGAGTGTTGTAGGGTTAGGGGAGGGGTGTATATTGAAGGTGATAACAGCATCCAACTTTTGTTTTTTCAAATGGAACGTTATATTTTTTTGGCATATATTTTATAGCATTTGAGTTCCTAAAAAACACAAATTTTTTTTTTTTGAAATCAGTTAGGTTTTTCAAAAGTTATGGTAATTTAAAATATGAAAAACAAATTTCAGTTTATTGTCTTAAAGTTACGTAATTTTTTTTTTTAAGAATCTATTCAAACTGGGCACAATCAACGGATAGGCAAGCCAAAACTCTGGACTCCCACGCTCTGCTTGTAGCAGCACTTATTGTGGCGAAGTCAAGATCTAGGCAGGCTAGAGTCCTTATACGACGTTGTTTTTTCTACAAACGTTTGGTGTGGAGTTTTAGGAGATCAACTAATCGGCCCATACTTCTACAGAGAGAACTTAACTGGTGCAAGGTATCTAACTTTTTTTTAAGAGACATTTTGCCAGTTCTGCTTGAAGATGTTCATCTACAACGTCGGCTAGATATGTATTTTCAACAAGCTGGTTGCCCGGCACATAATGCGAGAGTTGTTCGAGGTAAACTGGACAGAAATTTCCATGAAAAGTGCTTAGGGACTCATTGTCCCATCCAATGGCCACCTCGATCTCTGGACTTAACCCCAATGGTCAATTTTTTGTGGGGATATCTAAAAAATAAAGTGTACAGTAACCTTAATCCCGTGGCTTTTCGAAGATCTGGAGTTTTGGCTTGCCTATCCGTTGATTGTGCCCAGTTTGAACAGATTCTTTACAAAAAAATAACGTAATTTTGACAATAAACTGAAATTTGTTTTTCTTATTTTAAATTATCAAAGGGACAGCTAAACGATCTAACATCAACAGATTACAAACACTCCAATCTAAAATACTCCGCCGCATTGTAAACGCTCCCTTTTATGTCAGTAACCACTCCATACACACAGACCTCAACATTCCATTTATACCAGAACTTGCCAAAACCCGCTACAACACATTCCACCAAAAACTATCATTTCACCCTAATCCTTTAGCTGCAAACCTATTCTCAACCACACTTCCCTCCAACCCCCGAAGACGGCTGAGGCGCCGTTGGCCCCGTGACCAACTGGTAGACTAATGATGGTCATCACTGGATGATCATCATTCATGATTGCCACGCCATTTTTATTGTACGCACAGCATATTTACTTATTGTACTGCACGAGTGCAGGTGTAAATTTCAAATAAAAGATATAAAAAAAAAAATTATCATAACTTTTGAAAAACCTAACTGATTTCAAAAATTTTTTTTTTGTTTTTTTTAGGAGCTCAAATACTACAAAAATCTGCAAAATAAAATATAACGTTCCATTTGAAAAAACAAAGTTGGATGCTGTATCTCGAGATATAGGGGTTTAAAAAAATGGGTCAATCACTGAAAATAAACTAGACTAAAAATGAGTAAATACGTGTTTTTTATTTTTTCGAAATTTCCCGCCGTTAAAAAAAAAAGTGGGTGGAGCATATAACTTTGGTCACCCTGTATAAACAACTTCTGAAATGCTGAGAATGGACTGTGGGTGGCCCTTAACCAGTTAAGCGTGGAATTTAGTTTTAAAGAAACCCCCACGGAGTGCGGAATTAAAATCAGACAATGACGTGTATACACGTCGAACGTAGGGCAAAACAACCAAAAGTTTACAATAATCGTAATAGTCACTGCAAGCAACTTTTCCTGCAATCTCTCTGGGGGGCTTACAGATTACAGAGCATTCTGTGCTCTTTCAAAAATCTTGCACCGCTTCACGTATGCATTGCTCCTAGTTAATTAGGGACGCAAGAGTTTTTACAAGGAAGAAAAGAGCTTTGAATTCTGTGCAAAATGAAATCATGCTCGTATTGAGAGGTCTGAACCTCTATCTGAAGTAAAAACGGGCATTGCACAAGGGTTGAGAGCTTCTATTTGTGTGCGTAATTCCCCAATCTCTACTGCGGAGACCAAACATGTACCAACCACTTATCATTTGGCTGACTCCCTCCACTCCTCATCGTATAAAATACTTGGCAGTTCTATTGGTAAGATAAAGGAAACATTCCACCAAATAATATTCTTATTTATATTTTATTAAAATTTCGATTATAGTTAATGGCAATTTTATATTTTTCACAACGAGTATACACGTCGAACGCACCGTAATAGAGATTTGGTTTGACGTGTATACATATCAAACACGCTTAACTGGTTAATGTCTTAAAGAATTTAAGGTTTCAGGTTAAAATGATTTTTTTTGTAATCGATTTTGGTGAAACATAACATCAGGCCCTTCTTTCTTTAAAGAGAACAATTGTTACATAAGTAATTACTCTTGCAAAAATAAAAAATAAAAGATCTATCCCGTTTTTTATTAAGTTATTTTATAAAGTTAGTATAACAGGACTGACCTAATTACTTTATACTTGGTTTAAGTTTTTATACGAATTATAAAAATAATTAAGGGATAAAATTAATATCAATTTTAGCATTTAATATTAAAATTTTAATAATAATAATCTAAGGCCATTTTGCTTAACATCCATCATACTCATAAAACTTGAGTAGTGAGTGTAATCACGCTCATGAACTCTAGCGGAAATCCTTTGTACTATTTCCAAAGATGACTTTATTAAGTTGAACCGCTTATAAAACTAGCAAAATGCTATGTTTTACTATGTTATATATACAGGGTGACCAAAGTTATATGCTCCACCCACTTTTTTTTTTAACGGCGGGAAATTTCGAAAAAATAAAAAACACGTATTTAATCATTTTTAGTCTAGTTTATTTTCAGTGATTGATCCATTTTTTTAAACCCTTGTATCTCGAGATACAGCATCCAACTTTTATTTTTCAAATGGAACGTTATATTTTTTGTTGCATATTTTTATAGTATTTGGGCTCCTAAAAGAAACCAAAAAAATTTTTGAAATCGGTTAGGTTTTTCAAAAGTTATGGTAATTTAAAATATGAAAAACAAATTTCAGTTTATTGTCAAAATTACTTATTTTTTTTAATGAATCTGCTCAAACTGGGCACAATCAACGGATAGGCAAACCAAAACTCTGGACTCCCACGCTTTGCTTGTAGCAGCACTTGTGGTGGCGAAGTCAAGATCTAGGCAGGCTAGAGTTATTCGACGTTTCAGATCATCGATTGAAGCCACGGGATTAAGGATACTTTACACTTTATTTTTTAGGTATCCTCACAAAAAATAGTCCATTTGGGTTAAGTCCGGAAATCGAGGTGGCCATTGGATGGGACAATGAGTCCCTAAGCACTTTTCATGGAAATTTCGGTCCCGGTAACCTCGAACCACTCTCGCATTATGTGCCGGGCAACCATCTTGTTGAAAATACATATCTAGCCGACATTGTAGATGAACATCTTCAAGCAGAACTGGCAAAATGTCTCTTAAAAAAAAAGTTGGATAACTTGCACCCGTTATGTTCTCTCTGTAGAAGTATGGGCCGATTAGTTGATTTCCTAAAACTCCACACCAAACGTTTGTAGAAAAAACAACCTGAACGTCGAATACTTCTAGCCTGCCTAGATCTTGACTTCGCCACCATAACTGCTGCTACAAGCAAAACGTGGGAGTCCAGAGTTTTGGCTTGCCTATCCGTTGATTGTGCCCAGTTTGAACAGATTCATTAAAAAAAAAATAAGTAATTTTGACAATAAACTGAAATTTGTTTTTCATATTTTAAATTACCATAACTTTTGAAAAACCTAACCGATTTCAAAAAAATTTTTTTTGTTTCTTTTAGGAGCTCAAATACTATAAAAATATGCAACAAAAAATATAACGTTCCATTTGAAAAACAAAAGTTGGATGCTGTATCTCGAGATAGAGGAGTTTAAAAAAATGGGTCAGTCACAGAAAATAAACTAGACTAAAAATGATTAAATACGTGTTTTTTGTTTTTTCGAAATTTCCCGCCGTTAAAAAAAAAATTGGGTGGAGCATATAACTTTGGTCACCCTGTATATAACCTTTAAGCTGTAAATAAGTTTAACACTAAAACAACAAGAAAAATGCAATGTTTCATAACTTTGTACATAATCTTTAAATTCAGAACAAGTTTAATACTTATACAAGGGTCGTTTGAAAAGTCCGTGCAAAGTCAGAGAGATAGCACCACTGGCGCGTATCGAGGTTATGTTTAGTTAGTAGCATCTCTTGGAAGAACACACACCAAGTTTCAGCCAGATCGGTCTATTTCTTTGTGTTTGGCATTCGTTTGAATCGAGGAAGTCGAGTGATTTTCAAAAAATGGACGAAAAAGAATTTCGTGTGTTGATTAAACACTACTTTATGTATGTTCTTTTAGGAGCTCACTGTTTTTGAAAGGCAAAACGCCTCAGGAGACTAAAGAGAAGCTTGATAAACATTATGGTGACTCTGCACCTTCGATTAGAACAGTTTAAAAGTGGTTTCAAAATTTTCGGAGTGGCCATATGGGCACAAGTGACGCTGAACGTTCTGGACGCCCTGTTGAGGTTACTACTCCAGAAATCATTGATAAAATCCATGATATGGTGATGGATGACAGAAGAGTGAAGGTGCGTGAGATTGCTAGTGCTGTGGGCATCTTGAATGAACGGGTACATAATATTTTGCATCAACATTTGGACATGACAAAGCTATCCGCAAGATGGGTGCCGCGATTGCTCACGCTTGACAAAAAACGAAATCGTGTGAAGTGTTGCAAGGACGGTTTGCAGCTGTTCCAGAAGAATCCGCAGGACTTTAAGCGTCGTTTCGTCACTGTGGATGAAACATGGATACATCACTACACTCCTGAGACCAAAGAACAATCTAAACAATGGGTTACCAAGGGGGAATCTGCGCCAAAAAAGGCGAAGACCGTTCCTTCGGCCGGAAAGATTATGGCTACTGTCTTTTGGGATTCGCAAGGAATAATCCTCATCGACTATCTGGAAAAGGGTAAAACTATTACAGGTGCATATTATTCATCGTTATTGGACCGTTTGAAAACCAAGCTGCAAGAAAAACGCCCACGATTGGCCCACAAAAAAAGTCCTTTTCCATCACGACAACACACCAGCTCACACCTCAGCAGTTGTGGTCGCAAAATTAATGGAAATAGGGTTCCAACTCGTTTCACATCCCCCCTATTCTCCAGACTTGGCTCCCTCGGACTACTATTTGTTCCCCAATATGAAGAAATGGCTGGCGGCAAAATGATTTTATTCAAACGAGGAGGTGATTGCAGAAACGAATGGCTATTTTTCAGACTTGGACAAATCCTATTATTCGGAAGGGATCAACAAACTAGAGCAGCGTTGGACGAAGTGTATAAGCCTAAAAGGAGACTATGTTGAAAAATAAAAAAGGTTTACCCCAAAAAATTAAGTAGTTTTTATTTTTGCACGCACTTTTCAAACGACCCTCGTAGAACCCTCGCATTTTTTTTTTTATATTATTGATTGATTGTTTTGTTTTTTTTATCTGATCTTGAATCTTACACTGAAGAAAGGACTTAGACTACTCAGGGCAGCTTTACATTATAAAAGAGCTTAACTCTAACTCAAAGAATTTTGTTTCAATCTGAATCATTCAATGAATCTGTTACAAATAAAAGCTCTAGCTTTACCTATTAAGTAATGAGTAATCAAAAATAATCAATATTACAAAAAGAAAGAAATAAACTGTCTGTAACGGCGGCAGTTTTTTTCTTAAAATAAGTAGAACGATTAGAACAATCTAAAGATTAGTATCATAGAATGGAAGAGATTATATGATATTGATTAACCTTCATTCTATTTGAATCTCTTAAGAATATTCTTTTCCCAAACAGATTAATGTACGGGGTAACCCCACTAGGTAATAATGGGACTTCGATTATTCCCACGTCATAATCCCGACATACTTACCTGTTTTTTGCAAAGACTTAGGGCCGTACTTTTAGCACACGTACTGAGTGAAACCCTTAAGTACATCCTGTGCAAGAAGTATCTTCTCTCAGTATCTAAGTTAAGAAACTTTTTAACTTTCTTCTGTATCCTTTCATAATATCTTCAATGCTCTTATTTTTCTAATTTTAAGGTTATCTAAATCTTTAACACCGGAACAGAACTGTTGAGAAGCTCGCCTTAACCATATCGTCTTTTTATTTACTTCGTTTGTTTTGCCTTCTCTCCTGTCCACCTGTCCTCTTCAATAGCAATCCTCTTCCTTATACAGATCTGGTGCGCTACCTTGGGCTCTACATAGACAAGCGACTCACGTGGAACCCCACACACTAGACTTAAAAGACAAGCAATGACAAAACGTGCGAAACTACTTTACAGACTTCTCGGACGACGCTCAAAATTACCCATTGAAACGATTACTATACAACACTATTCTCAAACCTATGTGAACCTACGGGGCTAGAGCTGTGGAGTTCAGCCAATACCTACAAACATACGGACAGTACAAGACATTTCAGTCAAAACTACTGCCGACAGATAGCTGACGCTCCTTTCTACGGTGACTAACCTTACTCTACACAACTACCTCAACATCCCCTTCGTACACTAACTCGCCAAGACTAAATATCAAAAATTCCATGCAGCTCTCTCTCTCCACTTGGAAAGTGGCTCGCTTAGTGCTTATTAGTAAGGGAAAAGGGGACTTGCTTCCGTCATCTTTTCGCCCCTTTGCATGCTTGACACAGTCGGGAAGTTATATGAAAAACTTCTTCGGAAGAGAGTGTTGGACGGAATTAGGGCTGCAGGCGATCTGTCGACTAGGCAGTTCGGGTTTAGGACCGGACGGTCTGTGATAAACGCAGTGGAAGAAGTCATAAAAGCAGTAACAAGGGCGGAAGAGCATAACCAGCATTCAAGAAGGATTGTGCTTTTGGTCACTCTAGACGTTAAGAATGCGTTTAACTCACTGAGGTGGTCAGACGCGCTGCAGGCGCTGGAGGCGAACTTTCAGATCCCACACTATTTGTTGAGAGTAATTAGCGACTACTTCAACAATAGAGTGCTCAGCTATTGCACGGAGGAGGGACCAAGGACACGATCGATTACAGCTGGAGTGGCACAAGGATCAATATTAGGCCCAGATCTTTGGAATGTGACCTATGATAGCCTTTTGCGACTGGAACTACCAGATGAAGCAATGTTGATTGGCTATGCTGATGACGTAGCGGCGCTTATTGCTGCGCGGGACGTGAAGAAGGCGCAGTTGAAGCTTAATCAAGTGATGCGGAAGGTTAACCAGTGGATGACCGTACACGGATTATCGCTAGCTCTCCCCAAAACAGAGGTTGTCATGTTGACAAAAAAACGAATAAACCGGCATATCCCGTGGAACGTTGGCGAAGAAGAAGTTGTTTCGGTGGAAGCCGTGAAATACTTGGGCATCACAATTGATGCGAAGTTGAGCTTCGGGAGACATTTACAGGAGGCGGCGGATAAGGCAGGAGAGAATGTCGCCAGACTTACAAGGCTTATGAGCAATGTAGGAGGTCCCAAAGCCAGTACGCGCAGGGTGCTTATGAGTGTCGCCCACTCAGTCCTGTTGTATGGGGCTGAAATATGGTCAGAGGCACTCAGAAAAAAAGTTTATAGAAAGAGACTGGCACGGGTGCAGAGGCTGGGTGCCCTACGGATAGCCTCGGCATACCGGACTGTTTCGGAGCCAGCGGTCCTGGTTATAGCGGGAGTTATCCCAATTGCACTTCTGGCCGATGAAAGAAGGAGAGTTTACGCTAGAAGGCTCGAAGTGGATAAAGTAGCGGTCTCCAGGGAGGAGCGTGCATACACGGTGTTGGAGTGGCAGTCTTCTTGGGAGGAGGAGTCAAGAGGTAGATGGACGGCCAGCCTTATCTCAGATGTTGGTTCATGGATAGGGAGGTCCTTTGGCGAAGTGGATTACTTCGTTACCCAATTCCTTAGTGGTCACGGGTATTTCTGTGAGTTCCTAAGGAAGATAGGGAAGAGGACCAGTGGTGAGTGCGGCTATTGTCCGGGAATGCTAGACGATGCCCACCACACCTTTTTTGTGTGTAAGAGGTGGGGTTGCCTCAGGAGAGACTTGGAGCAATATGTCGGGCATATTACCCAAGCGGGGATAATACCGACTATGCTCACTAGTAGGCGGCAGTGGGCATGTGTGGCACGCTTCATTAGGGAGGTGTTAAGTGCCAAACAAAGGGAGCTGGTTGAGTTTGGAGGGAGGACCCCTTGATTGGGGATAGAATAGGGGCCTAGCCTGATGTAGTGCTGCATAAGCGAATCCAGGCTAGGCCTGGTGCCGGGGTAGGTGTTTTAGCCGGTAGGCTGCCTTGGCGGGAGTCCGGCACGTATGTGCGTTAGAAGCATTTCACCTACCCCCTTAAAAAAAAAAAAAAAAAAAAATTATTACCATTATTATTATTGTTTTTTTTTATTTATTTATGATTTTAGGCGCGTCAACATCTATTATTGTTATTTTTTTTTTGGCGCATCAACAGCTGAGGTTATTAGCGCCCGGAGCTTTTTCCAGTGCACTGCCGGCCTCCGGACAGGGTTCTCTCGTTACAGACAACACTGTCCATCACCGGACAGTGAGCTGTAAGACGCTCCTAGGAAGAGAAAATCTAAGGGTCAGCTGCTGGATTCGAACCCGGGACCTCCGCGTGGGAGTCCAGTATGCTAACCACATAGCTAATTCCTTCCCTATTATTGTTATTATTATTATAATTATTATAATTATTTCGTTCACTTTTTGACGCTCAACCTTATACAACTGTCTTACTGGATAGTTTTGATTATTATTATTAATATTAGTATTTTATTATTATTATTATTATTATTATTATTATTTTACTGATAAAGGAGCTAACTCTATTTATTGTAAAAATTAAACCTAAGCTTCCATTATGGTTATAGTACATTTTTACTACTAGCAAAGTTGCTAGCTTGCTGCCTGCAGTTATATAACTTTCTTATAATATGTAGATAGCGTTGGTTTAACAGTTTAGCAACATTGTATACATTTTCTCTGCTACTTCTTCTTCTTTATATAATGTCCTTTATAAAGCCCAATCTATCAAAGTTTGAGAAGAAAAAACTTATGTGTTGATATGAGCAGAAAACCCAGACTGCATCTAAAACTTCTCTGTTTTACCCACGCAATATATATATTCTTACTACTTAGAGACATACAGTCTCTTTTATTTTTTATCATTTTTAGTATAAAAACTGAACGTCAGGATGGTTGTTAAGAGTTTGTTCATCAGAAACTGCATTAAAAAGCAAAATGTTGAAAAAAAAACCCAAATTCTAAATTCAATGCTTCACGTTTAGTTATGCAAAAATAAAAATATAGAAAAGCCCATTGGATTTCGTGAGGGAAATTTCAGGTATGTAATGGATTATTAAAGGTTAGGATTCTTCTTCCTTTACGCTAAACAAACTGAAATTTTACTTTGTAAAACGAGCTACGTTAACAAAAATAAACTTATTTGAGAGTAAAGCGTGTTAGCTGCACAAATTAAATATTAAGCTAAATTCAGTTTAGATACCAGAACATTAAATCAGACCATTTTATATTCACTTAATAGAATTTTCCTAAGTTTAAGATGGTAAAGAAGACACAGGATAAGCCAGAAATTAAAATAGTGAGATAAGGACATGAAAAAACCGAACAAATTTCATATTTGGGACATCTCTTTGTAAAAGACCAATTTCCGGCAGAACCATAGAAAACACAGCAATAGATTTGTAAAAGCGGATAAAAGATAATCAAACCCTCTTTTTATTTGAGAGAGTATTAAAGCCAAAAAGGAATTAAAAGATTTAGAAAAAAAAGAAGTCTAAGTAGCTGAAGGATGCAGCATCATCCGGAAATAGATATAAATATTTTTAAATTCAAAACTTCTAATTCACTCTAGAGAAGTTCCATAAAACAATAGAAAACAAATTAACAAAACACATCTCCAAAAACTATATAAGCTTCATCCTGCATCACATAAAAAATATTAATCATTTGAAGAAGTAAAACTATTTATTCAAAATGTTATCATGAACACAATTACATAGTTTTCCTATGAATAGAAATTGAGATTAACGAATCTGAGTTTGGTGTATGTGAAACAATAACAAATTTCAACATGCAATATTTCCTTCAGTATTCTATCTGGAATGTTGAATTTTCTCTCAATTGTAGAGATAGTTGTAGTCTATATTTGAACCGAATAACATAGTTTTCCTATAAATAGAAATCGAGATATAACGAATCAAAGTTTGGTGTATGTGAAACAATAACAAATTTCAACATGCAATATTTCCTTCAGTATTCTATCTGGAATGTTGAATTTTCTCTCAATTGTAGAGATAGTTGTAGTCTACATTTGAACCGAATAACATAGTTTTCCTATAAATAGAAATCGAGATATAACGAATCAAAGTTTACGGTATGTGAAACAATAACAAATTTCAACATGCAATATTTCCTTCAGTATTCTATCTGAAATGTTGAATTTTCTCTCAATTGTAGAGATAATTGTAGTCTATATTTGAACCAAATTACATAGTTTTCCTATGAATAGAAATCGAGATATAACGAATCAAAGTTTGGGGTATGTGAAACAATAACAAATTTCAACATGCAATATTTCCTTCAGTATTCTATCTGGAATGTTGAATTTTCTCTCAATTGTAGAGATAGTTGTAGTCTATATTTGAACCGAATAACATAGTTTTCCTATAAATAGAAATCGAGATATAACGAATCAAAGTTTACGGTATGTGAAACAATAACAAATTTCAACATGCAATATTTCCTTCAGTATTCTATCTGGAATGTTGAATTTTCTCTCAATTGTAGAGATAGTTGTAGTCTATATTTGAACCGAATAACATAGTTTTCCTATAAATAGAAATCGAGATATAACGAATCAAAGTTTGGTGTATGTGAAACAATAACAAATTTCAACATGCAATATTTCCTTCAGTATTCTATCTGGAATGTTGAATTTTCTCTCAATTGTAGAGATAGTTGTAGTCTACATTTGAACCGAATAACATAGTTTTCCTATAAATAGAAATCGAGATATAACGAATCAAAGTTTACGGTATGTGAAACAATAACAAATTTCAACATGCAATATTTCCTTCAGTATTCTATCTGAAATGTTGAATTTTCTCTCAATTGTAGAGATAATTGTAGTCTATATTTGAACCAAATTACATAGTTTTCCTATGAATAGAAATCGAGATATAACGAATCAAAGTTTGGGGTATGTGAAACAATAACAAATTTCAACATGCAATATTTCCTTCAGTATTCTATCTGGAATGTTGAATTTTCTCTCAATTGTAGAGATAATTGTAGTCTACATTTGAACCGAATAACATAGTTTTCCTATGAATAGAAATCGATATATAACGAATCAAAGATTACGGTATGTGAAACAATAACGAATTTCAACATGCAATATTTCCTTCAGTATTCTATCTGAAATGTTGAATTTTCTCTCAATTGTAGAGATAATTGTAGTCTACATTTGAACCAAATTACATAGTTTTCCTATGTTTAGAAATCGAGATATAACGAATCAAAGTTTACGGTATGTGAAACAATAACAAATTTCAACATGCAATATTTCCTTCAGTATTCTATCTGGAATGTTGAAATTTCTCTCAATTGTAGAGATAGTTGTAGTCTACATTTGAACCAAATTACATAGTTTTCCTATGTTTAGAAATCGAGATATAACGAATCAAAGTTTACGGTATGTGAAACAATAACAAATTTCAACATGCAATATTTCCTTCAGTATTCTATCTGGAATGTTGAAATTTCTCTCAATTGTAGAGATAGTTGTAGTCTATATTTGAACCAAATTACGTAGTTTTCCTATGAATAGAAATCGAGATATAACGAATCAAAGTTTGGTGTATGTGAAACAATAACAAATTTCAACATGCAATATTTCCTTCAGTATTCTATCTGAAATGTTGAATTTTCCCTCAATTGTAGAGATAGTTGTAGTCTATATTTGAACTAAATTACATAGTTTTCCTATGTTTAGAAATCGAGATATAACGATTCAAAGTTTACGGTATGTGAAACAATAACAAATTTCAACATGCAATATTTCCTTCAGTATTCTATCTGGAATGTTGAATTTTCTCTCAATTGTAGAGATAATTGTAGTCTATATTTGAGCCGAATTACATAGTTTTCCTATGTTTAGAAATCGAGATATAACGATTCAAAGTTTAGTGTGTGTGAAACAATAGCTAATTTCAACATGCTGTATTTTCTTCAGTTTTCTATCTGGAATGTTAAAATTTCTCTCAATTGTAGAGATAGTTGTAGTCTACATTTGAACCGAATTCCATAGTTTTCATATGAATAGAAATCGAGATATAACGAATCAAAGTTTGGGGTATGTGAAACAATAACAAATTTCAACATGCAATATTTCCTTCAGTATTCTATCTGAAATGTTGAATTTTCTCTCAATTGTAGAGATAATTGTAGTCTACATTTGAACCAAATTACATAGTTTTCCTATGTTTAGAAATCGAGATATAACGAATCAAAGTTTACGATATGTGAAACAATAACAAATTTCAACATGCAATATTTCCTTCAGTATTCTATCTGGAATGTTGAATTTTCTCTCAATTGTAGAGATAGTTGTAGTCTACATTTGAACCGAATAACATAGTTTTCCTATAAATAGAAATCGAGATATAACGAATCAAAGTTTACGGTATGTGAAACAATAACAAATTTCAACATGCAATATTTCCTTCAGTATTCTATCTGGAATGTTGAAATTTCTCTCAATTGTAGAGATAGTTGTAGTCTACATTTGAACCAAATTACATAGTTTTCCTATGTTTAGAAATCGAGATATAACGAATCAAAGTTTACGGTATGTGAAACAATAACAAATTTCAACATGCAATATTTCCTTCAGTATTCTATCTGGAATGTTGAAATTTCTCTCAATTGTAGAGATAGTTGTAGTCTATATTTGAACCAAATTACGTAGTTTTCCTATGAATAGAAATCGAGATATAACGAATCAAAGTTTGGTGTATGTGAAACAATAACAAATTTCAACATGCAATATTTCCTTCAGTATTCTATCTGAAATGTTGAATTTTCCCTCAATTGTAGAGATAGTTGTAGTCTATATTTGAACTAAATTACATAGTTTTCCTATGTTTAGAAATCGAGATATAACGATTCAAAGTTTACGGTATGTGAAACAATAACAAATTTCAACATGCAATATTTCCTTCAGTATTCTATCTGGAATGTTGAATTTTCTCTCAATTGTAGAGATAATTGTAGTCTATATTTGAGCCGAATTACATAGTTTTCCTATGTTTAGAAATCGAGATATAACAATTCAAAGTTTAGTGTGTGTGAAACAATAGCTAATTTCAACATGCTGTATTTTCTTCAGTTTTCTATCTGGAATGTTAAAATTTCTCTCAATTGTAGAGATAGTTGTAGTCTACATTTGAACCGAATTCCATAGTTTTCATATGAATAGAAATCGAGATATAACGAATCAAAGTTTGGGGTATGTGAAACAATAGCCAATTTCAATGTGCAATATTTCCTTCAGTATTTGATTTGGAATGTTGAAATTTCTCTCAATTGTAGAGATAGTTGTAGTCTACATTTGAACCGAATTACACAGTTTTCCTATGAATAGAAATCGAGATATATTGAATCAATGTTTGGTGTATGTGAAACATTAGGAAATTTAATTCAGTATTCTATCTGAATTAAATTTCAATTTGTGGTAAATTAGATAAAAATATATTCTATAAAAGATAAAAGTAGGTTCTTGTCGAGATAAAAATTACATAAAACAACCAAATTTTTACAAAAAGGTTACCAATATTACAAATGACGTACTTAAATTATGTCTACACTAATTAATCTTCGTGTCACCAGCAGATAATCTAAAGTTCTGTTATTCTATGTTTATGTAAAGGGAAATGAAGATTGTTAATTTGGATGTAAACCATCATTTAGATTGACAGGGCTGACGCAATTGTACCAGATCATTTACACAAGTTTATCGTAATAAATGCCTTGTAGTAGTTGTACAAATATAAAGAGCTTTTGTTTTTTTTTCCCCGAAATAATGTTACCTAAACTGACCAATGTCGGATTGTTAAATCCAATTGGAATTGACATGGCGAATCACTTAACCTGTCAAAATTGGCCAACCGAAAGTAACTAGATTTGTCACTTCAGCTGCTGTTATTTTCACTAAAATAGTTTAAATTACATGTAGATTGATTGGTAACTATTATTTGCAACGTTTTCTCATTAAAATATGATTAAGGTCACTTCTGGAGGAGAGGGGAGGATAAGATAAGGTTAGGGTTATCTCTAAAGTGCGATTTTATTGACGTGTATGGGATATTGGTCAATAAATTAACCACGAAAACGGCCCCCTAAGAAATGATTATTTAATCAAAAATATTTGTTTTTTTTATTTTTCATTTTATGTTTTTGAAAATTAATTAACTGCCAGAATGGAAAGGAGTAAAGTGAAAAGGTCGTTCTATCAGCGGACTGTAAAACGTGCTGTTTTCAGTCTGGTTTATCAGAACGAGCTGACTGGGGTCGCCAATCCATTACCTTAATTCAATGTTGATAAAATGTGTCCTGATTCTTTTTTAAGATATTTATTTTTAAAAAAATTTCTGTAATCACTAAATAATGAGCCATTTATTTAAACTTGAAGTTGGCAGTTTCCTTTTGAGTGTCATCAAATATTATTTAAAAATGCCAGGCTGCAGTAAGTTTCCTAGGCTAAGTTAGAACCATTCTGCAGATTTAACTGTGTCAATCGCTGTCAATATTTGTAAAGTATAGATATGTACGAGGAGTGGCTATTTAATAACGAGACTATTGCTGTAAAACATTTTATTTGAAATTTATACATATTTAGTTATTATCACCTTCAGTATACACCCCTCCCCTATCCCTACAACGGTCAATGCGAATTTACCATTGTTCGAAACCGTGCTGGAAGTCTTTTTTCTGTGAGCTCCTGCGTGACGCGTGCCGCTTTTTCTTTCACAGCTTCAACTGAGACTGAAATCGTGTCCCTTTTAATGCAGATTTGACTTTGTGGAACCAGATAAAAGTCACATGGGGCCAGAGGTCAGGCGAGTAAGGCGGATGGCCTAAAACTGGGATATAGTACTTGGCTAGAAAAGTCTTGACAGACAATGCAGTGTGAGCCGGCGCTTTGTCTTGATGGAGAACCCCTTGACTTGTTCCTTCACAAATCGGGTCGTTTTTTCCTTACTCTTTCACGGAGTTGAGCAAGCACCTCACGGTAGTAATGTTCATTAATCGATATTTTCATCCGTTTTGGAAGTGGAAGGGCGACCCCGGGCGGTCATCATCTCCAACGTCTTCTCTGCCATCTTGGTAACTCTTGAACCACTCAAAAACCTGCGCATGTGATAAACATTCATCGCCTTAAACTTCTTTTAATAAGAGATAAGTTTCAGTAGCGGTTTTACCCAGTTTCATGCGAAATTTCACGACAATTCGTTGCTCTACTTCATGTATAGTATCATGTTTTCAGCAAAACGAAACTAACCTCTCTTGCACAAACGACGGTTTCGGTCAGACAGATTTCTCTACAAACGCGTGAGACGCTGCAATCAAAAGAGAAGGCTTTACGCTGCACAACGGTCGTTAAGATTTGGCGCATGCATAGTTCTTCTGTTGCAGCATCAGTCTCGTTATTTAATAGCCACACCTCGTATTACTTAAACATCACATTAGAGTATATATTAGCGTCCGTGCCGAAGGTTCGACGCTACAGGAGTAAAGTAGTCGAAAATTGGGCTCGCAAGTTACCAGGAGCTCGCTCAGATTAAGAGGTCAAGGTTAGATTAATGTTAGTGGGACGGGAGCTATGCCCCACAGCACCGCAGCCAAAAGAGGCTTATTGTGATCTTCACTTTGGATCTAGTAGATGAAACTTCCCCTACTAAAAAGGATGAGGACTTTCCCTACTACTTGCAACGCGATCGAACAACAAGTGAGAGGCCGTTTTTTCCTCTTCCTGACACAATCTGTACACAACGGTTCCGAGCTAATAAGTCCCCACCTTGTACAGAACTACATCCTGAACCTACCACACCCCGTGAATAGGCCAAAGATTAGAGTAATCTGATTTCTACCCAAGCATAGAGTCACTTTTGCACTTTGCTTACACAGCCAAGGCCTCATAGTCTTGCTGTGTTTAACCCCAGGACACATCACCCAGTCCTTTTCATGCTCTCTCCAGATCCAGGTCTCTGACATCCTCGCGAACTGCACCCTTGTTGGTTTTTGTGGCATTAGGGCATTGCAAAGGATCCCCGTCAATGCATTATCATTATTCAAGTCACCTTCAGACACCTGAGTAATTACTAGATACCAGAAGTGGACTAAGGTACCTGAAACCACCGCAGATCTTGAGATTTCTCCAACATTCGGAGCTAGATACTTCTGACACCAAGAAGGGGCATAATAGATCTTTAAGGTCACTACCAATTGCATTGTCAAGCTCCCGAAAATGTATATGCAACAGTGATTGATTGCAATGTTATTAACAAATCCTTGCAACAATGATGTGTAAAATCTTTAATAAGCAATAAATAGATAGATAGTTAGATACTCCAGTATACTACAAATTAGCTACTAGTCTAGTAAAAACTGAATAACTTTCTTTCACTATTTTATCCAAAAATACTCGGTAGAATTTTTCGAAATTTTGACCCACTCTAGTCTTAGCCTAAATCTTCACCTTTACGAATTTTCACTTCAATACACTGTATTTATCCTTATAAATTTGTGAAAAAACTTAGAGCACATGTTATCCTCACCAGAGACGAGCAACAACTCGCATTTAAGTAAAATGAACAAAACATTTAACTAAATGTTTCCATTATTATTATTATTTATTTATTTATTTTTTTTGGCGCATCAACAGCTGAGGTTATTAGCGCCCGGAGCTTTTTCCAGTGCACTGCCGGCCTCCGGACAGGGTTCTCTCGTTACAGACATCACTGTCCATCACCGGACAGTGAGCTGTAAGAAGCTCTTAGGAAGAGAAAATCTAAGGGTCAGCTGCTGGATTCGAACCCGGGACCTCCGCGTGGGAGTCCAGTATGCTAACCTCATAGCCAATCCCTTCCCTTATTATTATTATTATTATTGTTATTGAAAAGGATCGATTTAAAACACTTCTTGCAATTTTTTTTACGTACTGTACTTATAGCTAAAATCAAATTTTGTTAAGAATATAGATTTTATTGATAGAAATATTGTTACAGTACATAAAAGATTTGTTGGGAAAAGTTACTGTACTGTTTCTCATAACTTGTACAACTACAAACCCTTTGCGATGAAGGGAGAAAAAAAAGTAAGTTCACCCTAACACAGATCATTATTGTAAGTACACACAGAAAAGGGCCTTTTCCTGTGGCAGGGTTGAAACTCAACTTGTGTATTTCTTCATCCTAGTACAAAGTTTATAGTTGTAAAAAAATCTTAGTCTAAATTTGAGTCGAAATCCTTTTTATATATATTTTTGTTACTTTCTTTTAGTTCTCTATTTGTGTATTTCCACTGATTTTGAGCTCAAAAGTTTTTGAAATTCTCTGAGAGTAAAAAAAAAAAGAAGATTTTTACAAATCGACCTGTTTTTCCCTTTATTTATCCAATGTAACTCTAAAAACAGAACATTGAAGTATATTCTAATTTGACATTTCGCGTCAGTGAGGTTATAGGGTGGAAGAATCGATTCCATTTGTTCTCAGAAAGGTTAAAAAGAATTCCTACCAATAAAAATTGACAAATATAAGATATTGATCTTAACATTACAAATATGACGTATAAAACAAAAAAGGTTGTAGATTTACTTGGGTTAGGAGTGTACAAAATTTAAAGGCAATTTATAATATAAAGATTTAGAAGTCAATAAATTACCAAACCAGAAACCACTTGTAAGTCCATTGTAGTCACTTAAATGAACCATAGAAATGTAAGTACGTTAAATATACCTTAATACAGGGTGGGGCAAAAGGTATGAACCGGTTTTAAAGGGATGTAAAACAAAAACAATTCAACTTACAGAAATTATGTTTATATTGTTTAATACAGTACAGAACCTAGTTTTTTACAGTAAGTTTGAAATATGATAACACGTAGGTGGCGGCCGTCAGCCGCGATGCGCTCTTGAAGGCGAATTCTGAAGTTTTCAACCTCTCTTCTGCACATTTCGATGGGTATTGCCGTAACTTCCTCTCTGATTCTGTCCTTAAGTTCTTCCTGGGTATGTGGACGATGTTTAAAAACTTTTTCCTTTATGTACCCCCAAAGAAAAAAAAATCACAAATGCTCAATTCTGGTGAGCGCGCAGGCCACTCCACGTCACCCCTCAAATAGACGAGGCGCTGGGGGAACACTTGCCTCAATCTCGGCCATTGAAATCCTAGCAGTGTGGGATGTACCCCCGTCCTGTTGGAACCAGATGTCTCCCAGATTAGTTGCTTCACTCAATTCTTCCAGCTCAGGTTAAAAAAAAAAACTCTTCCAACATTGTCACATAGCGCTCAGCGGTGACAGTGACGGTTTGCCCATTATCTTCGAAAAAGTAAGGACCAATAATTCCAAATTGGGATACTGCACACCATACAGTCACTTTAGGGGAGTGAAGTGGCCTCTGGTGAATTTCACTTGGGTTTTCATTAGCCCAATAGCAGAAGAGCGGTTGAAAACTTCAGAATTCGCCTTCAAGAGTACATCGTGGCTGACGGCCGCCACCTACGTGATATCATCTTTCAAACTTAATGTAAAAAACTAGATTCTGTACTGAATTAAACAATATAAACATAATTTCTGCAAGTTGAATTGTTTTTGTTTTACATCCTTTTAAAACAGGTTCATACCTTTTGCCCCACCCGTAAATTAATTCTTAAATAATATCACATCAATTATTTTTTTTACAATTAAAGTAAAGTAACGCCTTATTTTTTCAGGCAGAATATAACACGTTCAAATGCGTAGACCTAGAGGCGACTTGCAAGCAAACTTTACTACCAATTTCTTATATTAAACATTAAATAAAATCCAAGGCCTAGACCGGGGGAATTGAACCTACTAAACCAACAATACATCTTAGCTTTGCGGGTCTAGTATCTTAACCGCTCGGCCACCGTGGCACTTATTTTTATTTCACATTAAATAAAATAAGGAATGTAAATTTGTCCATTACTAAATGGGTTTTTTATCGATCATAACAAAAACGTCATAAAAATTAAAAAAGGGAATTCTTTTTTGCAGATACCCAAAATCTTTCACTTAGTTTTGTTCAACGCTACTAGAATGGATAAAATGAACTTTATAAAAACCCAGTAGTTAGTTTTTTTATTCATGAAAATTACTCAATAAATGGGTCCGTTTTATGTGGTCAAAATGATGGATGATTCACCATTTGGTGGTTTTCGTTTTCTTTTTTGAATCATAAAACTTGAATTACTAAATACTTTCAGCCTATATACAGAATGTAGATACACCATTTTAAAATGGTCACAGTTTACAGTCGTGCCAACAATGAAAAAAAAATTGATTATTCAAATTTACCCTTCATAAAACTCACTTCATAATTTGTCCGCTGTTTTACATAATTAAACCAAACCACAAAAAACTGTTTTGGAGAAGAAATTGTAACTACACAAACTCATAAATTATTATTTCGATTATAATTTATCGATATTTCGATTACAACTCTTCAGATTTAAAATTTATCGATAATCCTTTTTATATATCACGGATATCAGAACCAATATATGTTGGTAACGCTTACCCAATGTAGAT
Source organism: Rhodnius prolixus (assembly GCF_049639745.1). NCBI lineage: Eukaryota > Metazoa > Arthropoda > Insecta > Hemiptera > Reduviidae > Rhodnius > Rhodnius prolixus. Next base: position 16,001,030 of record NW_027411582.1, on the reverse strand, counting down.
AATGTACGCATAAACTTGTGTAAGATTCGAAATTAATTTACAATCTCTTGGGCTTATCCCATTAAAGTTTTATTTCAAAACTGATTCTGGATTAAATGGTGAACAATCACAGATACTAAGCTACATTAGGCTTATTGAAATAAAGTGTTAAAAACACAATAGGAAAATAACAAAAACAAGCACGCTTTATTCGATAAAATCTGTCGATTTTAGTTCGATTTAATTGTGGATCTAAACATGATTTCGATTAAGTTGTTGATTGATATTGAAAATAGATGAATATCATTTAATAAATTGTTACTATTAAATATCTACAATTAACAAAAACAAAAAAAAAAGGCGAGAAATCTTTAAGGGTATAAAAATGTAATCAGAGAAATGGCTGACAATGTATAATCAGCAGTAGTTAAGGCAAGGCTTGCGCTGCACCATTCTAAGAGCGTCTGAATGTAAACATTAAAGCTGCTGAGATGGCATACCATTATAGATTTATCCCTACCAACTGTTCTCTTGGGCCCCTCCTGTCTTAACAGCTTTTCTAACAGCAACACCCGAATTACATTTTACTTTAATTATTAATCTTATTCCATATTCAATTTTTAATTACTTCCCAAGGAAGCGAAAGTGTTTCTGATTGAATTGAATTAATGGAATTACTTCTACATGTAAATGATATTTAAGGAATTTTTAGTCTAGGACGAATCAAATAAGGAGTAAAGGAAAAAGTATAATCACAGATTTTAAGAGGATCATGACTGAAAACTCTATATTCCAAAATTAAGTCAATAACATTGCGAACAGTCAAGATGCCAAAAATCCAATAAAATTCTCAATTTTCTGATTAGTTCGTAGAATGTATAATTTTCATTCCAAATTCAAATAAAATTTATTTAAGACAGTTATTTTCAAAAAATAAATATTCTCATTTTTGGTTAATCTATTTTTTGGGAACGCTTTTAAATTTTCGATAGTATTCAGCAATTGACCAATCAAAGAAGACCAAATCTAACAAACATCTTGTGGTGTTCGTAATAAATTTCTTTTACAAAACTGTTAGCTGTTGATAACACAACGTATCTCCCTCCTGAACCTATCCAATTAGCTGTTGATAACAATGTATCTTCGTCCGGAACCTAACCAATTAGCTGTTGATAACAACTATCTCCGTCCTGAATCTATCCAATTAGCTGTTGATAACAACGTATCTCCCTCCTGAACCTATCCAATTAGCTGTTGATAACAACGTATCTCCATCCTGAACCTATCCAATTAGCTGTTGATAACAACGTATCTCCGTCCTGAACCTATCCAATTAGCTGTTGATAACAACGTATCTCCGTCCAGAATCTATCCAATTAGCTGTTGATAACAACGTATCTCCGTCCTGAACCTATCCCATTAGCTGTTGATAATAACGTATCTCCGTCCTGAACTTATCCAATTAGCTGTTGATAATAACTTATCTCCGTCCTGAACCTATCCAATTAGCTGTAGATAATAACGTATCTCCGTTTTGAACCTATCAAATTAGCTGTTGATAATAACTTATCTCCGTCCTGAACCTATCCAATTAGCTGTTGATAACAACGTATCTCCGTCCTGAACCTATCCAATTAGCTGTAGATAATAACGTATCTGCGTCCTGAATCTATCCAATTAGCTGTTGATAACAACGTATCTCCATCCTGAACCTATCCAATTAGCTGTAGATAATAACGTATCTCCGTCCTGAACTTATCCAATTAGCTGTTGATAATAACGTATCTCCGTCCTGAACCTATCCAATTACCTCAACATATCCAGTTAGCTGTTGATAACAACGTATTTCCGTCGTAAACCTATCCTATTAGCTATTGATAATAACGTATCTCCATCCTGAACCTATCCAATTAGCTTTTGATAACAACGTATCTTCGTCCTGAACCTATTCAATTCCGCCATGCTCCCATTTTTGGTTAATTCCATCACTATATCGCTTTGAGATTCTTTCAAAGTAGGTTCGGGTCTACAAAAACCAGTTATGAACGTGGGCTTGTTGAAACAGTTGATATTCCCTAAAATAAGTCTTCATAATTATCTGGTAATAGCGGAGGATAAACCCTCCTTTTGGTGGCGAGTTTAGGCTTCTGGGATTTGTCATCACAATCTCCTCTTTCTTCCCTAGGGCTTCGCTCAGAGTGACAGGATAGTTACAGCAGGATATATCTTCCCTTGGGGCTATGGGTATCTGGCTTCAGGAGGGTGGTGTTTATCCTAATCCAGGGTTTCTACTTGGGAGGAAAACTAGGAGCTGGCAATTCAGGAGCTCACTCATTCTTTCCTTTCATCACCTCCATAATATTCTTCCTAACTTCACGGCAAGTTCTCCTGGAAAACCAGATGGAAGCTAACGATTCCCCTGATACTATTGCTTTGGAGGTGTTACACTCTCTCTTTTTAATTTGAGTGTAACTATCCTGAAAGAGCTTAGCGGCATGAATACCATCAGGAAGTTATCTTCTAACTGGGTAGCCAGAAGAGCATCTCCGATAATGGAAGTAATTCTACAGAATATTGTGGAGGCGATGAAAGGAAAGAGGAAGAGAGATCTCCCCAACCGTCGGCTTCCAGTGTTCCTCCAAAAGAGAACCTGTAAAGGATTCATCTAAATAAAGGAAAGAAGCGACCAAAAAAAACTAGCAAGGTTCGCACGGACAAACAAATGGCGATTGGAAATCCTTACTAAGGGACTTCTTCCGATTGTTTCTGCTAATCTGACTTTAACGAGATAGATTTGCCCTGAATGACACTTTAGAACATGTACTATATACCAGTGACCTAATAAAATTAAAGAATTACTTATCCCGAATGTTATCTTAACTATTTCCATTGCTTAAAATTGAAATTATTATTATTTTCTTCAACTCTCTTTTTTTCTGCCCATTTTTATTGGCAACGTGAAAAGTTAAAGACAATAGTCTTTGCCTTTAAGCGGATTCCAGTTCTTAAAGAGATATAGTAGCTGCCGCAGTCAGTGATGGTCTCTGCCAAATGGATGATGGGTAAGGAGTTGGGGTGATTAGAAGTGCCTTATCTTTTGGCCAATCACATGGCCTTTTCTTTCTACGTGACCCGACGGTTCGATAGCCTCTCTCTCCTCCACCAGTACAAGACATAGCTTACTGTCTACCAATTAGCTTTTCAACTGGAAACCTCACCTTAGCCTTACTTCTTCCATCTTATACTTCTTATAGTTCCATTTCTTCTCTGCTGTACTTATCATCAGTACACATTGCGTTTTTCTTTCATCGCTCCTTCACACAATAATATTATATTGCCTTTTATACTTACTTTGTCAAGGGCAGGTAATTGTGTTTATATTTTTTCAAAATGAATAGGCCACAAAGTGTTTATTTAATTTTTTGTTTTTAAATATTGTACTTTTTCGTCTTGTCCTTGAATTTACTGAATTATTCAAGCTGTTATCCTATTTATTTTGCGTTCACACGATAAATTAACAAAATAACAAGAACTCTTTCGTGTTTACACACGTCTAGCTCTACATTTTATTATTATTATTTATTATTATTATCATTATTATTATTATTATTATTAAATTATTATTACTATTATTAAATTACTACAAAAGTAGTTGACTTTAATATCATAAATGTTCATTTTACGATTTAAAAATAAAATTGATAAAAACTTCAAAAAAATCTACCACTTCTGATCAGACGATATCCTTCAAAGTGGTAATTTAGGGGAAATTTTGAATCCTTATTAATTAAAACAACAGTGGGAGCAATGTGAAAACGCGCTCGGTTATGCGTCAGGAATCGAGGTCGGCATTTAGAGAACATGATACATCAATAATTACTAAGTAATTATGTATTTTACACGCTTAAAGAAATGATTTTGTTAATAAATAATAATTTTGATATGCAAGTACGCTTCATCCAGTCCCCTTTGCTTCCTTCGCTAACACCGTGTTTTTCAGCACTTTCTCAGTAATAGACCAAAGGAAACAGCTTTTATTGAAACTGATTATTATACCATTGGAAAGAGTATTAAAAGGAGCAGTTTTTGGGAAATTTGACAGCCTCTAAGACCAATTTTGTCGAAGGCTAATTTTTGAAAATTCTAAATTCCTAAAAAAATTAACGTTCTTATTGTAATAAATGTATCTGATTAAAGTTAAATAACTACGAAAATAATCTCTTTTTATAGGAAATTTAATGCTGAATCCGAAAATGAGGTGAAAAATGTAAATAAGTGAGGCACGAGTTGAGATATAGTGTTTTTATGACGTAAGGTCGGGTTTAGTCGAAAAAAACTGAAAAAATCATAACTTTCTAACAGATAAGAGATAGGACACTCGTTCAGGCGGCGTTGTACTACATTTTGAATCTAGTTTAACAGAAAAAATTTTTCGTCATTTATCCGGTTCCACCCTGTATTTGTGCCCAAATCTTCTAAATTAATTTCTTGTAAGTATTCAACTAATTGCAAGTACCAATTAAATTTAATGTTGCTTGTATAGAGCTTACTCAGTAAAAATCCAGTCTCTTTGAAGCAGATCTTTACATAGTTATCATTTAAGCTCTGTCACATGATAATTCTATTAAATTTTCTTTATATTTTATCGATAATGATGTAGCTTTTCCTAAATTTTCTTTGTAGAAGGTGTTTGAAATCCAATTATCATTTGTGTTTTCGGTTTTCGGAAAATACTCCGACAATTTTAACCCTGTTAAATATGCTATTATATTTTCTCGTATATCTTGAGACATACTAACCTTATTACTGTGCATATTAACAACTGTACTGTATAATATTATTAATTAAAATAATTTTTAAGAATTATTGGAAAAAAACGTTTCTGTGATATTTTTAGAATTTAATTTTTTATGTCCGCCATTATTGATTATTTTTCGCGTACCACCAACCAGCAACTCGCGTACCACTGGTGCCAAAATACCCATTAAGTTCTGATCTTCAAAGTGAAGAGATCAAATTTGGAAAAAAGAAAAATATAAACATCCAAATATTCAATTAATCCTTATTTATTGGATAAAATGTCGGATTATTATATTATTTTTATTTTTTTAATATTGCTGGAACTAAACTATATAGTCAAAAATTAGGAGACTGAACGAAGCTTTGCCCTAATACCAAGATAAAATAACGAAATTGAAAACCAAATACATATATTGGAAAAGGTCAGATGTACCATATTATTTGTAAAACAGGCTGTCACTAGCAGACATGTATTTTGCTTCGTGCTCTTTATTCATTATAACCTCATGTTTCTCAATTTTTCCACGAATCAGTTGAAGAATATAGAAAAAAATTAATATCCCTTTCATTTGCGGCACTTTTTTAGTAGAAATAGATTCTCTATTTAGTCCCAGTGATGTGATCAACCCTTTTGTAGAATAATTCTATTATTTTTTACCCCGAAGTTTACAATATTGAAAAATCTTTACAAAGATTATTTTACAATAATATTGTACTTGATTTCTCATATTTCATGATTTCTTTAGTCAATTAACCCTAATAATTAACTTTGGAATTATTGTAATATCTAATTAATGATAGTGAAGTAATAAAAGGACAATACAGAGCATAGTACACTTACGAGGGTCGTTTGAAAAGTCCGTGCAAAGTCAGAGAGATAGCACTACTGGCGCGTATCGAGGTTATGTTTAGTTAGTAGCATCTCTTGGAAGAACACACACCAAGTTTCAGCCAGATCGGTCTATTTCTTTGTGTTTGGCATTCGTTTGAATCGAAGAAGTCGAGTGATTTTCAAAAAATGGACGAAAAAGAATTTCGTGTCTTGATTAAACACTACTTCATGAAAGGCAAAACGCCTCAGGAGACTAAAGAGAAGCTTGATAAACATTATGGTGACTCTGCACCTTCGATTAGAACAGTTTATAAGTGGTTTCAAAATTTTCGGAGTGGTCATATGGGCACAAGTGACGCTGAACGTTCTGGACGCCCTGTTGAGGTTACTACTCCAGAAATCATTGATAAAATCCATGATATGGTGATGGATGACAGAAGAGTGAAGGTGCGTGAGATTGCTAGTGCTGTGGGCATCTCGAATGAACGGGTACATAATATTTTGCACAACATTTGGACATGACAAAGCTATCCGCAAGATGGGTGCCGCGATTGCTCACGCTTGACAAAAAACGAAATCGTGTGAAGTGTTGCAAGGACGGTTTGCAGCTGTTCCAGAAGAATCCGCAGGACTTTAAGCGTCGTTTCGTCACTGTGGATGAAACATGGATACATCACTACACTCCTGAGACCAAAGAACAATCTAAACAATGGGTTACCAAGGGGGAATCTGCGCCAAAAAAGGCGAAGACCGTTCCTTCGGCCGGTAAGATTCTGGCGACTGTCTTTTGGGATTCGCAAGGAATAATCCTCATCGACTATCTGGAAAAGGGTAAAACTATTACAGGTGCATATTATTCATCGTTATTGGACCGTTTGAAAACAGAGCTGCAAGAAAAACGCCCACGATTGGCCCACAAAAAAGTCCTTTTCCATCACGACAACGCACCAGCTCACACCTCAGCAGTTGTGGTCGCAAAATTAATGGAAATAGGGTTCCAATTCGTTTCACATCCCCCCTATTCTCCAGACTTGGCTCCCTCGGACTACTATTTGTTCCCCAATATGAAGAAATGGCTGGCGGGAAAAAGATTTTATTCAAACGAGGAGGTGATTGCAGAAACGAATGGCTATTTTTCAGACTTGGACAAATCCTATTATTCGGAAGGGATCAACAAACTAGAGCAGCGTTAGACGAAGTGTATAAGCCTAAAAGGAGACTATGTTGAAAAATAAAAAAGGTTTACCCCAAAAAATTAAGTAGTTTTTATTTTTGCACGGACTTTTCAAACGACCCTCGTAAGTGTAAGCGCCACAATAGCTGAGCTGTTAAAGTGGCGAGATTCACAAAGCTATAAATGTACAGTGCGTACTGGGTTCGATTCCCCCGGTCTTGGGCATAGCATTTTATTTACTGATTATAAATATTTACCATTTTAAGTCATACTTGCCGGGCTTAAACTTATAATTGTTAGTTAGTAAAATTAAGCCCTGAAGATGACCTAATCCCAAGATGGAAAGCTTTTTAAGCTTTTTATATGTAAATTTAGAAAAAAATTAATAAAAAAGGCTAACACTAGCAATAATTTCTCTTTCCTTGAAAATAAATTTTACCTAAAATTGTTTTATAAGATTTCCACAAAATAATACAATAAAATAGTTCTACAAAAATAATAATAATAATAATAATAATTAAAGGCACGTCAACATCTGAGGTTATTGGCGCCCGGAGCTTTATTTAGTGCTCTGCCAGCCTCCGGACAGTGTTCTCTCGTTACAGACAACACTGTTTACATCACTGGACAATAAGCTGTAATAAAACTCATAGAAAGAGAAAATCTAAGGGACCAGCAGCTGGGATTCGAACCCGAGATCTCTACGTGGGAATCAAAATACGCTAACCGTATAGCTAATCCCTTCCCTGTAGTATTTTCATAATAAAGATCCAGAGAAGGTGGTAATTTGGGACGAGATTGGAATTTGGGACACCTTTTGTGAAACCAGTAGTGCTATCTGTTAGTTTTTGGTGCCTTACTACTCTTTGGGGTAGGCTTTGGTCTGCTGCAGAAGGCAGCGCCGTCAATTGAGTGGCAGCTTTGTCCAAGAGAGGACTGTGTTGATTTTGTCAATGCTAAAAAGTTTTCTCAAGGTTGGTTTTCCTCTGCTTTTGGTTAATACCGAGGAAAGTTAGAATAATTTCCCTTAGACATTAAAAATGTAGAAAGAAGAGAGTTTTAATTGCCAGTATTATGGATTTCAAATATGAATGTATATTGGAAAAAAAATGAGGTTATATTGTACGCGGTGTATGGTGGTATTATGGGATATCGTTGTCCCAAATAACAACCTCGTCTGCCGAACAAGTGTGAAAAGTAACACTGAGGACGAAACTAGTGTCTTATAATTTTTTTTCTCTATAGAGTACTATAAGGGGCCTAAAAAGATATGCCTAGAACAAAATTAGGACCATCGCCGAAAGGGAAACATAAAAATTGGGATGAAAGGACATGGTTGATGCTATTAAAACTACAACGGAGAAAAAATTTGGTATTCGAGAAGCTGCACTTCACTTCAGGCCCCCAAAGTCAACATTGCATCGCCTATTATCAAAACGAACAGATTCTGAAGACGATTCCAATGTATCAGTTTCATCAGGTGAATCGGATTTGTCCATTCCACCCCAAAATTCGACACCAGATAATGAAACAGATGCGGATTGCATTTTTTTGCGAAGAAAATTTCAAGAACTCAGAAAGCCCGGAGAGTGAATGTGGATTGAGTGCATTGTTGGTTGTCGTTGGGCTCATATGGAATGCACTGCGTGTGAAAAGGAGTCATTTGTTTGTGATTTTTTGTGTCCAGTCCACACCTATCATGTCTTGACATTTCTCTAAGAAAACTGATTACACCCTAATTTTTTATCCTTAATGTACGATAATTGTGTAAAATATAGTTTTGTGGCATATTTAACGCTTATTTTTACAATTCATGGAGAAACGGAGAACATTAAATATGTATAATTATTATGTGTGTCCCATATTACGGACCACACTTTCTGAAAACCCAATATGGCACCACGACAGATTTTTTCAGTGTACGACTCGTAACTCCACAGACTCCTTGCTATAATCCACTCAGCACTCCATATTTACAAAGATAAATAATGTTATGTCTATGATTTTACTTCAGAGTAGATTTTAAATTCAGTAGTGTTCAAAATAATGCAAGGTAAAAAAAGACTGTCCCATATTACCATCTCATCTACTCTATTTAAATTAAAATAATTTCATTTGAAAAAGCATTAAAAACTAGAGTTATAGAATTCGCAACCAAAATTCAAGTGAATTTTTTTTTTAAAAAAAAAAAAGTAATTCACCCGAAAATACATTTTCCATTAAAGAGATTAAAAATATACATAAAAAAAGAAAAACATTATTTTATTACAAATCCTCCATTTGCAATTCTTCCCTCACAATTCTATAACCCCTTAAAAACCCGCATTCATCAATAAGTGTAAACACAATGCTATTTTTAGCGTATTTTATCTATTCTCATCCTATTTCGGCAGAACTCGGAGATTCTTTTCCTTGATTTATATCGTAATATTTTAAAACTGACTGAAGGTTTTAAAAGTTTATTGTTAATTATTTTATTTTCTTAAATTTTATTGTATTTCAGATACATTTTTTGTTTTGAGTTATGTAAAAAACAAAGTTAGCATTTCCTTACATGACTTTAAAAATGTAATTAACTTTTAGCAAATTATAGGCAATTTCCAAGTGTTAGCGTTAGGGTGTTAGTTTAAATTGTAGAATTATTTTTGGTCACCTGAGTGTACAACCAACTGGTAGAATATCACCAAGTGTACGAGGTGTGGCTATTAAATAACGAGACTATTGCTATAAAACATTTTATTTTAAATTTATACATATTTAGTTATTATCACCTTCAATATACACCCCTCCCCTATCACTACAACGCTCCACAGTGAATTTACCATTGTTCAAAACAGTGCTGGAAGTCTTTTTCTGTGAGCTCCTGCATGTCGCGTGCCGCTTTTTCTTTCACAGCTCCAACGGACTGAAATCGTGTTCCTTTTAATGCAGATTTTGATCTTTGGGGAATACAGATAAAAGTCACATGGGGCCAGGCGAATAAGGCGGATGGCCTAAAACTGGGATGTTGTACTTGGCTAGAAACTGTACTTGACAGACAATGCAGTGTGAGCCGGCTCGTTGTCTTGATGGAGAACCCCGTGACTTGTTCTTCCACAAATCGGGTAGTTTTTTCCTTACTCTTTCACGGAGTTGAGCCAAGTACCTCACGGTAGTAATGTTGATTAATTATAATCGATATTTTCATCCGTTTTGGACGTGGAAGGGCGACCCCGGGCGGTCATCATCTCCGACGTCTTCTCGGCCATCTTGGAAACGCTTGAACCACTCAAAAAACTCGCGCACGTGATTAACATTCATCGCCATAAACTTCTTTTAATAAAAGATAAGTTTCAGTAGCGGTTTTTATCAAGTTTTGATGTGAAATTTCACGACAATTCGCTGCTCTACTACATGTGTAGTATCATGTTTTCGCCAAAACGAAACTAACAGCTCTTACACAAACGACGCTTCCAGTCGGACAGATTTCATTACAAACAAGGGAGACGCTGCAATCGAAAGAGAAGCCTTTACGCTGCACAGCTGTCGGTCGTTAGGATTTGGCACATTACTTAGTTCTTCTGTAGCAGCAACAGTCTCGTTATTTAATAGCCACACCTCGTATGGAATATTTAATGTATGACTTTTTTTAAAAAAAAGTTGGTAAATTTACATCCGGTTTTGTTTTTTGATGCTTCTAGATAAAGAATAATCCATTCTAATCTAATTTTCAAAAAATAATTGTTAAGTTGAGTTTATTTTGAGCGCAGAAAATGAACTATGAAGTGAAAATTCATTTTTAGTTTTACTCAGATGAAACTGACAACTTACAAGTTGTTATGCTAGCCAGAACAAAAAAAAAGAACCTTCCGAGTCGCTGTAAGTTGACGGCCATCTTAGTGGTGTGAAGATGCTAGAAGGAAGAAAGATGAAATTAATGACCATCTGCGACCATTAATTTACAAAACAACAGGTTATATTTATATGTGTTTTACCAGGGCCAAGAGAAACGGTATGTTGAGGAATATAGAGGTGGCAAGAAGTGGTTTTCCTTACTAAGAAGAGATAGCCTCTTAGCTATTCGTTAGTTGAGAGTGGCGCAGTTTAATGATAAATAGACTGCGATTCTGCATAAGGGACGTTTTACGTTTAATATCGCTCAGCTCCCTAATAAGCAACATGAGTCTAACCCAAAATATTTTTCTAAAAGAAATAAAAGGCATTCCTCAACCTTTTTTTCAAAATATCTACTTGTAATCCAGCTTTTCCCCAAATAATTTTAATTAATGTTCATTATTTTTGGTGACTGATTCATAGTTTCAATTTGATGAACAAATAACTGCCAGTTTCAGTCATACATATTGGGGAACAAATAGTAGTCCGAGGGAGCCAAGTCTGGAGAATAGGGGGGATGTGAAACGAGTCGGAACCCTATTTCCATTAATTTTGCGACCACAACTGCTGACGTGTGAGCTGGTGCGTTGTCGTGATGGAAAAGGACTTTTTTGTGGGCCAATCGTGGGTGTTTTTCTTGCAGCTCGGTTTTCAAACGGTCAAATAACGATGAATAATATGCACCTGTAATAGTTTTACCCTTTTCTGGATAGTCGATGAGGATTATTCCTTGCGAATCCCAAAAGACAGACGCCATAATCTTTCCGGCCGAAGGAACGGTCTTCGCCTTTTTTGGCGCAGATTCCCCTTTGGTAACCCATTGTTTAGATTGTTCTTTGGTCTCAGGAGTGTAGTGATGTATCCATGTTTCATCCACAGTGACGAAACGACGCTTAAAGTCCTGCGGATTTTTCTGGAACAGCTGCAAACCGTCCTTGCAACACTTCACACGATTTCGTTTTTGGTCAAGCGTGAGCAATCGCGGCACCCATCTTGCGGATAGCTTTGTCATGTCCAAATGTTGATGCAAAATATTATGTACCCGTTCATTCGAGATGCCCACAGCACTAGCAATCTCACGCACCTTCACTCTTCTGTCACCCATCACCATATCATGGATTTTATCTTATGGAAACTTTTATTTTATGGAAACTTGTTGTGTGTTCTTCCAAGAGATGCTACTAACTAAACATAACCTCGATACGCGCCAGTAGTGCTATCTCTCTGACTTTGCACGGACTTTTCAAACGACCCTCGTATTAAACTTTATTATGCCGAGCTTTCGACCTAGGGACTAGGTCCATCTTCAGGGCTAATTTACGATGTAATAATAATAATAATAATAATAATAAAGCCTTTTATTCTTAGAAAAAAAACAATAACTACAAAAGTAATTTCATTTTTTGAACATAATAAATAAAAGACATGCACTGGGTCCAAAAGACCATCCATGGGATTGTTGCCCACAATAATATAATTAATTATCACAAAAATTGCTTTAAACTTTAATTATAATTAAAAAATCACAAAAATATTACTGAATATATTGTATTATACCGTTATTTATTAGAATTTGATTGAATTAGGTAATTGTGACGAAAATTCCAAGCATATTTAGAAAAATTAATGCTGCACGAGAATCGAGACCGAGACGAGAGTTGAGCGACCGAGACATTATATATATCTCAACCGAGATATATTCGAGAAATTTCGGTCTCGTCTCGGCTTTTCACATATTAATTTTAGCTACAAAATTATAAAATTGTGTTCTTTATTAATAAATAATCATTACGGGTATTAAATTAATTATTAAAAGATACGATTTTATTATATACGTTCAATATTACTATATCTTTTTGACTTCGAATTACATAATTTTTACATAAATTCACTAAATTTCACTGTTCATATCATTCATTCATTCAATTTCATAAATTTCACTATTAATAATCTAATACTTTGAACTTTGATATTATTTGAATTATATTTTAGAATTTTAGAATTAGTGAATTTGAAAAAAAAGACTATCTATGCACCTAAAAAATATTGCCACAAATTTTCGTTTTTAAGATACACTTTGCCCAAGCATTGATACATAAAAGAGCTTTTACAGAGTCAGAAGTTAGAGAAGATCTTCTATTGGTCATTATCATCGCAGCTTGCGAAAATAATCTTTCCGATGGCACTGAAGTTGCACAGATACTAAAAATATCTTTTATTAATTATTATAATATATTGTATTATATTAGAGAATAATAACAATTTTTGAAAAGATTATTAATAGCAAACCATATTTTGTATTCATTTTGATCGCCTCAGATATTGGGTTCATTTTTTTCATTTTTAATACTTAATAAACAAAAATTCAAAAAACCGAGATATCTCGACGAGACCGAGATTTTTAGCGACCGAGATCGAGATTGAGACGAGACACTTGTCATACGACACCGTGGCGAGATCTGCATAAAGTCTCGCCTCGTCTCGGTCTCGTACAGCACTAACAAAAATTTATAATTGGTTTCCATTCTTATAGTGAATGGATAGATAAATAGATAGATAGATAGATTTCTATATGTGGATGCCCTGGCCACGTACTGGTATAGATGGTTCCAGTTTTTACCATTTAGATATTGAATCACTTCCTCCCTTGACAACTGGGCTTTCCCCAACCACCTGCTACGGTACTCATTCAGCACAGGACATACCGCTAAAAAGTGAAAACAGTCTTCTTTTTCAGATCGATTGCACATGGTACAAAGTCCGCTCGAGTCCGAGGAAAAGGGTTTAAAATTTAGGTTTAACAATTGGCATCTCGACCGAAACAACACTCCCATATAGTGCAATTTATTTACATTCGTAATGTAACTTCGAGGACTTTCTCCTAATAACAATTCACCATATAAAAGGTGATGCTGCGATCGAGAGGCCAATAACAACCAGTGTTGCGAATAAAAAGTATCGACCCGGCAAACAACCATATCGAGACTTTCTCCCAACCTATCGCAATCTTCACCAATTTCCTCGATATTGCAATCATATTTCTCAGACATATCCAGCCATTCCCTGTACCAGTACAGCTTCTTTTGAATTATTTTCTTAGCGATAAACTGAGGCAATCGACTTTCCGGCAGCCTTAAGATTTTTAAAATGTATTTAAAATGCAACTGTAAAGTATATAGGTACATTATTTTACGTCCTATTTCTAAATACAGCATATAATTGGGAGTGGAGGGAGGAAGACCAAAAAGTTTCTTAATAAAAAAATCTCTGAATTTTTTCCACTTCATCAAAAGGCCTTATAGTGAATGGAATCGTTCTTTTAAGAACCATTTAGATATGTTATTAACTGCTCAATTGTCTTTACAATGTAATATTTTTACATCATTAAAGGGTTAGTATGTTGTGATGTGATAACAGAAGAAAAAAATATAATTTTTAATTATAAAAATTATAACTAGTGGTGCCAGTCAGACGCTAGTGCCGCGGTCAGTGCACGGGCAAAAGGGACCGCCCGCCAAAGACACACCGCTTTCAAAAGGGCCATTATACGGTCAGTATACAGTGACTACCTGGCTACAGCCCTTTGACAACATCCAACACCTTTCACCGGCCTATACAAGACTAGGGTCAACACACGGCAAGAGATGTTTGAGTGTGACCCGTAATTACAAGACTTGTCAATGTGTGGTGAGGGCTATATATGGTCTCTCTACAGGAAGTGGGGCATCAGTCGATGATTATTCTTCAGATTTTTACCACCGTAACCTCAAGATTCTACCAGCGAGTTACACCGCGAGCGCGTCCCTATCTAAGTGTTTAAACATATATCTATTCAACGTCGTTATAGTGGTGCATTCTAGTTACAATTTAAATCATTATAAATTATTGTTAAAATATATATATTTATTTTCCGAATATCAACTCTTTATCTATCTATCAAATCTCTAACTAATTCCCGCATCATAAACCTCCTCTTCAAGTCATCTGAACCCATTACAATGTCTTCTGCCTTGTCTGCTCATGGACTGAGTGTGATTTTAAAGACAATATCGCTTTAATTTCACCAAAGATCTGAAGAAATGGAAAGAAATATATTTAAATTAGAAGTTCAGCTGTTAAAACTTTACCATCATTGGTTTTTTTAGAAGTTTGCGAACTTTAAATACAGAGAATTAAGTGTGAGTTTTATTCAAATTAGTTTCTATAACATTTCGTGTAGAAATATAATACATATAGTCAAATGGAATATATTTCCGGCCTTCCATTTACCCCCTACTGGAAGTGTTAGGCCAATGTCCATCGGGACAAGAGTGGACAATTTACAATTCAAATATTTTTAAAAAGCTGTCGAGAGAAACCAAAATGTGGCCTGGCCAGGTCTAAAACTAGAAAAGTGTGAGATGAGAGATGACGGCACAGTTTTTGGGGGTTTTTTACTCTTGCTGTCTCTTAGTAAGTGGGGAAGTATTGTGGTCGTCGAACATGTTCGAAATTAAAAATTTTGTTTGCAAATACTTGTTTTGAGAAACTACTAACTATAATTTATTTTTTGTTTTTGCTAATTGTTTTTTTACGAGTATGTTCATTAACATGAAATCTACACATAGTGCTGCACGAGAAACGAGACAAATCTCGGTCTCGGTCTCGGTACCGAGACCGAGACGAGACTTGAGCAACCGAGACCGAGACCGAGATCGAGACATGATATATATCTCGTCGAGAAATCTCGGTCACGTCTCGGTTTTTCAAATATTAATTTTTAGCTACAAAATTATAAAATTGTGTTCTTTATTAATAAATAATCATTACGGGTATTGAATTAATTATTAAAAGATACGATTTTATTATATATGTACAATATTACTACTTCTATTTGACTTAGTACAAATGTACAAACAGAAAGCCAATTCGCCAAAACACTATAAATGACCAAATTAACCTATAACTCTGACACACTCTTTAAAGTCATTCCATAACACAAACACAGCTTAGTAGCAAACCTCAATCAAAACACTACAGTATAACGAACACAAAAGTGCGTGATCTGTACTAAGTAAAGTAAGCAAAGTAAAGTAATCGCCTATTTTTTCAGGCGGGGCTTTACGTCCAACTACCAGTTTGGTGTCACGGAAGGAGGCGACTAGCAAACATACTTTACTATAAATTTCTCATATTAACCATTAAATAAAATCCAAGGCCTAAGACCGGGGAATCGAACCCAGTACCACAATACACATTAGCTTCGCAGGTCTCGCACCGCTCGGCTACCGTGGCGGCCCCCTTCGAATTACATAATTTTTACATAAATTCACTAAATTTCACTATTCATATCATTCATTCATTCAATTTCATAAATTTCACTATTAATAATCTAATACTTTGAACTTTGATATTATTTGAATTATATTTTAGAATTTTGGAATTATTGAATTTGAAAAAAAAGACTATCTATGCACCTAAAAAATATTGCCACAAATTTTCGTTTTTAAGATACACTTTGCCCAAGCATTGATACATAAAAGAGCTTTTACTGAGTCAGAAGTTAGAGAAGATCTTCTATTGGTCATTATCATCGCAGCTTGCGAAAATAATCTTTCCGATGGCACTGAAGTTGCACAGATACTAAAAATATCTTTTGCCATTCTAGACAAATTTTTGAAGGAATTCTCAAGTGTTTTCCACCATTCTAAAATGTCAACGTCTACTGGTGCTTGGTCTAATTTGGTGTAATTAATTATTTCTGTCTTCCATGCTTCGGTGATATTTGCTGATTTTTGAGCAAATGTTGCAAAAATATTGATGCAGTCGTCGTCGTCGTCAAAAGGTGAATCATCAGATTCTTTATCTTCACCAACAGCCATAATTAATGGAGCGGGAAGTTTGTTGGGAGGTGTATTTTTTATTTCACGAATCGACTTGTTATAGCAGGCAGATATGTTATTTGGGTCTTTCATTTGGCGCGTTTTCAACATCTTTTTGAAATTATATAAAGATATATAACAGTAATAGTAATGTATGATGCATTGAAGTGTAAGTAGTTGTCTTCTTTTACACACATTTTCATTACCAATATATAAATTAAATTAATTATTAGAAAATAATAACATTTTTTGAAAAGATTATTAATAGCAAACCGCTTTTAATACTTAAACAAAAATTCAAAAAACCGAGACCGAGATATCTCGACGAGACCGAGACCGAGACTTGAGCGACCGAGACCGAGATCGAGACTGCATAAAGTCTCGCCTTGTCTCGGTCTCGTGCAGCACTATCTACACATTAGACAAGTTATGACAAAACATCTCAAACCTCTTATTCTAATAATTGGCAGCTCTAGTTAGACTAATGTACTACTGTATAATCATACCTAAATGGACCTACGTTTGGAATATTAGGTCTAAGCCGAACAGACACAATTACGGGCAATACAATCATTTTCCAATTTAAGATACCACAGAAAATAGTTGATGTCTCTTTCTACGTAATTAATATCAAATTGCATCTCGATTCCAAGGAAAAAATACCTTCCTATACTCTCTTATTGCCCCAAAATATTTTTGGTACAGTTACTCGCCTCAGATACCATTCTTAACCAACCCTCGAAGCCATCTGGAACAGCTGGTGACCCCCGAGAGAACACCTTCGGGTCTGAACCGCTTCCAATTAGTAATTTCTCCTCTTCCTGCTTCTAGAAACATCTAGATTCTGACTATTCATCTGATTTGCAAATTGTGTTCTCATCTAAGCAAATTTTTTAATTTTGAAATTAAAAAAGAAAAATCTGGCATCGATACTCGAAGACTTTTTCTTAGTACAATTTTTGAGTTGCTTACAGAGAGCACTTCTCAACTCCCAAAATTCCTCTTAATCATAATGTTGAGAAATTTCACGAACATAACTTGATAAAAATATGATCTTTAAATTTGATTCAAGACTTTCAAATTTCTGGAACGATATTTGTGCCAGGAAAATAGAAGATATGAGCCGTTTATTTTGAAAGTGAGGCAAGTCCATTTTTGAAAAAATTGAAGATAATGGTAATTATAGATAAAACTTAGTATGATCTTTTTATCTGTAAACAATTTAGGTCCATCTTAGGTTGAAATTATTTAACCGTACAGCAAACTTTAACTCCGGTTGCTGTATGGTGAAGCAAATGTGATGGTTTAACATCATGTCTTATCTATCTATCTTTGATATTGGTAATCGGTGATTGTACAATATTTCATAAAATTTATTATTATTTAATAAGAATAAGTAGATCTTAATTTTGTGTTTCGATAATAACACCAACATCGGGAAATTTTAGTACTATTGGCAACACTGAAAAACTGTAAATTGTATAACATTCGACTTATATTATCGGCTATCCAAGTAAGTTGTGTTGTTTTGTGCTCGGTGTACGAAAAAAAGTTTCATTATTTGAAAATTAATAACGGATTATGGTTTATTTTATAAAAAGAAAAAAATGGCTGAAACCGATTACAACGGTAATTATAACTCTGATGCGTCTGAAAGTGAATTTGGTAGGTACCAAATATAAAATAAAGATACTTTTCTGGGTAATAACGCCATTTCAATGAAATCCTCATTTGCCAAGTAATTTTATTATGTTTGTAGAAATAAGACCCATGACAATCGGTAATAAAAGAAGAATCTTGGAATCAGAATCTGAATACGAAGGCAATTCGGACCAAAATGATTCAAAAAAAGAAGAAGAATGTTGAACTATTGATTAGTATTTTGTTTTTATTGTTAAAAAAAGACTGATACGACTGAAATATTATCCATTTAAAACTACGATTACGATAATTCATTAATTTTGAAAGTGAGGCAAGTCCATTTAGTTATAATAAAACCTTTTCTTAGCCAGCACTATAAACACTATTGGATTATAAACTTACATTATCTAACACCACAAAATACAAAAAATATGTCTATTAATATTTACCAATATTTTTAAATTTATTGATACGCAAAACCTTAAATATCTCGAAATAACAAAAAAAATGAACTTGCCCCACTTTCAAAATAAACGGCACATATCAAACTATGGTTTAGTAGGAAAAGAAATAAATGCGTTGTAGCGGAAAAAAAAAAAAATAAATTAAGTTAGTATACCGACAAGATAAAGTAGTAACATCGACGTAACTATGACTCACGGAGCATGAAATGTCCAATAAGAAGGGAGGAAGTATTGCCGTTGGGCAAACCCCAGAACTTTGTAGGGAAGTTGTGGCAAACTTGAAGTGATAGAGGGAGACCCTCCATCCCATTGGATGGAGCTAAGATATATATCTAATAAGGCGGAAATCTAGCCACGAAAGAGCCTGCGGGTTTAGTGGTCCTTTTCCTTACTAAAGTTATATGTTGACCTAAGGCCGTCTCCTACGAGGACCTTACAGTCATACTGCTTTGCAGAAGATTACCAATTGTGCGGTAATATTTTAATGAAGACATAAAATAATATGATGTCACTCACAAATCTAAAATTAATCAATTATTCATATTTCTCATGAAACTTTATTCCTAAATTAATGTTCTTTAACTTTTTTTTAGCATAAATAGTTATTTATTTAACAAGTGTGGAAAGTAGTACTTTTCCTCACGCGAGGCAGGGTTTGCACGCACGAGCGAGCGAAGCGAGGCGAGTGCAAGTGCAAATTGCCGAGTGTGAGGAAAATACTTTACACTCGAGTTAAATATTATATTTTTTCTGCAACTATTAGATTTATTAACTAAAAAAATTAAAAATTTCATTTTTACAGTCTACAAAAAGTAATTTATTTATTATAAACATTTATTGTTATATTACAATTATTTACATTACTTACGTATTTACATTACTTATTACATTTTCAGCTGTTTCTTTTATTGATAGAGGAGTGTTTTCTAAACAGGCATCACTAGAATCCATTTTAAATTTCTATAAGGTAACACTATAACCTTTTTAACTGTTATAATTAAAAATATCTAATTATTTATTAAAGTATTATTTTTATTTCTATATTCCTTTCAATTTTTATTTTATTTTTTAATATTCGTTTTAAATAAGCTTATTAATGTTTCACAGAAAATATTTATGTTAATAACAAAACTTCTTATATCAAGGAAGCACAATAAAGTTTTTCCACTCACTAGTGAGGAAAGTGACACTAATGAGAGGTTTTCCCCACTAGTGTGGGAAGTTGGGCATTACACAGCTGGTTTTAATTGAGTAATGAGAACTTCCCTACATGGTTGCAGAAAAAAGTTTTTACAGAAGCTACGCCTTCTGTAGGACACAATAAAATCAACAATTAGAACATAAAAGTTTAAGAATCATTCCGAACGAATAATAAAAATTAACGAGAAGAAATGTATTTTTAAAACAATGCAAAAACTTCAGAATTTCGCATTAAATAACGCATACCGGAGGCTACTAAAATATTGTCGTAAAATAAGAATATTGTTAATCGTTTTTTTGGTGGCAAAAAAAAAACTGTGTCTGTGTCATGGACACGGCCGTGTGTTGTACGTGAATACGTTTACGTAACGGGTTATATTTTTTATATAAAATATTTTTATTTATGTATTTAGGATGAAATCAAGGAAACAAATCGACGATCGAACACAATCTATGCCTATACAGTCCGTTATCGATGTAGAAGACTTGCATAATTTCAACCGCCCCAGCTGCAGATGTACTGACACCGTCGTTGATCCGCTTGGCCGCAATCATTCTTTTACGTTCCCGGCACAGCTTGACTCGGTCATATGGTGTTTTATTATTACCATTCGACTGTTCTTGAGAAGCCCTTTCCAACCGTATACGATCTCTGTATTTGGTTTTGGCTTTTCGACGCGTATAGGCTGCACATTATATATTTTTTTATTCTAACACCTTATTATATTCACTGTCACTATTTTACACCAATGTTTTATATACAATCAATAGATTGTGACGACAGCTGACGATTAAAACTTAAACGAACATCGTAGCTTCTCCGAGTCAAAAGTTAGTACTAATTGCAAATCTCGATACGCAGCAAAATGATCTCAAAATGGCGGCGCTTCCCCCTCCACCGCGCGCGATGCGTCACAGTCCTCGCTTATCGTAATGAATTCTTTGATCCTTTAGCTATCCAGTGGTCTAATTTAATTTTGGATGTAGACGATAGATTGGAAACTATAATGCCAAACTGTATCCCCCGATTTTGTTATCATTAGGTTTTTTAGATTGCCTCCATATGATAGCAAATTTAAAGACGTATTCACGTCAAAATATAGGATATTGCCGATTTTAGAAGCATAATTTTTTTTTTTTTTTTTATTCATCGCTCAGCTTTTGACTCAGGTGACCCCACATCATTATCAAGTTTTCTCTCTGCGACATCTCTCATTAAAATCTTAATATTTCTTCTTACGTATTCCTTTATCAGAAGATGAATCCAGATGGATTCATATTTTTTCCATACGTTTACAATGAATTTCAGCATTTTTAGCCTACAATTTATATGAAAAATTGACATAAGTTTCGCCATCTCTATTTCATGACAAAAGGTTGCCGTCAGTTAAACCTTATCTCCTAGCTCGCCAATCTCCGTCACTAGTCTTCTAGGAACCATCAACTCACCGATATTGTCCTGCCAATCTTCTTGATGACCTCATGAAAAGTTATTGCGAAATATATATTGCTCGAAAGGGAGGATCAAGGGGTGGGGGGACGCCACCAACACATAGAATTACTATTGACATAGGATGACCAAACAAACACATGGGTCTAGACCTAACATTAATGACAGGAATTATAGTACCTTTTGTTCATTTTACACTTGAAATTACAAAAGTAATGGCTGACCCTTGGGGGGGGGGAATCTGGTGACCACTATTTTACCAAAGGGCACAAGGACGACTTCACTTTTTTGACGCTCAAGGACTACTAAGTTTGAAACTAAGTTCATCATTCAGTAAACTCATCACTGCGTCCTTCAAATGTCAAATTTGACCTACTTAAAAATTCCATTTTCGATTTCTACAGACTTGGGAAGACCGAAAATCAGAAAGTAGTACAAGTATGGAGCACTTTTTTAAGTTTTTGAGGTCTAAAAATGTTGGTTTCGATGAAAATTAAATTTCAAAAAGTGAATTAAAACTTTTTTTTATTAAGTTTGAAACTTTAGTTTTGAAACTATTGTAATAATAATTCATTTTTCTATGAGAAGGAGAATTTCAATTTTCCAACAACCATCTCTAGAGATACACCTGTGAGGTAAATTAATTTCAGATGTAGAGTGCACTAATAAAGGATGCTGTCCATTACAGTGTTGTCTACCCACTCTCCTAGAAATATGCGCATGTTGGGTTTCTATACTCCTGGTAGTATTATTGTATAAAAACCGAGCTAATAATACGGACAGTGTCATACAGTCTAGGGGTTCAGAAGTACATGAACATGGTGGCTAGAGTGCAATATCATGTAGTTAGTCCGCTACGCAAGGCTCTTATGATAAAATATCTACCTCCACGTACTGAACATGGTTTTGGTATGACATTGGTGGCGGAAGTTGTTAATAAAAAAAATGTTCAAAAAATCGTATATATATACTGTTTGCAATGTAATTTAACTCAATCTGTCATAACACGGTGGAAGTGGTTGGCAATTTCACTGTTATTGTTATTGTTTTGTTTTATTTGGCGGGAATTAAAGAGTAATTGTTGGGAAGAAATGTGCAGGCGGGAAAAGCTTTGAGGATTTATCGCCCAGTGTTGTGGAATAGCAGGGATTATATTAAAAAAATAAAATTATATTTTCAACAATATTGAAAGGAGAAATAGGAATATATCGGAGAATTAATGGTGCCAAGAAGTCCCTAGTGACGGGGATTCCTCATGATCATGAGATCGATAGCAAAAGTTAAACCTGACGACCACCTTGGTTGCAAAATAGAGATCAGTGGCGAACGTTTTGTGTAGTCTGCATTCTTATGATAGGCAAGTAAGTGGTGATAGGTTGGCCTAAAACTTGAAAAAACTCTTCAGAAGAGCAAGAGTGGTGCAAATGGATTGCATAGAGGTGTCTAAAGAAGTACAGGAGCATGGATATAACGGAATTAGTGGCTCGAAGAACTCAAGAAACTATACGGAGAACCTGACCATAGTTTCTTGTATCAAAAAAGGGCAGACTGAGGTGGCTCGGCCATGTTGAACGGATGCCCCATCACGGAGTTCCTAAAAAAGTACTATATGGACACCCAAGGGGGCGCAAGACGTAGAGGTCGTCCCAGGATAAGATGGTTGGATGACGTAAGAAAGAGATCTGCGAAAGATAGGTATTAGAAGATGGCGCCTAAAAGCCGAGCATCGGGCACTCTCTCTTAAATGAGGTCCAGGTCTTATTATAGGACTGTAGCACCATGGGAAGAAGTGGCTCAAAAGATTGAAAAAAGAAAAAGTTAGGATATTAAAGTCTTTTAAAGAAGAGATGGTCACAAGTGGGTTCCGTAAAGAAGTAGGCTGAGAGTAAGGTGTTCGACCCCCCTCTTATAAAATCGACAGTTGGCGCTGGTCGCGCCGTCCATTAACAGTTGGCACAACTGAAAAAGATGAAGGAGGGGAGACTCCAGCTTGTGCTGAGCAGTTGCCCTTGGTCTTCTCAAAAGAGTGGGGGGCTATGTCTGATTTTATCTGTGTGTCCGCCATTACTTGGGCGTTAGCGTCCTTGTTTCGTCAATGTTAGATCAGTTGGTCCTTGAGCGTCTAAAAAAGTGAAGCCGTCCTTGTGCCCTTTGGTAAAATAGTGGTCACCAGATTTTTTTCCCCAAGTGTCAGCCATTACTTTTGTAATTTCAAGTGTAAAACGAACAAAAGGTACTGTAATTCGTGTCATTAATGTTAGGGGCCGTACTTAAATTACGTAACGCAATTTAAAGAGCTTTTTAATCCCTCCCCCCCGATGTAACAGATCGTAACAAAATGTCAACCTCCCCTCCCCCCCTAGCCAAATGTACGTAATTTTTTGTTATGGAATATCGTCATTGCATAGTATTTAATTAAAATCAAACATATATTTTTTATTTATTACTTATTTAATTACATTATCACTTAGTATGAAGGTTGGCTATAGTAGAATTTGGCGCGAAAAATATCGTTA
The DNA here is from genome assembly GCF_049639745.1 of Rhodnius prolixus. NCBI lineage: Eukaryota > Metazoa > Arthropoda > Insecta > Hemiptera > Reduviidae > Rhodnius > Rhodnius prolixus. Next base: position 15,977,240 of record NW_027411582.1, on the reverse strand, counting down.
GTATTTTTCCATTAATGACCAAAAAATTATAGATTCAATTGGAAAAATTACGTACAAGCATTAAAAAAACCCCTCCCCCGAACCATAACGAATGGTAACAATCGAGCCTTACCCCCCTCCCCCCTTGCGTTCGTTACGTAATTTAAGTACGGCCCCTTAGGTCTAGACCCATATGTGTTTGTTTGGTCTTCCTATGTCAATAGTAATTCTAAGTGTTGGTGGCGTCCCCCCCACCACTTGATCTCCCTTTTTGAGCAATATATCTATTTCGCAGTAACTTTTCATGAGGTCATCAAGAAGATTGGTAGGACGATATCGGTGAGTTGATGGTTCCTAGAAGTCTAGTGAAGGAGATTGGCGCGCTCGGAGATAAGGTTTAACCTGACGGCAACCTTTTGTCATGAAATAGAGATGGCGAAACTTATGTCAATTTTTCATATAAATAAGATGGAGTAATAAGTAAAGCTTGTAGGCTAAAAATGCTGAAATTCATTGTAAAAACAAAACATTTAAAGAATAAGTCAAAATTAAAAAACGTATGGAAAAATAAATGAATCCAGATTCTGATAAAGAAGAAATATTAAGATTTTAATGAGAGATGTCGCAGAGAGGAAACTGGATAATGATGTGGGGAAGGAGTTGTTTGTTAAGGTTGGCAAGAACTAAAAGGCTGTAGAACTGGAATGGTAGAAGTCAAGCAAACATGTGGGCCACGCTAAGAAAGACCGCCAGAACTGGAACAAAGAGAGAACGTTGATCCGCACACCAGACAAGAGAAATCAGATGTGGTTGAACAAGAAGATGGGTGCGGTAGAGAGGCTATGATGCTGTGGAGCCACTTGGTCAAAACCCACGCCACTGAATTATCTTTTTAATTGGTCTGTCAAATGCACTGACATGGCTGCGCTACCCGGACCTGGGGCTCTAAAGGCTTGAAAGACTGGTTTAGGGGGGGCCGCGGAGTGAGAGAGAAAGCCACTTCATTTGCCCCCATTATGTACTAACCGAACGGACTGCAGGGAAGCTAGCCTCCACCATTCACGGCCCTTTTCACGGCCACAAATTTTACCATCACTTTACCTTGCCATATACCTCTTGCATACATTACTTATTTCTCAACTGTCAATATGGGATAACTACATCTGATAATATAATATTTAAAATATCTTTTTCTCATCTGGTAATGACAGTCAGTATTTTCAAAAAACGACTACTCGTACTTCCTACGTAAAGCGCTCTCTGAATTTGGCACTTTGAATTAGGTAGCTTTTTCGGGCCAACAACTTATTTAAAAGCCATTCTCTATCAAGTAGACCCAGAGATTATATTATGTCAGTAATTATATCTAAAATTCATATTTTTATTTCATAAAGTAAAATATATAATTTGAAATAATTCTAAAAAATAAAATAACGTCAGTACGCAATTTATGAATTACAACATGCAATTCTTAGCTTGCCAAGAAACAGTTACTAAATCTATTAATTGCCGTAACGTTGTTATTATTCAATAAAATGGTGCCGAAACCTGGTACTCTGAATTTTGATTTCGTTTTCTTAAAACGCATCGGAAAATACTAACAATATGAAAGCAATCCTTCCGTTGGTGCGAAGATGTAGCGATAACATTTATTGCAGATTAGTTCAACAGCTGATGAGTGAATCTCTGCATTTTGTTACCAATATTGGGTCTGTGAAATCACTGCTTCTTCTTGAATATTCTATTCTTAGTGAAATAATGGAAGATTTGAAAGCCATGAAGTTGGCAGCAAAAATTTTATAAGGTTTATTATTGCAAGCATTTGGTCAAATTCAGAATACGTCACTGCTGAATTACGCTTCTATTTGGATACTTCAGTTTGTTAAAAGAAATATTCATTCATAGGTTAGGAATATTTGATTGCACATGCGACTAAAGGTCACCCGTAATGTAATTTTGTTGTTTACGACGCAATTCTATTTTGAACGAAGCAGCAGCAAATGCAGGTGATGGCATTCTCGATTGATTCCAGTACTATGTTCACAGTGTCTAAGGACAAATCTTCAATAATTATCAACGCTTTAGTTGTGAAATCCATGTTCATATTTAAATTTTCCTTTCGTATTCGACGAAAAATATCTCCAACCATGTGCGATTTATATATATATCTTTCATAATTCTGTTGGAGATGAAGGTAAACAGTCAAGATATTATCAGCCAATCAGAAAGAAGTACAGCTAGACACTTAATACGCATTGGCTGATATTTCCCTTTCCACTGCTCCGCCCATCATACAAAGATTCTACCTATAAGCTCCTATACCGTAAACCAAGCATAAATTTGACGATAGTTTGGTATTATAATTGCAGGAAATGGCATGTTCATGCACAATAGATCTCATTTAAAATCTGTTTTAGATTAATGATTATTTAATTTTCTTAATTAATAACAAACAATTTCTACATAATTATCATGGCTAGAAATTTATTCAATTAGCCTAAAATGTTAATTAAATCTTGTCCCGCCAGTTTGCTGCATGTTTAGCTACAAATTTTGCTAAAATTCGTTTTGAAATAGAAAACAATTGACATAATTGTGTAATTGATGCCAGTTCTATTATTATTAGCAAGAGAATTTGCTGGTGACTTATTAATTTTTATTAAAAAAAAATTTGGAATAGAATGCATTAACAAAAATTCAGTTTTAAAATTTTAAAAACACGAAATTAATAAATAATGTTTATAAAAAAGTGTTCAAATCCAATTACAACTCTCTGCAAGATGGTGGATCGATCTCTGGTCACCATTTCTTGGGTTTCGAATAAAAAAATAAACTCTTTTACCACTATTTTTGTATTTTTCAACATGATGTGCTCCTCAGTTTTTAAAAATAATAAATCTCATTTTCTGTTTACCACTGAATAAGATGAATTTAAATTATGTTCACTAATTGCGCGACTTACAAATTTGTAATTGATTACGTTATTTATAATCGATTGGTTAGGCGCCACGGTAGCCGAGCGGTTAGAGGCGAGACCTGCGAAGCTAATATGTATTGTGGTACTGGGTTCGATTCCCGGTCTTTAGGCCTTGGATTTTATTTAATGGTTAATAAAAGAAATTTACAGTAAAGTATGTTTGCTAGACGCCTCCGTCCACGACACCTAATTGGTAGTTGGACGTTAAGCCCCGCCTGAAAAAATAGGCGATTACTTTACTTTACTTACTTTTTTTAATCGATTGGTTTAGAAACAAAATAGGCCGATCTGCAAATATAATTTGTTTTGATTGAAACAATTAAATTTAATTACTAGAAATAAATTTAAGCATTTTATAGCTAATCTATTTCTCTGCCCGTGGCCACCACTTTTCATTTAAATTCTATCTAGTATAATCACATTTTAGACAAACAATCAAAGCTTTTTAATTGAATTGTGAGTTAGAAAGTGTATTTCTAATTCGTTGTAGTTTGCATTCTATTGCAAACTAGGCGGTGGTTAGAGTAATCAGGCATCGTGCTTATCATTTCTTTTTTCTTTTTAAGAAGCACTTTAATGGGTGCATTAGCAGAGAATATCAGGTTTTAAGTTCAAAATTATGCTCGCTTTTAACTGAAGCGGAAATTAGGAGCCTTATCAGGTAGGTGTCAGTGCCAGATAACAATGAAGATATCAGTCCGCAGGAGCGAACTAGTATTCCTTTATTTTCTTCATCAACATGCTGTAATTTTACCCTTTCTCCATTTATTAATAAATACCTGGTGCTAAATAATTTTTCTTTTAAATATTCTACTTTTTAATAAATTTATGTATATTAAAACTGTCCGATAGTAGTGTTGTACGAGGGTCGTTTGAAAAGTCCGTGCAAAAATAAAAACTACTTAATTTTTTGGGGTAAATCTTTTTTATTTTTCAACATAGTCTCCTTTTAGGCTTATACACTTCGTCCAACGCTGCTCTAGTTTGTTGATCCCTTCCAAATAATAGGATTTGTCCAAGTCTGAAAAATAGCCATTCGTTTCTGCAATCACCTCCTCGTTTGAATAAAATCTTTTTCCCGCCAGCCATTTCTTCATATTGGGGAACAAATAGTAGTCCGAGGGAGCCAAGTCTGGAGAATAGGGGGGGATGTGAAACGAGTTGGAACCCTATTTCCATTAATTTTGCGACCACAACTGCTGAGGTGTGAGCTGGTGCGTTGTCGTGATGGAAAAGGACTTTTTTGTGGGCCAATCGTGGGCGTTTTTCTTGCAGCTCGGTTTTCAAACGGTCCAATAACGATGAATAATATGCACCTGTAATAGTTTTACCCTTTTCCAGATAGTCGATGAGGATTATTCCTTGCGAATCCCAAAAGACAGTCGCCATAATCTTTCCGGCCGAAGGAACGGTCTTCGCCTTTTTTGGCGCAGATTCCTCCTTGGTAACCCATTGTTTAGATTGTTCTTTGGTCTCAGGAGTGTAGTGGATGTATCCATGTTTCATCCACAGTGACGAAACGACGCTTAAAGTCCTGCGGATTCTTCTGGAACAGCTGCAAACCGTCCTTGCAACACTTCACACGATTTGAAAATCACTCGACTTCCTCGATTCAAACGAATGCCAAACACAAAGAAATAGACCGATCTGGCTGAAACTTGGTGTGTGTTCTTCCAAGAGATGCTACTAACTAAACATAACCTCGATACGCGCCAGTAGTGCTATCTCTCTGACTTTGCACGGACTTTTTAAACGACCCTCGTATAAGGGTTGATCGACAAAAAGTGCACAACAAAGCGTAACGTTGATATAAAGCAGTGCTAAGTTTTAGAAACAAGAGATCAGTATCAACACTTTTTAAAAATAAATAACATAAATATAAGTTTTATTTTATATTATCACAAATAAACTTTTACTGTGCAATAAAACTAGAAAACCATAAAAAAATGTTTTGAATTAAAATCTATTAATTATTTTTAATGAGAAAAATGTGCTTGTTCACCTTTACACAGTAAATTAAATCTGGGATAAATATTTGTTATTGAAGGTCTCAGAGCATTTTCAATATTTCTTATATTGGGACAGTACTTTGTTTTTTATTGACGTTGAAGTTGAAAATGATGATTCACTTAAGTATATGGTACCAAATGGCAAAAGAACTTTCAATGCTTCGTCAGAGATGGTTGGATACTCTTGTTTAAAACTCCAATCCAAAAAGTTGCTAAACTGTTCTTGGGAAATTCAAGTTTTAAGACTTCAGCATCAGCAGAAAGTTCTGCAAATTCTTGTTGTGCCATTCACCTTGATCCATTTCTATCTGGAATGGTTTCAATGTCCAATCAAAATGATTAGATTCAATCTAACTTGTCCAAATGACCAAATCTGTTGTACTTCCTGAAGACAGGTTAAAGTTAAATTATTATTAATAATATGGACCACTCATGCTGTTAAACATTTCATATGAGTTGTTCTCTATTTTAGTTTTCCAAATGATTAATTTTTTTTATGAATGCTTTTACTTTATTTATCAGGTGGAGAATGTTAGTATTTTCTACCTGAAGAGACAAGTTTAGTTCATTTATCTTCTCAAAAATATCTGATAAGTAGCATAATTTACAAAGCCAAATGTCATTTTGAAAAAAAAATTTATATTTAGAATTACTATCTGATAAAAAAAATACAACATTACTTCATTTTTCAAAGCAACTAATCGTTTTAAAGTTCCCCTTCTCGAGAGTCATCTTTCTTCTGTATGAAATAATAATCTTTCATAATCAGATCCCATATTATGGCATAAGTTTGCAAAAATACGACTATTTAGAGATCTAAAATTAATTGCTATAATCGTATCTTGTAACACCGAGTTTAGGTCTACTGAGATTTGTTTTGCAACAAGAGTTTCTCTGTGAACAATAAAATGGGTGAATGTAATATGGTTATTACTGGCCAATAGAACCGTAGGTATGTAGAGGGGTAAACCATGCTCAATTACACGCCCACATACCACTTCCAAGTTCCACCATTAAGACTTTTTAGGCTAACTATTCTTAACAAAAGTGTATTCTAGAACTTTTTCACTATTTTTTTCCTCCATAGGTATTCATTTATAGTATTCATTCATAAAGAATGAATTAATGCAAAAACCAAATTACATTATTTTGAACATTTATTTTACGTTTCACCAACAACTACAGTTTATGAATGATTGCAGAATATGTTACATTTTAATTATGATGTGCCTAATTTTGATTTTAATACGGAAATTAGGAGCCTAAGGCTTTATTTATAAGGTGTTATTTATATTGCGTAAGGTGATTCTTTATGAAATACCTACAGAGGAAAAAATAGTAAAAAAAATTCTAAGCTATTGTTTTAATTGTAAAATAAAATGAACTAAAAAATAGGGGAAAACACAATAACTAAAACACGTAAAACATAATAATATACTTAATACTCTTAAGGGTTTGAATAAACACAAATTAACATAAATATAGTTTATTCGCATAATTCATAAGGCATAACATTCATAAAGCGTAACTTCCATAAAGAGTGACCAAACTCAACTCCACTAAGGAATATCTCCAACTACCTGCTACCCTGTTGCACCCCTAACGGTCAGCCTTTCTCTTACACCCTCAACAGGGTTGCCAAATATCAAACATTTCAAATTTACTACATAATAGATATATTTAGCATTAAAAATCCTAATGGCGGATCGAACAAGTGTTTAGTGGGCGTATATACTGGCCAATAGAACCGTAGGTAGGTAGGGGTAGACCACGTTCAAGTACACGCCCACATACCACTTCCAAGTTCCACCATTAGGACTTTTTAGGCTAACTATTCTTAACAAAAGTGTACTCTAGAACTTTTTCAGTATTTTTCCCTCCTCAGGTATTTAATAATGAATGAAGTTATGCAAATACAAAAATAAATTATTTTTAACATTTATTTTACGTTTCACTAACAATTACGGTTTATGAATGATTTCAAAATATATTATATTTAAATTATGAAGGGCCTAATTTTTATTTGAGAATTTTGTTAGAATAAAAAAGTTAAATTAAAAATTACATTAATTTTTATGGTTTCGTTTTGAGTATTCTGACCACCCACAGAAGTCCAAACACTTTTTCAGATACCGGTAGACCTCAAAACGGATATTTCCCGTGCTCATTCAAAAAATAGAAAATCTGCACGATAGCATTACCTCCTATTATTAGTAGTAAGAGAAACTAACTTCTTATCGAAGTGAACAAACAGTATTACCAAATATTCTTGAACTAATCTTATAGGAATTAACTTGAAGTGTCGCCTGGCTGATAATTCAATAGAATTAGTTAACCCCCTTGGTCTTGATGATTTCAGCTTAAGAATTGATTGCTGCTACTATCTCTGTCTGAACGATGTCTCTCTTAGCTAAGCTTACAGTGATACCAAACGTTGATTAGCCCCTTACTTGAGGGGCTATAACATCTTTGCAAATCCTTCTCTCCTATTAATACCAAGTTATCCGCAAAAGTAACTATACAGAAGGCAATTGTTTGCAGCTCTACTCAATTTAATAGATCTGTCTTAAGGTAGGTCAGTGTAGTCGAAAGCCACAAGACGTCGCATGTTCTTTCTCAGTTTTAATTCTATGATTTACGAGGGTAATCTTCGTTTGCTATATGAAAGTTTTCTTGTCCTGCATGTTGCTCAGAGTATACCTATACTTCGATTTGGTTTCCTGTAAGTCGTATTTCATTGGCAATTATTCCTGGTTCATGGTTGTTCTACTGTTTGTCTTTTAATTCAATAAACATCCTTTATAATTATTCTTAATTATCATCCACAATACCTAAATCAATTTTGCCATTAAATATTTAATGGTCTTGAAAAATTCATTTAATTTTTTCACTTTCTTTTATTTCTTGTCCAAACTTATGTAAATGCGCGAACGAAAACTGAAGACAATCAACAATGCAAATACTACACCCGCCCGTCTCCAGTTGCTGAAAAGTTTACATATGCAAATTTCGAAACAAAAAAATTAGATATAATTAATTCCAGAATTATCTATTATTAAACAAGTTTTCCGATCATCAATATTCATTATTAATCCTTCAATTTTCTTAAGTATTCAGCTTTTAAGAATTTTCTTTTTCAAAGAAAGATGTTTTAGAAGAAAAACATTGTAATTTTCTCGCATTATTTCTACGTTACAAAATTACAAGCAAGAAAATAATATGTAAAATGTGCAAGTGACCTTAAGTGATTGAATTCTGTTTAATCTTTGGTACGTTCTTTAGACGTTGCCGAACGGTTTTCTGACTGAATTATGGTCAATCTTTAGTAAGCAGTACGGTAGTTTAGGTTTTATTCGTTGTCAGACAGTTTTCTGACTGAATTATGGTTATTCTTTAGAAAGTAATGTGGTAGTTTAGATATTAGTCGTTGTCAGACGGTTTTCTGACTGAATTATGGTTAATCTTTAGAAAGTACTCTTGTAGTTCAGGTTTTAGCCGTTGTCAGACGGTTTTCTAACTGAATTATGGTTAATCTTTAGAAAGTACTCTTGTAGTTCAGGTTTTAGCCGTTGTCAGACGGTTTTCTGACGGAATTGTGGTTAATCTTTAGAAAGTACTCTTGTAGATCAGGTTTTAGCCGTTGTCAGACGGTTTTCTAACTGAATTATGGTTAATCTTTAGAAAGTACTCTTGTAGATCAGGTTTTAGCCGTAGTCAGACGGTTTTCTAACTGAATTATGGTTAATCTTTAGAAAGTACTCTTGTAGATAAGGTTTTAGCCATTGTCAGACGGTTTTCTGACTGAATTATGGTTAATCTTTAGAAAGTACTCTTGTAGTTCAGGTTTTAGCCGTTGTCAGACGGTTTTCTGGCGGAATTGTGGTTAATCTTTAGAAAGTACTCTTGTAGTTCAGGTTTTAGCCGTTGTCAGACGGTTTTCTAACTGAATTATGGTTAATCTTTAGAAAGTACTCTTGTAGTTCAGGTTTTAGCCGTTGTCAGACGGTTTTCTAACTGAATTATGGTTAATCTTTAGAAAGTACTCTTGTAGTTCAGGTTTTAGCCGTTGTCAGACGGTTTTCTAACTGAATTATGGTTAATCTTTAGAAAGTACTCTTGTAGTTCAGGTTTTAGCCGTTGTCAGACGGTTTTCTAACTGAATTATGGTTAATCTTTAGAAAGTACTCTTGTAGTTCAGGTTTTAGTCGTTGTCAGTCGGTTTTCGGACTGAATTATGGTTAATCATTATAAAGTACTCTCGTAGTTCAGGTTTTAGCCGTTGTCAGACGGTTTTCTAACTGAATTATGGTTAATCTTTAGTAAGTACTCTCGTAGTTCAGGTTTTGTTCGTTGTCATACAGTTTTCTTACTAAATTATGGTTAATCATTATAGTAGTTTAGGTTTTAGTCGTTGTCGGACGGTTTTCTATTAGTTTCTCTAATGATTTTTGTATATTATCTATTGCTTCATAGGTGAAGCCTAAAATCTAAATAGAATTGGACTGAAAACTGAGCCTTGAATAAAAGGATTTGTTTTCAATAACACAGAAAACGTTTCTAAACTATTTATCAAGATAATGTTATATAATTGGTGTGGCTTCCATTGCCACATTAGATGGTTAACTACAGTTATAAGTTTGACCCAGATGATCTACAGAGTTAAGTGATTGAAGAAAAGAAGAAGAAGAAGGAGCAGGTAAAAACCGGTGATTTGTTATGACAAATCTGAACCTGACACGACATGAAAATATTCCAGATTCTACCCACATCTCAACTGAATTATCTTTATATCGATCCAAACATAAGTACGCTACCAAAAAGATTTTCCTTTTATTATTATAATAATAAAAGGAAAACAACGAATTTTCGATTAAATACTCGTATTGTCTTCACATACTTTAATTTTTCTCACTTCTGTTCGACAAATTTTCTTTTAGTTCGAAATTCTTTGGTACCAACAACAGTTTTTCTGTGTTATGCTTTAATGTTCACAAATAATGGAAGAAAACTGCAGAGTTTTTCTTCTACATCATCTTTCATCGAAAGTAAATCAGAGCTGAACACTGGCCTCCTCTGCTACTTGACGAAATTTTTACAGAAGTTTTTAGCTCTCTTACCAAATTTTAAAGTTCAATGATAAAATATTGCATGAAAACGTGAACATGTTTCCCGGTTGTCTCAACACAAAAACATAAAAAAATAAGATTGTGATAGATAAAAGTTTATAATAACCATATACGTAAAGAGAAATGCACATTTTAGTAAGGTTATTGAAGGACAAAAGTAAGATAGAATTGAATAGAAGCGTGAATGAAACAGAATATTAGGTACTTATACGTGACAATTCAATGAAATAGACAGATCAAAGGAAAGCTTAGAATGGTTTTTGGCCCTTCAAACGTCTTCCTACGCTTAGTACTACCTACGTTATTCACGTATTCATGTGTTCCTGCAAAGGTAATCTTCCTTCGGTTTGTGGCACACCATTACAATACAAGAAAAGTCTTTAGCACTCAAATTTAGCCCACTAATACGGAAGTGATTATGTCAGCGATATTGCGTAATACTAAACGTTCAACGGTGCTGCATATATGCACTCATTTATTAAAGTCGAAACAATAATTTTATCTGCACTTCATTCTATTTTATAAGCATTTAAATCAGTAAAGATACAAAAGGTTGTGTCTGTCCCGAACAAGAAGGTGGAATAGCCACTTCTTGATGATCTTTTCGTCCTTTTAATTATTTTAGCCTAACAACATTTATATGGCCACCAAATACAGCCAAACCAAATAACCAATACTATAATTATTTGAAATTTACGACTACAGGTCACACAGTAAAGCGCCTACAATAAGTAAAAATGGCCGAAAATAGAAACATGAGAGAAATCATCTCCGATTGGCCAACTCTCTGAAATTAATTTCCCTTATTTAGGTAACTTCTGACGCCATGGATGTCAGAAAATCGACAGTGATGAGTGCCGATGGTTTAATAGATTAGAATGAATTTGGCATAAATGTCTTGTGTTTGTGGAGGGATACCCATGTAAGAGAAAATAAGAATATTGTCTACAGAGAAAAAAAAAATGGGATCTATGCAATAGATAGATGGATTTTTGCGAACCCACAAGCAAACTTTAGTTGATTATCATCATAATCAATCAATCAATCTTATGCAAACAAATTTACAGATGAATAAGTACTGATTCCAAAGAGAGCAAAATTAGCTCTTTCGATACATTTATAGCACGCTTTACAGATCGTTTAAGTCGGAATGTGTATTTTGATTATCATCATGATCAATCAATCTTATGCAAACAAATTTACAGATGAATAAGTACTGATTCCAAAGAGAGCAAAATTAGCTCTTTCTGTACATTTGTATCACGCTTTACAGATCGTTTAAGTCGAAATGTATATTTTGATTATCATCACAATCAATCAATCTTACGCAAACAAATTTACAGATGAATAAGTACTAATTATAAAGGGAGCAAAATTAGCTCTTTCTCCATATTTATAGCACGCTTTACAGATCGTTTAAGTCGAAATGTGTATTTTGATTATCATCACAATCAATCAATCTTATGCAAACAAATTTACAGATGAATAAGTACTGATTCCAAAGAGAGCAAAATTAGCTCTTTCTGTACATTTGTATCACGCTTTACAGATCGTTTAAGTCGAAATGTATATTTTGATTATCATCACAATCAATCAATCTTACGCAAACAAATTTACAGATGAATAAGTACTAATTATAAAGGGAGCAAAATTAGCTCTTTCTCCATATTTATAGCACGCTTTACAGATCGTTTAAGTCGAAATGTGTATTTTGATTATCATCACAATCAATCAATCTTACGCAAACAAATTTACAGATGAATAAGTACTAATTATAAAGGGAGCAAAATTAGCTCTTTCTCCATATTTATAGCACGCTTTACAGATCGTTTAAGTCGAAATGTGTATTTTGTCTTTGTAGTCACTTCCTGCATATCTATTTATCTACTCCAAATTTACTTAAAAATCGGCATTATTAATTGTTTTTTAATTAGGAGAAACCTAGAAATCTCATCATTTATTAGTGCATGACATTTTTTTCAATTCCGGAATTCCAGCACATATTTTGGTGTAATTTTAACACCAATTAGTTAAAGAATCGTACATTACTGAAGTGATAAACTAGAGGGATACTTTTTTAAATTCTCCCAAAAAATCAATGCTTCTGAGAAAATGTTGATAAATTGGACTTCAATCGTCAATTGTGAATCTACAATACAATCAATTGATCACTCGTCAAAGCAACAATCTCATTTTCAATCAACCATCATTTGCTGCTTGAAACATTTTAATATTAGCTCGTGTGGTTTAATTATTTAAGAATACAGTATAGTTTAATCTAATAAAATTAGTATTTTGTCTGTCTTCTTTAATGGCTTCTTAGACAATTTTACTTTTTACTTATTATTTACGTCTGTTTTACAACTGCAAAAATATATTATCTAGAATAAATAATACACAACTTCCATAAAAAAATATCCTACGTTTCGAAATCGTATATTTGAACCTTGATAATGGTCAAAATATTGATTATTCAGCGTTATATATTGGCACAAGATCAGAGTTAAGTTAAATCGAGCAGTGAGAAAAATTATCTTATTTCTTTTCCATTCAAGCTTAGTTCCATTTCTTGTTACAGCGACTGATTTCCGGTAGTTCATCCATCATCTGAAGAACTGTAAAGCATTGTAAGGAGTTTTTTTTTCCTTTCGATTTGCCAATGCACACTTCAGCATGTCTGAAGAAGGAAACAGCTCCTACAGTTAGTCTAGATTGTTTTCCAATAATAGCGTTAGAACGTGAAGTTAAGTGCAATTCGGAACATCGATTTTTTAACCTCTTAACAAATGTCAAATGAATGTCATAATAATAATAAATGAAAAAAAAAAAACGTTCTCACCATTGGGAAAATATAAAATGAAGTTATTTTTCTTAACATTAAACAAAATTTTTTGGCTGTACTTACCACGAATTATATTTAAATAATGATGAAAAATTCAAAATTTAGCGTAAAGATTTGTACGAAAAAATTATAACTTTAAAACATATTAAGTTATATTTTCTTCTGATGCTACAGAAGAACTATGCATGCGCCAAATCCTAACGACCTGCACAGCTGTGCAGCGTAAAGCCTTCTCTTTCGATTGCAGCGTCTCACTTGTTTGTAGAGAAATCTGTCTGACCGGAACCATCGTTTGTGTAAGAGGTGTTAGTTTCGTTTTGCCCGAAAACATGATACTACACATGTAGTAGAACAACGAAACTTATCTTTTATTAAAAGAAGTTTATGGCGATGAATGTTGAATCACGTGCGCAAGTTTTTGAGTAGTTCAATCGTTTACAAGATGGCCGAGAAGACGTCGGAGATGATAACCGCCCGGGTCACCCTTCCACGTCCAAAACGGATGAAAATGTCGATTATAATTATTAATCAACATTACTACCGGTGAGGTACTTGCTCAACTCCGTGAAAGAGTAAGGGAAAAAAACGACCCGATTTGTGGTAGAACAAGTCCTCAGGGTTCTCCATCAAGACAAAGCGCTGGCTCACACTGCATTTTCTGTCAAGAACAGTTTCTAGCCAAGTACTACATCCCGAGTGTTTTAGGCCATCCGCCTTATTCGCCTAACCTGGCCCCAAGTGACTTTTATCTGGTTCCCCAAAATTCAAATCTGCATTAAAAGGAACAACGATTTCAGTCCGTTGAAGCTGTGAAAGAAAAAGCGGCACGCGTCATGCAGGAGCTCACAGAAAAAGACTTCCAGCATGGTTTCGAACAATGGTAAATTCGCATGGAGCGTTGTAGTGATAGGGGAGGGGTATATATTGAAGGTGATAATAACTAAATATGTATAAATTTAAAATAAAATGTTTTACAGCAATAGTCTCGTTATTTAATAACCATATCTCGAATAGGATAACCTGTTAAGAAGGTGTATTACTTCAATTTTATGCACCCACTATTGCTTTTTTTCAGGTTTATGCAGGATTAAAAATACGATTTTGACGTAAAATATATTTAAAATATAATATAGAATCCAATGAACAAAATTATTTTTAAATCTAAAAATATAAAGAATCAATTTAGAAATATTTTATTCCCAAGTGGTGTCTAAAAAATTTATTATTTCAAAATATTAATATTGCTACATCATTACACTACCGTATGCATAGAACATAGTATAAGGTAAGTATAATAATACAGTGAGATTAATGTATAGCGCATTGCAGGAATCAACATATTGATTTAACTGAGGATTGCAGGTGCACGATCTACTTTGCTTTATAGTTTTAGCTGAAGAAGTCCAGTTTCTCTGGAGAAATGTTGAACATTTTGTAACTAAAATAAACTTTATATTAAAACCTTAGTAGAACGTAATTAAAGTAATTGTAATTATAAACTAAATAAAAGGGAACGGTTTAGCTGAGTGGTTAGCGAATACTGGATTCCAACACGAAGGTCACAGGTTCGAATCCAGCTGCTGACTCTTAAGATTTTTTTTTCTTCCTAGGAGCTTCTTACACTTCACTGTCCAGTGTTACCTGTAACGAGCTCAGGGTACCAAAAACGTTAAATGTTGACCCGCCATAAATTAATAAAAATTAAATAAAATAATGATAAATAGCTTCAACATGTAAGCTCAATGGTGAGCTGTTTCGATAAGTAAAGTTAAGAGAAGCAAGATGGACTCAAATCTGGGACCTCACAGTCTACCTCCTTTCCCTAATTACTACAATCTTTTCCATACTAATTGCCAGATATATTTAAATCTTGAATTTTATCGTTCTACAAGTTTTTAGACCCACTGTTATTTTAAAATTAAAATCGCTGCTTAAAATATCCCTAAAATATTTCTTCAGTTGAGTTTTCTTATAAAACAAACGTAATTTCTCATACGAAGATAAAAGGAATCCTGGAAAATGATACACCGTTTGAAAGCCCATTAAACAAGGAAACTTTTATAAAAAGTGCCAGCACACCTAGGTCTGATAATGATCACATAAGGGCCTAATGAGTTTTCTTCACAAATTTCGATAACTTTTATTTTTCCAGCATTCGCAGGGAGATTGAGGCTGATTAGAGAATAACTTATGCTTCAAAATGGTATCAATTTTTAGGAAATTTATCTGTCTTTCTAACCGTGTCATCCAGAATCGAATTCGGACTAAAACTTTCTGAGTAATAACATTTTTATTGCAAAAAAATAATGATTTTAGAAAAAAAACTTTAAAGTGACGTCACTCAAGAACAGAGCAAAATATGAAGTTGGCCAATACGTCATTGAACTCAACTTTAGATGTACGAGGGTCGTTTGAAAAGTCCGTGCAAAAATAAAAACTACTTAATTTTTTGGGGTAAACCAACATAGTCTCCTTTTAGGCTTATACACTTCGTCCAACGCTGCTCTAGTTTGTTGATCCCTTCCGAATAATAGGATTTGTCCAAGACTGAAAAATAGCCATTCGTTTCTGCAATCACCTCCTCGTTTGAATAAAATCTTTTTCCCGCCAGCCATTTCTTCATATTGGGGAACAAATAGCAGTCCGAGGGAGCCAAGTCTGGAGAATAGAGGGGATGTGAAACGAGTTGGAACCCTATTTCCATTAATTTTGCGACCACAACTGCTGAGGTGTGAGCTGGTGCGTTGTCGTGATGGAAAAGGACTTTTTTGTGGGCCAATCGTGGGCGTTTTTCTTGCAGCTCGGTTTTCAAACGGTCCAATAACGATGAATAATATGCACCTATAATAGTTTTACCCTTTTCCAGATAGTCGATGAGGATTATTCCTTGCGAATCCCAAAAGACAATCGCCATAATCTTTCCGGCCGAAGGAACGGTCTTCGCCTTTTTTGGCGCAGATTCCCCCTTGGTAACCCATTGTTTAGATTGTTCTTTGGTCTCAGGAGTGTAGTGATGTATCCATGTTTCATCCACAGTGACGAAACGACGCTTAAAGTCCTGCGGATTCTTCTGGAACAGCTGCAAATCGTCCTTGCAACACTTCACACGATTTCGTTTTTGGTCAAGCGTGAGCATTCGCGGCACGTATCTTGCGGATAGCTTTGTCATGTTCAAATGTTGATGCAAAATATTATGTACCCGTTCATTCGAGATGCCCACAGCACTAGCAATCTCACGCACCTTCACTCTTCTGTCATCCATCACCATATCATGGATTTTATCAATGATTTCTGGAGTAGTAACCTCAACAGGGCGTCCAAAACGTTCAGCGTCACTTGTGCCCATATGGCCACTACGAAAATTTTGAAACCACTTATAAACTGTTCTAATCGAAGGTGCAGAGTCACCATGATGTTTATCAAGCTTCTCTTTAGTCTCCTGAGGCGTTTTGCCTTTCATAAAGTAGTGTTTAATCAACACACGAAATTCTTTTTCGTCCATTTTTTGAAAATCACTCGACTTCCTCGATTCAAACGAATGCCAAACACAAAGAAATAGACCGATCTGGCTGAAACTTGGTGTGTGTTCTTCCAAGAGATGCTACTAACTAAACATAACCTCGATACGCGCCAGTAGTGCTATCTCTCTGACTTTGCACGGACTTTTCAAACGACCCTCGTACTACACGCAGTAGGCCTATGGACATTACTTATTGGTTCACCCTGTATATTCTTTAGAGAGATATTCAGTCTATAAAAAGAAAATCGTAGGAATTATTATCGAAAAAAACTAGAAAAATAAAACTAAAAATTTTATTGACGTGCATTTTCGAATATTGCATAAATCGATTATTTTAATCGTATAGTAAACACAATCAATAACCCACACAAACTAGAATGTGTACAGTGTTGTATACAGTATGGTTAAAAGTTGTAACGAGAAGTGTGATAAGGCTGCGTTTTATTTTTCTGTTATTTATGTTCCTTTCGTATGGTTTTATTATTGTTTCTAAATGCTGCAGAAATCTGTCCAATTTACTTGACCGTTAATAGTCGTTGCTATCTTATCGTGTGTGAACCTATCTTTGAATCTCTTGTTCGTTGGCTTTGTTTTTGTATTATGCACAATAAAAGTACCATTGGAGCGGTTTCTTAAAGATTTTGTCTAGTATATCTGGTTGGAACTGATAGCTCAGTTTTTGTTTTTTTCAGAAATACTCTGAAAAGTTAGTTTAGGAATGTTATTTATTTTTAAATCACTTGTGCTTAAATATATTTCAAATTAGTTTTAATTGTAATTTTATACCAAAATATTTTATTCTGACATTAAAAGGTTGATAAAATTGATCGTTTATTTTCCAAAAATGTTTACTGTTACTAATAAAATTAAATACGAAATTTGCATGCTTTAATATTAATTAGAATAAGTATCTAAAAATGTTCTTAAAGAGAGATAAAAGTTTTAAAAGAATTCTCTATTTTTAGTTAACTACTTAATAAAACTATGTTACGTAGTTTAAAACTATAAAAAAAAAGTAAAATATAAACAATTCTGTTTACGATAATAAAGTTAACTATGTACAGGTTATTAACCTCCCGCTAAGGTTGTAAGGTGCAGGCTAACGTGCACTGTGCGCTAAAGTATAGAGTGAAATTAAGTGTAATAAAATAATCATTAAAAAAAAAATAGATGCAATTTTTTCAAATATACTTTGAAAAGTTTTTTTTAAAAAAATCTCTTTTGTTTGTCAATTAATGTACTCACCGTTAGGGGTTTTTTTTATTCGATAACTTAGTTGTAAAAGAGGATGATTTGGTTTTTGACTTTTTGTTTAATTAAAGTCCACTCATTGCACGCAAAAAACGAAAAATTCAATTAATAGATTGCTCTAATTTTTCAGTAAAAAGCACTTGTGTATAACCGATTTTAAATTGCTAAAAACTTTTTATTCTACTATTTCTTTATCTTTGTATTTAATTTATATTACAATTATTGTAAAACAAAGGTAAGATGTGTGTTTTACTACCCGTTAGTTTGTACTACAAGTGTGGCGTGACCTACACACTGTTTTTAGACAATTGGAGGGGAGGTTTCTAAGTATGTAAGGGCTTTGTGTAAGGTTTCCTTCTATATTAATCCCTACGCTAACTCTACAAATTCTTATTTTTGTTACTTTTTTTTTTTTATTTAATTTTTCTTTTAATAGCTTTTATTTGTTATTATTTGTGTATAAAGGAATAGGTTATGATAACACGAGGAGTCTATGTGCAGGTTTCTGTTGTAATTGTGTGTGTTATACTGATGTACACTTCGCTGGTTTTCGAGCCATCTAACCCCAAGAAGTTTTCCCCATCACCACTTAGTCATAGCTCTTGCTTTCTAACTATCCTGCTATCTCACTCTGACTATAGTCAACAGTGCTGCACTCTACAATGTGTTTCTTGTAACTATGTATTGATCAAGTAAACTTTAGCACTCCTACATTCGTACGCCCCACTCTTGCTGGTTCAGAGTTACACTTTAGCGAACAACAGCTGGGATCTCCTTTACACATTGCTTGGCTGCCTTTCACGCAGTACGCACGCCGCCCTACCTACTGCTGTTTCTTTCTTAAGTTCATAAATAATTACTGCAATGTGATCCTGGTTAGTCTAAGAGTATAACAAAAACGCTATCCTCTTTTTCGTTTGAATGTAAATGGCCAAAAAATATTAGTACAAGGTTTGAAAAGATGTACTTCAGGAAAAAAAAATAATGAATGAATAAAATCTGAAAGAAAAGAACCACTTAGATTACAACCTTCTTACTCCACTCAAAGTCACTTAAGGATCATCACTTGGTGACTAACTCATGGGAGAAGTAAGACCCACAATGCAGGAGGCTTTTCGAATTAAAAGAAAAAAAGGCCTCTGCTCTTCCACCAGCCAGTTGCACCCCCGTAACTATGGAGGCATTCAAAGAACCAAGAAGTCGAGTGGCATAACTTCACCTACCTTAGCGCCTGCAACAAGCTCATGTTGGTGAGAGCAAGTTATGATTATTTCTAGAAAACAGAAGAACAATCAGTCTTCAACTGGGACATAGGATAGAGGTAACAGAATGCTTTCAACTTTCTTAAAAAATGTGATTTTCAACTTGTCTGCCTTTATTTTCCTGACTAACAGCCGTATCAGTTGTCCAGCCAGGAAATCGCCTAGAAGAAAGATAATTTAATAGCAGCTAAGTCAAAGCTGGGAATTCAAATTAGGAATAGAGAAATAAATAAAAATATCAAATGATACGTTGTTAGGGTGTGGTTGACAAGCAATTGAAATAAAGCAAACAATGTAAATAATCAAGAAGTGCGGATCCAAATACTTATCAATACACTCCTTTATTTTAATTTAATAAGGTTAGTACTTATTGTACTGAGCAAAAGGAAGATTTTTATAAATTGAGTATTTTCGTTACAGTAGGGTGTGAAATTGCTAATCATTGTCAGGAAACTGTAAAAATATTTCAAATCAGCGATTTTCGTTTACAAATTTTGAGGTATTGTGGATTATAAAAGTAATAATACAAGACTTACAACAAAGAACTGCAAAAAACGTATCAAGAAGAAAGATATATTGAATTATATAAAAATATAATTAAATCTATCTCTAAATTATGGGTAAATGTTTTAAAAATAACTAAAATAATCTTTAAAAAAATTTAAATAAATAGCTTGATAGAATTACAGTTAAAATTATTAATATTATTTGTACAAAGTGGCGCAAATGTTAATGGTTATGCGATCTAGCGGTGACATACAATACTAAAGTGCTAGAGTGTTTAGTGGTCCTTGCTGTGGTTTTAGTTTGTAACAATGACGCTAGATAGCACTTGAATGTCATTTCGGTGTATTATATGAACAAACGCAACTACTTAACTAAGAGGAGAGAAAGGTAACTTTATTGCTACTTCTCTGTAGAGGTAATGTGTAATCTGTTGAAGATTAATTTAGCTGCATATATAATTTTAAAGGTCAGTGAGTTCGAAAGGATTTTACCAAATTGTACAAATGTAAATATATCATTTTTAAAAATCAATAATTCTAAAAAATGTTTCAAACTAAAAAACTTGAGCATTTATTTTTTAATTTTAAATAATGTTTGTTGCTTACCTTTTATCCTTTCAATTCTTGCTGGTTGTGTCTAGGTTTTAAAAACTTGTCTTTCTCCACGAAACCAAGAGTTTTGGGCAATGATTTTTGCCGTCATCAGTGAGTACTTAATACATCTATTTCACGTGCATTTCTTATGCAGGTTTATGCAAT
This sequence comes from Rhodnius prolixus, assembly GCF_049639745.1. Lineage (NCBI taxonomy): Eukaryota > Metazoa > Arthropoda > Insecta > Hemiptera > Reduviidae > Rhodnius > Rhodnius prolixus. The sequence continues at coordinate 15,957,009 of NW_027411582.1, read as the reverse complement.
ATTATATTTAAGTTGTAATATAAGTACTCTAGTGTTGAGCTTAACTATTTCAATTTCCCCAGTTGCTTTGTGTTAGTTTCGATTTCATTTTCAGTTAAAAATGTTTTCAAATGCTTTGAAGAGTTTATCTTGAAGTTGCAAAGCGACCAGAATTTAGGATTCATCTGCTGAATTCAGTGCAAAACTCTTGAGACTTTTTAATCTTTGGATGTTCTAGATTCCCTTTTATAAAGACTAGCTAGCATCTTAATCGACTTTTTACTAATTTTCTTAATTTGTCCAACTCTCCAAAGAGACAAATTCTGGGACCTTATTCTTAAGACGATGTAATCTGGAGTGTAATGGATTTAGACCCACTAAACGATTTTGTTTTGTACTTGGTTTTTTTTGGATACATCGAAAGACAATTGTTTTTAACAATATCGATTGATCCAGAAATACCCATTTATAAGTTTTATGCACAGATGAGGTAGCTTTCGGTAAACGGTCTCTGTGTTTACATAAAAAAAAAAAATGGGTAAAAACGCCAACAAAAATGTCCCATCTAGATTACCATAGCACTATTTCAGAATTTACCTACATTAATTTAAAAGGCAAAATAGGCAGTAGTTCAAATAAGAGATAAAATTCGTCATGAGTATATTTCTTTGAATTCTTTCTGCTTTGAATTAACTGTACCTCCTAAAAGGTCGTTCCCTATCTCTATTGTTCAGTTCACAGAATTCCATTGCTCGGTTTACTTTACTTCAAAGAAAAACACAACACAGCAAGAGTATAAAACAATGAGAGTTTTAAAAAAAACAAAAAATCCTCAGCTTTTTTTAAATAAAGTTTAATATAGCATATGTATAATAAAGAATTATTTAAATAAGTAAATTACAACTTATTTCATTTATTTACTATGTTTGGATAAATTATTAAAATTTTCAAATGAGCATTTATAATAATTTACAAAACGTTTCAATATTTTTACAAACTACAAACACATTTTTGACTTCATCGCTTATTTCCTGTTGTTAAATTGATTTTTTTTTTTTTTTTTTCTTTTAATAAATCATAATTTAAGACACAGAACAAAACAAAATCACAGAGCATAGTCATTTGATTTCTTAAATAAATTATAAAAACTAATTTCTAATCTTATAATAATAATAACAATTATAAAAAATGTATGACAAATTGGCACATCAAAAATTTTACTTTGTCCCTATTTATTTCTTTATTTTTTTAATTTATTAATGAAATATGGCCATCTTACAGTTTATATCTGTTAATGGTATTTGTATTTATTCGTAAGTACTTGTCAATTAAATAAAGTAAGTACACTTATTTATTTATTATCCTATAAATAAATGATACATATATATCTTATACAGAAAAATTGTAAAAAAAAAGAAGATATTTTTTATAATATTCCCTTAATATTAGTCTTTTTTTTTACACTTTAATTCGATATAATTCAGTTTAAATGTTTTAATGAAACGGTTTTACTTCAATAATTGCACAGACATAGAATTGATCTGAATTTAAATATATGTGAATTATTTTTTGTGGTATAAAAATCCCTAAAAATTTTCTAAATTGGATATATATATATTTTTTTAAATTTCTTTTAATTTATTCATTAATATGACTAGCATTCCTTAACATATTCTTAAAAATTAAAAGAAATAACCATTTTTATGATTATGTTTAAAATGTAAAGATAGTGATTTTTTTTTTTAAATAAATATTCCATATTAAGTGTGATTGTCAAGATTTTTTGAACGTTGTATTTGAGCATTTATTGTACAAAGATCTTTTAATTAAATTTTACACAGCTTTATAAAAACAAATAAATGTTCGAATCTAATTGTAAAGATCTTAAACACAATTTATTGCATTTTATTTTTCTTATTACTTTTTAATAAATAATTTTTTTTTATCACAATCTTTTGTTGAAACATAATCACATAAAAAGAAGTATTTCATTAAAAAATTAAAGTGTTTCATTAAACAAATTATCTTAATGTTATTATAAATCAATAAAAACATAAATTATCTTATAAATTACAAAAAAGAAAAGTAAGAAAAATATTACCTTGCAAATAATTATTTACATCAAAATATTTACAATAAAATAAACTACAATTAAATTTCTTATTATTTACAGATTATCTTATTTCTTCGAAACTTTAACTACAAACTATAAACAATTTTTGTTTTATTTTTAACGGGATGGAATTACTTTTACAAAATTTATTTTCTCTTTAAGCTCTTTTCGTATTTAAGTAATGAGCAGGTAAGAAAACAAAAATAACTTACTTCTTTTTTTTAAAAAATATTGTTACTCAGTTGATCAGATTTTGGTTGCGGTACTTGAAATTTGCGTATTTTTGATTGAACTGATTCTAGTTTCAATTCACTAGTTTTAGCATAACGATTGCTACCATTTACTGAACGTAATTCACGTATAACAACTTTATTACTATTTGTTTCCTTAATTATATCCAGGCCGATACATTTTGGCGACGACTGGGATGTCATTAATTTAAAATTAATTTCATTATTATTATTGTTATTGTTATTATTGTTATTAAATACGGTTAATTTGTTTCTAGGTGTTCTTGTTCCTTCGGATAATCTAAATTTTGACATTGCTCTTAAAAATGATTCGTTACATTCTCGGGATTGCCATGCTCTTATCGTTGGCCTTTGATTTCTGTAACAAAATTAAAAGATTGTGTTTTTAGTAATTAAGTTATATAAAACTATTTGTAATTAAAACTTTAATGAAGTATTCTTCGAGTTTTGCAATTTAAAAGCCCAAAGTTAGCTTTGATTTATTTACATTTATTAAAACTATAAAATAAACAAAATGTAATATAATTTTTTTTTAACTACCTACCTAGCGGCTTCCCAAACGTTTAGACAAGATGAATAATGTCTAAGACCTTTACCACTTCCAAAATGAAAATCTAATGAATCGTCAAGTGAAATTATGCTGGAACGATCACTTGAGGAATCTATGGACATATCGCTAACGGTATCACTATTTGAATCGCCACTGCTAACTGATGAATTATCAGCTGAAGAATTGATTGATGGTGGTAGTCCTTCATCTTCGTCCACAACAATGGCTCGTTCACATTTAAATAATTCCATATGGCCATTAATGTAAGTGTTACGATACCTGTAAAAATAAAAAGAAAAATTAATTGAGTTAAAAGTTCAGTTATTAATTTCGATTTCATTTAATCCAAGAATTTTTGAATCAGTTCTTCCGCATAAATTAATACAGCTTTAAGATCCTTGATGTATTTTCATTGTTATGAAAACAATTATTGTTATGAGCATTATGACATTCAATAGTCTTTGGAGAGAGGCTAATTTTAATTTTGCAGATGTTAAGCTTTAAAACATTTTTGCGCAAGAACAACTTGAACATTTCAACTTACCTCAAAGTTGGCATCGTTTGCATTGCGCTAGCTCTATTTCTTCGAGCACTGTCCGTCCTTGTAATTCTTGTAGTTGGCGTTTTAAGGTCATCCTCTTCATCTAATCGCTTCACCAAATTCTCCATATTGCTTTTAAATGAACGCCGCCTTTCTTGTGAAAGACCTCTATCATTTCTTTCGGTTCTTAATATTGGTATCACTATTTCTGGCGTTGATGATATGATAGTAGTGGTGGAAGTGGTAACTGGTATTGGTGTTTTCGGTATCGGTGGTGGTATATTATTATTTTCTGGTGTCCTAACATTTTCTATAACAGTCGTTGTTCCTTCATCAGTCTGTACTTCGCTTGGTATTTGTATGGTTAATGGTTTCTTTGAAGGCACCGGCGTTCTCGGCATAGGAACTGGAGTTATATTTTTAGTAATTGTATTTGTAGCTGATTGCGTTGTACCTAGAGTAAGCGATGTAATTGTTTCACCAAAATCTTTAGTAAACCAAGCATGTTCCAGGCATTGTCTTGCTGTAATTCGGTCACTGAAAATAAAAATGAAAAAAATGATTAATTACTTATTGATAAACCACCTAATTGGGCCATTTTTGAGGGTAACACTAAGACTATAAAGTTGGCCATTAAATCAACTTATTGTAATCTTGAACTGAATTCAACTAAGTCTCAAAAATAATTGATTATGGGTAAATAAATACCCCTGTGTCAAACGGGTCTCATCCAATTCTACCTTTTCATTTGTTTACATCACTTTTTTTGGCGTTTTAGCACTACTAGCCAGGGGCGGCTTAACCTATAGTGCAGGGTGTGCAATGCACACGGGCGCCGCCGTCTCAGGGGGCGCCGCGGCGCTCCCTGAGACAGCTAAGAGCATCGTCTTGGACCATCATGGTACAACAATGATATGACAGAAGCGGCCAGCCAGCGCGGTGGCTTATCAAACGCGAGCGCCCAATGGGCGGCTTCTTTTTCGAACATTTTGTTTCAACTCAAAGTTAATAGTTATAGCCGCGGGGGGGGGGTCAGGCCTAGGGGGCGCCAGGGTTTCATTGCACACGGGCGCTACACGAGCTAGAGCTGCCACTGCTACTAGCCATCTTAAACTTGATTCATAGTGGTGAAATATAGGTTCGAACCAAGTTGCTTGATATTTTATACCTTCTCTAGAAGGTAACCTTACTTGGCATTTTATACCTTTTCTAGAAGGTAACCTTACTTGGTATTTTATACCTTCTCTAGAAGGTAACCTTCTTGGCATTTATACCTTTTCTAGAAGGTAACCTTACTTGGTATTTTATACTTTCTCTAGAAGGTAACCTTACTTGGCATTTTATACCTTTTCTAGAAGGTAACCTTACTTGGTATTTTATACCTTCTCTAGAAGGTAACCTTCTTGGCATTTATACCTTTTCTAGAAGGTAACCTTACTTGGTATTTTATACCTTCTCTAGAAGGTAACCTTCTTGGCATTTATACCTTTTCTAGAAGGTAACCTTACTTGGTATTTTATACTTTCTCTAGAAGGTAACCTTACTTGGCATTTTATACCTTTTCTAGAAGGTAACCTTACTTGGTATTTTATACTTTCTCTAGAAGGTAACCTTACTTGGCATTTTATACCTTTTCTAGAAGGTAACCTTACTTGGTATTTTATACCTTCTCTAGAAGGTAACCTTCTTGGCATTTATACCTTTTCTAGAAGGTAACCTTACTTGGTATTTTATACTTTCTCTAGAAGGTAACCTTACTTGGCATTTTATACCTTCTCTAGAAGGTAACCTTACTTGGTATTTTATACCTTCTTTAGAAGGTAACCCTTTTTTAAAATATAACAAATATCAATTAATCAATTACAAAATCGATTATAAATAAGAACGAAAAACTAAAATTTCACAATAATAAAATCAGGCTGAAGAGCGCCGATACTTTGAATGAAGTAATGAGAAAATATTAAAATGGTAGAATTTGATGAGTCTAGAAACATCAATATCATTTTGGTGAAAACATGGATGAAATGTGAAGAATTTGAATGACGGAATACTTTAAGCATTTCTCTTGTACATTTTTGAAAACAGAATATTAGCAGAATTGTGATCTGAAGGACTAAGAAGTAATGAAAACATTTCTGAGCTTCACGTTTGGATCAGGGCTTAAAACTAAAGTTGCAGCTTACTTTTTAAGATCATTTCATAATAAAATTAAGTTCAAGAATCTATCCCTCATAAGAACCATAATTTTTGTGATGTTTCTCTTAAACAACTAAGGTTTATCTTGAGATCAAAATATCTTACTAAGAATAAATATGCGTAAGATCCCTCTTAAGAAATACAGTTGGGAATGAGAAGAGGAAATTATTAATCTAAATTTCAATTTAGCAATCAAAAAATTTACCTCGGATTCTTGACCATAAGTTTAATCATTAAATCCTTAGCTTCTTCAGAAATGTCCTCGAATAGTTCATCCGGAAAGTCTAGCTTACACTGTGAGATATTGCAAAATGTCTCCTGTTTGTTCTCACCGCCAAAAGGAGAGCATCCAGTTAATAAGACGTACAATAAAACACCAATGGACCTGTTCAAAAAAAACAAAAAAATCCATCATTAAAATTTATCGTAAATTTTGGGTTATACAAATAAATGAAGTTATCCAGATAATTTCTCGTAACTTCTCACAAATGTAACTACTTATGTGGAAGTCGCTTCCACACCAAAATAAGTACAATACATGATGACCCCCAAAATAGCTCACATTAAGTTAAGAACAAAGAAGCATTCAGTACAAATCAATGTTGAAAGAAAAATTTGTAATAATTTCAAAAAAGAGAAAATGTTCAACAGGTGCCATATTTTTTTTTTATATGATCAGTAGAAAATTAAATTTGACGTCAAAAATTTCAAATATGCCGTAGACAAATCTCTTATCTGAATATTTAATAAACAGATTATATCTACAGCCTCCATAAAGTTTCACTAGATATGAAAAATATTTCTGGTATTTGGTAAATATTTGTATAATATATGCTATTATTTTCTTTTCTTAAAGACAAAAATCTAAATGAATTCCACTTTTTCTTTTATAATTGAATGTAAGCACACAAGTAAAAAACAAATTCTTACCACATGTCTGTAGCAAGGCTGATTGGTTCATAGTTTAATACCTCTGGAGCTGTAACAATAATAAAACAAACATTTTAATACTCAATACAATAATTATTAAAAACATATTATTTTGTTCAAATAAGTTAGATTTATTCTTAAGGAAATGTTATTAATAAGGAACTTTAGAGAAATATTCCACCAAAAGATAAGAAACAATATAGTATTCAATTAAATAAGCACGGTGATATAAACCTTATATTTACATTTCTAAACATCTTTATTGTAATGTTTACACATTAAAGAGAAAAAGAAATGCTTTTAAATTTAATTAAGAACTGTAAAACTCCCAGCTTTAGTCTTATAATAATTTATATTATTTCTAAGTAAAGCTATGTTGATTTCTTTTCATCAAATACAGCAATTTTCAAACGTTAAATTCAATTTAAGTTGGAAATGGGAGAGAAATTGGTAAATACTACTGTTTGGTTATTGATTCGCTACTGAATATAATGTCATTAGACTGTGTTTAAACTTGGTATTATAATTATCGTTATAAGCCATTTTATTTTATTATTAAAACTTTTTTCTTTAATGAGAATACTTCTCTTTTATTCCATAAACTTTGCATAATTTTAGAATAATTTTTAAATTATTTTATAATGAGAAGATAAATAGTTCATTCATTCATGAACTACAATTGTAATAATTGCAAGCATAACTTTCACTATAAATTTCATTAACAGAATAAAAACTCACGACTGATTATCGCATAAACTAATAAGCGTTATGGCTTTATTATAGTATGAGAAATTTTTAATAACAAATAAATAAAAACAATATTTAATTAAAAGTTTTGGAATATGATACGCTATTTGCTACCATTGTTATTATTATTGTTACTATTAAGTGTTCTCAACAAATATAACTGTAGCATCTTTGAATAAAGATTACATAAGCTGATGATACATATATGTAGTAGTTATTTTTGCTGGCCTTATTAGCATGATGATTGCCTTTATTTACAACCTAAATCATCACGAAATCTGGATTGGAGAAGTCATTGTTATGATTGATATGGAGAAAAAAAAAGTTTTTAAAACTTAATACGTAATGTTTTCCCAAAGTAATTTGAAGATTTTATATTTATATCAATTTAATACAAAACTAAATCGAAGATTCTTTATTTATATCAATTTAATACAAAACTAAGTAATTTAAAGATTCTTTATTTATATAAATTTAATACAGAACTAAGTAATTTAAAGATTCTTTATTTATATCAATTTAATACAAAACTAAGTAATTTAAAGATTCTTTATTTATATCAATTTAATACAAAACTTAAGTAATTTAAAGATTCTTTATTTATATCAATTTAATACAAAACTAAGTAATTTAAAGATTCTTTATTTATATCAATTTAATACAAAACTAAGTAATTTAAAGATTCTTTATTTATATAAATTTAATACAAAACTAAGTGATTTAAAGATTCTTTATTTATATCAATTTAATACAAAACTTAAGTAATTTAAAGATTCTTTATTTATATCAATTTAATACAAAACTAAGTAATTTAAAGATTCTTTATTTATATAAATTTAATACAAACTATTATTTTTCTTTTCAACCTGTTTTGCAGATAGCGAACTGGTATCCAAATGTTAGCATTCACCAATTTCAGAGACTCGAGAACTGACGCCCTTTTTGTGCTGGCAATTTTTTCAATTATTATTCCCTAGTTTATTTATTTATATATATATATTTTTTTTAAATACGTTTTTGTCCAACATTTGTTAAATCTATTTTATAGTTGCTAACTTGTTTTTCCATATATTGTTGCAAACTGCATTTTATAGCACATTTTGTTTTCACAAATTGAATTGTGAATCTACATTGAGGTATTGGAACTGAAATGATGCGATAGAATTATTTCTCTATTATTCATATCCAATAGGGAACTATGGCCCAAATAACTACCCTCAATCACAAAAATAACTGCAATAAGCGCAGATTCTGGGACAAAATGCCTAATATTTATGGATTATGTCCACCCCCCTTCCAAAAGAAAACACTTGAAACTAAATTGTCTCGATAATTTTTATACTTTACTTACCAACATAGTCCGGTGTTCCTAATATCTCTCTAACATCTGCCCCTTTACTAAGGTACCTTGAAATACCAAAATCGCAAAGTTTAACTTCACACTCCGGGAATGTACCAGTTAATACCAAATTTTGGGGCTGTAACAAGCAAAGGAAAAAATAATTATTACAGGTTACTTTTTTTTATTTTTAATTTTGTAATAATAAATTTTTATTCCCACAGGAATTGTTACAATTCTCTCTTTATTGTTTAATAAAAAGTGCAATTAATAAACAAATTGTTCTAGATATTTATTGTTTTAGTGATAAGAATAAAAGAGAACAAACTGAATGATGTTTAAAGAATAAAATGTGCGTATTTACTTTGTACGCAAATTAGCAGAATAATTTGCATTGTTAATATTATTTTTTTTTACACGTTTATCTCATCTTTTCAAAGTAAATTTTGCCATTTTTCTGTTTTATAATTTTTAATCTATAAAAAAACGAAAGTGCATAATGATGTTATCAATTAAAAACAGTAAAATACGCCCCCACAAAGATAGCGCTGATTATGTTGCTGATAATATTTAATGTCACCAGCCTGACGGATGACTGCATTTTATGTACTTTTAATAGTTTAGTTTAATATAGTGTTTAAATTAAAAATGATAGAAGTTTAACCAAGAAAAAGTAAACACTACTAACTTTTAAAAAAAACAACACAGCAATCTATTTTTAGACTCCATGTGAAGTATTAGGCTATAAAATCGAAAGGTTATTAACTGCATTGCTGCACATGGTCAGTTTCTTTTAATATGCTGTTTACTTTTACTTCAAAACATATTGAACGCATAATGTGGGCGTCCCCAGATGTTGCATTCAAATAGGTCGGTGGCTCCCCACCTAATTCACGTGCATATCCTGGTTCTTTCTGCCATTGAATTTAACTAAACAATAGTTAATCCCATTATATCCATTCATTTTACGAAAATACGAATGAACTTGAATTATTACTGTTGTTGCAGTAAAATTTAAGTATTAGGTTTAACCATTTTGCTTGCCACAGCTAGAAACAGTGGAATGTATTCATGCGACGTAAAAATCGTTTAAAACGTTTAAATATCATTTTGAATGTTCACACAATACAACTGCAAGTATTTTTGTTACAATATTTATTTATTTTTTACCTTGATATCTAGATGAGCCACATTGATACTGTGCAGATATGCAATACCATCTAATATTTGCTTCATAAATGATTGCACTTGACTCTCTGATGGTACTTCATCGCTATCCAGTAACATTTGAAGTTCACCACCGCAAGCACTGGAAAAACAAAACCAATAAAGTATGCACATATTTGAACAGCGTACAAACAAAATATAATTTTTAAAAAACGAATTATTCCTATTACTGAGTTTAACAGATTGATGGAATTGAGAACTTTTAATTGGGTGATAAACTGAGAAGGTATCTGATTTCCATCGGAATCTAAGGATCTTGAGACAATTAAAGAGAATCAATATAACTTGTTCGATTCTTTTAGAAGAAATACTTAATGAGACAATTAAAGAGAATCAATATAACTTGTTCGATTCTTTTAGAAGAAATACTTAATGAGACAATTAAAGAGAATCAATATAACTTGTTCGATTCTTTTAGAAGAAATACTTAATGAGACAATTAAAGAGAATCAATATAACTTGTTCGATTCTTTTAGAAGAAATACTTAATGAGACAATTAAAGAGAATCAATATAACTTGTTCGATTCTTTTAGAAGAAATACTTAATCTATTTAACCGAGATATCCAATTCAGTTTTGAATAGTCGCAATTTTTTTTTTTTTATCTTCTTCTTTTAATGATTTAAGGCGCGTCAACATCTCAGGTTATTGGCGCCCGGTGCTTTTTTCAGTGCACTGCCGGCCTTCGGACAGTGTTCTCTCGTTACAGACAACACTGCCCATCACCGAACAGGTGAGCTGTAAGAAGCTCCTAAAAAGAGAAAATCTAAGAGTTAGCAGCTGGATTCGAACCCGGGACCTCCGCGTGGGAGTCCAGTACGCTAACCGCATAGCAATAGTCACTATTGTCTATAGAAATATTTGTAGTTTCTCTTTTTCTTGTGAAACTTATAATTATATTTAATACTAACATTAATAAACTAAGATTGATAACCCAAGTGCGTGTAGCTAATAAACAAAAGTTCTGGTATATACCTGGATAGAAATAAATTTCAGTTTAATTCTAGTCGCTCCTGTAAGCTATTTACTTTAAATGAACCTGTCGATTTAGTTAATAGCATTTTAATTTGTCCAACTTTTGCAACATTGAAGGAAAAATATTTATACAAAATAAAGGGAGGAGGGAGGAGCCATTAATAAATTTACTAATTGTTTATTTTAATTTTCTAAGTTTTCTATTTATTTTCTTGGTAATTAAACGATAATTGTACTTATATTTTTATTGTTATTATTAAAAGTTCTCATTAATTAACATTTTTCAGTGTTGGTAGTATTATTAGTTATTTTCTACATACACTTAATTATATTTTCTTATATCCTATATTCTTTGTTCTCTTTTGTATATTTGAAATTTAGTTAGTATCGCTCTTCTTTTTAATTCTATGAATTAGATAATTAACAGGCAGGGCAACTTCAGTACGAGGTGTGGCTATTAAACAACGAAACTGATGCTGCTACAGAAGAACTATGCATACGCCAAATCCTAACGACCGACAGCTGTGCAGCGTAAAGCCTTCTCTTTCGATTGCAGCGCCTCACGTGTTTGTAGAGAAATCTGTCTGACCGGAACCGTCTTTTGTGTAAGAGATGTTAGTTTCGTTTTGCCGAAAACATGATACTACACATGTAGTAGACCAACGAAACTTATCTTTTATTAAAAGAAGTTTATGGCGATGAATGTTGAATCACGTGCGCAAGTTTTTGAGTGGTTCAATCGTTTACAAGATGGCCGAGAAGACGTCGGAGATGATAACCGCCCGGGTCACCCTTCCACGTCCAAAACGGATGAAAATGTCGATTATAATTATTAATCAACATTACTACCGGTGAGGTACTTGCTCAACTCCGTGAAAGAGTAAGGAAAAAACGACCCGATTTGTGGAAGAACCAAGTCACGGGGTTCTCCATCAAGACAACGCGCCGGCTCACACTGCATTGTCTGTCCAAGACGCTTCTAGCCAAGTACAACATCCCAGTTTTAGGCCATCCGCCTTATTCGCCTGTCCTGGCCCCAAGTGACTTTTATCTGTTCCCTTAAAGTCAAATCTGCATTAAAAGGAACACGATTTCCAGTCCGTTGAAGTTGTGAAAGAAAAAGCGGCTCGCGTCATTCAGGAGCTCAAAGAAAAGGACTTCCAGTACTGTTTCGGAGGGGTGTATATTGAAGGTGATAATAACTAAATATGTATAAATTTAAAATAAAATGTTTTTCAGCAATAGTCTCGTTATTTAATAGCCACACCTCGTATGTCTCTGACTATAACATACTTTAGTTTCAAGCTACCATTTGCTCATTTAAATTTCCAGTTGAAAAGAAATTAAAACTAATCCTTAGTAATTTAGAAGTAATTACAAGTAATAGACAAAGCAAACGAAGTTAAGAAAACCCTAGTCCACGTCCAACACAATCCTCAAATGATATTTTTGGAAACAACCAGTAAAATCGATTTTAACACTAAAAAAAAAAGTATAGGAAACTAGGAAACCTATCTTGGATTCATTTAGGATTATTGCAAAGATACAGAGACAACATCCGGTATTTAAGATAGTCTTTTTTTAGCGCGTCCCTAAAAAAATAAAATAAACGAAAGACTATCAAGCACAAAACTTTCACAGTGTTTCCATTTCGTCCCCTTCACTGTACACCATTGTGCTGTGTGTGACCTCCAATATGTTACAAAGATCTAGTCCACAGTCAAAGGATACAGATGTTTGTGATGACGTAGTTTGTATGTATAACCTTCTTAGCTGTTTACCATAATAAAGTGTCTAGTAAGTCAGATTTTTTGTTTTTTGTTTAGATACGAGTTTAGCCATCTTTAAAAGATGTCTTTTTTTTTTCTTTTTGATAATAATCAGCGTGTTTTAATACAGAATTTAATAAAGAAGAAGTTATAAAAAGAATACAGCATGCAACATTAAAACGCAGTTTTAGCTTCTCAGCAGGCTTTACATTATTTTTCTCTTCAGTTCCAGGAATAAGGTATTTCCGTACCAACATACTGTTTAATTAGTGCTTAAGCTTTCTTAACTAATAACTAAAGAGAATCTTTCCCAAGCTGATCTTATTACTAAGATTCTGTGTAATTACAAGTCATCTCTTACTTTCCGAAAACGAATATTATATGCACTTGACATTTGAATAAAGCTAAGAACAGGATACGTCAGCAAAGACAGAGCCAGGTTTGCTGATTCCATGATAGCAATTCTAGGTAAATACTTGGAAAGGATAGTTGTTATAACATGGGCGCTGCTCACACTTAATGGGATTTCAGTTCCATTGAAACAATAATTTATGACAATTTTAACATGTTTTAACATGAAAAATCTAATTTATTGATTAAAAACAAATTGCTTTTTTGACTACTACGTAGGGTTGCCAACTGCCCTTTTTTTTTTTGGAAAGGACAGTCCCTTTTTTTAACACCTGACGTCCTTGCCCTTTCTTAAATTAGGAAAGGACGCCTTTTGTCCTTTTTTCAGATATTATTCACACAAATCTAATTTATTTTATTGCATTTTTGATTTAAGTTCTAACTTCCGAGACTTCTTCATTTGGCGTGTTGTTTTTCTGTTCTGACTGAACTGAATAGGTCAACAGGTTATTGATGTAACAATGAACAAAATGCAAAAAAATGGTGCAGGATTACAGGTTTCTGATCAATTATACTCTTATGGTAGGTGAATTCCTTTCATAATGCCGACGCTGTTTTGAGGCCTACTTTTTTGCAATTAATCACAGATTTCTCCATCAATTTTTAAAATAACCACTATTCATGGGATATCTTTCGAAAGGTGATTGTATGTAGGTGTTTTTCATGAATAGTGCACGTTTTAAACTTATATAATATTTTTGAGAAAAATGAAGTCAAAGTTTTGGAGAAAAAATTAGAAACTTACTATTTCTTATGTTTGGGCCACAAAGTGAAATACTTAATATTATTATTTTGGAATATAAATTAGCTTATTTAAAAGGAAATTTAACCTTCTTTCTAATGAGCTTATTGAAATTGCTGTAGCTTTAATAGTTTGAGAAATATAGACAACTGTTTGCTAAAAAGTAGTGATACCTTAAAAAAACATAAAATTAAAAATATCTATAAAACGGAGCCGAATCGAGCCATAGTTTATATGGAATTTTTTGTTGCAAATGATGCCCAGAATCGGCTCCCGAAGTAACGGTATTCTTAATGCTGAACACCCTGTATATTCCCGGGCCCCAAAATCCTGTCGACTGCGCTGAATGTACCTAATTTTTTTAGGGTGTCTTTTTTTGGAACTTTATGGAGTTGGCAACCCTACTACTACGTCACCTCATAAGTCTGAAAGGCATCAGTCGCCATTGCTAGGGCATAACCTTTTTACAAAAAAATCCATTCAACTTTAATACTTTATACTATTTAAACTAGTATAAAAACTATCCTACATGACAGTTGCAATCGTCAAAAATTGCAAGGTAAACAAATAAACCAAACTTACGACAATTTTTCTGTGTTATAGAGTGTAACCTCACTTTCAATGTTGTAAAGTATGTTATAATGTGTAACCTTCCTTTTTGTTTACATTATTTTTTGTTGCAACAACACAGATCAAATAGTGACGGGATTGGTTAAAGGGTTAGCCAATACGAGATTCAAACAATTCTTATCCTAGGGAGCTTCTTACAGCTCAATGTCCGGTGATGGTAACCAGAGAATATTGTAATGGAGTCCGGCAGTGCTCCGAAAAAAAGCTCTGGTCGCCAATAAACTTAGTTTTTGCAGCGCCTTAAATATCACACAAAAAAAAATATATATAAACAAAATAACTTACAGTTCTAACAACAGAATCATCTCGCTGTTCGATTCAAATACTTGATGCAGATTAACAACTCGATTACAGGGTTTACACGCTTCTAGCACGGCCACTTCGTGTAAGATTTCCTTTTTGTTATCTTTAGATCTATTACGTTTTTTGAGGAATTTCGCTGCATATTGTCTGCCAGTATCTCTTTCACGACATCTTCTTACCGCTGCGTACTTCCCTCTGCAACAGAATACCATAAAATTGAAATCATTATTTGTATATTGTATTTATTCTTTTGTAGCCATCAGGTGGCGCCATCTTGAACAATTAATATAAATACACTAATTACATCAGAACAATACATTAAAGAACACAATATGAGAACAAAATAACAAAAAAGACAATAAATAAGCAAATTGAAGATTAAAATGATGGAATAAAATATAGAAAATGAAACAAAATAAAGCTGGCTATGTATAAATAAAAAATATTTTGAACACATGTTATGAAAGCACGTGAATTTACAATAATACCTCTTAACATCTACAATCGAAGTTAAGCTTACGGGAAATTAAAGCTATGTATGTACACGTATATTGTAAGGCGCCACGGTAGCCGAGTGGTTAGAGGCGAGACCTGCGAAGCTAATATGTATTGTGGTACTGGGTTCGATTCCCGGTCTTAAGGCCTTAGATTTTATTAATTGGTTAATAAAAGAAATTTACAGTAAAGTATGTTATCTAGTCGCCTCCGTCCACGACACCTAATTGGTAGTTGGACGTTAAGCTTCGCCTGAAAAAATAGGCGATTATTTACTCGTATTTGTATTTATTAATATATAAACTCCTTAACAAAAACTTAACTGTTTTGAAAGTTAAGTATAAGGGTTGATTAAACGCCAAAAGGTGCACAAATCAGCACGTACCCAACATTTCATTAATACTTCTAGTATCATATTTTTAAGAATGTATAGACGTCACACAGACCCTTGTGCTGGCCTTTTATCACCCATAAATATTTTTCTGTTAGAATAATAAAAGATGTATCTCATCGTTATAGTTAGTATTAAAGAAGGCACTTCATTTTAACTCTATTCCAAATTATTCTTGTGATTTATCTTTATTCTGGAATAATCATTACATTTTACTCGCATATTAAGGAAGAAAAAGGGAAAGTTGGAGTTGGTCTTTTACTTTTGTAATTTGAATTATGGAGTTAAAACGAAATTTCAGTCTTGAATTCAACTTACGTGAGCAAAAAATTACGTAGTTAATTACAAATAACTAATACTTGTAATTATAATTAATTTATTTTCAAACTTTCAATTTATTGTAGCCTTTAATTGAGTACCTTGTTGTAAAGAAGTTTTATTATAAATACAAATACAGTCGGGTACAAAATACAGTACACTTGTGTTAAAAAGTGAAAGATTAAGTTGTTTTTATTCTTAGGTAGCAATCACATCTCTCCTTAATAGAACAGTGGTTCAAGAGATGGGCTATTAAGCTTAATGAAACTAAGAACGCAAAACATCACCTTCACTCTTCGGCGCATTACTCTTCCTCCAGTCTTCTATAACCTAACACCTCTACCAGTAGTGAACGTTGCCCGGCTACCTCGGGCTTTACTTAGACCGAAGACTTTCTTGGAACCCCCACACTAGACTTAAAAGAACAGAACTGAACAGAAGCTGTCGACTACTTAAAAGACTCTTAGACGACAGATCAAAACTCTCTCTGGACAACAAAAGACTGATTTATACTTATATTTTGAAAACCATCTGGGCGTATGGAATAGAGCTGTGGGGTTCAACCAATCGCTCCAATCTCCAAAGGATTCAGTCCCTTCAATCTAAAATACTTCGAACTATTTTACGCGCTCCATTTTATGTCTCCAACCTGACTATACACACTGAACTTTTTAACACCGAAGTTGCTGAAAACACGATACAGAAAACTCCACTTCAGCCTGCAATCTCATACAAAATCCTCTAGCTCAAAAAACTTTCTTCTAGAACTCTTCCTGATAACCCGGACTAGACGTCTTAAAAGACAGTGTGGCCTCGTGATCTCCTCTCTAGTGAAGAGCGTGGACTAACCATGTAATGTTTTGGAGTGTTACCACTGGGATAACTTCTCCACTCATTTACTTCTACTGTTCACTGTTATCACTATTACTTTTAGCGCTAACGCGTTGATTGTAGCACAATAGACGTAAAAAAAAAAAATTTTTAGGTGATTACAAAATAGATGAGGCCAATTTTCACTTTTTGACTCCTTTTCGCTTTGAAAATACAAAAAGTTGATAGATTTTAAAAGGTAGAAATAATTTTAACAAACGCCAGATGTTTTAAGATTTGTTTTTTGTATTTATTTTGAGAAAGAGCGATGTCAAGATTTTACCACCCAGGCTTGCTAAACGTTACTTCTTATTTTTTTTCTAAGCTCCCCTATATTTTTTTCACCTTCAAAGAGCGGATATCGTTTGAAGATATCCTTTACAAACTATACATTTAAGGGTAGACAGACGTCACACAAGTGGTTTATGGGGAAAAAAATGATACACCCTTAACACATTTGAAGGGCATATTTACCTAAAAAGAAGAAAGTGTCCGACAGTTTAGACAGAAGAAATGAACACTACACCTTATCAGATCTACTAAAGCAATTAAGGAAACAGCCCAAAGGTTATAGTTGGTGGTTACCTAATACTAAGGACTTAAAAAGAACAAAAAACAAAAGAAGCGAAGAAGAACTCATCCATTACCTTTCACACCCTTCGTTGGGCCCTTTCTTTCTCTGTGTGGCACACTAAACACTCTTCAAAAACCCAAGCCAATTAAAATGATATAATGGAATCGATTACACAACATCAAACTGAAATTAAGTCGAATGAAAAAAAAAGAAAAGTAATTGCTGTATCTTTAAACCTAAATTATAATTCGATAAGCGCTATTAAACTAAACGTAACATCCAAAAAATACATCTCACATTCTTGTACACGATTAGAGGGCGACCATCTTTAGTGTTGTTCCATTATTAAGCCTTTTTTTAATGTTGTAAATGATGATTTTATTATATTTTTATTTATCGTTATACCTCTTTAGGTTAGTTTTGTTTATTCTTTATTATTGATTTCTCATTTATTAAAAACACACAAACCCATTTTCGTTATCACGTTTTCGCGTTTAACCTTCCAGCGGGCGCGCCCAAAAAGTTACAAAAACGGGCGCGCGTATCTCACAGATAAACTTTGGTATTTTTAAATTTTTCTATAAATAGAAGAAATGAAATTAATTAAATAACATCTATAATTATTAATAATGAAATAACAAATAAAAAAAGAGTCAGAAAACGACAGTACGAGGGTCGTTTGAAAAGACCGTGCAAAGTCAGAGAGATAGCACCACTGGCGCGTATCGAGGTTATGTTTAGTTAGTAGCATCTCTTGGAAGAACACACACCAAGTTTCAGCCAGATCGGTCTATTTCTTTGTGTTTGGCATTCGTTTGAATCGAGGAAGTCGAGTGATTTTCAAAAAATGGACGAAAAAGAATTTCGTGTGTTGATTAAACACTACTTTATGAAAGGAAAAACGCCTCAGGAGACTAAAGAGAAGCTTGATAAACATTATGGTGACTCTGCACCTTCGATTAGAACAGTTTATAAGTGGTTTCAAAATTTTCGGAGTGGCCATATGGGCACAAGTGACGCTGAACGTTCAAGGACGCCCTGTTGAGGTTACTACTCCAGAAATCATTGATAAAATCCATGATATGGTGATGGATGACAGAAGTGTAAAGGTGCGTGAGATTGCTAGTGCTGTGGGCATCTCGAATGAACGGGTACATAATATTTTGCATCAACATTTGGACATGACAAAGCTATCCGCAAGATGGGTGCCGCGATTGCTCACGCTTGACCAAAAACGAAATCGTGTGAAGTGTTGCAAGGACGGTTTGCGGCTGTTCCAGAAGAATCCGCACGACTTTAAGCGTCGTTTCGTCACTGTGGATGAAACATGGATACATCACTACACTCCTGAGACCAAAGAACAATCTAAACAATAGGTTACCAAGAGGGAATCTGCGCCAAAAAAGGCGAAGACCGTTCCTTCGGCCGGAAAGATTATGGCGACTGTCTTTTGGGATTCGCAAGGAATAATCCTCATCGACTATCTGGAAAAGGGTAAAACTATTATAGGTGCATATTATTCATCGTTATTGGACCGTTTGAAAACCGAGCTGCAAGAAAAACGCCCACGATTGGCCCACAAAAAAGTCCTTTTCCATCACGACAACGCACCAGCTCACACCTCAGCAGTTGTGGTCGCAAAATTAATGGAAACAGGGTACCAACTCGTTTCACATCCCCCCTATTCTCCAGACTTGGCTCCCTCGGACTACTATTTGTTCCCCAATATGAAGAAATGGCTGGCGTGAAAAAGATTTTATTCAAACGAGGAGGTGGTTGCAGAAACGAATGGCTATTTTTCAGACTTGGACAAATCCTATTATTCGGAAGGGATTAACAAACTAGAGCAGCGTTGGACGAAGTGTATAAGCCTAAAAGGAGACTATGTTGAAAAATAATAAAGGTTTACCCCAAAAAATTAAGTAGTTTTTATTTTTGCACGGACTTTTCAAACGACCCTCGTACTTTTTATTTTTTACAAGCCAATAAGTGTAATTTTACAATCACCATGTTCATCCACTAGACTGTCTAAAAGTTTTCACAGTTATTTCCTCCTCGTATCTGAGATATACAATGTCTTTTTCTGTCAGTAGAAAACAATATTCTCATAAACAATGTAGAAAATAGTTCAATTTGATGAACACGTATAAAAGAAAAAATATAAATAATTGATAAGTCAGGAAACTTCCTCGAATGGTCGCGAGTATAATGTCAGGCACGGATCGGCAATTGCAAAGAAATGTAAAACCCCAAACAAGATAAGATTTTTACTGAAGGAAACTAGTCATGAGGGTGTAGCATTGCTTAAAGGACAGCATCCTTCGCCGCTCCGTCACTAAACTACGATTATTTTAGTCTAAGCTTGTATCTGTGAGATACGCGCGCCCGCTGGAAGGTTAATAAATATTTCTAGGTTATCTGAGTTCAAAAAAAATGGTTCTATTTAACTGAAAGAAATTGGTCACAAAATTTGGAATATTAATTAAAAATCAAAATTAGATTATACTCGGCCCGTTTTATGATAGGCCTTGAAGTAATTTTAGGAAAATCTATGCCTCCTTAATATTAAACATAAAAGAACAATACAATAAAAAAATCATCAACAATTTTAAAGTTGACTGTACATTTTATTATGTTAGCAGTTATAGTATACGATTAAAGAAAGTAGTTAAAGAAAAATACTTACAGTCTTCAAGAAAATTTACTTATCTTCTTGTAATTTTCATTTTCATATCAACAATTTGAGAAAAATTCTACTTTAAAACCTTACAGTAAAAAAAAAAAAAAATTAAAATTATATAAAAGTGTTGAGATTATGAGACCCATATTCTAGTAGAATCTAGCTTAGTAATAAAATTGTAGAGATATGAACATTAATATCATACTTTAATTTAAAAAAAAAAAAAGCACCTTCTAATACATAAACTGTAAAAAAAATTATGGGGAAATTACGTATTATTGTGATTACATCACTGATGTCCAGCTTTTAGAACATGTACATACGTATAAGTAATGGGAGAAGTAATTTATAAAATTCATATTATATAATTTGTATTTAATATTTTTAATATTAGCTATGACACTTCCTTGAGTTGTTTAAATATTAATGAAAAGTTAGGTTGACAATAGGAGTTAAAACTTAAATTTTTGTTTTTTTAGAAACTTCTTTTATCTCTGGTAAGCAAAAAACTTTATTAAACTAAAATATTTTTTAATGAATTTTCTGATTATTATTTTTGTTTAATTTACCGCTAATTAACAATAAATTGCATTATTATTTTTTAATAAATAAATAAATCAAGGCATAATGCTCCTCCAGTAGTTTAAAAAAATACGGAAGTTGATTTACATTAATAATTAGTGATCAGTGATGCATTACTAAAACGGAAACATGTTTTATGATGAATTCATTATGAAAAGAAAAAGTAATATTAGATATTGAAAAGATACGTTTTTCGCTCTCTACCTAAAAGAAATTGAGTTTCAAAGAATATTTGTTTAAAAAATAAAATAGAGAAATCAATCAAAATAACGGGGAATCGTGATAGTTGCCATGTTTTGAATATTACGTATTCAAGTGCCATCAATTTGAAAAAAAGATAATTAAAGATTAATATGAATGTTATAAACTCAAAAAAGTTGCTTCAAAATTTTCAAAACGAGGTGAAAAAACTGAAATCTGTTCATTGAATAATTTGGAGATCTGGTTGCTACAACATTATACGTACGAGGGTCGTTTGAAAAGTCCGTGCAAAAATAAAAACTACTTAATTTTTTCGGGTAAACCTTTTTTATTTTTCAACATAGTCTCCTTTTAGGCTTATACACTTCGTCCAACGCTGCTCTAGTTTGTTGATCCCTTCCGAATAATAGGATTTGTCCAAGTCTGAAAAATAGCCATTCGTTTCTGCAATCACCTCCTCCTTTGAATAAAATCTTTTTCCCGCCAGCCATTTCTTCATATTGGGGAACAAATAGAAGTCCGAGGGAGCAAAGTCTGGAGAATAGGGGGGATGTGAAACGAGTTGGAACCCTATTTCCATTAATTTTGCGACCACAACTGCTGAGGTGTGAGCTGGTGCGTTGTAGTGATGGAAAAGGACTTTTTTGTGGGCCAATTGTGGGCGTTTTTCTTGCAACTCGGTTTTCAAACGGTCCAATAACGATGAATAATATGCACCTGTAATAGTTTTACCTTTTTCCAGATAGTCGATGAGGATTATTCCTTGCGAATCCCAAAAGACAGTCGCCATAATCTTTCCAGCCGAAGGAACGGTCTTCGCCTTTTTTGGCGCAGATTCCCCCTTGGTAACCCATTATTTAGATTGTTCTTTGGTCTCAGGAGTGTAGTGATGTATCCATGTTTCATCCACAGTGACGAAACTACGCTTAAAGTCCTGCGGATTCTTCTGGAACAGCTGCAAACCGTCCTTGCAACACTTCACACGATTTCGTTTTTGGTCAAGCGTGAGCAATCGCTGCACCCATCTTGCGGATAGCTTTGTCATGTCCAAATGTTGATGCAAAATATTATGTACCCGTTCATTCGAGATGCCCACAGCACTAGCAACCACGCACGCACCTTCACTCTTCTGTCATCCATCACCATATCATGGATTTTATCAATGATTTCTGGAGTAGTAACCTCAACAGGGCGTCCAGAACGTTCAGCGTCACTTGTGCCCATATGGACACTCCGAAAATTTTGAAACCACTTATAAATTGTTCTAATCGAAGGTGCAGAGTCACCATAATGTTTATCAAGCTTCTCTTTAGTCTCCTGAGGCGTTTTGCCTTTCATAAAGTAGTGTTTAATCAACACACGAAATTCTTTTTCGTCCATTTTTTGAAAATCACTCGAGTTCCTCGATTCAAACGAATGCCAGACACAAAGAAATAGACCGATCTGGCTGAAACTTGGTGTGTGTTCTTCCAAGATATGCTACTAACTAAACATAACCTCGATACGCGCCAGTGGTGCTATCTCTCTGACTTTGCACGGACTTTTCAAACGACCCTGAATAAATATGTGTGTTGGGCAAAGACATTTGAAGCCATGTGATAATTAGTATCAAAAGCTTGTGGATTAATATATTAGAAGTGATAATAATTATATATTACATTACAAGATATTATTATTTTTAAGTTAAGATGCGTCAACAACTCGGGGTTCGTTGTCGCTCGCAGCTTTTTCAGTGCATTGTGGCCAGTATTCTCTCATTATAGGCAAAACTGTTTATTAGTGGACAGCGAAGTTGGGCTAATTTACAATATACTGTTTTTACATCATTAGAGGGGTTTGGTTTGTCTTCTGTCTTGTCTGTTCATGGACTGTTCATGTCTGTTTAATGATGTAATATATTACATCGTAAATTAGCCCTGAAGATGGACCTAGTCCCTAGGTTGAAAGCTCTGGCATAATACAAGTTTATAATGACTGAAACTGGCATTTATTTTTCATCCTATTGAAACTATGATTCAGTCACCAAAAATAATGAACAGTAAGTAATATAAGAATGTTTAATCGGAACTTATGAAGTTTCAAGGAGCTAACTTATAAGTTTGAATTTGAAGTTAAGCTTGGATATTAAGTGAATGTCCCTCAGGAACTATTTTACCTAACCGTGAGCGTCCGAAATGGGTTTTTTGTGGAGAAGTTCCGTTCTTCTGCTGTAATAAACGGATTATTCAAATTGTCAGTTGTCAATTTACAAAAAAAAATGTTTCAAGGAACTTCATAATCTTGAAACCTCTGTGACCCAATTTGGCTTCTATTCTCCTTTCTACCTTCGAATAACCTGTCCAATACTGGGTCTCATAGGATCTTTTAGTTACTCCTGGATACTCAACGGGTCCGTTTCCTTCTTCTTTACAAGGCGCTCTAACATGGCTTTTCCCAGGCTTCTCTAATTTAATGCTGTATCCTCTAACTATTCTGTATACCAAGCCATGCTCTTCTAGCATATTCATCCCAAACTTCACCTGCAGTTTGGTCCTTCCTCTACTGTCTTTCTAGGCACTGCGTCCCACGTGACATTTATGGCCGCAAAGTCTATCCAAGTCTGATTATATGTATATCAAACGATGCATGGCCGCTGGAATGTATTCATTAACTTCCCCATGTGTACACTTTCTCCCAGATTGCTGCTTCTCTCTAATAATGTTGTAGAGAACTATTCTCTAAAAACGTTTATGGCAGATTTTTAGTGTTAAACCCTCCAGTTTTCTGATCTGTGAACCATGAATAAGAACTGGCCGAATTAGAGTCGCTCTTGTACGTATTTGTTTTCCACCATTATGACCTAAATTGATGAACTTCTTATCAAATAACCCTTTGCTTCCTTTTCATAATGTGATATTCTAGAACAAGGAAGGCTCATCTAATAATGAATCGATAGAATAACAACGTAAATATATTCTAAGAGTTTTTTCGCCCAATTGCCATAGTTTCGAATTGTGAAGTAGTTTCTAAGTTTTATATTATCTTGAAAATAATTTAAATAAATCAAATTTGAGAAGCTAAATAATTCTTTATCTATCGCTGAAGACTGTTTTACAATAACTAAGTCAATTTTAGTTTATCGCTAAAAGAATCGCTAAAGATCTTAACCCAAACTGATTAAGCAAAAAAGCTAGCAAATCAATTTAATTAAACGTTGAAACTGTGCTTATTTAAACTCATAATTAAAAGCTGATGTTTTTAATTAGTTATTAATAAATTTGTCGTCATTAGACCTAGACTTTGTGGAATGAGGAATTAAGTCTTAGTGCAAGTTTAGAAGAAGAAGGAGGTAATCGTCAACGTATGATGTTACAGGCGCCAGACATCTTGTCATCTTTAAAAAAAATATATATTAGTTTCTGAACTAGGACATTAGCCTGTTAAATAGGAGGAATGTAGTGCAACATTTGATTCCCTAGTTTGGTTCTCCTCATTTTTACACGGGACAGATTCTCTTTATAAAGTGAGGTTTTTGGTGGCTGGCCAACTTTGGAGAGTTGGTTGGTTGGATATATGGTCTTACGTCTTATTTCTAAAACATGTGACTAATCCGCTAGAATTATATTGAAACTAGAAGAGGGAAAACATTAGTTCATCTTAAAATAATTTAGAAATGCTTTTTTGAAAGATTATTTTTAGTTACTTTTAAATATCATATTCATAAAATGTACAGGAAGTTATTCAAAAAAAGGTATTTAACCTGTCTTCAAGAAAATCTCCTCGTAAGATATGGTCATCATTTTTTCATTTTAAGATAATGTATTAATCATCATATTTTATTGCCAGAGCTAAATTTAGAAACTGCTACGTAACATTTAGAAAGTACATTCTAAATCAAGTCTTCTGAATAAATACCTTAAAAATAATGTTAAACTAAATTATATTGGTCATAACAAAACCTTTAAATCGAACTTTTATCAGAAATGACTTGTCCTTTTTAAAGGAAAAAAGTATTTACAAGTTTTCATGATCAAGAGAGAGATAAGTTACAGTAAGAGGGTTAGATTCTTCCGGATTCCTGGACATTCCTGGATCTTCAAGGGAATGTCAAAGCGATATAGCGAAGGGAAATTGCAGGCTGAAAGAATTTATGAGGTTCTGAACGGAAGTTAGAGGAGGAGACATTCACAAAAGTTTGGTACAAGGAGATACTAGTGGGATCTAGGAAAGAAATGTTCCTAAGGATCCTGTTGATGGTGCTCCTGATTACCTCAGGAGGGAGACCAGCATCTTCTGTACAGTATAATCGCTTCTTGCAAGCCAGGATATGGGATATTTGGGCACAGTATTAAGCGTGAATCTAGGACTGTTAAAGGTCAGCGATACGAGGTGTGGCTATTAAATAACGAGACTGATGATGCTACAGAAGACACTATGCATGCGCCAAATCCTAACGACCGACAGCTGTGCAGGGTTAAAGCCTTCTCTTTCAATTGCAGCGCCTCACGTGTTTTGTAGAGAAATCTGTCTGACCCGGAACCGTCGTTTGTGTAAGAGGTGTTAGTTTCTTTTTGCCGAAAACATGATACTACACAATGTAGTAGAGCAACGAATTGTCATGAAATTTCAAATGATACTTGGTAAAACCGCTACTGAAACTTATCTTTTATTACAAAGAAGTTTATGGCGATGAATGTTAAATCACGTGCGCGAGTTTTTTGAGTGGTTCAAGCGTTTCCAAGATGGCCGAGAAGACGTCGGAGATGATGACCGCCCGGGGTCGCCCTTTCCACGTCCAAAACGGATGAAAATATCGATTATTAATTAATCAACATTACTACCGGTGAGGTGCTTGCTCAACTCCGCAAGAAAGAGTATGGAAAAAAACGGACCCGATTTGTGGAAGAACAAATCACGGGGTTCTCCATCAAGACAAACGCGCCGGCTCACACTGCACTGCATTGTCTGTCAAGACGTTTCTAGCCAAGTACAACATCCCAGTTTTAGGCCATCCGCCTTATTCGTCTGACCTGGCCCCATGTGACTTTTATCTGTTCCCCCAAAGTCAAATCTGCTTTAAAAGGAACACGATTTCAGTCCGTTGAAGCTGTTAATTAATTTTTCATCCCATCTTCTTATATTACCCAATAAATCTTTGAAAAAAATACATTTGACATTTGTTTGAGCGATTTAAAAATAAATAAGTAATACTCTCTCTAAATTCTGTTTCAATTCCTTGTTAAAAAATATCAGTTACCAAGAGCGAATATTTTGTTATCATTTTATGAGAAATCTTGTTACTTGGAATTAGGCTACAGACTTACCAAGAACTATCAAAACAAAAAGGCTTTTATATATATATATATAAAACCTTCACAGTTAATCATTGGATGATTGAATTCAGAGTATGAGATATTCAATTTATAGGAAGACAATTATAAAGAAAAGAAAAAGAACAGCATAAAAAGAATGTGTATAATATATAAAGACGATAAAAGTGGCGCCAATATTAAATCATCCAACAAATATGGCCGTCTTAGTTCGTGTATTTATTATTATTCTTACTGTATCAAAAATCCTTACACTATTTATGATTATATAAATATCGAGGCACAAGTTTAATGAAGTAGTAAAGAGACGATAAAAAAAAAAAAAAAAAAAAATAGAAAGCATGCGTCAGCTTTCACGAGAGAGGCTCCTAAAAGCAAATAATGTCACCCTTTGCCTCTTGGGTATCTAATCTTTTGCGCCGGCGTCAAACCGTTCCCTAAAGAAACGTACAAACGCGCGCTGCACACCACTAATATTGATTAGACCAGAAAGTTTTGGTTTTTATTTTATAATTATTTTTGTTTTTATTTAAATCGATTTTATAGTTCGATTCAATTTTATAACTTAATCAAGTTTTAATTTACGTTTACGCTCCTTGTTTTTGGGGCAATCAGCGTTTATTTATGAAACAGAAAAAGTAGCACGATGTGAGGAAGTGTAACGCTCGTTTTTTCAATTATTAATGAGGAGATTAGTTACAACTTATAGGAAGGGTGTGACTCTTTTTTATGACACAAAATTTCACAGAAAAGTTATGACGTGTGCTGGAAATAAGTCAGGTGACATTATCTTATCGTAAACCAACTACAGGATAATATATTTGTTTAACTAACATAATATTGCATTTTTTCTTTACTAAAAGTACGAGGGTCGTTTGAAAAGTCCGTGCAAAGTCAGAGAGATAGCACTACTGGCGCGTATCGAGGTTATGTTTAGTTAGTAGCATCTCTTGGAAGAACACACACCAAGTTTCAGCCAGATCGGTCTATTTCTTTGTGTCTGGCATTCGTTTGAATCGAGGAACTCGAGTGATTTTCAAAAAATGGACGAAAAAGAATTTCGTGTGTTGATTAAACACTACTTTATGAAAGGCAAAACGCCTCAGGAGACTAAAGAGAAGCTTGATAAACATTATGGTGACTCTGCACCTTCGATTAGAACAGTTTATAAGTGGTTTCAAAATTTTCGGAGTGGCCATATGGGCACAAGTGACGCTGAACGTTCAAGGACGCCCTGTTGAGGTTACTACTCCAGAAATCATTGATAAAATCCATGATAAGGTGATGGATGACAGAAGAGTGAAGGTGCGTGAGATTGCTAGTGCTGTGGGCATCTCGAATGAACGGGTACATAATATTTTGCATCAACATTTGGACATGACAAAGCTATCCGCAAGATGGGTGCCGCGATTGCTCACGCTTGACCAAAAACGAAATCGTGTGAAGTGTTGCAAGGACGGTTTGCAGCTGTTCCAGAAGAATCCGCAGGACTTTAAGCGTCGTTTCGTCACTGTGGATGAAACATGGATATATCACTACACTCCTGAGACCAAAGAACAATCTAAACAATGGGTTACCAAGGGGGAATCTGCGCCAAAAAAGGCGAAGACCGTTCCTTCGGCCGGAAAGATTATGGCGACTGTCTTTTGGGATTCGCAAGGAATAATCCTCATCGACTATCTGGAAAAGGGTAAAACTATTACAGGTGCATATTATTCATCGTTATTGGACCGTTTGAAAACCGAGCTGCAAGAAAAACGCTCACAATTGGCCCACAAAAAAGTCCTTTTCCATCACGACAACGCACCAGCTCACACCTCAGCAGTTGTGGTCGCAAAATTAATGGAAACAGGGTACCAACTCGTTTCACATCCCCCCTATTCTCCAGACTTGACTCCCTCGGACTACTATTTGTTCCCCAATATGAAGAAATGGCTGGCGGGAAAAAGTTTTTATTCAAACGAAGAGGTGATTGCAGAAACGAATGGCTATTTTTCAGACTTGGACAAATGCTATTATTCGGAAGGGATCAACAAACTAGAGCAGCGTTGGACGAAGTGTATAAGCCTAAAAGGAGACTATGTTGAAAAATAAAAAAGGTTTACCTCAAAAAATTAAGTAGTTTTTATTTTTGCACGGACTTTTCAAACGACCCTCGTATAGGATTTATTGAATAATATTAGATAGCGTAATGAACAATGCATTGCAAATTATAAGGAGTCCCACCTAAGGAGTTCATCTGCCATATCCTTTAAAAATAAGGAGCGCACAAACTCCTTCTACGATAGTTTTGATTAACGGTTGCCTACCAGCTTTGTGTAAATAAAAGTAATTTACACAATGTCTTAAAAACTAAGATTTATTTATTTACTTTGTGGACATTATTTTACGAGAAACATAAGAGGATGCTTCATTCTTTTAAAACGAAGAATACGTAATCGTATGATTAGCTGTACTCAATCAGGATTCTCTAGAGCAGCGTTTCCCAACCTGTGGTACGCGAGTTGCTGGTTGGTGGTACGCGAAAAATAATCAATAATGGCGGACATAAAAAATTAAATCATAAAAATATCAAAGAAACGTTTTTTCCTGTTTCATAAAAATTATTTTAATTAATAATATTATACAGTAAAGTTGTTAATATGTACAGCAATAAGGTTAGTCTGTCTCAAGATGTACGAGAAAATATAATGCTCATTTAACAAGATTAAAATTGTCTTTCATGGAGTATTTCCCAAAACCCGAAAACACAAATGATAATTGGATTTCAAATCCCTTCAATAAAGAAAATTTAGGAAAAGCTACATCATTATCAATAAAAGATAAAGAAAATTTAACAGAATTATCATGTGACAGAACTTAAATGATAACTATGTAAAAATCTGCTTAAAGAGACTGGATTGTAATGATTAGCTCTATCCAAGCAACATTAAATTGAATTTAAAAAAAGTTTTAAAACTAAGATCTTACACTTTACAAAGTTTATAAAGAGAACATGAACTTGAACTCCTTTGTAACAGATACATTGTATCTCTATACAAATAAACGATAATAATAATAAAATAACACACTCTGGAATAACAAATTTCACGAAATACAATCATTTTTACGAAGTGGTACAATTTAGCATGATAAACTGCCAAAGTGGTACGCGAGCCAAAAATGGTTGGGAAACGCTGCTCTAGAGCAAAAAGTGTACAGAGCTCCGTCTTTAAAAGTATAATTAACGTTTCCTGAACTAGAACTAATGGAGGAATATGGGCAGGAATATCCAGAAGCAACAAAAATTAAAAAGGTCCTGAGTACATCTGAAACGATATCTTTCATCAAGTTACTTGTTTGTTGAAATTGTTAGGGCATTTATTGAGGAAGGTTGTCAAAACTGAAGAATTATGAAGGCTGTGTTTCCACAGGAAGGTTGGAAAAAAGGGATAAGAACGAGAGGAGAATAGCCTAGCACAAGGTGCAAAGTATTTAGTTACAAGAACCCATGAAAGAGATGGGTTTCAAATGTATCAAAATTTTTGAACGTTCGACTTTTGCCCAAAAATAAAACATTTTGAGATCTCTAAGGTCTAAAAATTTGTACGCATATTATGTTTATAGAATCAAATATCTCTTTAAAATCTTGAGGTTACTGAGAAACTTTATGATGTATTTGAATTACTACCATCCATCTAGGAAATCTAAACGTTAAAGCTATACAAATCTCTCTAAAAAAATATACACTATATATATTTTCCCTAAATTTTGATAATTAAGATCAGTAATTCTTTTTTATATGATGAACAATTAAAAATCTTTCTTCTAAAGCCTTTATATTCCACTTATTGCAAGTGGGCTAACCAGTATCGTGTACCATTTAAAGCAGTAGTATCAAAATGGTGGACCCTGAGATAATTTCTTATGGCCCCACGATGTACTGAAATAAAATGAAAATAGAATACATTGTTACGAAGAAAATGGTGCTTATGGGAGATTGAGGCAATACTGAATAGACCAATTCCTTGTTAACCCCTTTAACTACTGAAGACACGAGTATACACGTGGCCCAGGGCCTTTCCTGGAGGCCACTGGGCTTGTAGCAACGCGGTGACTACTTCCAGCGACGTTTATAAGCGATATATGTCTGCCACTCTCAGTGGAATTCCAGAATGATTTGGTTTTTTAAAAGGACGAAGTAGGAATTCCCCAAAATATATTCTTATTTAGGGTGAGAAATACCCAAAAAAAAAATGTTTGCTGTACAAAATTTTATGATATTTTTGGTGTAAGTCCTTCTTTGAGCAACTATTTCCAGTCTATGAAATTAAATAAAATAGCATTCAAGTCAAAAGATTGACTGGATAAACATCTATCTACCTTAAAAGAGATTGTCTGTTCTCAGAATCTGAGACCAGATATTTGGAAAACAAGGAAAAATTTTGCAAAAATGTTGTGGCCCACGTGAATCTTGCCTGTTGCACCAAGTGGCCTGTGGTTTAATTGAGTTCAGACAACCCTGATTTAAAGGCTCCACTAAACTTTGTTTTAAGGCAAAATACAAAAGCATTATAACAACCTGATAATCAAAGAAATGTTGCGAAATACAGTTAGTTATAGTGGGATTGTACGTTTCGGTGTGCGCTGGGAATCAGCCCATTTTGACTTGACATCACCATTATCAATTTTACTTCCTTGTTATTCAGATCAGATAAATCAAGGCAATGATATTGCAGCAAGATTTTTTGCAACTGTAAATGATTTTCTCATTTGTTAAAAAATTGGATACACTGCTAAACATCTAGGACAACACATTACTGAATATGCAAAAGAACTATAATACAGTGGGCAGTGGCTTCTTAAAACACACATCCTCCCCAAAAAAAGTAGCACTTGAACATCTATAATTATAACCGTGCAAGAGAATACCATAATGATGAATCAAATATTCTAGTTTAAACGCGCAAAGCTATTTTGTAAGCAACATCTAAAATTAAATAAGAATTCTAGAGAGTAGAATTTGGTGGTAAAGAGGAGAAGGGGATAAGTGTTAGTCATAGCAATACTAACGGTACAGACCATTAGTCAACAGTATTATTTTTGAGCATTTTATGCTATATTTTAAAACCCAAGAGCTTGTGCGCTTCTATTTTTAAATTTCGTAAATCTGTTTCTTTCTAGACGCAGTCTAAAAAAGGGGATTTGAATTTCCCTCTCATCAACTACTCGTTTAACTTGGATAAAGGGTCAACTCAGGAAAGGGTACAAGTTTAATGAATTCAGGGTAATTGAACTTTGGACAAGCCAAGGCCTTCTAAATAAGGAATTAAATTAAATGGACGCTCTTAGAAATGCTTCACAACAAATAGAAGTAAATTTAGAAATCTAAAAACAGTTTTACAGATAAGTAGATCCATTATTCAAAAATCAATTGATAAAATTAAGTAGGCGTGGTCTAAAATAGGGTTTAAAAGAATTGATAAAGACTCTCGAGACGATAGATCAAAACTCTCTCTAGACAACAAAAAGACTGATTTTTATACTTCTATTTTGAAACCCATCTGGGCGTATGGAATAGGAGCTGTGGGGTTCAACCAATAGCTCCAATCTCCAAAGGATTCAATCGCTACAATCTAAAATACATACGCAGATGACACCGCCTTACTGTCTACTAATCATGATCCTGTAATAGCTCACAGAAATCTGCAGTCACATCTCTCCTCATTAGAACAGTGGTTCAAGAGATGGGCTATTAAGCTTGAGGAAACTAAGTCGCAAAACATTACTCTTCCTCCAGTCTTCTATAAGCTAACACCTCTACCAGTAGTGAACGTTGCCCGTTCACAAATTAGTAATATACAGTCCTTATTAAATTGAACATATTTGTATTAAAGCATAGTATAAATGCAGTAACAATTAAGACAAATTAATTATTATATAGAGCTTAAAAGGCAAAAGGAAAAATAGAGTAAAACGCTTAAAACTTGAAATATTCCATGGACTAGCACTAGTTTAAGCTTAAGCATTATTGATTTCCTGATGAATTGAATGGATGACCTAAAAAAAATCAATGGGGACCTTGTCTCTGGGGGGTGACCAGGTCAGAGAATATCTTACATTTAATGAAAAATATTGACGAACGTGTTTTCTATGGATTTGGGAGAAAAGTTATCCTTGAATTTGTCCTAATATTCTAAATTCTAGGATGTAGAATGTTTCACTCTAAATAAAGGTTACCACAACGAGGTTTCTTTTTTGCTGAAATTTTAGAGCAGCTTTCAAAATAATCCTAAAGAAACTAAATATAGTACTAAATAATACAGCCATCTTTAATTTGTACGTAAAACAAGATGGTGGTAGTAGAAATGAACAAAAAATATAATATAAAGTTTACTGCTTGCAATATCTGGAAACCCTATTATTCTTCAACTGGAGGAGCAGTCTCCCACTAAATTAAAGAAGTTCATCAATTAAATTACAATGAAAGAAAGTTACGTTAGACTCTAACAAAGATTGTTTGAAAAGATTCCGTTATAAAGTCGCTAGAATTGATGACAACTGCTTTAATTCCATTTAAAGTATACAATGCACAATATTGCATCGCTAATTGCAGATTAAACCTTACCAGTGTTATGTATGTGATTAAGGTTTGTAATTTTCTAAGAAAATACTGAAAAAGGCAAATTTTACCGTTATTTTAGTGTAGAATTCGAAGTATTCAGCCAGATTAAAAAAAAAATTACTATTTATTCATCAACTCCAAATTACCCCTTTAATAATTTATAGACTACCATATACGAGGGTCGTTTGAAAAGTCCGTGCAAAGTCAGAGAGATAGCACTACTGGCGCGTATCGACGTTATGTTTAATTAGTAGCATCTCTTGGAAGAACACACACCAAGTTTCAGCTAGATCGGTCTATTTCTTTGTGTTTGGCATTCGTTTGAATCGAGGAAGTCGAGTGATTTTCAAAAAATGGACGAAAAAGAATTTCGTGTGTTGATTAAACACTACTTTATGCAAGGCAAAACCCCTCAGGGGACTAAAGAGAAGCTTGATAAACATTGTGGTGACTCTGCACCTTCGATTAGAACAGTTTATAAGTGGTTTCAAAATTTTCGGAGTGGCCATATGGGCACAAGTGACGCTGAACGTTCTGGACGCCCTGTTGAGGTTACTACTCCAGAAATCATTGATAAAATCCATGATATGGTGATGGATGACAGAAGAGTGAAGGTGCGTGAGATTGCTAGTGCTGTGGGCATCTCGAATGAACGGGTACATAATATTTTGCATCAACATTTGGACATGACAAAGCTATCCGCAAGATGGGTGCCGCGATTGCTCACGCTTGACCAAAAACGAAATCGTGTGAAGTGTTGCAAGGACGGTTTGCAGCTGTTCCAGAAGAATCCGCAGGACTTTAAGCGTCGTTTCTTCACTGTGGATGAAACATGGATACATCACTACACTCCTGAGACCAAAGAACAATCTAAACAATGGGTTACCAAGGGGGGAATCTGCGCCAAAAAAGGCGAAGACCGTTCCTTCGGCCGGAAAGATTATGGCGACTGTCTTTTGGGATTCGCAAGGAATAATCCTCATCGACTATCTGGAAAAGGGTAAAACTATTACAAGTGCATATTATTCATCGTTATTGGACCGTTTGAAGACCGAGCTGCAAGAAAAACGCCCACGATTGGCCCACAAAAAAGTCCTTTCCCATCACGACAACGCACCAGCTGACACCTCAGCAGTTGTGGTCGCAAAATTAATGGAAATACAGTTCCAACTCGTTTCACATCCCCCCTATTCTCCAGACTTGGCTCCCTCGGACTACTATTTGTTCCTCAATATGAAGAAATGGCTGGCGGGAAAAAGATTTTATTCAAACGAGGAGGTGATTGCAGAAACGAATGGCTATTTTTCAGACTTGGACAAATCCTATTATTCGGAAGGGATCAACAAACTAGAGCAGCGTTGGACGAAGTGTATAAGCCTAAAAGGAGACTATGTTGAAAAATAAAAAAGGTTTACCCCCAAAAATTAAGTAGTTTTTATTTTTGCACGGACTTTTCAAACGACCCTCGTATGTAGCAACTGTAAAATAACGGGCACAATTACAAATAACGGGTAATAGTAAAAACAAAGAGAAATATTTTGTTTAGTAAAACTGCCCAAGAAAAACAATATTACAAATTTTCTGTACAAATAAAGAAATAACCGAGCAAGAGTAGAAGGGTTTATTTTGGTTTCTTAAGTTTGGTTATGTCTAAAAAAAAAAAAAACCTGTCCAGACATGTTTGTAGTTTAATTGCGTGAAGTTGATTATTATAAAAAATAAAAGTCAACGGTTATGATTCAATCTTATTTATTGCAGTATAATTTTCATAAAATAACTGTATCTTCTTCTATATAATTGCGCAGAATCGGAGAGATTGTTTATTCAGTATTAAAATAAATATATAAATAAATAAAAAAGATTTCTTTTAAATACAGTTAACTGGTTATCTAATAATCTTTAAAATATTCATGCGAACATTATATGGAAGATCATTTTCTTAAAAAAGATTATTTATAAAATCCTTACCCCAAAAAAAAATAATAAAACATTCCTTTGTGTAATTTGAGCTTATACTGTCGCATAAAAAGGTCCTTTTTGGTTAGCTTAAGACAAGTATACTTCTTCCAAGGTGTCCTGGACGCAAATTTTAGCATATAGATTTCACAGAAATAGCAAAAAACATTTTTAACCTTCTAGCTGTTCAAATCTACATCATGTTCCAAGATTATTTTAACCGAACAGTTAGCCGCGTCTTTAGTTGCCCCCAAGGCTGATTTATGAATTACACGTCCCGAGGCTATTTCACAGTTATATCCTAAAGAGTGATGGCTAGACATATTATACATTGATAGTCCCAAGAAGATCCAACAATACTCTTTGCGAGAGCATCCTCCTAAAATCGCCGAACATCGAACTATAGCGGCTGAATTAAAAAGCCATCCATCCAAATTACCACTGATGTCAGCTATATCTTCAACAAATTTTGTTCAACTCTATTTGTCGGCAATAGTTTCTGATGTACGACAGACAGAGTAGGGCGAACGATTCAAGGTGTGCATTATGCTGCAGAGTAGGTTTTTTCCAGTTGATATTTTTAGGCTATGAAGAGTGCATGACAACCATGAAAGCTGGTCACGTAGTGAAAGAAAATTTAAGTAAAATCTATACTGTTGCAGAATTAAGATTACGGTTTGCATTGATGTACCGCTAAATTATGTGAAATCAAACACATCATATTTGGCACGAAGATAACCAATGAGAAAGTCCTAATGGAGGAAGCTAAAATAAAAGATACCTTAAACTTTTACCCAAGTGAGGGAATTCGTAACAAGTTTCAGATCGTAACAGCATCCGATCAGAATTGGGAAAGAGAATCATATGTCTTTATGCCAAACTGGGACTACCATGATAAACTACACATCTTGATTGCTTTCTAGATCTACTCAGATATCTTGGACAATAACGACAAGTATGCTTCGAATTCTAAAATAAATTAGGCATATACTAGGGTTTTAAATTGCATACTTGTTCGCAATGAACATTTTATAAAAGGCGTAGATTAAAAATTGCATAAACCGGCTAAATAGGAAAGATATTTGAAAACGAATCTAAGCATTAGATAATATGCCAGCCTTTCACAATCTGATAGTAAACTTATAACCATTTCTTGCAAATGGTTACAATTCACATTCGATACAAAGCATGTAATGCAACTTTTATTTATGAAGGAATCTATGAAAAGAACTAGGTGACTCACTTGTAATGCACTCCTATAACTACTAAAACAATTTACATTTTCAAGTTGTCTTAATTTGCAATTGAAAATCAGAAAATGAGGAGGAAAACACGCCTTATGAGGGGAAAATACATTAATAATTAAGGAATGTAACGAGGTAATTCTGTAATCTGGAATTATGATTCATGTATTTTGAGCATTCAACTTAATATTATTAACATCTTTTGTCATTTAGATAATTATCGAATATTTTTTTATGATTAATGGGTTTTAATAAAACCATATTTCGGTCTTAATCGTTTTTAATCTCTTTCTGTTAAAAAGAGATTTCAGGCAATCCTGGGACCATCTTCTTATTATCGCTAAAAGAAACATGATGAAATAATACCTTTTTAACACGCTGGTCCTTTAATACCAAACATTTTTAGTAAGAAATCATTTGAACGATTTAAATTTCTTATAAAAGGGAAAAGAATTAATCTAAAAGGGTTCTATATGAGGCAATTGTTCGAGGTAGAATCTAAGATATCGCCCATTAGCTGTCGAAGAGATAGGAAATGTGGGTTCAGATAGATTGAATGGAGTACTGAGTTAAGGTTATATACTGTTATTTGGACCCGTTATTCTCCAATTGAGGAACCAAGTTCCTGGGATCTGATTGGAGGGCAAAATTATGGGGATTGGATAGCCGTATTAATGGCGTACGAATATACTGATGAAGATGGAGAGAGTAGAAGAGGAATCCTGCGTGGATTTGATGAATAAGACGAGGGACAGAAGTCTTAGGAAACTTGGAAGAAACGATCTGATAGGCAGAACTTTAGGATTAAAGTATTAGGTACTTGGGAAGAAAAGATCTAAAGGCAGAACTTAAGGATTAAAGTATTAGGTACTTGGGAAGGAAAGATCTGAAGGCAGAACTTCAGGATTAAAGTATTAGGTACTTGGGAAGGAAAGATCTGAAGGCAGAACTTAAGGATTAAAGTATTAGGTACTTGGGAAGAAAAGATCTAAAGGCAGAACTTAAGGATTAAAGTATTAGGTACTTGGGAAGGAAAGATCTGAAGGCAGAACTTCAGGATTAAAGTATTAGGTACTTGGGAAGGAAAGATCTGAAGGCAGAACATCAGGATTAAAGTATTAGGTACTTAGGAAGGAAAGATCTGAAGGCAGAACTTCAGGATTAAAGTATTAGGTACTTGGGAAGGAAAGATCTGAAGGCAGAACTTCAGGATTAAAGTATTAGGTACTTGGGAAGGAAAGATCTGAAGGCAGAACTTAAGGTTAAAAGTATTAGGTACTTGGGAAGGTTAAACAAAATGTCTTGCTGCCATACTAAATCAAATGCCTGGGAGAGAAATACCAAAACAAAAACTCTGGGAATATGGCTTCTGGATTAAATATTGTCTCTTTAGCCTTGATGGCTGTTTTAGGATCCGAACTGGTGGTCAGTAATAGTGATTGGTGGTGAACGGATGTTTCGCCAGAGGATTATGGAAGGATTTCTTTACTAATACTAAATATGGATCCAGGATGTTCCAAAAGAAAGAATGGAAAAGTATTAAGACTGAAATATGGATTTATTATAGCTCAAAAATTTCAATTGAAAAGAAGTCATTGGTTATTGGCCTTTTTTGGTTTATAGATTCCGGTTAAAGAAGCCAAATAATTTTGATGATACAATAAAACGTCTGACGTTGAAGGAAACATCAAATAGAATAGAATACATTTGTAAGGTAACAATTATTATAACGTCACTCAACAAAAATAAATAATAGATAATAATAATAATACTAAAAAAGAGTAGGTGAACTGTAAAAGACCAGGAAGTGATGTCAGGAGAAAGGTCATCATGTGTGGAATAAGTATGTCGGACCGGTTCAGTAGAGCAGACTGCACTAGTTGCAATCGCGTTTGCAACAGGCACGCATTTTTTTTTTTACCTTGTTTCAATTAAACTGATTACCATATGCAACTGGATAATCTGCCAAATTTTTTTTGTGGAAATGAGGTCGTACCTTATGATAATTTAAAGATGCAGTAGCTTTTATAAGACCAATTCTTGTGCACATCTAACTTTTTTGAGATTAAGTTCTGAAAGGAAGTACGTCACGCGGAAGTTTTAAGTAAAAGGTACATAGGTGTAAACTATGTTTGTTTAAGTCGGCACTTAACTCTTTTTTAAATAAATGAAAAATACCGTTAAATATTTCTAAATGCTTCCTTTTTTTCTAACTTCCTTTATTATTTACAGCCATCAAGGAACTGTGCCACGGTGACTTATTTAAAAAATACAAACAATGAATCTCGAAAGAGTTCATCCGGCCCCTCGACCCATTGTATACTTTTTTGTTTACTTCACACTCGCTGAGCTTGTTCCATTAGAATACACATATAATTTTATTGCTGAGAGTGAAAAAATAAAAGACTGCATTTTATTCTTTAAAATGAAAGTACCATTTACTTGAAAAATAATAAACTTTAGTCATAAAATAGAAAAAAAGATTCATGCACTTTTTAAAAAACATGTCCATTTAAGTGTCACTAGAGGGACTTTTTTTTATTCTTTTTTTTTATGTTGGCAATGCCTCTTCTTGTTTTTTTTGTGTTGTAGCCAGTTTATGGGTAGTGGAGCCCCTGTTCAGAGCAGTAGCTTCCTTCCTGTCTACAATTTTCACATTTCCGTCTCCAATTTTTTTTTTTTTTTTTTTAATTTATTTATTAAAAAATTCATTTGATTTTACCCATTTTTGTGCAAAGCTTTGAGCAGGATTGATTGAATGAATTGGTTTCAAAACTTTTATTTCATTAGAAGCAAGGATCCGACTACTCTCAGGCACGGGCTGGTGTACCTCAAGCTAGTATTCTCCGGACCGCTTCTCTGAACTGTGTAACATAGTATCTGACCTACCAACTGACTCTGTACACACTGCTCTGCACTTACGCTGACGATACTGCTATTCTATCTCTTCTAACTCAGACGCCACTACAGCTACCTCTCATCTTCACAAACTACAGAACCATGGGCCAAAAAGTGTGAGAGTCAAATTCAATACTCAAAAAAGTGCGAACAGATAACTTTTACTCTGCGTCGTAATTCTTGTCTCTGTATAAGTTTTAACTCAATTCCTCTTCCTTCTGCTAATTTAGTTCGCTACCTTGGGATGTACGTCGACAAAAGACTAACGTGGAATCCGCACACTAAACTGAAAAGACTTGGAACTCAACCGATGAAACAAATTACTGTTACGACTAATTGGCAGACAATCTAAGCTGCCACTGGAACATAAAAGACTAATATACAACAGCGTACTCAAACCGATTTGGACTTCAAACATTCCAATGCACAGAAGATCCAGTCCTTCCAATCCAAAATACTCCGTCAGTTTACGAATTCTCCATTTTATGTCTCTAACTCTACCCTCCATAACGATCTCAAAATCTCATACGTAACTGACGAATCTAAATCTAAATATAGAAAATTCTTTGACTCTCTTCCATTCTGTACCAATCCTCTTGTTCAAAATCTCGCCTCCAAAACCATTCCAGATCGTCCTCCGCGACGATTGAAACGCTGTTGGCCTCGTGACCAGCTCCAGTAATGTAAGAAACTCCAGCGAGATCTCTTCAAGCTGATCCTGCCATGAAGTGTTCGTTTATCGTATTCACTTATTACGAATTTTATTCTTTTTGTAGATTGTGAATAGCAAATAAATTTTAAAAAAATTAGAAGCAAGAAGCAAGCAGAATTCAACAAATTCAGAATATTATTCATGAATAATTCAATAATTTTACCCTCTTATCTTTGAAATATTCTAATATTTTATGCCATCGTCATTTTTTTTTAAAGCTTATCCTGCTCAACTTACTCCCCTCTTATTCCACGTCTTCTTGGGCCATCTTCTCCTACAATCGTAACTCCCAACTCAGCGAAATATTCTGTTCAATATCATCCAGCCATTGCGACCGGGAAGGGTTTTCATCTTTTACCTTGCCCGGGTGGCTATTGAAGATCCCTCTTCGGTACTCTCAAACCCACATCCAAGTAAACCCAACAACTCAGCCTCTCCCCGAGATTCAATCATCCCAATAAAATCCTGCTCCTTATAAACCTGGCTTTTTATTCCTCAAATGTTGTCTGAACCATTTTATAACTTACCGATTTGTTCCTATTCTATCTCCACGCAATCTCCTAGCTAAGACTTTCGCTTCGCAAGCAATTTAATGCGTAATCAACAGCAATAAAAGGAAAACAATAAACTTTGAAGTTAATTTAGTGTATCTAGAGCACACTGATTTGTAAATCCATGTGTACAAGTTATGTAAAAAAAAAATTAATGTAAATTAAGTAACAGAATTACAAAAAAAAAAATATATATTTATAAATAATGGGTAGATGAATCACAGTCTCAGTGTTTTGGTTTCCACTAAAGTTAAAATTCAACACGCCAAAACGACCAAACGGTGAGAATGAGATCAGATCGCCATAAATCCCTTC
Organism: Rhodnius prolixus; assembly: GCF_049639745.1. Lineage (NCBI taxonomy): Eukaryota > Metazoa > Arthropoda > Insecta > Hemiptera > Reduviidae > Rhodnius > Rhodnius prolixus. The sequence goes on along the minus strand of NW_027411582.1, from coordinate 15,916,606 downwards.
TTCACATTTCATTCGCATGACACATTTCATTGGTTAGTTCAACGTAACCACTGCTCTTTAATGGTTGAAGGCAAATAGATACCGAGAGTTCTGTGGGAACTGTTTTATGCTAATTATACATTTGTGTGTTCACACTGACTCAGGGAACAAATTCTTATTTGCATTACTCTATATTTTGGGTTTATTACTGGTCAATCAGTGACGAGATTACTTCTATTTTTAATTTCTTTTAACTTTAGAGAGAGTATTTGGCTAACATGTTTTAGGTTCTTCTGCAGAAATTATTTTAAACCATTTTTCTGTGTTTTAACAGAATATATTCACGAGTTACAAGATCCATAAAAAGTGCACCCCGTTTATAGTAATATTATAGATTTCATTAAGTTTTTTTTTTGTCTGAAACAAATCAAACCCAAAAATGGCTTAAAGTTGACGGTCGAGTTTTTTTTTTATCAAAAAATAGTTCCATCAAAAAAAAAGCCGAACACTATTATTTGAAGCATTTTCCAAGATTTTTCTGTTGTTGTTAGGGTTGGGGGAAAGGATTTTTTGGAGGGAACTTTAAATTTAAAGCAACCTTAAAAAAAGTATACTTTTCAAAACTAATAGTATTGCCACTGGAAAAAGCATTCTAGTAGTATAGGGTTTTGAAATTTTTGGGTATTTTGAGTGTATTATATATACTATATATAAAATCTACAGTCCTGCGTGTTGTACATTAAAGGACGGTTACTTGTATTAATAAGGCGCCTCGGTAGCCGAGCGGTTAGAGGCGAGGCCTGCAAAGCTAATATGTATTGTGGTACTGGGTTCGATTCCCGGTCTTTATGCCTTGGGTTTTATTTAATGGTTAATAAAAGAAATTTACAGTAAAGTATGTTTGCTAGTCGCCTCCGTCCACGACATCTAAGGGGCCGTACTTAAATTACGTAACGCAATTTAAAGAGCTTTTTAATCCCTCCCCCCCCCCGATGTAACAGATCGTAACAAAATGTCAACCTCCCCTCCCCCCCTAGCCAAATGTACGTAATTTTTTGTTATGGAATATCGTCATTGCATAGTATTTAATTAAAATCAAACATATATTTTTTATTTATTACTTATTTAATTACATTATCACTTAGTATGAAGGTTGGCTATAGTAGAATTTGGCGCGAAAAATATCGTTAGTATTTTTCCATTAATGACCAAAAAATTATAGATTCAATTGGAAAAATTACGTACAAGCATTAAAAAAACCCCTCCCCCGAACCATAACGAATGGTAACAATCGAGCCTTACCCCCCTCCCCCCTTGCGTTCGTTACGTAATTTAAGTACGGCCCCTAATTGGTAGTTGGACATTAAGCCCCGCCTGAAAAAATAGGCGATTACTTTACTTTATTTTACTTTTACTTGTATTAAAAACGGAACTCTTCTCAATTTAAATTACCACACTTCTCACTTAGACAGACGACACCGCCTTACTGTCTACTAAATCATGATCCTGTCCTAGCACACAGAAATCTGCAATCACATCTCTCCTCATTAGAACAGTGGTTCAAGAAATGGGCTATTAAGCTTAATGAAACCAAGTCTCAAAATATCACCTTCACTCTTCGTCGCATTACTCTTACCTCCAGTCTTCTATAACCTAACACCTCTACCAGTAGTGAACGTTGCCCGGCTACCTTGGGCTTTACTTAGACCCGAATACTTTCTTGGAACCCCCAAACTAGACTTAAAAGAACAGAACTAAAAAGACACTATCAACTACTTAAAAGACTCTTAGACAATGGATTAAAACTTTCTCTGGACAACAAAAGACTGATTTATACTTCTATTTTGAAACCCATCTGGGCGTATGGAATAGAGCTGTGGGGTTCAACCAAACGCTCCAATCTAAAATACTTCGAACTATCGCAAACGCTCCATTTTATGTCTCCCAATCTGGACTATACACACTGGACCTTAACACTCCTTGTTGTCACCCAAGTTGCTGAAAACAAGATACTGAAAACTCCACTTTAGCCTGCAATCTCATATAAATCCTCTAGCTCCCAAAATCTTTCTTCTAGAACTCTTCCTGACAACCCGGACAAGACGCCTTAAAAGACAGAGGGCCTCGTGATCTCCTCTCAAGTGAAGAGAGTGACTAACCATACAATGTTTTGGAGTGTTACCACTGCGGTAACTTCTCCACTGCGGTAAACTTCTCCACTCGTTACCTTATCATTTATTACTCTATTGTATCATTGTTACTTATAGCGCTAACACGCTGATTGTAGCACAATAAACGCAAAAAAAGAATGGATTAACTTACAATTTAGTTTCCACTCTGAGAACAATTGATTATAGGTTAACATATTAAATTATAGGATAATCTTTGTAATAATTAAATATGCTTCAAAATTTGAAAATTAAGAAAAAGTATATGTTTGAATTAGAGAATTTGTACTAAGAGATTGCCTAATATTGAGTAAAGGTTTATAATATTCTAGAAGTGTGTAATTTAGGATTGAAATCCGCATTTAACAATAAGTTAGGGCGACAGACCGCATTTATCTCGCCGAAAGATCCTACATCCCTTCTGGACATTACTGTAATAAGGTGGCCTCCCTCCAAGAAGAAAAAGCAAAACAAAATAAATAATAAATAAAAAAAAGATTTCGCCATTGTCTTCACTTGTGAAATAAAGCATCACGACTTCCATTTATCGGGACAGTTCGTGATGCTGGCTATAGGTTGCCCAACCTGTTCTAGCGCGCACAACTAAAGAGAATGGAGATTGCGCGTACCATAGAGGAGCGGGTGTTTTCCCCTCCTCACACTACCAATTTTTTTTTTTTTTTTGCACCGTTTACTTCCAAAAATTGATCTATAGAATGTATGGAAATTAGGGATTTATCTATTTAATTCAACTTATTAGTTAATTAGATATTAATATTCTACAAGCGTTCTTTTATCTTCCTTCAAGTACAACTTTTTATGATCATTAAAATATTTTAAAGTGATACTTGACCCCTATCTGCTGCAATAAAGAAAGGTCATTGAAAAATGCAGTGGGCTTAATTTAACCATTTTAGCTTTAGAGTACCTGGTGTCTACAGATGTTTAATTCTTATAGACTAGCTATAAAAGAATCACTCCAAGGAGACGAAGGCTTAACAAAAAATCGATAACCTTTTGCCCTGCAAAGACTTTGAAAAGAAGTAAAATCAATTAGTTCAATAATCTTCTATTTGATTACTTAAAATAATCTTCTAAGGATGCCTTGATTCAACAAAAAACTCACTGAAGAATCACATAAAAGGTGGTAGCAGAGAGATTCTAAACGATCTTCAGTATCCAAAAAGATGCTGAACGAAAAAGAAAAATATGGATTCCAGAAAGGGTATTTTTAAACATAGAATATTCAGTATCAAATATGGCAGGACTCAAATTTGATGGTTAAAGATGTTGAATAATTTAGTTTACCTCTACTTTGGGTCAAAAGTACTCCCAAGCAAGAGAAAGAAGGTAGTTGCCCCAAAATGACGTCTTTCGTAGGAAGACTAAAGTGTAGTAGATAGCTTGACCAGTTAGGATGGAAATTCTCTTATAGTGGTGCGGCGAGCAAAGCGGCGAAAACAAACACAAGTTAACATTGTGGGGAGCAAAGCGAAGATAGAGCAACGTTACCAACAGAGAGTAGAGCAACGCGTTGTGACATGTTTGATTGCTTCGCTCTCATCGCGCTCAATTTGCAAAGGTTAAAATGGATATTGCTGCACCCTCTGAAACCCTCTGTGGGACCAAAAGGAACTTCTACATCACAACCGATTTGTGTTGGATAAGAAATGGGACAGGATTAATGGGGTTAACGTTGAAATTCGTCCTTTTCTTGATTAACATGCCTTCAACTCTGGTTAGTATGTAATCAAATGTTGTAATAGACATTCGAAAATACGCATGAAACTTGCCAGGATGCTTCCGAAGTTGTTGGTACAAAGTGATGGAATTCACCAAGTTCATGTCTAGTCCTGTTTATATCATGAACACTGCAGCCTCCTGCTTCTAATCTGCTGTAAATAACCATCCTTCATCATGTCTTATCGAAAGGAGAACGCAACTAAACTCGTCACTATGTGACTTCATTGCTCGTTGCACGTCGCTCGCTCTCTGATTTGAAGCCACTATCATCGCCGCTTTGCTCGCCGCTCCACTATGTTTCCAGCCTTAGTCAGGGGATGTGAGAGCAATTTAGACCTAGTGATTGGCAAACTATAGTGCAGAATAGAAACGGTTGGCGAACAATCTTAGCGAGCGAAATTCCAGAGCTTAAAATAGGCTCAAGTAGTGAAAGATAAAATAAAAAGTTTATTGAAAAGAATCTTAATATGAATAAAGCTACGAACGACTGAAATTATAAACTTTTTAACTTTTTTCAATATAATAACTAGGGGAAAAAGAGGAGCAAAAACAATTAACCGCAAAGCAATTGGCCTGTCACGACTCAGTTTGACAGCTGGCAGGGTGGCCTGAACAATACTGAAGTTCTCTCAATGTTATAAAACCTTTTTACAAATTCACTATTCTTTCTAATGTCTCTGTTACTCTCCTAAACCAATAATTGCAATTATATTTAATTTTAATCCTTTATCATGATTATTAAATGATTTAAATGATTATTTTTAAGTGAAAGCTCCCTTATCTAAAAAAATATATGCATTTTTAATTAGAGATTTCAACTCATCACATGAAAACTTCATTTTTTTTTTTTAACTCCTTAATGAAATAATCTTTGCCCTAATAACTTTACGTACTGAAAGTTATCTGCATAGTAAATTCAAGCTATTACACCTTCTTGTAAGTCATGCCTCCATTAAGCTGAAGCAAAATAATAAATAATACTTAAAAGTAAAGAAAATTAGATGATTCAAAAATTGTAAACAAATCATACCAACGTAGTTTTAAAACCTAATTAAAAAAAACAATGCTGACAAAATATTAGAACTAATCAGGAAATCGAATACATTATTTAAATATAGAACAAGAATGTAATGCTAAGATAAATTTTGGGCATTACTACGATTTCAGTGTTGTTGACACAAAATACGTACGTCTATTTCTAACATTGCTGTGTTGGAATCAGCACTTATATTGATGCAAACAACCTATATATTTTTTTTTATTATTATTATTTTTAAGGTTTCCTTTGCGTAATTTAAAATTCATTATTTTTTCTTCTATTTTTAAATGAAACTTTTATTACTTTCTTTTACTAAGGGAAGTATTGTAATCGTGCCAAATTTCCGATATTTTCCGAAGAACGGGTGTGGCTTATTCTTCCCTTTAAGGCACCATTTCAGAATAAAATATTCTGCATATTTTAGGTTATATAAGGGAAGGTTAAATACCACTGATTAAATTCTTGAATTCAAAAGAAAAAATCCAAAAACTCCGGAAATGCAATATTACTCAACGGATTTTTCAGTTTTTCTGTGATTAAAAATGTTTTTGGATCATCTTTTTTGGTGACTGATTCATTAATCCAAAGGGAATCAAAAGATAGCCAATTTCAGTCTTAATTTTTTTGTATTTGTACTTGTTTTATTACCAACCAAAATGTATTAATTATTAAAAACAATAGTTATTTATTTAACAAGTGTGGAAAGTAGTACTTTTCCTCGCACGAGCGAGCGAAGCGAGGCGAGTGCAAGTGCAAATTGCCGAGTGTGAGGAAAATACTTGTTACTCGAGTTAAATATTATATTTTTTCTGCAACCATTTATTAACTAATAAAATTAAAAATTTCATTTTTACAGTCTACAAAAAGTAATTTATTTATTATAAACATTTATTGTTATATTACAATTATTATTAAATAGATTTTAAAAGTGTTCCTTTTAATTGGGCAAAAGATGTAAGGGTAATTCTAAGAGAACTTGGAGCCAAAAATGTATGGGATTGCCAAAATTTGGACAGCGAAAACTTGAAGAGTCTCATTGACAGTATAAACAATCATTATTTAAGTAAAGATATAGAATTTATATTAAACTCTTCATTTAATAAATACTTTCGTAGAGTCAGTAACCTTGGAATACCAGAAGCTTATCTTTATTATAATATAAATTTCTGTAAACTTAAATTGATCTCACAATTGAGAATGGCAGGCAAAAAATACTCTAGGATTGTTGTAAATAGGGAGAGAATACAATTCAATAAAGATGTATATTGTAGATGTTGTGGTACAGGTGAGAAAGAAGATCTGCCTCACTTTCTGCTTTATTGCCCAGCCCTTTCTCCCTATAGAGCAAGATACCTGGACAAGTACATTACAAGTAATAATATGTTGGACAATCTTGAATGTATGCTATCTGATTTAGATATTAATAAAATTAACAATGTATATCTATTTGTAATTAATAGTTTAAAATTTATAAAATTCATGTTGACATGAGATAGTAGAAAATCATTTTATCTGGAAATAATTAAGTTATATATTATGTTTTATGCTGTCTTTGTTAGTCACTAATGTCAGATCAGTATTCAAAAAGCTTTGATCTAAATTTGTTTATTTATGAAAGATATTTAATTTGATTTTCAATGTTTACATTTTTTTTTTTTTTTTTTTTTTTGTAACAGTTGATATTTTATTTTATATTCCCACTCACTTGCTATGAATGTAAAATTCTAAAAGCAATAAAGATATATATATATATTATAAACATTTATTGTTATATTACAATTATTTACATTACTTACGTATTTACATTACTTATTACATTTTCTGCTGTTTCTTTTATTGATGGAGGAGTGTTTTCTAAACAGGCATCACTAGAATCCATTTTACACTTCTATAAGGTAACACTATAACCTTTTTAACTGTTATAATTAAAAATATCTAATTAATTATTAAAGTATTATTTTTATTTCTATATTCCTTTCAATTTTTATTTTATTTTTTAATATTCGTTTTTTAATTATTTAAATAAAATAAATTTAAATAAGCTTATTAGAGTTTTACAGAAAATATTTATGTTAATAACAAAACTTCTTATATCAAGGAAGCACAATAAAGTTTTTCCACTCACTTGTGCGGAAAGTGACACTAATGGGAATTTCCCCCCACTAGTGTGGGAAGTTGGGCATTACACAGCTGATTTTAATTGAGTAATGAGAACTTCCCTACATGGTTGCAGAAAAATTTCATTTTAGGGATGTCTATAAATTTATTATTGACTGCCTAGATTTTAGGAAATCTTAGTTACAAGTATGGTTTTGTTTTATTTTCGTTTTTTAAGAAAGAATCTGTTTTATTATGTTTTCGTGTTTGTTATTTCTACTATTAATTAATTAATATATAAATATTAATACTTTTGGAATACTGTATATAAAATATCAGTCACATCACCACTTAAATATGTGGCAGGAGGTTTCCAATTTTTTTGGAAATTAAACGCAACTCTCCCAAAATTACCAAATAATTATTAAACTTTCTTGTTTTTAACAGATGTAAAATTATTTTTTAGCCATTTTGTGTATGTTTGAGAACATCTAAAGCTCTTAACATTTGATTTTTCTTAGAAAAATCACTCGGAAAACGACTTATTTCAATTTTTTAACTTGTTATCAAAGAGAAAGAAGAGCACGCGATAGGTCATTTTTATGTATTTTTTCAACCCCTTTCTACTGAAAATACTGCCAAGGCAGTAAAGCTTGTATTTTCCTTAATATCGGGAAATAAGTCGTTTTCCGAGTGATTTTCTAAGAAAAATCAAATGTTAAGAGCTTTAGATGTTCTCAAGCATACAAAAAATGGCTAAAAATTCATTTTACATCTGTAACAAACAAGAAGGTTTAATAATTATTTGGTAATTTTGGGAGAGTTGCGTTTAATTACCAAAAAAAAATTGGAAACCTCCTGCCACATATTTAAGTGATCAATATCTTTCATGTAAAGAATCAAACTTATTCCTTAATTTATCAAATAATGCACTTTACTCAACTTGTGAAGCATGTACTGTGCCTTCAAAGGTGCCACCTCAGATACAGAGAGCAGTTGATAACCTCCTGGCTAACCTGGTTTGCGAGCCACAGGAGGCACCTTTAATTTTGAAGATATCGAATTGCGGTTTCCGGTTTCTTTCATAACTTTTTTTGTACTCTTTAAAACTGTGTATATGTAAATGGGGGGTCAACTGCAAACCCTAACTTTTGGTCGCGCGTCAGCCGCGTATGCGGGTAGTAATCTAAAAATCAAGTCACATATTCTGAAACTAGAGGTGACGGGCGACAAAATTTTTCCTCTACCATTTTTTTTGCTCAGATCAACCGTTTAAGCATGAAATGCATTTGAGCCGTCTTAAAATGAACACTGTAAATTAGATACTGTTAATATGTTCCACTGCACTGAAGTTGTCTTAGTCCATAGATCGAAAGCTTGGCAATATTTTCTCAACTCGTCTATTTCTTTAACCCTGTTATCTCTAAATCTGGATTACACCCAGAGCTTTGCAATGATCCTCTTCAGCTTCATTAATCGATCTTCTTCTCAGGTATATAACCGATTCTCGTTTTTTCCTGGCTATTTTATCTGGGCGTCGCGTATTGCTCGCTGAGCTAGTTGTTTATTCTTATTTTTTGAACTCCAATTGTCCAGTTTAGGACCAAATATTTTTCTTAAAAATAAAATCTTTCTTTCCTTTTGAAACTGTTCTATATTTTCTCTCAACTTCGTATTTAAAAGAAAAACGTATAAGAGTTCATTTGATATAAATAGTTTGACCGTAGATATTCCGTTATAATTTTGTCCAATTATAAAATTACAGGAAAAAAATAAAATAAATAACAGAACGTGCAAAGAGGAATTTACTGGCGTGGAAAAGTGATATCAAGGCTGCAGTTGTTTTGTATATTCTGTATCTGAGTTCCTTCTCCTTTAGCTCTCACCATCTCTTCTAGAGAGGCACATTAAAGTTCTAGGTAGATAGTAGTGGGAGATGTTAGAGTACAAATGGAAAGCAATCTCCCAAGTCATCATCTCCTATAATGTTCGTACCGGTCAAGGACGTTACGTTTTCCAGTCTGTCACATACACACACACAGACAACGGCACGTTGGCGTCACTTCATCCTTCTTATTACTATTTTACTACCTTTTGCTCCC